>NW_024429192.1:29409865-30836740 GCF_017639785.1 Mesocricetus auratus | reverse complement strand
TTTACTTTCCAACTGAAAAGTTGGGTTGCTGTCAGCCCTTTTCTTTCTTTTTTCTTCTGTCTGTCTCTTGTGAACAGTAGCGCTTACCTAGTTACTAGTTGTAGATGTTCATATTCATTCATTCACATATTCATTTGTTATATGTACAAACATTTACCTTTAACTAATGCAAGAACACACATTTAGGGCGGTAGAGTTTTTGTTACTAGTTGTTGATGTTCATATGTAAAAAACACTTGTTTTAGTATATGTGTATGAGTGTTTTTCCTCCATGTTTATCTCTAAACCTCTTGTGCTGCTGATGCTTGCAAAGGTCAGAAGAGAGCATTGTGTCCCAGAAACTGGAATCGAACTGAGGTCCTCTGGGAAAGCAAGTGATCTTAACTGCTAAGTCGTCTGTCCAGCCCTCAAGTTTATGTTTTTGATAATTTAATTTGCTTTTATTGTTTGTTCCTTGTCAGATCTGAGGATATTTTTGTTAATTCTACAAAGGGTCACCAATGAGTAAGGGCAATGTGACCAGTGAGTTCCTCACTGGTACGTTTTGACTTTTTTACTGAATGCTTATCAGTCCTTGGTTTAATTGAAGCCACTTGATCATTTTATAGATATTTAATTGAGATAAAACAATCTATAAACTTACTTGTTAGTTAAAATTGTGTTAATAGATCTACTTTCTGGTATACATGTAGATTGTGGCATGTATCAGTATGATGAAAGCTCATGCATAAATATGTTTACTGTGATAACATTTCTTTTTTGTTGTTGTTGTTTTTGAGACGAGACAGGGTTTCTCTGTGTAGCTTTGTAGACCAGGCTGGCCTCGAACTCACAGTGATCCACCTGCCTCATATAACATTTTTTTTAACTGCTAGGACATCTTTTGCTTGTTTGTTTGTTTTTGAGACAGTGTTTTGCTGTGTAGTCCTGGTTTCCCTGGGACTTGCTCTGTAGACCAGGCTGCCTTTGAACTCAGAGATCTGCCTGCCTCTGTCTCCTGAGAGATGGATTAAAGGCAAGAGTCGCCGCTGCCTGGCTAGGACATCTTGAACACTGTTGGTAATATTTCACTCATTCATTACCTCATTCTGAACCTCAACCTCAATGAGTGAAGACTTTAATGTCAACCTGGATATCAAATTCTATCAAAGATTGATTACATTTTCTGCTTTAAATATACTTGTACTCATAATTAGAAATGTCAGCTTTACCTACCCAAAATACACATCCTCAGGTATATGGACCCTTCTCTGGCAAACTCTGAACTAAGTGTATATGGACTGGTGGAAAATGGTGAAGGACCTGAGAAATAACACAGCCTGTTCTTTAGCTGATCCTTAGACACACTAGGGAATATCACACCAGTAACTCTACATTTTGAGATCTCTTTTCTGAGGAAAGGCATTGGGGTTAAACAATCCACGCATTTCCCTTCATCTAACATTAAACAAAGGTGAATTCTTCACCTTCATCCCATTCACTTTGTTAGACTCATCTCTTCCAAATAAGATATCTTTATTTTTTTTGTACAGTGATATACTTTCAATAGACCTTAAAAATGTTATCATTTGAATTAGCTTCATTATCTATTTTCTTCTTATTATAGTCTAGGGAAATAACTTCCCAAAAGACTCTCAATTTATGTTCAGCCAAAAACAGACTGTGAGAATCTACTATGGGCAAATCCAGGGCCACACACTTGGTAAGATCCTGAAGCAATTGTGGAAAAGTCCAAGATGAATGATTGCAGAACTGTATTTACATCATTTACTCCCTGGTCCTACAAGGAGTGGCAGCAACTGCCGAGTACTTAGAAGCAGGAGTCCTCAAAACAGGTCTGCATCCTGCCATTCAAAGGCAAACAGTGGCTGACTGTCTTTGTGTAACCGCAGGCAGAAGAAGGCATCCTTTAAATCCAGGACTGAGTATCAAACATAGTCAGGTGGCAGTCCACTCAGGAGGTTATAGGGATTGGGGACCGTGGGGTGTATGTCCTCAACCCACTCATTGACTTCCCGGAGGTCCTGGACCGGCCTATAGTCATTGGTTCCTGGCTTCTTGACTGGCAACAGGGGAGTGTTCCAGGGGGACCGGCAGGGGGTTTGGGTCTCTGAAAGGTCCTTCTTTCTAAGTGAGGCCCCCTTCGTCCCTTTCTCTGCCTATCCTGTCTCTGCTCTATGACTACTGTGGCCAACAGTTTAGTCATTTCTCTGTTATGCTTCTTGTCCCTCTCTATCTCCCTCTCTCTCATTTCCTGTCTCTGACATTCTGTTTCCCTCTTTTTCTCTCTCTCTCTCTGAGCTTATACCCCTGTCATATGGGTTATACATTCTGTAAGCTTCCTTAAGTCTTTCTAAAAAATGTAGCTGGCGATTCCTCTGCCTTCTGAACTATCTGTCTTACCTGGGCCAAATTTGTAGGACACCCCCGGAGACCCGCTACAAGCAACTGGCAATAATAGATGGGTCCTACCTGCCTCAGTGGTGAAGTCCCAGTCTGGGCGGTCAAGGGGGAAAACAGCATCAATTTCATTTGGAAGCTGCGTAGGTTGTCCATTTGCCCCAGGAACAATTTTTCCGGGCTTCAAGAAGGACCCGCTGTCTCTCCTCCGAAGTGAGGAAGACCTGTAAAAGCTGTTGGCAATCGTCCCAGGTGGGCTGATGGGTAGTAAGAACCGACTCCAATAAATCAGTCATTCTCACAGGATCTGCTGAAAAGGAGGGGTTATTATTTTTCCAGTTATAAAGATCTGAGGCAGAGAACGGCCAGTACTGCAACTGGCCATCATGGCCCGTCCGGAGGCAGGGCAGTGGAATCCGGAGCGGCTGCTCCCTGCGGCCTCGCAGTCCGGAGGCCAGGGGGGTGGGGAGAGGAAGAGGAGTGACCTCCTGGGTGTACAAAGGAGCGCACCCAGGGAGGAGGGTCATAGACCAGCACTTCCCAGGTAACTATATAGGGTACTTGGTCCGGGTGGCCCTGGGGTCCAGGATCCATGACTTTCTCTTTCACCTGGAAAATAATTTGAGGGTTAAAGGTGCCATCTCGTGGCCAGCCAACATCAAAAGTTGGCCATTCAGAAGAGCAAAAGGTGATTCATTGCTTCTTGCGCACATCGACAGTCCGGTTACGAGCGTACTCCTGGACCTGTTGCCAATGTGAAAAGGTCAGGCTAAGCAGAGTGGTAACTGTCTGGCCCATTTTCTCGAGAGTGATGACAAACGACATTAAGACGGACGAACAGATAAGAAACAAAAACAAACAGATTTTCGCTGCGTGGCTTTGACGAAAGTCAAAAGCAAATTCAGATCGGGGACGGGGGCCTTGTGCTCCCGTCCTCGCCCCCTACCAGGATGGAAAATCCCTCGGCCAGTGGGACTTCCCCAAACAGACGGGGCAGATTCCTAGGCATCTATCCCAAACAGACGAGTTCCTAAGAACTCCAGCTCCAGACACAGACCTACCCCAAACAGACGGGGCCCCAAACAGACGAGTTCCCTAAGAACTCCAGACGAGGCAGATGGACATCTACCCCAAACAGACGGGGCCCCAAACAGACGAGTTCTCTAAGAACTCCAGACGGGGCAGATGGACATCGGCCCCAAACAGACGGGGCCCCAAACAGACGAGGCAGATCGTGTCCTAGAGCTGCGGTCGGTGCCACCAGATACAGATGTATACAGCTGTATATTACAGACGCAGGCGCGATAAAACAACAGGCATAGACAGGCAGACAGCAGACAACAGAAACAACAGAAATTTAGTCCGGACAATTCTTACCTCCCAGAAGTGGGTCGGTGGTCCCTGGGCGGGGTCTCAATTCCCGGCCAACGCACCAAATGAAAGACCCCAAGCGGGGGACTTTCACGGGAGGGAGACCCGAACCCAAGGAACACCGAGACCACAAGCTTGGATGCAACAGCAAGAGGCTTTATTGATAATACATGGGTACCCGGGGCATCTCAGTCTCGGGACTGAGAGCCCCGAGCTGGGGACTCAGGGGTCCTTTTATAGCAAAAAGCGGAGTACAGAAGCAAGAAGCCTAGTTACAGGACCTTGATTGGGCAATTTAAATGAGGCTAGGGCTCAGAACGAGGGCAATTAAGGTTTCTCTCAGAACTCAAGTCTCGGCCTTGGCCCTATCTGAGGAACAATAGGAGGTCTCTGTGCTTGCCCAGTCTTGCTGGGCTGGCTATAGACACCTGTGTCCCTGGGCAGAGTTCCCTTCTGATAAAGAAATGACTATTCAGCTGAGCTGTGGGGGAAACGGAATTTTCCATGAGCCTCAGCTTGCCTGTGTAGGCTGGGCCGGGGTCTTTCAAGAGGTCAGCACTGACTAGATCACAGCCCACTTTAAATCTAGACATTCTATTGTTGGGTATCTCAGTTGTTAATTTCAATAAGATAAGAAGTCTTAATTAGTTCAAGGGATATTTAAAGTGATTTGACTACAAAAATGATTTGAGAAACAAGTTGAGAAACAACTGATTTTGATCAGATTTTCTGTCTTCCTGAATTGTCTGGGATTCACCTGAGAGGGAATAAGAGCTATAGGTATTTTTTGTTGTTGTTCTTGTTAATTTTTTTTATTTAAAAAATTTTTACATTAGAAACAATCTCATTTTATATATCAAGGCCAGTTCTCTCTCCCTCCCTTCTTCCCATGCCCCCACCGGTCCCCCAATCCCAATCCCTGTCCACTCCCCAGGGAGGCCATTGGGGATCATCAAAATCTGTCACATCATTTTTGGGGGCAGATTATTTTTTTTTTGAAGTCAGATAAAAGTGGGAAAATAATGAGTTCACTAGGCCTAAGATAAATGATAAATGGGAGTTTTATTGGGGAATAACTTACACAGATGATAATAAAGAACCACCGAAGCCTTTGTGCTCCTCTAGAAGATTCAGTCTCTGCCCACCAGAACTGATCCATGACCCAAGAGAGAGAGAGTTCATGATTGAGAGCCCAGCTTGCTTATGAAGCCATATCCAAAGGTATATGGCCACTAACAGCAATTCACTGGCAAAACCAGATGCTACTATAGCTGGACATGGTTGTGAACCATATTTCAGGAAAGAGGATTTTGTACTTTGTAGAAGAAAAATGTGACAAGCAATATTCCCAGAAGAGGCAAACATACAGTTCTGCAAACATGTAAAATCAAAGAATGTAGGATGTATCTAGAAGGAAAAAAAATAGATACGCACTGATGCATTGATGACTGGTTAGAAATACAAAGGAAATAGTAACAGTCTGTGGTGGTTTGAATGAATATAGCCCCCATAGACTCATAGTGAGTGGCACTATTAGGAGGCTTGGAGTAGGTATGGCCTTGTTGGAGGAAGTGTATCATTTTGGGGGTGGACTTTGAGGTTTCAGATGCTCAAACCAAGCCCAGTCCCTCTCTTGTTCTACTGCCTGACAATCCAGATGTAGAACTCTCAGCTACCTCTTCAGCACCATGTCTGACTTCTATGCTTTCTGCCATGACGACAATGGACTAAACTGCTGAACCTGTAAGCAAGTCCCAGTTAAATGTTTTCCTTTATGAGAGTTGCCATGATCATGGTGTCTCTTCACAGCAATAGAACATTGACTAAGACACTATCATAGAAGATAATGAGGTGATTTAAAAATTACTTCCTCTGATGAGTGACATTCAAATGTAGCAATTACAAATATATATGTGTGCTGATTTTATATATATATGTGTGTGTGTATACATACATACATACATACATATATATCATGGCTCTTATGCATTCATACTTTTTTCATTATTTAAATTCTGTAGATTCAACTAAAACTTACTTTCTGGAAGGAAATTTTCCTTCCTTAAAAAGCAAGCATAAGGAGTGTACTAATGAAAAACAAGGTTTGCCCTCACCACACTCTTTGCCCCTCTGGCAGTACTATAATGAGTACCTATTAGTGTTTTAGTTGTCACCAGCTACTCATGCAAACTACATTAATTTTGTTGCAAATGGTCATTAAGGCAGTTAATTATTTTAAAGTGTTAACTGATTATTGTCTAAGTACTATGCATTCACTAATTATTATTCCTTTCCATCAATTATATATAATTACCTAATTCCTAAAAGCAGATGAATTTTGTTTTACCATGATGTTCACTTCTACTAATTTGGCTTACCAGATAATCCTTTGCACTAATGAAAAACCACACACTTGAGGGTAACTTGATAAACTTTTACTTACTAATTCTAATGACTGCTTGGTATTGGGATGAGGCACTCTTTCTTGATAATTTGAGTCTCGTAGTCCCCATCAAGCTGACAATTGAATAATGCCTGAATAAACAAAGATAATAAAATCACATGCTATGCTCTACAGGCCATAAGAATTATCCTGCTTCCCCAGTGAAGGAATGAAAATAAACCATGCCTGGGATTTAAAATTATTCTGCTTCTCCTATAGGTGCAGAAAAAATTAACAATTCTAGTTTAATAGGAAGAAGAAATATAGACACAAATTAGTATGAGTCAAGCAGAAGTCCCCTCAATGTATCTACCTCCTATGTTTATATACACAAAACTGAACATATCTGTGCATCATTACAACTGAAGACACAGCCTGATGCTTCTCATTGACATAAAGCAATGTGTGTGAAGCAGTTTACTATCGTGCTAGTGGGTAATATACTTTCTATTTTCTGCATACTTCTCTCTGTAAGTTTTATCTGATTTTTTAAATGATGGGTTTATGTGTAATCAGAGTTCATATGTTTTTCAAAGCCAAATGGCTCTTTCATTTTCTTGTATTCTAATTCCCACTGATTATAATTTCCTCTCAAATATCTCTTTTTGTATAATAGACACTTGGAAGAAAATGCCCAAGAACACAGAATTGTTAACAGCTCATGAAATAAAATACATGTTTAAGTTTTACAGTTTCAGCCATTGCAGTAAATTAGAATACTTTCAAAAATCATTTCATATTTTTATGACAAGTAGTGTAAGAAACAACTGTACAAATACAGGAATTTTATAGAAATGAGTGATGGGCTTTTAATCCTAGGCTAACTGGATACAGAAAATTGCTTATGAACCAAGACACAATGAATTCCAAAAGCAAGTTAAGAGCATACCATTCTCAATTGATAGGTTCAGTCCATGTGACTACTACTGATTACTATATAATAAAATCACCTTGGTAAAAGTATAATAGTGGCATTAATCTTTTAAAGAAGCCAGCCATTCTAGTCATCAAAACATCCAGGTAGCAGAAAAGCTCATTGTTTCTCACACATATTCACACTTCTTAGAAAGGATCAAAGAAACCAAACATTTGTTGCAGTAAAACCTGCAGTATTTGAAACGATGCATAGTTGAAACATTTTGCTAATTGTAATGCAATTTTCTGTTTAATTTACTATTTTCAATATTGTAAGTCATTAGAGATAGATTCTAATCCCAATTTGGCAAACTAACAGTGAAATTATAAGCAGATGTCTCATTTTCTACTCATTCTAAAGTAATATGGTTGGAATTTATGTTCTCCAAGGTCTCTACAAATTTAAAACTACTATTTTATTGAAGTTCAGATAAACTTGTTGCAGCTATGATATTTTTAAAATCACATAACTAGTCAGACATGGTGTGAATACCTATAATAATCTCAGCATTTGTGACTCAGAGAGAAAGGATTTTTGTTCAAAGCCAGTTTGGCCAACATAGTGATTTTAGGGCTAGCCTGGATGGTGAACCAAGACCTTACCTATGTTGTTTAATCTTGATTGTCAGCTTGATGGAGTGTGGAAGAAGCAGTGTTTCCAGTCTGACTTCACTCCTTGGTGATGAGTGTTTTGTTGCTATTGTCCTTCACAGACAGCAGACCTCAGGATTTCAATGTGAACTGAAGACCAGCAACTTTCCAGAGAACTTCCAGGCCTCCAGGGGAAATTGGGACTACTGAGGCACCTAGGTTTATGGATTGAGTGAGCAGCTGTCAGGATCTCAGCCTTTGCAATGTTCTGTTGACTATGTTGAACTATCCAGCCCCTAGCCCAAAGCTAATAGTTCTTATAAGTGAGTAGTAAATCCCCTTTTACAGCTCTCTCTCTCTGTCTCTGTCTCTCTGTCTGTCACTGTCTCTGTCTCTGTCTCTCTCTATTTTGTTCCTCTAGAGAAACCTACCTAATACACTGTCTCAAAAAAACCTTCAAGACCCCACAAAACAAAAACAAAAACAAAACAAAAACAAAAAAATCCAACCCCAACAAATCAAGCATACATTAAAACAAAATTAGTCATGTAAGTGAGAAGCTGTTGCAGCTGGAGAGATAGCTCAGTGTTTAAAAGCATCAACTGCTCTTCCAAAGGTCCTAGGTTCAGTCCCACATGGTTGTTCACAACCAGCTGTAACTCAGAGTAGAAAAGATGAACTATCAAATATTTACATAAATAAGACAGTACAGTTGCTTACCCTTAGGAAATTTATACTTCAGAACAAAGACCAGGATAAATAAAGAAGGCTAAAACCTAAAATCCTACAAGGCAACATAAGAACTCCAAATGTGTACACACTAATAATGTAGTTCCTAGTCAAACTCCGATTGGCTTATAACTATACGTAGCTGAGATTTCAATGCTCAGTTTTCTTCTGTGGCCTTTCCTGTCTGCATATACTGGCGGCTCTTCCCTTCTCCTAAAGTGACCAATCCTACTGAATCATGGTCCATTCTAGTGCCTCGTTTCTGTGACCAATACCCGAAGAGAAACAGTTTAAAAACAGAAAGAATGATGCTGACTCATAGTTCCCGAGACTTTAGTGATGGGCCATAGCAAAGTGTAGCCTTATGGTGGAAGGACAGTGAGGAAGGAAGTTGTGTACCTTGTGGTGAGAACAAAGAAGAGAGATAGTTTGTCTGTTCTAGACCTCATCGCTTTGTCCCCATGAGGACTTGAAGCTTGATGGCTGGTAATGCCCACATGCAGGTCAGATCTCTGCCAGGTCTCTGGGACCGTAACTACTCACAGATACATGTAGAAGTGTGTGTTCCTAATATTCTAGGATCTTCTCAGTCCAATTGAATTGATGATCAAGTTTAATCATAAACAGGGACCAACACTTATGACCTCAATGAACCCTATTGCCTTAAGTATCCCATTTCTGAATAAAGTCACTTTGAGCATTAGGGGTTCACATATGAATTTTAGGATGTCACAATTCAGTCCTCAGCATTCCATGCTCTGGCTGCTAATACTCATATCCTCTGTAATGTATTACAGATATGAACGTGTGAGGGCAGACAAATTATGTGCTTCTAAAAATATAATGATGAGACAGGCATAACACAGACATTTCCCTTTGAATTTGGACAAATCAGGAAAAAAAAAGTGTTCTGAGTCTTGATCAAATTCAGAATTAGTAAGGCAAGACTCAGACACCAGGACCACTGGGTGGCAGTGTCATCTTGACAGCAGCCTGGCTCTGTGATTCTGCAGAATGGTTTTGCCCCTGAGGCACAAGGAAGTGTCCACCAGGCCCTATCCTCTTAATCCAGGAGGAAGTAGCCCAGATGCTGGGCCTGTTGTGAGTGGAGATGTGGGTATATTGTTTGCACAAAGTTAGTCCTCCTGTTTCCTAAGGATTTTACTAATGTCTGACACATAAAAAAAATTAGAAGTGTTATGGCTTTTTTGTTGTTGTTGTTATTCTGTGTAGTTTTCTTTGTACTGCTTTTGTCCCCAAAGACAGTGTTTCCTCTGGTATTACTTATTTTTTATTACAGGCTTCATGTGAGTTGACTGATTAATGTTATAGCTAATCTGTTGATGGAATCCTTTTCTAGCCACTTTCATGTTGTTTTGTACAGGACTTGATTTTCAATATTTATGTGTTGAATAATTTTAAGACCTTTAAATTCTAGCTCTCTTTAACATAACAATCCATAACTTTCATTTTCTTTTGCATTGCCTTTTGAATAACAGGGGAAGACCAACTGAATCTTCAACATATCTCTTAGAAATAACTCTTAATAAATGCAGGAAATCATTACAAATTCAGTCTCCCATGAATCATGCAGGCAAAATTCACCTGAGTTCTTTCCACTTTCTAACAAAGGTTATCCTTTTTACAAGTTCCCAACATGGGTCTGAATTGAAGAATGTCTGCTGCCTGCTGCCATGATTCTTAGCCAAGAGGGACTTTTCCTCTTCTGTAACTTTAAGCCCAAATGAACCTTTTCTTCTATAAGTTGTATTGGTCATGGTGTTTTATCACAGCAACAGAAAAGTACCTATGGAGCCCAGTCTCAACGGGTACATCTACAATACAGCTTCTGCACCTAAGACTCAGAATCTTTGTGGAAGAGGGACAGAAAGATTATAAGAGCCAGAGGGAGGGTCAGGGAGGTTGCTGTGAAACTGTGTCTTTTAGTATTATTGTAAGCTACATCCATACAATCTCTTATTATGCCTAAACATGAGCTGAACAAGGACAATAGACATGCTAACATTTATGTGGAAAGCCAATGAGGCTTCAACCCTACACAAAGAATCAAGGAATGCTGAGTGTGGGAGAAATAGTCTCCCAGAGGAAAAGCGAAGCAGAAGTCACCCATACCACACTATTATGATTTAGATTCCAAAGTCACTCAAAAATACTTGTGTTTCATTTTATTCACTAGGTCTAATGTACTTTCATATTGGGGGGAAGGAAAACGCTATCTTTTGGTAGATGAATAACAAGAACTTCAAAATATTTGCTATGAATTTTTATTGATGGTACAAATGGTCACATTACATATGGTGGCAAGCTCTGAGGGTTATAAATTAGTGATGTCTCTTTAGTTTGCCCCTAAACACATCTTCGCCTGCAGCTTTGTATAATATCAGTCAATCAACCACACATATTTTTCTTTTATTTCAAAGTCTCAAAATGACAAAGGCACAAGCCAACAGGAATGTCTGTCTGACTCAGCAATTTGCGGATTGGTTGCTTATCATTTATATTTAATCTTAGAAACCTACTTGCAAAGAAAGGCAAAGTTTTCAGAAGACAGCCAAAAGACTGACTATCTCTAATAAACTGTACAAAAGCAGACAAACATGCTACACTCTCCTCTGGAAAATGGGCTTAAGAAAACTCAGGTCTGACAATGGAGAACCTGCTTAAGACCGAACTAGACTTCCTTAATACAGGTGACAATGGTGTGGCTGGGGCAGTATATGAGGCCACTAACAGTGGGTCCAAGATCTAACTGTAATGCACAAACTGACTTAGTAGAGCCCATTCTATATGGAGAGACACCTTGCTCAGCCTAGACACAGGGTTATGGGGGTGGAACTTTCTAGGGGAGGCCTTATCCTCTCTGAGGAGTAGATGGGAGGTGGGGTGGGGGAGTGGGGGCGGTAGGAGGAGAGGAGGGAGGGGGAACTGGGATTGGAATGTAAAAAATAAATTAATAAAAAAGCAAAAACCGCAAAAAGCCAAACCAACCAACCAACCAACCAAACAAACAAACAAACAAGCAAAAAAAAATCCAAAACTTGCCACAGACAGAATGGCTCAAAACAAAACAAAACAAAACAAGGAAAAGAAAACTAATATCCCCAAGTTATCCAGTGATTAAGAATTATAGATTGGTGCAATGATGTGACTGATTTCCTTAAGTCACTGTGCTAAAAATAACTACATCAAATTAATATTTCAAGTAGTTGATAAAATTGGTAATACATTTAATAAATGTATTAATAAATTAATTAATAATTTAGTTTTGAGCAGCCACTTAAAAAAATTGTCTCTGTCCTTTGCACAGCTTCTTGGTTGCGTCTCATGTTAAAGTGGCCCCTGACTTCAGAACCCTGTAAGGGACTCTACAAGGAACATTAGAGACGGCTGTCACATCTTCCCGCTGCCTTTGCCCCTCATTTCCCCTTTGTCCCTGTTTCTCTCAATCTCATTTCCTTCCACCTCTCTTTGATTGAGTTGACACAATAAAGGTTGAGCTTTCTGAGCAATGGTTATTCCTGAGGACTTTCTAAGATAGATGTCAGTTAGCCTGTGTTGGTTATAGGGAAGTCTAAAAGGTATTATTGTTTCTTGTCCTCTCTGGGTTAAGATGATTGTGGCTTTTTCTCCTCTTTGACTGAGTCCAGGTAAAATTGAACTGTGGAAAGATAGTTACTGACTTTCCATTTTAAGTTTATTCAGAGTGTTGGATATTTTCAGTAAGAATTAGAAACTTAAAATGAGATGTCACATGGTTTTGCATGTAGTATTTGTTTCACCAGTATTTTTCAATTCTTATTTTGCCATATTATGTACAATTATTTGGCTTATATGAATAACAAGGACTTCAAAATATTTGCTATGCACTCGGGAGGCAGAGGCAGGAGGATCTCTGTGAGTTCGGGGCCAGCCAGGTCTACAAAGCAAGTTCCAGGACAGCCTCCAAAACAATACAGAGAAACCCTGTCTCGAAAAACAAAAACAAAAAAAATATTTGCTATAAAATGAGAGATAGAGCTGCTAATTTTTATTGCTAATACAAATGGTCACATTATACATGGTTAACAAGCATTTAATGAGGAAGAGAAAACAAAAAATTGAAGCCAAAAAAGAAGAGAATTTTTATAAAGAGAGCAACATGACATTTTTAGAGCAGGAGAGTCAAATTCATTATTAAAACAGAACAATATGGAAACACTGGCATATGAGACATTTACTTAGAAAGCACAGAGACCTATCATTGGCGGAGGCTAGAGGCTGTCTTGTGGGCTGCTTCCATAGGGTCTGGCATACACACTGAGCCCTGGAGTATATACGGGATTCCATTGTTGCTTACCACCTGGCTTTAAGGGAATCATTTATTCACTGTTCAACTTTTCTCAGACTACAGAGACAAATAAATAGATCAACAGATAACAACCATTCACATGAAGACAGGTTCTTATTTTAATGTGGAACAGCTCTTCTCTTAGAAAATTTGTCAACCAAAGCACACAAATTGAGCCTTGTTTATTTTATTGCAATTAGGTCCTAAGTGGACATTTTCCACACCATTCCTTAAGAAATAAACAATAAGGTAACCTACTTTTTACACTATTTATTTTCCCAGTATGAAACTAATTAGTGAGCTCATTCTTTTCACATCTGTCCCTGTTGTTCAGGATTTTTTTTCCTACTGAGATTAAGGTCATTGTATAGAAAATAGAACTTAAGGATCTAATAATAATAATAATAAACCCACAAAGCATGTCTGAGGAATTAAGTAAAAACAATAAATAAGTCATTTTACAAGAGTACAGTGATCTTGAACTTCCTTTCCCACTTATCCACACTGAGGTTGTGTTGCTTAGTGTCAGTGGGAAATCTTACCCTAAAATGGAAATATATTAGCCATGAACCAACCTCAAAGGGTTCATGATGAGTTTGAATAATTATTCTGAGTTCAAGAGTCTTTGGGGATCTTAGTTAAACCCCCACCATCCACTAGCACAGACCAAAGTCTCCGGACTGGCTTGAGTCCAGTATTGCATCAGTATCTTTGGTTTCTATCAGGATGTTAGTTTCCAAGTTCTCCATATCACATAGGTTTAATATCTTTTCCATGCATGCTCAGTGTGTGTTCCTTCTTTACAGACTCAGTCAAGTTGAAAATAAATTTACATATACAGAAAATATGCAGCAACTAACAATCTTATGCCAAGAGTCAAAACCACATTGATTTTTAAACCCCAGTTCTATGTGCATATGAAAAACAAAGTGGAGGAAAAAAGATTAATTTTTATGACACCTTACAAAAATAGATGGCAAGACGTAAAGATAGCACTCAGTTAGCTCACTATACATACTCAGTGACATTTGATAAAGTTTTATTTTTAAAATAAGTTATTAGCTCTTTGGTTTGCATTGCCAAGCAAAATTAATCCATTATTTATTCCTCATTTTATCATAATCCTAAGTAATTTTTAAAAAATGACATGGGAGTTCAGGCTTCTGGACATTGATAATCCTACTACTAATCTTTAAGACATTCCTTATCCTACACCAGACAACACTGAAAGCAGCTTCTCTTCATTCCGAAGTAATTAATTATCTACTCTTGACAACCCCAAATTCCATGCTAGTGTGTTAATAACTGAACATATGAGAGAAAAATGTAGAAAAGAATGGGCTCTTAAAAAAAAAACACCTTAGCAAGGTATCTCTTCTTATAGAATGGGCTCCACTAAGTTGGTTTGTCCATTAGAGTTAGATTTTGAACCCATTGCCAGTGGCTTCATATATTGTCCCAGTCACATCATTGTCACCTATATTAAGGGAGTCTAGTTCAGTCTTATGCAGTTTCCTCATTTGTCACATCTGAGTCAGTGATATTTCACTAGCTCCGGTAAGTTGATTCTGTGGGCTTTCCCATCATGGTCTTGATTCCTTAGTTTATATTACCATGTTGTGATACCTTGCTTGTACAAATAAAGCATGTCTGAGGGTTAGAGAATGGAGCTTACAACTAGCTAACCATAGAGGTAGGGAGGTCTGTACAGACAGACAGGAAGTGAAATAGCTGGGCAGAAACAGGATATAAGCAAGGAGAAACAGGAACTTGCTCTCTTGTCTGCTGAGATGCTAAGGAGGTAAGGTGTGCCATGGTTTGCTCCTTCTCTCTGATCTCTCAGCATTTTCCTCTATATCTGACTCAGGCTTTTTATTATCCAGACCAATTAAGAACTCCATTATGGGAAGAGAATGCAGAGAGAAGCCTCCAAGGAGATGCCATGCAGCTGCCAAAGGAGTAACAGGTCTAGGCCATGGAGAAATACATAGATTAATAATAGTTATGGGTTAAAAATTAAGAGAGAGCTAGCCAGTAAGAAATCTGAGCTATTGGTCAAGCAGCTTATGATTAATATAACCCTCTCTGTGTTTATTTGTGGCTAAATTGCTGTGGGACCAGGTGCAACAGAACCTTCATCTACATCATTGCTCCTCCCTCACTTTGATTGTTCTCTAGGAGCTTAGCCCACTGGTTAGTTGTGGAATTCTGCATCTGCTTCCATCAGTTTCTGAAAGAGGGTTCTAGCTTCTCTGGGGTTGTTGATTATGGGCTGGGTATCTTTTGCTTTATATCTGGTATCCACTTATGAGTGAGTACGTTCTATATTTGTCTTTCTGGTTTTGGGATACCCCACTCAGGATGTTTTTTTTTCTAGTTCTGTCCATTTGCCTGTGAATTTAAGGATGTCATTGTTTCTTACAACTGAGTAGTACTCCATTTTGTAAATATACCATTTTTTAATCTATTCTTCATTTGAGGGGCATCTAATTTTTTTCCAAGATCTTACTATTACTGTTGTTATGAGCATAGTTGAACAGATGTCCTTCCAGTGTGAACGTGCCTCATGTGGGTATATGCCCAACAGTGGTTTTGCAGGGTCTTGAGGTAGGTTGAATCCTAATTTTCTTAGAAATTGCCATACTGATTTCCACAGCAACTGTACAAGTTTGCACTCCCACCAGCAATAGAGGAGTGTTCCCATTTCTCCACATCCTCTCCAGCATCAGCCTAGACATGGAGTGTTGGGGGTAGAGATGTTCCTTGGTCATGCTTCAATGGGATGATGAGACAGACTTAGTAGACTTCCTAGGGGACTCCATACCTTCTCTGAGGAGCAGTTGGGAAGTGGAGGGGGGGTAAGTGCAGGGCATGAGAGGAAAGAAGGGGTGGACCTGGGATTGGAATGTAAAAAAAATAAATAAATAAAAATAAAAAATCCCGAAACAAAAACCCTACAATAAACCAACAATGGACATTCTTCTAACTCTTTGTTGTGAATAAAGTAATTGTTACAAAATATTTTAAGTGAATGACAAAAATAATTAAAGGAAAGGTTCCTACAATATTAACAGAAAAGTATGACTTTACAAAGGACAGATCTGCCTGTCACTCTCTTAAGAGAGTTCAATGTTAGTGCTGTATTGTGACATAGGATTATGAATTGGGCTGTTCAAATGAGGTCTTTTGTTTTTGGATATATCAAGATAGGGCATACATTAAAAGCCCTATTAAGTTTGTTGAATGCAACAATAGTATTATCCTCCTTTCATCTTACCTTTTTTTTGACAGGGTTATACAATATAGTTCAGGTTGGATTGGAACTCTTAAGTCTCCTGAGTGCTGGCATCAACAGTGATGTCCTTGTATGTGGGAAAATACCGTTTTTAGAGAACGTGGATAGTTGGTCATAATGTTGGCTGTAAATTATTACATTTAAACATAATTTAGCAATTTTCAGATTTTGTGTCTGTGACACACACACACACAGTGAGACAGACACACACACACACAGACAGAGACAGAGAGAGAGAGAGAGACAGAGAGAGAGAGGAGAAATTTGTCTTTCATAATTATAGAGGCTGGTAAGTTCTAAAGTATATGGATATGAGGATATGAAGGCAGAAGACTGATGGATGCATGTTACATCTGTGTTGCAGATGAAAACTTGAGTATTGATTTCCCTAAGTTCAAAACAGGTGAGATTTCTGTTCTCTTTAGGCCTTTCACTTAATTGATGAGGGCTCCTACTGTGGAGCATGATCTGCTTTCTCAGTTCCTTAGGTGTTAGCCTCAACCCCTAAGCACTTCACAGAAGTATCCAGAATAATGTTTGGCCACAGTCTGGTTATTGTGGCCCAGAAAAACTAAAATATAAAGTTAATCATCAGAGTGGGCATATATTATTACTCTTCTACCTTTTAAAAGAAGATTAAAAATCCTCAACATGAAAATTTTAAGGTATCTAAAGATTTATTCTGTTAATGAAACAATAGAAAGCAGAAAATATTTTCTTTTGTTTGAGAAGTAAAAAGAAAACTTTAGGAGACAATGAAATGTTATCTACACTTACTTTATCAATCCTAGTAAATGGTACACAAAGTTCTTTGCAGCATTGTACAGAGAATAGGAAGAAAGAAATGAAACAACCCCAAAGATGTTAATTTGTAAAGCAGGGAAAACAGATGTGAGCAGTCCAGTGGTTAATGTTCTGCTACACTTGATGCTGCATCCATGAATGAAAATTGCTAACCCCATAGAAGCTCTCAAGATAATATTTTTTTTGAGAATTACAATTCTGAATTAATTATTTCATTAAGTAATATTTTATATGGACATCTTTAAACAGGGTTGGAAATAGTATCTCATACTTTATAGCTCATAGCGTTGAGACAAAATTTATTTTAATTACTTGAGTACTCTCCAGTAATCACAAAAAATTTACCCAACCTATTTAGAACTCTTGGGAGAGAGCTAAGAGATAGTACAATGGCCCTTGAGTTTCTGACAGAGCTCAAGCTAGAGAGAAAGAAAAAAGCTGTTGTGGTTATAATAGCCAAGTACTTAATAAATGAGTCTAAAATACAGTAATTCTTGAATCAAAGACTTTTGGGGAAGATCTGCTATTGGAGTGAACTATACACACTAATGTGTCATTAGTTGCTGCTGGAGCCACTCGGACAAGACAGTTAGCTGACAAAGAGCAGTGGGTCTTTTCTCTTCTGCCTTCCCAGGTCCTTCTAGTGGCGATATCCAACAGGGAACATGCAAGCTGAGGCTCAAATGTAGCTTACAGATCACTAGCCCAGTCACAAAAGGCAGTAGCAAGCTTTTTACTATGCAACAAATGTTACTGATATCAGAGAACTAAATTAAAACATAATTTGATTTCAGGTGAAATCACTTTCTGTAGGACACTGAAACAACTATACATATTGTTAAGTGCTGACTTTATTTCCATTATTTTCTCTCCTTACATTTCTTTTGCTTTCCATATTTACTATCTCTTACCTCAAAATTGAGGAAAGGGTAGGTATAACAATATACAGAAATCACATTATGAGCCTGGCATATTGATAAAGGTTTGCAATTCCAACACATTCAAGAGTCTGAGCATGACAATTACTGTGAATTTGAAACCAAACTGGGCTATCCAGTGTGTATCTGTATAGCATAACAAAAGCTTAGAGAAGAGGTCAAGTATCAAGCTCTCGCCTATATTCTGTGAAATGTACTTTCTGGACAAAACAAATGCCGTTATGGTAATTGCTTAGCTAAGCTTCCTCTCAAAGTATCAAACATAGTTGAAAATATGACTATATATACTAGGACATGACCTTAGACTTTCACAACATCTTTATATTAGGACCCAGAAAGTCTACATCACTGTATCTTGTATTTTACTTTAGTGTAAACTAATAGGCACTCTTCAATTATAAAGTTCTCTGTGTTTCATATGTGATTTTGAGTGATAACAGCATACAACTACACACTCTATGGTCACATAGTTCTAGAAGAATGCTATATATTATTCATCACACACATACACACAATGTTGATAAATATAAATAAAATGCACTTACGGATTCTTATAGACAACCAGGTGTATCATGAGACTTATGTAAAATTATATATACTGAACAGAAAAAATCATAGACTAGTGGATATGGATGCTACATTTATGTACTTTAATCCTTCAAGTCATTGGCAAATGACTTGCCCTTTTCTGTTCTCTGTCTCTGTCTCTGTCTCTGTCTCTCTCTCTCTCTCTCTCTGGTTTTTCAATATATAATTTCTCTGTTTAGCCTTGGCTGTCCTGGAACTGACTCTGTAGACCAGAGTGGCCTTGAACTCACAAAGACCCTCCTGCCTCTGCCTCCTGTGTGCTGGGAATAAAGTAGTGCACCACCACCACCCATAGTCTATGTCTCTTAAGAAGTTCGAGCTTTGTGACAAACACAATATTTTAATAAATACTTCAAACATATTTGTGGGGCAGAAATTGTTTTCATACATCAGAAAAGTAAGCCCTAAATTTGAAAGAAATGGGAAAATGAAGGATTAATGTCACAAAGTAAGTGATGTTAAGATTGGAGCCAGTTATCCATTTTTCAATCGAAGATAAAATAAATGATATATGTATATATATGCTCATAGCATGTAAACATCTATGTACCTGTGTGGATTTGATATAATTTTTCATCTTTCATCATTGCTTCACATCATGAAAGACAGTTTTCAAATATCCTATTTAGTGTTATAAAGCAAATCTTACTCAACATTAAAATACAATTTTTCTATGTGAAGGAAATGCTCTTTCACTCAATTTAGTTTGGTATGAATTATTTTACTTTTTCATTTGGATGGATATCATCTGAATAACCACTCAGTTTTTACTTTGTAAAAATTTGTACAAAAATGATACCCATTAAGACAATGTCATAGTATGTCTTATCTCCTAGAGAAATGAAAAGGCCTCCATCAGCCAACTGCTTCTATGGCTACACCCTCTGTAGGGTAGGCTTGTTCACATGAACTGTTCTTCAACTCCAATTTGAAAATATGATCTTTAATTAAATTTATATACTTTGTATTTCATGTTTCTTCTTTATGTGAGTTCAAGCAGTGGTGAGTGTTTTCATGTGTATACTAAAAGATTCCTCCTGAAGAAAAAGATCAATTTTCAGAATAATGGTTAATATTGGATGCAAACACTATTGTTTGTTTAGTTTTTGCATTTACAATTACATTCTAAACGACTTTTATTACTATCCCGGCTGTCATATGGTGGTCACTCTGTAAAGTCAATAGCATAATTATTCAGCAAAACATTTATTGTTATAATTGTTTCTCAAACTTTCCTACTACTATTGACATAGGCCATTTCACATACCATGAGTGAAGTAAAGAATGTATGAGAAAGAGAAAAAGTGTGATCCATCTCTTTACTGAGTTTCTACGATTCTTTCAGTGAAAATTCTTAAGTGTTATAAATTACTTGCTTATAAGAAAGATTAAGTGTGAAAGAAGTTGCTTAGAGAGGATTCTCATTTACAACCTTATTGTAAAGTGGCATTAGGAAGTCACTATCACCCACATGATAAAGTTTTGGAGAACATAAGCTTTAAAAAGATCGCAATTATCCCTCAGTGACCAAGAAATAACTACTTCCTGGGTCTTTGTGTTTATTGGTGCCAATCACAGTGCCAAGTTCCTGCAAAAGCAGAAAGGTATCCATGTAAGTATACATTTTCCCAAAGTTTCCTTCAATCTGGCAAAATCTAAGTCAATCAATCTGAACCACAGCTGAGACTGGGCCAGTAACACAGTCATTGTTGGGACCAAAGTCAAAACAGCTTTATCCTTCAGTAAGTTGCTGGCCTGAATAACTTCAATCAGAAGGTTTATTCAACTCCAACTGGAAAAAATCTCTTAAAATTAAAAAAAATACTTCTTTTATCGTAGCTATTCTCACACTGAGGCTATCAGGACAAAGGGGATTGTCAGAACAGATCAGGATCCTGATACCATGTTTTGAGAGTCAGCTTATTCAGGTAAGAGTTAAGGCATTTCACAGGCCAAACTGTAAAAGAAATTGCAGTCATTGCCCTGTGAAACCTTGGAAGGAATGAAGAATTTCAGTCTTTGGTGCTGTCAAACCGACATAATCCATCATCTTAGAATTGCCTTTTGGCTCTAAAAATAAATAAAACAAACCAGTCCTTTTCAGACTCTCATAATAAAGGCAACTCTCCACTATAGCTCATCTTGGGTTTGGATTTTATAGCAAAAAAAATCGTGTTAATACTCCCCAGACTGCTCCTCACACTGGACTCAAGCAGTCTCAAAGAGTGACTGAAGTAAGTATTGATTGCAGACACTGAGACTGTTGGCTATTTGAGTTTTCAATTTTCAAGGAATGAGATGAGACTCACATTTCTCCTAAAGAAAGCATGCCCTGGCTCCTGAAAACCAGAATTTACGTGACTGAGTTCACTTGAAGAGAATAATTTATGTTGGGATGAATAAATAATAGCAGGACTTCAAGCCATCCATAGAGGATATATAATACTCTTAGAAAAAAAATCTTGACAACGATGTAATATCTCCTGCATTTAACATTATGAGCAGTTCTAAGAATTAAGTCATTTCAAAATCACTGCTCCCCCAACCCAGGTCCTTATAAGTTGGACTTTGCAGGCATCATCCCTACATCATTTATGATGTGGAGACAGTTCATGCTATAACCGTCTCCTCTGCAAGCTTTCCTGGAGAACTTAAAACAAATGATTGGCGATGAATATCAGGTGACACCTTACTCTTTGATCAAGACTCTCCTTGTGAGAAAACAATTGGTAAAAATTGTATGAATTTTTAAGAGAACCAAAACCAACTCATTTGATGTGATAGAGGAAAAGTCTGCTATTTTAATTTAATTTGTAGATGGAAGCCACCCCAGCTGTTACAAATTAGGCCTTGCTTCTTGCTTCTGGTAGATAGATCTACACTGAGTACATTTGCAGGCATTGCCTTTTTTTGCTCACACTAAATCTAACTGAACCAGTTCCTTTCAATTATTCTTATAGCAATGGAGTTTTGAGCAGCATCTTTCTTGAGTTTTTTCTTCAACAGACAAGATTTTTGTTGTATTTAAAATATTTTCTTGATTTATTTTTATGTATATGAGCACTTGGCCTGTATGTATGTCTGTATTATACCATGTGTGTCTGATGGCCACAGAATCCAGAAGAGGGTATCAGATTCTCTGGGACTGGAGTTACAGATGATTGTGAGCCACCTTCTGTAACTGGGTGCTGGGAATCCCACAAGGGTCCTTTGAAAGCGTAGTAAATGTTCCTAGTAACTGAGACATCTCTCCAGCCCACAGACTTTACTGTTTCAGGGCTCTTTAAAATGTATTTAAATCTCAGTCAATACTATGTACTTGTTAGGAGGGAAGATACCTGGACAGCAGAGTGAATGAACTTTCTATGGTCACTGGCAGCTCTGTGCGGTAGGCTTCATGATTGTGTGAAACAGGTTCCATTATTATTATTTGTTTTTGTTTGAAACATAGTCTTTTTTTTTGTTTTTTGAGACAGGGTTTCTCTGTGGCTTTGGAGCCTGTCCTGGAACTAGCTCTTGTAGACCAGGCTGGCCTTGAACTCACAGAGATCCGCCTGCCTCTGCCTCCCAAGTGCTGGGATTAAAGGCGTGCGCCACCAACGCCCGGCTTCAAACATAGTCTTAATGTAGTAAGTAAGATATCTGGTCCTTTACTGAGAAAAACTGTGAAGAGGATTGTCTGCCAAAATTTACCCCCCATCCTCAGTTAATACCAGCCACAGGGAAGTCTGCAAGCAAAAGTAGTCATACTGACTTTCTATGCAGCACCACAAAATCCAATCCACTAGGATACTTGGCTCTCACCACTTCTTGGATCCTCAGTTTGTGGTCTTCTACTTTATACCTTTCAGTTTTAAAAAGAGGGAAGAGAGAAAATTGAGGGTGTTCCGGCTTGAATGTGAATTGTCTCATGATAAAACGTGTGTGGAAGGATACAGCTTTGGGAAAATGATTGGGTCTTCAGGCTTTTACTTCATTAGTGGCTTAGTCTATTAATGGATACATAATTTGATGTCAGTATTGAGAGGTTGTGGGAACACCAGACCTTGAGCAGAGACCCACTTTCCCTTTTGTCTGGGAGTAGGCAGTTGTAAGACAATGTTTACTAAAAACATGTTTACTAAAAACAATATAATGTCCCCAGTCCCCATATGACTCATCAAATAATACACTCCTCATTTAAAAATTTTATAATGTGAATGCCAGTGAGCTTCAGACAGATTCTGGCATGATGGAACTTGAGCAACTATTACTCAGGTCAAATGGAGACATCCATGCACTAAACAGTGGAGAAGACCCTAATTTGGGGTCGAGGGCATGTTTGTGTTTTCTTGTAGGAAAAGAATAAAAGCTTCGACATGGAGCAGAGAAAAACTGGACCTGAGACCATGGGAGCCTACCTAAGCTAGTTTGAGTGAGATCTCCTAAATCAGTGTTCCTGAACCTTAATGTCATCGAATCAAGAGCCCAAGAAAGAAAGAAAACAGTCGGTTCGAGATTTCCAGTTTCTCAACAGACCTGCTGCATCAACCTTCCAGACCCATGAGTTTTCATCGTGAAGCCAACAGAGAAAAAAGGACCCATTTAAAACATTTGGACATTGGTATGGACTGTGATGAGGGGCAAAAGCCTCTTTTCAGTAATTAAACAGGACATGGTCACTTAAAATATCAGACTTGATGGTTCCTGTTTCTGGAATCACGACTAGGCCAGTGTATTTTTCTAGAGAGGTGCAACTTGTCCTAATGCGACAAAAAGGAGACTTTGACTCAAGTTACATAATCAGCTGACGTTGAATCAACAAACTACATCACCACAGGAACAAATTGGTGCTCTGTGGATAGTGCAACAAGCCTATTGTTCATATTTTTCATAATGCTACATGTGTAACATCAATGATTGTACCTAATGTATCTGTGCAAGTGCACTTTCTAAATGCTTTCCTGAGCAGATCTTGGAACAATTGTAACTTTATCAAATTGTAAATCTAAGTCACATGCGGGTTACCCTTGTAACAGAATGTAAATCACGTGTGGGTTACCCTTGTAACAGATGAAGGCTGGTAGAATGTTATGGCCCAGATCTGGTGATGGGTACGGTGATGGAGAGGCGCTATGTCAATGGGGGTCCTGGAAATGGTGGCAGTGGCCGTAGGCATTCTGGCTTTATGCCGGGCTCAAACGTGCCTTGTTCCAGAGGCAAGAGATCCGTAACCAAGTATTGCTTAGCCTAGCCCATGGCAATCCCGATAGCCATGAAGGTTGGTTACAGATGATTTAAAGTTGGGGTGCTCTGATGACGGGCCACCTGTGGGGAAGACCCCTCCCACCTAAGACAGGGGTTCAAGGTCCCCCAAGGACGGAAAAGGGAGGGTGACCCTACTTGACCTAAGCCAGAAGTGCCTCATTTAAAAATAAAAAGGGGTGAATTGTGGGAACACCAGACCTTGAGCACAGACCCACTTCCTCTTCTGCCTGGGAGTAGGCAGCTGTAAGACAATGTTTACTAAAAACATGTTTACTAAAAACAATACAATGCCCGGGGCAATAAGTTCCTAAAAAAGGCCTGCCCACAGAAACCACCCTGACCTCGACCTTGTCCAAAGACTAATCGCCCCTTCTGCCACGCCCAGATCAGTTTTTGGGGTCAGAGCAGAACCAGTCAGGAGAGAGGAGAGAGCAGAAGCTTCTCTGGTGGGAGCCTTTCTTGGGAAGTTTTCTTAAACCTTTTTGGAGCCTGCTTAAAGTTTTCTTTACATCGTTGAACGAGTCTCTGTGTTTTCAATCCCCTACACCCTCCGCACGTTCTCGGACACAGGCCGCGCAGCAGACGCGACAAGAGGTGATAGAAAGGTTAGAAAGTAGATTGTAGTTGGAGAAGTTACATCACTCAGGTCTTGCCCCTGAAGAATGCAGCCCCCCCCCATCCCTTCCACCTCATTCTGTCTGTTTCTGTGCTTCCAGACACCTAAGTGTTTGCTAGGTTCTCTACCACATGCTCTTACCACCATAATGTTCTGCCTCGAGTCTAACCCATCCCAATACAGCATGGAACCTGTAAAACCATGAGCCCAAACCAATCTTTCCATTACACTATGCCCATATTTTATCGGAGCAATGAAAATCTTACCAACACAGAGTGATTGTAAGAGTCCTGACTAGAAAGTGTACAACATTAGTTGTGTGTTCTGCTGTTTTCTCTGTACCTTATGGTTATTTATTTCTAAATGACTTCTTATGGACTCTAGGGGGTCTCAACACTTATTCTAACATTAGTAGACAAACCATTTATCTTGTTTTTAGGAGAGGGATAAAGAATACATTGCTACATTAGACATTTTTAGTTTTTTTTAATTTTTAAAAAGCAAACCTTTCCCACCCACCTCTGAAAGAACAGCCCCATGGCTACACAGAAGAAGCAACCTCCTGGTTTTGTGTGGTCTTTGTCAGATTTTCTCTCTATCCTTAAATTATCGTGGAGTTAAATTAAGGCCACTGTGTCCTAAATTCTCTGACATAGCTTTCTACCTAGGCTGTTAAATTCCAGAGAGCATATTTTGAAACTCTCAGAGAAGTCCTCTTGAGACATACCACCTTTCCAAAGTTCTAAAGTAAAGAACTAGCTGTCTTTCCACTCATATTAGTACATACGGCTGTCCCTTAAATATATTTTTCACTATGCTCACACTCTGACAAGTTTTATTGATCCATGATTTGCTGGGAAAATTCTACAGTCATTCATTCGGTTCATAGAGAAGTTGTTTGAGAAGATATGTGTGCATTCCTTACATACCTTTCTGGTACCTGCTCTCTCTGATACATCACTTGCTGAGGCATAGTGCACCCTCAAACCTGCTCACTGTGGCCTTAAATAAGGGAACACTGTACAGAAAATCACACAAAAACATTTGGGTCTAGGTTCTTCCCGGGCTGCAAGTCACACTTGCTGTGGTCCTGTGATTAGGAATCCATAGTGTTTAACATGGCCTTTTAGCAAAACAAAACAGGAATAGTAGGTTCACTCCCAGTGTCTGTGATTTATCTACTCATGGACCTTTGACTAGGTCCACAGTAATGGGAATGGTCTTCTTAGGGAGCAGGATTCAGTTTTCGTCAGAAACAAGGTGGTTTTCTCCATAACTTTATGTCACTATTGACTTAGCACCCAAGTCTTGCCAGTGAGGACTGGATCATTTCCCCAGCAGGCTCCACCTCTGATTTGATTGTTCCATTTGTTTTGTAACAGGGTCTTTCTATGTAACACCATATTCTCTGAACCTTGTGATCATCTTGTCTCACTTTCCCAAGGCCTGGGATGACAAGAAGGTACCACCATGCCTGGCTCAGTCCCATCTCCTAATGTAGTCACAATAGATCCAGATGCAACATGAACTTTGGAAGAGTTGCACACTTGAACCATAACACAGATTGAGGATTTTCCTTACCTTGTCACCCACTCATCAGAGTTAGGAAAGCGTTTTTGTTATTTAGTGTGCTGTGGCCTTTACTCTTCATACAATTGCCTACTGTGTAACTGAGAGTGGTATATGTGTTACTGATTCTCTGTTCTTGTCTCTTGAAGAAAAGAATTTAGTAGAGAAACAGACAACATAATCACAAAGCTAGCTAGCAAAACAAAGCAAAGCAAACACATATTCTGAGGAGAGCTAGAGTTGTCTGCCCTAGCCAGAGGTGGACGGAAGTGAGTTCTGTGTTGTGGATTTTAAAGGAGTTTTAATGAATATTTTTATAAGGAGGGTAAAATGACTGATTTTTCTTCCCAAGTCATGATGGGCCAGATCTCTCCTTTAGCATATTGATATTGCATAAGCATGTCCTGCTACATATTTATTTTCACGATTCCCCAGAAAAGTTTACAAGGGAGGATCAAACTCACAATATAAATGCTATACTAAATCTAGGGTTTTTTTTGATGATTTAAAAACTCATTAGTGCATATATGTTGGAATATGTACCAATGTATCTATGATACAATGGTAAGAGCTCTTATGTTGACCCAAGGATGTTTATCTATAAAGGGTTTAGCCATAAAGGGTTGTTCTAACCATTAATAGACATAGCTACCAAGGCACAGCTATAATTTTATTGCCTTCCTCTTATCTAACTCCTTTTTTTCTTTTATCTAACTCCTTCTTAAGACTGCTCAATATCTGGGTTGGAGGGATAGCTCAGCTGTTAAGGGCTAGGCTTACAACCAAAAATATAAGACTGCTCAATATCACATGGCTTTTGTCATTTAAGAGAATGGTGGATTTGTCATGAAAGCTGGTGTCAGGACAATAGTTTGTCTGGCTATACAAATAGGAGCAGGACATAACCTGCCTGTAAAACCTTTGCCTCTTAGTGTTAATGGACTTCTGCATCTTTGTCTAAAAGAAGTTGGTATAATGTCAATGTGAAAAGGGAGAGAAACAATCAGAGGGCATCTGCAACAACAGAAGCAGATGTTCATGTACACAGGACCTTTGAGGAAGTATATCATCACATTTCAAGTGAAGTAACTTTTGAATGAGAAGGATGATTAATATTGTGAACAAGAGGAGAGAATTTTTTTTTGTTTCAGTGAAATGCCTGGGATCTAATTTCAATTTTGTGTCAATGATGGAACACTCCCTGGGAGCTGCACATACTCTAGAGATTGACAGTGTGATGGACAGATTTTTGTCTACTTGGCACAAGCTAGAGTCACCTAGAAAAGAAGAGCCTCAACTGACCTAGGAAAGAAGAGCCTCAACTGAGGAACTGGATCCATTGGATCGACCTGCAGGCAAGACTATGGGCATCTTCTTACTTGGTGTAAGTGGGTCTAACCCTTGTGGATGGTGACAACCTTGTGTATATGGTCTTAAAACCTGCTATGTTTCTACTTCAAGGTGTTTGACTGTACTACAGCTTAGATGTTTTTTATAAAATGAGGCTGATATAACTTGCCTGTTTATCCTAGTTTATAGGGTAGAGCTAAATGAGGTCTTTTAAATCAGATGGCAAGTATATTTCAACAACATTATTATCTAGGATGATATTATTTTAATACACATTCTACTAGTGTTCAAAGAAGGCTGTCAATCAAGCATTCCTGAAATGTTCAATTCATACAACTCTGAGTTTTGTGTTCACTTTCTTACTAAAACAAGAAAAGCCACTGTTGTAATATATTGTTTATGATCTAATAAAGCCACTAGAGATCAGAATGCAAAGCCAGCCACAGTAGTTAGCTATAGAAGCTGGGCAGCGGTGGCACACAAATTTAATCCCAGGACTCAGGAGACAGGAAGGTGGATCTCTGTGAGTTCAAGGCCACCCAGGGCTACACAAGAGTGAATCCGCATAAAAGATTAACAAAGTTCACAACTTTAATCCCAGCACTAGAGAGGTATATAAGGAAGAAACAAAGCCAGTCTTAGGCAATTAGTCTCCAGACAAGTTGAAGAGAGCATAGCAGTCTGAGTGAATCTGAGGAACAGTGAAGTTGGTAGCAGTCTAGTGGTCTGAGGTTTTTGTAGAGAGCACTGTAGTTTGAGGAGCATTTGCTTCTGTTGAATCGTGGAGAGCATTTGCCTCTGAGGATTCTGGGAGAACATTGCACTCTGAGGATTCATGGAGACACAATTACCTCTTTTGGTCTGAGGTAGAGATAAGAGCTAGTGGCTGGCTGCTTTGCTTTTCTAATCTTCAGTTTGAATCCTAATATCTGTTTTTCACATTTTCTTATTCATGTTACAAACCATGATGAAGGTATGGAGCATCTCACTGCTAGCTTTTGATCATTTGATCAAGTTGGTAGGTACCAGAGTCTTTCTAAATTCCTTTCATAATGAGTTTTTATAGGGAGGAATTCTGGTAGTCTTGACTCTTGTCACACCTTCAACCCACTGTAGTTTCCATTGATGACTTTGTCTAGAACTGGTCACTGTTTTCTAAGGTGAAGTGTGCAACTTTCAGTTTCTAACATTGAAGATTTTTTTCTTTTTTTCTGCTCTTTATTATTATTATTTTTACATTCCAATCCCAGTTTCTCCTCCCTCCTTTCCTCCTACTCTCTCTACTCCTCCCTCCTCCTATCTGCTCCACGGAGAGGGTAAGGCCTCCCAAAGGAGGTCTACTTAGTCTGTCCCATCATCTAGTTGTGGCAGGACCAATGTACTTCGCCACTCCCTACTCCCCTATGTCTAAGGTGGGCATGGTATCTCTCCATATAGAATAGGCTTCACTAAGTCAGTTTGTGCGTTAGGGTCTAACATTGAAGTTTTATGCATTAGTTGAGCTTTGACTACTATTTTAGTGTCTATTTATTTTAATGTGAATTTAGCTTGATTACCCATTACCTTGTTTCTATAAAAAGGTAAAATTGGCTTTTTAAGATGACCTATAGAATTTTCACATTTCCTGTCATCAGGAAGTTGTCCATTTCTCATCTTATTTTTGCTTCATTCCAGCACTGAGTCAGTCATTTTCTTAAGAAGCCCTGTTTCCAGTGAATGCAGAGCCAAGATCTGAGGACACACATTCATTCCTATTTCAGTGCTCTTTCTTCATGGACATTTCATAAAGCAGAACTAGTAATTAATGAATATTTGCATTCATACTGGTGTGTCTTATTTGAACTCCTTGTGAGATTCTTTCTCTCTAACCAGGTTTTAAAATTCTTCTCTGATAATAAGAAATCTATTTATTCTAATCTTTCTCTGGAGATAATGTTCTTCCACAAACTTATCTGTACTCTCTTTGCTTAGTCAACTTAGTGTTTTTGTTTGTGTAATCAATGCCCAGTTTGATGGTAAATATTGGTAAGTCAGCTTGACAGCTTTTAAAATCACCTTGAAGACAAATCTCTTGGCATGTCTGGGAGAGTGTTTTTAGATTGGGTTAACCGAGGTGGGTCAACCCTTCTTAAATGTTGTTGGTACTATTCCATGGACTGCTGTATTACACTGGATCATCTCCTTCTGCTAACTGTATTTAGATGCAATGGGGCCAGCCACTTCATACCCCTATCTACCATACTTCACTTCCTTGATGGATTCTACCTTTGAACTGTGAACTAAAATAAACCTTCCCTTCCCTAAGTTGCTTTTACTAGATTTTTCAAATAGTAACAAGACAAGTAAATAATATACTAAACACTGGCAGGTTCTCTAGTGGCTAGTTTTATGTATCCAAATCTATCCAAATGTCCTGGATTCCAGCTATACAGTGACTGTTTTTCCCCCTCAATATATGTTTTTATTTAAATTAGAAACATGAATGCATCACATGTCAATCCCAGCTCCCTCTCCCACCCCTCCTCCTTTGTCTCTCCACCAGCCCTCCAAGCCCCCATCCAATCCCCACATCATTCCCTAAGGAGGGTGAGGCGCTCCTTGGGGGGATTTCCAAAGTCTGTCATTTCATCCAGGGAAGGACCTAGGCTCTTCCCCTTGTGTCCAGGCTGAGAGGGCATCCCTCTATTTGGAATGAGCTCCCAAAGATCATTCATACACCATGGTAAACACTGATCTACTACCCAAGTGATTTCTGTGGCCTCTTCACTGGCACTATATTCATGGAGTTTGGATCAGTCCCCTGTTAGCTTCTCAGCCATCAGTCTGGGATTTAAGAGCTCCCCCTTATCCGGTCAGCTGTCTTTGTGGGTTTGACGAGCTTGGTCTTGATCCCTTTGCTCATCACTCCTCCATCTCTGTCACTAGGTTCCAGGAGTTTAGTTCAGTGTTTATCTGTGGGTATCTGTGTCTGCTTCCATCAGTCCCTGGAGGAAATGTTCTAGGATGGCATACAGGGTAGTCATCAACCATATCATCAAGGAGGGGCTATTAATGTAGTCTCTCCACTATTGCTTAGTTTGCCAGTTGGTGTTATCCTTGTAGATCTCTGGAGATCTCACTAGTGTCAGCTCTCTCCTCAAGCCTACAATGACTCAACCTATTATGGTATCTCTCATCCTGCTTTCCTCTATTCTTCCCTTGACTCAAACTTCCTGCTCCCCCCTGCCTTCTTCTTCCCTCCTCTTATCCCCCTTTCTTTTTCTTGGTTCCCTCTCCTGTCCCCCGATGTTCCCAATTGGCTAGGAGAGGTTGCCTCATTCGACTTCCCTGGGGTATCATGCATCTCTCTTGGGAACCTCCTTGTTTCCTAGACTCACTGGCACTGGGATTGTAGGCTGACACTCCCCTTATCCATGTCTAAAATCTATATATGAGTGAGTACATACCATGTTTGTCTTTTTGTGTCTGGGTTACCTCACTCAGGATGGTTTCCTCTAGTGCCATCCATTTACCTGAAAATTTCAAGATTCCATTCTTTTTTTCCGCTGAGTAGTACTCCATTGTGTAAATGTACCACATTTTCTCTATCCACTCTTTAGTTGTGGGGCATCTAGGCTGCTTTCAGGATCTAGCTATTACATATAATGCTGCTATGAACATAGTGGAACAGACATCCTTGTTGTGTGAATGGGATTCTTTTGGGTATATGCCTACGAGTGGAATTGCTGGGTCTTGTGGTAGACTGAGTCCCATTTTCCTGAGGAATATCCATACTGATTTCCATAGTGGCTGTACAAGTTGGCACTCCCACCAGCAGTGGAGGAGTGTTCCCCTTTCTCCACATCCTCTCCAGCACAAACTGTCATTGGTATTTTTGATTTTAGCCATTCTGACAGGAGTAAGATGGTATCTCAAAGTTGCTTTGATTTGCATTTCCCTAATGGCAAATGATGTCGAGAATTTTCTCAAGTGTCTCTCAGCTATTTTATACTTCTCTATTGAGAATTTTCTATTTAGTTGAGTCCCCCACTTTTTAATTGGATCCTTTGGTATTTTGGAGACTTGCTTCTTGAGTTCTTTGTAAATTTTGGAGATCAGTCCTCTGTCAGATGTGGGGCTAGTGAATATCTTTCCCTAATCTGTGCCTTTTTGTCTTGCTGACTGTGTCCTTTGCCTTACAGAAGCTTCTCAGTTTCAGGAGGTCCCATTTATTAATTGTCGATTTCAGTGTTTGTGCTAATGGTGTTATTTATGTTCAGGAAGCAGTCTCCTGTACCAATTCGTTCAAGGGTACCTCCAACTTTGTCTTCTAACAGGTTCAGTTTGGCTGGATTTATGTTGAGGTCTTTGATACATTTAGACTTAAGTTTTGTGCATGGCGATAGACATGGATCTATCTGCAGTCTTCTACATGCCAATATCCAATTACGCCAGCACCATTTGTTGAAGATGCTATCTTTTTTCCATTGTATAATTTTAGTTTCTTTGCCAAAAATCAGATGTTCATAGGTTTGTGGATTAATCTCAGGGTTTTCAATTCGATTCCATTGGTCTACCTGTTTATTTTTGTGCCAATACCAAGCTGTTTTCAGGAATATAGCTCTATAATAGAGCTTTATTCAGGAATGTTGCTTTGTTGAGCAGTGTTGTCTTGGCTATCCTGGTTTTTTTTGTTTTTCCATATAAAGTTGAGAATTTTTCTTTCAAGGTCAGTGAAGATTGTACTGGGATTACAGTGAATGTTTTTGCTTGTGCTTACTCCCTCATTGGCTTGCATTGAGTGACATGCTGTAGGGAGAATATATTTCTTACTTGCCTGATTTTTATGGGTGCTTACATATTCTCCTCGAAATTATTACCTTCTTTAAATGCTTCAAATTCACCCCATTTAAAATGATATCTTTTTATTCTTGAAGTCTTTTAGATATTCCAGCTGGATATACCTTATTTCTACTTCTCATATGTTTCCATCCTCATTGTGGCCTCAGGGTATTTACTCTTTAGAAGAAAAAAAAACATGCTTGAATGATGGTTGAACAGGTATTACTTCCCACCTCTTGCTGGAAGCTTTCTTTTTGAATGGTTTCAGAATTAGATGAGTCTGATTTTTTTCCCCTATTTAATCTTGAGACAAATTTTGTGGCTAACATGGATTGTATAAACTGGTATCTCTGTATCTGCACTTTTATTTTTACTATTGCTTTACTCTCCATCCAACACATTCTCTGTATGAGAACATTAGTATCTGATGTCTGGTAGCTAGATCCATTCAGAGGATTCCATGCTAATTCTACATTAAGACTGGGTTTTTCCTAACTCCTCTAATCATTAATGGAAGATCTCAGCAAAGATCTATTCTAGATACATTACAGCGACTCAAGCACATATACATCGCTCTAACCATACATTGCTCTAGTCATAGTATGCAACATTTCACTAACTAAATCCATTAGTGCCATAACCTTTATCTTTGGCTTTGTGTCTATTTTGTATACTATGAGCATGAATCGTGCAAATGATACTTTTCTAGTATGGTTTTGTTTCCAATTATCTTTCCTAATGTGCATATATAATGAACCATTTTCCACTGATGTCTCACACATTGCATCTGACATCTGGTTGATTGCTTGGTGGAGGTTCAGTTTCAGAATTATACCATAGTACATTCTAAACAGTCCAGCATGGTCCAATGCAATATCTTTTTATAGTACAATTAGAGACAGTAGAGTTCCAGAAATACCCTTGAATATATTATTTTTCTATATTCAATGAATTTATTTGCTTTATATTTTAAATCTTCGTAAGCCTTGAACTAATACTACCGAACTAATACTACAATGATTTTCCTAAGGAAGTCATAATCAAGGAAAAGTAGTTATTGTTTTTTTCTTGAGGTTTTCATCTTCCAAAATCCCAGATATTTTCTCTCCATCTACCAAAGCAGAAAATCACACATAGAATTGTATTATTATATTTTTCATACTGTTACTTGATCTTCAGTAGCTAGACACACTCATAATTAAGAAACACTCTGCCAGGCATTGGTGGCGCACGCCTTTAATCCCAGCACTCGGGAGGCAGAGGCAGGCGGATCTCTGTGAGTTCGAGGCCAGCCTGGTCTACAGAGTGAGTTCTAGTACAGCCTCCAAAACAATACAGAGAAACCCTGTCTCAAAAACTTAAAAAAAAAGAAACACTCAGTTTTGGTGGAGGATAAGACTTTGCTGTGCTGTTCAGAGTGGCTTTGAACTTAGCATCTTCTTACTCCAACTTTTTGAGTGCTGTGACCATGAACTTGTGGCACCAAATGTGGCTCAGTCATTCTGCTTTAATGCAAGTCTTTTAAAATGCAATGTTTGGATTACCAATTATTTAAACAAATACCATGTGATAATTAACTGAGTTACCATTGGACAATATGGAAATAGCACAAATATAAAAATTAAAAGCAGCCTATAAACTTACATTCTGAAACTTCTGACTAATTGATGGTAAGTTTGTTTCTTGTGGGAGTGATAAACCAGGCAAGTATGAGACATTACAGATAGATTTATAGTATATATTCAACTTTATGTTTAACAGTCCTAGCTTTTGTTTTTAGGACTTCCCCAACACTAATAGATATATGTTCAATTGGAATGATTTACACATAAAGGGTCTTGATTAATATTTGGTCAGTTAATTTTATCAACATTAAGGTTTGTTTATACTCAAATTCTTAAGTTTAATTCATTAAAAATCCTGACAAGGAGAAGTTGGCAGTCATAAAGACTTGTTCCTGTAAATTTGTAATTTAATACGAAGTTGTTGGAGGCTGGAGAAAAGGCTCAGCAGTTAAGGGAACTTTCTGCTGTTAGGGAGGGCTGGCTTTGATTCCCAGCATCTGCATGGTGTCTGAGAACCATCTTTAATTCCAGTTTCAGAGGATATGATGCCATCTTCCAACTTCTGAGGATATCAGGCACATATATGGTGCCCCAATGTATATATGTTCAGGTAAAAAAAGTCAATACACATTTAAAAATTGATTAAAGAAACTTGTATGCATAGTGGTATATACCTGTATTCCTAGCAGCTGGGAAGTTACAGCAAGAGGATCGTGAGTTTGAGGCCAGCCTGGACTATAAGGTGAAACCCTACCTCAAAATAATGGAAAATTTGACCTGAGATCATTGAAAATGCTTTTTTGGGTTCAATATTTTTGTCCCATCTTCTTGTTGAACTCTGCATTTGTGAACATTATTCTTGTTTTAAGAATTCTTCAAAACATACAGGAAGCTGCTTTTTAGTTCTAAATGCTTACTCAGTGGAAATGCAAAGATGTTTTTCTGCCAGTACAAGTTTGAATATAGTTTTTTCCTATTCTTTTTTAATAGAATATAGGCATTTTGGAGAAAGATCTCTAATGAGGCACATTGGAAAGAGATGATCTTAGACATGAGACAACTGCAGGCAAGCAGGCACAGGGAGACATCGCTACAAACATGCCCCCAGATGGCCTCAGATCAGGACAGTCACTGTGTCTGTTATTCCAGGAAACCCACCCCAAAAAGCAATTACTATAATGCCGAGACTTGGTATGTGAAGCTCAGCAAATTTAATTCCTGGGGGAGAGCTGATCCCTTACAGGATCTGAGGTTGTTCTCAGTTGTGCTGTCAGTGACTAAGGGCAGACCTTCCAAGAAGGAGGAGGTCCTGGGTTAGCTGGTGATGGAGTTGTTGATGATCTCAGTGCTACCACAACTACAAACATTAGTGAAGGATATTGGAATTAAGAGCTTCAAAGATCTGGAGAAGCTATTGAGGAATATCAGGCAGCCCATAATTTTCTCCTCGAGACAGATATTCCTCCTTCAGGATTCCAGTATTGAGATGGCTGTGGTCAAGGAGTGTGAAATGAATGATGTCATGAAGCTTTCCCCAAAGCACCTATCAAATGTGAATGAGAAGCATCTCACCAGAGGTCAGACCAGCTCAGAGATGCAGAACCTTCCAGAGACTGAGCTGTCCACTGACCAGGAAGAGGAAATTCAATAAGATACCATTCCTGAGAACAGAGAGATAGAATATCTGAGATGTAAGCAAAATCCAAGGGGGATTCAATGGAAGACAAGGAGAAGGCAGACAGAAGCTGTCAGGGTAAAGGATGAGATGATACCCTGGGGAGTAATAAATATGGATGTTATCACATCTTACAAGAAGTTAACTTCAAATAGAGATCATGAGTAGATTCTTCAGACTACTCCCTCACTTCCTAAGGAGAGGCCTAAGATATGGACAGTATAGAAAAAAAGATGGCTGACCTGTAGAACCGATTAGACATCTTGCTGGTTAGGAAACAAGATGCCAGGCCCAGTTTGGATGCAATAAGCACAAGAGTTTTCTGTGTAAATCTCTCCTCATTCCAGCTGATTTGAGACCCTACATGTGTGAGGAGCATGGTCAGAGCTGCCAACAGCATGGGACTTTCGAGCCGCATGCGAAAATCCATTTAGAACCTGTCTGCATGATTCCGTTCCTAGGTCTAAGTATTTCTCAAGAGATAGGACCCAGTATCATAATGGCACTGGAGAAGCACTTACCATGTGTCTCATCCTTGATGAGAGTATGTTTCAGGATTTGGGGGCAGATGTGCAGGTTCTGCCCTGGCTTTGACATTCTGTTTCACCATATCCCATTCTTTTCATTTTTCTTTTTTCCCCTCATTGTCAAGATGAGTTTGAACTCACTGTGTAGCCTAGATTAGCCATGAGTTTGTGATCCTCACCCTCCAGAATATTGACATTAAGAGAAACCGCCCCTCTCTTCTTTGCTAGGTTTTGTTACACATTTTTTGTGGGGGTATTGATGTTTCTATTCTTAAGCTGTCAACATTGAATAACAAGATTGTAGTGATGTTAGTTCCTGTGACCCCCATTACTTTGTAATAAAATGGGATTATCCTTGCAATAAATTACATGGTCAAGAACAGCAACAATGAAAATATATCAAAAACCATTAAGAATAAGAGGAACTTTCAGTTTTTTCCAAACACTGTCAGCAAGAGTAAGTTCATATTTCATGTATTAGTTTTCAGTGTTCAAAATAGGGAATAAAGAAAAAAAAGTACCTCTGCTTTTGAACAAAATAGTAAGAGACCCTGCATTTTGAGTCAACAGATTGGCACATTTAGGACTTTTAACAATGGAGCAGGGCACACTCTTCCTACTTGGTGTGATAATTTGGATTTGCTTAGAATGATTATTTCCTCCTCTCCATAAGCCAAGCGGCACAAACTCGAGTACTTTAAAATTTGTTTATTGGGAATATATGAACAAAAACTAACAAGTGACCCAGAATGTGTTTTGGATCCATATGAAGTGCTTGTAATAAATATTTGTCAGATTGAAATGACCTTGTGGGGCAATGAAGAGAACTCATCAGATCGCGCTGATGGCTGCTGGCCTTTTATCTTCACTCCTTTCCAGTCAGACAGAGAGCCCGGGCTCATCTGGGAGAATCTATTATCCTTACAGGCTTTGTTTGCAAAATACATTATCTGTAAGAGCAAAATACACTGTCAAAAAGACACAGAGTGTTTATCCAGCACTTATTAAACTATTTTATCCTGCAGTGAAAAGTGAAACCACGGATGTCTCATCTTCCCTCATAACATAATGCAAAGCACCACACATTTTTAGGGTTTAAAAATGCTAATAAGTGAGCCCAGAGGATACTACAATCTTTAAAAATTCATACAAGTATTCTCAGCAGAAAATTCTGCATTTGAGTCTTGTGTTCAAGCAATCATTCCAGATTTCCTTAAGAAAAAACTTTATATATTTTATCTGACAGATTCAAGCTTTAAATGATATTTTAGCTCCAATATATACCGGAAGGCAAATACTCTAAAAGTTAGAAATATTATTTCACTTGAAGCCTTTCATAGATATTTAACCAAGTAGAAATTGTATGTGATATCTAATAACAATTGACTTGAGTCTTAATCTGTGAAATGAATTGTGTCAATGTCTTTTCACCATTTTGTGCAGAAATTGATTTGGGGAGGTATTCCTTAGAAGATAACATAGAAGCATTGTACGAATAATCCTTTTAGTGAAATTCCATTTAGATTATTTTCCTAAGTTAGATATACTCCCATCATAGTAAATACTTTGAAGAATGAGGTAAACCTGTACTTTTAGAACATTGTTCCAACATAAGAGTTAAGAAATATTTTTTAAAAATGGAAACCCCTTGAGAAAGCCCCCATTTCTCACACAGCACAGGGCTAAGGCATAAAATCAGTATAACCAGGAAAGCTTCTGGAAATATCATAATTTGTAGGTGAAACTTGTTTAAAGTAACATATATATTTTAAGCTAGGATCTTTCCTTCCAACTGTTGATCTGACAGCCTTAGCTTCCAGAGTGCCAGAGTTGCAGACTTCATTCCTGACTGTTTGGTGGTAGAGGATTAATTTCTGCCTCATTCTGTCATCTTCCTTAGCATGTGATTTGTAAGCACCTTTCCTTAAATTTATGAGCACTGTATGTGTCTATATTCTACCTAGGACTTGAATGACAGGGAGCAGATCTGTCCTCTGGACATCTTGGAGACTGGGTTCCAGTAACGATGGACCTCTGCAATGGGAATATCATTTACATTGGAAGGTCAGGAGACTACATGGATTTTTTGTTGTTGTTGTTTAAATAGAAACAGCTTGTTTTGGTTCCGAATATTGAAAGTGTTAGTCCATTATTCACTAGGCCTCTTGCTTTGAGAGCTCCAGTGTTGGAAAGCAGTGGCAGGAAGGAAAGGTGAGGCAAAGCCATTCACATCATGGCTGAAAGAGAAAGAACAAAAGAGACCTATTGTAAGCACGGGTTCTTAAACTTTCTCCCTCCTCCTAATACCCCAAATGAGGATGGAGTCTTTCACCCCTGAGCCTTTGCAGAACCTTCTAGATTCCACTGTAGCACTGCATTTGTACATGTGTCCGCAGCCTAGTAGAAATGACTGTAGTAACCCTTATGTTCAACTCACCCATGGGGTTTGGCCTCAAGGATTGCATGGGAAAAGCACAGTTTGCCTAATGAAGCTTCTCTGTCAGGATCTCTACTGTCAAGGCAAATAAGTTGATATTTCTGTGGTAGCTGTTTTGTCTGAGAGAATCAAACCTCTTTAGTTCTTACAGTGTAGAAATGACCATGAACATCACTCTGTCTGCAGGAGAGAGTGAGCAGCCTTATGTTATACACACAGCCTGACTTGTGCAAGAAAAACTGCTGGACAGACAGAATTATTTTAAACAGCAGATCTTTCTACATTGGTTCTTCTTTGCCTTAAGGGAAGAAAGCAGATGTAAGGACATCTGGAAAACTTTCAGAAAGTGAGATTTTTCTTATCTACCTCTGGGCAGATAGTTCTAATTCACAGACTCTAACTGTAGGGGGAATACATTTGTTCCTCATTCTGCAGAGCATTGTAGGCGAGAGGGCGAGCAAGACCTGTTACAAATAATAACCTTAAACAACTGAACCATCCAAGTGCTGAAATGCTCTAAACTGGAAAATGCAAGGGGACCTGAGAGACTTCGTTTATGGAATTGTGGATATTAAACTTAAGCCCTTTTGTCCATTCTGTAGTGTGAATTGGAGAACATTTTTTCTTTTGTTCCATCTGGATCTGTTGTGATAGATCATCGACATGGTTTTAATATGAAGCAAGAACACATTTTCTGTGCAGCAAGACAAATAAAGGATTTCAGTGGGACTTGCAGTTATGACATGAGGCAGAAGCCCCTTCCCCCTTTTTGTAACTCTTTTCTCTTATTGCATAGCTGAAGGTTTTATTTTTGTGGGCCGATTTGTCTGACTTTCCTGTGACTAACCTCTGATTTGGTGTAGTAAGCTGTAGAGATTTTGCAAGTGAATTAAAGGCTCATATACAGATATTTGGATGATGAGAACTACATGGCTCAGAGCACAGACTGTTTAAAAGCAGCTGAAGGAATCAAGGAGCAGAAATCATGAGGAAAAGGTATCTTTGACCAACCAACCTGATTGTTACTACCCATTTGCCAAGACAAATGGGTGTTGAGATCTACACCTTGTACATTGGCTCTTTTGTTCAGGAAAAGAGGTTGTTGTCTTTGGGAAAACTTAAAATATGTACATACATACAACACAGGGGCATATGATATATATCATGCTAAATTTATATGTATGCAAATTTGTATAAAATTGTATATTACAAATAATATACACAACTTTAGTAAATATATTTTGAAAATATAGCCGGGCATTGGTGCTGCACACCTTTAATCCCAGCACTTGGGAGGCAGAGGCAGAGGCAGAAAGATTTCTGTGAGTTCAATGACAGCCTGGTCTGCAGAGCTAGTTCCAGGACAGTCTCCAAAACAGTACAGAGAAACCCTGTCTCAAACAAACAAACAAACAAACAAACAAAAAACAGCGAAAATATATTTTAAAGGCTTAAATGATAGTATTTCTATTTTGTCAACTGTCCTGAATATAACTCCAGTGGATAATTTTTATAATTTTAATAGATTATCTGAGCTGATGAGCCTGTTTTTCGCACACATTTTATTGTTAAATTGTTAGTACATCTTTTAACTGTCACAATTTCTTATATTTAGTAATCAAGATCATGTTAAATGTGCTTTTGAAATGAACTATTTAGAAAGAATGTAGCAAAGAAACTGACAAGTAAAACTGTTTTCTAGAAACATAATTTTGAGGACTCAGACAATAGGTCAGAAGTTAAAAGTGCTTATTATGCTTGCAGAGAACCTGGGTTCAATTCCAAGGGCCACATCAGACTTATCTGTAACTCTAGTTCCAATGGCCTCTGTAGGCATCCACATGCATGCGGCACATATTAAACTCATGAAGACATGCATATATATGTGTATATATATGTGTGTATATATAAAATAAAGAGGTAGATAGGTAAATAAATCAATCTTTAAAAGTAAACATATTTAAAATTACTTCTCACCTTTCAATCCAATAAAAAATTCACGCATTCCATCTTGACTTACCACTATAAACACAGTTTGAGTAATTATGCAAGAAAGATTAGGCTTGGAGTTCAAAACTGAAAAACTGTGTGGACTCTTACTAAAGTGTTTGTTTCAGTAGAATACCAGAGTGTGCAAAAACACTCATACTTTCAACAGATTCCTATATTCACTAAGAAAGTATTCCTGGCCTTTGCTAGTTTTCTTTGGGTGTCATGCATTTCAATTGTGGAGGAGATGTAATTCTCAGGTAAATGGATAAAATCCTCTGAAGTTAGGTAACCCATACCCAGAAAGACAAACATGGTATGCATTCACTTATATGTGGAATGTTAGCTGTTAAGTCAATGATAACCAAGCTATAATCCATAAAACCCACAGAGGTTAGGAATACAGTAAGGGACTGGGGATTGGGGGGGGGTGCACAAATAGATCTTGCTAGGTGAGGAAAATAGAATACATAGTTATGGGTGGATGTGGGGGTCTGGAACAGGAGGATCAAGATGAGAGAGGGGGATGAGGGAGGTGACCTGAGAAGAGACAGCTAAAATTAAGGGTCATTTGCTAGATAGTTTGGAAATCTATTACAATAGACAGTCCCTGAAATAGATACACATTTGAAGGCAATCTAAATCAAATCACAAAATAAAGATGGAGACAGAACCTCAATTAGCCATCTCTTACAACCAAATGAAGCTTATAGTACTGGGATTTAGTTATATCTAATTGAGTTGTTAGCCAAATGGGTCCCATGGGAATCCACAAATAACCTAGGCTATTGCCAAGACTATAGGTTGATCTTCACAAACTGATGGCAAGGCCCATTGCTAAAGACAACACCTACATAAGTCATGGAACATGAAAAAGTTGAGCATGTGCCTACCAGAGTCTTCACCCTACATTATATTATCTTTGGTACAAGAAGATACTTTGTATGCTACTAAAGAAGAAAGGTAAACACCAAGCCAGCCACAAACGCTTTGATTTACAATGGTGTCCTACCTGCAAGATAGGCTAGGGCAATAGTGGCACAAAGCTTGTGTAAGTTACTAATATCTAATTTGACTTAAGGCCCCCTTCACAAGATGGAACCCATAATAGACACTGCTTGAATGACCTAAAACCTGAAACTAGGTATCCCAGGGACCTAGAGTGAAATCAAATACTACTGTTCAAACAAACAAACAAACAAACAACACGATCACTCCTAGTGACATTGTGTTATACTCATAGATCAGTGCCATTCTCAGCCATCATCAGAGAACCTTCCTCCTGCAGAAGATGGGAACAAATACGTAGATCCACAGCCAGACAATAAACAAAAAGTAGAGACTTTGGAAAACACAGCACTAAATGAGATATCTCTCTCGGATCCCACCCCTCAGTGCTCAGAGAACCCTGCAGAAGAAGAGACCGAAAGAGAGTATAAGCCAGAGGGGATGGAGGACAAAGAAAACAAGGCCCTCTAAATCAATAGCATCAAAACACATAAAACTCACAGACACTGAGGCAGCATGCCTAGGCACTACACAGGTCTATATGAAATGGGGTCCTAAAGCTGAAAGGAGAAATGCATACATGGTCCCATACCTAATTCAGAACAATTTCCAATTGAAAACCACTTGCAAATGAAGGTTTAGTTTACTCTAAGGGAGTCTCAGTGTGGAAATAACTCAACATCTTTAGAAGTTCCTTGTCTCATAAAGTAGTTTCAGAAGTTTTTATTTGTTTTTAAGAAATGCTTGTTATTTCCATTTAATATTATTTATATATTTTTCTTCTCTCCTTTTACCTTATAGAACATTTGTGTATATACTATGGCTTCCACTTTATAGTGTTTTTATGGGATCCCTGAATGTGCAAATGTGTTGGTCTCTATTGCTTGTGTCTTTCATTGGGCTCTTTTTTTGCTTATTATTTTGTCTTATTCTGATTTTTTAGTCTTTAACTTTTTCTGTATTTTATTATTATCCCTTAGAAGACTGTTTGCTTTCTAATGAGAAACAGAATGGGGTGGATTTGAATAGGAGGTGAGGTGGGGAGGAACAGGGAAGAGTAGAGGGAAGGGAAACCATAATCAGGATATATATATATATATATATATATATATATATATATATATGTTGTTCTCAATGCAAGGAAAAAAGCAAAAGAAAGCAAAAGAAAGAAAATTCAGGAATTCAGGTACATTTCTCTTTTGGGGCAGCAACAGCTCTTAGAAGTTATTCATGAAGGATTGGCTCCTAGAAATAGAAATTCATAGAACTCTTTTAAGACAGGACTTGGAATCTAGAAAAGGCATGCTCATGTTATTGCCTTTCTACTGAGTTAATTATCAGTGCTATGAATTTTATACCCTTTACTATTGACACAGCCTGAACTGAAGCACACATGCTCCAGATAGAGGGATAGTGTACTGATGAATTTTCTGTGCATATTATAATGGGCTTTGTGGTATTCTGCCATTGATATGACAATAGCAATAACCATTTAAAAATAGCTGGGCATACTCAAAAATGATTTCTTCAGCATGAATGTGTTGAATGGCTATCCTTTCTTCATAGGGGATTCCTATCCTTCTCTACTAGAGAGAGAACAAAAGAGAAAGACATGAATAATTATTGTCCACAACAAAGAGGTAAAAGATAAGTAACATGTAATAATGTTTTCAATTTCCTCCCAGGAAGTCAAGAAAAAATGTACAAAGCAACTCCTGGCAAAAGTAAAAGTTGACAAGAGACCTGCCATTTGAGCACTGGGGAGGGGGAGCGGGAAGGGGAGGGGAGCTTTGTTTTCAAACTCCTTAGCTATATCTTTTATTGTGAGCATTACTGTGGGGAGGGTAGATCATTTGTCTCTGTTTATGTATGAAACCACTATTTTTCCTGTCTCATGTTTCTTTAAAAATAAATATGATTTTCATTTTGGCAAAAAGTTGCCACTTCATTACAAAAGACCACATTATATATAATACATATTATTCATTTTAGTTGACTTTATACATTTATTTTGAATTTTATTATTTATTGGATTTATTATTTAATCAGCATAGCATCCCTACTTTTAGTGCTGTATTAGGGGATCTTAAAGATTACTTGTAGACCATCCCTCATAATCAATAGCTGGATTATTTTATGCTTGTCAAACTTGATGAAATAAAAATTGAAAAAGGAAAAGAATATGCTTGGAATCAAATATGAAGACATAAACAGTTATGAACCATGTCTGATGATTTTTCAAAGTATGGTTTTAGAGAGTTGCAATTGGTGTCAATAATAGGAGCCACATAGAATATTACATATCTAGTCCTTTAAAGGAGAGAGTCTCATGGGCTGTAGGTCTCCTTGTTAACTACCCTTTTCACTAAAAGTTTACTAGACTCTGTAAAGGATATTTAGAGATAAAATGTGTTTCATTTAGAAGTTCCCTGTTTACAAAATCATGTGGCCTTGAAGTTTGAAGAAAGTAATTACTTTTCCAAAGGCAATGTCTTGACTGCTGTCCTTTCAACAACTAGTTCATACCGCTAGGGGTCAGTTTACATAAACAAATGTCCATGCACATCATTCATGTGTTCAGTTTTAGGGCAATGTTGTTTCATTGTCTGAACTGCTTTTTTCCCCACATAGGGGATAGGAAAATTCAATGGATACTTACATTTAAACATGTAGCATCCTCAAATATTCAAGCCATCCTCTTGACAGGGCATTTCTCCAAGGATTCTGTGTACCACTGAAATATTCTTCCCTTGTATTTGCTGTGTTTCTCTCTCTGATGTGACCTCAGAGCCTCCATCGAGAGCAGGAGAATAACTGACAACAACAGCATAACAGGGAATTTAGCTACTCCAAAATTCTAAGCATGACATAAGATGACAATTACTTGAGGAATATCTGCCTGACAAATAGGAAGGCTTCAAGGGAATGCTATTGTAAGTAGGACGACTTGTCTATTATTTCTTGTCTTCCCTGGTTCTTGGGAAACAGCAATAACTGTCCTCCCCACTGCTTCCTGGAAGGCATTGCATCTTCCCTACTTACTTTTCCAGTACTTACAACACCATTTTTGCATACATATTACACTAATAGTTTTCTTGATCTAGCTGAATTCAACACAGTGAATACTGATATGCTAGAGTGATCTATATCATAACTACTTTTACTGGTAGAGAAAAATTACATGTTTATGAAAATGCAATGGCCAGATGTTAATGACCTCCCATTGCACATTTATATAAAAGGAAGATACTATCCATGATGTATAAGTAAATATAATAGTTTACAGCTCTTGTCAACCTCATAATTGTTTTGATTTTGTCTATTTATTTAGCAAAACTCAGAGAAAGAAAGAGAGAATAGACTTAGAAACTATGCATAGTTTCACAAACAAACATCGTTTGGATTCATATTTATCTATGTTAAACTTAATGTCATATTTTGATAGTGAACCTAATAAATGAACATTCACTTCTGTGTTCATTTATATGCATCTGTGTTTTACAGACATACTCTTCAGCAGAATTACCACCAGGGTTTTTTGAAAAGGTGATGGATTTACTTATTATACTAAACTTTATGTGTGAATTAATCTGTATGTACATATATACATATATTATATATAATTGCTACATATATGCTATACTAAATTACACAAGGTAGTATGCTGAGATCAAAGGTGAGGTTCATTTTTTGAGCACTGGGAGGCACTGTGTAGCTGTCACAGTCAAGTCAACCCCCACAGACTCCATACCAGCTTGGTTGGCTACTGAAGAAGTTACACATTCATCTCTTTCTCTCAGTAACTGGCATTGATCCATTTGCCCACGGGTAGTTATTAAGTGACCGCAGAGACATGGGTGCTATGCTAAATTAAGGAAAACAGTAAGAATAGGCTGCCTAAATAGTTAGCCACACACTCCTCTCAAGCATCTTGAATGTCTCTTATAGTTTACTAGGCTCAACATTGTGAAGCATTAGTCACTGAAACTTGTCTCTCCTAATAAAAATACCTACGATGGACATATGCTGGTTAGGATACAGTATATCCTTGTTCCATATTTGTTGAATATGTATGCTATTCTACTTCTCTTGTCCTTTGGTTTGTTGCTATTTCATCTTCACTGAAATATTTTCTAGTTGTTTTCTTTACTCTGAATCATTCCATGTCCACTGTCCTCTAATGTGTGTACAAAAATGAAGTGGTTGTCATTAAATGGCTTTATTCCCTCTTTTCTGGTAACAGCATAAAGGACTTATTACATAACATCAAAAATAGTGAGGTCAGTTATCAATTGCAGCATCAACAGTCTCACTTGCATGTATGGACTAGAATCTAAACAGTGTACATGAAAGGCAGGTAATATTTAAACTGATCAGATCTTGGGAAAAGCTGCTAGTTTGTAAGAGGTAAGTCTGAAGTTTGACAGTTTTCACCAATAAGCAGTTTCACTATCTAGAGTACACTGCCCTTTCTCCACTAATAAAACACACTTAAATTCTTTCTACTAACTCCCAAATAGATGATGGGTCGGTACTAGGTGTTGAAGGAGAACAAAGTTTTGAAATTAGTAAAGCTGTGTGGTGGGGAAAATTTGAAATATGTTAACAGATTGAATGCTTGAAGACGCCAGCAGTGGTAGAAACTTGAAATCTATTAACTAAATGGATCTTTAATGCAGCAGTTACGTGGCACGTAAGAGGACAAGGTCACAGAAAGTTAAGATGTGTTACTGATTCACTGAGCTTTTATGCATGAAGTGAACTTTGTGTATGGGTTTGTAATGTTAAGATTCTCTTTTCCCTGGAATGGAGAGCAGAAGGTGTTTGGGGAAAAAATGATCAAGATGTCTTGGCAATAATAAGGAAATCTTATACCCTAAGAGAACATGCAAAAAGTAAAATAGGAAAACTATTACATTAGTTGATTTAATAAAAAAGTGCTCATATTTCTATTCCTCAATTTAGGGATATAAATAGATTCTGCATAGAACCGAGTCTTGATGGTCACTGTGCATTCTGAATCTCTGGTGGCAGCATTAGCAGTTACTGAAGCCAGCAGTTCTTCCTGACCATGCTAATACAATGACAGAAGTCTGTATTCTGCCAGAGGGGCTCACTTTCATTGCAAAGACTTATTGTTTCATTCAAGGAACCTCTCCTTTCTCTGATGGGAACTGCTGTCTCCTAAGAAACCTCAGGGTGCTGGATTTCCATACTTGATTATTATAACCAGAGCAGAGAGCTCCAAGGCTTATTCCGGTTTCTATTTTTAAAATACGTCCATCAGGGGAAAAATTCTATCAGAATAGTAGCCCTAAATGCTGATTTTGTGTGATAAATTTAAGATCTGTGAGCATAAATTAATTACAGGAAAAGCTGCTTTTGAATTAATGAAGTTGGATTCACATATTTATGTGCTCTAATCATTGGATAAGCAGAATTTTGTACTCAAGGTAAGAGCGTCTTCTGTTCCTGTTCATTTGGTCTTTCCCACCTTCCTTTCTCCACACAGTGTTTAGGGACTGCTGCTAATTCAGGGAGTGACTCTATTCCCATAACTGAGAATCAACCTTTATTCCCATAACCACATAAAGACTTTTGTTACTGTTAATGCCAATAGATTTTTAGTCCCATTAAGGGAAATGGATCTCCTCCACCCACCTCCCTACCACAACTGTTGTAGAGTGAAAGGCTTGGAACTTCGCAGGCAATAATGACCAGGTAAAATGATTAGATCAGTGGTACTTAACCCGTAGGTCGTGACCCTTTGAGGTTGGAATGACCCTTTCACAGGGGTCAACTAAGACCATCAGAAAACACAGATATTTACATTATGATTCATAACAGTACCAAAAATTACAGTTATGAAGCAGCAACAAAATAATTTTTATGACTTGGATTTAAACCTCAAATCCCACCTTGGTGGGACTGAGGAACTGTGTTAAAGGGTCACAGCATTAGGAAGATCGAGAACCACTGGAGTGAGTCAAGAAAACAGTTGACTAATGATAGTGATTAATTTGTCTAAGACAGTTTCCATCTTAACTTTTCCTTATGTGGAAGCAATCCTGGAAGAAAATGTGATGCTTAATTTTAGAGTTGGAGTTTTATTATGTAGGGTTCCTTTGGATACCCTGGAGTCTTGCTCTTCAGTTAAGCACAATGTTAAGGTGACTAAAGGATACCTTTGCAGCCTTTGAATCAAAAACTAGAAAGGGTCAATATCATGCACTCAAGTATCTCATTCTAAATGTAGTAAGAGGATGTTAATGCACCCATTGCTTGTAGTGTAATTGGGAAAAATTCAATAGTTGTATAATCTAACACTTTATAGATATTCATAAAGGTGCTTTGTTTTGTTTTGTTTTTGAGACAGGGTTTCTCTGTATCAACTTGGAGCTTGTCCTGGAACTCGCTCTGTAGACCAGGCTGGACTCAAACTCACAGAGATCTACCTGCCTCTGCCTACTAAGGGCTGGGATTAAAGGCATGCCCCAACAATGCCTGGTTCATATAGATTTTTAAGTAATCTCCTTATTTTAGATAGAATACCATAAATAAATTGGCATAAGTTGGTGCACAGGTAATTCCATGACATTTTAAAAAAATTAATTCTTATCTAAGTATACAAAAATCAAAGTTTCCCTTTAAAATGGAGAAATTTGTTATCAACCTTTTCGATATTTCCAGTAACCTTTACACATATAAAATACAAACTGTTTTTTAAGCCTAGATTTTTCATGAACCAGAGTTTTTTGAACTTTAGTAAATATACAACTTCCTTCTATTTAGAATAAATAAAAGAAGCACCTTTAGTCTTTTGTAGTGGTTTGCAAGAGAGTGACTCCCCCCACCCATACACACTCATCTACTTGACTATTGTTTGGGATTAGAAGGATTGGAGTTATCTACTTGAATATTGTTTGGGATTAGAAGGATTAGAAGGCGTGGCTTTGTTGGAGTTGTTGGGTCCCTGAGGGTGGTATCTGAGGTTTAAAAAAGCCCACATCATTCTCTGTTATGTCTCTTTCTGACTCACACTTGTGGATCAGATGTAAGCTCTCGGGTCCTGCACCAGTGTGGTGCATGCCTGCCTGCCTGCTTTCATGTTCCATGCCATAATTATCATGGACTCTACTACCCTCTAGAAATGAACTCCATTTAAATGCTGTCTTTTATGAGTTTCCTTGGTCATGGTGTATTGTCATGGCAATTGAAAAGTAACTAAGGCATCTTTCTTCCAAATGACACCAGAGCAAACATGTGGTGAGAATGATCACCTGAAGTGGTTTCCAAAGGTTGGTAACAACAATGAAGCTAAAATCAAACAGCTTAGTTAGTCATGATGCTGGATAGCAAAAGCATAAACACTTAGCACTTCTTCAGCATTTAATTTCCAACTGTGTATAGCTGAAATCCTACAAAACACAAGCATTCCCAATGCAAAACATGGAGGCATAAAAAAATGACTCAGAACATGAAAAGTCAAAAGGATCATTGTGAAAAAACTCCTAGCTGCCCCACTACACTTCAGAAAAAGTGATGGTAATTGTATGGAAAGCATTTTAATCTTGATTTTTTCCAAATCACTTGTTTCAATATGGAGTGTGGTTTATGTTTGGGTTGTGATTGACCTCTGCCACAAACCTATCCTTTGGCACCTAGCAGACATTAGGTAGTGACTATTATATGAGAGAAAAAGTGAATGAATGAGACATTGGCATGTGCAAACTGAGATGATGTATTGCCTTTTCATATAGAGCAAAGTAAATTGTATGAAATGATCATTTGTACTTAAATAGTCCCGAGATATAGAATGACACTTTTCAGGTTCCAACTCCTACAAAACATGAAAGAATTGCTTTTCAGAAACATGTGCACTGTTTTCTATGGAGCAGCAAAAACCCCAAAATGAGAATGATTGAAAAAGAAACTAGGAAGTAGGGAATTTGAAGTCATTTAAAGACTTATACAGCCTCCTCTTCCATCAAATTTATGGGGAAATAGTCATGAACACAAGTGCAAGTTTGCCAACTCTTCCTTCTTTTATTCTGGAAAACACTTTTAGCACACACAAAAGCAAACCAGACAACAGAAATCTCTGGTACCAGCCTAGCATCTCTAGTCACACACAGATACAGGGTACTATAAATGTGGCTAGTGATATTTTGAAATGATAATATTTTGCATGTATCAAGTTAAATGAGAAAAAATTTTACTTTTAAAAATTTGCTGTTGGAAAATTTCAAAATACACAAATATCCCACCTGGTTTTTACATAGTGTTGGCATGAAACCCATATAAAGACCTGACTTTGCTTTAACAGCCATCAACTCATGGTCCATATTGTTTCATTTATACCTCAAGCACTTTAGAACTGCCTTTGACATATAGATAATTGGTCCCAGAATTGGCATGAACACCTGCTTGTCAACCATATAGCCTTTTCCATTACTATACTTCAAAACTGAAAAATTGTGCGTGTATGTGTATGTATGCCTGTATGTGTGAGTTTGTGTGTGCATGTCTGTATGTGTGTGTATGGACAAGTTTTACAACTTCCTAATTATTCAGCACTACATTTCTAAATTCTGCTGAATTTGAGAGGTTAGCAACGCATTCATTCATTTCCTTGGTAGATTATTATTTTTATTTAATTAAGACTCTCGTGCAAAGTTTCCATTTGATTTGCTAAATACAGTGGATCCATTTGTAAATGATTGTTCACACTTGCAAAAGGCTTGATCATTTATGGATAACAAATGAATTTAAACCTAGCTTTACTGCTTACTTACAGTGTTCACACAAACTTTCATTAATCATTTGATATAGATGTTTAAAATATATAATTGCCCAATAATCAACAAACATACCTGTTGAATATTTATTATATAGAAAGCTCCCTGTATTGCACACACACACACATCATTCAAGAAATTATGAGTTTTGGATGAGGCAAAAGGAGCCTGAAGATTTGTGGAATTAACACAGCAGAAAAGCTTAGAGATTAGGCGAAAGAGGCTATATGAGAAAATATTTACTCTGTAGTTTATCTTCAGCAATGACATCTTGAATCAGAGGAAAAAATAATCCCTAAAAACTGCTGTAACATATGCTAAGTCAGGTAACATTCCCAAGTAGATTTATACATGTGTTTTCATGCACCCTTGTTATAATTATCTAAATGCTAACACAGTTGTTTATTTGGGAGGCATATGGAATGAACAGAATGCATTTAATATTTTTAACTCAATTACACATAACTCTTCTCCCATAACTCCATCTTGGAGCCTGAAAGAACTTTCTCAGAAAATCTGAGACCTTGGTGATTTTTCTTGTACCTGAAGTTGATGCTTAGGGCAGGAATCTGTTGTGACCCTGGTGTCCTGAAAAGTGACCTGTACCTTTAGGGATAGTGGATTTAGATACTTTTCTCCTTCCTGTGACAAAAGCAACCAGAAGATTGAAGGGTTTGTTTTGTCTGAGGGTTTGGAGATACACTCCATCCCAGTAGAGAGGACATGATAGCATGGATGTGAGGTCTTATTCACACTGAGTCTTTTTTTTATTGAAAACAATTATTTTTCATTTTACATACCAACTCTGTTTCCCCCTCCCCTTTTCCTGCCCCCCACCTTCTCCCTTCCCACCCTCCCTGTCCACTCTACAATGTGAGTAAGGTCTTCCTTGGGAAGTCAACAAAGTCCAGATACCAAGTTCAGGCAGGGTCAAGCCTCTCCCCCCCTGTATCAAGGCTGAGCAAGGTATCCCACAATAGTGAATGGTCTCCAAAAATGCACCTGGATAGGTCCTGGACTCACTTCCAGAACCCTCAGCCCCACTAACAGATCAAGATACATAACTGTTACCCACATTTAGAGGGTCTAGTTTGGTCGCAGGCAGGTTACCCAGCTGTCAGTCCAGAGTCTTTGAGTTACCACTAGCTTGGATCTGCTGTCTCTGTGGTTTTCCCCATCATGGTATTGACCCCCACCCCTTGTCCATATGATCCCTTCTTCCTTTTTCAACTGAATTCCAGGAGCTTAGCCCTTTGCTTGGGTGTGGGTTACTGCATCTGCTTCCATCAGTTAAAGGATGTAGGTTCTATGATAACAATCCAGGTAGTCACTGATCTGATTAAAGGTCCTTTTATAGACACCCTCTCCACTAGGAGTCTTAGCCGGGGTCATCCTTGTGAATTCCTGGGAATTTCCCTAGTACCATGTTTCTCCCTAATGGCTCCTCATAACGGCTTCCTCCATCAAGATATCCCTTTCATTGCTCTCCCCTTCATTCCTCCCCCAACTCCCAACTCAGTCTTCTCCCAGTCCCAGAAAGACAAACATGGAATGTAGTCACTCATAAGTGGATATTAGACGTAAAGCAAAGGATAACCAGGCTACAATCCACAACCCCAGAGAAGTAAAATAAAAAGGAGGACCCTAAGAGGGACACACATGGAGGGCCCCAGGAAGGGGAAATAGTTAAGATCTCCTGGGTAAACTGGGAGGAAGGGGTAGAAGGGAGGGCATGGGGGATGGGAATGTGAGGGATCAAGAACACACTGAGTCCTAAACCAGAAGATGAATGCTGTGGGATGCAGATGTCTCACTGGCTCCTTTCCCTTACACTCTGGGACCTCACCTTGTAAAAATGATGATAATCCACATTCAGCGTGATTCTTCCTACCTCAGGGAACCTTTTTGGAAAAGTGCTCAGACAAGCTCAGAGGCTTGTTTCCTAGGTGACTCTAAGTCATATTCAGTCAATAAGCTTAGTTGTTTGGGGGGATTTATGTGGAAGTGGGCTTGGATGTTTTCGTAGTTCTACCAAGCCACATCCATCTTTCTCTGGTTCTGGCAGGCTGAGTTGCAGGGACTACGCTACTTGGTTTCCTTGCCTATGTCCCTTGTTTAGATGAGAACAGTGTCGAGTGGGGGTGGGGCTAGGGAGTAGGACAGAAAATAGGAAGTGAGTTTCTGTGTCTTTTCTCTTGTCTTCTAGAGGGATTGCTGAGAGAGGCTGCTAGTACTCCACCCATTAAAATGCCTGAAGCATTGTCTGATCCCCAGTGGTTTTCCAGCTCTGTCCAATCTTTCTATTCAATTCCTCTCAGGCAATACTAATTTGAATGTGTCATTTATTTCCTCTGGGATTCCGAAAGTGTTTGAGGATTTCAAACTCGGCACCTCATGTTAGAAATCTAATTTGACCCTGGGTATATCAGCATTCGTTTTTGTCAAAAGCAGTTTGGCGTGTTGAAGGAGATTGGGAACGTGGGGCAAAGTCTAGAGAGCGAGGATTTTCTCACATTCTTTTCTACCTACATAATACGATGTCTGCTTCACTGGAATAAGATGTAGAGGTAACAATCCAGAATATATTCAGAAACTAAACAGTTTTTCAAGGTATACTTGCAATCAAACAAAGGAGCAAGGTAGCAGCTGTGGCCTTGAAGTCAATGCATTTGGACTTGCCTTTCAATCTACACCACAGATACTGTAGCCGCCGTCAGCCGTCACTAGCTACACACTAAGTCCCAGTACACTTAAGAGCTTCGAGTTTCTAATAAGCATTTTCTTCAAAGCAGTGGCTTGATTTGGTCTGTGATTTTTGTCAAGTGCCTATCATATCAAAGGATAAGTGTTTGCCAAAGCCTTTCTTCAGCCACAAAAGGAGAAGTTTTGTTTGAAGAAAGTCAAGCTGGTTCCACTGACCAGCTCCCTCTGGGAAGATGAAAGAGGAGAGAGGGGTTCCTGTTACTCTGTCGTTGTTGTTTGTATCCCTCAGATATTTTAATCAACATGAAAGGACGTGTTGCACTGGGAGAGCTGTGCAATTTGAGAAAGCCATTTTGAAGCTGCCAAATAGATTTGCAACTAATAAAGTTGTGCTTGTTCGTGGTGTCAAAGACCAGATTTGTGGGAGCCGATTAAGAAGGACCAAATGCCAGGCCTGGAGGGATGATCGGGAGATTACTTTCAGAACGGATTTTGTAGCCAAAGATTCCTGATCTGCATTATGGACATTTAAAGATATAATAAAAAGAGATTGCATAAGCTGATATTTGGTCCATTGACAGTGGAGCATTGAGACTGGATTACCATATAAACTATAAATTGTCCCCATACATATGGTCTAATGAATCAGGAGTAATTTCAAAATAAAAGCTACAATTTTACTATTAATAATCTGCATTTTATAGTATGAAAATATTCTTCCCAAATTTATTGCTGTGTATGTTTCTCTGTTAAATTCCTCTGTTATATATAGTAGGCTCTCAATACTCACCTGTTCAAGGAGTGACTGATGGGGTAGTTCACTTATTTTTAAACCATTAAAAATTCTGACAATTATATATTGGTGCTGTGTCATATACTTATACACACACACACACACACACACACACGAAAAATGTAGATGAAGAATGGCTCAGTGATTAAGAGCACTTATTGCTCTTGTAAGACCACTCAGCCAAGTTCAACTCATTGTTTCTCATTAGTGATTGAACTCTGCTTTGTCCTGTAAGCAAGTCTTCCTTTTGCTTTATCAGCTATTCTGCCCGGTATCATGTATTGGAAAACACTAAGTGCCCAGTGTGAATTTTGTATCTTTTGGTAAATTTGGGGAAATTGAAGAGTGAAAAGTTTCAAGTACTTTTAAAACAGATATATTTGAATTTGATTATTATCCTTTGATAAGGATCATGGCTCATAGGAGCATTTACTAATTATCAGACCAAACCTCTGATCAATGGCTCGATTTTAAATTTTTAGAAACAAAGAAATCTCTTTAGATGTTGGATGAGGCATGTATTAGGAGGAAGAGCGCAAGGACAGAATCTATTTCTTGCCATGTGGATTTTCTATAAACCCAAGAATATTTTATTGTTATAGGTAGCTAAGTTCTCATCAGCATATGCTTTTTGTGGACAAGTAGCAAACGATGATGTTTTGAAATTCTACACAGGAAAAATGAAAGAGCAAAATCTAAAAGCTCTTTTTGCAATAAACAGTTGAGGACAACCTGTGTCTCCCTAGTGTTACAATTGATTTTGGTTTTTGTTTCAGCAGATGTTCATTGCAGGTATTTTTCTTATCATTGCTGTAATAATGTCATATACCTTTCCCTACTACATAGTAGGTTTTTGTGTTTTTGTAGTGGTGATACAATGGATTCTTTCTAAAAATTTTTGGTTCACTATGCATTCCTCTGGACTCCTTTTCTCCTTGTTCTTTTAGTTTCCATCACATCCATTACTGTCTCGTTCCTTCTCATCTCCGAATCCCTCATTAGGGAAGCAGTGAGCTGAGAGTACATAAAGACCGGAGTAAGCAGCAGCAAACTTATTCTTCCCTGCCCTCACTTCTTCCCATTCCTCTTCCGCAGGTTTCTACGCCATGCAATACTTTGAATTAAGATTGAAATACATCTAAGTGGTTATTCTTTCTCTTTACTTAAGGCATTGCACAAAATAATGATTTTCATTGCTCAGAGATGTATTTATCCGTTGAATCTTCCTCAAAACTCTTTTAGTTTTCTTATATTTCGTAATTATCATGCTGTCATCTTCCTTACCATTTCCTGGGTTTAATTATTTCTGTAGTTCATGGAGCTCATATGTTCACAGACCTCTTAGACTCCTGGCATTTTCAGTTGCAATTGCTTAGAGAAAAAAAACTTGAAAGAGTACTTGAGAATTGTGAGAAATTCAGTCTTGTCTGTTTTTTTCATAAAAAATTCCAGAATTCTAAAGGAGGAGTTGGCCATCGTCATTTTTCTGTGACAACTTACATCCTTTTCATGAAAGCAAACAGTGCTTATCTCTGGCAGGAAATGGAGATAAACTTTCTTCCAGTTCTTTTGATTTTATGTATTAAAAAAATCCCCAGTGAATTTGTTTAATAATGAAACATACAGGAAAAGGTGTTTAAACAAGTAAGGACTAAGCAGTAATACTAACAAAATATAGAGTGAAATACCTGAAGATTTGGAACTCCTGAGCCATCGTTCTGTTTCTGCAAATACACCAAGGTGATCGTTTAGACGTCTGGAAGTCAAATATCTTTTTAAGCAATTCCATAAATAAAATTCACATGAATTTGTTCCTAATATTTAACACCTTACAGAACTTACATTAAATCCCTTTAAGTTATAATGCAGGTAATGTTACAATTTCTATATCTTGGGAAAGTTCTAATCGTATTATGAAAATGGTAGAGTACTTCATCCTATGCAACCATGTGCAAACACGTAGATTTGTAGCTTCATTTGTTCAGCCCCAGCTGTATTTCCTTTAATAAAGCAATTGAAGTAAATAAAAAGATATTTCCTATAGACCTTACATTGAGGAGGGGGATAAGATTTCCCGCTAAACTTTCAGAGTCAGCATGGCTATGTGAGGTACTGAGGATTTAAGTTTTCAAGATTAGTATTGGTTTTTGGTTTTGGTTTTGGTTTTTATTTTTGGCCAATCAAAAAAGTTATCTCTTGAGTGTTCAAGGTAAATGGAGTTGGGCTTCTTCATAGAATCAAAATGGCTCTGTGATGAGGAAGAGAAATAGCAACTATTTAAAGCACATCCCTGCTTTGGTATAGACATGTACAACATTCATTTGCACATATATTGCTAATGTTTTACTCTGAAACCTTGTATTTCTTCACACATTTGCTTAACCATATGCCTTTGATGACTATCCAATCTCAAAGCATAGCTTCTTATGGAAAATGAGAAGTATAATTAAGCTAAAATTTAGACTATGTCTGTAATGCATTTTGATTTCTCATGAGGGTCTAATCCAGTTTATGAAATGGTTCCAGATGTGCAATCTAGTTCCAGATCTGTTTTTGTATGTATGTATAGAAGTCCTAATGTGAAATTACAAAAATATAATATTTGTAATCTTTGTTATGGAAGTTCCATTTGGAACATCATCTTGAAATTATTAAGATCAGGGGCAATTGTACAGAGCAATTTCAGTTATTAGTTTTCTATTGGTGTTCAAATGAGTGGCAATGATCTTTGAAAATTTAAGATGCATATATTAATCTCAGAGATGTAAGATATTCAGATTTACCCTCTTATTTTCTATTTTATTTACCAAGGTGCATTGCAGTATTAGGGACATGGCATCTTTGTTTCTAATTATCTGAATGTAGTGTTTCCGAAGTCCCTTTGCTCATATATTATGATGGCAATTACAAACATGAAGGAATGTTCTGAAAGGGCTCACAGTGGGGAAGAGAAGTTGGGACCATGAATCCATCCTTAAGGTTGAGTAAGATGTAACAGGATGAACATCCAGGGTAATGGCACCCTAAGCCGAAGATTTCTCTTAGCCAGGATATAAGTGTGATGAGGGCAGAACAACTTTCAAACACTTCACATCTCCATAGGGAAACAAATATTAGCAGGGGCAGTAGACGAAGTTGGAAAAGTCATCAGCAAAAAGCACAGTAGAAGCTTTTTTGAAGTTTCTATTACTGAAACTGGAACAAAATCAAATGGTTTTAAAAGCATAGTGATTTGAATCAAATAGATTTTTTTATATTATAAAGAAATAGTTCAAATTAAGCTGCTAAACTCATCTCTATGCTTCCAAGAGAATCAAACATGTCTGGTCATCAAAATGGATGTCTATCAAACAGTGCTTATTACTCCTATGTCCACAATAATTTCAAATGGAAGCACTTTGAATCTCTACCAGTGGACAAATGCATAAATGTATTTTTGACATATTCACACAGTGGAGTACATTGTAGAAAGGACAGACAGAATGATGGAGATGCAACTACCTGGATTAAATTTAGAGACACAACTTTGAGAGATGAGTCAGATATGAGAGGCAACATATAATTAATGCTGTCTCTAAAAGGTTCATAGTCAAAATGAACATACTGTATGTGTATGTATTTCCATGACACATGCATGTGAAGGTCAGAGGATAATTTTTTCCCCTCTTCACCTCCATCTGCATGGGTTACTTGGAACAAACTCAAGTTTCCATGCTTGCATTGCAAGTACCTTTTCCATCACTTGCCGAGCCATTTTCCAGCCACAAACTGGATTATCTTTTAAAATAAAATTTAAAAACATACACTTACTTATAAAAATATTTATGTATAAAAGTGTGCTAACAGGGATGGGAAATTTAGAAGCTTCTCCCAAAAGGTGATGGAAGAATCCGGATTAAGTGACAACAAAGGCTGATTGTCAGCTGCATCTTGCATGAGTGTTGGGTTCTTTGAATTTGAGTCCTGAGCTCACCTATAGGGCATTTATTGTAAAACCTCATCACTTTCAGGGTCAAGTAACAGATCCTCCATGGTACATAAACATTTTGTTTTCCTTGAGCCTACAAAAGTGGCTGTATTATTCTTCCAAACTCCTATCAGAACAACTGTATCTAAGGAGTTTGAAGTAGTTTGTTGTTCATTGTTATCAACAAGTAGGGTAAATAATAAGTCATGTTTCTTCCATGAGTATATTTTGATATTAGAGAAAGAACCAAATATGATGTATCAGGAAAGATATATGGTTAGTTAAAATCATTACACTTCTAATTTTAACTGTGTTTTTCTAGTTTTGTTTTCAGTCTATTTTTCTTATTTTTTATTCTGTTATCTTTTTCTTTCATCAGTGTGTCTAAAATAAGAAGGCAATATTTTTCACTTGAAGAAAACTACCAAGGTTTCAAGAAAAAAACGAACAAATTATTAAACAAACCTTCAAGGGAGGAAGGTAAAATTACAGAAAAAAAGTCTGAAAAAATTGTAAGGAAGCATACTGTAAAGTACCTACTTAAAAAGCCTATGAAGCATTTGAGTCATTGTGGAAATATGCATCTATAATTTAAATGAAAATTTTCAATCTAGACTGACTATGAGCCCTCTAAGAGTCAAAGATCATCTACAGTAACCCCTTATAGCAGGCATGAGAAGCCCTCTTTTGAGTTTTGTCAGGGTTTTTTAAGGGACACCCAAAACATTACAGACTTATTAGGTTATCCTTACTTGTTCCCTAGGGGTAGAAGGTAGGCTCCTATTGCTGAAGATACTTTAGACAGGAAGCCCAGAGATCCCTCAACTGAACATAAGCCTCCTCTATACCTACATACTGTTGTGCCCAAATTCTGAACCCCCAAAATCACCAAGAGGCCCATTTCGATGCAAAAGCAAAGAGTCTTTTTTTTTTAAAGATTTATTTATTTATTTATTATGAATACAACATCCTGCCTCCATGTATGTCTGCACACCAAAAGAGGCACCAGATCTTATTACAGATGGTTGTGAGCCACCATGTGGTTACTGGGAATTGAACTCAGGACCCCTGGAAGAGCAGTCAGTGCTCTTAACCTCTGAGCCATCTCTCCAGCCCCCAGCAAAGAGTCTTTTATTGTAGATGTTTAATGAGCTAACCCAGTTAGCTCAGGCCCTTCACCCAGCCACCATGGTGGATGGCTGGAGAAAGACCCCCAGCAACTTCGAGGCAGGGATCTTAAAGGGCAGCATAAGGGGAGTGTCTAGGGGTATGAAACAGTTTCAGGATTGGTGTGCTTCTAAGTTTGGATGACCTGCCCTGTGTTGATTGGTCAACTGGTTGTTATGGCCCATAGGCCCTCCCAGGGTGGTTGCTATGCTCTGCACGTCACTGTTGTGCCCTTGTCTGTAAAGCACACTCAGAGCCATAAAGCACAGCCCTGTTAGGTAACTTTTGATTGGCTCCTTGCCACAAGGAGGGCATGTGACCTTCTAGTGACCAGGACAGGAGCAGCAAAGTCATGCAAGCACATGTTAGCCTGTCATGGCTGATAAAATGGGGAGGCTGGTCACTACAATATATACATACATACATAATACAGGTACAAAGGTACACAGACACACAGACACACACAGACACACATAGTTACACACACACAGACACACACAAATACACACACACACATGGCCAGGGGAGTACCATGAAAGCTTCCAGTGGAGGAAAACCATCAACAGTCTAGGCAGCTACGATGGCTATGGACAATAACAAAGGCCAGCATGCTGGTAACCCTAAGTGTGCAGTAGTGGCATACATTTCCTGGTGGTAATCAACAACTGTTTAATTGAGATTAAGATCTGCTGAATTTGAAACCTCGTCAATTACCCAGGACAAGTGAAGTCATAGATTTTGGCGGAGAACCTATAACTGCCACTTTCCTAACTCAACATAATCCCTAACTACATTCTATCCATTTGCCTTATACCTGCTGATAAATGTAGTCCTTACCCCTCATCAAAGAAATTTCTCTTTGCAGGTAAGGGAGAGCATTATTCAAAACTACAACCAATCAGAATGCAAAGTCATGGAGCCTGGTACTAGAAGATGCATCTACAACACCACTCCTTCCTCCAAGACTCCAAGGATCTTTTTGGAAGAGGGGCAAAGATTGTGAGAGCCAGACAAACAGGGAATTTGCTATTTGTTATGAGATTCTGTCTCCTCAAAATATCAGAAGCTATACCCACAAAGTCTTACAACCTCGACTGCATATACATGAACTTAATATGGACAACAACAAAGCGTCTTAAACTAGACTCAAGAAAATCCAGGAGGCTTCTACCCTACATAAAGAGCTTCATAAAACTAAGAAGTGATGAGAGAGGGAGAAATAGTCTTCTCCAGAGATGAGCACATCATTGGATTTTCCAACACCAAACAGTCAGCCCTGAAAAAAATGCATACAAAAAAACATTATACAGTCTGAGTAGGTTGTACTTACATATTTATGGAATATATACATATGTACATATATATACAATATAAAAATATATTTTTATTGTTCATTTGTTGAATATATACATATATATGATAAATAAGAAAGGAAAAAGAAACGGGTTTGGAGGGGAGAAATGGAGGGGGGAAATAATATAAAATTATACCATAATCTCAAAAATGAAAGAAATAGTTAGAAACAAAAACAAAAATTCTTCATTGATCCATTTGGAGTTTCATTTGTTTTTAAGCAAAAGAGCTTACTTTGCATTGTTTTATCTTGTCCATGTTCCCCACCCTTGCAGCCTGGGTGGTATATGCTGTCTTTGGTCTTATCTATGCAAATTGACCACCTGGCTTCCCATGCAAATAGCCAAGCTTTTTTTAAAAGGATAAGATTAGAGGAAATGTAATGTTGTCCTATGCCAAAGCCAACTGACTTTTGTAGAATTTTAAATAATTAATTCAATTCCCAGGGTTTATTTTTAAATGTTGCCTGGATATATTCCATATTGTAAGCTAACATTGTCAAGCAGCAATGGAAAACTGTGTGATGTCAAGCCCATCCTGCAGACCCACATCCCTCTTTACCAAAGAATTGTGGGAGACGTAAATGAGACAGGATATTTGAAAGATCTTTGTAAAACAAAGAATGCCACAAATATGATGTATTATTGTCACTGTTGCATTTATGAATTTTAACTTCCATTAAACCAGTTTCCTGTCCTAGCTGGCATTTGCATGGTTACATATGTAGTTACTTCCACTTAATACAACTCTTCCCTAAAAGGAGCCTCATCATGGATTCTTATTAAAATCATATAAATGTCAACATAAGATTCAGAAGGGGAAATTAGTCCTAATAACTGGAGGTTTCAGCACTCAATCAATTTACATATATTGAGCTAATTTCTCATAAATATGCTGTCCTTACAAGTACCATATGCACCTGAGTGATGTATTTTACAATTATACTAATGCAGTAGAGCTATTTATTCCTTGAATAAATCATAAGCCATTCTTTGCACTCTTCAAGCCTGAACATTTTCTGGTTTCCATTTTGCTAACTGTAAATGGTTGAGAATGAAAACCTAACCAAGTTGTAAGGTATAATATGGTCCTTTGTAGCATCAGATGGTGAGAATATTTGCATGAACATGTGTGCATGTGTGTCTGTATGTGTTCACTGTACACAATCAAGTACAATTAACTGCTTGTATAATTAACTCTATACAAAAAAATTCCACCATGTTGTATCTGTCATATGCATTTATCCTGGGGTTTTAATTAATCAAATGAAATGAATTGTGTTTCCAAGTTTGTTTTTGGCAGGAAGGCCTGCTTATTTTGAAGCCATGAACTACTTCTAGTCCAGAAATCACTGTTGGCTAAATTACTAGAGTAAGATATGTTACAAAAGCTGGGCAGTGGTGGCGCACGCCTTTAGTCCCAGCACTCTGAAGGCACAGGCAGGCAGATCTCTGTGAGTTCAAGACCAGCCTGATCTATAAGAGCTAGTTCCAGGACAGGCTCCAAAGATATGTTACAGAGATTTTTATTTTCTAATAAGAGAGTAGCTACCAACTAGGATTTTTCTTCAGATTTGGGTGAAAGAATATAGGGCCTGAAAAGTTCTAAAGGGAAATTTTGGAGCTGTTTGCTCATGCTTAGAGAATGTAGACAAAAAGTTTGCCTGAGAAAAAGGAAACAAACTCCTCCTTGGTGTGCATCCTTTAAGGCAGGAGAAGTTGATTCGAGAGTTACTGGGAGAAAGCTGATACATGCTTGATGTTGAAATTATAAAGTGATGATGATGACAACGTGTGCCCCAACTTTTAATATTTTAGAGAATGCAATGAAACATGAGATAGAAATTCGTCACACTAATATGCCTGCAAGACTTTCTATGGCAACTTCTACGCCGGTGCTTCCAGTGAACACACAGTGACTGATTACGACACTCATACTTTTGACCAAAACTGAAGCGATAATGGATTATAGATTAAGCTACAAGCAGCCACAGTACTGGATTCATCTGCAAGGGTCAAATGCCTAGAGCAGCTCCTTCTCCCTCTCTCCCTCCTGTCTTCTTCCTTTTTCTCCCTCCCCTCTTCTTCCGTTTGTCTGCCTTTAATATTTGCATATGCTCATTATAGAATTACATCTCCTTACAGACAAACCATTTTCTGAATACCTGTTCTGTGTGAGGATGGATGCAGGCAATGTGATGGAGCAAAGATGAATCCGATGCTGACAAATGTTGCAGAAGAAAGTCACTGTGGATAACTACAGAGAGGGAAGAAAATGATAAGGAAAAAACAGGCATAAAGTTCCTCTGACATGAATAATTACAGAACGTCTGTTTTTTTTTTATTTTTCAAGAAGGCAAGAAATAGATTTCTTTCCACCATGTCTTGATGGCAAACTCAGTACCAAAGATACTACATCTTAGTTCTTACAGCTATTGGGGACTATTAATCAACACAAGGGCTTCATGTGCGATAGTTCTTTGGGGTATTTTAAGATCATCTGCACTGATCAGTACCCATCCCGAGTATACACATGGACTTTGGACTCCCATCCAACAATGTGAGGTGCACTCTCACCCTGAACTCTTGGGGAAGGGTCTAGGCCCTGCCCTGTATGAAATGACAGACTATGGACACCCTCATGGAGGGCCTCACCCTCCCTGGGGAAATGAGGGGATAATGGGGGGGGTTAGGGGGAGGGTATGGGAGTAGGGGAGGGAAAGGGAGAGGGACCTGGAACTGACTTGTGAAGCAACCTTGTTTCTTATCTAAATTTAAACTGAAAAAAAAGATCATCTGCACCTTCTTATTTGTGATACCTATTTCTTTCTCTACTATTTGCATACATGAACTTTTCATGCCATACACATATGTGGACATGGAAAATTAGCACAAAAATCAATATTTTTGCTTAAGTACATGGTTCTATTAGAAAGCAAGCTATTTCTATAGTCTGATCCTGATTATTGGTTATATGCATGATTTTACTCACTATCATAGCATTTCTTATATTTTTTACATTAAGACTTTAATTTTTGGAGACATTTATATATCATCATTGTTTCCCTACGTTTTCACAACCCCCAACTCTTCCCATGAACTCCTACTCTTTCTCAAACTTATGAATTCATCTTTGTTTACTACTGTTATCTTTTGGAGGAGGTTCCAGAGTGTTAGTGTTTTAGCTTTGTCAGCGGAACTCATGTTTCTGCTTTGACTGTAAAATAACTCCTGTGCATCACTGGTCCCCATTACTATCTTATACATGTCTATTTCTTTAAGAGATTGCATAATACCGCAGAGAGAAAGTCATTCATAGTGAATCGTGAACAGTTTCAAGTTTGTGGGTAAGGGGCCACGGAAGCGTTTTGTATTTCCTTTTCCCATTACTCCCTTTCTCCTTCTCTTCCTACTGTATGTTCTTCCTGCTTCACTCCACAATAAACGTCTTAATTTTGTTTTAGAAATTTCAATAACCCAGTGGACTTATTTATTGTCTTATTAAGAAGGACGGAGGCGCGGGGAGACAGCTCAGTTCCTGAAGTGCTTGCCTCATAAACATGGGGACCTGAGTTTGATCCTGAGAGCCCATGAAAAGGAGACAGGTGATGTTAAGCCTGTAATTACAGCATTGAGGGGCCCACGACAGGGGTCACGGGGATCCCTCAGGATCTCTGCCAGCCAGACTTGCATGCTTGGTGGGCTCCGTGACAATGAAAGCCTCTGTCTCAAAAGACAAAGTGCAGAAGAACACCCAAGATTGGTTGGTCTCTAGCTTCCAAATGTGTACCCAAGCTCACACAGAGAATGACGGAATCATTGAACTATTGATATCATAAGTACTCAATAACAATGTGGAGCTGAGTTTTGTCTTACAAGCCTATTTAAAAAATATACACTTACATATGGACGCAGAAATCATCAAGGTTTATGACTCATAATGAAAAGCATTGATGTAAAGAACTATTAGGTATAGCTGTGGCAAAGTAGTATTTCAGAAACATAACTGATACCAGACATAACAAGTCTTAATTTAAATGTTATCCATTTTGATAACATATATATGTGCATATATTTAGGAGGCTTATAAGAAATGAAATATTATTATAGTGTTGAAGTTAAATTAACATGAGCAGTTTTGTGTATTTAAGAATGCTCATTTTATCACCATATTCTGTAAAATTTGTAATATGTTTATATTATAATCATAAAAACTAATACTATAAGAGTTGTTTGATATAAAACAACAGTCAATTGAATAGTCTTATATGGATTCTTATCATGGAATCTTTATGCTTATGTTTTCTCACTATAAACATTAAATGACTAAAAATGTATTAAATATACAATATTTAAAAACAACATACCACTATTAGTCTTATATTTATATGCATTAGCTATAACCTGAAAATATAGATTTACTATTTATGAAAACTCAGTCCTACCTAACAACAATTCCCAACTCTGTTGTTACTTTGGATGTTTATACTTAGAGGTGGTTGAATGATCATTTCTGCTATCTATTAAAAAAAGACAGTAAACATCTAAACTTCCTGCTCTTATGGAAATGATATAGACTATAAAATATTGTAAATGATTTAATGTCTTATTTTAAAACATACTAGCATTTAATTTTCACTCTCTATTACTTCATAAATTTAAAATAAGTGTTTAGAGAGAACAATTTAAGTTACCACATATTTGCACATAATAAAAAATATATAAGCCTCATGATCTTCAATAGAGCTACTATAGGACTATATGCTTCCTGTAAATATGCACTTCTCTTGTATTTTTGTAAATTTACAGATCATTTGGTATAGACACATTTTTTGCAAGCTCATTTGGCAAAGTGGTACACCAAGTGTGGCAATATTAGTTCTGAAAATACTTTCCTAAATAATTGATACTGTTGTTTTGTATTCTCATATTCTAATTGAAAGTATTTATATCCCAAATACCAGTTATGAAATGAGGGAATGCCTATCTCAATCAAGTTGCAAATTAACTAAATAAATATGCGTATAATTTTTTTCATTTGAAGGCTAGATAGTGAGAGCCATGACCTTGAATATGCTTCTGGTTAATCAAGAGAAAATTTGTTCTTTGAAAAATAAGTACACAAATGAGCAACGAAAAACCAGAAATCCCTCTAGTGATTTTTTTCCTATTCTGGATTTGTTAGCTAAAATACATTTGTGTTAGAAAATGCCAGGCCCTATCATGTATCATAAAGGCCCTGAGCCTTTTATTCCATTTGTAAGTTACTATTTTCTATGGCATTATTTTATAAATCCCATCAGAAAAATATTAGTATTATTCCAGACACAGGAACTATTTTAGTCATAGCATAGTGAGTAGTATGTGCCTTGTGTGATCTGTCTCCATTGTCTTTAGGTCTTTTGGTACTGAGATGTACTGTGGTTTAGGAAGACACTTATCAGGTATTGGGTTCATAGTTGCTATAGCACAGGGTGTAACTGAATATCCTTAAGCTTAGGGAACAATAGCTTATACTAAGTATCTGATTTCATCTTGTGTGAAGAGCTATGTTATATAGAGGGTTCACTTACTCTATCTCAGAAGGGACTCAATATCTCTGTTTACCCAGGCAGTTCTCACACATCCTTCAACAGTATCTGGAACAAGATATGAGGCATCAGTGGATAGCTACATCCAAACAATTGCCTATTTCCAAGAATAAAATAGTCTGGACAGTTTGACAGAAACATAAAGCCAAAGACAGCTCTTTATTAAGACTCTTTCAAACAAAGAGTCCAAATAGGCCTTTATGCCTCCAACCTGCCTCGTGAACTATTAGAGTATTTCTCAGAAGGCTGGATTGTTTCTCTTTATGTTTTGTATTGGATTTTCTAATTTGGCTGAACTGTTACCTGTTAAAGCAGGTGCAGAGGTTGTGCTAGAGATTTCCCAGTATCCATCTTGTCTGATGAGAAAGTCCAGGGGAATTCTCTAACTCATATTACCTTCCTGGCCAGTGAGTCCAGACTGATCTGCATGTGGTCCTGGGATAAGGCAAGTCTTTGGAAACTTGATGGTGTCTTATGATGGCTACTGGGACTCCATGCTTTGGGAAGGGACCTGTGTTGATGCCTGCCGTCCACACTATGGAGCTAACTAATGATGTTTTTTTCAAAGGAAGACTGGTCACAGTGCCCATTCCACATAGGTGGCTGGAAAAGATGGTCCTGTTTAGTGATCAAACTACTTTAAAAAAATGTGCAGAGATTAAAAGGTGGAAGAAATGGATGAGCTAGAGAGAAATGCATTAAGTTAATATTTGAGTAAAAAAATATAAGTAACACCTGGGATTTAGGAGTAGTAGGAAGTTTGGAATGCCCATTGGCTATTGTGATGCTCAATAAATTGTTGACTCACATTTACAGTATAGACTATCTACATTGTTCAAACTCATGATCTGAACAAAGAGGTTTGGCTTTTACCTTTAGCTACTGAGAAGTAGTCCTTAACTCCTTGGTGTGCCGTCCATCATAAAAGGGTACTGATTTACCCGTGGCTTTGAGATACAGTGAAATTAAGGATAGTGCTGGTAGCTCACACAGAATTAATATTCATCTGTGATTGGTGATCAAAGTCAACGAATGGGCGGCCATATTAACTAGCTTGTTGTCCCTGTGGCTAAAATATTTGACAGCAATACTTGAAAGGAGAAAAATCTTTATTTTAGCTCATGGATCAAGTCCGTCAAAGTGGGGAAGGCATGACGACTGAAGAGGACCCTAGCCCATGGGATGGCGCCGCCTACGTTTAGTGTGGCTCTTCTACCTCCAGATGGTCTTCTCTCGAAGAATTCTTGTTGTTTGTCCTTTTGAATTGTTTCTGTCTTTTAAACTATGGCTATCCTACTCAGCATCTGCTATTCCAATGTTACCAGCAGCAGTTAGGCCACAAGAGCCGAAGCCTGGGGGGAATTCTGCTCCTTCAGGTACTGACTCTTTCAAAAAGCTACTAAGGAAACTTACTTAAATCTCTGTCCTGCTAAAGAACTCAAGATTCAAAGGTTGAGGTAGAATCCTGCTTCCCAGAAAGGCTGAGTGGCAAGTAGCTCACCTAGCTCACCTCTTCCTGTCTCCCAAGAAGTCCTCGTGCTTTTTCTCATCCCTGCTGATAAACCCTTCTCCACCTGGCTCCTCTCTAAAACCCCCTGTCAGCTAGTAACTGACCCACCCTCTTGATCGCAGGGGAATTTTATTTAATCCAACACATCTTTGCATCCTTAAACAGATATTCCAGAGCATAAACAAAAACAACACACCTTAAATTAATATTCTACAACACATTCTGACAGAAGACATCAAGATATGTACCTAATGATGTCCTAGGAGATTCTAAATATTCTCAAGTTGATACCTGATATTAACAGTGATCAACTAAATTTATGTAATCAAATCTCAATAGATTTCCAAAAATTTTTAAAAATTGAGCTTTTTTGGTTGAGAATATATCATACATTCTAACATAAATTTAGGAAAATTGTGCTATCCATAAATCTATGGGCAGAAGACTACTAAACGTTCCATGATATTTTTTGGACTTTGTCCTATCCCATATTTCCTTGCTTAATTTAACTATTAATTACTTCCTTATAATAACCATTTTTTGTGATTTATGAATGAAATTCATAAGGAAGTGGAATGAACTCTCATTTATTACTTTATATATTTGATATTGTTTAAATTATCAAAAGCAGTGCACTACCATACTGATTTTATATACTATTAAACTGGCTGTAACCTAAACATGTGAACACCACTCAGAGGTGAAGTTGAATATAGAATTTGATCTGCAAGGGTGGGAGAAGCAGCACACTTTGCCTTCCTCACATGGCAGTTGATGAGAAGCAAGGTGTGCAGATGCTAGAAATCCCAGAACTCTGGAGACTGAGGATTTCAGTAGTACTGCTATGAGTTCAAGAGCAACTGGAGTGGCACAGGTCAGCCAGGACTGTCTTGTCAGGAACTTTCTTAAGCAAACAAACAAATACCTTTGAATGAGAGATCTGATTGCCTTGGTAGCTTTTGCATTGGAAATAGCGACTTTGATATTGTGTCAAATTTCTGAAGAAGGATGGATATGTATGATGTTAAATTTCATGGATCTGAGAAGCAGTTATGGCAATCATAGAGTATGCACTGATTCAGTCATGTCATAAATGGGACTTTATTATGGAAATCTCTTTGATAGACCGGGAAGTCTGATAAATAGCTGAGGCAGGAAAACATAGGGAATACATTAGTAACCTGGGACTCTACATGACTTGGGCTATTACCACACCCCTCTCTAACAAACAGCAGAAATCTAAGATTCTTACTTGCAAAGAACAGCATGTAAAAACTCCCTTCTCTACAATAGTATTTCCCTATCCCTTGACAACTATAAAGTGGAATCTATTCAGTCATACTCTTGCGTCCATATATAAGACCAAAAAGGATGTTTTTGCCTTAGTTGTTTCTGGCTATATGCATAATCACATACATTTCAGGAAGGTACATATCCAGTAGAGAAATAGTAATATAGTTAGAAGTTAATCAAAATAGAGAACCACTCATATCACACCCATTACCAACCATACTCCTCTTTCCCTTATGGGCCATAAAAGGAAGTTCCAAGGTATCTTCACTCCTGTAGCCCTCTGCTTCCTTGAAGTATAAGCTGACCTATCATTTCATGTAAAAAAAAGGGGTCTTTTCTGACTTTGCAAATCTGTGTAGGCCTTTACTTTAGCTTTTTGCATAAAAGTGTAACAACCTGGGAACATCCAGTGTAGATCCTGACCACTTGAAGCAGCTGCACTCTTTTTTTAAAGACAAGATTTATTTTATTTGTGCGTGTGTGCATGCATGTGTGTGTGTGTGTGTGTGTGTGTGTGTGTGTGTGTGTGTGTGTGTCCATGGCAGTCAAAAGAGGACAGAACCCTCGAGATGGAGATAGAATTACCGGCAATTTTGAGATCCCTGACATGACTTTGGGAACCAAACTCTCAGCCTCTGCATGAGCAGCAGGTACTATTAACCACCAAGCCATTTTACCAGTCCCATAGCTTGTAGCTTTCCAAATTGGTCAGAGGCAACAGTGAAATCATCTGAGCTGGAATCAGAAACATAGTTTATCAAGAGAGTCTGTATTCTCTAGAACTAAGAGAAAAAGTCTGGTCCCTTTCCCTGAACACAATAGTAATGTTCATTTTTAAACTTTCTATCATTAGTACTGGGGTGATTCCCTTTAGCAGCTCAGTAGCTGTCACTGGCTCCAGCTTAGCTGAACCATACATGACAGAGAACCAGGACTAGACTTTATATGATCTCTGTGTATAGATGGCCTGCTGAGTCAGTAGCTTGGCTGCAGGAACTAGAATGAGGAGTACATTTCCTCCAGTTGGAGAGCAGCCACTTTTTACTGTAAAGCTGAGATAGTACCGGTGCTGAGCCTATTGCTTCCTTGAACATGACATTTCTGCCTGACATGCAGGATTTGTGGGACTTCCTAACATCTGTAACTATTTGGGTGCAGTGTGACCAGCCTCAAAATCAGAATAGCTGTCTACAGAATTTGAAACCTTTTAGGCTAGGAGTTAACTTCCCTGGGTTAGGGATTAGATTTCTGCAAGAGCTCAGAGAAAATAAGGTTGCATTTTGAAAATAATGCCTCCACTAGTTGTATCCAAATACTCCAGAAGCATGTAGTACGCCACTGGATGGAGGTTGCTTTCCTTAACCACTCTCTCTAATTCATAAAATAATCAGCCATGAACATTTCATAGCTCATAGATGACATTAACATATAACCAGACTGCACTGTCCAGGTGGAAAATACTCCATAGCTACCTATATGGGTTCCAGTATAGCACGGTGATAGTCTATGCACCACTCAGAGGATACTGACTTACAGGTTAACAGATACAAAGAATTAAATATAGAGCTTAGTACAGTGGTGAGAATATCAATTTCCAGCCTTAACTGGGCTACAGAATGTTCAAAGGAGATAATATTGTCTCTAATACCTGATTCCTAATGATGAATTGTCTCCTCCCCTTCATCTCACTTTTGGAGGCATTATGTTGTGATCCACTTGATTTTTAGTCTTCTGCACATTTTTAAAGACTTATCAGCCACTCCCGATAATACCATATTTAGGACTACAACTGTGGCTTCTGACTTGCCAGTCAATGAAACATCATCTATGCAGTAATATAATTTGGACACCGGAGAGTAGAGGTAGGCATAAAACCTCATGACTGACATAGTGGTGGAAATTTTCAGGGGAATTCCACTGATATTTTTTTACTTGTGATTCTTCGTTGATTAGATGATTATGGCATTTATGGGGACAGTGAAATACAAATGCAGAGCACATCAATCAAATTGCACCGTGTGATGTAGTACACTAAATTAAACCTAAGTAGGTATTCTAAAAAGCACCCATCCATCCTGTAATGTCTTTCAAACAGCAGCAGTTGAAGATGATCATCTTCTTTGTTTATAGGTTTGGTTAGGATGAAGGGACAGACACCTGTATCCCACTCAGAAACACGTCTCTCATGTCTTTGAAGCTGCCTAGTTTAACTGAGCAGTGGTGTGTCATTTGAGGTTCTTTATTCAGGACTGAGGTTAGCATAAAGGTCAAGTGTGAGGTGGACTCTGTACTAGGAGGTGTGACATATTCATTTTTGGTTTTAAGTAGAGATGAAATTGATTTTAGGTTAGCACTTATTTTAACTGAAAAAAATGTTCCGACCTACGTAATCTGTATATCAGTTGGCAGATTCATGTGATTAAGCTCATCTGTTTCAGCTTTGGAGACTCTATGGCAGGCTGATGTAGCCTAGTCCCTGCAGCTCAATCATTGATGCTTACTGCTCCAGTGTTATAGGAACATTTTAGTTCATCCCACCTTCAAGAGTGGGGTCAACAGTCACCACACTACTAGGGAAAGAGATCCTACTTCTTTTGTAATAGAAGTAATTTCTTTTTAATAATCCTATTTCTTCTGTAAATACTTGAGTAGGTGAAGCAGTAGGAAATATTTTGCAGCAAAGATTAGCTTGATGTTTACATGGTATTGTTTTTCCCAGCTCTCTAAAGTTCCTTGGCATTATTGGGCTTAGGGCAACTGAATCATCTACAGAGATTGCAAAGAAATACAAACAATTTTTTTCTTAGAGAAAAGCATTATCTTTTATTTACTGAAATTAAGAAAGTTGCCATCTACTCTGAGAGGGATGAGATTCTGAGAGTGTTCTCTGTGCAAACACACTTCAAAAATTTAAGTACAATCATTAAGCTGACTTGGACCTTCACAAGATATACATAAATGCTAAAGGCTCATAGCAAATTGTCTTTAAGGAGCCATTTCTGAAAATTAATGACCTTTCCTTCTTGGTTCTTACTGTGTCATTACTCTAATAAACTAATAAACTGTATTAGTTTTCCCTCCAAGCCCCATGAATCATAATATAGTCTCCATTGTAAGAATAGAAAAGCAGAAATGCTTCCAATGGTGCAGACACATGTTAGCATGGTTTGAATTTGACTTAAGTGTTCTGCTAAGATACGTACGTTAAGAAAATCCAAATCCTCATTATATAGAATTAAGATTACAGAAACTTTTGCGATTTTTAGAACTGGGGACTTTGGTAGTGATGAGAATGAGACAGACTCATCACCACAGTTGAATCCTGGTGAGTACATATGAAGAAAAAGAGGAACCATAGACTTCTGCACTCCTGTTTCCTGTCTTTTGCCAAATACCTGTGCTGCCCAATGCTATACTAGCAAGATCCTGGCCAGACATAGGCCTCCTGCCTCATCTGTCTAGAGCTCTATTTCTTTTAAGTTTCAGGCTGAGCCATTATGTCAATGACAGCAGAAAGCGCTATGACAGCTATGAAGTGTAACGTCACCAGGAAGTACTGGTAGAGTTTGTCAATGTGTGCGTATGGATTTATTGATCATCACAGTACAATTGATTCCACCTTGGGCCTTTGATATGTAAAATCTGGGGAGAATAAATATAAGGAAATATAAGACTATTTTATAGGAACGTGGATCTCTAATGTTTCAGAAGAGGGGATAGCCTTGGGGGAAAAACAAGAAGCAGACAAAGAACATTTTTTCCTTGCCTTCCAAAGGCAATGCAATTAGAGGGGTAAGAACTCTGGCAGGAAAAGTATAGGAACAAATATCTAAAGAGTATTTGTAAAGATACTTGGATGATAGAAAAGCAAAGAAGATATGGCTGGGCCTTAAGTAGAGCTGGGCCCTGTCAGGCTGTAACTGTAAGGCATTTATATTCAGTTTGTAGTACTCAGAGAATAAACACTTGGGATTTGTGGATAAAATATATTGTGATCAAAATTCATATGATAAGAAAGTCTTGACTACCATTTACATGAATTAAATTTGTTTAGAGAGACCGTTAAAAGCTGAATACTGTACTTGTGAAATGCAGCAGTGACAGGAAGGATTAGTGTGTGTTAGAGACTTTGGAGGTCAGAAAGGTCTTTGTACAAGACGAGGAAGGAAAAAAATTGCAAGGACAACCTTATTTTGACACCTCTTCACTGGAAAATAGCCAAGCAATTTCATTCTGACAATGATGTCACTTTGAGGATGGTAAAAATTTGTTCCCCACAGCATCTAAGAACAAACTCATTAATTATTGTAAGGTACAGGATATACTTGGATAGATTTATGACTTCTGTATCCCATTGCACTTTTTATAGTCGTAGAAATTATACAGATCTTTTGGAGTATTCCAAATTCTCTGTGCCCATTGCTGTACATTTGTAAGAAAATCTGTAAAATGAAATTAGTCTTTAAAATATCTGTTTCTGCCTATAATTTGCTAGGCTTCAAATTTTTTATTTTATTTATTTTTAAATTTAGATTTAAATTTAAATTAGAAACAAGGTTGCTTCACATATCAATTCCAGGTTGCTCTCCCTTTCCCTCCCCTCCTCCCGCGCTCTCCCACCAATCCTTCCAATATCCACTCATTTCCCCAGGGAGGGTGATGCCCTCCATGGGGTTGTCCATAGTCTGTCATTTCATCCAGGGCAGGGCCTAGACCCGCCCCGAGAGTCCATGGTGAGAGTGCATCTCTCATTGTTGGATGGTTAGGTTTCAATTTTTTATTTGAATCAACTGAAAACACTATAATATTATTTGCTGTGATTTCTAATATTTTTAAAATGTGGAATCAACATTTAAAGCTTCACCAATGCCATTTCTTTTGTGGTAAAAATTAAAATTAAATATTTTTTCTTTTGAATAATCATGATGACTATAGCTTTGATGATTTTGAAATGAAATGTATTTATATACTCAGAGGCTATTAAAATTGCTGCTACAGGTTAAGTGGGGGTTCATCATAAGAAAATTTCCTTTGTAGCACAATCAGAGACTGCATGCAGAGACAAAAATACAAAGGATCCCTGCAAATAATTAAACATCCTAATTCTGGAGACTCTATGATTAATGCGTTAGAAGGCAAAGCACCTCGAGAGTCTTGGAATGTGGCAGTGTGATAATGCCACAGCAGATCTTTCATTGTTCTAGCCGAAGATTAATTATCTCCCTTCCTCCTATAATATCCGTTTAGTGCTTCATAAATTGGACCCAGCTATTAGCACTATTCATTTATTTCCTGCGCAGTTGGTCTTAGCTTTATCTACTTGAGGGTTAGACTTAATATTACTTTTCATTTCCTTCCTTGCTAAACACTTCATGTTCTTCAAATGGGTCTATTTTCCTGGCAACCCATCCCCACATGAAGAGAACCAACACATAATGTACACATTGACACACTACCAAAAGTGATCTTTCCTTTATTTTCTTGGTTGCTTTGTAATACATCTATCATATTTTAATGGTTGAAAACTAAGTATCATATAATAGGGGAAAGTTTTATCAAAACTTTTAGTGGTTGGTGATAGCTCATACACTTTTCTAGTAACACATGAATGAGCAGGTGAAATAACCTGGAATTCAGAAACCATTTATCTTTTGAAGGAGGATAGGCACAAGACACTCAATTAGATTAGGCATGCATTTTATAAGGTAAATTTTTAAAATTCTACATTCATATTGAGAAGTCATTAAATTAGGTTGGAATATGGAGCCATGGGACATCTCCTCAGCCAAGTGTTTGTTATATATCTGAGACAGTTTTCCTAGCTGGTATACTTGCCACAAAGGGAGTGAGAATGTATGCGTGTGACATTTTCTCTCATTTTAGTAAGAGGAAATCATGGTCCCAGAATTATAGCCAGATGTTTGTAACTATCTTTAGGCTAGTTCTGGATGCAGGTGTCTAGGGTTTTTTTTGTTAGTTTATTTTTTTCTATTTGGGGACCTACCATCCTGCTTCCAAATAAATACATAGAGACTTATTCTAACTTATGAATGCCTGGCCTTAGCTTGACTTATTTCTAGCCAGATTTTCTAACTTAAAACATCCAATTTCTTTTTAGCTACATTTTGCCTCTGGGCTTTTTTTCTTTCTTTATTCTATATATCTTTCTTTCCTTCTTACTCTGTGGCTGACTGTGTGGCTGTCGCCTGGCATTTTCCTCTCCTTTCCCTTTTCCTTTTGTCGATCCTCCCTCTTCTCTAGATTTCTTCTCCTCTTTATTATCTCTGCTTTCCAGCCTCTGTTTCTCTCTATTGGCTATTCAGCTCTTTATTAGATCACTTAGGTGTTTTAGGCAGGCAAAGTAACACAGCTTTACGGAGTTAAACAAATGTAACATGAAAGAATGCATCACATCTTTGAATCATTAAGCAAATAATTCACAGTATATATGAGTGTAACACATTTTAAACTAATATTCCACAATACAAATTGACTACTCAAAGTACATATGAGAGCACTCGGGAGGCATAGGCAGGCAGATCTCTGTGAGTTCGAGGCCAGGCTGGACCGACAGCCTCCAAAACAATACAGAGAAACCCTGTCTCGAAAAACCAAAAAAAAAAAAAAAGTAACCAAAATAAAGGCAGATGTTGGATTTTCTAGTAGTGTCATGTGTAGCCTCAATTAAAAGTTTCCCCCAACTTCTACATAGTAGAGTTATTTTTTGATATAAAAATATGATCTATAAATAATTTAAGAGGTCATACAACAACATTTCCCAGGGAGGATGAGACCCTTCATGGGGGTGTCCACAGTCTGTCATTTCATCCAGGGCAGGGCCTAGACCCTTACTCAAGAATCCAGAGTGAGAGTGCATCTCTCATTGTGGGATGGGCACCCAAAGTCCATTTGTATACCCGGGATAAATACTGATCTACTACCCAGGGCTCCATAGATTACCTAGGCCTCCGCACTGACACCCACATTCAGTGGGTATTGATCATAGACTTTATTTTTTAAAGGTACACATTTGGCTACTGTCCTTTAGACATGGAAATGTCGCCATGTTTTTGGTTTGTATGGTCTCATCTCAGCATTTCCAATTCCAGATTGCAGCAGTATGAAGACATAGAAGACACATAGTCAGAACTTATGCACTTTTTCATTTTGCTGAGACTTCTATTAAGTTTTAGAGACAAAGGATAAACTTGACTGGGTTATGTTAATGTTTTGTGGGTTTTTTGTTTTTTGTAATGTTATGTTTACTGTCTAGAGCACTTAAAAGGAAAGGTTATTTTTTCTTTTAACCTTTTAAAAATGATGAAGTTAGATATCTGAACATTGGAAGCTTTCTATATAAAATAGGTCTTTTCATAAACCAGTCAAAGAGATAACATTGTAATAAAGGAACAGTTAATTTTTAAATTTTAACATAATTTGATCACTTTCTTTTTTATTTTAGAAGCACTCTTATTTACATATCCATCCTCCCATTCTCTTACCCTCCCACCCTCCCATGCTTCCCACTAACCTTCCAACCCACCCTCCACCCACTGCCCAAGGATAGTGAGTCGTTCCACGGGGTATCATCAATGTCCATCACATCATTTGGGGAAGGGCCCAGGTCCTCCTTCCCATAACTGGACTGCAATATTATCCCTTCATATAGAATGGGCTCCCAATTTGTGGTCTAGGGATAAACACTGTCTCTGCTGTTAGAGGTCCCATAGACTGTCTTGGCCTCCAAACTGGCACCTACATTCAGAGGGCTTGGTTCAGTCCAATGCTGGTTCCCTAGTTTTGTGACTAGGGTCTCCATGCTCTCATTAGGTCAGGTCGACTGTTTCTGTGGGTTTCTCCAGCATGGTCTTGGTTCCTTTGTTCATCTTTCCTCCCTCTCTGCAACTTGATTCCAGGATTATGGCTCAGTGTTTAGCTGTGGGTTCCTGCTGCTGCTTCGATCAATTACTGGCTGAAGGCTCTAGGAATGGTAACCAAGGTAGTCATCAATCTCATTATAGGGAAAGGGCATCAAAGGCAGCCTCTTCACCACTGCCTAGATTCTTAGTTGGGGTCTTCCCTGTGGATCCTCTCTCCAAATCTGTACTGGCTCCGTCTATCAAGGCATCTTCTTTCTTGTCTTCTATCCCTCCCCTGTCTCAGCCCTCTTGTTCTCCTTCCCCCTCCCCTTTCCCCCCTCTCCACTTCCTACCTCCCACCTCTCTCCCCCCATACTTCCAATTTGCTGAGGGGTTCTTGTCACCACCCCCTTCTTCGGGGGACCATGCGTTCTTCTCTTGGGGCTCCTTGTGTCCTAGCTCCTCTGGCAGTGTGGATTGTAGGCTGGTAATCCTTTGCTCTGTGTCTAAAATCCATATATGAGTGAGTACATATCACGTTTGTCTTTTTGTGACTGGGTTACCTTGCTCAGGATGGTTTCTCTATCCACTTTTCAATTGAGGGACATCTAGGTTCCTTCCAGGTTCTGGCTGTTACAAACAATGCTGCTATGAACATAGTTGAACATGTGTCCTTGTTGTATGAATGAGCATTCTTTGGGTAGATGCCCAGGAGAGGAATTGCTGGATCTTAAGGTAGACTCATTCCCATTTTCCTGAGAAACCACCATACTGATTTCCAAAGTGGCTGTACAAGTTTGCCCTCCCACCAACAATGGAGGAGTGTTCCATTTTTTAATTGGATTGTCTGGTGTTTTTGTGGCTACATTATTTGTGTTCATTGTATATTTTTGAAATCAGCCCTCTGTCAGATGTGGGGTATTTGAACACTTTCTATGCATGATTCAAACATGGTAGAGACTATGAAGAGTTATAGTTTGGATTTGTAATATCTCTCACAGGCTTATGTTTTGAATGCTTCTTTTTCAGCAAGTGGTGGTGTGTTGGGGAGGTTCTGGAAATTTGGAAGATTTTGTTGATCACCTTGGTTTTTCACTTCCCAGTTTGCTGTGACTTAAAAGAGCTATTGCCATGCCCTCTGCTGTTGCTGTTTTTCATCATATGTGAAGCTTTTGGAAAGAAACTTTCCTTCTGTAGGTTGCTTGGTCCTAGTGACATATAAGTTATATCAAAGGACATCTATCTTTTATAGTTTCATTGCTTCTATCTACTCTATCTATCTCTATTATCGAACATCTGTCTGTCTATCTATCTATCTAGCTATCTATCATCTATCATCTATCTCTTTCTATTATCTATCTATCTATCTATCTATCTATCTATCTATCTGTCATCTTACTGTCTTTCTATCTGCCTATCAACTACTCAGCCTCTTAATAACTCTTCAAAAGTTTTTGTGTTAGTTGGGTGTCTTAGTTAGGGATTTTATTGCTGTGAAGAGATACTATGACTATGGAAATTCTTGTAAAGGAAAAGATTTAGTTGGGAGTGGCTTATAGTTCAGAGGTTTAGTCAATTATTTTCGTGGTTGGAAGTGGGGAAACTTGCAGGTAGATATAGTGTTAGAGAAGTGGCTTATAATTTTTCATCAGATCTTCAGGCAGCAGGATGAGAGACTGACAATGATTCTAGCTTGAGCATTTGAGATCTTAAAGCCCACCCCAAGTGATGCACTTCCTCCAACAAGGTCTTATACACTCCAAGGCCACACCCCCTAATAGTGCTACTCTTTACAGGCCATTTTATTCAAACCACCACATTGGGCATTCTGGTGCATAACTCTAATACTGATATTTGAGAGCTTAAAGCATGAAGATCATGGACTCAAGCCTAGTCTATATTATCAAGAGTCAACCTACAACACACACACACACACACACACACACACACACACACACACCACCAACAACAACCAAACAAAAAGTAACACACATGCTAGAAAAACAACAAAGAAACAAATCAAACATTTTCGTTGTAGAAAAGTAATACCAAAAGTATACCAAAGACTAAGATTAAAAATCTTTCAAACTTTGGTGACATGGTAAGTCACTGAATGTCTTTGTATATAATGTATTATTTCCATTTGTAGTATATTAAATGTATTCAAATTGAGGTAGTTCTAGGAACCTTATGAATATAGTCATGAAATTAATGAAACCACCAGCTAATAAATTCAACATCAAATTCATTTCTCTCTGTAAGTAAAGTGCTCTGTTTCAATTGAGAATTTTTTGTTGATAGAAATACATCCCAGACTGGTATTTTCATTTAAATAAGGGTTTAAGTAGCTGGAATACAAATAAAGTGCTTCAGATAAAAAATGTATATAAATGAAAAAGTGGAGCATCTTGTCATTTTCTGAAATTAGAGAAAAATTGCCATAAAATATAGATTAATTCACACAGACATTTAACCATGATCATATAAAAAGGATGCAAAAAATTCTATCACCTCAGCTATGCAAACTACCTTGAATTAATAGAATGTTTTGTTTGAAGATGAAAATAATCTGATAACAGAGTTTGAAGATCTCATGTCTTCATAGTATAATAAATCAGTTCAAACCTCATCCATCAGATTAATGATAATGTAATTAACTTTCAGTGTCAGAGAATTTGCACATAATTCTGAAATTCTAATTTTAACTTAAGGAACAGAGGTGCAGTGGCTGTTGAGTAGAACATTTCCTTAATTAATGCAAAGTAGGGAATTAAATTGTCTGTCTAGTTTCTACTTTTTAAAACTATATAAACATTAACCTCCAAATGATTAGTTTTATGAACTTTTTGTCTCACAAATTCATACAGAAAATCTAATAACCAATTCACTACCAGTGAAATGGGATTGAATAAATGGACCTTAATGGCTACAAGTGTATAAAGTTTTTGTCATGGATGAGTCATTCAATCTCTGTCAGACAGAAATATATCTCAAGCAGCTATGACATTGAAATGGAGACGGAAGTCACAAGACACGAAGAGTAAAATGCCTGGGAAAGAAAATTATAAACCCTGCCACAACATTATTAACTTCCTGCTCTTATGAATTGCAGTGACGATGGAGTATCATGTTACTTTGTTGTTAGTGAGGGGCTGTGGTACTATAAAACACTGGCTCAGATTGTCATTCTATAAAGTGCTGTGGGAGAATTACTCTTCCTTGCTACAATTCAATCTGTAGAGCCATGATCACAACTATTAGGAAATTTTTTCTCAGTTAAATTAATTCTTTGTTTGTTAAAAAAATTTCTTTCAAACTATTCAATGGCAAAATAGACTGAAGAGAAATTCTCTTGTTGCAGTAACTTCTCCTCCCTTCAGATCATTAGTTTATATGATCTCTCCCTTTCTTAGGGCATTTTTTTAGCTGTGTTCATTTCCATGCTGAAAATGACTTTCCCACAGACTGGTGAAGGCCAATCTTTTAGCTCAGTAAGTTTGTACATTTAGATGCAGTATTGTGTCCTATTCCTCTTCTACAGTTTAAAGCCCTGAGACATGAGAAACAAGTATGTCTGACTATTGAATTACAATTTGGTGAAATTAGAAACTGCAAGTTTAATTTTCCAAGTCCTTCGTTTTTAAATACTCAATAACATTGGAAATTTCTTCTTTCACACTTTTATTTGATTGTTATAAATCCTGTGTGAGATGTGATTTTTGTCAATTTGAGAAAATCGGGGTAAATAGCATTGGTAATTAGAAAAGTGGCCTCTAATCCTAGCTTTTTGACTAGCTGACTTTTCAATAGTCTTCAGTGTACTTAACTTCCTCGGTTTAATTATATTCATCAGGAGAATGAGGGGCTTATATAAAATGATTTATTTTGCCTTCACATCCTGGGCTTGCCCTGGTTTTGATCCTTCCCAATAGAGAGGCTGCATGCTCTCAGTGAAGCAACAGAGTTGAAAGCAAGTTCTTCTCTTCATGATCGTGTGTTTTGTACTGAGTTTCTTGCTGTTCTGCACTAGTGATATGTACACTGAACCCATATATCTTATATTTATGTCATAAAAGCATAAATCTGATTTTTAGCCTATCTACAAATACATATTGATACCTTAGATCCTTCAAGACTTCTATGAATGGTTTGAGACATATCAGTAAATAAAACAAGAAAAATAGATTATAGTTTACTGAGAGAAGCAGAGAAAAAAAACAGAAGCCACAAAGGGACAAAATAATATAAGAATCAATAATAGCAAAGAAACTCAATATACTAATATATATAAACTCAAATATATGGAGAAAAGAAAACACAATGGAATTGTGGTAGAGCTTCTCATTAAACAGAAAGGGGTTCCTCAAAAGTGGACTTTAGAACAAAAACTTGACTTAAAGGAGGTGTTTGAGTTGACTATATTAGTTACAGAAGGAAGGACATGCTGGTAGAAGTAACAGTTAAGTCCTAACACAGAAATGGTTTTGGTTGTACTCAAAATCTATCACAAAGCCAGGTTAGCTGGGTTAATGTGAGTAAAAGATAGGAGAAAAAAGGTGAAAACATGAATGGCTTATTTCTGTAAAGATCTGTAAACTAAGCCTTCCTCCATCTATACTCTTGGTAGGGATCCTCAGTACTGATTCTAGGTTGGGCTGTGACTTTCATCAGCAGAATAGAAATCAACGTGATTCAAACAGTGGCTATTGAAAGTCTTTTTGATTTCTCATGGAGCCCTGCTACCACCAAAGAACAATCCGAGGCTAGGTGAAAGGACAATGCAATGCCACATGGAGTAGAGATTTCATCCAGCTCAAGCCATGGATTACTGATAGGAGACCAATGGAGTGAATACTCACAGAATACCATTTAAAGATAGGTTGGACATGTTTCTTCTCTCTTTCCCTTTATCATTGGAGATTAAACCCAATGCCTTGTGCATCTTACTTAAACATTCCTCCATTGAACTACATCTTCCTGTATAAGGTGTATTTTTTTAAAAAGTACTCAGCAGAGAAAATGGAATCTTGAAATTTTCAGGCAAATGGATGGCACTAGAGGAAACCATCCTGAATGAGGTAACCCAGACACAAAAAGACAAACATGGTATGTACTCACTCATATATGGATTTTAGATATGGATCAGGGGTGTGTCAGCCTACAATCCCAGTGCCAATGAGTCTGGGAAACAGTGAGGTTCCCAAGAGAGATTCATGATACCCCAGAGAAGTGGAATGAAGCAAGATCTCCTGAGCAGATTGGGAACATCGGGGCTGGGGAGAGGGAACCAGGAAAATGAGAGGGGGATAAGAGGAGGGGAGAAGAAGGAATGGGTGGGCAGGAAGGTTGAGTAGAGGTAAGAATAGAGGAGAGCAGGATGAGAGATACCATAATAGATGTAGTCACTATAGGCTTGAGGAGAGAGCTGACACTAGTGAGATTTCCAGAAATCTACAAGGATAACACCAACTGGCAAACTAAACAATAGTGGAGAGACTACACTAATAGCCCCTCCTTGATGATAGGGTTGATGACTATCCTATATGCTCTCCTAGAACCTTCATCTGGGGACTGATGGAAGATACCCACAGCTAAACACTGAACTGAACTCCTGGAACCTAGTGACAGAGATGGAGGAGTGATGAGCAAAGGGGTCAAGACCATGATGATGAAACCCACAAAGACAGATGACCACATAAGGGGGAGCTCTTGAATCCCAGACTGATGGCTGAGAGGCAAACAGGGGACTGATTAAGACTCCATGAATGTAGTGCCAGGGAGGAGGCCACAGAAATCACTGGGGCCTTGGGTAGTAGATCAGTGTTCATCATGGTTTATGAATGAGCTTTGGGAGCCCTTTCCAAAGAGAGGGATGCTCTCTCAGCCTGGACACATGGGGAAGGGCCTAGGTCCTGCCCAGGATGAAATAACAGACTTTAGAGATCCCCAAGAGAGGGGTAACACCCTCCTTGGGGAATGATGTGGGGATTGGTTGGGGTGCTGGGGGGCTGGTGGAGGGACAAGGGAGGAAGGGAGGGAGAGGGAACTGGGACTGACATGTGAAACTTTCACGTTTCTAATTTAAATAAAAACATATATTGAGAAAAAAGTACACACACATGTGGGATAACGAAAATTGGTGAGAAGTCATGTGACATCCTCCTAGGTGCTACAAATATTTTTTTATTTCTATTATGGATAAAATGAGAGTGTTATGAGTGTGCTGTGTGTGACATAAACAGAGACAAACATGTTTTCTACAATGTGAGAACTTACAGAATAGCAATAAATTCACTAGGTACATTGAATTCAATGGCAGAAAATTCAGGATATAGTCCGTCCTGGCTGACAGTCTGACGGAGACAAATGAAAGTTCTTTTACTGCAATCTTAATTCCTGATTTCAAGTCTCAGATCATGTATCACACAGAACACAGTAAGTTTATCTATCCATGTAGTTACAGAACGAGGACAAGTTAAAGAGGCTGCTGCAGAGTTTCAGAGGTTTGAGGAGTGGGCTGGGGAAACTGAAAGTGGTGTCTGTACTGGTAACATGATGACCACAGAAGCAGCTGCTGTAATGGAGATGCTGTGGTAGAGTCCAGGCCATGAGAGAGTCAGGATGAGGAGCAGAGATATAGTCAGCTACAGAGATGAAAGGGCAGAAAGGGGTTGGAACTGAAATAGTGGGATGAGATTTAGATGGGCAAGTAGGTGGGTAGTCAAACAGGCTGCCTAGACAGTGAGGACTCAAGGAGAGCTCAAGCTTCAGGGACAGTTTAGGTTCTGTGCTGCTGGTTCCTGGAGCACACACCAGGCATCAGATGATAGGGCTGTTGCTTCTCAGTGTTTGGGTTCATCTCTTCAATGGTCCAGGTAAGGGATTTACATACTTCCTCTGGTCTGGCCTGTTTGACAAATTAGTGGGCCTTCTTCCTGGCTATGTAATATACCCATACCTATGCCTTTACAGTGTCAATTTACTTTTAATAAACTTATAGCTTGGCTCTCTTTTATTCCTAAGAACAAGTCATTTATCAGTAGTGGCTGCATGAGTGGTGCCAGATAGATGGTGTTGTTGATTAGTTAATCCAGGAGTGCAATCACCCTCTACAGTTGCTTTTCTGTTTTAATTGTTGCTGCCTTTTAAGCTATGGCTATCCTATTCCGCAACTGCCACTCAGCTGCTACCAGCAGGCAGCAAGAGCTGAAGCCCGAGGGAATTCTGTTCCCTCAGGCACCAACTCTTTCAAAGCTGCTAAGGAAAATACAATTGAAAAACATAGGAAACTTACTTAAATCTCTGTCCCACTAAAGAACTCAAGATTCAAAGGTTGAGGTAGAATCCTGCTTCCCAGAGAGGCTGAATAGCAATCAACCTACCTCACCTCTCCAAGTCTTGACCCTCCTAATAAACCCTTCTCCACCAGGCTCCTCCTTAAAACTTCCTGTCAGCTAGTTGCTGACCCATCCTGACCGCAGGTGGATTTTATTTAATCAAGCACATCTTTGCATTATTAAACAAGTGTTCCAGAGCATAAACAAAAGTAACACACCTTAAATTAATATTCTACAACAGTTTACCCCCAGGAGGGAGTCGTAAGCTGCTTCCAAAGCAAGGCAAAGCAGAGCCCGAGAAACCACTGTTTCGCACGATATGGAATAACTTAGAACAGGGAAAGACTGATCTTACGCTAGTAATAAAGTTTCAGCCTGACCTATTACAGACTTTTTCATTTTAAAATTCTCACTTTAGTTGTTATAGAAATGGCTTCCTGTAAGTATTTTCCTGCCTCATCATAGTCACAACGTGGGCTACAAAGACAGGATTGGCACTGTATTTGGCACAAGCACTCAACCATAGCCTTTGTTCCTCTAATGCAGGTTTAGACAGACTTTCTTGTGGATATAAACATTTACTTTAGCCTTTCATCTTTCTTTTAGTAAATTATTTGCATAACATTTTGCTCAAGCATGACTGTTTTATGTCAGTCAGTTTTGACATTCCTCCATCATTCTTGCATTTAAGAGAATTAGCAACTGTCCATGGGACTTATACATCCAATTTGTATTATAAGAAAATAGCAAGGAAGGTAGAATCTAAGACATCTTTATATGATCCTTGGGATTAAAGCAACTTGGTAAAATGACTTTTAATACTCTAGAAGTTGTTATATAGTTGAATACTATAAGAATGAAACTTCCCATGACACTTAGTTAAATATCTGGTACTGAGTAACTTTTCTTGAACACCACTGGCAATGAAAAATCCACAACATTTGTTCTACAGCTCTCATCTATAACTCAAATGTTAACTTAAAATAATGACTCTAACGGAAAGAAATAATAAATCATTTATATTGGTCTAAATGTGAGTGACCTTGGTCTGGTAACACAGAGTCAATTGATCCTGAATCTTGTGTTCTGCAGCAGAAATTACATAAATTTTGGTAAGCTAAGAACAAAGTCATCAATTAATATAGTCAACAAGTGCATTGACTGAAGTATTAGGCAGGTGGGCTATAGAAACATGGGGAAGTCTTTCCAAAAATGTTTCAGATGTATTTTACAACATTAGTTTTGGGGCTGGTAGAGGCTAGAGGTCACCTAGGCATGCATAATGATGCATTTTTGAGAAGTTACCCAATAGCCACGAGAATGTTAGGCTCCATATAAAGGTTAAAATGAATAGCGGTCTTTGTAAAGGTAATAAGAAACCCCAAGATAATTTACTTCATTGTCTGAAATTTTCTACCTTTCCATGGTCACCATTTCTCAGTCATGGTCAAACAGTCTTCAGGATCATGCTTTTTCTTTCAGTTTTTTTGTTTTTCTTTTTTGAGACAGATTCTTATTATGGAATCCCGGCTGACTTTAAACTTGTGATCTTCTTGTCTTTTGCCCAGAGTATTATGATTATAAGCATATATCACAAAGACTAGCTGCAGGATTTCTTATATAGATGTAGTTTCTTCTGAGAACTACAGAGTCATAGGAGCAGGGATAGATTGCTAACACACACACACACTCACACACACACACACACACACACACACACACACACACACACACACACACCTCCTGTTAAGGATTTTTCAAGTATCTAGAACAGGAAGGCTACATATTATGACATTATTTTTTGAGGTATTTAGTAAAGTAGAAATTTATCTTTCCTGACACTGAATATCAGAAAATGGACAGATTACCATGATCGCTGTGACCTCTTCCTGACCTCAGAGACCCCATTACTTCCACTTTTCTGTGCTGCCATGTTTTTCAGAGGCCTTCACTGTCACTATTGCTATTTTGTACTTCATAAAGTAGCTCCAAATTCTTCTTTTCATTCCCTGATTCTCATTCCACATAGTTTCCAACTCTCATCCCGGACATGAAGAAGAGCAAAAGGAAAATATATTATCTGTTCAATGATTCTATACACTTTGAAGACTTCTCTTGCATTTTTACTTATGTTTCTGTTATATCCATGGCCATACATCAGAGTCCAGGTGATATCATTGCTTTAGTTGAACATATACCAGCACTTAAGGAACTATAGATTCTGTTGGTAAAAACTGAGAAGGAAAAGAAGAGAAAATTAGATATTGAATTGTTTGATATTTAAGTTTTTTGCACCAAAGGTGCTAGTTATAATGCCAAGTGGTTAGTCCAATACCATTTCTGATATTTATGTAAAAATATTTTGTATGGTGTGATTAATATTTATATAGGCAGTGTTTGAATAAAGTAAGGTGCTCCTGCATAGTTTACATGTAAGTGTTGGTCTTCAACCAATTAGTGGAAGACCTTAAATGAAAAGACCCATTCTTCAGAGCAGAAGGTCTTTCTCTCTGCTGCTTTGGATTTCACACAGTGACCCCAGCTCTTCCTTGGGCACTCACCCCCCAGAAGCTGCCTTGATGATGTCAGGCACTCAAGCCCTCAAGATCACATGAACCAGCTCCTTAGAGTAATTCTTTCTCTACATCTACATGTACCACTTACAGGCTTTTTCTAGAGAAACCTTAATATAAATTTTGCTATTGTAATTGGACCTAGAACAATTCATACTTAAGAAGAATAATACAAGTTGGCTTTGACAATCAGTTTTCTCTTCTTTTTGTAAATTAAAACAATCTTATTTAACATACCAATTCCAGTTCCCCTCCCTCCTATCTTCCTATTCCACTCACCACCTCCTTACCCCATTCCTCCCATCCACCCCTCAGAGAGGGTGAGGCCTCCTTTGGTGAAAATCATCAATGTCTGCTACATCATTTGGGGCATGGCCAAAGCCCTGGCTCCTGTATCTAGGCTGAGCAAGGTAATCCTTCATAGGGAATGGGCTACAAAAAGTCAGCTCATGCCCTAGTGATAATTACTATTCATTGCCGGTGATCCCCAAACTTCCCAAGCCTCCCAACTGTCACCCACATTCAGGGGGCCTAGCTCAGTCTAACTGACAGCCCGAGAACCTGCATAAGGCAATAAGTTTTCTAATCTGACTAGATTTAAAGTTACTTGCTCCAGAAGTAAAGATATATGGAGTCAATTTTATGTTATGAAAATAGACATTTGCAAAGTAGTACTGTTGGGTATTGCTAATCAAGTGCTTATGAGAAGCAAGTTTATATTTGATACATAAGAACATTTTCCTTAAACCAGCAAATAAAATGACTCTGACCATTCCTCTGTATGCCAGAAAAAGAGGGAAAAGACATGGTGAGTCCAACGACTTGAATTCCCGGATAAAATACTATATAAAGGATTTGATATGCACTTGTCTATTCTAAAAAAATTCTTATTTCCCATGAATACAAATATGAGTTGACTGGAAAATAAATCCAGAGTATTGTTCTATTGGTGACTGAATTAAATTATAAATTTAATCCCTAACCTTGCAGTATCTGCTGTTTAAATGAAGGCATTCACTATGATAAAATGGGAGCCTGGAAACTTAAATGTGTTTATTTCAGAGAATCCCTATCAGAAGAAGGGCATCGAAGTCCTTAATTCTGGTCTTTTTTGTCAGTGGGAATTGCTCCATCAGAGGAGAATAATGGGGATTTGTCGAAGCAAACTGCAAAATGGTCTTTTCTGAAGCAGGTGACTTTTACAACCCTGCTAATATAACTCCAAACAAGCGGATAATCACTTTGGCTTCTAAACTGTAAATAGGTCCCAGCCTCACCAGCCTTGAAGAGTAGGGTTTATAGATGGTTTGAATAGTTGCATCCTCTCAAAATTCACAAGGAAGCTGTCTTAGCTACTTTTCTTCCACCCTGACTTGAAAACTCCATAGCCAAGGCAATTCATAAAAGAAGGCATTTAATCTGTGGTTTCAGAGTATAGCAGATAGAGTCCATGACTATCAGATGAGGACTGTGGCAGCAGGCATACAAGCATAATGCTGAAACAAAAATTGAGTGCCTACATCTGGTCCAGAAGCAGGAAGGAGAGAGAGAGAGAGAGAGAGAGAGAGAGAGAGAGAGAGAGAGAGAGAGACAGAGACAGAGACAGAGACAGAGACAGAGAGACAGAGAGAGAGATAGAGAGAGAGACAGAGAGACACAGAGACACAGAGACACAGAGAGAGAGAGACAGAGACAGAGACAGAGACAGAGACAGAGAGAGACAGAGAGAGAATTGGGAATGGTATGGTTTTTTTGACACTTCAAAGCCCAGCCCCTGTGACACACCCCTACAAGCCCAAACCCCTAATCCGTCCCACAATAACTGGGGACTAAACATTCAAACACGTGAGTGTGTGGGAGTCATTCTAATCCAAACTATCACAGAAGCCAATCAATATGTGTTTTACAGCATCTAGGAAGATTTTGGGTGAGATTAAACCATTTATTAATTAAAGTAGAAACTATTAAAAATTATAGTACTTCCTTGTCCATTCTGCCATGTTAACAAGCAGTGAAACGGTACTACTTTATAGGCCATGAAGCAATTCTTAAACAGACATCTAATTCACAGATGCATTCATCTTGTATTTTGATCTTCAGAACTTGAGGAATAAATTTCAGTTGTTTATAAAAGTTATCCACTCTTTTGTTTTAGACATACAAACTGAAGGGTATAAAATATAATCTTGACATAGCATGGTGTGTTCCATAAAAACACTGTTAAGCTTTTCATGTATATACTTCTATAGACAAAAATCTGGAGAATGTATTTGGTAATGGATATTTGGGGTGAGTGACAGTAGCAGAAACAAAATGAAGTTGGTTATGCAATGTGTGTTGTTATCATCCCACAAATCATAGATTCTAGATTTTACATAACAGGGGAAGGGACTGAAAAGGCCTCTGACAGATGTTTGGTTAGGTAAAATAGACAAAAATATTGTCTTTACAAAAATAAGTCGAAATGGCAAAACTGTTTTCAAACACTATAGAGGAAGGGATAGAAAAACTTACAGCAATCAGCACATGCAAGATATCAACCTTAGGTATTATTAATTAAGTGCTTGTAAAAGGGAAGCGTGATCAGGTAGTAAGATATCAAAAAGGTAGACAAAGGTAGACAATGATGTGAAATTGGATTTATTTTGTTTTTATTTAGTCATACTATACCTGTGATGAAACACCAAAAGCAACGTATGGAGGAAAGTGTTTATTTGGCTTACATATCCTGAATCTGAAGTCAGCTGAGAGAAGCTGACCTCTAACCAGAAAGGAACTTGGAGGCAGGAGCTGATGTAGAGACTATGGAGGAGTGCTTATTATTTATTGGCTTACTCCTCTTACATTTTCAGTTGTGACCTAGCCTTTAAATGCTAAGGCATCTCTCCAGGTTGGCTTACTCTTCATCCCTTGCTCAGCCTACATTTTTTTAGCGCCAGCCATGGATAGCACCATCCACAATGGGCTGAACCCTTCCACATTAATTGCTAACTAAGAAAAATTCTCTGCACCCTGATCTTATGGGGAAAATTTGTCAGTTGAGGTTCCCTCCTTTCAGATGACTTCAGCTTGTATCAAATTGACATAAAATGTAGCCAGCACATTATGTAAGACCTTCTTACTCACTCTGAAAGAGTTCATAGAACAGATATATTTTTACCATTGTGAGAAATACATTTGTGAGGTAAGGTTAGGAACAGGGTAGGTACATGTGGTGGCTCATGCCTTTTTACCTGCTACTTCAAACTCTGAGGCAATTTGGTAGATCCAGGCTAATATATGCTACCTGGTGAATTTAATGTTATCCTTGGTTGTCAAACGTGTGGTTATTGCTCTAGTTTCCAAATGCATAGTTTAAATAAACACACTCAACAACTGATAAAATGCGTACATTATCTTATTGTCCAATAGAGTTAAGATTCATTATGGTGGGTATGGCCAACTGAGAGCCACTGTAATGACTTCTACATTGTGAAATAGTAAATCAAACAGCAATAGTAAAAAAAAAAAATAATATCCTTACCTAAGACTGATGTATGCATGTAGTGATTTTTACTGCATCTGTTTTACACTTGCCTATTTGGCCAGGAAAGAACAGATTGGCTTTGGAAAATGATATTAGATTAGTATAGACTTAGCAGGATAGAAAATACTATCACTAATGTTAATGTAGATACAGTTTGTAGTTTTTTTATCATTTTTTATTTTAATTTTAAATAGCTTGTTTTACATGTCAACCCCAGTTCCCTCTCCCTCCCCTCCTCCCGCACTCCCCTTCCCCCCCTCCCTCCCACCCTATTGCCAAATTATTCCACATAGGGGATATCTAGAGCCTGTCATTTTACTCTTGGTAGGGTCAAGGCACTCCCCTAAGAGTCCAGGCTGAGAGAGCATCTCTCTTTGTGCTATAGGCACATGAAGACAGTTTGTATACCAGGGATAGACACTGATCCACAGCTCAGGGCCCCATAGGTTGCCCAGGCCTTCTCACTGACACTCACATTTGGGGGGTCCAGATCAGTCCCATGCTGGCCTCCCCACTGTCGGTCTGGGGTCCAAGAGCACTCCGCTGTTCAGATCAGCTGTCTCTGCTGGTTTTGCCAGCCCATTCTTTGCCAATTTGCTCATCACTCCTCTCTCTCTGTCACTGGGTTCCTTGGGTTCAGTTCAGTGCTTAGTTGTGTGTTTGCCTCTGCTTCCATCAGTCACAGGATGAAGGCTCCCGGATGGTTATAGACATCAAGTTCATTATCAGGAATGGGCATTCGAGGTGGTCCCTCCACTATTGCTTAGCTTGCCAATTGATGTTATACCTTTAGATCACTCGAGGTCACTCTGGTGCCTGATCTGTCTTCGATCCTATGATTCCCTCTTCCCCCTATTCTACCCCCACCCCCTCAATTTCCTGTTCCCCCATGACCAACTCCCTTCCTCTTTACCCCCTCTATTCTTCCCAGGTCCCACTCCCAAATTAAAATAAAATCCCTGGCATTGATGTGCAGCTATTGATTCAGAAAATTATTCATTTTGTCCACTTTTGTTAGTAAGGATCAGAAGAAGCAGTTTGTTTTCATTTGGCAACACCAATTGAACTACCTCAGAGACACAAGTCACCCTATACTAGTTCTCAGGAACTTTAATTTGTTTTCCTCTGAAATACATGACACTGGTCTATTAACTGATGCCATTCTTAGACATAGTGGATAAGAAGTAGCAAGTTAAGTAGATCTATGGACCTATGGTCATGGAATCCACTATTTTAAGTATGTTGAAACATATGGATTAATATAAAAGCAATGGTCTTTCAATAACTCAGGTCCAGTATCATTTAGGAGGAAACATCTTTCCAAATTGTGGTGATAGTGTACAGCAGGTTTGCCTACTTAAACCTTGTTAAATCAACATCTAAGACCCAGTGGTATTTCTGTCACAGCCAGGTTTTGGTTTCATGAGTCAGGAATCCAAGACATAGATATGAGAGTCCCATTATTATCAACTCATATTCACTTGGGAAACATAGTGTTTCCTGTTTCCGTAGTATTCTGCCTTGTCGGTTTAGACATTAGTACCAAAGTGAAGATTGCTTTCAGTAGGGGATGCTGCCATGGCTACATTGACAGGATGTAAAAAGTGACAATCTGCCAGCTTGGACATCTTATGCATCAGAGTAAGTGGGAAAATAAGGCGTTTGCTATACTGATTGGGTGGTTGATCCTGATTATAGAAGAAAACCAGACTGCTCCTCTCTGTGGAAGTAGGAAAGAGTGGGATGCTTAGAACATAGCAGAACCATCAGGTCACCCAGAATGCCCAGAATGATTACAGTCAACAGAAAACTGCAACTCAACTGAAATTGAGAAAGTCATGTTCCAAAGCCTCCTGGAAGGCAGGTTTGGATCAGTCTCTCAGGTAAAATATTTAAACCATCTGAAAGCAAAGGAAATCCAAAACAGATAGTAGGAAAATGAAGTTATAGAAATGTTAGCTATGAGAAGTGCAATTTTTGTATTTCTTGCTTTTTATGTGTATATTTATGAGATTTTATGTTGCACACATCTTGGGTTTTCCTCTTTTGTTAACAAGTTATTACATAAAAATACTAAGTATTTAAGTTATAGTAAATCAAGAAGAAAGACTGGCTTTATTTGGAGGTTAATTACAGTTTAAGGAGATGTGTATAATTCATTACCCAGTTAACAAAGGTTATACTCGGATTGTTAATTGAATCTATTAATTTGGCTACAATTTGGTGACTAGTTCTTCAGACGAGCATGGTTTGGGATAAAAGTATAGCTTGTCCTTAAATATGTAAACTGAGTAATGTAGTTTGCTTTCCATAGTAACCGAATGGACTTCGTTTAGTCTATTGAAAGCCATCAGGGAAACAAGTAAGCTTGTCTGAAAATGAACCAATTCTGCCTCTGGACAGCCTAAGGATTCTAGATGGCAATATTTGTTATGATAAAGTGTGAGGAGAACCTTGGTGGATTCCATGGCAGGCGAGGTTGACCGAGGTATGTGACAAACGTGCCAGGCAGACAGAGCTTAGTGAGAAGTTTTAGTAGAAAGAGAAAGGCAGGGAAAAAAAAATAAGGGGAAAGTCAGGGGGAAGGAAAGAAAAAAGAGGTAAGAGACACAGAGACAGAGATAGCAACAGAGTCAGGGTCAGAGACAGAGAGAAGAGGCAACAATGTGATACCGGGAAAGAGAGCATAAGTGGGTGGGGGGGTCTTTCTTTTAAGGGGTCCTTTGCACCTGTATGCTGACCAGGGTACTGCCTGAGTGCATTGTGCCAGGCAACAGGGGCAGGCCAGCATAATGCCTGCATCCTTACAATATTAGCTTGTGCTGAGTGTTTCTATGCTACTACCCTGCCTTGAAGATTTCAAGGTTTTAGCTAAATATGTATGTATGTATGTATGTATGTATGTATGTATACGTACAAAATCTTGAACTCTGTATTTTGGCCAACATTGCTAGCTATACTAAAAGTATTCTCCAAATATGCATTTTATGTCATCAATTGTTGGTTCTTTGTTTTGCTACTGTAGCTTTGGATTTTTACATTATACATTTTTCAAATATAATTCACCTTTTAAAAAGTATCCTTTTAAAGATAAAGAACTGAAGACTTGAGTAACTGAATTTCTAAGAACAAAATAAAAATTAAATAGTAAGTTCAGAATTGATGCCTATGTTCTTCAGGTACAAATATCACAGTAGCTTTCCAGAGGATATTGCTGACTTAAACTCATTATTTCTGATGTAGGCAAGCTGATTGACCATGAATAAGCACTATAGTGACATCTAAATCAAATAATCATTTAAAATCGATTAAAATTTGTATAATAAGCATTTGGGACAAGGCCTCCTCACACAGGATACTTAATGAATGATATTAATTTTATTAAAATTAAGGTTCTTTTGCCATTATATTTGTGAATTTTTATGAAAAAATAATCCTTATTTTACTAAAATTAATTTTATGGTAAAATTCATGATTTAAAACACTTTCACTTTCTAAAGGGCTTTTTAGTAATTAGGATTTCTGGGCATGTGGCTCACACTTACAATCCAGACATCGAGGTGTACTTTCAGCCTGACTGGCTGTGTGAGATCCTGTTTTCTGAAAATCCTTTTAAAATAATTAGAATCAGTAGAGAAATCTTCACAAACAAAACCTATGTTTTATTGGCTGGTTTGACAATATATTGTCTGGGTATCCCAGGTTTAGGATGAGTCAGGTGGGGATAATCACTGTTGATTTTGTTCCAACTATGAATTTATAGTCTGCAGTGGTTTAAGAATGCCTTTAGGCTTTTTTCTACACTCCAGTATTAATAGAATGCACTTAGGGAGGGCTTTTATCTGTAACTTCCTCAAAGACCTTTTGGAAAATGATTGATTGGCATTTGGCAGACCTCTTTATTGTGCCAAAGTTTTATGGTCTTTTAGCTTTGGCATTGGGGGAAAAATTTAAACTATGCATTTGTGTACTGGTCCCAAAGGTAATAATGAGAGGGTTAAATACAACCGGCTTTCTGAAATCAGTCACAGCCATAAATATGCTATTGAACATATGTTGGAAGACCCTCTAAGGTTTCAGAGGATGAAGAGTGAGCTAAGGACTTTCATTAAATACAGAATTTCTTCTCTTCAAGGCCAATAGTAACTGAAAGATGCTAGAAATGACAGGTTCAGATTCAGTAACCATCAATATAATGGAGACGTGACTACTCCAGTCCTGTTAGAAAAATTTCGTGTAGATGGCATGATGGCTCAATCAAAATTGCCATCTCCCAAACAGCAGGATGATGCTGCAAACAATTTTATCATTACTGGCAGATCAACCTACTCAAAACACTTTTTAGTTGATAATGTGACTACCAGGTATCTTTCCATATGTTTAAAATTAAGTGATATTTGGACATGTTTTCTACAAGCCATGAAATTATCAACAGCATGTGATAAAGTTCACCTATTTCCTGTCCATAATTATCTTCTTAAATTTTACTCCTAGGGCTCTAGAGCAAGCTGGCTTCCTTCCTAACTTACTAGCCGACTAGTTTCTACTAGCCAAATATGATTTCTTCTCATTTACTTGATCACCCTAGAACAATCTAGTGTCAATGCCTGAGAACCAGCTTCAAGATGCTGTGAGGCATGTGCAAGGGATCCACAAAATATTCCTTAGAGATTCTAAGTATTTTCCACTGGCGTACCCCAAATAGTGCTTAGCCATTTGAATCAGTTTTTTGAAAAATTACTGCATATGAATGCACCAGAAGGCAACAGACTTTGCCTAAAATCTCACTTTTTTGAGCAACACAAACACAACAGGCATGGAGACATTGGGGACAATTTGTTGCAAGAAAAGTTGGTCTTACTGATCACTTTCCCAAGTGAATTTTAGATTTTTTTTTAAAAAAAAGTGAGTTTAATGCTTGACCCATCCAAAACTGAGGTAGAGTGTGTGTGAGTGTGTATGTACGTACGTATGTATGTATGTATGTATGTATGTATGTATGTATGTATGTGTGTGCATAAGGTTATGTACATGTATGTGTGTGGTATACATGTATATGTGGAAGCTAGAAGTCAACATAAGTTGTTTCCCTTGATTGTTAACCCATTTTCTTTATTGGAACCCAACAATCAGATAAACTAGATGTCTGGCTCGCAAGCACCCACATTGTCCCCATTTTCACCTTCTCAGTGTCAGAATCACAGACAAGGACTACTATGCCTTGAGTTTTGCATGGATACTTGGGATCTGAACTCAGATCCTCATTCTCTCAGGGCAGGAAGTTTGCCAACAGAGCCTATTCATTTGGCCCTCTGTTAGATATTTAATTGCTATTGTATTTACACTAAGAAGTGAGATCTTGGGGCTGGAAATATGGCTAAGCAGTTAGAATGGAATATTGCTCTTGCAGAGGCCCAAGTTTGGTTCCAAGAACCAAAGGCAGCTCACGGCTTCCTGTAATTCCAGTTGCAGAGGTAGTCAATACTTCTGGCCTCTTTTGGGCACCTGTCCTTATATACACAATACCTCTTCATAAAATTTTTAAAAAAGAAGTGGGCTCTTATACTTGTTTAGGATGGCTGTTTCCAGTCTGATCTTCTATATAACTTCAACATGCTTCACCATATTTAGCGTCTTTGATACATCTCAAATTTTTACACAAAAGTGCTTAAAATTGCAGATTACTTACCATGGAGAACAAAATGGTGTGCTTTTGGATCAAAGAGAAGATGAGACAAGGGATGACATAGGGACATGAAAGGCAACGTAGAACTAATACCTGACTTGCCATGCTTGAAGGCTGACCCAAGCTCCAAGTCCTCAAAGAGAGCTTCAAAGATCACTACTTCAAAGCACCTGAGTCTTAATGCTGAGCTCTCTGTCTGGCATCATCTGGCAGGTTTTTTTTAAGGATCACGTTCTGTCTGAGTTGTGATAAGACTTCATAAGGATTTATGTGTTTCCTGAGGCTTATGATTTGTATACTCCTTCAGTTTTAGTTGTTCTGTTTCAGCTGTTGTTGTGTGCATAGAGGATCATGTGCTATACATCTTCCTGCTATAGGCTGTTTGGGTACCTTCAAATCCTGAAAGGTTCCTAACAAGAAGAGACATAGACAATAGAAGAGGAAAGTTATAGCATGTATGCACTGTAAGCACAGTTTAATGTTAAGAATAGCTGGGTGACCAGATTTTATTCTAGTCTACCATAATGTACTTAACTTCCTGAAATGGAATTAGGAATGAAAAGAGGGGAATTGAGCAGACACATGCAGGACTACATCTGTCAGGAACAGAAGGGGAAAAAATAAGCAGGTGAAGAATGTTTAAAAAAAGAACCTGAATGTTAAAACTGTTGGCGTTATTTCTCTGGAGATTTTTATATTATGTGTATCTCAAGAGTGACATTTCCCCAGATACCTTGGTGCTGATATAAAGTAAATTGTTTAGTAGAATATCTTGAATGATTAAATATTATATATATACATTATATATGTAAATGACTCATGCAAAAATTGTTGCTTTTGATAGAAGTAAGTTTAATTTATTCTTGTTACTACAAATCAGTAAAATTGTTTTGGAATGTGGTGAGATGTCATTCGGCAAGACTGCTGATTTGAAAAGGAGTCTTGGGTTGAAGGCTTAAGTACAGAGGGTAATAAAAGGCACCAGGGCTGTGCTCTCCAGGCCAGGACTGTGTTATATTTATAATTTCAAAGTGATGAGGGTTAAATAAAGGTATTAAGAGATTTTTTCTCACATACACTCAAAATTATACTCCTTGGGGGAAATGTTATCCTATAGAGTGATAATATTGGTACTTGTGTGAAAGTTTATTATTACAAGCAAAATTCGTACAACACTTTCTTTTTTAACTGGGAATACTTTCTTTGTAATTTCTACTGTGCATCTCAGTCAACTGTCAATGTGACTGTGTGGAGTTTATTGTGAGTCTCTATTCGAAAATCTGCCCCTTTGCTAAAAATCTCTCAATGTCTCAAGCAGAAAGTAATCTTGAATTACCTTACTAATATTATAGTAATGCATGTAGCTCCGAACACATAGGAAGAAAGTTAAATTTCTATTTTATTTCCAAGCTTCCCATTTCTGTTGTGCTGTGAGGCAGTGATATCACAGTTACAGAATGCTTCCACTGTAGGAGAACTGAGACCACAGCATGCTGTCGAAAGTGATTTATGGTCTTCCAATGCTTATGTAATGTCAGGTTTCAGTTTGGGATCACACTATTAGAACGTGTCAAGCAATTTTAAAAATACTCTACCAGTTGACTACACCTGTTTCCACTTTGCAAATCCTTTAAAGTTCATGGCACGTTGATGGAAAAGGAAATATTTAACTCATGTCTTTCTTTTTCAATATAAAAACTGATTTTTTGTCTTATTGTTATTTTCTGTGTGATATATTAACATTTGCAGGGTCATAAATGGTTAAAATTGGCAATTTTATTTCATTAGATCATTTGTAAGGGGAGTTTTCAGAGTTCTATTTGGATTATTTCCAATGAAGTAAATAAACTCAAATGTGGCAAAACTAAATTATATTACCTTACTCTAATGAATCAAATCTTTTAACACTTAATTAAAACATTTTGGGTACACATCTTTAAATTTAACATATAGCCACACGTATATTTAAGTCCCATTTTTGTTTTCTTTTGTTTTTTATTTTGAGACAGTATAACTCAGTATCTCAGGCTTTTCTGGAAGTCATTATAGCCCAGGCTACTTTTGGACTCTGTGTAGTCTTCCTGGCTCAGCCTCTCAAGCGCTGGGATTGTCGTTTTGAGTCATCACACACGTTGCAAGCTTTGTTTACTTTTATTATTCTTCTGTAAGAAAGTTAAAGGCATGACACAGTTACAGTATCATTTTTATTTGACATTTTAATTGGACTAATTACTTTGTATTTTTAAGCAGAATGTCACATTCTGTTATGTTGAGACTTCCACATGCCCTAATTTTCATTAGAAGTGACTCTGTAATATGCTGAAATTGTTTCCTATTATTTTCATGAACTGGATTACCTTTCTATTTCATCAATAGAGACTTAGGGAACCAATATTAAACTGTAAACGTAATCAAAATACTAATGTTTCTAAGAAAAGACTATGATATCTTAACAGATTAAAATAGTGTTGCTTTAAAGACAGAACTCAGTGGGTAAAATGCTCGCTCTACAATCAGGAGGACTTGAGTTTAGATGTCCAGAATGAATATAGAAACCAGGTATGACCGAGAACATTTGAATCACTACTACGTTAAGGCAAGCATCAGTACCTGCAGATGGCACAGGCAGACACTCATTAGAGACTTCTGGGCTGGAGTGTGAGCTTTGTCTATTGTTACTGACAACTTTGGCTTTGGATAAAATACTAGGCACAAGCCATGGTTGTTTGTGCTTCATAAAGACATATACTGAACCAAGTCGGGGATGAGTGAACAAATATATTTTGTTTCCATTTATGGAAATGGAATTCCATTTATGGAAAATGAGACAGCCTTCAATACTATAGTATTTTTTTAGTGATAGTTATCCTTATGACCCAACAACTGAATTTGGTGAAAGAACCAAAACCAGTAAATCCATAGAGAAAAAAAAATTACAATCTCAACAATGGCAAGTCTTCTTCCACAGTAGTTGGTAGCAAAGATAATAATGATACATGTATTGTGTATTATTAAGGGTTGAATATCAGCTTCCAGAGACATCTAACTCATTGCCAGACATGTGGCAAGCTTTGGGCAACCAAAAGAGAGGGGATAGACTTGCAGAACTCTCAAGATGCTCATTAAAATGCACAACTGCATTATTACATTGTTTTTACATTGTTTCATTTTCTTAAACCTCATCTGTGTTGTTATCATTCATTTCTCTTTATGTCAGGTCCCCAGTGGAGTAGCTCCATGTGACATGTACACGACCTTACATAATGTTTATTTAAAACATTTAGCACCAGTTCTACCTTTTGGATTAGAGGTTACATGGGAGACCCTTGCTCAAAAAATAAGGTGAACATAGACTGGTTATCTAATATCAAATAGTCAGCCCTGAAAACACACATATGTGTATCACAGGGAATGAAGAACAGGCTGGGTTACACTTTGAGGAAGTCTGCCTATTTGGGCAGATGGGTAATTAACATAGCAATGATATTGCCACAATTATTTCTTAAGAATGCTAGTATTATTCTTTTCACCTAGTTGTTATTTAGGGTCATCCTGTCCATTGGAAAGAATCATAGTTTTCTCAGGAAGAGAACTGGGGGCTTTATGGAGGGCCAGGACTTAGCATTGGCTTGTGTCCCTGCACTGTCCCCTTGAGCTTCCTGTTGAAGGCACCATCTTTAAGGATGGTTCCAATGGCTGGCCAATCATTTACAACCCAGAACAGCAATTTTTTTCTCATCTCTGGCAGGCCTGGTTAGCATGCTACGTATCTTTGGGGGCATTTTGGATGCATCTCATACTTAACTAAATACTGCTTTGTGAGACTCAATGTATCCTGAGCAGATCTATTAGTAAATGCTTTATAGTATCAATTCTATTATGTCGAATTTCTTCTACATTGAAGTCACGTTGCTGGTCTCTTATTATGTACTATGCTAGTCTGTGCTATTGTGTTTAGGGCCACTTACGATGATGTTCATTATTTATGATAAGATACTTGGCATGTTAATTGTTTCTAGGTTACTAAGTACATCTTTAAAACTCAGTGAACCTATGTTTTTGAGGAATGTAGAATGACAATGGCTATACTGGCCATATAATATTTATCAGTAGCTACATATAACAAGATCAGCATTAATTTTTAGCTGCTACTATGTGCAGAATAATATGCTTCTGAAGTATAGTCTAAGTAATTGTCTAATTTAATAATAGAAAACTTTTCACAATGTGCTCAGAGTCACAGGCTTCCTTCCTTTCTTTCTTTTCTTCTTTCTTTTCTAAACCAACATTTGGACTATATTTTCCAAATAAATGAAATGTTGGAATCAGAAACACATGGCTTTGGATGTATGACAGCCAATATAGAATAGATATTTTTGAGGGCAACATGTTGAAATTTTTGAAATATTTTAATGCTTGATGATAATTATTTAAAATCTGGTACATATGGTAAGCATCATACATATCCAAAATTTTTTTTCTGTTCCACCCTTGCCCTTTGTAATTCTCAAAATGTGTCGGGCTAAGGTGAGAATTACATAAGTGTCTGGACCTCACTCTCTCTTTAGAGGGTGAACGATGTGAACTGGGGAGCACTTCTCTAGGCTTGTGTGCTTATGAATCACCCTGGGCTTTCTCCATGACTCAGCCTCAGCATGAATGAAGGGTGATGATATTTACAAATTACTGTTTCCTTCTCTGTGAAGTTGCAGGCCTGAGGCTTAAGCATCTTCAGCAGGACAGTGCAACAGCTGCTGCATCACTAATGAGCCATAGAATCAGACAGGCAGATACAAAGGAAGGAAAAGACAGAGGCAGATGGCCAGAGGGGATCAATGAACATCCCCTTCCCTTCATGGCAAAGATTTCCCAACCGATCACTGTCCAGAAGAACTTTCCCTATAGAACTCTACTCTGACTTTAGCCAACGGCTGATTTGACATTCAGGTGGCACCTCCTACAAGTTCTAACTGCTGTGTTGAGGGTGGACGCTGGAGTATGCATTAAAAATGACTTCCTTGGTTTTGTTCACAGTGTTGCTCTTGAAACCCCATCTAAGCAAATTGTTTACATCCCACTTTGACAAATCAGGTGTGCTACCCTAGACCACACAACCTGAAGTGGGAAGTGGGGGAAGATCCCATCTCTGAGTATCATGCGCATCTCTGAGTTTGCTGGTAGGTAAAAATTGAAGGGCTATTTGACAGTCTTCCCTGTTCCTATTTACCTCAGCTGCTAGTTCTTAATTGATTGCAAAGTTTTCTGTTTAAACGCGCAGTGCTGATGTTTTCAAATGATTTAGCGAAAAAGTGAGAGAGTTGTTTGAAATAAGATGATGCCAATGTTTTTACATTGTGGTACAGTTAAAGATCCTGTATAAAATTTGTCTCCATTAATTTCTGTTTTGCGTAAGGTCTTATCCTAATTGAATGCATTGGCCCATATATGGTAGCGTTTGCATAGAACATCATATAATAAAACATTATGTACTGTATGAAAAGATTTCTATAATTCTATTTAAACAGTCACAGTTAAATATTAGTTGTAAATCATTAAAATAATGAGATCACTGAAAAGCATTTTCTATTGTCAAAAAAGTAAGCATGAATGGGAACCAACCAACCTATATTCCTTCCTCCCCGGCCCTCTGCCAGCCCCCTCTCATGTAGTGTGTGTGTGTGTGTGTGTGTGTGTGTGTGTGTGTGTGTGTGTGTGTGTGTGTGGTGTGTGATGTTCTTCTCTGTGTGACTTGTGGATGCTGGATATCAGTGCTGGGTATGTTCAGTAATTTCTTTGTATCTTTTATTTCTGTAGAGCACTGTAAAATGTATTCTTTGATATTTTAGGCGATATATTTTTATCCTATTCTTTCCTTCTTCCCAATTTCTTCCAGATTATGCCCTCTTCCCTACTCACACAACTTCATATTCCTTCTCTCTCTTAAAAACAAGGAAGTAAAAATAGCCACTGAAAACCATGGAACCCTAGTCAGAGAAAGATCCCAGCATGAGTGAAGGGAAGTGGGCACCCCATCCCTGAGCTGTTTGTGAGTGATAGCTCTTGGGAGAGAGAAAATTAGTTTCCATCATTAAAGTGATACTGGATTTCTCATTTACCTTCCAGGGAAGACCCATGCTCAGAAGTAGATGGCCAGCCCAAATTGTATCTTATCTTTTTTTGAGGCAGGATCTCTCACTGAATCCGGGCCCAGGCAGCACATCTGTTCAATCACATCACTTGTCCCTGTCCTTGCAGTGCGTATGTTACAGAGCACATTATCGTGATCAGTTTTTGTTCAGGCTACAGATCTGAACTCTGGTCCTCAACTTTGTGCAACAAATACTTTAATACTGAGCCATCTGTCCAGCACCTTCCTTTATTCTGTGCTTTGTGTTTTATTGTTTTAATCCTTTCCTCATTTTCCTTTGGGAATGTAAAGCTATTACCAGTTGCATCAGTAACTGCTACTTGGCATTCAACACGGATCTTTGACCTGCCAGAAGTATTTCTGTATCCCACTCTCCCCTCGTTGCCCAAGTAGTTTACAGTTACAGTGAAGCACACACAAGTCGCACTTCCCAAGGGAATTTCACCAGAGAACATCTCACTGACCACAGTAGGAGCAGTTAGCCCTTGAATCGGTGAGGGCCTTCGAATGGAAACTGTTACACACTCACAAGTGAAACACAGCTGGCTGTTGAACTCAGTCAACTCTCAAGATCAATTGAAAATCAGCTCATCTCAGGCATTCTTCTAGGGCAGAATTGGCCAAAATTAACAATCCAGAAAATTCCAAACCTTACAGTATTTGTTTCAGTGCATGTGGTCATAAATTAGTTATTTTTTCCCAATGTACATAATGAAATGACCACATTAGTACCATGAGTATTAAAGTTTCAACTTGTCTTGCTAGATTTAGGTTGACAGTAGTTTTCACATATGTAATATAGCAATGATTGTTTTCATTTAAACTAGTGTTAGTGTGTGTGTGTGTGTATGCATGTATGTGTGTCTGTGTGAATAAGAATAGTTGAGGCAGGAAATCAAAATTTAAAAGCTGCTACATAGTATTGAATGGTAAAATGACAAGCAACTTACCTTTGAGATCTGTATTAACAGACATTTTGTAAGATGGCAAAGTTAACTTGCCCCTGGAGCTAGAATTTAAATGACTTGATCTTTATGGTCTTTTAATGTGGGACCCTCCAGCCTGGAAATGAGGCAGATTTTCCATCCGCTGACTTAAATTTGCTCAGCAGGGTAGGCTCCCACTATCCTCAGAGCAGCTGTTAGGAGCAAGAGAAACAGTGTACAGCAATAAAATTGATTGCTTCAACCAACCCTGTTCCATAGCCCCCCGAACAGCTCGACTTTTTGTTGGGTCTCTTAACACCTGCTTCCCAAAGCACTAAGTCTTATCTCCAATTGGTCTAAATACAAATCCAGAAAAGAGAGTGGTTGGCCAGAAAAACTGCCTATTGGTTCTAAGTGAGTTGAGAGGAATGCAGAGCCTGTGATTACAGACTTTGGGAAGATAGCAGTGAAGGTCTGCCAAGGCTGGGGTTTTATTGTGATTAAGGTCTTAGTGCTAAATCAAGACATGGCAGCCCACATCCCTAAATCATCCCCACGGAGACACCGGGGAGAAGGACAGAGCACATTAAGTGAATTTCCAGCAAGATTGAGCCACTCAAATTCCACCCAGTCTTCCTGGAAGCCTCCTGGTGGAGAGAAGTGACACCTCCTTGATATTTCCTCTTGGAGTCCTGTGGATCAGCTGTCAGCTCTTTGCAGTGTCCCCTCTCAGTACAAGACAGGAGCTGGTATTGTCATAACTGCTAGCACAAGGGAAGCGATTTAGCCTCAGGTGTCAAGGGTGATTGCTGTGATGGTGAAATTGTTAATCTTAATTTTCAAACGCCACAATACTTCTTTTTAGCAATTAATACTTGTCACTATGTCTTAAAACTTAGATTTTCAATTGCATTTTGCTTCATTCTAACACTGGAGTAATATTCACATTGATATTTTTTAATTAAATGAACTAAATATGGGTTCTCTTACAACAGTCTTTACTTTGCTCTATCTTGTTTGATGATGAATAAAGCTATTTTTTTGTTTTGTTTTGAGACAGGGTTTCTCTGTGTAGCATTGGAGCCTATCCTTGCTCCAGCAATCGCTCTGTAGCCCAGGCTGGCCTCCAACTCACAGAGATCCAGCTGCTTCTGCCTCCTGAGTGCTGGGATTAAAGGCGTGAGCTACCAACGCCTGGCAAGCTATTTGCTTGCATTGTGATCTAGCATAAAAGAAAACTAGGAAAGTTAATTAAATATAGTCACCATCTATGACTTTTAAAGTATTTTACATATGTTTTTGATATTTTTTCCAGGTTCTTTTCATGAAATGTAGTCTTGAGATATTTTTATTTAAAGAAAAGCATACTCTAAATTTGGAATTAGAAAAAATATTCATGGAAACATATTTTTAGACAATACACAACCTTTGGTAAAACAAAATAATAGCAATGGAGTGATTTGTGTAAGAAATACACAAAATACATGCCTATTTTATGATGGAATTGCAGCGTATTTCCCCTATAAGAATTATTTGTTCTAATGTGTTACAACACTTTTGTCCTGCTTGAAACCTAAGACAATAAGGGACAGTTGCACTCAGAAAAAAAATTTAAAAAAAACAGAGTTGACTGGGACTGTTAATGTTACTCTTAGGGTGTTCCGTTTGGGAGTTCCCTGCACATAACAGTGGGATTTCTGAACAGACATTCAGCCATTGACAGACTTATGTCACTCCAGGGCTGTTGAGTTTGGGAAGCCATTGTTTACCATAGATTTCTTGCTTAGCAGTTAACTAAGCAGGCTTGTTTGCTGGAGATAGTTTTTCCATTATTAACTTTGAGTGAATTGCCTGTCCTAAAAGGTAAATATGCTGATGTATTAACTTGTAGTGTTTAAAAATCTCATATCATTCTCTTTATATTCCCATTAAAATATAATATTTTGTGTAGCTCATTGAAACAAAAACTACTTAACATTAGAACAAAGGATATTCAAAGGAATGAGAGTAAAATATAAATTTTATGTGAATGAATTTAATTTAATTCTTTGATTTCTGGGAATAGAGACTTCTCATATAGAATGTTCTCACTGAAAAACTATTAGATGGAATGGGAGGATCTGGCTAATGTAGGTTTATCTAAACAAGAACATACTAGATGGACTATTCTAACTTCTTGATTCAGTGAGGAAAGAAATCAAAGTTTACAGTAGACTTCAGCAAGGGTATTGGAAAGCTGAACTGGGTGGGGAGAAGCAAGTTGGGTAGAAGCATAGAGTTCTGTATTTTCCCAAACATTTCCAAATTCTGTCGCATGTGGGGCTGTGTTTACTTGTGGACATCAAAGATATGGTTTCTTTGTTGAAGTGGGAAATTGGAAACTATCTGTAATGGTAATTTGTCTCTGCATAATGCGTTATCCACAAACTTGGAGTTTAAAACAGCAAACATTTATTATCCTCATTTCTTTGGATCAAAACTTTAAAAATGGCTGAACTAGCTGGTCCTGGCTGGGGCTCAAGTCAAGTTGTGAGTGGGGTTACTTCATCCAAAAACTTCACCAAGCCTGCAGGACCCACTTAATGCCTTACTTCCACCACCGTTGGCACTAGGCCAGATAGTTTTGGCAAGAGGCCTTGTTCCCAGTCATATGCCCCCCTGCAAAGAGCTGCTAGAGAGTCCTCATGGCAGGATATCAAGTTTCCACCAAAGTGAGCGGTCCAGTAAAGTCTAAAGTGACAATTGCAAGCCTTCTATGAGGTCATCTTGCGATTTACACACATTCAATTCTGTATCATGCATTTGATGAAAGCGAATTACAGAATTCAAGTCCATTTCTAAAGGGAGGACTTGTGACCAGGTTTGAAGGGAATTATATTGAATAACTTCGTGAATTTTCAAAATTATCTCTCTTTGGCTTCCATCATTTAAAAATCTTCTATATTAGACTCTGCTGTAACCCAGTGAATTTGCTTTGGCATTCTGGTCTTTAGACACACTGCTAGTTTCAAACTCAGAGAGAACATGAAAATTTATGTGACATCCTACTTAAAGGGAAAAAAATCTCCACTGAAATAATAAGATGTCAAAGAGAGCTGAATTTAAAAAAATGTATCAGGTAGCATACATGATTAATTGAACTGACAGAATATATAAAGAATGTGAGCCCTCAGAGGAAGGGCAGTCTTCTATTAGAAAAAAAAATCAGTGTGATATATGTGATTTCTATAGGCCATAGAAACAAAAATTACATTTAAATTTCTTTATTTTTATTTGATACATTGTATTTTAGGATTAAAACTGTTACTGGAATATAATTGCTTTAGAAAAGCATATTCCCATCTTATGCAAATCACAGAAATCTTTTATTATAAGGAATTACAGAATTCTGGAAGTTTTGTCTTATGTATTTAAGCAATAGCAATTAATCCACTCCTTATATTCTCTGTTTATTTACATTCCCATACAGTTTTCACATCATTGACTGACTTTAGTAATGAGTAAAAAAGTATTACTGTCCTAAAAAAAAACTTAGGATAACTTATTTCTATGAAAAATTTTTCAGAGATGTGATAAACAACTCTTACAGTATTTTAATTTGTATTAAACTGTGTAAGATATTATATTTATACAAATAAATGGTTTCTTTATGTGTGTAAACAATTTTCCAAATCTCATACAGACCTGAGATTTATATTCTCAACTGAGATTTCTATTATTTTTGGTGTCTAAACAGCAATCCAATGTGTATTGTGTCAACAAACTTGAAGAAAATATTTCAAGTGTTTGGACATACAAACTACATTTACTGATTCAATTTTCTTTTGGGGGGATACAAACAAGAAGGTGAGATATCAAACAGTAGTAGAGAGAGTGTGAACTTTTGTTTTTAAAAATCTACATGTACCTTCTGTTCTCTCTCTTCCTTTCTACAAAGGATAGCTGCAAACCCTGAGTGTAATTCAGGAGCCAACACTGGAAGAAATCCAGACTGCAGGGTGTGAAAGGTGGGTTGATTTGAGACTCTAAATCTAAAAGGGGAAGTACAGCATGAGGGGAGCTTGTGTCTCCCACTCAGCCTTTTCTGACTCCAACTATAGGAGTAGAAGCCAGGCCAGGTAGATGTACTCCTTCCCTTTGTCTGAAAGGACTCTTAGTGACAATACTTGGTGAGCTAAATGCTACCAGGACAATAAATAACCTTGCTCTCAGTAGGCACAGTTCATTGTTTGTTTATTTTTTGTTTGTTGTTTAATTTTGTGCGTATGTGTGCATGTTTATCTCCCTGTGTGTGAGTGTGTATGTGTGTGTGAGATAGAGAGAGAGAGAGAAAGAGAGAGAGACCGAGAGAGACAGAGAGATAGGGAGGGAGAGAGAGAGAGAGAGAGAGAGAGAGAGAGAGAGAGAGAGAGAGAGAGAGAGAGAGAGAGAGAGAGAGAGAGAGAGAGAGAACCTATGCCTATGGGCTTTCACTCCTTAAGTATCAGCAAACAACTGGTTTTGGTACTGTGTGGTTTCTATGGATCAAGCTTAGGTTGTCTGGCTCGGTGACAAGTATTCCTACCCACTTGTTTTAAAATCCCTGTCTGAAAGGTCTTTTGGAAAATATACATGATTCTGTAGGCAATATGGGCCTTATCATTGGTGTCAGGAAAGGTAGTTAGATCTCATGGTGATGGGATTCACTCCCCTCCTATGTCCCCTTGTCTTTCTGTACTGCATCAGTGATCACTGATGTGATTGCATCACTAACGATTGCACACACTGATGTGATCACATTAAAAGCTGGGTCTACAGAAGGGTTATTAAGGTGAAACCCTCATGAAAGGACTGGAACCATTATGAAAGAGACTTGAGAGTTATTTCTTGTTCTCTTTCTGCCACTCGAGGATACAAAGAGAAAAAGGGCAACCTGCACCCCAGAATGGCATCCTCACCAGAACCTGTTCATGCTTGCACAAATCTCAAGTGCATCTTACAGAACTGCATTTTCCTGTGTGTAGAATTGCTCTATGTTTTCTTTTTTTTTAATAGCAGCTCGGACTAATATGACAAATGACATTTACTTTCCCACCTGAAACCACAGTGGCAAAAAGGAAGACCCATATTTTTCCTACTGAGAGAAAAGAAGCGCCAATTGTGAATTATGTATCTCACCAAACTACCCTTCAGGGAAAGAGGAGACATAAAGACGCGAAGATGAAGAGAAGCAGTGTTTTCCTTATTGTGCCTACTATCACAGTCTGACTGCAGAACATTTCAGGCAGAGGGGAGATGATAAAAGCGAGAACACTGGAACATCAGAAAATCAGCAAAACAGGAGGGTGGGAGTAGAGGGGCATGCATGGAAGTGATGGTCATTTATTTCACCACTAGGGACAAAATGTCACCTTTGGTAGGTTGAGAGATTATATATTGTTTGCATAAAGCATTATTTCAAATTTTATGACGGAAGCAAGTTGAAACTAAGAGGGTTAAAAAGAATAGATTGGGTTCGTGAGGGAGCTTGGCAGATAAAAGAGCTCACCACCAAGCCTGATGGCCAGAGTTTTATGTCTGGAACCCACAGGAAGGAGAATTGGCTCCGGCAAGTTGTCCTCTGATCTTCATATCTGTGTTGTGACACACAGAGGCACCTCCCCGCACACAAATAAATACAGAAATAATTGTAAGAAAAAAGATACATCCTGCAACAGTTAATAAAAATGTAAAAGAAGGAGTAGTATTACTGTCGAAGTAAAACTCAGAGAGAACAAAAACTTACTAGGTATATATAAAAAAAAACATTGTGGGAAAATGAAGGGGGCTAATTCACCAGAAGACATGATTCTAAATATGCATGCACAAATATCCAGACTCTCCAACTACAAAACTAAATCGCTGAATGGATAAATAAATCTATAGTAACTTCAGTGCCCATCTCCTTTGTTAACAGAAACATTGGAATAAAAAGTTACCATGACTAAAGTCAACAGAAAGTAATCAACATATGTGCAAATCTTTAGCTGCAACTGCAGCGCTCATACTCATGCAAGTGTGCGCACATTAAACACCTGTGGAGAATTTACTGAAATAACCTCAACTACAAACAACCCAGAACAGACTTAGAATGACAGTGGCATAGAGTATGTCCCCTCACCAGAATATAATCAAACTAGAAATGCAAAACAACAACAACAAAAAATCCTAAGCACATTAAAGTTTAGGAAATCACGTCTAAGTACTCCAATGGAGAAATAAATTCACAGAAATCAATGAAAAGAAAAATGAAGTTTATTAGAATACACAGGCTGTGGCAGTGTGGAAATAAGAAGTCACTTCAGTATTTACTTATATTAGAAACATGGAAAGATCTCATCCTCATAGCCTAAGGCCCCAACTCAATAGACTTAGAAGAGCAAGATGAACAGATGCAGGATGGAAGGCGATTATAGGGAATAAAAAATCACTGAAATTGAATATTAAAACAGTATAGGATAATTCTTTAAAGCAACAGCTGATCACCTTGATTAAAGAAGCAAAAATTTCTAAGATCAGCAATAAAATACGGACATCACTACAGATCTAACAGTGTAACGTTTAACATGGGAAAGCTATACATTAGGCAAGTATGAAAAGATAAAATGCAATGATAAAACCAAAGAAAGCAATCACATTACTAATCCTTGTAGATATTCATACAAATCTTTAGAGATTTAGGCAAAGTAAGAGTCAAACCTATGCACACTCTGCAATTCTACTTGTTTAAAAATAAAAATTAGAAGTGGAGGCTCCATAACTAGTTGCCAAGAATAAGGAAGGAGGGACATTGTGAGTGCAGTTCTAACAAACAGAAGGGTCATTTTGATGGTAGAATTGTTTAGTTTCAGAGCCATGACAGTGGGTAGATAATTATACACGTGACAAAAATATATAGAACTAAATACACGTGAATAAATGAATCAAATGAGAGGAAAGGGACTGGAACCATTATGAAGAATTAAGCCTGAAAGACCCTGGATCAACTTTACCCACTTTCACCAAATAGTGACATCGTGAAAATAAAATACATTAACCACTTGATTAAATATATAGAAACATCTATCTTACTTAGATTTAATTGATTAAGGTTTAATTCTTGTTTTTTAAAAATAATGTTAATATAGAATTATTCAAAATATTAAAATGCATTATTGATATATTAAAAACTGCTGACACTTTCAGAAAAGCCAATATACTTATTTGTCCTATTGTAAGTGAATCAGATGTTGCCTGGCTTACTATCAAACATGTACAAGTGTTTTTACATCTTAAGTCTTCCATTTTTCTCTTACAGAACACGATGCATCATTTAGCTTACTACTTTTCCATAATGTAAACATGCTTACACATTTTATAATTTTTTTTTGTAAAAAATCAAGCACTGATCTCTCCTGGTAGAATTGTTTTTACATCTAAAAGCATTCTTCGAACGTCACAAAACCATATAACACTGTAGTTTGATAGCTAAGGAGGCAGGCACTTTCCGTTAGGTGCTAACAACCCGAACAGGTGATGGCAAAGCAGAGAGGAAAGGAAAAGTGGTTCCTTTTGTCTGTATTAAAAATGTAAAATTTTGTCAGCTACCAAATGCCTCTTCCCTCTCCTCTTCCCAGCCCCTGGAATCAGTGCTGACTATGCCCATCTGGGAAGGCAAAGTAACCAGATGGCCATTGTGAGCGGCTGGGGAGGCCCTGCGGCAGCGCGAGTCCACAAAAGAAATCTCTTTGGGACACAATGAATAGAGGCCTAGTTTATATTTTAGGACTTTTGAAGGAGATTAAGCCCCATGGTGGCATGACTGTAAACCAAGACTGAGAGGGCCTTTCTTTGTCTTAATGCCAATGAAATTGAATTGTAAGTTTGGGAGGCTGTGGAAGTGTGAAAAGACGTCAGGAGAGAAAGAAAGCAAGGCTGAACCATTGTACAGACCCCAAACACGGTGCAAGCGGATTGTGGTTAAAGGGTTTTATCAAAGCAGCGTCTTCTGCAATCGATTAGTGTGGCAGGGATTATGAGTCCCCAGGGATATAGCCAGCAGGAGATAACGAAATGATATCCTTTGCTTTTTTATGCTAAAACAGTTGAACAATTGATAACAAGGGATTAGAAATCAAAAATACATTGCAGCCTTGCTCTATTCAGCCTGGTGTCAAGGTCAAAGGGACACGGTTCATGAAGTTGGGAAGGGCTGGTACACTTGCCATGGGACATCACAGGCCTCATGCGTCCACAGCTTTGGCAAATGCCATGATGATAAAAATTAGTTCTGGTCCAAGAAAATCATTCAGTCAGATACAGAACTCATCTGGCATTTCAGACTTGGATCTTAATCCCCCTTCATCTTTTCTTTATGAGATGCGTATATTAGATTACTGATTTCACTGAAGATCCATTTTCCCACGGGCAATGCCTCATAAACACTGATGAAGGGTTCTGAAATAATAAACTAAAGCTCATGCAACACCAGTCTAAATGAAAAATGCAATTATTATTTATCATATTTTTTTGCATGCTTGGTAATTCTAATTATTATTAAACCACATTTTACTATTCATGATTGCCTCAGATAGCTTGTGACGGACTCCCATGATTATTAATGATTAATTCAAAATATTGTGCTCATTACATACAGATACACACATAAAATCCTTAGCCCATATGTATCTAAGTGTACGTACATACATGCATACATACATACATACATACATACATACATACATGCACACATACATACACACATATAGTGTGAAAAGACACAGAAACAGCGTTCCTTCTACTGTAAGGCATCTTACTGTCTAAAAACTTGAATAGAACACATCTGGAATATTATGTTAGTGATGTATAATCAAGAAGTTAATCCACAAATGAAGGTGATTGAGGCAAGTTTGGAGTCTGTATATATTTTCTATTGCCTTTGACACACAATCCAGGTTAAGTAGCAGGCAAGATGCAGAGACAGTTCAGGCAGAAGGGGCAGCTGACAAGCAAAAACAAGGCAACGAAGCTACCATAGTATGTGAGAGAAAATACATAGCTTCTGTTGTGGTTATTGAAGTCCGAATGAGCAGTGATGAAGATTAAGGTGAGGCGATGCCTTATGAGGAGGGTTTGACTCAGTATATTAAAATCTAGGGTTAGAGCTGTTAAAGTGGATTGCTACTCATGTTAGATCTCTCTGTTACAATGGGAAGTAAAGTAAAGGGTATACAGTTTGCTGGAATTATAACTTACTTGAAAAGGACACAAGCAGTTCCTATGGAAGAAAAACTCAGGGAAGCCTGAAATATGTCCCTATGTTATTCCCTCATGTACCACTGACAACTAAAATGCACTAGGACACTAGAATATCTTACCAGGAGACTGAAGCATGAGGACGTGGTATATAAGACACCAAGTTGACTGAAATTTTCTAGTAGGAATATTAACAAGGGAGGTAAATTAGAAATAGGGTAGCCATGCATTTCTAAGGTCCAGTGTTCAGTGATAGCCATACTGAGAACAGTGGCTCATGAAGGGCTCCTACAGTCCTTCTAGTGATACAAGGATGGTCCCTCTATCATGTGAACAAGTAACAGTTACGAGTGGCCAGACAGACCAGAGCACTTGTCCTAACTACTGTTTTTTTTTAAATAACATTGCTTACTGCAGGAAAGGTTTTCTTTGTTCTTTTTTTATCAATTAGATACTATAATTAGTGGCATCACTAGCTTGTACAAGTGACAGGGTCTCAGTGACTCTCCTGATAATCTTAACTGAACATTCTGGTCTTAGTTAGCTTTCCTTGTTCCCTTGACTTGGCAAGAGTCTTGAGAGCAGAAAGGAGGCGTTTCAGGGACATGGTGTTAAATATTCTCCATCTTTCAATGTTTGTGTATTTCCACTTGATTATGGACAGGAACTATTAATAGAGTGGATAAATTCGATATGATGAAGGTGATGAGCAGTGTCTTCCTTAATGATATTCCTTGCTTTCTTGGAACCAGTCCTCTGCTGTGTTGTAAGAGGTCCTGAGAGGTTATTTGGCAAGGAACTGTAAACATCCTCCAAGACACAGGAGTGCCCCCTTGGATGACAGCCAACAAGCAAGCAGAGACATTAGACCAAAGGGGGGAAAACCCATCCACAGGGAGCTAAACTCTGCCAACATCCACAAAAGCCTGTAAGAGGACCCCAAGGTCCAGAACGGAACTCTGTGTGACCAAACGCTTGATTACAGTCTTTTGAGACACTGAGCATAGGACACAGATAAGTTGTATACTAAAGCTGTGAGATAAGAAGTGGGTGATTTTTAATGTTGCTCAGTTTATGTTAATTTCTTATGTGGCAATAGAAAATTAATATCAGCAGATAAGAAGGAATGGATCAAGAAAAGCTTCTAAAGTAAATCTGTCCGGATTCTGAGGATTGATTATATGTGAAGAATGAAGAAGTGGAAAGGACAGGGTGAACACAATCCTTGCTTTTCACTTCGTACATTCTCACCTTAAGGTCAAAGTCTGCTTAATTGGAATGCTTATGTTAAGTGTTAAGTCTCTCTCTATCTCTCTCTCTCTCTCTCTCTCTCTCTCTCTCTCTCTCTCTCTCTCTCTCTCTGTGTGTGTGTGTGTGTGTGTTTGGCAAAGCATACTCAGCTTGCTCCAAAGCAAATATGAATTTTCTTAAAATGGTGTAGGTAAATAATCTAGCTAAATATCTACTTTCCTTTACTCTCTGTTGTGGTACTTCTGAGTCATATTTTACGTTGCCTATCATATTTTCTGTCATCTGTCATTCGTGGGATACTGTCTGCCCATGGGGTAATTTGCTAAGTAGAATATGCATATCTAGCTGCCTTCTTTCCTCCTCCAACCAGCCAATGCTTTCTTTACTGGAGACCTTCTGACAAATAAATCACTCTTTTTATTGTCTAGCTTTAGGATAACTAAGACAGAGTCAAACAACTATAGATTTGAAATTTGAGCAATATAAGACTTCTGTGTGCCGTCCAGTTTGGGAAACTAATCAGAACAATCATAAATAACTGAAATGGAAAACAGAAATATTCACACCTATGTCCTCCCTCCAACTCTTCCCCAGATCCCAGCTCCAAATATGCCTCTAAGGTCCTTTTTTCTTAAAAAAATAAGTAACTGAATCAAATTGTGGTGCCCATCACAAGGACATGGGAGGCCTTCCAGGCCCCCCACACCCCACAAAGAGAAACTATTCTTCCTCTTCTAGTAGTGATCAACTGCCATTAACTCTTCTGCTGGAGGTGGGCTTTGGGGACCCTGCACTCCTCCAGACTGTAACTCTTCACTGGCTTGCTTTTCTCCTGGTCTGGTGAAGGTAACCACAGTTTCCATGAGTTCCTGTGTCCATCAGCTATGCCATATACAGAGGACAGAATTTCTTAGCACTCCTCCCCATCTTCTGTCTCTTACAAGCCTTTTCAAGTCCTCTTGGATGATGCTCCATGAATCTCATGGGGGAGAGATTGATATAGATTTCCCATATATAGCTGAGTGAGAAATATAATTTTATGGTTCTTTAAAGTCATATAGAAATACTGAAAATCATTAAAGAGATATGTCCATGGAGAGATATATAACTTAGCTGTTGAATGAAGGTTTTTATAGGCAAACAGCATTAAAGCCACATGATGCAGATACAGTATAATGCTGGTTGGGAAAATTGTAGCAGTATTGTCTCCTAAACTTGCATTTCACCAGGGCTTGGAGGTCTCATACCTGGTCTAGGTGTACAATAGTAGAAGATTCAGCTGAATGGGATCTTGTCTGCTAAGAAGCAGGCTATTCGGGAAGCACACCCAGAGTAAAAATGATCAGGTACATTCAGAGGTGCTCCTCCTCATTAACTGTGAAAATATTCATCCATTCCATTTTATTCCTAAAGACCCTCCTAACTACAAATGAATTATAAGTTTGACAACTATTTGTTTTTCTTAGTGTAAGAATATTTGCCAATTATTTGCTACAATGTAGCATATACTTACTATTTTTTTTATTTATTGAGACAAAGTTTCTTTACACTGCTCTGGCTGTCCTGAAACTCACTCTATACATCAGGTTAGTCCCCAACTCACAGAAATCCCTTGCCTCTCCCTCATCAGTGCTGGGATTATAGGTGTGCATCACCATGCTCAGCTACTTTTTCTTAAAAGTACAAATTATTGATTTTAAATGTTATGAAGATATATAGTAGAATATATCATAAAAATAATTTGTCACTGAAATGGCCACAGAAGAGTTTCAGTGAGGGCCTAGTGATGATGGTGTACCAGAAATCAGAGACTTTGAACTAGACCAATGACTGAAAGCAAAAAATGTTTGCAAGTAAAACTGATTGGACAAAAGGTTATACTGTGTGACACATCACAGCTCCCAATGACACTCAGACAGATGAAGAGGTGTTGGAGAGGCAGAAAAGATGGGAGAGTGAAGATGGTTTTGTTTTTGGTGTGTGTGTGTGTGTGTGTGTGTGTGTGTGTGTGTGTGTGTGTGTGTTTTGTTTGGGTGAAGGAAAAATATGAGGGGACTGGGAGATGAGTGTAATCAGGGTGCATGATATGAAATTCTCAAAGTATAAATAAATAAATCATGTTAAAAAATAAACCATGAAGCCGGGCGTTGGTGGCGCACGCCTTTAACCCCAGCACTCGGGAGGCAGAGGCAGGCGGATCTCTGTGAGTTCGAGGCCAGCCTGGTTTACAGAGTGAGTTCCAGGACAGCCTCCAAAGCCACAGAGAAACCCTGTCTCGAAAAACCAAAAATGAATAAATAAATAAATAAATAAATAAATAAATAAATAAATAAACCATGTGACAGACTAAGGCAAGCAGTCTGTAGTTCTAGCACTACTGGGATTTTGAACCAAATAATTATTACTCTCTCTTTCCCTCTCTCCCATCCTTTCTTTCTCTCTCTTTCATTCTCCCTCTCTCTTTTATATTACTCCCCCCTTTCTGTGTGTGTGTATGTGTGTGCCTGAATATGCCATGCTGCATATGTAGATGCAAGAAGAGTTGTAGAAGCTGGTTCTCTCCTTCCACTATTTGGATCCATTGGATGGAACTCAGGTCTTCAGTCTTGGTGGCAGGAGCCTTTACTCATTAAGCCTTCTTGCCAAACCCCTTTCCATGTGTGAAACTCTGTTCAGTATGAGATCTTTAGACTCCTATCCAGAAGATCGCAGCTAGCATTTTCCTACTATTTCACATCCTCAAGTTTTGACAGGCAAAATGTTCTCCAGACACTTTCAAATGTACTCCAAGGGACAAACTATTGGAACATTTGGATGGCTGTGCTAAAAATATAGTATATACTATGAGACAAGATATTTAAAAGAAATCGATAGTAGAAAGTAATTTGGCCCCTATGCAGAGAAACAAGACTATATACAATGAGATGCTAACTGCACATAAACCCGAATCCTCTGACTCTGTCAATATTATCTGGCATAGTTACCATGGTATGGATATCATTTGAACTCACCATAACTGATATTGAAAGTTGTTTGCTGTTATGATAGTATTATTAGGTGGGACTCTAAGAAGCATCTAGGTTGCTTTGAGGAATCAGTGTTTTTCCATGGAGGGAAGTCCCTGTTCCCACAGGACTGGGTTAACTCCTATTCCCATGGGATTGAACTGGATTTGAGTGAGTTGTTACAAAGGCAAAGAGTCCCTGTCATGCCTGCTTCTTTTTCCACCATGTGACCCTCAACTAAGGGGATGCTTGCTTGCATCATACACTTGGACTTCCCAAACTCCTGACCAGAAGACAAAACAAACTTCATTTCCTTATCGTTCACTTGTGTCCCAAGTATTCCTTTATAGAAACAGAAAATGGACTAAGAATGATAAAGGCAGAGTTTATGTGATGGAATAAATTAAAGATCTTCTTATGGGGGAACTGTACTGGATTGTCTGTGAGGGTCCAATAGAATCACAGGATTTCACTGGAGAAAGTGAGATGAAAGCAGATAGACTGATAATGGCTCAGAAGATGCTTTGGGTTGTGAAGATAGAGAATGAATCCAGAACACATGGAGCACTGAGATTGCGGCTCTGAAATAGGGAAGAGGCGGTAATGGGGATTCCTTTCCAAAGCCTCTAGTCTGTGTGCAGCTCTGCATGCACCGGAGCTTCCACATTTAGTCCCTCAAAATTCTAAGAGGATGAATTCCATTAATCTTAAATCACTAAGTCTGTGGGTACCTGTTAGAGCTGTATAAGGAATCTGATGCAGACATCTACCTCTTATCATTTGTGTCTGTAGTGTATGTATGAAAAATAACTTTTTCAATAGAGAAAGAAGATCTTTTGTAATACCTCTAGAGCTTGAATCATCAGGATATATCCATACCCATATATATACATATATATATATATTCCAACAGAGATAATTTTATATATACAAATGTGTATATTTATTTGGGCATTCAATAGAGGAACTATTTATAACCCTGGAAAGAGTTGAAGGAGTTAAAGTATGCCATCCTGTCATTTTGATTATTTATGCTCCTCTGAAATAAGGAACTACTACATGTATCTTGTTAGCTTAACACTGTATCAATCTTCCCATATCATTCAAATTTTTATAATTTGCTATTCTTTTAAAATCTGTCAAGCAACTAACTTTCTTTGAGTCTTGCGTTCTCATTCCACTTATTGTTATAGTCTATGTTACAATTATCTTATGCACCCGCTTAATCTACATTATGCTAATTTAAATCTCAGACCCAGCATGACCCTATGGATGTGGAGACATCACTACAGATATAAGGGGCAAAGTTGGTGTAGCACCTTTATTGTTCTGTGATGGTTAGTTAGTATTACCAACCAGACAGAATTAGCGTTACCATGGAGATGGTTCTCAGGCCATGCCTGTGGGGAATGATCCTGATTACATTAATTGAAGGGAAAGACTTTGTGACTATGAGTGGCACCATTCCCTATCTGGGATCCTGGACCATATAGATGGAGAAAAGTAACCAAGCACCTGCATAGTCTTCATTGCTTCCCATGTTCTGATGGTTGATGTAATGTGAGCAGTTGCTTCAAGCTCCTGCTGTCTGAACTTCCCCACTAAGATGGAACTTGTACTGTGAGCCAGAATAAACCCTTTTTGACTTCAGAGTATTGCATCAACAATAGGAAAATAAGAGATTCTTAGAGGCTTGAAGGGGACAGAGGAAGTAGTACTCAGAGCAAGATTGCATTTCTGAATGGGAACTGAACCATCAGACATGACCTTGGAAGGGAAGGCAAAGGGGAGAGCCATTTCTTTTGTTTCTCTTCCCTCGTGTTATGGCACCTCACGTTCATGCCTCTTGTTGTCTGAGAATACCCAGAAAGCAGGGAAAGACATTGGCAGCTGATCTGCATTCTCAGAGCAACTGAGATTGGCTCTATCACATAAAGTGCGCCTTAGGTAACAAAGCCTGGGCAGGAGAGCAAAACAAATTTCAAAGCCAAAAACTAATCAGTGGCAAGACCTGGAGAAATAGCAGAATAGAGATTTCTGAAAACCTCTCGCTCCTAAGAGTAATTACACCAATAACAGTGATAAAATGATCCTGGTCAATGTTTTCATATCCCAGAGAATTAAGCAAAGGTAGGAATAGTTTCAAGAACATTTTTTTTGAAAAGTGACTAAGTTTTGGAGATGTCCTTGACATTTTAGTAGGTGTGTACTCAACTCCTTTCAAGTTCTGTAATAGCTTTGGAATGCTGCTAGGCAGGATGCTTTGGTAGACAGAGATGTTTTTCACCAAGCCCGAACACCCCAGTCCCAAGAACCCACATGGTAGAAGGAAAGAACTTACTCCAACCAGTTATTTTCTGATTGCCACATTCATGCTGAGGCACAAGCATGCTCTCTCACACACAATAATACAATATAATACAATATAATATAATAGTTTAAAAAATGAAACCACTCAGTTGGTCATCAAGAAAACCAATGGCCCAGCAGAAATTTGAAACTCTTTCCCTACACCCCCCCAAGAATGGTCACTGTGGGATCTCTAAGACATTTACCACAAAGGCTGCACCTTCAGTGACTATCTTCATTAAAGCTGGCCAGACCTTACTGTGAACAGTTTTCTCCCTGGGGCGTTTGTGCATGCAATCACTGGTCCTTTGTGAAATGGCATTGCTGAGGTGGTGTGAACAATTGAGACTAATAAGGGTTACAATAAACCACCTAAAATGGAATGATAGAGAATAAGAAAACATTGAGGGCTGTGAAAAATTTCCATATACTCTCGAACATCTAAAAGAACACACATATATGCAAGCCAGTACATATGCTCTTTAGAATCCAAGGAGCTGATTCCCTGTCTCTCACTGATCTTGGAGTTCTGTGCAAACAGAGGGTAAAAACCTGAATTAGAATTTTATCTGCTAGGCAGATTGTTGAAAGTATATAAAATACACTAACATGGGTCTTTGACAAAGATGAAAATTCAATGCTTTGAGGCCTTTCAGTGGTCACATGCAAGAAAAAAGAACATGATTTCCAAAATTTTGTCTGCAAAGTCACCACCGAACAGCAAAAGCAACAAAAAACAGCCCTTGCAGAACTTTGAGATATGAGTAAGATCTGATTTACCATCTTTTATTATTGGAAGTGTTTAGGTGTCAAGGAAACATCCATCATACAGCATACAAGACAAAATATTGCCCGTATTTAAAGAATGGTTGTGATAAAAGCAATAGAAATTACCAATGAAAACCAGTTTTCTTGTAGTGACAAGGAAACACTCCATTAGTAGTTTTGCTTAATTAAATTTGTTCTTGTGCAATTTCACACGTGTTCACAATGCATATTGACTACTCTCACACCCATCTTCTCTCACCTTCGAGCTTGTGTCTAGAAAACTAAAGGGAGATGTGGGAGCAATGTCATGCTCAACAGAGAGCATCAATAACCAGAGAAAAGTAAAAAAACAAAACAAAGAAACAACAGCTGAAATGGGATTTCATTGGAAATTGGAATGGTAGATCAAGGTTCAGAAGCATCAGAAAAATTCATACTGGGTTATGTGATCTCATCTCACTTGAAGAACACAGAGAGAAATATGCAGCAAGAATGAGTGGAGGCTGTGATCCCCAAGGTAGCAGCTGGCGATAGCTGTGCTGTGCTCCTTCCAACGGCTGCTGTATTCAGCTGTAGACTGTAGCTCTCTATTCATGACAGACCTCAGTTTTTAGCTTGTCTTTTGCCTTCTGAATCATGGGTTGGGGGAACTGGACTGCTTTTAACTCTCCACTGGAGAGATGATCCCATGGTTCTTCTAAACCTCTTCAACATCTTTAGAACACATTCCATTTGTAAGAATTCTATTTTAAATCCTCTCCACTGGGTAAGAATTACACATATTTATTAGAGCACACAGATGGAGACCTTTGTGCTATTTCACTCCAACAAAAATGAATGGGATGTATTTACAGCATCTTTCCAGTAATATGCTAACACAGTATTGAATGACCAAAAAGACTTAAAATTGTGAGTACCCCCCGACACACAAAGAGTAATGATAATTAAAGATTTATAGTAGGCATCTAAGATGTACAACTGTTCAGTAATGTTCTTCAGCAAGTAGTCTTTCAGAAAGAAGAGTTGTAATGGTAACAAGGATGGAAGGAAGAATAAAATTATATGACAGACCTTCTGTAGACAAATAGAGTCTTCAATAATGGTACAATTTGACTAATTGAGTTTATATTTATATGTCCACAAACAGGGAAATATACAAAAATAAAAATATTTTGAATTAGCTGTTCTTTGAAAGGTTTTTTTTGGAAAGGTTTTTTTTAATTGACGAGGGAGTGTTGACTTTTTAATTCCATGATTACAGAATTATGATTTCTCAAAATAGATTCAGGCTATCCCATTATTTTAAAGAGCAGAATAATGATTATTTAGTTTATGGTTTATGGTTCTGCATATTCTTACACTGAGGAAGTTACTATTTTAATTAGTTAGGAAAGAGTGAGAGGATGGGACACAGGTGGGGGAGGGCTCAATGATCACTTAGAGAACTTTAGGTTGTGGTACCTAGGGGAGTTACAGAGTGAGATGAAGATGCAGTTGGAACTCTGTATCAGGTCACACTCAAGGAGGAGGGGTAACCAGTCACAAAAAGAGAAAAATGGGATGTACTCACTCATTTATGGATTTTAGACATGAATCAGGGGAGTGCCATACAATCCCACTACCAGAGAGTCTAGGAAACAGAACCTTCATCCAGCGACTGATGAAAGCAGAGGCTGATACCCACAGACAAACACTGAACTGAACTCCTTGAATCCAGTGTCAGAAAGAGAGAACTGATGGGCAAATGAGTTAAGAGTGGGCTGGTTTAACCCACAGAAACAGCTGGCCTGACCAAGGGGGAGCTCTTGGAATCCAGATTGATGGCTGTGTGGAAAGCATGGGACTGACCCAGACCCCCTGAATGTGAGTGTCAGTAAGGAGGCCTAGGTAATCTATGGGGCCTTGGGTAGTATTTATCCCTGGCGTACAAATAGACTTTGAGTGCCCATGCCACAATATGGGAGGCTCTCTCAGCTGGGACTCTTGGGGGAGGGCCTAGGCCCTGCCCTGGATGAAATGACAGTTATTGGAGATCCACCATGGAGTGCCTCACCCTCCTTGGGGATCAGACTGGAGATTGGGTAGGGGACTGGGGGACCTGGTGGGGAGGAAGGTGGAGTAGGGGAGGGAAGGGAGCTGGGATTGGCATGTGAAATAAGATTGTTTCTAACCTAAATTAAAAAAAAAAGGAGGAAGGGTGACAACTTTTGCTTAAGTTTTTAGACTGCCCATAAGTTTTTAGAAAGTCATATCCTGTTATTTCCAGTGCTACACATAAAAGTATTTTTATACAGTATCAGGTCATACTAAACTGTCCTTGAATTAAAATGACAAACACTTTGTACATTTCAAATTTCTTCCAAAGTGAGATTACACACTGCTGATTGATAGGAAAGATAAAGACACAATGTGATTGTGTGATGAAGAAAGGGCCTGAGGGGTGGTAAAGAAATGCCAGCCATCAACTTACTTAGAAAGGAGGGATGAATATTTATTTTGATTAAGATTCATGTGCTTAGCAAGCTAACCCAAATAATTTAGGTGTGGGAGAGTGTGGGCTGTGCAGGATTTATTTGATTTGCTAAGTGTGGGAAGAGGATTTGGCAGGCAGAGTCTGAAGATAGAGCACAGAGAAGTTTTTAAAGAAATTGTTTTGCTTATGATTGTGATTTAATTTATAAAAATAGACATGATTTAATGGCAGATGTCTCTTCATTTGGAGGATAACCTTTCACTATCCCACCAGTATCCAAAAGGCAGATACACATTCTTTTGAGTCTTGACTAACCGAACGTCTCAAGAAAGTGATAATGGCAAGTGGCATATATCTTCGTCTGTGAAAGGCTCTATTTAGGAAACAAAGAGGACCCACGGAATTCTTGTGCTGCTGGTCCATTCGAAGAATCGGTACCAGGATATAACACCTGCTTGGAGAGAACTGAGTTGCTGAATGGAATGCTAGGCATCTTGTTCTAGAAAAGGGAAATGGTCGCTTCCAGAGGAAGCAAAGGCCACAAAGAAATGTTTCCTTTAATTTTGGGAACATGGCTTGTAGTATGACGATCTTGCTCGATGGTTAGACATTTGGGAATTAGAACAATGAAGATTTCTAGTGTTTTCTTTTCCCAGCCAGTTGTTGCTGGTGCTAAATTAGAAGGAAGCGTGCCTCTGATCTACTTGAGTTTCTGGGTGAGGCAGAGGAACAGGTGGGGACAAAGCTGTGTGTGACTGCCAGTTCACAGATCCCAGGAGCTCTGCTTGCGTCTGAGCTGGGGAGCAAGCTGAGAGTTCCAGGGCCTCTGTGTTGCTTTGAAGTGTTTGCCTTTCCCAGCAGTTCTGACTTGTGTTCTGAGGAACCGGAATTCTCTAAGTGTGGTACCTCATCGAGGCGGGTGGACAGCTGACTCTTTGGGGGCAGGAGCTGTGTGGGAAGTTACATGCAGTACAGTCCAGGGGCTGATTGGCTTCTCTGGCTCCTTGATGAATGAACTCCTGTGAGAGACAGGGAGGACATGAACCCAATGTGGTGTAGGTTCCATGAGGAATTTAAGACAGGAAGATGCGCCACCCCCCATTCTAAATACCGACTGCACAGCAACCCGAGAAAAGGCCCGGAATTACTACTAAGTTGTGTCTGTTATCAAAAGCAAACCACAGAAACTGCTGGAGAATTCTCATAAGGCTAAGGGGACGCTTTCTCGGAGTGATTTCATTTCCTACATGTGAATGAAACAGATAGGGGGAGAGTCTGTGTTTCAACGTTTTGTAAATTGGATTTCTGTATGGTTGGATATCAGAGAAAGAAACCTGGGGTCCAAAGTTCTTCCTGTGTGCTGTTGGGTGGAAGGAATTGTTCTCTAAAGCGTGCCGATCACTGCAAGGCAGCGGCCTTTGAAGTGAGCTCTGGCCATTTCGGAAGAATACTGGGATAAGCATCTCTACTTGGAGCAGATAGCTTGGCTGGGATATGGCCGCACTACGACGCTAATGTATTATTAACTGCAGGATGCCTGGTAAACCAGAAGTCAGGGTATGCTATTATCTGGCTCAAAACCCTTCAACAGCTTCCTATATCACCCCAAATGGCTCACAGAATTGCTGTCAGCCACAGTGCCCCACATAATTCTCCCACAGTATTACTCAGATCTTCTACCCGCATCTTGTCTCACTGTATTACAGAACTTTGCTCACCGGCCTCACTCACTGAGTCCCCTGTGATCTTTGTATTCTCAGTTTCTTTTGCTTGAGGTCTTCCTCCTCCCCCCCTCCTCCTCCTCCTCCTCCTTCTCCTCCTCCTCCTTCTCCTCCTCCTCCTCCTTCTCCTCCTCCTCCTCCTCCTCCTCCTCCTCCTCCTCCTCCTCCTCCTCCTCCTTCTTCTTCTTCTTCTTCTTCTTCTTCTTCTTCTTCTTCTTCTTCTTCTTCTCTCTGAAAACTGCAGGCTTTCCCTCTCACTCCCTTTAGGACCTTCTGATTTCAGCACAGTTTTAAAATACTATTTCTCAAGCAGCCTTCTAAGTTGAATTTCTCACTCTAAGCTTTTTTGTCCCTGCTTAAAGCATTCCCTTTTATAAACACACTCTGTGCACTATTCCTTAAAGCATTCCCTTTTATAAACACACTCTGTGCACTATTCCTTGTATATTTCATTTCTTCCCATTAGAAAACTAATTTTCTTTTATTTTACATACTAACCCCAGTTCCCCCTCCCTCTGGCTCCCCCACCCCTTGCTCTCACCCTTTCCACCCATCAATCCACTTCTGAGGGGTTAAGGCCTTCCTTGGGGAGTCAACACAGTCTGGCATACCAAGTTGAGTCAGAGACAAACCCCTTTCCCCTATATCAAGGCTGAGCAAGGTCTCCCACCACAAGGAGTGAGCTCCAAAAAGCCAGTTCATGCCCCAGGGATGGGTCCTGGTGCCACTTTCAGGGGCTCCCATAACAGGTCAAGTCTCATAACTATCATGCACATTCAGAGGGTCTAGTTCCCCAGTCCATAGTGGATTGAGCTCCCTCTCACTCAGGCCAGCTGTCTCTGTGTTTTTGCCCATCATAGTCTTGACCTAGATATGTAATTTTCATGGTAGAAGGTACCACAATATTTTTCTGTTTGTTTCTTTTCTGCTTTGGTTTGGGAAACAAGAACGGTGAATAGTATGGAGTAACCAAACATTTACGGGTGCGGAGAGATAGCTCATTGTTTAAGTGCTTTTCTTGCAGAGGAAACAGGTTCAGTTATCAGCACCACATGGCAGCTTACCACTGTCCTTAACTACAGTTCCAGGGCATTTAATACTCTCTTCTGGCCTCTGTGGATACAACACAGACACACAGTTCACACATATACATGCAGGTCAAGCACCTATACCCATAAAATAATGTAAGAATTTGTCAACTATAGTTGACATTTATGGCCTGATTCTTAAAGGCCAGGTGCTCTTTTAACTTCGTCACAAATGTGCCTTTTCTTCTCACTATGGCTCCCCTTCATGTAACCAAGTTAGAATATGATTTAAAATTCTGATAGTCCTGATCTTCCATATCAACCTTTGATGACTTTCATTTTCCTTACTGTTAGTGTCATTTACCTCCTTGAAACATATATTTTATTATAATTTGGACAGGAACATTTAAATATTTCTCCTAAGATTGATTTTTCAAATGATTTCCATAATTGTGTCACAGGTAATTTATTTAGGGTGGCAATAGTTGCAGATGTTAATTTAGTGCTTACTTTAACACAAAAACACATAAATAAATAGAAACCCTCAGTAACATATAAAATTAATGAAATCTAAGCCAACAGGTAGGTAGGAAATAATCCATCTGAAGAGTAACTAAGTACAGCTCCAAGTTTTATTTTTGTCATTGACTTTAGTGATGGGGGATGTCCTTCTGTATATATGTTTCTCTTATTGGTTGATGAATAAAAAATTGATTGGCCAGTAGCCAGGCAGGTAGTATATCAGATGAGAAGAATTCTGGGGAGGGAGGCAGAGAACCTCTAAGAGTAACATGCTGGTAAGATAAGATAATGTTTTTGTCAAACACCAAACAATACTTACTTATATTTTTGAAGGGCAAGCAATCACACTTTATTAGTTATTAGTTAATGGCACCTGTAGCCAGAAGGATACCTAAAAAGTGAGTTGGAAACACAAATAATTTTCTTTTTTTTGTGGTTTTGTTTTTGTTTGTTTTTTGAGACAGGGTTTCTCTGTATTGTTTTGGAGGCTGCCCTGGAACTCGATCTGTAGATCATGATAGTGTTAAACTCACAACCATCCGCCTGCCTCTGCTTCCCGAGTGCTGGGATTAAAGTCATGTTCCACCTACCTGGCCACAAATAATTCCTAAGAAGTTATTATAAATATCAGGTCTGTTTATGTCATACTTTCAGAATATAGATGAGAACATTATAGTGCCCAGGTTATGAGCATTAAGCATAAATAACTTGCCACCAATAAAACTTGGAGTAGGACCCTTGAAGGTTTTAGATATATCTTCTGATAACAGATGAAGCATCCATTGTTCCTTATAAATGTCATCTGTATTTATCTTGTAGTGAGGAAATGTACAAAGTATAAACATTTTGTCTCAGCAAAAAACAAGTGTTCCTCAAATAATACTTAGACTTATTTTCATGCATTTGTTAATTTTATTTGTCTTTACAAGAGGTCAACGGAATATCAACTTTTCTACACTAGTGCAATAAGTTAGAGACATTTTTATTTTGTTTGGGTGAATATAAAGTGAATCAAATAAAATGCCATGTTCAATAACAGTAGCAAAGAGAGAATCAGCTTACATGTAACTGGTGAATGGATAATGAGAATACATTTGTAGTCACAATTAAAGGGCTAAATTGGAGCAACCCCTTCCTCTCACCTACTCTCTACACCAAAGGACACTTCATAGAAAGTTGTCTCCACTCTGCTCTTTCTTTCAGAAATGGATGACAATGGTATCAGAGGATACTGGAAAGGGATTTCCTTTTTCAAGCCAGAGGGTGATTCTTCAATGGATGTCATTCTTGGACACCATGGATAACTTTCCTCAAGTCAATGTGCTTTGGGTCTAGTAGAGTGTGCTTCACTCTGTCCCCTTATATGACACCTAACACACCATCTGGGAGCATGTGTCAGCTGGAAACTCATACTAGTTTTTGGGAAAATGTGTAAATTAGAGGAAAATGGGGAGAGGAAAGAAAAAAGAATACAAAGAGCAAACGAGGAAAGCAAAGAGTTTTAGAAATTTGACAGCTGAAGTCTTTCACTTCCCACAACAGGAAGGTGGTTCTGGAATCTACAGGCACAGTTAGAGCAGACAACAACCATGGGAAAGAGTTCTGCTGTAGGAATCAGAGTATTACAGGGGTGGAGGCATAGTTCTCACTAGATAATAAATGACACTCCTTGATTAGAAGGACCTTTGTTTGGTTCTATCCAAGGTCTCTGAATCACCTGTGATCTTGGTGTCCCAGGTAGTGTCAAATGTGGGATTACTCTCCTGGCCTGGATTTTAGGCTACACCAGTCATTGGTTGCCCACTCCTTCAATCTAGGCCACCCTTATCCCAGCACAAATCATAAGCGGGAGAGACTGTAGGTTTAAGGTTATGTGGCTGTGCCTGGGTTGGCTTCCCACTCCCTGTACTTGAAGTTTTCGCCTCATCTCAAAAGATGTTCACATCAGGTTATGTATCTACTATTGCCAGGAGTCTCAGCTGGGGTCATTTTTGTAGATTCTTGAGAGTTCCCTTTGCACCAGGTTTCTCCATGTCCCCCGGAGCTACCCACCACTTACCAGTAATCTCTTTTAGTATTCTCTCTCTCTGCCCAACCTGATTATTCATGTTCCCATCCCTGCCTACCCTCTGATCTTCAGGCAAGCTTTACTTGTTAGAGTATAAACAAGATATCATTACAGGTCTCCCATGAATACCAACAAAACATGGCATATCAAGTTGCAATAAGACTAAACACCTCCCCATGTATTAAGACTGGGCAAGGTGACCCAGTATGAGAGGTAGATTTCCAAGAGCCAGTAAAAGAGTCAGAGACAGCCCGTAATCACACTGTTAGAAGTCCCACAGAAATCCCAAAGAACTTTCTTCTATTTCTCCTTCCCAGGGAGATCTGGGTGTCCCCCATTGAACTCTCCTTGTTAACTTGTCTCTCTGGGTCTGTCGATTCTAACATAGTTATCCTTTATTTTAAAGCTAGTATCTACCTATGAGTGAGTATGTGACTGGAGGAAAAATGTCAATGTATTTATGCCTAATGATATTCTTCTATAGTTATAGATTGGTGCCTAGCCCAATTGCAGTCAAAGAGTCTTCTTCCAGCAACTGATGGACACAGATGCAGAGATCCACAGTTAAACATTAGGCAAATCTCAGGGAATCCTGAAGAAGAGGGGGAGGAAGGATTGTAGGAGCCAGAGGGGCCAAGGACACCACAAGAAAACTCACAAAGTCAAGTAACTTGGACCCATAAGGGCTCACAGAGACTGAACCAACAACTAGGAATCCTGCATGGTACTGACTTAGGCATTCTGAATATATGTTTCAGTTGTGTAGCTTGGTCCTCCTGTGGGACTTCTAACAGTGGGAGGAGGGGCTGTCTCTGACTCTTTTACTGGCTCTCATACTGGGTCACCTTGCCCAGCCTTAATACATGGGGAGGTGTTTAGTCTTATTGCAACTTGATATGCCATGTTTTGTTGGTATTCATGAAAGACCTGTAATGATATCTTGTTTATACTCTAATCAGAGGGCAGAGCTAGCCACTAGTTAACCACAGAGGTCTGTACAGAAAGACAGGAAGTGATATGGTTGGATAGAGCAAGGAAGAGAGAGCTGACTGTCTGAAAACTGCACATGGGATTGTTCCAAAGAAGTGTGTGTGGTAGGAGCTGCCTGAAGGCAGAACCAGTGGGTCTAGGATGGGTAAGTCCTGTAACTTTTGGAGCCCAGGTCCCTCTGGAGTTTGGGGCCTGTGGAGTTTGTTGCAGAGAGACTGCAGCAGCAGCAGCAGCAGCAAAAATAACAACAACAGAAACATCCCAAACTCACTTAGAGGGTTAGGGAAAAAAGAGAGAAGAACCCAGTCAGCTGGGTGGGGACTCCAGCAGGGGAGGCCCACATTCATCTCTATCCTGTGCCAGTGGCTGCAATTCACAGGCAAGAGTCTTTTTTCATGAATTCATGTATCACATTGGGCACCAATAGGTAGCACGAATTCTAATAGGTCTTAATAATAACAGCCCAGAGTCAGATATAGGGGAAAATGCTGAAAGATCAGAGACAAAGGAGCAAGCCACAGCTACTCTTTTCTATAGGGACCTGACCTTTACTAAACTGAAATGGCAGCAGAGTGGATTGGGGGGGCAGGGAAAGTGTGTGTGTGCATGGGGGGGACTGGGAGGAGAGGAGAGAGTTGAAACTGCAGCTAGAATGTCGTATGTATGTATGTAGGAAGGAGCTCTCTAGAGCAAGGTGGAAAGAAGGATCATCTTAACATTTTGTGCAGTGTGCACTGTCCATGCAACTCATTTCATCAAGCCATGAGCATCTGCACAGTGGGATCCAGTACATTGACTTCACTGCTTGGCATATGGGCAGCGCTGATCATGCTGTGTCAGTTTGTTCTTTTTCTTCCTTTTCTTCCCAGAAATGGAGGAGCCCAAGCCTGCCTCCAGTCTTACTATTAAACCTTCACTTCTCCAATGCCCAATCCCTTTCTCCTGCGACTCTTGTTCACCAAACTTGTGTTCTGTCTGTGGTTTGCATAGATAGTCTCTCTCACTCCTGCCTTTCTGCTTGCAATCAGCTTTCCTTGTGACTCTCCCCCACCCCTACCACATCTTGACTAAGTTCCTGTCTTCTGTATACTTGATGGTGGAGCACTGGTGAGATTTTAATTCAGGAAGCATGGCTCGCAATCTGTGGAGCAACCAGAACAGCTGCTGCTGCTGCTGTTCAGTTTTTCTTGGCAGATGGACATAGAGGGAATTACGAATGGGGAAATTTGCTCAGCCTTGGCTGCTATTTCCTAGAGAAACATTGCATTTGCCAGCTGTCTCTCTCTTCCATACCACCCAAACATCATAGCTTAAGACGTAACACATTCCCTCACCCCAAGTTCATGACCTAGCGATTTCTCATAGTGTTCATTCAAAGCTATTTACCCTGTAGCCCTTTAACTGGCCAACTGACCACAGTGAAAAACAGGTTCATTTGGATTTTGGTAGCTAGAAGGATACATTAAGGCAATGCTATTCTATTTCTCCAACAAATTTATTTCAATACCAACATGTGTGCACATGTTTATTACAAATCAATATCAACGAGTTGTGCTGTATCTAGCATAAAAATACTCACTTTAAAGTTACAAATTAATGAAGTTTGAACCACTAACCCAGTCACGATAGCAGACTATTTCTATCACTTTTAAAAGTTGTGGCATCCTTTTACAGTAATCCCTCCTCTTCAACCCTGGCCTCTGGCACTCACTATGTCTTTTATTACTGGGGTGTGACTTTTTCAACACTTAAGAGAATTATATAGTGTGTGGGAAACCTTTACCCTGGCATCATTCAGCTTGATGACTTTGAATTCATCTCTTCTCTTGTGGGGATCGTTAGTCTGTTCCTTTTATACTGTGTAATTTAATCATTTGCCAGTCGATGGATATGTGGGATGTGGGATAATTTCAAAAGTCTGTCACATTGATTTTTAAGTACCCGAACTTTGTAAACTCCTGAGAAAATTTGTTAAGTTTGCAGCTGTTCTCATCACTGATTGTGCTTTTTCCTCTCTCGAGATTTTAACTACATAGATGGCATTTCATATCGTTAGCCACTTTTGTGGTGACAAACAACACCAATGAACTTTTCATGTATGTATTCACAAACTATATAGTGGTTGGCAAGCTTTCTTTTCCTTCTTTCTTTTTTTTTTGTATTATTTTCCTCCTATAGGCAGGCCTTACATAGCCCCAGTAAGCTTCAAAATCACTCAGTAACTGAGGCTCAACTTTTGATCCACCTTTCTCTATCGCTTAAGTTCTGGGACTATAGGTCTGTGATACCATGCCCAACTATGTGGTGAATTTTCCATTCAAATATTTTATCCATGTCGATCTTTTAATTGTGTTGTAGGAGTATATTATATTTCCCAAATAAAAATATTAGATATTTACTATGTAAATGTTTTCATATTTTGTGGCTTGCCTTTTTATTTTCTTTTGTTCTTTTCAAAGTTATTTCCAAAGCATACAAAATATTTTAGTATTTAATGAAAGGAATTTCAGCCAAGTTACTAAAAATAACACAATTGAGAGGAGAAAATGTTCAAATTTTCATATCCTTAACAGGTCTTTTGAAAATGGAAAGGTTAACCTTGTGAATTTTTAGCAACATTTGATTTTATTATTAGTGACTTAGGTATCTTTCGTGATTCAAAGTCACATACATTTTAGTTTGTTATTTTCTGAAAATATTAGACATCCACTCAAGCTTTTCTCAGTCTACATTTCACTATTGTTTTATAAACTGAGTGGTAAAGGTTAGGGTTCATTATTTCCATTTTAAGTTGCTTCTGTATTATTTGGGAAATCCAGTTCTTTTAGTACAAGATAATCAGAGGCAGAAATCTTTAAAGTGAGACAGTGGTCGAAAAGGAGAAAATAGCCGTAACATTTGAAACATTTTAAAAACAAATTTTTTAATGATTTTTGAAAAGCAAACTGAGCCGGTTGGTGGTGGGACACTCCTTTAATCTCAGCACTCGGGAGGCAGAGGCAGATGAATCTCTGTGAGTCTGAGACCAGCCTGGTCAACAAGAGCTAGTTCCAGGACAGGATCCAAAGCCACAGAGAAACCCTGTCTCAAAACAATCCCCCCAAGAAAGAAAAGTGAACTGATAGATATATTTTAATGGAATTTCATTCATTTAATTTGGGTATCTGTTTAAAAAGAATAGTTGATGTTTGATTGTCACATTCATGATCCCCATTAGGATAATAATAATAAAAAAAGGCATTTGTCCTGTGTTGTAGATCTTCAGATTGCAGAGAAAATCTGGTTGATGCATTTCTTTATTTTAAAGATTTTTAAATTGATCTCTCAAAATGCTTAGATGGGAATATCATGAGTATACAGGCAGTTTCACTAAATAACTGCCATTTTAAAATAACGCATGATTTCTCCTGAGAATTTTCTACAAGTGTTTATTAAAAGCACATGTTTTCAGTTACCAAGTAAGATTACCATTGTCAACTCTTTACATGTAAACATACTTAGGGATTTTGTTCAGACGATTTCCTGATAAGGTTAGTGTGGGAAATACTAAGAGGATATGTTCTGTATGACCTCTTGTGGGTTGTCACCTATGTGCACTGGTATTTGGCATTTGCCATTACCACAAACATCATTTAGTTTTGTTTTGATTAGCTCTATCTGAAGTTGGATTTTTTGCTTTTGCATCCGTTATACTCTTTAGCTTGGTTCTTCACCTTTACAACACATAAGCCCTATGCCTATCCCATATGTTAGACAACCTATTCTTGAGCTCTGTAGGATGAAGGTAAGACAAATAACATTACATCCAGATTTAGTTCCCTTCCTTAGATACTAGTCTGTGTGACAGACCTGGAGGGGTTCATTTCAGTTCTTCTCATGTGGCAGAGATGTAATATACACTAAATCTATTTTAGTTTTCCCTTATGTAGCCTCACAGCAAGATCTCACACATGCAAATGAGTTTGTTAAGGAAAAAAGCCTGTGTAAAAATCTGTTAGTTTAATTTAAGCAGTATTGGGATGAGAGGAACAATTGTGTGTTTTAATGCCAAATTAATCAAATAACTAGTCATACCTTATGCCACTTTTGAATCAGGATACAGGATTTAAATATTTTTCAGAATGTATACTGAAGAGTGCTGTGGATACAGTGAATGCTCAATGTTACCATCACTGTAGTGTTCAGTGGAAGGAGAGAGAGGCACATAGATATATTTCAATACTGTCATGTGAAGAGAACATACATGATTTTGGGACATATCAATATAAATTACTAAATATGAACACTTGCTAATTATAGCCAGCAAAGTAAACAATTGTTAAAACTGTAAAGAAAACAACATTTAGTTGAAGGCATATAGATTGAGTCGTATATGGTTTATATCCAATAAGATGATTATGCTTAATTCTGTGTATTAGAAACATGACCATTAGGTAATTCTCCTTTTGCTTTGTAAGCAAATGTTGCCACAAAACCCAGAAATATCTTTTCCTTATTTTATTGTCCACCAGCAAACCCATTTCTGATGGCTTAAAGAGATGGGCTCTTTATCTCTACCTAACCTCCCCATTTGGGGTACATAAATAAGGAAGGGACAATGGCTGGCCACGGTATCCTGTTTTTTAATTTTTGGACAGCCACCATTTATTAAACATTTAGCACCTTAACTAACTTTGTCACACATGTGATTTGAGCATTTTTCCTACTTAATTACCTATGCAGGGTTCAGTTGCTACTACTGGTGTAGATGGTAGATGTCCTCTTGTGAAGACTCAATGAGTCAATAACATCTCACATCATAGAAAGATATGTCTACTAAAAGAGTGACAAAATAACTGATAATCATATTTTAAAGCATGAGCAGGGTGAAGATTTTAACTCATTTGGAAACATCCTCTGATGTGTTGGTGCTGGGCCCTGTATTAGCTACTGCTCTAATTCCTTTCTCTGCTGTTAAGAACTTGAACAGTGTCTCTCATAGTATCATTTTTTTCTGGTCTAGATATTTCTTAAATCAAATGGAGCCATACTGTTAATATAGCATTATTCTTTTTTTAGTCTTTGTTTTGGATAAAACAAAATTACCAACTACAAATTTTATCATTTTTTAATTTTAGAAACAATCGTATTTTACATATCAATCCCCCATTCCCCCTTGCCCTGCCATCCCCCCATGCCCCCTACCAACCCTCCATCTCACCCCCCACCCACTCCCCAAGGATAGTGAGGCCCTCCATGGGGGACCATTAAAGTCCTTCACATCATTTAAGAGAGGGCCTAGACCCTCTTTCATGTATCTGGGCTGCAATAGTATCCCTCCATAGGAAATGGCCTCCCAAAGTCCATTTGTGTACTAGGAATAAACACTGGCTTCACTGTTAAAGGTCCCATAGACTTCCCAGGCTTCCAAGCTGGCACCCACATTCAGAGAGCTTGGTTCGGTCCAATGCTGGTTCCCCAGCTTTATGACTAGTGTCTATCTGCTCTCACTAGGTCAGGTCAACTGTTTATGTGGATTTTTCCAGCACAGTCTTGGCTCCTTTGCTGATTCCTCTTCCCTCTCCACAACTGGATTCCAGGAGTATGGCTCAGTGTTTAGCTGTGGGTGCCTGCTTCTGCTTCCATCAGCTACTGGATGAAGGCTCTAGGAATGGCAACCAAGGTAGTCATCAATCTCATTATAGCGGAAGGGCATCAAATGCAGCCTCTCCACCACTGCCTAGATTCTTAGTTGGGATCATCCCTGCGGATCCCCTAACAATTCCCCTGTGCCAGACCTCTCTCCAAACCTATACTGGCTCCCTCTATCAAGGCATCTCCTGTCTTGCGCTCCTCTATTCCTCCCCTGTCTCAGTACTCCTGATCCCTCCTGTCCTAGGAATTTTATCCTATGGAGATCCATACACATGCTAAAATATTTGTGTGTGTGTGTGTGTGTGTGCTTCTGTGTGTGTGTGCTTCTGTGTGTGTGGGGGTTATGCAATATTACATATGTACAGAGACCTAGGTAATAAGAACATGAGAGATGAAATAACAAGTTTTAAGCTTATCTGAGAAAAGTAACAATGGAAGCAGGGTGAAAATAGAACCAAAAGACTTTGGGAAAGGTTTTGAGAAACTTGGTTGAAAAAGTTAAAAATGCAAGATACATTTAAAACATAGAGATTAAATATCTAAAATTCTTAAGGAGAATGAATTCAGATTTCATGAATGTTATAAAATGGTACCATTTAACTTTTATATAATTGACATAAGATGATTTATATGATTGATAAGTACTTTCCAGAGAAGAAAACCAAGCAGTAACTTTGGTTTTACAACGTACATAAATCACATCATACATTTCTTTTATCTCTATTTTATCTCTATCTCTATTATCTCTATCCATATTTTGTAAGATACAAACATAAATATATTTTAAAGTAGAAATTAAAACTCTAGAAAGGAAATATGTTTATGCAGGAACTCTGGAGTATTGAAATAAAGAACAGGCAAAATATAGTCAATAACTAGACACAGGAAGGTGAGCATATGGGAGAAGGTGAATTAAGGATGTCCTGAAGTTTCTGTTGGAAGCTTCTAGAAATTTCACTTGGAGGGGAATGACACAAGAAGGAAACTAATGTCTAAAATAGGATTTGTAGATGCAGTTATTAAATAATTTCCATGCTCATTTTTGTCCTTTGAGTTTAGGTTATTTAAAATAATTACAATGAATGATAGTACTATATATCATTTCAAATCCATGTATTCTCTGTGTATACATGATTGCTGGTGTCAGAACCATAGTGAATATTTCTCCAAAACTCATGGTTTTGTTACATTGCTGAAAATTCTTGTATTTAAAAATGAATTATGCCTAAATGTGTTTAACTATATTAATGTCCTTTCATGGGGAGATGGAATTCGACAAGGTTTTAGAAATTGTAAAGAAAATACACTCCAAATGTCATTTTCCTAGGACTTTTTAAATTGAGAGTACCAACTTTCAAGTTAGATGACAAAGGAAGAGTGATTTTAGAAGCTTTGTACTAATGTATCACTTATGTCAGTCACATTGAGTTGTTTTTCAAAAAGAAGGAAAATGGAGGAAAGATTGGATCATAGATTCACAGACTCAACTCCTAAACAGTGTTTCCTTTGCTGTGAATAGGGGGTGAAACATAATGGTGAGGAATGCAGGATCAAGCAAAGTTTCTCATCTCATGGGAGCCAGGAAGCATGCAGAAAGACACAGAAGGGATAGCAGAGTCAAAGAATCAAATCACCTATAAGAACAATTTTACTAGATAGATAGTAGGTTTATCAGCAGAAAATCTTACATGTCAAGAGAAAATATTATGAGATATCTAAAATTCTGGGAAAATTTAACATCGGCAAAAAACAAATAAACTAAATAATCAAACCTTGACAAGGAAGAATAGTATACTCAGCAAAGTTCTCTTTCACAAATAATAAAGGAAATGAGATTCTTTAAAGATAAACAAAAATAGAGGGAATTTATCATTTCATAATAGGTTTCTAAGAAATGACTTGGCATGTCCTACACAAAAACCAAAATGACAGTATCTGCCTATCATGAAATCATGTATAGTATCAACCTCACTAGAAGGACAGATTAAAAATAGAGAAAGAAGAAATTTGAGCCCATAAATACAGAAATACACTAAACAACAAAAATGGACAAGAATGAGAGAAAAGAAAAGAAGATATACAAAACAACCAACAATAAATTAAATAAAATGACATTGTCAGATTATCACTAATCAATAATAACCTTGAAAATACAAATTGCATATGTCAGTGGAAATATTTTTTTAAAAAGCCAAATCTTTGAATGCCTAGAGGAAATTCACCTCAACAGTGATGAAAGGAAAGATATAGAAAAAGAGACAAGACATAAACTGAATACAACCAGAATTAGCTATACTTACATAGCATAAAATAAAACCTAAGTAAGAACATACAAACTGACAGAACTCATTGAACATGGAGATGCAGAACTGATGCGTACGTAGAACCTTCATTCCCATGTTTTAGTGTATTTGACATGGTGAGGCACTCTGCAGGCTACTAAAAGAAAAACATAAATACCAGTTCACCCACAAAACCTTTAAGCTACAATCTCTCCTGCCTGTGAAATATTCTAGGGCAATGGTGGCACAAAGATCATGGTAATAACCAGCCAATATCTGACTTGACTTAAGGCTCTTTCTGTGAGATGGACCCCACACCTGTCACTGTTTGGGTGACCAAGAACCAAAGACTAAATAGCCCAGGGACCTGGGGTAAAATCAAATATTGTTGGTCTAGGAACAACAACAACAATTTAACAATAAACAATAAAATGACTCCTAATGATATTCTGCTCTACTCATATATTGGTGCCTTTTTCTGTCATCATCAAAGAGGCTGCCTCCTACAGCATCTGGGAACAAACACAGAAACTCATTGCTAGACATTTTGCAGATACAGACTTTGGAACACAGCTATAAATGAGATGTCTCCATCAGAATCCCTCCCCTCAGAGCTCTGGAAATCCCATGGAAGAGGAGGCAGGAGTATGGGAGGTAGAGGGGATGGAGGACATCAGGAGAACAAGGCCCTTTCAAAACACTGAGCAAAGGTCTTATGAACTCCCAGAGACTGAAGCTGCAAGCACAGGGCCTACATGGCTCTGCATCAGATCTAGAGGGCCCTTTGGTTTAGAACCCTGCACCAAAATTACTGTCTACAAAGATCTGTGGAGAACAACAAATCATGAGGCCAATTTGGAAAAAAATATACAAAGTCATAGTGTCATCATGTAGTAATAAAGGAATTACTTCAACAATAGAAATCACTGATTGTAAGTTATATACACTAACTTCTTGGAAATATAGTTATATGAAGATAATAATTCAATGTCTAAATCAAAGATTGGTTATGTTAATCATATTGGAGAATTTCAACTATTCCAGTCCCATCATTGGAAAGATCATCAACTCAAAATCTCAACAAAGATAGCTACACTGTATACTACACTGTAGATGAAAAGAACTAGCAGATATATATATATATACAGAATATTTATTTCAAAAGTGAAAAATACAAATTTTTGACATTCCAATTGCAACATTCTCTAAGATCATATGTGTGCCACAAAACAAATCTCAACAAGTTAAGAGAGTGACAATCACAATATTAATCTTTACTGGCCATGAGAAATGAAGCTACAAATTTGTAAAAAAAATTAAAAACTGTGTAAGTTCCCTGAAATTAAAGGACATGCTTTTGAAAGGTATATGTGTTACTAAAGAATTTATTTATAATTTTTTGAATGAAGTAGTAAGGGAGCATACTACAATGTCAAAGCTTTGGGATAAAACAAGAGAACTAATAGAAAAGTTTATAGTAATAAGTGTCCACATAGAAGATAAGAAAATAAAAAGCCAATTAAAATTATCGAGAGAGGGAGCAAGGGGGAAGCAGGGAGAGTGGAGGAAGGGAGGAAGGGAGGAGAAAGAAGCCAGGAGAAGAGGAGGGGGGAGGAGAACATGAGGGATCCGGAAGATTGAGTAGGGAGAGAAATAGAGGAGAACAAAAAAGAGGGAACCACTAGATGTTTAAAGAGAAATCTGGCACTAGGTAATTTTACAGAGATCCATAAGGATGACCCCAACTAGGAACCTAAGCAATAGAAGACAGGCTACCTTAAATGCCCTTCCCCTATCATGATAATGATGACTACCTTAAATGTCATCCTAGATCCTTCATGCAGTTGCTGATGGAAGCAGAAGCAAAGACCCAGAGCTAAGCACTGAGCCAAACTCCTGGAATCCAGCTTCAGAGAGGGAGGAGTGACCAACAAAGGGGTCAAGACCAAGCTGGGAAAACCAGTAGAAACAGCTGAACTGAGAAAGTGGGAACTCATGAACCCCAGTCGGACAGCTGGAGGACCAACATAGGACCGAACCAGCCCCCTCCCCCAATGTGGGAGTCAGCTAGGAGCACTGGGCAGTCTATGGGGCCTCTGGTAGTGGACCCAGGATTTATCCCTAGTGCAAGAGCTTCAGGAGTCCATTTCCCATGGAGGGATACTCTCTTAGCCTAGATACACGGGGGAGGGCCTAGACCCTGCCTTAAATGACTTGGCAAATTTTGATGATCCCTCATGGAAGAACTCACCCTCCCTGGAGAGAGGATTGGGGGGTTGGTGGCGGGGCATAGAAGGATGGGAGGGCGAGGGAACTAGGATTGATAAGTAAAATAAGATCTTTTCTAATTTAAATAAAATTTATTAAAAATATTACTGAGAGGAAAAATATAAAAAGTCATGGCTGGAGAGAAGGTGTAATTGGAAAGTTCTTGTCATACATGTGTGACTACTCAAGTTCAAAACCTATATATCATCTATATAAAATGCCAATCATGGCAGCGAATTCTGTAAGCCCCCCATATACACGTGCACACATGAGCATAAACACAAACATATACAAGGAAAAAGACAAACCAGAAAAAATTACAAACAAAAGTATAAAGGTACAAAAGTTTAAAGTTTGAAAGAACTAAAACATTTTTATCAAATAGAAACCTACACATTTCAATTTAATCAAATGAAGAAGAGGGGAGACCCCTCATAAATAAAATCAGACATCAAAAGGACATTACAAGTGGCACTACAGAAACAGAAACGATCACTAAACATGTTACAATCAACTGTGTACCAACTGGAACACATTCAAAACCTACATACATTTTTCAACAACTCAATTACCAAAATTCAGCCACAAAGTCGCTGAAAACAAAACTGAATGATAGAAAATTTCTTAGTACAAAACATTTAGGACTGGGCGACTTTGTCGAATACCAAAACAAACCACAAATTATCTTCAAATATTCCAACAGATTGAATTTTTCTTAAAAGTTCATACATGGCCAATACCACCCACGCACCAATACCAGACACAGTCTTACAATAGAAAGAAAGATATCAGTATTCTCAATGAAAATGGATTAAAAATAATCCTCAGCAATGCACTAGGAAGCTGAGCTGAGTAGCAGTATATCAAAAGGACTTTGCACAATGATCAAATGGAAATGAAGCATGAACAATTCAAAATGCACAAATAATTAATTGCATGTAATGTATCAGATGACCACACAGGACAAAAATCCTCTGCTTGTTTCAACAAATACAGAAAAAGCATTTGATAAAGTTCAGCACCCCCCCTTTTTTTTTTTTGTTTTTTTGAGACAGGGTTTCTCTGTATTGTTTTGAAGGCTGTCCTGGAACTCTCTCTGTAGACCAGGCTGGCCTCAAACTCACAGAGATCCGCCTGCCTCTGTCTCCTGAGTGCTGGGATTAAAGGCATGAACCATCGTCAGGCTTCAGCACCCCTTATGATATAACCACTCAACAAATTAAGTATGGGTGGAACATACCTCAACATAATAAGGCCATATATGACAAACGCACAGCAACAGCCAGGCTGATTATGCAAAGCAATTCTTTTCCTCAACGATTGGGAACAAACAGTGGATTCCACTCTCTCCACTCAAGTGGATTCACTGAGAAGTTAATCAAGGACACAGTCTCACACATGAAAAACATCTGAAATAAATTTATTCATGGAAGCTAGTGATAGAGACATTTTTTGAATGCCAAAAGCATACAATTTAAGAGTTCTTGCTGGGCTGGTTTTGCTGGCCCAGGCCTTTAATTCCAACACTCAGGAGGCAGAGATAAGCTGGGACTAACTAGAATGACCCTCATCTCAAAAAACAAAACAAATAAAAATAAACAGGCAAAAATTGTAAATGTGGGTCAGTATTTATCCCGGGTATATAAATGGACTTTGGACTCCCATCCAACAATGTGAGATGCACTCTCACCCTGAACTCTTGGGGGGAGGGTCTAGGCCCTGCCCTGGATGAAATGACAGACTATGGGCACCCCCATGGAGGGCCTCACCCTCCCTGGGGAAATGAGGGGATATTGGGGGGGGGCTGGAGGAAGGATACGGGAGGAGGGGAGGGAAACGGATAGGGACCTGGAACTGACTTGTGAAGCACCCTTGTTTCTAATTTAAATTTAAATTAAAAAAAATGAAAACAAAAAAAAATATAAATGTGAAGGCCTAAACAAGACCTTCAGCACATACAAAGCCAAGATGGACAGCAATATAGTCACAGAAACACCAATTAACAACTGAACTCATTCATTGTAAAGCTAGTTTTGATATAACCAGTAGAATAATCTGACAAACAGACCAGCACACATGAAAAGCAAAGAACCAAGTCGTTTGATGGTCGGTAACTAAAGTTTGACAGTCGAACTTTTGAGCAATGCGTTGTTTGTGGGCATGAGATTTGTTGATAGTCTCATCTTAATTCCTTAATTTGATCCCCAATTTATAATTACTTTGACAGAGTGATGCAGTGGCCTGAAACAGATCCATGCCTATGACCTTCTACTTAACACTGCCTATGTAACATGTCCCCAGATACTTACTATATGTCATTCCTAGTCTCTTGATCTACAAAGTGAGAATGAGATACTTGCCAAGTCTAGGCCTGGATGGTAAATATGGTGGGAGAAATAATGATATTTATTGATACCTACCTTGTTAGCCATAAAAATATGATTTTGTAAATAAAAGAGAAAATTGGGAAAAGGCAAAGCTGTAGAACTAAGAACAATAGAAATAGCCTCAGTGTGCTTTTCCCTTCAAATTACTTCTAATATACAAAAATATTCTCAGTGCCCCTGGTGACAGCCTAGGTACACTGTAAATAAAACTCTATTTTTATTAATATTTTGTTTTTGTGTACTGCTAAATTCTTTTAGGAAATTTTGCTTTCCTGATTGTTTTAATTAAGTACTTGGGTATCTATATTATGCACATATGCTCACACACATGCCCAACACACACACACACACACACAAACACACACACACTCTAATATGCGAGTTAAGTTTCAAAGTAATTGCACTTAGAAACTTAAGGTTCTGTTACACTCTTCTTCTATTGAAGAGCCAGGTATAAACAGATTGTAGGACATTGAAATGGTCATCATGGCCACACTCTGGAGATGGAGACAGGGTCACAGAAGTGTACAAGCACATCTCTTGAGTCCTGTCACATTCTAAATCTCACCCTTCTCCTGATTTTAGAATTTCAGTGATGGAAGTAACTGGCATTTAAAATAACTTGTGGTTATAAATTCCATAATATCATTAAAGTAAGATCTAAAGTTACTGAAGCCTCAGTTCAATATTCATAATCTTTGGAATCTGATAATCATTGCTATCTGTGGCCACAATCGTTGTCAAATGTGATATTGAGAAAAAACACTCAAAATCTTTTTTTTTTTGGATTGAGAATAATCCTCAGGTAAAATTCGATTAATTCTCACAGATAGGTGTATTCCTGGGGACGTCTGTCATGGACAAACAGGAATTCAGTCTGCAGTGAATGATTCAAACTGACCCAAGCTTTCAATACATGCTCTTTTCCACGTATCTTGAAGTAATAGCTGCCATTAGTTCTTACTCCATCATTCCTGAGTCTTACACACTTGCTCTGAAATGACAACTGAGAAATACAAGAGCTTAATCATTTTGTATTGAACATGTTTTCTATAGAAATTGGTTCTGGAGAATGAGTTATTGTACTCCATGCCAGTTATAGAAGAGAATGCTTTCCATTATCAAGAGGCAGAATGCTTGCATTGTATCCTATGATGAAAAACAAATGGTTTCTATATTTCTTTTCAATATGTATACATGCATTAATTTACTGGTTTGAAGTTAGAAATTATAGTTCTGCCATTTAAGAGTACTATTTTCTCTTTTCTACTTGCTTAAAACATTATTTAAAATTTCTTATATGCATATATGGATTTAAAATGTTGGAGAGTTGGCACAGGTATTAAGAGTGAGTACTGTTCATTTTGGGGACACATATCCACATACACATAGTTAAAAGTAATAAAAATGAATCTTTTTATAAATAAAGACTAAGGAAAATACAGTTTGTGTGAGGCAAACTCAAAAAATAATTCAGTAATTTTGGAGCCTTACTCCTCTCAGGTATAAATTCAGAGAAGTTTTGTATATTCCTAGAATTACTTCAAAAAGACAAATCATAACAATTTTTACAGAAAAGTACTCAAAATAGACTGCAATAGTTGATCTTTATTGTCTATTTGATGGACTATAGATTCACCATAGACAAATAGTTCTTGTGATATCTAGTTGATTTTAATTTGGAAGGAAGATTCACACTGGATGTGGTGGGTATTTTCCATGGGTTGGGGTCCTGACCAGAATCATAATAAGAAATTGAGGTGAACACTCCCTTTGCTTCATGACTATGGATGTAAAACGATCAGCTGTTTCATAGTCTTGCTGCTACAGACAGAACCATTTTCACCCCTTTGCCTCCCCTGAAGTTATGGGCTACGTCATCTCAGTATGAACCACCAAAAAATCTTCTTTCTCAAACTGCTTTGGTCATGTACTTTATCATAACAACAAGAACATTAACTGATGCATATGTTAAATCCAACCTTGGCATACACTCAGGGTTATTAGAAGGATGTAAGGAAGACAAATATAAGTAATGATAACATGGATATAATTGCCTTACTTGTAATTTTGGTACAAACATTATCTAAGTGTTATTCATCACAATGGATAGCAAATGACTCAAAATTTATTTGTATTTGAATTCCTGAAAAACTTCTTAATTTTTTATGTTTATGGGTATTTTGAACACATGTGTGTCTGTATACCATGTACACAATAGTCCTCAAGGAGGCCAGAAGTGGGTGTTGGGTCCCTTTGGACTGGAGTTACAGATGATTGTGAGCGATCACGTAAGTGCTGGAAATCAAACCCATGTTCTTTAGAAGGGACGACAGTGCTCTTAACCACTGAGCCATTTCTCTAACCCCTACTTCCCTTTTGATAGTAATCTCCTGACATCAGAGAGATAAGAAATGTTCCTTATTGTTTTTATAAAAAAACATTAATACATTTTCTCCTCTTGTGTTTGAATATAAAGAACAACATTTGGCAACCTCAGATCACACACATCATAAAACAAAGAAAAATAATATGAAAAGCATTATACATCATACATACAAACTCAGTTTACTTATACATAGAAAGTGGGTGAAGATCATTTCTAGGGTTAGGAAGTGACAAGGAATTTCTCACAGAAAAACAGAATTTATTCACTTGTATATAAGTTTCTTTGTTCTCATCCTGTGCTGTCAATATCAACTAATCACCCAGTAGGGAGGCCAGAAACCCTCAGACAGGAAAATCTTATGGGCAGATGTGGTATTTTCCCCAGATTGTTTAAGAAACAAATGGAAAAACTACTATTAGGAAATGGCCTACATCAACACAAAATCATTGCAATATAGAAAAAAATCATCAGTCTATCTTGCAGAAAAGGCTAAGTAGTAAACTTTTCCTATCTTCATTCACCATTTAATTTTTTTCTAGGTGTGGAAGAAATCTGAGCAGAACCTGGAAAGTATGAGACAAAAGCAGCACTATGAATGAAAGGCAGTATGCTGGCCCAGGAGTTGTCGTAGTAAGAGATGAAGGATGACAAAACAGGCTCTAGAGGCTAGATCCTCTCTGGTTTCTAATGGTAGGATGTTGTTCATTTGAATTGTGAGTCCAAAATGAATAGTTTAAATCCCAATATGACTTGGGAATTTGATGTGAGGTTATGTTTTTGTTGAGATAGTAAATTATAGCATCATCCCTTCCTTTTTGTTTCTTCAAAGCCTCCCACATGTCCCTCCCTGTTCACTTTCAAATTCATGGCACCTTTTTTCACTAACGGTTATTGCGTGCATATACACATATATTCCTACATATTATTTTTCAGTCCATATAATGCTACATGAATGTTTGTTTTCAGGGATGGTTGTTTGGCATTGGACAACCAATTGGTGTGCTCTTCCCTGGGCAAGACCTTCTCTGCTGCTTCCAGCTTTCCTCAGTTGCCTATAGTTCTTGGTGTAGTGCTAAGGCCTCATGGGTTTTTCTCTATTCAGTTTGCCATGTCCATTGGTATTATCCTTGCTTAGCTCATGTTTGGGCAGCTATGTTGGTGCGACTTGATGGCTATAGCTTCTAAAGTCATAAGGAAGCACAACCTCACAGCAAACTCCCTGATACCCTATTTCTTGCAGTCTTTCCATCCCTCTTCTACAGTAGTCCTTGAGCCATAGTTGTGGGAGTGTTCTGTGGATGTGTTCACTGAGACTGGCTGGGTTCCTTGACTCTGCATCTTGATTGGTTGTCGTTTTCTGTAGTGGTCTTCTGTCTGTTACAAAGGGGAGTCTACTTGATGAGGAGTGAAGACACTTGTCTGTAGGTGTAAGGACAAATGGTTTAAAGACTGTTTTTGGATACTATGCTGGTTTAGCAAATTAGAAATTGCAGATTTTCCTCCAATACTAATGACTTCACGATCACTGAGTAGCTGGCACGGCTTCCAGATCAAGGTATGATTACCATCTTGGTGAATGGATCTTAAGTCCAATTAGAGAGCTGTTGCTTATGGCTAAGGTGTACATGCCACTACTGTACCCTTAGGGTTATTATGCCATGCTGGTCATTGATGTGGTTGATGGGTGTCATGGCTGGGTAGAACTGTTTGTTGCTTCTCTCTTTTGTAATTTTGCATAGTGCCTTCTGATATTGAAACCATGAAAGCTAGTTTTCAGAGAGGGAGCATTGAGATTAGTTCAGGTACAGGGTCTCTAGGCTAGGCCCTGTTTCTGAAGTACATGTGATCTTCATCAATAGGACTTCTATTCGCCTCTGGAGGGGTAACCAAGGGTGACAGAAATAGGCTGTTGGCTTTGGAAGTCTCTTGGACATGCTTGGTCAACAAGTCAACAAAGGTGTTTGGTGTTGGCATTTTTGTTAGGTAGCCTTTGGCTCTTGTGGGGGAGTTTCATTAGCACAGATGAGAAAAGTACTGAGTTTTTTTGGGGGAATTGTGCTTTCTGTGAGAAATGACATTGTTATCACAAGAAAATCACCTTCCTTAAATGGTTGTGGATTCTATGGTTTAGTATGCTATGAGTTTGCCTCTGAAAAAACCAGGTATACACACATGCTACAATAATAGGGAAAAGGCAGACATCAATTTGAGAGGGATACATGGGAGCACAGGAGTTGGAGTGAAGAAAGAGAATGGAAGAACAATATAAACAATGTATTTTAATTAAAATATATAAAACAAAAATTTAAAAAAATAGCTAGGAAAAAAAAGAGACAGCTTGAGTCAATGTTATCCTTCAAAATAGGAGGTGGCCAAGGCAGTGACTGCCATTCCCCACAGAAATCATGGGAAAAGTCTAGGAATTCTGAGTCTCCCTCAGTATGTGAGACACACACCTGATTCATACAATTTAGATACTTGTGAAAATGAACCCAGAAGATATGTGAATTAAGGGAAGAAAACTAAATGTATTTTTCTCTAGAAACCAACCATATTTTAAATTGATTTTCCAGTTGAAATTTCTGCCTAAAGTAATTGCTGAGAGCTTAATGTATCTTCCTTTTGGAAGGTTGGCAAGAAAGGTCTATATATAGTGTAACTAGGAAGGATAAAATTGTATATTTATGAGACAGGTCGTGAAACCTGTTAGCCATCTACACTGTCATGTATAATTAAAGTAATAATTAAAACAGCTTGTTTCTACTCATTAAGAAGATTCATCTAACATGTGTGTAGTTCATATTAGCAGTGAACATCTTTGCTTCTGACAGTTCTCCATAGATTAGACATAATTTCCAGATTTGATCTGTACATCAGTGTTTCAAAATGTTATGAAAATTAGTTTTCACTCTTGCTATTATGAGACAGAGAAATATGGAATTTGGGCCTCCCTTGGGCAATAGAGAACACTAATTCATCACGGTCCAAGCTATTCATGATAGTCCTCTTTAACTTTTCTATGCATCTGAATTATGGCTTGGGAAGGAGATTACTGTGCTCAGTCCAGATCTTTAAAAATTTTGTATTATTTTTAACTGATAAGTAATACGTTATATATTTATGGATCAGACTATGCTAATGCATCATAGAATGAATAAATCAGACACTTAGCTGTCATGTTAAACAGAAATCATTTCTTTGTAGTCAGAACATTGAAAAACAATTAGTTTGGAAGATAGAAGTATTTGTTTTAATTATATTATGCAATAGAGCACCAGAATTTATTTTTTTCTAATCATAGCTTTGTGTGTAAAGTTGGCTTATGCCTTTTTGTGCTCTGAATTCCACCCCTACCAAGCTCTGGAAAATAGCTGCTATTTATGTGAGTTTTACTTTATGAGCTATCACAGGTAAAGGTGGCCGTTTAACACCTATTTGGTTTATTTGACATAATGTTCTCTAGGCTCATTCCTATTTAGCAAGTTAAAGACTTTCTTGGGTTTTATATTTTGTCTGAATGGTGTTACATTGTGTTTATATAATAAACTAAAAGTCCACTCATATATAGACAGGATCATTTCTATAACTTGGCTACTGTTAATTACATCACAATCAATGTAGAGAAATGCCCATATTTTTTGGTTTATTGTTTTGATTCCTCTGTATATATGTTGCATAGTAAGATTGCTAGATCAGGTAGCAATCATATGCTTGGATTTTATGGGATTGCTGTGCTATTATTTTCAGGATGAAAGATAAAATCTATTGATGAGGATGCAGGGAAAAGGGAACACCTCATGTTGAAGGCTTTTGTGGATCACTTTGCTGATGCCTATGTTTGACTCTCTTTCCTGACTTCTCTGGGTCTCCAAGCCTCAGGCAATGATTGTGGTGCTCCAGAATGATATGTAGACTTAACAAAAATTATCCTTATGGGGAATCAAAAAAATCCTAAACTTCTGAAGAGCAAGGAGTGGAAAACACAAAAGACACAGTATTTTTGACAAAAAGGAAAAGGCACGATGAGTTAATGTTCGTCATGCTGAGAATAGTTGAGGGGTTTAAATCAGAGGTGAAGAACATTAAATTTTCAGTTACCTTTTGGCTGCCTTAGTGATTTAATACTCCCCATTTGGTCCTGTATCTTGTATAAAAATCATGCTGTCACAACTTAGGGAAAGAATTTTACATGAGATGAACACGCTAAAGAGGACAAGCAGAGAATGTACACAATAGGCAGAGAGAGGGGACACAATGTTGAATTGCTCTGCTTTCTTCTCTTTCAAATTAGAATAAAAATGGGCTCACTGCTTTCTTTGAAATGAAGGACTCAGGTCTTGTACTTTAAATAAAATATGACCACCAATAACTGGGAGGGAAGAGGTGTATTTAAGAGTCTGACAAAGGTTTTGGGGAGTTAAATTACTCTATCACAACCCTAACAGGTTAGGGGCTCCTACTTCCCAGTTTTAAAGAGTTAATCCCCAAATCTAATGGTGAGTAGCTTCTCAGAAATGGTTTCTTTCCATTGAGATGTTAAATGCCAGCAATGAGAACTCTGAATTGATGAACACTAAGGGATATACCACAACAAAGTGTGTTTCTTCCTAATGGAAAGTTAGCCTCCAAAATAGAGATTAAACAAAAATCACATTTATCGAAATTGCTTTGTAAACAAAACAAAACAAAACATGCCTTTGCTATCCTTTCCTTCATAGTGGGCCTTGACCATTTTAGTTCCTCTGGGCATTCAGTCTGTAGCCTTGGAGTCTTGGTGTTTTTTCCATTTCCACTCTCTCCTACCCCCAAATTATAAGCAGCCAAGAGAAGCTATCTGAGTAAACACATGTGTGACAAATATTCAAATGCCACATCACGGTTACACCAGAGAGGCATTATTGGGGGATATTATGGTAGTGTGGGGTTTGTGGAACTCTTTTATTTTATTTCACATTACTATTCTTTTAGGGTCAGATCAAGGTAATATGCTTGGTGAGCAAGCACTGGACCAATGATCTTTACTGTGGGTTGATATTAGTTTAAAGAATTTGAACTGTTGATTTTTTTTTCTTTTTCAATATTGTGATCACTTGATATTTTGCATGCTCCTTAGTGAATATAGTATATTTGACAGTCTCCTTATTTGGGCTAGCTGTGAACTCTTGGTAAGTGGAAGAAATCTCTGCCAGTAAATATGGGCTAGTTCATGTCTGTGTTCCTTAATGTATATATGGGATTGTTAATATGTATATAGTAGCTTGTTGAAATGCAACATGAAACCTTAATTTCCTTTCCAAACTTTCTTAGAGGATGTTGAGTGCATCTGAAAGGATATTAGTGAAACTAGGCACTGACTCCATGTTGGTATATATCTCTGCCCAGTTGTTGAGGTACTAGCAAATCTTGCTTACAGAATCACACTGGGCAAATGTTTTCCCACACTTCAGAACAATGTTGAATTTAAGATGGTAAAAGATATATAGCTGGGAAAGTTTTCTGACTCACATTGAATTGACCTGATTCTAAGACCTCCAGAATTCCTTTTCACATAGACTCGCATTTCTCTTCTCAGACTTCACATGTATTTCTTATCATCAGTCTTGTTACCATTAAGTAAATCATACAAAAAAGTGGGATTCAATGAAAACATTATTGTTTTCTTTAAGATACTGAAACAAAACCTTATTTATAAAGAATTATAAATGTTTTTAATGGAGCCAAAACCAACACATCTGCTTTGTGTTTAGTGATAGCTTATAAGGTGCAGTTGGGGACACAATTCATCCATCTTTGTGTTCTCTCAGCTTTACCAAGCTAGCTCTTACACATGAATGTGTCTTTTTCTGCAAAACTGTTCCACTAAGAACACAACACTGGAGAAAGCCTCTTTTCCCCATATTGGATTTTCCTACTGCTGGTACAACAAAGATTAAATAAAATTGTAAATATATGTCCAAAATAATTTCTGTTGAAAGAAAAGCCGAGTATAGAATCAATCTAAAATAAATTTAGCTTGTGAAGTGTTTTATTCCCAAGAGTACATCAAATTTAGAGTAGGCTCATATTGTGACTAAACATGGCGCAAATCTGAATAAGCAGATGATTTGTGTTCGTTACAGCAGCAGATGCCCACAGTTCTCAAAAAATCTATGAACCCTACACTGTTGAGAATTGAATGTGTGCTCCCAGAAAGCATCTCAATGAGCTGACCAGGTTGCCTCCGCTGCTTTGGAAGATCCAGTGACATGCACACAACTGGGGTAATTCAGTGAATACATTACATCCTGTCCCCTGGGTGCTCACAATCCTTAATCCATGTCTTTGCAATGGTTATCTTTGCATTTCTCAGACCAGAAGGCATCAAGAATGGATGTCCATTGAATATTATTTTGGTCATCTCCAGAGAGAGGAAGTCAGAAAACATAGTATATGTACAGCATGGGACAGAGGGAGCCACTTGAACTAAAAGGAAGCCACATTGAAACAATATATTTTCCTCACACCTTCTTCCAAATGGGCAAGTTAGTAGTCATCGCAGAAAGTCGAAAATGGCAATTATCTTTTCTCAGACCCTTAGACATCTATATTGTCATGTATAATTAAAGTAGCAAAGTCTGTACTTCAAAGCTTGCCTTATTGATAACTCGCTGGAATTAGTTTTTGAGAACTCACTGGAATTCACTCAAAATTGTAGGCATTTCAGAGCATCGCCTTTATCACAACCTGTTCCTTTACACTTTATGCAGGCATCCTGCCATTAATTACTGCTAGTATCTTATTTAACTAAAAGAAGAAAATAGTAAAAAATTATTTAGATAGTAAAAAAATATAATAGATTATATAAATTATCATTAGGACATATTGGAATATTTCTTCCGAATTTCTGCTTTCATTCAGACCTGAATATCTTAGCTGTTGCAAAAAGCAATGGTCAGCTGAGAGCTAGCACTGTCCTTGTATGACTCAGATTTGACAAGTGAGATTTGCTTTGAAATTTACTTTGGGGCTATGTCGTGTAAGGTCTCCCCTTTCCTTCTTTCTCTCTTCCCTCACTGTCATAGTCATACAGCACACATATAAGTAAGATTCTTCTTACGTGGTAATGAATTCCTCCCCTTTAAAGATAACTAGAGTAGTTAAGATGAAAAAAATAAGAAAAAGGGATAATACAGGAAAAGAAATCAAAAATTCTTACTTGCAAATGATTGACAATGTATGTCAGGGATACAAAAGTTTCAGCAGAGAGCTCCCAGAACTAGTCAGTGCTTTAGAAAAGTAACAAGATAGAAAATTGACATACAGATTCCCATTCATTGAACTCTAATAGCAACCTCTAGGCAGGATGTATGCATAGTGATAGTTGTGGTAAAACTATTAAAGAGAGATCCACAGCTCTGTGACTGAGTTTGAGACCTGTTCTGTGGGAGGGAATTCATGCCAAGTACTGTGAGCTCAATGGAAAAAAAAACATGACTGAAGAGATTATAACCCTAGGGGAGAACATTCTGCCAAACTGACATGGAGTCAAACTACCTTCTAAACATTTAAGTCTAAACTCATAGACAAATGGTACCACTAGCCTTTGCCAGACAATATTCTATTTGCAAACAATAGCAGTGAATACAGATACTTATGGCTGCCCAAGATGCTAAAAGTAAGGGACAAGTCAGTGTCCAGCTCTTCCCTTCAGCAGGACATGTATACAACCTACTCTAAGACTTAGGATCAGGAAGAGGTGGGAAAGGAACATAAAAATGGAAGATAGGCAGAAAAGGTATAAGATGCTCTCTTCTGGACATGATGCAGCTCAGTCAATTCTAAACTTGTGGGAGTTGGAGTTGCCTGGCCTTTCACAGACCGGGCCTCTTATTAGTAAATCATAAACAGCAGAGGAGGTCATAGGTCACTTATCCTTCTGGCTGACCTATTGACTACATATGGCAGCCTCTAGAATCCACTGGAAACATCCTTGCCCACAGTCCCTTCGATGGCTCTTTTTAAAATCTAAATGAGAAGTCATGAATGTGAGAGGGTGACTTGTAGTGAGGAGATGGGGATTGATGAAGGGGAAGGGAGATGTGAAGGGTGAGTGACCAGAATGTATTATATAAAAGTGAAATTGTCAAATAATACATTTCATTAAAACAGAATTCTTCCTGTTATTTTAAAGTTGTTTCAAATTTTATCTTCCAATTGAAAGGGCAAGTTTTCTATGGTGGCAAGGACGTCTATGTTAAAACCATTAAAATGAAAATATTGAGAACAGACATTTCTTTGAGTAACAGGAAATGAACTAGATTGTGATTGGGTTTGAAGTTGATATCATTTCCAGGGATAAGAAGGCTCTGATGAGTAGAAATTGATTGGACTGCAGGTTTTCCTGTCAATTCCTCACATCCATGAGTTATGAAGTATTATTCTGACAGCAGAGAATGAATTCACTATGCTGCCTGATTGCTTTCCCACAGTGCTGCCCCCATGGCATGCATCCAGAGATTGTTGTGGCAGAAGAAGGAGTGTGGTTGACTGTATGGTGGGTTGTCCATGTCCCATGAGGGTGAGCAACCTCAGATGAGGAAGGCTAATCAAGAAGGGAATATCTCTCATTACTTCAGTAGTCAGAGGCACAATTTCAGGAGGGAGCTTTGTCCATAAAGAAGTGATAGCTTTGACCTTCTATACCCAACATTAAGGAAGCAAGGGTAAGCATTTTTATGACCATTTCCTTGCAAACTCGAGTTTAGGATATAGTTATTCCTTCCTTATGGAGGCCACTGGGAGCACCTAGAAGAACTTTTTGGCCCTAAGCCCAGTATGCAATGTAGGACAGAAATATTTTCCAGAAATGGGACCATTTGGTGGTCACTAAACCAACACTTGAAAATTATCTTGATTTCCAGTTGAAAATACCTGGGGAGGTAGTACTTATTTGCCCTGAAAAATGGGCCATTATTCATACACGAAGACATGCTATAGGGGGCTTGGGCTCAGCAGGAGCTAGGAATGTCTCAGAAGAAAAAGGGAAGACTGATTTGAATAATGATTTTTACTCAGTGATTTGGGGAATTTAATTGTTTTGATACATCTGACATTGGTTCTAAGTGTCTTATATATACAAGATAATGAAGTAAATGGAGATGTCACTTTCCTTGGAAAGCTTTGTAATATAATTAGTGTCCTTTTTACCTCTGGCTAGATAAAGTGAAGAGTCTTAATTTATGGTTTTATGATAGGAAATTGATTGTTGATACAAGAAAATGTTGAACGCAGATCATTAATTCAAATGTGTATGTGTGTATTTCATCCAAGTCTCTTTAATGAGGGAGATGGGAGAACATCTCTAGGAATCCAGAGGCCTAATCAGAAGCAATCAGTTAGGAACATACAATTTCTGAGCTGTCTCATGTTATCCTACCAGTATACATAATTTTTATTATTTTATATTCTTTACATATTTAAGTATATTTTACATTACAATTAGTTACTTATTGGCAAGAATAAAAGCTAAAATTTCTCAGTTTCATTGACATGCTTGTTATAATTACTCACCTAATTACATATGCATTTGTGTATGTGTTTCTGGGGGACTAGGAGCGAGATGGATCTCCTGAGAGGCAAAGAGAGGAGCTATAGATAGATAATAAAGATGGTGAGCTTCCAAGGTAAATGACTTTTTTATCCCTGTCTTCACCTGAGACAAAATCCCAGTAAGCCTTTTTTCTCTTGGTAATTGAGACCTCTTCTTGCAGACTGATCACTCAAGTTCAGTACCAGACCAGCATGTATTTACCTCAAACTCGTGGACATATCAGACTCACTTTCATTGTTCAAACGGACAAACTGTACTCTGGGGGAGACAGACACCCTTAAGGAAACTTAAGACCCACAGCTCTCAAGGATACCAAGCCTCAGCTTTCTGCCTCTCCCCTCTGCTTTACAGAAAGTCTTTCTTTCAATGTGACATACGTGCTCATGCACGTGTGTGTGTGTGCACATGTGTATGTGTGTGTATTTCCTCAACCTTAATAAAAGGCTTTCTTTAGCAGCTGATTCCGACAGCCAATATCTGAGATTTCCCTCAGTGTTACCTGTTGGAGTTCAAGAATTTTGCTACCTTTTGGTTCTCTAACTTATAGAGAAAAACCCCAATTATGACCCCTAAATGGTAACATTTCAACCTATGCAAATATTTATATATATATCTATAATATCTGATTTTCTTCACAAAGTATAAAAATTGCTGTGGATAACCTGGGATTTTAAAGAAAAATTGCACAGGTTTAGTTTCAAACCCTCAACAAGTTATTAGATGGTCTTAAAATTAGATATGCCACCCGACACATGCTGTTGAACAAAGGCTACCAAGTGGATAAAGGTGGAAATAGATATACCCTAGGCTTTTGCACAGTTAAAATAAGAGAAATAACCTGGAGTAACATGGCATAGAGTTCAAATAATACAAAATGAGTGTCATGCTCTCAGCGGAAAAATACCTTTGAATTTCATATGAACTGGAGCTGAGATGTAGGGGAAAGAGAAGAGTCAGAGACAACTGTTGGGACATTGGTCTGAACTCTTGTAGAGTTCAGTGGTGGTGTTTACTGAGATGCAGAAATCAAGAAGCCAATAACTTAGAGGTTAGAAAAGAATTTTGTTCTGTTACATTAAAGTTGAGTGAAATTCTTAAAACATTCTAGTGATATAAATCTGGACTTCAGTATAGATATAAGGAGCTTAGATACACATTTACTGATCATTTACATTTTATGTAAAGGTATAAGAGTGGGTGTGGTTGTGTAAATAGAGAAAGGAAACAAAATAATGTGTAATCTATCAGAGTATTTGTACATAGAGATGATACATGTAAGAATGACCAGTTGGCTATTCTTATAATATTTAATATTTAAGTTGGAGAAAGAATATCATCAAAACAAGCTGAGAGGGGACAGATAATGTGGTGCAAACATTCAAGATTTTGAAATTTCCCAGATGGGGGGGGGCGGGGAGGAGGGGAGTCGCTTAAAATCCATGAGGATATAAAATGCCCTTAACTAATTTGGCAGTTTGGTAGTTGCAGTTATTGCTGAGCAGGGAGGGCATTAACAAGGAGCTCAGAAATTAAGCCGACAAAATAGGCTATAAAGGAAGAGGACTCAGTGGTTCAAAGAGGGATCTCTGCCTTATGTGTCATGTAGCCTGCTTTTCCTCTAAGGGTCAGGATTATGGAGAGAGGGGAGCTGGCAGGAGAAAAGTTACTAAATAGCAGATGAATGGGCATGGGAATGATGCAGAATTCCTTGTCTCATTTCCATTTTCTCAATTAATTAAAAGGTGAGATTATCAGCTAAAAGTGAAAACAGTGTTGGGACTTTGAGGAGAGAGGTGTGAAATCGTCTGCTGAGGAAAAGAGAGTTCATTCATTCTAGGAATATAGGGGTGCTGTTAGGCGTGATATTTGAGTTTGCAGTCAGTGTCCAAGGCATGAAGAAGTTGAGGTTGTTCCAGATGATGTTTTTGATTTTAAAAACCCACGAATGTTATCATACCTTATTGAATGAAGTTGTTCTCAGAGAGTAAATATATTTTCATAACAGTTCTTTCAAAGAAATAGAAACTAAACCTATCAATAGAGCATTAAAATTTTTTTCCAGTTATCTTTAAGAAAGCAAGCCTGCTGGAGAAACCCACAGAAACAGCTGACCTGAACAAGGAGAGGCTCATGGACCCCAGACTGATCCAGACCCCCTCAACGAGGAAGTCATTTTAGAGGTTTGGTTAATCTATGTGGCCCTTGGTAGTTGTTCAGTATTATCCCTAGTATACGAATGGAATTTGGAAGCCCACTCCCTATAGAAGGATACTCTCTCAACCTAAACACACGGGGAGGGACTAGGCTCTACTCCAAATGATATGACACACTTTAAAGATGCCCATGGAAGGTCTCACCCTCCCTGAGGAGCAGAAAAGGAGAGGGGATAGGGAGTTTCTGGGGGACAGGGGTGGAGAGGAGGGAGAGGGAATTGGGACTGACATGTAAAACAACCTTTTTTCTAATTTAAATTTTAAAAAAGGAAGAGAAAAGAAAAAGAAATCAAGCTTGCTGTTTGTGGCAGAAAGCCAAAAAATAAGTTTCAAACAACCTAAGAGTGATGATTCCTAGCCATCGAGTAGGAACTCCGGGTAGACTGGAGAGTGGAGTGTCACTTTGAAGACAGAAACCTGGGAGATGAACAGGCAGACTGCACTCTCTGTGGACTGGATGTAAGATACTCTATGGCAGGAATGTCTCATCAGTATGTAGACTCCTCCCATGAGGACCTCCCAGGAAATGTGGCTTGACTGGAATGTGGTTTGAGGGAGAGCCAGAGTCTTGGCAAAATTAGGAGAGTCCTAACTTTTCCTAATTAGGAGACTCACAGGGGTCTTAGAATGTCTTCCTCTCCGATGCCTAGAATCACCTTCATTCTCTAGCCCAGGCTCTGTGTGTGTGTGTGTGTGTGTGTGTGTGTGTGTGTGTGTGTGTGTGTGTGTGTGTGTGTGTGCGCGCACATGTGAACTCTGAGGTACCTGTGCCAGTGGAGGGCAGGGGAAGAGATCTAATTGTGGAGCTGTATTGTTCTCCACTTTATTATTTTCTTACTTTATTCCTGAAGGTTGAAGTTTCATCTGGGGTGTTTGGTCAGCCTGCCTCCGCCCCTCAGTACTGGGGTTACATGTCATGTCATGTCCTGTGTGAGCGCTGAGGACATGAACTCAGGTTTTCTTGCTTACACAGGGAGTGTTCTGACCCACTGAGCCGTCTCTGCAGCCTCACCTCACAGGTTTGATGGCCTTCTTGCTTCTACTCATACTATGTGATAGGATACAATCGAATTAGAAACCTAGTTGACAATCACAAGCTTAGAATCTCTTTGTTGTGCTGGACAAATAAAAAAAATTCCTTTTCTACACTGTGTTGTGTAATTAAGAAAAGTAACTGGCATTTGTTCCACTTTCTATTAAAGACCACTTTCAAATTTTTTCTCATGTGATTCTTAAGTTAACTCCATAAAATAATCTATTCATGCATGTAAAGCCATAATAAACTCCATTATTTTGAACAATAATATGCATTATTTAAAATAAGGAATAGAAATGTAACTCAATTGATAATGCATTTAAAAACATACAAAAAACAAAGCAAAAGCAAAACACAGGTAGTGGTAAATACTTATGACACCAACTCTGGGAACGTAGTGATAGACAGCTCCCTGGGGCTTGTTAGCCAGTCATCCTACCATTTTTGCTAGTTTAGGTTCCAGTGAGTGGATATGTTTCAAAAAAAAAATCAAGATATATGACTCCTGAGGACCATGCCTGAGGTTGGTCTCTGGCATGTATACTCACACATGTGTATTCATACAAACAGATATGCACAAAACTTATATTTATATATGTATATATATGCAAATTAATAGTATTCTTATTGATGAAGTTCAGAAACATTTGAGAGTTCATTTGTCCTAACATGTCTACGGAGGAGGAAAGAAACAGAATTAGGATCCAGGCTTTCATATTTTCAAATTGTCTGCTGATTATCATATCATGAAACAAGGGCGAGTCAACACCTTAGATCCTGGGCCAAGTGTGACACTTTTACTGGGTGAGAGTTTACTTGGCCAACTTTTATGCTTAATTTCCACATCTTTTCTGCTTAAAATCTGATTTTCTGTGTGAAAAAATAAGGATATGGAGTTGAAGAGATAATCAATAATAAATGGTATAAATAAAAACATCTCCAGGAGAGACCCTGCCTTTATATGTGTGACAACTGGGTCTCGGGGTAATTAAGATTTGTTCAAGGACATTTTTCTTGTTAATAGGATTGTAACTAAGATCATGTCTTTTGACAGCTGCCTCAATGTGTTTTTTTATGCTGTTTGCAAAACTTAACCACAAAGCCACCAAATCTGAGAGTGGCAAAGGTCTATGGAGATTGAGTTCCAAACTTCTCATGTCATAAAAGAGGAAGTTCAGATCCAGAAAGTTCAATAGGTTGGGAAATGTTATATAGTAAATGTTAGTAGGAAATTATAGTGGGACTGTGTCTGCCTCTGGTTTCAACTGTGGCACCAAAATGATAAGAATACCATAACAGATTCAGAGGCAGACATGCCCAGCCCCAAGATTGGTGTTTAAAATGATGGATTAATACACAGTCTTGGTCTACAGTGGTTGCTCAGGGGTTAGAGCACTTGCTGTGCAAGTCTGGAAGAAGTTGAGATCCCTAGTGATGAGGAATATTCTTCTGTATATATGTTTCTCTTATTGGTTAATGAAAAAAGCACAGTTGACCAATAGGGAAGGAAGATAGGTGGGACTAAGAGAGGTGGAGGATTCTGGGAAAGGTGGTCAGAGTCAGTCATCATGAAAAGAGTAACAGTTCTGGATCCTTTCTCTGGTAAGAGAAGACCACGTGGAAATTCTTAGATTATTAGAAATGGATTAATAATTTAGACAGAGATAGCTAATAATAAGCCATAGCTAGTGGTCAGCAGCTCTATAGCTAATATAGCATCTGTGTGTTTCTTTGGGGGCAGAGAAGGGTGGCAGGGCCTAGCCAGGCCAGAAACGTCTCACCTCACCCTAGAACCCTTACGTGTCTGAAAGATTGCTTGTAAGCAACCTCTCAAAGACAAAGCATCCCTAGAGCAAGCTGAGTAGGAAGATTAGCCAGATCAGTGAACTCTGGTCTGATTGAGAGAACCTGCCTGAATAAATAAGTTAGAAGTATTATTGAGAATAATTTCTGATTTCAATCTTGGATATTCACATGCACACACACATACACACACACACACACACACACACACACACACACAAATATGCCTAGGCACTTTAAAAGGGGAAGTCTTGCATTCCTTTGCCTGATTAGGAACATAAAGAAGTGATCCCACCTGACACAGTGGAAAGGGGAAGAAATTGGTGAGATTTCTTTGTAGTGAGCGCTTGTCCTGATTTTAGCTTCCAGGTGATGGAGGATGTGGGGATTGAACAATGTGAACTCTTGAGCTCAAATGCAAAGAGGCCCAAGAGAGCCTACTTTACATCAGATGCCCATATTTTGGTGATAAAGTTGAGGGCTACACTCAGATTGCTTGACCTCCCCAGAGTTCACACACAATGTGTCACTATTTTTGTCAACCACATGTTGGCTGTGTGAAGGAATGACTCTGACCCATAGCACCACCTCAAGGTGCAAACAGACATCAGCAAGTCCCAGCGTGATGCCCAAAAGATGACAAAGAACTGAAGAGCCACCACTCGGACAGAGCTCTGTTTTCTGTGCCAGACAAGGGCCCAGTAAAGATCTTCTTCAAGAGACACAGGACAAACAAGTGGCAAGTGGGTTCTCACTATCTCTCAGTAGTACAAAGAGCAGACTACTGTTATTAAATTGAAAGAAAATTATATTTATCCTATTATTTTGAGAAAGTCATACAAGAGTACTCTATTTTTATCATTGCCATCCCACACTTTCCTCTAACTCCTCTTTTGTGTCCCTTAATTACTCTCAACTTGATGACCTATTATTTTGAATTTATTATTGTTATACATGCATGTATATATAAATATAGCCAGCTGAGTCCATTTGGTGATGGTGTGTGTGTGTGTGTGTGTGTGTGTGTGTGTGTGCACGTGCATGCTCATGCATGAGTATACAAGTGTGATTATGTTTAGCAATGACAATTTAGAATTAAAAAAAATCCCTCAGGCAGCTGAACCCTGGAGAAAACTGATTCTTCTTCCTTTGGCAGTCTTCAGTTGATGAAGCCTTGTAATTGGTATTTCCATATTCACTTTGGGATGCCAATTCGTATCATTGTATGCTCTTGTTTAGTGACCATATTGTTAAGATTTCATGAGACATCTGGGTCTTCTCATGATATAGTCCTCCTTCCCCATTTCTACAATGTTCCCTGATTCTGAGGTATGGAGGTTTAGTTGTAGATGTATGACTCAGGCTAAGCCGGCCACCGTTAGTTGTTTTCTGCATATGATGATTTATATGATGGTTTCTGACAATATCAGACTAATTGTGATGACATTTGTTTAAGAAAATATCCCTTCTTTTATAGAGAGAGGAAAGAAAGACTCTGACCAGATGAATTGGAAGGCATAATAACTGCAGGATGCCAGCCCCAAGCAAATATAACCTGGCAAAAAATACTAGTAGTAAGTCAAGTTCAGTATTATTCAACAGATATTTAACACAGTGAAATTAGACTATGTTTGCCTTAATGATATTATAAAATATAGTGTTTTCTTTGACTTATCTGAACCAGTAATTAGGCAACCTGTCAGAATTTTTTATCAAGAGTTGAGAAGCAAACAGCTTTAGGGGGACAGAACTAAAGTTGCTCATAGTTTCCAAAGAAAAGACTTGAATAATGTTTTCTAACAAAAGCTCATGTATTCAAACTTAATCCTAAAATTCAGATGCCAACTGCTTTTGAAGTTGGAGACCTTGGTAAACTATTGATAAATTGATGGCATTGGGGCTTTCAAATATAGCATTGATAGCTTTGTATTAAAAGAGTGAGCATTCTCTTGGTGTAATTTAAGAAAAGTGGTGCATGAGATTAAGACACCATGTGTAGGGGTTCAAATAGAGGGGCTTTTTTATTAGGGAAAGGATTCATAATAAAGGGGAAAGAGAAGTGGGGAGACAAGCCTCTGGAGACAGGAGCAGCAGGAGAGAGGAGAAGGGAAAGAGGAGGAGAGACAGGAAAAAGGGGAAGAGAGAGAAGGAGAGAGGGGAACAAACAGAGAGAAGAGAGAAAGAGAAAGACAGATGGGAAGTAGTCAGGGGCCTTTTAAAAGGGAACATAGTGAATATGCACACGTGGTGCTCTTAGTGGCTGCAACTGAGGGCGCATCCTGTTAGAACCCCAAGGACAGGCCAGTACAGGTGCCTAAATACTAATACTCTTTCTCCATGTGACACTTTCCTCTGTTCTAGTATGCAGGATGAAGTCCTTTACCAGTTGACAGTGAAGAGCTCTCTTGTGTTAAAGAGAGCCTGGAGCTAAATCAATCTCTATTGTTTTTTATTTTATTTTTTTCTGATCTGCTCACAGTAATTGTTATATAGTAGCAAACAAACTAAGACCACATGTTTATTAAGAGTTCTTTATACAGTTTTATCTAGGATCTAGGATTTCTTCCATGCACTCTGGTGCTCAAATAAAATATATGAGAATGGTCAGAATCAATACACAGAGTGCAGGTGAATGCACTGGTATGTATGTATGTATGTATGTATGTATGTATGTATGTATGTATGTATGCGGAAGGATACCTCTTCTGTTCTCTTGAGATATCTTTCATTGAACCTGGAACTTGCTTCTTTTAGGCAAGTGTGGCCACCAGCAAGACTGGACCATCCTACTGTCAGCTTAGGTGGACTTCCTCAGTGTGGAGGTTACAGGCATGCTTGGATATGTTAGACATTTTATGTGAGTGTTGGAGATCTAAACTCTGAATCTCATGCTTGCCCATCAAATCCTGTTACTCACTGACCATCTGCACCCCCTTGAAGGTTTTCTTTTAATTAAAAAAGTCATCTCTTTATTGATTTCAGCCCTCAATTTGATTATTTTCTGGCATCTACTCCTCCTTGGGTGAGTTTGCTTCTTTTTGTTCTAGAACTTTCAGGTGTGCTGTTAAGTCTCTGGTGTGACTATTCTCCAATTTCTTCATGTGGGCACTTAGTGCTATGAACTTTCCTCTTAGCATTGCTTTCAAATTGTCCCATAAGTTTGGATATGTTGTGCCTTCATTTTTATTGAATTCTAGGAAGTCTTTGATTTCTTTATTTCTTCCTTGACCCAAAAGTGATGTAATTGATCACTGCTCAATTTCCATGAGTTTGTAGGCTTTCTGCAGTTTGTGTTGTTGTTGAATTCTAACTTTAAACCATGGTGATCCAATAAGTTACAGGGGGTTATTCCATTTTTTTGGTATCTGTTGAGATTTGCTTTGTTGCTGAATATATGTTCAATTTTAGAGAAGGCTCCATGTGGCACTCAGAAGGTAGGATGGGGAGTTCCTGGGGGACATGGAAGGGCAGGAGGGAGAGGGAACTGGGATTGGTATGTAAAATAAGATTGTTTTTAATTTAAATAAAAATTCATTTAAAAATAATCTCATTGATTAGATCTCCAGTAATATTTTCTGAACAAATGAATGAATGAAATAGCCCCCTGCCATTACTGAGGGACACATGGCAGGGAGTCAGCAGGGAGTCAGTAGGAACCAGGGCAGACACTCATGAAAGCTGGAAGGGAAGCCAGAGTTGAAGATATCTAGAGAAGAAATACAGAAACAATGTGCTGTGTGTCAAACTGAGCACCAGACCCATCCTGACTCTATGAAACCAACAGTGGGATGTAAATGTGGGTCAGCAGAGTCATTTCACTTTGATCAATCTATATCTACAATGTGTATCCTGCTTGCAGTAAAAGAACGCTTTGAGCTAGCCGGCCAGTTTCTAAGGCCACGGAGCTTGCAATAAATCTTGTCCTTTTCACCTCAGAAGGATCAAGAGGGACAGCAGGAGCCCTGTCTTTTCTCTGCCACAAGTGGCTCTAACATATGCTCAGAATCATCATCCCGGACTGGTGTTCACATAACTGGACAGCAGCACCACAGGGCTTCCTCCAGGGTCCGTGTAAAGTTACAGCACTTCTGTGAGCAGGAGGCATGGATGCTTGAAAGAAGTGACTTCCAGAACTAGTCAAGTGCTGCCAGACAGTTCTGTCTCACACAAAGGGCCAATATGGTCATAGCTGAAGGCTTTTATTCTTAGGCTAATGCCAGTATTCGAATAACGTAGGTGACATTGCTATCACAGTCTCGGAACCACATATTAATGTCTCAATGATAAAATTAAACAATAGTAAGGAGAATGATGGTATTGTTGGATTTATTTTGAAGTAAGGTAACATTTTCTTTGCATCAACAAAAGGTGTCTTATGCTATTGTATGAGATATGAAGTCTGAAAGAGCAAAAGGCCGGGGTCTGAAATAGTTTCAGCAATTTGTGCTCTAGATTTTGGTAATATTCTTCAAAACTCCTTGATTGCATCTTAGAAATAACATATTTTTCTTTCTGTCCTTTAATTATATCGTCATTACAAGTGTTTAACTATCTAATTTACTAATGGGTTGACAGTGTCCATATTTTTCATATTACATGCCATCTCAGATTTTTCTGTCTAACTGTGTAACTCTGTCAAGCATTAGAGTGAATATTACTAACTCTAGCATCCTTAGCATCATATATATGCATATATGAAGAATATTATTAATATATTATTCATGTAATTATTGCATATTAATATATAATATATATACATAGATGATATGTTAATATCTGTATATCTGAGTAAGTCCACCTGAAATTACTGACTATCTGACCCACCAATAGTGGGGATCTAAGTGAGCTTACTGGAGAGTCCAGAATTACTCATCTTCCACACAGAACTGTGATCACTCCTCCAAAGGTTATCACACTCAGTCATGTGTTGATTGACTTATTAAGTAACAACAATTAATGGCTATACTTGATTATATTATTTACAGAGTTTATTTTCCTTCTCATTCTTACAATTTTACATGCTTTCTGAAAAATTCTCAGACTGTCTAAAGGCCTACAGTGGAAGAGACCGAAGACATTTGTGTGAAGACAATGGCCTCCATAAGTCATTGCTATGACTCACCCTAACCTTATGGCAACCCTGACTCTAAGCCATCATTACTTTCATGAAAAGACTAAGGAAGGAGAAACCAGGAAGGGATTTCTTTTGGCCAGATTTTCAAAAATAATACTACAGCCTTCTAGTGCTAGCATCTCAATTAGCCATGCACACCAGTTCAGGTGTCATGAAACTGTGGGTTAGTACTTATGTCTTATATAATGCTGTGTTACATGTGGCTTTTCCTCTGCTCTGTATGCTGTATATACAGTAGTGACTTAAATACAATTATGTGATATTAAACTGAATTTCTTTAAACCCTAATGTGTGTAAGGGAAGACCCAGCTAGAAATTTCTACCTGTGACAGTTGCATTTAAATTTCATCTATTGCACAGTCTTTTGAGCAGTCACTAAGATCTAGGACTGCATGAGCAATTTGATTCACGCTGCTGAAAACCCAGTAGTCTCAATGAAAACTTCATCCTAAGCTTGAGAAAATCTCTAAGAGCCAAGAAAATTTTTGCAGGTGATCAAACAGGGTTTAAGTAAGCCTGTAGGGGTCCTGGTAGGGTCTGGTCTAAAGAAGAAACTTCCCATTCAGTGCCTGTTTTCTTAAGCCATAAATGCATGGATTAAAATTCTTTAGGTACATGCTATGGTCTGAGAATAGATTTCTCTCCAGGCTTCATTATATGAGTCAAATATCCTAGACAGTAGACAACTTTTCTAGGCTAGTCCATGAGCTCCCCCAAATGCAGAAATATAACGTAATAATCAATATCTGTTTTCAGGAATTTGCCTACAAGATTCTCCCTGCTGAGACCAGCTCACCTCACTTTTCATCACTGCCCTTTCCACCCACTATTGCCAGCATGCCTTCTGCTTTTGCTTCTGGTTCTCACACATCTTACTTGTCATGTCTGCACTGTACGACTTTAACATGTGCTTTCCTTTCTAATGACATTTCCATAATTTAGACTCAATCTCATCCTCTTAGGTGATGACTTTACAAACCGGACCTTCTCTGTAAATAGCTAAAATCTTTACTTGTGTGTGTAGGAGGAGGCATGGACAAATAGAATTCTGTTGCGTTTATACAATTTCATCAGTAGATGTTTATTAGCAGGTCATTTCCTGAAAGGCAGAAATCGCTGTTTATGTAATGTTTATATCCAGATCAATGACTGGCATATATTGATTTTCAATAAATTCCATGAAAGATACAGGCAAATGTATATCATCTTCACACTGCCTTAAATTTTACTTTTTAGAAGAAGTGATTAGGTAATAGTTCTAAACAAACTTTTCCTTCCTTTTGTGAGTGCCTTTGGCTGTTATTTCATTATGGTGTGTTACTTGGCATGTTCATAGTATAAAGACAATTCTCACCAGAGCAGCCAGTCCATTGTACCATATCAGGGAACGATGGTTTCCTATTCAGCCAGAAGTTTGTCTGTAAGGTAGCAATGAAGGACATGAGAGCATTTTTATTCACTTATACATTATGTGCTTAGATTCTTTACTAATATGAGGTATCCACCGGAGAATACACCCAGACATGGATTCAAGCCAATCGCAAGTCTTTACTGGTCTGGCGTCAACTGCACTGAATGTTGGTTACTAGAGAGTAGTTCTCACTCTTTCTCAAGGTGAGCTTTTAAGCACAAAAAAACCATACTCTGGGTTGGCATTACTCACTTAGCAAGACAAGTTAGCCAGAAGTAGAATGACTGGAGCAAAAAAGCAAGGCTAGTGCATTTTAGAGATATTCCTAGGACTATCGATTTTGAAGGATTTAGTCTTTTTCTTATTTTGGTAGGTGTTACCGCCTATGTTCAGGGTTTTAAGTTCTGAACAGTACTTCCATAATGGCATCAATTGTGCTAAGTTCTGGGGGCCTGTTAAAGTCTGGGATCTTGCAGCACTAATGCAACAGAAATCTATATTTGAGTAATTGTGAATAACATGTAGGCAATGTGTGTAATTATGTATGCATATAAAACTAATGAGTTGGCATAAATAAGACTTTTCCTGCATAATAAACATTGGAAATAATGTATTTGAAAAGCATACCAACTCAGGAAGCAGTATGCCATATGGCTTGTATAAGAATGTGACCATTTCACTGTGACCAGATTTAAAACAGTTTTTTTAATGTAATAAGCAAATAGCAAGGGCAAGGATATACTATTCTATACTCTAAAAGAGGCAGTAAATAGGAATAGAAAATATAGCTAATATTGTGATTGTTTTATTAAAAGAACAAGAAATACACATTTCCTTTGATATATGTAGCCATAGTTGTTAAATAATATATTTGACTGGAAAATATAATTGCAAATTGACATAAAAGAATGAATATTTCATGAATATGATCCATGTTATGAAAGTTTATTCATTCCTTTATGTTTGAAAATTTTGAGGTGTCTTAGAACATAAAGGGTATTATCCCAATATTTTATCAGGGAAAGCTAGCTCATGAGAAAAAGAGAAAGCTACTTGTTTGAATTATTTACATTAGCTTTTAGATATGGTCTGATTTCCTGAGCATTTTAAACACCCACTATATTTGCATCCATACAGAGTCCTGTGATGAACAAACAGGATTGGTCAGTGGAAAGCAGGAAGACTAAATTAAAAGAAGACAGGAAATAATGAGGTTGTTTTTTTTTCTTTTCCCCAGAAACAGGGTGATTTTCTGGAATATTGACAGGATTTGTGGTTGCCTTCTGAGCATCACCCACTGCTTTCAAAGTTTCTCAACTTGCTGAGATGAAGTGGCAACAAATTGGTCCCTTTCCTTTCTCCCCAAAGGTATCTCTGTCCTTTCTGATAATGAAGTTTTATTTGATACAGTACATTAAGCAGAAAAATAGACAGTTATTTTTGTACATAATGGTGTACTCAAATCCATGTTTCATTTTAAACAAGCTTAATCATGTCTATTGTGCCATTTTTAAGAAGACTGCTTTTGCCACCAAAACTCAGAAGCTCTTTAGTGATAACTTTTTAATATATCCAAAAGACACTAAGACATTCTGACATATGATGTCTTTCCTATGGAAAATGAGGGATATAGCTCTTCTGGCTGGAGCTGTGTTTCTCAGCTCACCAATGGTGTTTTGTCCATTCTGTGTAGTTACTTCATGGGTGGGAAATTAGATAATCCATTCAGGCATTCTTTCTCAGAGGATGAGTATTGTCCTAAGAAGAAAGCTCCTTTAGACTAGTTCCCAATTCATTTAAGCTTGTGCATGACACACAATGCTGGTTACCAGAGAATGCTCTTTAACTCAGCACATTTAATATTTAATCCTTGTGAATCGATGAGCACAGAATATTACTCATCAGCATCACCTACAAAACACATTGTGCATTTCCTGTACAAATTGTGAATTACATGGTGAAAATAAACTACTTGTTTCTTGCTGCTTAACTAAGGTTTTATTTAACCCCTAGAAATACAAGAATATAATAAGATATCTTAAATACAATGTTTTTAAAGAAAAGAGCGAGTCTTGGTTCATTCCCCATCTGCATTCTTTTCTACTGACTGCATTGCTTCTGTACTTCTGTCAAAGTCAGGATGCTTAACAAACAAACAAAGCCCTCAAATCTTATTGGCTTCAGTTTCTTCACTCATTGAAATATTGGGTTGGACTTACAGATCTTTGAAGTTTCTCATGACTCTAAATTTCTGTGACATTTCTTCCTGAAGTCCAGATGTTTAATATATTGAATATCCCTAGAGTGTCAGATAAATAGCTTATATCTCACATGATCCACAGCTTAATTTACACCGAAGAGCCATTTCTGTAGAAAACTGCAACCATTATGGAGTCCTCGAGTCATATTTGAGGAATGTTTGGCTTTTAATTTTATTTATTTTGAAACCAGGGTAGTTGAAAATCTCCATAGAACAGAGCGAGTAGAAGCTAAGTTTTAAGATAGTGGTTTGAAGTAATTGTAGAATAAAAAGTGCTACTTTTTTCAAATTTTATTCTTTTTATTTTAATATAGGGTCCTGCTATGTATCTCAGGATGACCTTGAATCAAGATCCTCCTGCCTCAGCCTCCTGAGTGTTGTTAATGCACATGTGCTCCACCATGCCTGTCTGGCTTGCTAGTCTTTGATGGCCTTTTGTGCTTTCTTCCATTTCTCAATTCTGAAACTTCAGGTAGCTCACTTTCAGTTTTGAGAGACATCTGATTTGTTTTAGATAATTCGTTATTTTCAAAAGAGGTGGAGTGAGTCAGATCTAATTTAATATGAGCCCCATCACTATAAAACATCTATGATTCATTCTACATGCCGTTTTTGGAAACAATAAAGGTAATCCTCAGAATGAAGATAATGCATTGATAACCAGCATGTCTACTTTTCTTATATCAGAAAGAATGGATTCACCATCCCTTCTGCTTACATGACAGGTGTGTAATGACATTTTCAGTTTCTGGGAGAAAGATGGTGGTAATTCCTCTGACTTCAGACATCTGGATCTTCACCTGGATCTGGTGAGATTATCCTTGGGTGCTTTGTGAACTGCCTATATCACCATAGCATTATTGAACTAGGTACAGAGATGGCCGTCATATATATATGAGAGACTGGTTGTGAAGTCTTCTCAGAGCAAGAAATGGGACATGAGTACCTTGTTTGACAAGAGAACTTGTATTCTGAAAGTCTGGCTGGTGTTCAAATTCTTTATTTACTTTTTAAATTGGAGAAATTGAGGTTAGAATAGATAGCTTCTAAAGAAGATTTGAGATTTTGCAGCTGTAGTCTAAAGAAGTCATGGGAGAGGACATTATATGTCTAGAGTTCAGAAGTGTATAAAGCTTTGTTTGTAGTATACTGTAAAGAAGAACCACAAAATTATTAAACTACAGCTGCTTTTCTGTTTCCCAAAGAGACTCGATAGAAATGTCATTTGTTCTAGTAATGGACTTCAACCTGTCCATCCATTCACTTGCAAGGTGTTTATAGTTCCTCATAAGAGTCAGGCAGGACTTCCGGCCATTCAGTGCCTCATTGAAGTCCCTTGTCCCCTGTGAGTAAAGAAGAACTCAAATACTTCCAGATCGGAGACAGTAGCATGGGAATACCGAGCTGTGGTTTTTCTTGGCTTAGCACATGGACTATGTCTCATTAGGAGACTAACTCCACTTTCCTTCTGAGAAACCAAGTCATGTTGCTCCAACTGATATCATTTCAAAGTTCTGGCAAATGCCATGAGCACTCAGTGTAGTTTTGTGTCAATTATGTTATAAATTATACAGCTGTTGAGTGTTGTTTTTCTTCCTTGAAGAAAGTACAAATTACCCAGGGAGACCAAATAGGAAGAAACAGCCCAGTGTAACAGTGACTTTCCCTCATGACTTTAGAAACTCAAATATAACAAAGAGGTTTTGAATTCAGAGCAACATGATTATCTTCTCAGAACTAGTAAATCTAAAATCAATTTCTCAGGCTTCCTCTCCCCCAAATTTTCTGCCTTTTTCTTAGACGTGCCATTGTGGATTTGGGAAGGAGAGCACTGGGCTATGTCAACAACAGACAACAGTTTTTGTAACTAGTAGTTCATAAGGAAAGAGGAGAGGGTGACTCCCTCCTGAGTCTATCTTCAAACTGATCCCCTTGATAGAAGTTTATTAGTGTAGAGGTTCAAGAAGTGACACAAGCCTATTGTCTACATATTATACCTTTGGGATATCGTTAGAAGTTCTTTGTATGATACTCTCTTTCACAAACACTTAATTCCAAAACCTATGCAAAGATGTGTTTTTTTCCTGAGAGATCTATTAATATAATGAATGCTATAGATTTTCATTAGAATTGTTTTATATCTCTTAATATCAAAATAAAGTCAGTGCTTCAAAATGTATATTGAGGTTATTTACAAATTAGTGTTAGCCAGTCAATGATGTTGTGAAAGAAAAGGTTTCATTTTTGTTGTTGCTATTGATTTTATGGTGGAGAGGCTTGTTCCTACTTCAACCTGGTAGGCCAAACTTTGTTGATTCCCCCAGGAAGTCCTTATCCCCTCTGAGGAGTGGATGGGGAGTGGAAAGGGGAAGTGGAAGAGGGGACAGAGGGCAGGAGAAGGGGAGATAGGGGGAACTGGTGTTGGTATGTAAAATGAAATTGACATAAAGATACATAATTTATTAAATAAAACTATATGTTATCTCCTACTTATCTCCAAAGTCTTTCCAATGAGTGAGTCAACGTGCAAAAAACTCAGCAGCCATCAGAGCCTACATCCAGTAGATGATGGAAGCAGAAGCAGGCACCCACAGATAAAGACTGAGACATACTTCTGGAATCCAGTTGCGGAGAGGGAGGAGGGGTAATCAAAGGAGCCAAGACCTTACTGGAGAAACCCACAGAAACAGTTGACCTGACCTAGTGAGAGCATGGAGACCCTAGTCATAAAGCTGGGGAAACAAGCCTTCTGTCTGAATGTAGGTGCCAGCTGGGAGGCCTGGGACGTCTATAGAACCTCTAACAGTGGAGCCAGTGTTTATCCCTAGTGCACAAATGGACTTTGGGAGCCCATTCCCTATACAGCGATACTAGATGTTCAATGTGCAGTGATGTTATTGGGGGGGTGGATGTTTAACAGGTGGGTCCTGGATGGGGCAAGTAGGTAACAGGAGACATAGCTTTGAAAGGAGTGTCTTGTCCCTGATTCTTCCTGTCTCCCTCTGCTTTCTGTACATTGTAAGGTGAGCAGCTTTCCTTCACCTCATGCTTCCTGCCATGATGTGACATCAGGTCCACACCCAGATGATCCATGAATTAAAACTCCTAAGACCACAAGGCAAAATTAGTCTTCTTTCCTTTGAGCTTTATCTCAAGAAAGTGCTTGTCACAGTGAAGGAACACTAACGAGCATAACACTGAAACATTGCAATATGGCTTCTTAGGTCACTCATCCATTTAGCACCTTTACTGGGAATCTGCTTTTATGCCCTGTCATTCCATGGGTAACAAGAAGGATTAGATTTAGCAATCTGTACTCAATAACAACCACAGAAGAGATCTGATATTATTTTTCATGAAGTTGTTAAATAGTAATTAGAAGCAATTGTTTACATTTTCTTCTATATAATTTAATTTGTGAAAAATGTAAGGCATACATTACCTTTCCGTTGTTGAACTAAGTCAGGATTGGAATTCATATTATCATGTAGACAAACAATTTAAGACCAAAGTGTTTTGAGCTCTTGTAGGAATTGAGGACAGATTGTATGCATGACTCCCTTAGCCATTAGATTTTTTTCTTTTCATGCATTCTATTTGGCTTGTGAAAACCTTCCTATCAATAATTGCCACCATCTGTTTAGGACCCAATCAATTGTGAAAATTTAGAATGTCTCTTTCCTTTTTAGTCTGTCATCTTTTCTGTCTAGCATATTATGTAACACTAATATCACCTCACTTTTCTCTTTAAGTAGCTTTCAATGTAGTCATTTGCAGTGATTGATACTTTGAAAATTAAACCACTCTTGCTCAGCTGTGATGAGACAGTTTACTTGTAAATTTCATTAGTTACTTTTTCATTGCTGAGAAGAGGCACTGTAACCATCATGGTATCATGCATGGCAGCAAGCAGGCAGGTATAGGGCTGGAGCAGTAGCTGAGCACTTAGATCTAATCCACAAGTATGAGTTAGAAAGAGTGCTAGCTGGAAATGGCATGGGCTTTTGAAACCAGTGATGTACTTCCAAGAAGACTACACTTCCCGATCCTTTCTAAATAGTTCCACCAGCTGAGGCCTAAACATTCAACGTATAGACCTTCTGGGGCCACCCGCATTCGAACCACAACATTTATATACATGGATCATTTGTATGAATTGTTGAGGTTGCTTTCCTAGAATTTTTCAAAGGAGTTTTCCTCTTTTCTGATTGATATTAGCATTGAATTTTCTTTTAAAGTCCTTGTCAGGTATTTGAGTCGTAAATCAAGTTGAGAAGTACCATTTCATCTTAAGGCTTCAAAAATAATATGTATGAGACTGATATTTTTTTTAATCCAGTGTCTTGTAGAACAGGTGAGAGATGCCACCAGGTGCTAAATATTTTTATATCATAGTTTTCACTAGTTTTATATGTTGTTTTATCAAGTATTTGGTCATTCTATGTCATCGAATTTACTGGCATAAATTCCTTATATCTTAATGTTTTAAGATTATCCTTAATAGTGGCAATTTTTTCCTTGATTCCTCTATGTAAAACTTACTATTTCATTAATCTTTCTAGAGACAATTTTTTGATGTGTTTGTTTCTACCTTGTTTTTAACTTTATTGAGTGACTTTTTTCTTATCTGCCTCTCTTTCTGTTTAATTCTTTCTGTTTAATTTGCTCTTTAATTTTTGTTTCTTTTTAATAACCAATCTCTCAAGATAAAAGCCTAGGATATTAACCTTAAAATATTTTTAACTCTTAAAATATATTTCATTATTTTTATCCTAAAGCCTTAGTTTCCTTTCACTATCTTTGATAAATTGTTTCGTATCATCACCCATTTCAACACCTAATTGCCATTGTAATTTAGTTTTTGATCCTTGGAATACTTAGAAGTATGTTGCATATTTTCAAATATTTGAAAAATTTTAAGAATATGACTTAAAATTATTATTTCTTGTCTTCAGTATTTTTTTTTTTTTTGGTTTTTACGAGACAGGGTTTCTCTGTATTGTTTCGGAGGCTATCGGTCCAGCCCGGCCTCGAACTCACAGAGATCCGCCTGCCTCTGCCTCCCGAGTGCTGGGATTAAAGGCGTGCGCCACCACTGCCAGGCAGTCTTCAGTAATTTTAAATATACTCCAATTATTATAAATAAGTCACTGTAGAGTTTGTTTCTGTTTTACCAATCACAGATTCTTTCTGGGTCATCACTGATTAACACTAATAGCACAGAAACAGCCAGAGGGACATACTCTTTGTTATTGACTCCTACCGAATAATTCTTTCTCCTACGTTTACTCTGTTCATCTGTGCTCTCAACTGTATTTCTATTGGTGGATGTCCAGTAGTCTGTGACCACTCATGGAGTTCTTTTCACACAGCCACTCCAAGGTCCTTTTCTCATAATAATCCATAGGAGGATTTGTTGAATCTCTTACTTTGGTATATAATTCAAGACCATAAGTAATGAGGATCATATTCTCCCTCCTTACTCCCTGTCCCTCTCCCTTTTATACATTTTCTCCTTTTTCCTTCTGTATACACAGACACAGAAACAGACACACACACACACACACACAGCCCTCACTAATTATTTAATATCGCCTAATTTATAGTTCAACAGTTAATCTCCATGAATGTATGGGAAATATTTGTCTCTTAAAATACCCAGTAAAGAATTTAAAGTTTCATTCCCTTAATTGTTTATGCATATTCTAGAGATGGAATTTTCAGATATTCTTATTCTTGGAAGTATCAAATTTTATTACCATCCTGATTTTTACTCTAAAACCATCCTAACTTTTTCCTTAAAACCAAATTTAATTTCCATTTTCCTATATCCTTAACCACATTCTCCTCACAAATCCTGTAGAAATCTGGTTAAAAGACAGCATAAAATATTGCATTATTAGCTAGTATCCATATTAAAGTTCTGCTTTGGCTTTCTCCTTGAATCAAGAAATCCTCAAGACTTCATCAACAAGGATTGGGAGGACTGTGATTGTTGAAGCCTTTCCAGAAACTCTAATAAATATTTTCTCTTGAGTATTTTAGAACTTTATTAAAGGGACATTTGTATTTATTTACGAATAAGCATCATTAAAGTGTGTTTGTTTATAAAAGCTAGGTTAAAGAAGAATATATAGTTTTAAGTATTTATCATTTATAATACACAAATGATTATGTATACATTTTTAGCATTGGTCCTATCAGTTTAAAATCATTACTCTTGTAGTAAATACTTTACTTGTACACATGAACTATTTCCTATAATGAAGTTGTCGAAGCAAATATTTTTCTCTAACCTTTTCTAACTTTGTGCACCTTCCCAGTACAGCAGATGATCTTTTCTAGTTCATAAGACTTTCCTGAATTTGAAGTGGGGATACATATGTTAAACATCAAGCTCAGCGTGCAGACTATGATACCTATTTAATACATATCAGCTTTCTCCCATGTCCCTTTTACTCTTCTCTCTGAATCATGTGCTGCCTATTAACTTTTCTGCCCTCTATGTTGGTAGAATAAATGATGCCTAGGAAAATTCTAATACCCAAAGTCCATGATCTTTAGGCTAGACCTACTTAACTATTTTCCTAAGCACTTACTAATACAATGACACTTTGCTTTCTAACAAGTCCTTTTATTTTATTCAAAAGTATCTGAAGAAAACCCCTTAAGGAAGCTGACTTTTCATAAATTTACAAGTTCAATGCTTCATTCTTTTGCTGCCATTTTCCAACCTGTCAGACACATCTGTTTTGCTTTTGCTTCAGCGGGCTCTCTGCAGGAGGCTACTTTCTGACATGATTATCCTGCAATCTCGTTTTTAGCTCTTCGTACTGGCAGCCCCCTCCTGAACTGCTTTAAGATATTTTACAGATTCCTCTCTTAGTGACTCTTAAGAGACTACTTGTGGGGGGATGAATTAAATCATCGACTCAAGTGTCATTCTAACCTCTATGTTCAGTCTCTTTCTTAAATGAATAAATTATGTTCCGTGGCTCCCTTCTAGAGGAAGGAGCAAATGCATGCCCTCTTCCTGGGAAAGACTCCTAACCAAACTAAATCTAAGAAATTCAGCAATAGGACTACTGGTATCAAATGCATTAGCAAAAGCATTATGGCTCTATAGTGTCTTCTAACTAAGATCAGATCATGCCATTTCAGAGTCCTTTTGGGCCTAATCCCAAAATGGCTGTGTTCTCTCTCCATTGAGATGTTTTCCTCCAGAAACTGGAGTTTCTGGGTCCCACCTGCAAGCTTCACTTTGTCCAATAATCCATTATCCTGCATGACACATGACATCTCTCTTTTCAGGAGAGTTTCATGGCATTTCTCCCCATCTTGGTAATGCCATTCAGAGTGGCAATCATTCACTTTGATAAACTTACTGAATTATAAATTCCTATAGTTGAGACTTTCTCTTTTTCATCCTCTCCCCAGATGAAAAATAATACTTCCTTATGTCTGTACTTCTTTTGCTTTTAGACATTTTTATTCAACTTTGCTTCTGTTGTGGTTGAGATTCTCGTCACAATATGATTGGATGCAGCCACTTTCCGACTCAGTTCATCCTGAACTTTGTCTTTTGAGGACAATAGCAGACTATATTGTTCTTCTTTTAAAGTTCCTTGTGTTGGTTCTACTATCCCATCCTATCAACTTAAAATCTGGATACCTATTTACAATATCAACTATCACTTGCCTCTTTATTTCACTTCCAGTCATAAAAGATACTTTGGGAAAATGTTTAAGAACAAGTAAATAGATTTAAGAGTGTATATCTTTTATATTGAATGTGCAACTTATATTTCACCACATTAAAAATAAAAATATTTGATGAATTGGTTATTAAAGAATTGAGTTGGTGAACTGGTAACAAATAAATGAAGGAATGTGTGAGTATGTGACATTATAAAATTATTTCAGTAACAGATGGAAAAATATGAAAATAAGTCTAAGGGAAGGAAGTAATCAAGAGTAAATAACATAATGGAAATGGAAAGTGAAAACTTAGAGAGAGAGCTAAATGAGAATTTAGGAAAAATAAAAGTAGAAGGACTTTAGAATCTTGCATAGAAATTGTTCACCAAGCCTCTGGTTGTTTTGACCTGCTCTATCCACTTGTGCCTGAATCTAGAAAGAAGTAATTCATGTACCCATACAGCAACTCTCCATTCACTTCTGCCTTTACTAGGTATTTAAAATAAGATGCCTCAAAGTCTCCATAGACTCAAGTTTATTGACCAACTATTGGATTTGAGTTGACTATTTTTGATTATATAGGAAGAAAATGCCTGAAAAATATGGAGAAGAAATTTTAGTTATATTGTTCTTTAAAAGTGAGAAAAGAATGAAGAAAAATGTAACACACACTGTGCCTGATTAAGCACAAAATCTACTTTGGGTGTCCCCCAGGGGTGGAAGGAAAGTGTCCATTGCTGAAGCTACCACTTCAGACTTAAGGTTCAGGTGTCCTTGAAGAAGATGGGGAGGAATGACTGTAAGAGCCAGAGGAACAGGGAGTTTACAGTTTGAGTCTCCTAAAAATATCAGAAGCCGTACCCACCAAGTATTACCAATATGGCTGTCTAAACATGACCCATAAAACGACAGCATCAATACATATAGTAACATGAATGAGGCAGAGCGAGGAATGGGAGTGTTCTATGAGGCCTCAGTGATAGACCAAGAGCTAAAGGGAACCAAGGAATGCTAAGAGAGAGGGGGAAAGTCTTTCCCCCCAAAGAGCACACCAATTGGTTATCCAATACCAAATACAAGTAACATTATATAGACTGAAAAAGTTATATTTAGGAATAATCACACACACACATATATATATGCAAAATTAAAGAAAAAGATTGTTAATTGGAAAGAGAGCAAGGTTGGCTATGTGGAAGGGGTTGGTGGGAACAATGGGAAGGGAGAAATGATAATTATAATGTAAAAAATTATTTAAAAACAAAAAAAAAACCACATCCCAGAGCCCTAAGCCATGTTCAGAATTTTCTAGTATCTTGTTAGGGATTTTGGACAGCTTATTTAATCTCTTCATTTCTCACCAGTGAAAGTAAGACATGGTACTAACTTAGAAGATGTCTATGAGTAAAATATTTGTGCATGTGAAATCCTATGCAAGCTTTACCATATTTTATTAAATAAATTTTTCACAATTCTGACCACTCTCAGTTCTTCCTTTTGAAAAGTTGAAAACAACACATTATTGGCTTAGTTTTTTTTAAATCCACCTGTCTCTTGATTTATAAATTTAGTGTTTCTCAATACAGTAAGCTATTCATTGAAACTGAGCAATGGCTTCAGCCATAATTTAGGCATTGGTTTAATTTCTTTTTGGTTCCATGCTTTCCCACAGGCAGTTTTGAAAGTCATATACACTTAGAGTTGACATGTTGTACAGTGAAATTGTGCAAAACGTTCGTGACAACCCTCATCTGAGACATAAACACTGCTTGCTTCCTGCTCGTGTTTTCAATAAAACCATATTATTTTAAGCAAAACTACTTAGAATATGACTAAACACATGCTCTGGAAAACAACATGCAATAAAAGTATTTCCTTCTGGTGCTCCAAACAGAAGAACATATATGTAAGGGGATTTTATTTCCTTAACTAACACTTTCGGGTGGAGATAATTAAGTTCCCATTGAACGCAAACCTCCCAATTTTTATATCCCAATTCTTATATGCCTCCAGATCTTACTTTACTTTATACCCTTATTTTTACACCTAAGATGTCCAAGATGCCTGATTTTTTTTTCCAATTTTCTTTCTCATTCTTCTCAACTTACTTTTTTTCTTTTCCTCTCCATTGAGGAATAGCATTTACAAAACAGGAAGTTGTGGAAAGTCATCTTCAGGTCATGAGAAATGATTGTCTTCAAACTAATTAATAGCATAGTTTTGATTATTTATTTCTACCTATGGTCCCCAATACACCCATAGCCTTGAAAAGATTCATCATATATTTAGACAGGTTTATATCTACGCACAGAGGGAAAAATTCTTAATGTATTGCGAGAAAAGGTACATTTTCTCATGTTTGTTTTAATATATATTACTCAGAAGTTTAATTTGTAAAGTTTGTTTATTCTCCTTAAATTTATGAGCAACAGAGGTATTGCTTCAAGGTCAAAATCTGCAGGTGTATGGTTTGGAAAATCACACATAGTAACTAAAAAACTTTAGTTCAATCCACTCAGGGACTCTGTCTTATGTTTTTTTTATTATTATTTTAAAGTTCCAAGCATTCTTAGTGGAATTAATTAAAATTAGGTAAAAGAGTTGAATTTAATTAACTTTAGCATATCTCTTAGCTCAGGAGAAATAGGCAACTCCCATAAATCATTCTGGGGAGACCACAATGGCTGTGATATAATCTGAATGGAAGAAAGATTTTTAAAAAAAAATCACTCATTATTGTGTTCTGTTAAATTACACTGGGCAGCGTTTATGTAGGTCATAATTCAGTTTAAAAAAACAGAAAAAGTATAGTACACATATCAGCATACATTCATATTTTTCTTTACAGCTTTCTTTCCTTTTTGAATTATGATGAACTCTGGGCCCAACACATCACAATAAATTGGTATTTTTTTGCCTTCTGGATTTTTGTTAAATATGACTGTCCAATAGAGATGAGGCAAGGCATTATCAAATCCCTGCTGTGTTTTCTGTGGATTCACTATACTGAAATGAACATTTCATCTTACCTCTAACATCGTTTTAAAGTTTGATTTCTCCCTTTTTTATATGACTATTTTTATTGACTTACAAGCCACATATGGTAATGCAAAAAAAGAAGGTCCTTTGAGAACACAATGATGCTTCTCCTTTATTTGTGGCATTTGAGATTATGTCATTTGGTACATGCTTCATCTAGTGACACAGTATACAGTTAACACCATGTCAAAGCTTGTAGTTATGTAATAGTGCTTGTGCATTTTAAACAGATGGCAAGATGCTATGGATAAACACTTTTAATTGGAAACAACAAAGAAAATCATCTTTGGGTACATGTCCACGATACACAGTTAGGTTTCAGTGTGATTTTATCGAAGTCCAGTCAGGAGAAGGGATGCAACTAATATGCATTAAACTCCTTCAGTGCCCACATCCTGTGTGTAGGCTTGCCAGTCCCCCCACCCCCTTCGCACCACAGCTGGTGCTTGTTTCCACCACTGACTTTTAAATAATTCAGTGAAAATTTTTGAGAAATAGAGAATGTTTTGCATAATTTTGAAGCCTGATTACTATTTGCACCAAATGTTGCTGATCAGCAAGATTGCCTCAGTGGGAGCAGAGAAGATTCCCTATGAACCTGAGTTTCAAAATAAATTCATTAGCCAGAACACTAGAAAGGAGAAGGATCGCCCAAACATAATTTGATACCTAATCTAGGAGCATTATGAAGTTAAATCAAAACACAATATGAAAGGAAGTCCTCAGAACTGCTAAAATGGAATAATCCTTTGTTTCAGTTAGAGTAAGCATTTTCATTTATTTTCTCAGTGGTTTTATACATTTATTCTGAGTATGTTTCCTCTCCTCTAGTATAAGAACTATTGTAAAGTTAAAGATTCCACTCTTATGCCCTAAACAGAAAGCCTCCCATTTGACTGTTGTTTGTGTGAATGTTTATTTTTTGTCAAGCTGAAACAAATATTTAAAGAATGTGAAAAGCAACTGGAGAAGAGCTATGAAGTACTTTAACATTTACATTTGCTTTTTATATTTTACTGTAAAAATAGTTACGTTTTGAAACATATCAACTGAGAGGATAGATCACAGCTAGAAATAAAAGGAAAGGAAGCTGATCAAAGAGATAATAAAGTGTGGCAAAGGAAGACACACTTGTGAGCGCCTTTCTCAAGAAATGAGAATTGGAGAATCAGTGAGCACAATGGCTTAGGCACAGGGTTTGCAAAGATAAACTGCATTTAAGGGATGGTGAAAGAGAAATTTCCAGATCATTCTAGTTCCAGTCATAGCATTATCAATCAGTATAAGTCAATGTGCAGGACTAAAGAACTCTGAACAATAGTAGCACCTGAGAGCTTTTGAGTAGCCTACACAACAGGCAAACAAATATGGTACCAAAGGTCAAAGGTCACTATTGCACTATTCAGAAGATATTAATAAAGAAATCCAGAGTTTCATAGTTCCAGAGATATTGTCAAATCTTGATATTCTTGAGGCAGTATACTTTAAGTGTGTGTGTGTGTGTGTGTGTGTGTGTTTGAGTGTATTGGGGGGATTATGGATAGTCACATGTGTACATGAGTATAAATGTGTGAGCCTGACCATGAGTGCACTCCCTGTTCCTGCACATGTGGAGGCCAAAGTTCAACATTGGATGCATTCTTCTTTTGTTTTCTGCTTTATATTTTGAGTTGCATTTTCTCAGGGAGTTGGGATTTGCTCTTTTTGGTAGACTGGGCTGACCAGTTAGCCCTGGGATCTGCTTATCTCTGCCCTACAATGCAGATGCAAACCAATCTGTCTATTAGTGGGTCCTTGTACATAAAGCACTTTACCCGATAAACTATCTTCTCAACCCTTGAAGCAATACACATACACAAATCTTTTTGTTTGTATGTATGTATGTTCTTTCTGCTACCTCTTACTGTCTGTGCTTGCTCTCTGCTGTTCTTCAATAGAAATGTCACATTTGGATATACATACAGGTTTTTCCAGCAAAGACAAGCCTTTGGTCACGTGCTTCACTTTGGGGGGATGTGTATGTTTTCTCGTACTTAACCCACATGGTTGTGACATCCTGTGTAAACATAATCTGAAGATAACTAGAGCACAAGACTCATAAAGTGCCTGGCATACAGAATGGAGGAAGACCATTGCTTTATTCAAGCAATCTTTGAATAAAGTAGGAATTCAAGTTGTTTTTTTTCAAGATTTAGTTATTCATTTTATATATATGCTCACTCAGTCTTCATGCACACCAGAAGAATTAGAACCTATTACAGATGGTTGTAAGCCACTGCATGGTTGATGGATTGCTGGAAATTGAACTCAGGACCAATGGAAAAGCAGGTAGTACTCTTAATTGCTGAGTCGTCTCTCCAATCCAGAACTCAAAAAGTTTTGTTGAGCACAAAGAAATGTAAATTATTGAATAATAATCATTTTTCAACAGTTATATGGTTTTGGTTTTCATATGAAAGCAGAGAACACTTTTGAATCCTTCTGCGATGGCATTGTCACTTTGCTATTTAACATACGGATGTGTGGATGTGATATTATCAAATTAACAATTCATAAAATTGTAATGCTGGTGTTAAAAGGCTTATTAGTTAAGTAAACCATAGAATGGAGAATGGTTCTTCTGAATGAAGGAATCTATGATTTTATTTCTCTTATTTTTTATTGTTAGAATAAACATAGTGTCTATTTCAAAGTCACTTCCCTGACAACCCCCCCACCACTTCCTTTTTGAGAAAGGGAACATTCTGTAGCCCAAGCTGGTCCTTCTGCCTTTTTAGGTATATACCATTATACCTGTCAATTTTTCTATGTAGCATTTCTGGTTAAGAATTATCTCGCTCACCCTCCCTGGGGAACGGAGTGGGGACTGGGTGGAGGACTGGGGGGGTTGGTGGGAGGGTGTGGGAGGAGGGGAAGGAGAAGGAGCTGAGATTGACATGTGAAGCAACCTTGTTTCTAATTTAAATTAGAAAAATCTAAAACAAACAAACAACAAAATAACAAAAAAGTGAATTATCTCATTCAGAAATCACATAGGTTGGTCAAAGCTCTTGTAATTTTTTTTTTTCTGTATGTGACAATTAAACTTTTAGCTTACTTGTCACATCTTTCTGTTCCACTTGGAGTAACTGATTGACCATGAGGGTTTAGGTTGCTCATTCTGGATTCTGTCACTGCTGCTTCTGTGCAGCAGGAACACTCACGACTGCTGTTTAGTTTCCTGAAAGAACTCAGTGTGGTGACTGATTGAGGGGTCTTCACCCTGGGCTCATGGAACATTTCATGCCATTCAGTGTTTACTAAATGGAAGTAATTATGAAGCCCTTGGATTGGTGCAGGGCTCTGGGAACTCCTTCAGCTTTTCAGAAGCACAAGGACAATAAATAACTATCACTGTGTCCAGTGCTATAGGGACACTTACAGGGTACTTGGGATACCAGTATTTTCAGCAGATTTATATTTTTTCTGCTAGTCATTACATAGATAGCTGTACTAGAAACAAGAGCAGGCAAATACATGGGCATATTTATCACTTGAAAGAAATGCTAGCCACAAGAAACCAGAGCTAATGAATTCACAATCAATAGGCTCTAGAGAAAAGCTAGGAATGATAATAAGAATATTTACCTCTAAGGACATTTTATGAATACACTGCATATGTTACACACACACAAATGAACATATTAATAATGTTCTAATCAACTTGTAGTCTGATGAAAAAATGTGGAGAAGACCATAAACATCCCAAGGAGGAATAAAAGAATACAGTTTCTAATTCTGGGTTTGCCATCAACCCTTTCACTAAAAGTATAGAATTACTTGAGATTTAATACTTTTATTTATGAGATATGGGGTGAAACACCTGCCTCAAATTGATATATCAAATGAGATGAAACATGTGGATGCTTTAGAAAATGCATATGCAATCAAGGATGACATGGATAATTGAAAAAAATGAAAGTAGAAATGCTAAGGAATTGACTGTCCTCAAAATGCAATTTCTAATTTCCTCATAATACATCTTTTGTGCCTCTTAATCATCAAGTTCTTGGAAGGAGACATTCACACTTTTAATACAATTTTAGGTGTGCTTTCAGGGAAGCCTCAAAGGTTTCAAATTCAGTATTCTCTCTAATTGAGATTTAAATGGCTTTGTTGTTGTTGTTATGAGTAAAGTCTGAGAAGGTCCTAGCCACCCTTTGTGAATTTTTTCAATAACTATAAACAAACAAACAAATAATAAACCAAAAAGAAAATCCAAAAAATAATAGTTCCTTAAAAAAATCAAGAATGTCTGTAATGAATTACATGGAAAATCCCAAGTCATTAAAATGGAGTTTAATGTTCCAATCATTTTATTATCAAGGAAAGTCAATATTGTGCAATCATAATATTTCAATCAGAAAAAGAAGCAAAATTGCCCTATATATAATCTCATTAGTGCTTATGAAGTAGTCAATATAAGAGAAGCTCTTTTGCCTGGACATTTATTCAACTTCCTGATCCTGATGGTCCAATTAAGAAACTCCCCTTGTTAATTCAAGTGAAGTGATCGATACACTTTTCAAATGTAAAGCAGATAATGAACTGTAGCAGAGTCTCGCATTTATTGAAACAGAGCTTGCTTGATCACTTCTCTTTACAAACATCATTCCTAGTGTTTCATTAAAGATGTTTGGTTCTCTGGCTATGCCTGGCCACATAGTGTTGATTCAATATTGAATAGTTATTGATACACACACACACACACACATATACACACACACACAAACACACACTCACTCATTAAACTTTATTTTGCTTTTGTAATACTTTGAAATTTTTTGGCCATCTATTTTTTTAAATTTTATTTTTAATTAAAACCTAATAAGCACATTTCTTCCCTCCAAACTTCTCCATGTCCTCTTACTCCCTGCCAATTTTTTGGGGGGTCTCATTATTATTATTGTACACATATATGTAGAGATAAATACAACTTTCTGAGTTTGTTTATTGTTGGTTGTATACATGCAATTTCAGGGCTGACCATTTGGCACTAGATAACCAATTATTATCCCGAGGATGCTAATTTTCTCTCAACAGTCATTAGTTACCTGCAATTCTTTGTCTAGATGGAGGGACCCTGTCCTGTAAAATTTCTCCTTTTCATAATAGCATGTATATTGGTGTTATCATCAGTCAGGTGCTTTTTAGAAGTCCTATTGTAGAAGTATCATGGCTCAATCTTGCAGTTATTTCTAGAAGACACCATCCAATAGCAGATTTCCTGGTCTTCGGTCTCTTATCAGTCTTTCTTTTCCTTCTTCAGTGAAGTCTACTGAGCCTTGCAAGCAGCTAATTTTGTTGTAGATGCATCCTTTATGTGGTGATATGTTAGTTATGATTTATTAAAGCTTTTCTGAGTGTACAGTAAGAAAACCTAGCCATATGCCTTAAAGCCAGGCATTGGTGATACACACCTTAGTCCCAGCAACCATATTAGCTAACCATAGAGCCAGGCAGTAGTGTTACACACCTTTAATCCCAGGACTCAAGAGATGAGCAGATGTGTGGTGACATATTGCTTATTATTTAATAAAGATTGTCTGAAGGATCAAAATGCAAAGTAAGCCACACTAGTTAGCTATATAAGCTTGGGAGTGGTAGCACACACCTTTAATCCCAGGACTCAGGAAACAAAGGCAGGTAGATCTCTGTGAGTCCCAGGCCACCCACAGCTACAGTAGATTGAAGCAATCTTAAAGAGAAACAGCTCACACAAAGGAGATCTTGGCACTTGGGATCCCATGTCTTCAATCCAAGCTCTAGAGAGGTATATAAAATAGGCGCAGATTTTCAGTCTACGGCATTTTGGTCTCCAGCCACACATGAAGATTTATTCTCCAGTCACACTGAGGAGAAGCAGCAGTCTGAGACTTGATGAGGGTTCCTAGTGACAGGACTAGCCCTTTGGACCTGAGATAGAGGTGTTAGTGGCTTGGCTACTTTGCTTTTCTGATCCTCAGCTTGAACCCCAATATGAATCTCTGGGTTTTTATTGTTGGCGCTACACCTTTGAGGGTGGGCAATCCATGACCAGTTGGTCTCTGCATTTCGATTGATTGCAGCTCTCTGTAATATCCTCACTCTGCTGCAAAGAAAGCTTCTTTCGTGAGGTATGAGAGTAAAATTAATCTCTGATCAAAAAATAAATATTTAGAATGCAGTTTGCAATTATGTTGTGCTGATCTAGTAGAAAGGCAGTAATAATTTTCCTTAAAGAAAAAATGAGTAAATCAATTCATGTTTATGGTCCACATTTTATTAATTTGCATATATGATGGGCACAGCACTCCCAAAGTGTTAATTATTTGGCATAAATTTATGTGGAGATCTCATTAGGTAGATTTAGTGTTTTCTTTCAATGGCATGAAATAATTAGAAGTGGAATTCAAAGTACACTTGAAAAACAAAATTCGTGTTTTGGGAAACCGAGAAATCTAAGGTGTGTGTTAAAGTTTATCTTCCATATATATATTTCTTATTGTTTCAGTTTTTCCCAGTATGCTTAAAAGTGGAGTATATTGAAGTCAATGCCCATGGAAGTCTATGTTCACTTTAAAACTCCAGAGATGAATTTGAGTGTGTGTGTGTGTGTGTGTGTGTGTGTGTGTGTTTGTGTGTGTGGTATTAGTAAATTTCCTTAAGATTTGATTATAACTGTTAATTTTTCTCATCAGAGGCCACCTAAAGAGTTTGGAATATATGACAAGAAATCTTTTATTAACAGCAGAATCTTCTGAGACAAATTATAATACTCCAATTCATTTACTAGAGAAGTTAATCAGGTAAGTTGTTTTATGACCTATGTTAATTAAACAGCAGTAGGACCTTTAAAATGCCTTTATCATTTTAAGACACATCTTTTTAGAAAGATAGAAGAGATATGCTGTCTTTCTCAGGGAGGAAACCTTTGAGTCTCATCTCCCACTGGATTTACTAGGTTGCTGCCACTAGTCATCAATAAAAGACAGGTTGGAAAAAACAATGCATTTTTCATCAAGGTCAAAAATTCCTACATTTTTCTCCTAGGGAAGACTTACTAGCTTTCTTTGTTTCATTTTCTGGTTCTTTTACTGAATATTAAAACCAGGTAACAGTAGAGTCACACTACACAGACATCACACAAAGTGGCCAGGCAGAGAAGATTTTGCCTAGATTCTTAAGGTTTTTGTGTGAGTTTGTTTAGGATGGGAAGAGTTAAGGCAGGCAGGAAGTAAGTGTCATTAAGTAGAAAAGATTATATTTTTAATTGCAGAGGCCACGGTGGGGGTGGTGTTGTCCCTGCAAGAGCTATGGTTGGCAGTGAAACAATCCACAGAGACAGCTCAACTTAACTGTCACTGGTTCAAACTTTTTGAATCTGACTCTAGGTCATTTATTTTAGCCATAATTAAGTACAGAACAATTTTGGAAAAATGTTTTCTGATGACAATTAACTCAGTTCCAAGTGTACAACAAGGTTTAATACATGTTTACATTGAAACTCTGCAAAGTATATATGACTTCTTCCATAAAGATTTGTTCTGTTGAAGCAATGCTCAAGACAAGACTGAGTGAACACAGTGCCTGTGGGAGTCAGAAATGGCCTGGCCCTAATATAACATAGAAGCCACTAAGGCTGCTGTAAAGTACAATTGATGTCTCTCATAAGGATTCATATTATGGACAGAAGCAATGACCACAGTTTAGGAGGGAAGCATCTGGGATAAGCAAACATAGTATTCTGGTGGATATGGGTGAAGCCTGACTCTCCATATAGCAAAGATCACAAGATTATAAACTATATCCTTTTCCAGCATTCCGGGAGGAAGTTGGCTAAAGATCCTCCTTTGAAGAGAACCCTTCCTATTTAACTTTTTATGGGTTATCTGTGTGCACAAGAACCTCTTGCCCTCTACATTTAATTAATTCATTTCTCCCAAGCCATGCAAATTAGCAAAGGAAAGGAAAATTTAATCAGGCAGCAGCAAATCCAAAGCATGCCCATATTTATAATTCTGTTATTTTCCAAATACATGCCACATCGTTTTACTTACTATTAGAAATAATTTGGATGTTGATACTATGATTACATTTTACTAATACTGTTAGAAATGTAAGAAAAAAACTTAAAAATGTACGAGAGATGTTTAATCTTAGTTGTCAACTTAATTGGATCTGGAACCAACTAATAGACACAACTGTGAGTAGTTCTATGCAGGTAAAAAGATAAACTGAGGTCTAATGATCTTTCCTAGAGTGGATAGGATTGTCCAGCAACCACCCAGGTGTAGAGTGGCCCAAGGAAATAGCTTTGATTCTTTTGCTTGCCCCAACTTCATACTTGTTGGAGGGTGCATCTCTACTGATACTGCCGTAGCCGTGGCTGCAGCTGTCCTTCTTTGGCATTGGTATCAAGCATCTTTCAGCTCCCTAAGCAGATGGAAGGGTCTTAGTGAACTAAGCGTCTTGGCCTCTAGTCCATGAAGATCGCCATTGTTGTACATCCTTGACCATATTGTGTAGGCCAGCCTAATAAATCATTTTAGTATATATTTGTCCTATCCTTCTATTCTACTAGGGACCCAAGCCTAATATTTTATCTGTAATATCTAGATACCTGAGGAATATTTTATTACATATAAAATATATGGTAGAGTTTTCATTTTGCAAATAAAACTGGCTTGGAGTATTTTTAAGTGTGGGTTTAGATTTACTTTCAAATTATTTCTTAAAGACAGAGAATTTGACCTTTAGCTCATAAGTAAATAATTCTACTACCTTTTCCCTTGCAAAGGTAAGAGATATATTTATATACATAGTTATGTATGTGTATATGTATGTATATAATAAAGGTATATGCATGTAAATATAAGTAGACATATGTTTCAGTTTATTTAGTTCTTTATGCTAAGAGGATCAACATGCTCACAAGTCAAGAAAGAATCCTATTTAGCTTCTAATATAAAATTTGGAGTCATGTGGTACCAGCAGACAATAAGTCTTCTGCTCACAAACATCAGTTCCTGGCACTGCTAATGAGCCCACCTCTATTATCTTTCAGACTGAAGCTCAATTATTTGTGTTGTAATACGAAATATAATTAGTGCAGGCTTGTCAACTTGATTTTTGCTAACATTATGGCCTTTATTTTGTACTATATTTTTAAGGGTTCCTCTGGGAGACGGGGAATCACTTTGCTGGCTCACAGACATTATTCGCTCGGGCCTAACGAAAGCACAGTTTAATTAAGAAGCATCCTGCCTTTCATTGTGTACTTCAAACTACAGTTTTGATGTTGGTCTTTAAATGCTAACTTTTGTCAGATTCAATTTCTGTGTCCTAATTTTCTATCAGAGAAAATGTGACACCGGGCATAGATCCAACTTCCCCTTTTCTATTAGCATTTATATTGACAGAGTTAATGATTTTATTATCATCTTTGGCTTGTTGCTAAACAGTAGTCATCACACCCTTCCTCATGGATGACTACATACATGATATGAATGCTTTGTCCCAGGGGAAACTATGAACCACGATATTAAATTTATTTTAAGATGGTCGAGTTGAATACTGGACAAAGAAGTGAGAAGAGATTTAGTGAGAGATTACCATTCTTAAAGAAGAAGCAGGAAGAACATCTTTTCTTTGGGATTACTTGTCTATGTAGATAGGGCGAGCCTCCAGGCAGACATGGAGTATCCAGAAATGAAATGTTTGAGAAAATATGAACTCTATACATTGCTACTATTCAGGCAGTACTCTGATGAGACCACGAGTCTCCTCTGGATTCTAATCAAAATTAATAAGACAAAGCAGTGGCACCTGTATATATTTATCATTTTTTATTTATCATTTAAATTAGAAACTAGCTTGTTTCACATGTCAATCCCAGTTCCTTCTCCTTCCCCAGGCTTCCACCAACCCTTCCAACCCCTGACCCAATATTCACTCCACACTTCAGGGAGGGTGAGGCCCTTCACGGGGGATCTCCAAAGTCTGTCATATCATCCAGGGCAAGACCTAGACCGTCCCCCATGTGTCCAGGTTGAGCAAGCATTGCTCCATTTGGAATGGGCTGCTAAAGTCCATTTGGATGCCAGGGATAAACACTGATCTAGAACCTGAGGTCCCAAATAATGGCAAGGCCTCCTCACTGACACCCATGTTCAGAAAATCTGGATCAGTCCATGTTGGAATCTCAGTCATTCATCTGGGGTCCATGAGCTCCCCGTTGTCTGATCACCTGTTTCTGTGGGATTCACCCGCCTGGTATTGACCCCATTGCTCATCACTCCTCCCTCTCTGTAAATGGTTTCCAGGAGTTCAGTTCAGTGGTTAGATGTGGGTGTTTGCCTCTGCTTCCATCAGTCACTGGATGAAGGCTCTAGGATGGCATACAAGGTAGTCATCAATCTCATTACCGGGGAAGGGCATCAAAGGTATCTTCTCAACTATTACTTAGATTGCCAGTTGGTGTCATCCTTATAGATCTTGGAAATCTCACTAGTGCCAGGTCTCTCCTCAAACCTATAATGACTCCCTCTATTATGGTATCTCTCACCCTGTTCTCCTCTATTCTCCCAACTCAACCTTCCTGCTTTCCTATGTCCTCCTCTCCTCCTCTCTTCTCCCCCTCACTTTTTCCCCGTTCCCTCTCCTCTCCCCTATGCTTCCAGTACACTCAGGAGATCCTTTCCCATTCCCTTTCTCTACGGGTACCACGCATATCTGTTTTAGGGTCCTCCCTATTTCCCCGACTCTCTGGCAGTGGGATTGTAGGCTGGCAATCCCCTGCTTCATGCCTAAAATCCATATATGAGTGAGTACATACCATGTTTATCTTTTTTTTTAACTGGGTTACTTCACTTAGGATGGTTTCTTCTAGTGCTATCCATTTTTTGCCTGCAAATTTCAAGATTCCATTGCTTTTTTTCCCACTGAGTAAGACTCCATTGTGTAAATGTACCACATTTTCTCTATCCACTCTTCAGTTGAGGGGCATCTAGGTTGCTTCCAGGTTCTGGCTACTACAAATAATGCTGCTATGAGCATAGTGGAACAGGTGTCCTTGTATGAATGCACATCTTTTGAGTAAACGCCTTTGTTGTTTTGGAGACTTGCTTCTTGAGTCCTTTGTAAATTTTGGAGATCAGCCCTCTGTCAGATATGGGGTTAGTGAACATCTTTTCCCATTCTGTGGGCTGCCTTTTTGCCTTGTGGATTGTGTCCTTTGCCTTACAGAAGCTTCTCAGTTTCAGGAGGTCCCATTTATTAATTGTCAATCTCAGTGTCTGTGCTACTGGTTTTATATTCAGGAAGCAGTCTTCTGTACCAAGTAGTTCAAGGGTACCTCCCACTTTCTCTTCTAAGAGGTTCAGTGTGGCTGGATTTATGTTGAGGTCTTTGATCCATTTGGACTTAAGTTTTGTGCATGGAGATAGACATTGTTCTCTCTGCAGTCTTCTACATGCCAGCATCCAGTTATCCCAGGACCATTTGTTGAAGATGCTTTCTTTTGTCCATTGTATAATTTTAGATTCTTTGTCAAAAATCAAGTGTTTGTAGATGTGTGGGTTAATATCAGGGTTTTCAACTCGGTATTTCTTCCTAGACTCTGCAGCTAGCCTCATCATCTCCCTGACTGACTATAGTTTGTGTAGTAGATTATTTCCCAAATATCCAGGTTGTGCTAAGTTTAAATCCCTATCCACGAACAACTTATTTGTTAGTGAAATGCAAGTGAATTTACCCATGTTCTTTCATGGCGACACAATGTGACACTCCTGTGTGGTCAAATTCTTTGCAGAGTAGCTTTACCTCCTTTCACATGGTCATTCCTTAGGGTGTCATAGATTGCCAATGCTCCCATGTTTACAGGTGTCAGATAATACAAACTTTAATATCAAATAGTGCATAGGTTCCTTGTATTTACAGGAGTCAGGAGCTACTAATTTTTATACAGAATAGGGGCAGGGTATTTATGTAAAGCTTTAGTATACTATTAATCAATAAGGATATTGAAATAAGTTTCCACCATTTATAATAAAACAGCATTGAAACAAGCAAGCTGGTCTTCTTCATATTCAGTTAGTAGAATAATCATATCCCTGATACAATTAAAGTGAAATCAGAATGTATTCATGGAATGTAATTAAATATATTTAGTGTCCAAATACTGTCTATATGCAAATTTGTTGTCGGATTTTAAAAATTTATTCATCCTTTGAGACACATATGATGATTTCAGTGTGGTGAACCGTATCAGTCACTCCAGAGATTTTTAAATTAATTTCTAGGGGCAATAAAATCTAGAGTCCTTCTGCTAACAAGAAGACACAAGTTGAGAGGATTGTAATTTTTGTACAGAAACAGGAAGAAAGAAAAATAAAAAAAGTCACATGTGAATAAATATTTATAAAGCTGGATACCACAAGTCAAGAGAAAACCAGCAACTCAAATTTTAGAGAGAGGATGAGGTTTACCCAGTTCAAGGACACCAATTGCTAACTAGGTTCTGCATACAGAAATAATGTGAGCCTGTGTACTGTATCTGGTAATTACAAGAATAAGCTGCTAACTGATGCTTATTTTTTTCAGTGTTTTGATTCTTTGAAATACAAAGAACAAGGCCATTTGTAAGCTTGAGTTGTTTCACAGTGCATCTCTCTGTTATTTTAACTCTTGTTATTTACTTTCTTACATACAAAGTGGTAACAATGACAACACCATATGTAGGGGGGTCAACCTTGAAAATACAGTGTAAATTTAAATGTCACAAAAATGGTGGTAATATCCTTACTGACTTAAGTAACGTTTTATGCCCATTTTCACACTATTTAAAAATTTCATACTATTCATTATTATACATGAAGGTATACCCTTTCTGGCACAGGTGAGCTGGTTGGAGATGGTTAAAATGATGTATTGCTTTGGTTTTGATCTTAACTGAAAGGAGTACATTCTTGGAAATATATTAGCCAGCTTGGAATTTTATTTCAGATAGACACTGAGTTTGAATGGTCATCTCTTTTAGGTATCATTGAAACACAAGATGATAACAAATTACCTCTCATGTAAAAAATAGTATACAAACAATGAGAAAACAAACAGCAAAAGAAGGTCAAATTGCTTTTAATTGTGTCATAGAAGTTAATATACTAAAGGAAGGCTGTTGGGGAAGTCCTGTGCATTTGTCAATAAAGCACTGTCTGGCCAATAGGGAATCTAGATAGGTGGAACTAGGAGTCCAAGAGGACTCTGGGAAGGAGGAACACGGAGAGTCAAGATGTAACGCCATGGGGTAGGAAGCCCGGAACTATTTTCTGGTAAGAAACATACTTAGATTAACAATTATGGGGTAATTACTTAAGTCAGAGCTAGCCAGTAAGAAATAAGCAAGGCCAACAGCTTCATAATTAATACAGCGTCTTGTGTGTTATTTGGGGACTACAACGCGGCAGAGCCCAGGCGGTTGGCGGGTGATAAACCAAAGCAGTTAGGAAGGAAAAAGCTGCCCTTTACAAATGGTGATCAGGAGCGGGATTGAATTTCCATGTAGAATGACAAAAGCTTTAAAGGAATTTTAGAAACAGAAGAATGGAGAGAAGCACAGAATTTTGGTAACAGAATTTTCTCAGGTGGTCTCTGTTTTGCTAGCTACAATCCGAGATTCACGTGGCTCGCTTACCGGAGTCTTCCTGACTTGGCATAAAAAGAAAAAACAAAACAAAACAAAAAAATCCAGCAAGGTTGTTTTAAGAGACTCTGCTAATGATTGAAAGGTGTGTACGTACAGCTGCAAGTGGCAGCTTTTGCTGGATGTCAGCATGGACTGAGGCGGTAAGCTGGAGTCACACTTATGCACGCTATCTTGAAAAAAAGGCAGTTTAAACAGCTGCGGTTTTACAGATAAGACACGTGGCCAGATAAATGTAAAGATTTACAGTAAAGTCAGACTTGGATGAACAAAACCTCTAAAGGTTTACAGTGTGTTTAAAAATACACTGTAGTGGTGGCGCATGCTGGTAGGATTTCCTCCAGAGGCAGAGGCAGGCAGATTTCCAAAGAGAAACCCTGTCTCAGAAAAAAATAAATAAAAGTGAAAGAAATAAAGTAATAATAGATAAATAAATAAGCCACGTAAAGATGGAAAATACACAGAGAGTCTGGATACTGTACGCTATTGTGTTTTTCAGTTTTTTGATTGCTAAGGAAGGAACAGCTGCTAAAGTACACTTGATTATAAATGCTGCTGAATTAATCCAACTTCTATCTTTTGAAAATGCCTTAACTTCAAAATTTAAGTATAAGGATATGTTACTCGGAAAAGGAGTTTTAGTTTATGTTTCCACAGAAAATGAAAAGCTGAGGATTCCTTCCCGTCTTCTGTGGTTTGACGAACCAAGACCCCCGGAAGCAGTGGACCAGGTGTTCCAATAACTGAAACAGCTAAGATGATGCACCTTTACAGACCATGAAAATAAGGACTTATACAGGTTTCTGAGTTTTGTCATGATCCCCATGGTATGAACAATGCCCCCTTCCAGCACGAAGCAGTTTGGAATGAGCGACGTCCTAATTCCCATCTTGTTTATAAATCTTTGTTTTCATTTAAATGGGGTTGTTTATAATTGGTTAATGATCACAACCAATCTCCTTTTAATGGTAAAAAGGGGAATTATGGTATGGGTATTGTTTTTTATTTATTGATACAAATTCAAGGTCAATTTTGTGATGCGTATATTTCTCCTCTTGATTAAGTATTGTGCTTATACTGTTCTTTTAAAACATAATGCATAATTGAATACAGACTATAGATAGTTACTTATAATAGTCAGAACTTATAGTTAGGTAAGTTAGGTTTTCTAGATAGATAGAGATGCATTTGAGACAGATAGATAGTCTTCAAACCTTTCAAAGACCTTCAGAAAATGGCATTTAAAATGGTTTAGGGTTTTTCTTAACAATGAGAAATGTCTGCTCCTGGCAGCACCAATTATGTCTGAGAGGAAGATGGGCATCGAAGAAACTTGTTATGGAGTTTGCTTTCAACATGGCAAGATTAGCCATTTGGGCAAGAAACTGCTCTTGCCTAGACTGTTTGACTGTTGCTGTATAAACTGGACATGCAGGACCCACAGGAATGTGCCTGCTGAACTCAGTCATACAGGGTTCCTGCTTCATGGAAGAGTGTATGAGATTTTCTTCAGGATACAGAGAAATTACTGACAGACTGCCAATGCAGATAGACAGTTTTGAAATTTCCTGCTTTGCTGAGAAATCTTCTGGATACATTGTGGCCTATGGGCTGAACATGGATGCCCCAACTTTACAGAGGAACTTTGGGTGACTGTCCAGGTAGCAAGATGTCTCTGTCAATCCTAGTGTTTATATATTATCCTTCTGTGATCTGTGATGGAGTTGAAGACAGATAGTTATAATTATAGTTTTCCTTAGTTATGATAAGGGATAAGCTACATATAGGACTTTGGACTCACAAGAATGAGATAGATGATATTTTCTTTAAATCTTCCTAAATGTTAATAGACAAAATGTTGTAACTGTTCTTACTTGATAACTGTTCTGTTATACATAATTTGACTATGCTAAAGTTAAGACTTTTCTTTTTGTTTAAACAGAAAAGAGGAGGTGTTGGGGAAGTCCTGTGCATTTGTCAATAAAGCACTGTCTGGCCAATAGGGAATCTAGATAGGTGGGACCAGGAGTCCAGGAGGACTCTGGGAAGGAGGAACACAGAGAGTCAAGATGTAACACCATGGGGTAGGAAGCCTGGTACTATTCTCCGGTAAGAAACATACTTAGATTAACAATTATGGGGTAATTACTTAAGTCAGAGCTAGCCAGTAAGAAACAAGCAAGGCCAACAGCTTCATAATTAATATAGCCTCCTGCGTGTTTATTTGGGACTGATGCAGCTCTAGAACCAGGCTGGCGGGAAAGCTTCTCTCAAAGAAAAAGCTTCTCTTAACAGAAGGCCTGTGCCATATGACTGAACTTTCTAGAAGTCAGGAATATGAAGAAAATATCATTTTATGAGAAATTCAATTGTTGTATTTCATGATAGCAGTATAAAGAAATTATCAAGGAGTGTGCGTAGAAATGATAAACAGAGAGACAAAAATAATTAGAGAATGAAAGAAGAAATGAGAAGGAAGAAGAAGAAAGACAGAAAGGCAAGTAACAAGTTGGAGGAGAGAGACAGAGAGAGAGAGACAGAGAGAGAGAGAGAGAGAGAGAGAGAGAGAGAGAGAGAGAGAGAGAGAGAGAGAGAGAGAGGTTTCATAGTGTCCAAACAGCATCCTGTTCACATACTAGGAACATTTCAGTTTACTCTGCTTAATTTCCCTGTGTTGATTAAACTCGGTCTCATATCAGACCAGTTGCTTTATTTGCTCTATAAAACATACTCCCTGTGTTCCACATCTTCAATTGCTACAAATTACTGCATGGTACCATCTATTCTACTGGATGACCACCACCAAATTTAGCATAAAAATGTCCTGGTAGTCATTTCCCAGTATACCAAATAATCTTTTTTTCTAGTTAAAAATAGAAATATCACCTCAAGTAATCAGTTAATTCATTGAAGTTTTAAAACATTTCATATGAATTGACTTCTTTATTCTCTTTCATTCTTTCTTCTTCCTATGTATTGTCTTTGCTTTGGATTTTGAGAATTTATTTTTAAATGAATATGCATTCTTTATCCTATGCTTTTCCAAACCGTGTCTACATTTTTTTTGTTTTTTTCCTTCCTTTTTAAAATTTAAGTTAGAAACAAGCTTCCTTCACATGTAAATCCCAGCTCCCTCGCCCTCCTCTTCCCCCCTCACAGGCCTCCCAGCTCCCCATCCAATGCCCACCCTGATCCCCAGTGAGGGTCTGAGTCAGTCCCATGCTTTCCACACAGCCATCAATCTGGGGTCCAAGAGCTCCCCCTTGTTCAGGTTAATTGTTTCTATGGGTTAAACTAGCCCAATCTTAACTCCTTTGCTCATCAGTTCTCCCTTTCTGTCACTGGATTCCACGAGTTCAGTTCAGTGTTTAGCTGTGGGTGTCTGTCTCTGCTTCTATCAGTCGCTGGATGAAGGTTCTCTGGCAGTGAGATTGTATGCTGGCATTCCCCTGACTCATGTGTAAAATCCACATATGAGTGAGTACATACCATGTTTCACTTTTTGTGACTGGGTTACCTCACTCAGGATGATTTCTTCTACTGCTGTCCATTTGCCTGCAAATTTCAAGATTCCATCATTCTTTTCCTCTCTGTAGTACTCCATTGTGTAAATGTACCACATTTTCTCTATCCACTCTTCAGTTAAAGTATATCTAGGTTGCTTCCAGGTTCTGGCTATTACAAATAATGCTGCTATGAACATAGAGAAACAGATGCCTATGTTGTATGAATGTGCATCTTTTAGGTATATGCCTAAGAGTGGAATTACTGGATCTTGTGATAGAATGATTCCCAGATTTCTGGGGAATGTCCATAGTAGTTTCCAAAGTGGCTGTATGAGTTATCACTCCCACCAGCAGTGGAGGAGTGTTCCTCTTTCTTCACATCCTCTCCAGCATAAATTGTCTTTGGTGTTTTTGATTTTAGCCATTCTGACAGGAGTAAGATGGTATCTCAGAGTTGTTTTAATTTCCCAGATGACTAGGGATGTTGAGCACTTTCTCAAGTGTCTCTCAGCCATTTTAGACTCCTCTATTGAGAATTCTCTATGTAGTTTTGTACCCCACTTTTAAATTGGATCCTTTGGCGTTTTGGAGACTTGCTTCTTGAATTCTTTGTAAATTTTGGAGATCAGCCCTCTGTCAGATGTGGGGTTAGTGAATATCTTTTCCCATTCTGTGGGCTGCCTTTTTGTCTTGCTAATTGTGCCCTTTGCCTTACAGAAGCTTCTCAGTTTCAGGAGGTCCCATTTATTAATTGTCGAACAGGGCTGTTCAGTTCTTGCTAGTGTAGAGTCTCTAGACTCTGGCGGTGTCATATTGGTCTTTCTGTTGCTGGGTGTGTTTTTATATTGTCTCCTTCCCATTATTTCTTCCAGTGGGTGCAGAAGGAGTCTCTTCCTCTCCTGGTGGGTATGTGACCATGGTTCCTTTTCAGTGGGTGAGTACAGGTCCAAGACTGGTGGTTTTCTTCTTGCGTGGATGGAGGTGGTCCTAGCACCAGGGCCTTGGCAGTCTTTGGGTAGGCTGGACCCTGTTGGAATGGGATCCACAGTGTGCAGTCCCCAGGTCTCCAGTGGGTCTGCTCAGGGCACCAAAAGTTAGGCTTGCCTGTCCTGTGGGGGGAGAATGGTACTTGGACACTGGTAGTCTCTGGGTGGCTGGCTCCTGTCAGGGTGGGAGCTGCAGTGGGCAGTCCCGAGTCTAAATTTTAACAGTGCCTTTTGAAGAGTAGATTTTTAACTCATATTATAATGTATAATCAAGAATTTTACTGATTGTAATCTTGTATGTAAGAAATATTTGCCCTATAAAAGATCATAATCATTTTTCTTACATATTTTTGTGACCTTAGATTTTATATTTATTTATTTTTCTTTTTTAATTTTTTTAAAACAATCTTATTTTACTTACCAATCCCAGTTCCCTTTCCCTCCTGTCTTCCCACTTCCCTCATCATCTTCCCACCCCACCACTCACCCACTCCTCAGAGAAGGTGAGAACTCCCATGGTGAATCATAAAAGTCTGTCACAACATTTGGGGTAGGACCAAGCCTCCACCTCCTATATCTGGCTAAGCAAGGAATCCCTCCATAGGGAATGTGCTCCAAAAAGCCAGTTCATGTACTAGGGATAATTACTGGTTCCACTGTCAATAGCCCCATAAAGTTCCCAAATGCCCCCAACTGTCACCCCCATTCAGGGGGTCTCGTTTGGTCTTATGCAGGCACCCCAGTTGTCAGTCTGGAGTCAGTGAGCTCCAACTTGCTCTGTTTCAGTGGGTTTTTCCCAACATGGACTAGACTTCTTTGCTCATATTAGCGTTCCTCCCTCTCTACAACTGTACTCCAGGGGTTCTGCCCAGGCCTTAGCTGTGGATCTCTGCATCTGCTTCCATCAGCAACTGGATGAAAGCTCTATGATGGCAATTAAGGTAGTTATCAATCTGATTATAGCAGAAGTGCTTTTAAGGTACCCTCTCCACCATTGCTTAGATTATTCATTGGGGTCATCCTTGTGGAATCCTGGGAATTTCCCTAGTGATGGGTTTCTTGTTAACCCCATAATGGCTCCCTCTATCAAGATAGCTCTTTCCTTGATCTCCCTTGCAGTGATACAGTATCTATGATTTAATAAAGATTGCCTGAAGTATCAGTAAACAAGAAAGCCACACTAGTTAGCTGTGGAAGCTAGGCAGTGGTGGCACACACCTTTAGTCTCAGGACTCAGGAGACAGGCAGATGGATATCTCTGAGTTCAAGGCCACCCTGGCCCACACAAGAGTGAAGAGTAACATAGCTCACAGATTTGATCCCAGAATTTGGGACTACATGCCTTTAGTCCCAGCACTGGTTAGGTGGAGACAGGAGGATGTACCTGAGCAGAGAAAGGAATATAAGGAGGAGGAGACAGGGCTTCAGAGCTTTTGCCTCTGAAGATTAGTGGAGACAGGATTGCCATTTCAGCTTGGTAGAGGTAAGATCTACTGACTTGACTGCTCTGTTTCCTTGCTTCCAAGCTTGAAGCTTGGACCCCAATATCTGTCTCTGGATTTTTATTTTCATGTTACACTACCTCTCTGTCCTTCCCACAACCTGACCTTCTTGATCCCTCATGTAAGTCTATCCCATGTTTGAATTAAGTTTGATGGTGTGATTTCTCGATCAAAATTTATGGTTTGCTCATGGAATTTTTAGTATAGTCTTAATTGTTTGGCTAAATTTAAAATGAACAACATGCAGGCCTGCAGATACGTAAGTATAAATACTCTTTTATATGACTGTTGTATGTTTCTTATTAAGTAAACTGTGGTAACTTGTGTTACTTAAGACGTTTGTTCTTTCTAGCTAAGTTTTCACATTTATTGACAGGAATATAAAATACTTTATAATAAGTGTTTGTACTTGGAGCATCTGTAGTATCCATAATTATATCAGCTCTCACTCCTGGTTTTAATGTCTTTAATTTTCTGGTAAGTTTGGCTACATTTTCATTAGTTTCCTGTCTGCAAAAATCCAGCATTGAATGGTTAGTCTCCTGGTTTTTATTTAGTTAGTTTTAACATTAAATTTTCATAGTTTTCTTTCTTTTTTTCATACTTTCTTTACTTCAACACCGAGATTTAGGCTTTATTTGTCTCTTCTTTCTCTACTTTTTAAGGTAGAAGCTGAGGTCACTGAACTGTGAACTTTCTTTTTTTTTCCTAATTAGGCATTTACGGTTATAAATTTCCCCTATGTTCTGCTTCAGTTGTGTCCAACACATTTTGAGATGTTGTGTTTTCATTTTCATTCCACTTAAAGTGATTTCTCATTTCCCTTTTGGTTTCTTTTTCAGCTCATGGGTTATTTATAGTGTGTTATTTAATTTCAAAATATTTGGAGGGTTTTCTATTAATTGATTTGTAACTTAATTCCCCAGAAGTCACAGAAAATATTTTATATAGCTGAAGCCTTTTTAATTTGGTGAGACTTCCCTTATGACCTAGCATATAACCTTTTCCAGTATCTGCTCTAGGTACATGTGATACCGTGTGTCCTACTACGGCTATATGGTACCCTGCATCAGTGACATTGAGGTCAACTTGGCTGTTGGCTGAGAATGTTGGTTCAGGTTCTTGTTTCCTTAAGGAATTTCTCTCTAATTTTTCTTTAAATTTTGGGAGCAAAGTGTTAAATATGCACTGGGTTTGTGATTTTTGTCGATTTCTCTTTGGGATTCTGTCACCACCTCAATGCTCTGGTGTTTATTATGACTGCTCTATGCTCCTGGGGGAACTGGGTCTCTATAACTTAATCATCTTCTTTGTCCTCAGGTATATTGTATCTGAATGCCTGTGGAAATTTTAATATTGTTTTATTAATGTTCAAATAATTAACATATATGTGGTTGCACAAAAATATACTTATATGTTTATAAACATATCAGGTATGTGCTGTTTGTTTATACAAACTAGATGTTCAGAAAAATGAAATGTTTCATATAGAAAGGAACATTTAGTTTAATCTTTCAGTTTAATGAAACTCAGACCTCTGATTTTCAGGATCTAAATATAGTGTCTTCTTATTTGTGCCCTTTGCCCCATTTGTTCTGTGCTCTTTATTCCTCCTTTCTTGTTTTTTAGGGGGAAATCACTTTTTTTTGTGCTTTATCTCGTGTATTGTCTTATCTGTATTAATACTTTCTTTTTAATCTGTATTAATACTTTCTTCTTTTACTTCAGTGGCTTCTTTAGGGTGAAACATGATAATTTCTAATTTACCAATCTTCTTTTGAGTAATATCCTAATATGTCTCTCACAATATGTTTTTTTTACTGGCTGGACGTCTGTTTGAAGCCTCTTTTATCTGTTGAATATAATGTATGAATTCTGTCCTTGCCATTGATTTCAGGAATATAATGTTTGTTCACTGATGAAGCTTTGCTTGTGTTTGACACACCTGAATTCACCGAGTTCTTGGATATGTGCGGGGTTCTCTGATGCTGCTTGTGTTTTCTCATCTGTTTTTCACTTGTGCATCCTCTTGTCAAGTTTCTACTATTGCTTCTTGGACCACAGAATTTCTTTCATTTGCTGTGTCAATCTGCAATTAACTCCCTATTGCCATAGAGAATACCGCTCATCTCAGCTATTTATTAATTCCCTTTTTAATTTTTTCTATTTTCTATTTTATTGTTTTATTTTGATTTATCTTATTTTATGTGATTTTTGAGATGCAATCTCACTCTATAGCCTGGATTAGCCTGGAACTCATGGATCTAGCTTTGATGTTATGGATTTCCTCTTGACTCAGACTCACACATGCTCCCATTTTCATTTTTATCCTTTGTTATATTCAACTAAAAATTGGATCAATCAATAGTTGTAGGGTGGTCTACACCGAAGACACAACATACTTGAATCACAGAACATGGAGAAATCTAAAATCTCCAGCCTCAGGGCTGGGGAAACTGCTCAGCACATAAATGCTCTTGCTGCTTTTGCTGGAAATGTGAGTTGGTTTCACTTGCGCAGCTTACAACTGACTGTAACTCTAGCTCCAGGTGATCTGATGACACTTGGGGTCTCCAAAGGCAACTGCACACAGATGTGTAGATACATGAACACAAAAGTAAAGATTATATACAAAGGCAGAAAAATTTGAATCTTTTTTTTTCTAGGCTTTCAACATGTAGACTATTATTATTATAACTAATTATTTAACTAGAACACCTGAAATTGTAAACTAAATGGAATCTTTCCCTTTTAAGTTGCTTTTTGTCAATGATTTTTAATCACTGAAACAAAGCTGAAATTCGTTGTGTGTGTGTGTGCGTGCGTGCGCACACTTGGGTGTACACACATGGCCATATAAAACATATGTATGTGATTGAGTGGCTATCTTAGGATTTCTATTGCTGTGATGAAACACCATGACCAAAAAACAACTTACGGAAGAAAGCGTTTGTTTGGTTTATACTCCAAGTTGCTGTTCATCACTCAGATAAGACAGGACCCTGGCTGCAGCAGCTAATGCAGAGGCCATGGAGGGGTGTTGCTTTCTGGCTTGCTCCCCATAGCTTGCTCAGCCTGCTTTCTTTTAGAACCCTGGACTACCAGCACAGGGATGGCTCCACCCACAATGGACTGGGTCTTCCCTCATCAAACACTAATTAAGAAAACACCTTACAGCTGGATCTTGTGGAGGCATTTTCTCAGTTGAGACTACCTCCTTTCAGATAACTCAAGTTAACATAGGACTAGCCAACAGTGGCTATTACATTTCTATTAATCTATAGATTTTTATTGTTATAAACAGAGAAATAAATAATAACATTTTTTAAAAGTTCATTATACCTGCAATGATTATTTTCTGCTGAGAAGTTGATCTAGCTGTCTACTATATTTTAAAATTTAGCATTTATTTGTATATACCAGGGTAATGCTATCGATATAAGGACCAGATGATTTCAATGGCCTGGGAGTAAAACTTATTTTTACTCTGTTTTGAGCTTTTCCTTGAGGTTTGTGAGTTTTCTTGGTGATTTTTATTTTTATTCTTCAGTGACATTAATCTTAACATAGTTTTGTATTTCCAAGAATAGAATGTGATATGCTGGCCCTTTTGATTAATATTCAATTTTAAAGAAATGGTTAATTTTGAACTGAGATTTAAAGTAGGGACCCTTTATTTGAATTTTCATCTGAAAACAGAATCTTAATCTCACATATTACTATTACTTTCAGTACAGTTGATAATGTTTTATAGCATCTGTTATAATTATACTTATATTAAAGTTAAAGACATTAGTACCATACCGGAAGGTTCTCTCTGATATAATTTACATATTCGTGGGGGTTTTGAACTATGACAGTGTCAAGAATCTTTACTTTTAGAAAGGACAGTTCTATTGTTGTACCAGTCTACTACGGCAGTTTTAATATTGAAAAGGATGTACATTTTGTGGTAAGTACATCTATGTTTACTGCCACTTTGGTATTTTGGTAGCTACAGTGAAATTGACCAGTTACTTAATATTATTATATCTAATATTATTGGCATATTTACAAAATAAATTGCAATATCTAAATATCAAATTGCTATATAGTTTACAAGCAATGCATACACTATATGCCAACTCTTAACCTAAACATTAAGTAAATCCCTTGTGAATTAGTACATTAGAAATGTTTAGAATAAGATTGAGTTCATTGTATAGTGATAGGAGATTTATATATATGTATATTTAATTAAAATAATTTAGTGCATTTTGATATTTTGAGGGTCTCCTTTATCCCAACTTGACCTCAAAGCCACTATATAGCTCTGTATGGTCTTGAACTTCTTAACATCCTGCCGTTACTCCCTAAGGTCTGGGATTTCAAACGTGTGTTACTATGCCTGACCACAATAATTTCCGTAGCATCTCTAATATTATGTAGACTTTAGTTTTTTAAAATGAAAAAAGTGACTTTTAGAGCTGAAATTAAATTAATTTAATAGTTGAATATAAGAATAATTAAAATAGCATACCTTTAATATTCAAGGAATATCAGGGAGGTGAAGTGAAAATAATGTAAGAGCCAGAGGACAGTGAGATGTACAACAAAAAGATGTCTACAGGCCATAGTCATTTCACTCATAAATTCACCACAGCTATATTCATCTATACAATAATTGTGCCCATAGCTGGATGGTGGTAGTGAACATCTTTAATCCTACCACTTGGGAGGCAGAGACAGGTGGATCTCTGAGTTTGAGGCCAGCCTGGTCTATAGAGCTAGTTCCAGGATAGTCAGGACTATACAAAGGTACCCTCTCTCAAAAAAGCAAATGAAAAAAAGGATTGGACCCATCAACATTTCATCATGGGTATGGGAGAAGTCAATGAGGTCCCACCCCTCCTATTATAAATTAATAATTACCCTGGAGAGGGGTATTATATTCTTCAGTGGTATAGACACTATTAAGTTTCCCATGCTGCTATGAATGACTTCCCCCATGCACTCCTGCAAGAAATTGAAATTAAACTCAATGGGCAGCACACAAAAAGAAAACATGAAGCCAGGTGGTGGTGGTGCATACCTTTAATCTCACTACTTGGGAGGCAGAGGCAGGCAGATCTCAGCAAGTTTGAGGCCAGTTTGGTCTAAAATGAGTTCCAGGCAAGGACTTTTACACAGAGAAACCCTGCCTTGAAAAACAATAAATAAATAGATAAATAAATAAATAAAGGGGTGGGTTTAGTGGGAAAAGGGCTTTCACTGAGAAAAAGGGGATGAGAGAGGAGAATGAGGTGTAAACAATTAAAATATAGTTTATAACTGTATGAAGCTGGCAAACAAACAATTTAAAAAAGAAAATTGTAATATGAAGCATAATTTAGAAGCAAATTCAAAGAATTTTAATTAAAAAAGTACAAATTCTGAAAGTTAATTGCTTGGAACTGGGTTCCAATTTGCATTTAACTGATCTGCAATTTTGAGAAAATTAACTAACTAATCTATATAATGTTCTCATAAAAAGTATGCTGTAATGTCACAAGAACTAATACAAAAATCAAACACACTAGTATATGTAAATTAAAAAAGTTTCACTCTATTTAGAACAATAAAATATAAGGGCAAGAAGATCATATATATGTATATATACATATATATATATATTAAAGTATTTACCAGGTAACAGTTATCATGAAATAATTCAAAAGAAATAAAATAGGTATACTGAAATAAGGAAATACGATTCATTGTCCACAAAAATCTACAGAAATATTTCAATAATATTGAAGAAAATTTTGAGATGAACAACAGAAATTGCAATATTAGTATACCAGGCTTGAAATGGTTATTACAATGTAAGAGATAGAAATGTTACAAAATGATTAAAAACTTGAAATTGATGTTAGGAGGTCCTCACTTTGAATCTCTGTAACTCTACTTTTGAGTAGTACACTTTGATTAAATTATTTATAGTCTTGCTAGAAATTATGTCTATGTGTCTCTACACTCAATCCACTTTTACACAGAGTGGAAATAATGTCACCCATTGCAGAAATGCATTATAAAACAAAATGTACCACAGAGCCTCAGCAAATGACTATATTATAGCCATGTGGAATCATTTTATGGCACATTACTATATTCTGTTTCAGAAACAAAATTCACACTGTCTGAATGGCATTAGACAAGCAATGGTTAACACTATCCTTTGTGTCATATGTTACTAAGCCAAAGCTGAACATTATAGACTTAGAAGTTGTAAAGGTTTTGGAAAATTCAACTTCTAAACAAGCTTTATGGAAAGCAACCCCTCATTTGAGATGGGTCAAATGTTCTTCAGCAAATATGATTCTTTAACATTTATTCTCTAAAGTAAGGGCAAGTAGACTCATCATTACACATAGCACATGACAGGCATAGGTCAAGCCCTGGTCAATCATAAGCAGTGCCCACCCACTCTTTCCATTGCATGAGAAATAAAAGATAATGGTGGTTTGGGGGGTAATGAGAGGAAGGTTTTGAGCAAGAAGAAAACAGCAGCTAGTTGATTGAAGTCTTTGGTCTTGATAAATGTGCAGAGAAAGATTCCACTTCCTAGCCAGATGTATACTGCATATGGAAATAGTTATGTCTCTCCTAAAGGGGTTCATGTTCAGCGCTCTATCATATAACATTAGGAAAAGCATTTCAATATAGATTTAGGGATGCAAATCAATTGAGTATTTCTACAATCAGTGCAGAGATCTCAGCACTTAAAGACACTCATGGTAAACAGCACTGTACTACCTTGCTCTACTCCTATATAGTCGCTTTATTTTTGCAATTTTTATTTTATTTATTTATTGTGTTTATTCATTTGTGTGTGTACATGTGTGCTGTGGTTCATTCTTGTGGTTGGAGGACAACTTGTAGTGGTCACCATTTCCTAATGAGTTCAGGAGTTGGAGCTCAGGTTTTCAGGCTTGCTGGCAGTCTCTACTAAGCTATCTTTCTGGCCGCTATGCTTATTGCAGAGATCACAAGGGACAAATCTGAACAAATCTTTTTGGCATGTACTCATCTGAGAAATCTCAGACACTGCTATGTTGTCCCCCACATTCTATATTGGAAAGTTGCTTCACAGGCAGGGCGAAATGTAGGATTAAACTATTAAGTCTAGGGCAGAAGATCTAGCCAATGATATTTAAGTAAAAGAAAGATTCAAGACTCTAGGTCCCTTCCATGTGACACGAATACCAGAGGGGCACAGACTCTCTCCTTACAGCTTTTACGTTAATGACACATTGTGGTATTTTAAAAGCTGACATATATCCACCAGAAGATGTGAAGAACATGACATTTAGATGAGCACTTTAGTTTCTAGGCAGGCGTTTGCTGAGACGTTACCTGAAGCGTGATGACTTCAGCAGTCAGAGGACATGTCCAGGGATGGAAGGACTAGCCAACAGCATCTGCCAAGTCTCATTTCCTGAGGACCTTATGCTCGCTGGAGTCTTCCTCTGTTGGTCAGATGGTGGCAGGTAAGTATATAGAGGAAAACAGGTGCTGTTTTATCAGTAGTAGATGTCTTTTGCAATATTTTATGCTTTTAAGGATAAAATACTATAACATGGCACCTTGTTGAAATGTGCATGAAGGGGTGCCCCTGAGCATCTTAGAGTCCCTTACACTCATGCATGCTGCGCATGACACTGTAGAAGGCTCCATGAAACGCAAAACAACTCTACAATAAAGGAACTTCAGGAGGCATCACCATACCTGAGTTCAAGCTCTATTATAGAGCTATAGCCCTAAAAACAGTTTGGTATTGGCACAAAAATAGACAGGTAGACCATTCAACCAAATTGAAAACCCTGATTTTAACCCACACATGTATGAACATCTGATCTTTGACAAAGAAGCTAAAAATATACAATGGAAAAAAGAAATCATCTTCAACAAATGGTGCTGGCATAACTGGGTATTGACATACAGAAGACTGCAGATAGATCCATGTCTATCGCCTTGCACAAAACTTAAGTCCAAATGGATCAAAGACCTCAACACAGTCAACAAGACAAAAAGGCAGTCCACAGAATGGGAAAAGATATTCACTAACCACACATCTGACAGAGGGCTAATCTCCAAAATTTACAAAGAACTCAAGAAACATGTCTCCAAAACACCAAAGGATCCAATTAAACGGTGGGGTACAGAACTACATAGAGAATTCTCAATAGAGGAGGCTAAAATGGCCAAGAGACATTTAAGAAAGTGCTCAACATCCTTTGCCATCAGGGAAATGCAAATCAAAACAACTTTGAGATAACATCTTACTCCTGTCAGAATGGCTAAAATCAAAAACACTGAAGACAATTTATGCTGGAGAGGATGTGGAGAGAAGGGAACACTCCTCCACTGCTGGTGGGAGAGCCAACTCATATACCCACTTTGGAAATCAGTATGGAGATTCCTCAGGAAAATGGGAATCAATCTACCACAAGACCCAGCAATTCCACTCTTAGGCATATATTAAAAAGATGGAAATTCATGCAACAAGGATGTCTGCTCCACTGCATTATTTGTAATAGCCAGAACTTGGAAACAACCTAGATGCCCCTCAACTGAAGAGTGGATAGAGAAAATGTGGTACATTTATACAATGGAGTACCACTCAGCAGAAAAAAACAATGGAATCTTGAAATTCATGGGTAAATGGATGGCACTAGAAGAAACCATCCTGAGTGAGGTAACCAGTCACAAAAAGACAAACATGGCATGTACTCACTCATATATGGATTTTAGACATGGATCAGGGGAGTGCCAGTCTGCACTTCCACTGACAGAGTGTCTGGGAAACAGGAAAGAACCTAAGAGAGATATGCATGGTATCCCAGAGAAGAGGAATGAGACAAGATCTTCTGAAAAGATTGGGAATACAGCGAGGGATGGGGGTAGTGGGATCTGGGAAGAAGAGGAGAGGGAGAGAAGAGGAAGAGAGAGTAGGTCATGGGGGAACAGGAAGGTTGAGTGGGGGGTAGAATAGGGGTAAGAGGGAGTCATAGATTAAAAGACAGATCAGGCACCAGTGAGACCTCTAGTAATCTAAAGGGATGACACCAACTGGCAAGCTAAGCAATAGTGGAGACACCACCTTAAATGCCCACTCCTGATAATGAATTTGATGTCTATAACCATCCGGGAGCCTTCATCCAGTGACTGATGGAAGCAGATGCAAACACCCACAGTTAAACACTGAACTGAACCCATGGAACCCAGTGACAGAGAGGAGCAATGAGCAAATTGGCAAAGAATGGGCTGGCAAAACCAGCAGAGACAGCTGATCTGAACAAGGGGGGAGCTCTTGGACCCCAGACCAACAGTGGGGAGGCCAGCATGGTACTGATCCAGACCCCCTGAGTGTAAGAGTCAGTGAGGAGGCCTGGACAACCTATGTGGCCTTGGGCAGTAGATCAGTGTTTATCCCTGGCATACAAACGGACTCCGTGTGTCCATAACACAAAGAGGCATGCTCTCTCAGCCTGGAGAGTGCCTGGACCCTGCCCTGAGTGAAATGACAGACTCTAGATATCCCCTATGTGGAAGGAATTGGGGATAGAGTGGGAGGCTGGGGGGGGGGGGATGGTGGGAGGGTGCGGAAAGAGGGGAGGGAGAGGAAACTGGGATTGACATGGGAAGCAAGCTAATTAAAATTAAAGTAATAAAAAAAAAAGATTTTTTGTAAGATGCCACTTTATGTAGAGTCCAAAGTAGGAAAGCTGCAGTCAGATTTTCACTGCTATCTATTAGCAAGTACAGACCAAATATCACATGAGTGCCTCCCATGATACAACTTTACATTCTCCCCTTCTTTCTTTAAGAACTTCACCATCGTGCATTCTATACCACGCTCATTTATCTTACCAGGAAATACCAAAGGAAATTTCAGGTTTGGGACACTAGTAGTTCAGTTGGGTTTGTCAACGTTCTCCAAGCTTGCATAAAAAAAGAAGCCTGGAAGTTGAACATTTTACAGTCTGTTTATATGACAACAAATAAACATTTGGAAATGATATTAAATTTGATTATGTCTTGGATCTCTGTCAGCTCTAAAACTTTCCATTGTTGTCTGATTTATGTCATTTCTCTTTAGTATGCTAAATATAAAATCTTAGAAAAATAATCTTATATGATTTGGTTATGGGAAAGCATTTTAACCACGGAAGGGTTATTACTTTGTGTCCTTATAAAAAAAGAGACAAACGGCCATATGTTATCCTTGAGACTACTCAGAAATCACAATAACAAAATAAATGATAGGAACTTTAAGTTATGAGGATGACATTCTGAACTTACTCATTTGTGGCTTCCAGACCCAAAAGGGACTGTCAACTATTTGTGAGAGTTGGAGTGGTAACTTCATAGCTTACCATGTTCATCTGGTTTAGTGTTCTGAGACTTGGGATTTTTGTTGATGTGGCTCAGGCTAGCATAGATTTGTTTACCTCTTGCTTCCATCTCCAAAGTACTGGAATTCCAGAATCCTCAGACACAACAAGGATCATGTACTCATTATTAGAAAATCATATCTTGATAAACTTTTCAATTAACTACATAACTTGAATAATTTTTGTGTCATTATTTCTAATTTAAATAGAACACCAAAGAAATATAAAATACATTTATTCTTTTGCCATTCTGAAAGACACAAACACATTTAAATATTTGTAATTTTACAGTGGGTACACACACACACACACACACACACACACACACACACACACTAGATTCAGAATTCAACTAACACTATTCTGCATAAAGTAATAATCCAAAGGAAGTGCTTGTTTTTTGTAGTCCATTTTTATTTTTGTGGTTTATCTCCATTCAAATCTCTGTTTTGAAGTCATTATACAAATATGCTATGAACTTTATATATAAGATTTGAATAACTTGTTTCATTTTGATTTAATATTTATGTATATCTTTTCAAAAATCCAATTTGCTTTTGTTTGTCAAAAATAGCAAATGAACCGATAGTGTATGTGTATAGATATTGATAGTGCTACATTCTTTCATCTATTGAGTATCTTTCCTGTTTGTCCCTGCAAACTATTTCCCTACTCCCATAATTTTGGCTATCTCACTTATTTTAGTGGTTTTCCATTATTATCTTTAAAATACATTTTGAAACAATTTCAAATTATAAAGCATTTAAGAACTCCAGACTGCTTATTCAGAGAGCCCCTGTCATGGTTTGACAGTCACTCTAACACTGTCCTTCTGGGCTCAGGCCTGGGCCTTGCAAAACACTTAGTTCTTAAAGCTCTCTGGTGTGATACTTTCTTACTGCACCTTTACTTACATGATCTCACATTTTTGAAAACATATGCCAATCATATTTTAGGATATACCTCAATTTATGTTTGTCTGTTTCTTCTTTATGTATGGAATCACTTAACCCATTTGGGAAAGATGCTGCATTGAAAGATACAAAATCTTCCAATGAATTATGCCTTGAATTTTAGTTATTTGTTGAATTTATTTATTTAAATAGTTTAACTGAATACTGAAATAATCTTTATGTACTGGATGTCCAATGTATTATCTAATTCCATAATTCCATTCCTTTACATCTGGTAATCTAAGTGTTACTTTTTTTCTTCTTCTTTTCAACACTTTCCTACTTCCTTTGTCTATGTGAAATCATAACCTATAATGTATTCTTTAAATTATATTATATCTCCAACATCTATTTCTCCCCTTTAAAGTTATGACCAGATGAAATTCTGAATATTATATATTCTGAAAACTCACATTTTATGTGAAGTAGTGGAGAGCACATTCTCAAAAGCAAAATCCTTTCTGTGTATAATATAGGATTTTCTTCCAGCTAAGATGAGTATTTTTATTCTCATTTGATTGTTGTCCAAGAGGTCTCATCCAGTCAATTGATGAAAATAGATGCAGAGACACACAGCCAAACATTAGGTAAACGCCAGGAAATCCTGTGGAAGAGGGGGAGCAAAGACTATGGGAGATAGAGGGGTCAAAGACACCATGGGAAAACACACAGAGTCAACTGACCTGGGTTCATGGGGGCTAATGGAGACTGACCTAGGCCCTCTGTGGTTGTGTGGCGTGGTCCTCTTCAGGGACTCCTGGGAGAGGGAGCAGGGGCTGTCTTGTCCAGCCTTAATAGGAGAGGAGATATCTAGTCTCACTGCAACTTGATATACCTTGGCTGCCTGATGTACATGGAAGGCTTGAAGTTTTCTGAAGGGAAGGGAGAGAGAGTGGATTGAGGGGGAGGGTGAAAGGTTGGCAGGGAGGGAAGAGAGTTGGGAGAAAGGGAAACTGATCAGGCTGGGAAAAATTAATTGGTTAATCAATTAAAAACCACTGACAGGAAAAAAGAAGGAGATAAGAGGATTTTGAATGTATATATCACAAACAAGGTAATTATCTCAGGATGTAAAGGTGTTTGCACTGCCTTGAATATTGGACAACACATGCATGTATTCAAGTACTCTGTGACAACCCATCAGTGTGCACTTTTCGTGGACCAGTTGAAAGTTTTAGAAGACTTATGCTTTAGTATCACAATATGAGTTTTAATTGCAAGAATTGAACTGTATATTATCATAATGATGCAGATTCCTTATTGATTGGATACTTTACAGTAACTAACATAAAGTGTCATCGAGTTTGTGATGCATTAGAAAAGAGGACCTCAATATTTCCAAACATAAAGTAATGGTAATGTTAATTGGCCTTTAATCAGCATGCGTTATCTACAGGTATAAAGTAATTGAGATGTATTTTAAAATACTGGAAATACATACAATTGTTATGTGTCAATTATAAAATTACATTCTTTCTTTGTCTTTTTTCCTTTTTAAATTTTTTATAGCTTGCTTCACATGCCAATCCCAGCTTCCTCTCCCTCCCTTCCTACCACGCCTCCCCAGCCACCCCTCCTGTTCCCCCAGCCCTCTCCAGGGAGGGTGAGGTCCTCCATGGGGGAATCTCCAAAGTTTGTCATATCATTTGGGGGCCAGAATTAGGCCCTCCCCCATGTGTCCAGGATGAGAGAGCATCTCTCCATGTGGAATAGGTTCCCCAAGTCTGTTCGTACAACCAGGGATAAATACTGATCTACTTCCTGAGGCCCCATAGATTGCCAAAGCCTCCTCACTGACATCCACATTCTGGGGGTCTGGATCAGTTTCATGCTGGCCTCAGCATCAGGTTGGGGTCCCTGAGCTCCCCTTTGTTCAGGTCAGCTGTTTCTGTTGGTTTCACCAGTTCCCTCTTGACCCCTTTGCTCATCACTCCTCCCTCTCTGCAACTGGGTTCCAAGAATTCAGTTCAGTGTTTAGCTGTGGGTGTCTGGCTCTGCTTCCATTAGCCACTGGATGAAGGCTCTAGGATGGCATATAAGGTAGTCATCTGTCTCATTATAGGGGAAGGGCATCAAATCCAGCCTCTCAACTATTGCTTAGATTGCCAGTTGGTGTCATCCTTGTAGATCTCTGGAAATCTCACTAGTGTCAGATCTCTCCTCAAACCTATAATGGTTTCCTCTATTATGGTATCTCTCATCCTGCTCTCCTCTATTCTTCCCTGACTCAACCTTCCTGTTCCCACATGTCCTCCTCTTCCCTCCTCTTCTTCCCTCTCTTTCTCCCAACTCCCTTCCCCTCCCTCCATGCTCCCAATGTGTTCAGGAGATCCTGTCCAATTCCCTTTATACGAGGTACCATGTATATCTCTCTAATGGTTCTCACTATTTTCCACACTCTCTGCCAGTGGGATTGTAGGCTGGCAATCCCCTGCTCTGTGTCTAAAATCCATATGTAAGTGAGGACATACCATGTTTGTTTTTTTGTGACTGGGTTACATCACTTAGGATGCCATTCATTTGCCTGAAAATTTCAAGATTCCATTGCTTTTTTTTCCACTGAGCAGTACTCCATTGGGTAAATGTGCCTTATTTTCTCTATTCACACTTCAGCTGAGGGGCATCTATGTTGCTTCTAGTTTCTGGCTATTACAAATAATGCTGCTGTTAACATAGTTGAACAGATGTCCTTATTGTATAAATGGGCATCTTTTGGGCATATGCCTAAAAGTGGAATTACTGGATCTTGTGGTAGACTGATTCCCATTTTCCTGAGGAATCTTCATACTGATTTCCAAAGTGGCTGTATAAGTTGGCACTCCCACCAGCAGTGGAAGAGTGTTCCCCTTCCTCCACATCCTCTCCAGCATATACTGTCATTGGTGTTTTTTATTTTAACCATTCTGACAGGAGTAAAATGGTATCTCAGAGTTGCTTTGATTTGCATTTCCCTGATGGCTAAGGATGTTGAGCACTTACTTAAGTGTCTATCAGTCAATTTAGAGTTCTCTATTGGTCTCCAAAACACCAAAGGATCCAATTTAAAAGTGGGGTACAGAACTAAATAGAGAATTCTCAGTAGAGGAGAATAAAATGGCCGATAAAAACACATTTTTTTTAAATTAAGAGAAGTACTGGACCAGCTGGCACATGCATTAGGACCCAATATCTGGGAGATTATTGCAGGAAATTCCTGAGTTCACGACCAGATAGAAATACATAGTGAGGCCTAATCTTAAATGATGCTGAGAGAACATAAAATATTACCCACTAAAGAAAGAAGAAAGAAGGAAAGAAAGAAAGTCAGGAAGGAAGGCTATCTTCTGCAGTGATGATGGAGGAAAGTCATTTTAAAACCAGTTACTTAAATGTTTGCAATTGAAATAACTTTGCAACTATATATATGTTTGTATATATAAAGACTAATTTACAGCCATGTTTTAAAAGATGATAAAAACATAACCTTGAGCATCAATTTAGCCTTCAGCTCATACATGCAGTAACCACATTTGAAACTCTGTCCTCACTCTCCTGAGGAAACTTAATTGATTAAGCCTGTTTAGAGAAATAAATGGAATGATACATTGCTCTGAAAGAATTTTGCTCCCTGGGTGTTATTACTACTACATTGCTTCCGAGGTGGTAAACACAATCCCATCATTCTTTTCCTAACACAGGTGTGTAGATGGGCTGGTGGGAGTGATGTAGAAGATGTGGAACACTAGATTTCCATTATTACCAAGATGTTAAAGGAACAGAGATACCAAAGTGGATGAAAAATATTCACAGTGCTTGAACCCTACACGAAGAACTACAGGCAACTAAAGAATTGTCAGAGAGGGAAAAATACTCTTCCCTAGGGAAAATCACACACATTGGTTATCTGATACCCAGTGGTAAGCTCTGAAAACATATACATGCAAGTAATTTTATACAGGCTGAGCAGGTTATATTTATATTTATGAGTATTTATGTACACACATATACACATTGCATTTCATGCAATGACAACTAAGGAAAAAGAAGCCACAAATGTGAAAGAGAGTTAAGAAGGGGTATATATGAGAGAGGTCGAAGTAGGTGAATGGAAGGGAGGTATTTAATAATTATATATGCTGCTTTGTAAATACCACTTTGTATTTTTTAAAACTTTGTTTATCACATGAAGTCTCAAAAATAAAATAACTTTAAAATTGCACGCATTGCACACATTAACCTCACAATACACAAATAGAAAATTCCATCAAAATGCTGCTTTTCTGTATGTGCGTATCTTTAGGGAAAAGAAAACTCTGAATATTCTATCCAATTTAAAGAATGTTTAGAAAAGTGAACGTTCTTTAAGATTTCATGTGACTTTAAGTGATTTTTATTCCTGTTCGGTGTGTGCATCTCTCTGGAGAAAGATTTTACCTTTGATACTGCAGGAAATCAGAGGAAACATAAAAGAAAAGAACGATCTTAAAGGATACGTTACTGGTTGGTTGCAGCCTTTTTGGGACTCTGCTTAACAGTCTGTGGAGAATAGAGCCTGAACTGAACAGCAAGCAGACATATTTTACTCGCTTTCCAAGAGCGACAGGTGCAAAGAAGCTTGAGGAAAAAGCATTCATTATGGGCAAGGTTAAAATTAGGTACTTAAAAATCGTCATCTAATTTAGGTCATTTATCATCCCTCTCAAAGCCCCTTTTGTACGACTGAATGCCGCAGTGCTTACTTTACTATTAGATCATGTCAGCTGCTCCAGGATCGCTTGAAGCAGATGTTTCACAGACAGAAAGAGTCTGGCTGATTCTAACAGAACCGTGGTAACCGAGATTCACTTCTTGGCAGTTCCAGTGGTGAATGTGAGCATACCATGCAGGTGCAACCATATGCAGCTAAATAGAGGATAAATGCTTAGAGAAAGGGGAAAGTGATATTGGTGAGAGACCCTGAGAGGGTTTTACTCCCAATGGGTTAGAAACACAGAGCCCCGTGGCTTGAGGTTCCCTGTGAGGAGACTTAAACTATGCCTTCCACTTTTTTTTTCATATTTTTTATTTAACTTTTTACACATGTCACTCTCAGTTCCCTCTCCCTCCCCTCTTCCCCCACACCCCAATTCTCCCAGCCCCTCAACAACACTATATCCCCCCTCAGCTCACTCCCCAGGAAAGGCAAGGGCTTCCATGAGGGATTTTCAGAGTCTGACACATCATCCCGGGAAGGTCCTAGGTTCTTCCTCATGTGTCCAGGCTGAGAGAGCATCCCTCCATGTGGTATGGGTTCCCAGAGTCCATCTGTAAGCCAGTAATAAACACTGCTCTACTCTCCAAGGTCCCACAGATTGCCAAGGCCTCCTCTCTGTCACCCAGGTTGGGTGGGAGGGTGTCTGGATCAGTCCCATGCTGGCCCCTCAGTTATCAGTCTGGGGTCCATGCGCTCCCCCCTTGTTTACATCAGCTGCTTCTGTGGGTTTCGCCAGCCTGATCTTCATTACTTTGCTCATCACTCCTCTTTGAAACTGGGTTCCAGGACTGGACGAAAAAAGCCATGAAATGGTGAGCTAAATATAATGTGTTCTTCCAAACATTTTCCTAATCAACTAAAAAATGGAAATGGAATAGTGGAGGAATGTCTGTCACTTCAATGGCCATTATTAGTATATTAGTACCTTCTTGAAGTCCCTCTACTCATAACAAATTATATAATTTTATATACTCAAGCATATAAATGTGCATCTATGCAGATCGAAGAGCACTTGTAAAATTCAGAATCGTTGAGAAAGTAACAGGATTACATCAACCAAACGCTTATTGTAAGTCAAGCTACTTTGTGTGGAAAAGGTCTGATATAAGTATTTTTATAAGAAGCTACTTTAATGTTTAGTTTTTATTTGAACTAAATACAACAGAGTACATTATTTGACTAATAAGTACATTTAGACATAAGAATTATAACTCTTTCATTTTTAATACTTTTCAAATAATCATTCAGAAGAATGTGTATATTTCTGTCATGTTCACTTTTGGGGAGAATATGTGAACAAACACCTATTGATCCCAGTTAAGGTACTGATGTCAGACCAAACAAATGATTCCATCTGAGTTTAGCTCTGTGAACCAATGAGGTTGTTTGGAGTTAGTTATAGGAGCATGGGTGAAGGCTTACTATTGGAAGCATGGAAAACTCATTGTTGACTACACCACTGAAGAAAGTCTTCCTCCAGAAACTGGTCCACAACTACACTTTCTCCTGAATGGGGCAGATCTCACACTTTTAGTCAACAGCCCTGGGACCTCTTCTTGAATCTCCTGATAGCTCCTTTCCCACTCTTGAAGAAAATCTAATGGGCTTCATCTTGCCAGCATTTCATGAGGTTAACCACAGCAGCTGTGACTAAAATAACAGTGACTATGGCATGCCAAGAGGGCAGGATTCCACAAAAATATCTATACTTGCATAATTTCCCTAATTTATTTGTTTACTCACTCACTTCTCAATTACTTTCTCACTGTCGGCCCTGGAAGTCCAACATTATACTTCTAAAGAACATGGAAAGGTATTTTTAGACATTGTCACAAGTGTAAAAAGCTAGGGCATTGTATCAGTTTCCCAGAGCTCCCATGAGAATGACTAAAAACAACAGCAATACATTCTTTAACATCTACAGAGGTGGCATTCCCTTCTATGACTCCAGCTCAGCATCCTTCCTAGGTGTTTTAGCTCCAGGTAACTACAAAACTTTCTTTGGCTTTTGACTGTATAACTATGACCTCTCCCAGAGTCTTTACCATATCTTTTCCAATTTTCCCTGTGTCTCGTGTTTTTCTGCCTCATATTTAACATTGGATCTATAGCTGTCCCAAGTAATTAAAGATGACTTCACCCCAGATTTTAATTATATCCACAAAGATTTTTTTCTCCCTAGCTAGGTCACATTCACAGACTCTGGTATATAATTGCTTTGGAGATCTGTATTCCCCCTACACTAGGTATTGTACATGTGCATATATGAAAATCAAAGAGAATCTATAAAACTTAGAAACATTAAACATGCAATGTAACTATCTTAACCAAATACTTATCATAATTTGATTTATGAAATTTGTGGTAAGCCCCTTTGTATACTTTAAGTTGTGATACTCCAAATGTAATTCTCCCATGGCCACCAAATTTGTGGATTGCCACTTATCTATGCTGAGCAGGGATATTGTACAAAAATGCCAATCAATTTCCCCACCCTGTCAGATTCAGCTGTTTTGGGGGAAAAGATTTTCTTTATAAAGGAAATTTGTACCTTGATTTATTTTCTTTGCACAATTATGTCATCACATTTTTGCAACAGTACTTTTAAGCTTTAAAAATATAGTGGTCAAGTTGCCTCTCGTTGTTTACCTTTGGTTTAGAGTCTAATATGGTTTCTTTAGAATGACTCTATTAGGAAAAAAGCAGTTAAATAAGATACTTGGTCATCACGAGAATTAGTAATTTATTGTTCCTACAAGTAAATCCCAACTTAAATCTGGTGTAGAGTAGTGTGACGGAGCTAAAATGAGGGAGAGGAAACATTGAATACTGTTGTCTGACCTCTTGTGTGTTGGCTTTGCCTTTGTTTACTAAATTACATTATTCTTTTGCCCAAGTAGTAAATATAGACTTGTGAAAAACCATAATGTTATTTTTTATTGTTATTGTATAGGACACATGGTGTGAAAATCCCTGTCACTGGATTTTAATATTACCTATAAAGCTGATGTCACTGTCTCCGAGGTACTGTTCTGGAGCACGGCCTCTATGAACATCTCTGTTGGCTAAGAAAATTTAATTTGTCCTCAGCTATGTTCAAGATCCCTTTCCTTGGATTGTTTCAAAATCTGACATGTTTCTCAGCATTTTTTATATATTACTTCTAAATGTTTATTTTTATTTTTAAATTTAAATTAGAAACAAGGTTGCTTCACATGTCAATCCCAGGTCCCTCTCCCTTTCCCTCCCCTCCTCCCACGCCCTCCCAACAACCCCCCCCAATACTCCCTCATTTCCCCAGGCAGGGTGAGGCCCTTCATGGGGATGTCCATAGTCTGTCATTTCATCCAGGGCAGGGCCTAGACTCTCCCCCAAAAGTCCATGGTGAGAGTACATCTCTCATTGTGGGATGGGAACCCAAAGTCCATTTGTATGCCAGGGATAAATACTGATCTACTACCCAAGGCCCCATAGATTGCTTAGGCCTCTTCACTGACTCCCACATTCAGGGTGTCTTGATCAGTCCCATGCTGGATTCTCAGCCATCAGTCTGGGATGCAAGAGCTACCCCTAGTCAGGTCAGCTGCTTCTGGGGGGTTAAAAGAGCCCAGTCTTAACCCCTTTGCTCATCAGTCCTCCCTTTCTGTCAATGGGTTCCATGAGTTCAGCTCAGGTTTCTCAACATTTTTAGGCAAGCTACCAGAAACTGATATTTTCTTTATAGTGCCATATTGTTTTTTCTATAAAATCACCTTTTTTATTTTCTCAAAATATCTACATATTTGCTAACTAGAATGACTCGGTGATAGCTTTGTATCTCATTAGCTTTCATTGTTTATTGTACATTTCTATGCTTATCTTATTATATATTGTTTTCATTTTAAAGCTATGACCATAAAACCATGTTTCTTAGCTATAAAAATCCCATATCAAATACATATATATACACACACATATATATTATATATATATACATATATGTCTGTGTACATACATACTCAGAAGGCAGCATTAAGTGTTGCGTCTCACCTTATTACACTGGTGAACTGTGAAGTTATGATTTTAATGCCAGTCTAAATCACAAAATTAAAGTCTTTGGCCATCACAACCCATTCAAACTTGTCATTTGAGTGTACAGTATGTAACATGTCCCTGTAAAACTCCCAACATATTTTAAAAATAATTTCCTCTTTTTTCTTTGACTCCAGGGAACAGTTTTGGGCAAAGCATTTCCATATGGGAGAAGTGAGGCAGTTTAATGAGCTGTATAGCTTCACTCATGAATAGTATTAAAATCTCAAGAGCATAATGTGGGTTTGAAGAGCAGGGCGCAAAAAAAGCATCTCATTTTTGAATATGTTCACATATTGTCAGAACAGGAAATGCTATAAACATAATTTCAAGCAACCCAAAGCCCATTTTATGAAGCCTACCATTACAAGAACTCACTAAAATATAGGTACTCCTATTTTTAATGGCAGAAAGGAAATCAGCAGGCTAGTATTGGGTGTAGTTTTTCCTGTACCTATGCTGTCACAACATACAACCTCATGTTTAATCTTTTCACAAATGGTGAAATAGCCTGGAGAAGATGAACAGACTTGGATTTAGTGATGCAATAGTCATTTGTCAATTATTGAAATTAATAAGTAAATGTGTACTCTTCTTCATATGGCTGCCTGTAAACTTGTAGTTAGGCAGTGGCTCCAAGTCCCATGTACACAGGTGATATGAAGTAGCTGATGCACTTTACTAGGACCAGATGCTCAGGCTCGATGCCCACTTGGTACTGCGGTTCACTCTATTCAATTTTTTCAAAGCCCCCAGGTGACTTGATTGTGTCAGCAGGTTGAAGAAACAGGGATTGTTCAAGAGCAATGATTACCAAATTCTAGCATGTAAGAACCACATGGGAGCTTAATAAAATGCAGTCTCTGGTGCCAAACATCCACAGATTTTGATGGAGTAGTTCTAAATACCGGTTTCATAATTGCATTTTTGGGAGAATCCCAGGAGACCTTATGCCCATGTTCTATGTACTTTACCAGCTGAGAAAAAAATAAGGCAGAATCCTTAGGGAGAAGTTCTACCAGTTCAAAAAATGTTTTATACAAGACTGATTCATAAGAAAGTTTATCTTGGCTTACATAATCACATTCATGTGCAGTTTTAATTTATAATAGAGTTAAATTTATATGAAAATTCCATTTTTATATAAAAAACAAATGACAGATTGTTAAAAATGACTGTAGAAGGGAAGCATCACTCCTAGGATAAATCCTGGATTATTTCTTTGTTATCACTTCACAGGCATTTGTAATGAACAATAGTGCTAAAAGCATCTGCACAAGTAAAATTGAAAATATCAGTTTCAATTTTGTTCAAATAAAGTTATGGCAATCTAGTTCTATGTTCAAAAACCAATGCAAATATCGGATTGAAATCTGATGCCAAAATAGAGCTAGCGCAAGAGCATCACACATTTAAAAATGCATCTTTTATTAAAATTTTTCTTCATACAATGTATTTGATCACAGTTCTCATTTTCCAACTCCTCATCCTCCTTCTAACCAAACTCCACACCTTTTCTGTCTCTTTAGAAAACAGACAGGCAAACAAACAAAGAAGCAAATCAGAATTTTTTTATGTCAGTTAGGAGGCCTGGGAAATCTATGAGGCCTCTGGTACTGGATCAGTATTTATCCCTAGTATAAGAATGGACTTTGGGAGCCCATTCCACATAGAAGGATACTCTCTCAGCCTAGACACATGGCAGAGGGACTAGGTCCTGCTGTAAATGAAATAACAGACTTTGAAGATCCCCCATGGAAGACCTCATCCTCCCCGGGGAGCAGAAACAGGATGGGGATAGGGAGGTTGGTGGAGAGCAAGGGAGGAGGGGAGGGAGAGAGAACTGGGATTGCCATGTAAAACAAGCTTGTTTCTGATTTAAATTTTTAAAAAGGAAGTAAAAAGAAAGAAAAATACAAGAAACAAACACACAAAACCGCATAAAAACTCCAAATTGGTATGGGAGCGTGGGAGATCTTTTCATTTTCTGGTGTCTTCTTTAATTTCTTTCTTTAAGCAATATACAGATTTAATGCAATCCCCATTTAAATCCCAGCACAATTCTTCACAGACCTGGAAAAAATTCTCAATTTTATATGCAAAAACAAAAGACCCAGGATAGCCAAAACAACCCTGTTCAACAAGGCAACATCTGGAGGCATCACCATCCCTGACTTCAAGTTGTATTACAGAACTATAATCCTGAAAACAGCTTGGTATTGGCCCCAAAATAGACAGATAGACCAATGGAATCGAATCGAACACCCCGACATTAACCCATACATGTATGAACACCTGATCTTTGACAAAGAAGTTAAAATTATACAATGGAAAAAAAAAAGAAACCATCTTCAACAAATGGTGCTGGCATAACTAGAGACATGCAGAAGACTGCAGATAGATCCATGCCTATCACCATGCACAAAACTTAAGTCCAAAGACCTCAACATAAATCCAGCCACACCGAACCTCTTAGAAGAGAAAGTGGGTGGTACCCTTGAACGAATTGGTACAGGAGACTGCTTCCTGAACATAACTCTAGTAGCACAGACACTAAGATCGACAATTAATAAATGGGACCTCCTGAAAATGAGAAGCTTCTGTAAGGCAAAGGATGGAGTCAGCAAGACAAAAAGGCAGCCCACAGAATGGGAAAAGATATTCACTAACCCCATATCTGACAGAGGTCTGATCTCCAAAATGTACAAAAAACTTAAGAAGCAAGTCTCCAAAACACCAAAAGGATCCAGTTAAAAATTGGGGCACAGAACTAAATAGAGAATTCTCAATAAAGGAGTCTAAAATGGCTTAGAGACACTTAAGAAAGTGCTCAACATCCTTAGCCATCCGGGAAATGCAAATCAAAGCAAATCTGAGATATCATCTTACTCCTGTCAGAATGGCTAAAATAAAAAAAAAAACCAATGACAGTTTATGCTGGAGAGGATGTGGAGAAAGGAGAACACTCCTCCACTGCTGGTAGGAATGCCAACTCGTACAGCCACTTTGGAAATCAGTATGGAGATTCCTCAAGAAAATGGGAATCAGTCTACCACAAGACCCAGCAATTCCACTCTTAGGCATATACCCAAACGATGCACATTCATACAACAAGGACATCTGTTCCACTATGTTCATAGCAGCATTATTTGTAATAGCCCGAACCTGGAAGCAACCTAGATGGCCCTCAACTGAAGAGTGGATAGAGAAAATGTGGTATATTCACACAATGGAGTACTATTCAGAGGAAATAAAACAATGGAATCTTGAAATGTGCAGGCAAATGTATGGCAGTAGAAGAAACCATCCTGAGTGAGGTAACCAGTCACAAAAAGACAAACATGGTATGTACTCACTCATATATGGATTTTAGACATGGATCAGGGGAGTGTCAGCCTACAATTCCACTGCCAGAGAGTCTAGGAAACAGAACCTTCATCTAGCGACTGTTGGAATAAGAGGCAGACACCTCCAGCTAAACACTGAGCTGAACTCGTGGAATCCAATGACAGAAAGGGAGAACTGATGAGCAAAGTGGTTAAGACTGGGTTTGTTTAACCCACAGAAACAGCTGACCTGAACAAGGGGGAGCTCTTGGACCCCAGAACGATGGCTGGATGGACAGCATGGGACTGATCCAGACTCCCTGAATGTGGGTGTCAGTGAGGAGGCCTAGTCAATCTATGGGGCCTTGGGTAGTAGATAAATATGTATCCCTAGCATACAAATGGACTTTGGGTGCTCATCCCACAATGAGGGATGCTCTCACTGCCTGGACTCTTGGGGGGGAATGGGGGAGGAGGGAAAGGAGAGGGAGCTGGGATTGACATGTGAAGCAAGCTTATTAATAACTTGAAGGAAAAAAAACAAATTGGAAACTATAATATATAAGTAAAACAACAAGAAAAAGTAAGACAAAAAGTGGTCAAACAAAACAATATGAGACAATTGTCTACAAAAATAGCACTGAGTTCATTTTGTGTTGTCCATCTATTGCTGGGCATCACATATCATTAGATATGGCTTGTATACCCAGTGAGATTCTGCTGGAGAAAACTAATTTTCCCTTTGTAAGTGTATGTCAATTAGAGACATCTTCATGGTTAGGGATGCGAGCTCTTGACCACTTTGTCCCCTCCGCACTGGGACCCTGTTAGGCTTCAATTTGTTCAGGCCTTGAGCATTATGCCACAGTGTCCGTGAGTTTACATATTAACCAGCTCTGTTGTGTCTGGAAGACACTGTTTCTACGGTATTCTCATTCTCTCTGGCTGTTACAATCTTTCTGTCTCCTTTTCCACAGAACTTTTGGAGCCCCGAGGTGAGGTCTTTGGTGAAGACATACTATTTACTATAGCGGATTTCAGAATCTCTCACTCGGCAAGTTGTCCAGTTGTGCATCTCTGTATTAGTTCGCATCCACTTTAAAGAGAAAGCTTCTCTTACGGGGAAGCAGTGAGACACTGATCTGTGAAGAGAAGTACAGCACAATGCCATTGTTGTACAATAGCATTTGGTTTTCTCCTAGGCCTCTGCCTATCTGGTCTCAGGTTCTTGGCTATCTGAGTAGTGTCAAGCGTGTGTTCCAGCTCATGGACAGGGCCTGAAATCCTGTCAGATAATGAATGGTTGGTCACTTCCACAATATGTGTGCCACTATTGTACCAGTATATCAAGCAGGAAGGTCACCACTGAGGTCACAGGTTCTGTAGCTGGGTTGGTAGTCACTTTTCTCTTTTAATAGTGTGCAGACAGCCTTCCAGCACCATTGTTTTGGGAGGCTGAATAGTCTAGCAGCCATGATCTTGTTCTCCGGAACCAAACTGCAAACTGTGAACCCTGTGCATGATATATCCTAACTCTGTAAGCCTACGGAAATTATGCAATATCTCTGTTGCCTATGTTCCTCATTAGTTACATGGTGATAATTACCATGGAGAGATTTCCTCTCTTCTAAGATTTGCAAAGTTTTATGCAGAAATTCTTAGGAAAACAGTTGAATAATGACAATCACTACACAGTTTTAAATTATGAGTAATTGGCACTGTCATTTGATAAGGGGCAGTGGATATTTGTAGAATCTATAATTGGTTTTGATCATCATGTTAAAGTCATATATATGATGCATTTCAGTTAAAATTTATCAAATCTTAATTTGTGTTTGATCATAAGGTGCAGTGTATGTTTCTATTTATTCAAATGAGTTGGAATTGCATAATAAGGATATATACCTTAAAATGTGAATGTATCATTTCTATTTGTTTCAATGTGACTATACTTTTTGAAAAAGATGAATGTAGAGAAAAGAAACTCTCTGTATCTCTATATATGTATGTATATATAGAAAACTATTAAAAGGAAAGTCTGATTTGATGCAAAAGCAAAGATTCCATCCAGCAAATGAAAAGGAATGCTTTCAGGTCCATTGTGAGAGCTTGGAGTGCTAAGCTGGCTCATTGGCAATCACTGCCATAACCATAGACACATCAGGGATAGAGTATAGGAGGAAATTCTGTTAAGAGGCATCTCTTTACATAGTTCCAAAGGGAAAAAAATGAGTCAATCATCTCAGAGCATCCCCCACTACCCAAGCCCTAAAAGCTATCCTGACATTTCTCATCAGCAGGGACACCCAAGAGCAGTACCCAGTGCCTGACCAAACTGCAAGTAAAAGTCTCTAATGACATTGGATGGCAGCCACAGAGAGTGGAGACCCTGCTAACATAATGAACAACTCAGAAATGATAATGGTGGACTGAGAAGAAAGGTTTTAAAGCCTATTTTTAGGACTATATATATAATGGTCATCTCTTAGCACCTTCACCTCATTGCTTACTGTAGCTTAGTGGACCCGACTTTGTAACTCTCCTTCCTCCTAAATCACTCATCTACACAGAAAGCCTTTTGATGTATGTGTGAAGGTACATGAATATCTTTGAGTGTGTCTTTCTGCAATAGAGCATAGTATCAAGATGTGTAAATGAATAAAAATATTTCGATGAATGAATGTGAATTTGTCAGCCATATCCATGTAATGAAATATTCTGTGGCTGCGCTTTATGCTTCAGTTGTACTGTGGATATTGCCAGACTAATTTAGAGAGATACCTGGTGCTCAGCTCAGCAATACAGTGCTTACCTAGCACACAAGGCCTTTGCAAATTCAGTCCAGGTCCTCCAAAGCCTAGGAAGCCCGTAGAAGTCCAGATTCTAAAAGGGGTATTTTACTTTATCCTCAAGCAATTCTGTCTTTATTTAGGCAAAGGACACATCCTGTTACCTGATGTTCTCATAAGGTAAAAAGTTTATGCTATCTTTCCGCAGAAACAAAGTCTTGTTTTGATTCACTGTTGGCTATTTTATTTTGTTTCCCTTCTGTTATTTTAGTTGCTTTATGAGAATAGTGAGGGATTGGAGCATTGGCTTAATGGGATGACTTCCTGAATTCTGAGCTGGCACGAGGAGCCAGAACTCTGGGTATTTAGGAATGAGCAGTGTGTACTTCACTCTATACAATCATCCCTTTCAACTCATTTAAAATGCAGCTGGTATTTGCCAAGTGTTTTAAACATCCGATGGTTTATTGCTTGGGTTGACGAAAACTCGCTGACCTAACATTACTTATAATACTAATAAATCTTTTATAATGAAGCCATGCTCATCCTTAAACCAAAAATAAAAGGTAGAGGCAAAAAGGACATACTGTGCCATTTTTAGAGTTCTGTTCATTTCCTGCATTACTAAACCCAAGTTTCTTCATGTCTTCAGCCCAAATACTATGAGAGGGGAAACACAGTAATCATTTTTAGAAAGAAATTGCAAGTGACTTATTTTCCTTTTTCCTCATGATCCTTTGACTTCTTATAATGAGCATTACTACATTTAAGATAGAAAATATGGGTCCCCCCAAAAAACCCCATTCTGCTTATGTAGCCCTGACTGGCCTGGAACTCGCTCTATAGACCAGCCTGGCCTGGAACTCACAGAGATCCACCTGCTTCTGCTCCCTGATACTGAGATTAAAGGCATGTGCCACCATACGTGATTTTGACGGTTTAGTCAACTGAAGCATTTTATTATTTTTGAAGAAAATTAAAGATGCAGCAGCAGCAAGAACAAAACAAAACAGAAAAAAAGAAAGACAGATTTAGAAAATAGGTCTTTCAAATCTAATCCTTAAGATTCACTTTTTAAAAAAGTCTTCTTTAAGACACGGGATGACTTGATTAAAAGCATATAAAATATTTCAATTCAATACCTCACTTTTTTATCGATGACCTGTGACATTAACCTCAACAGAATTTAATATATAGAGAAAATCTTTTTTTTTTTAACTCAGGCAAGCTCTTCCTGTTGGGGTTTTACAACCACTTGGTGGCAATGTTGTAGAAAGGATTCAGCAACAGGTGGGGTTAGACAGACAGAGGCTTTCCCAGTACTTGGTAAGTACCATGATTTACTGAATCATTATTTAGGGGGTCTTATATCCTAGACTGACTCAAATTTCTAATGGCAAAGTGATAAAAGATGTCACATATATGTATGTTTAACGAATGCATCCACTATGCAAATGAACAAACAGCAAGCTGAATTAAGGAATCTTCCGATTCTCTTCAAAAGTAATTAGAAAATTAGAAGAAATATAAAATAAGCTAATAAATTAGACAATTTCAAAACCCAAACTTATTTCATGTAGCATGAGAAGCATAGTGAATCCTTCCAAGTCGGTATGTAATTTGCCTCCATAGCTTCTCATCCTACTCAATTTTCATCCTGAGTTAAATACTGAATCAAAAGTGAGTTGATTCCCCCTGAAGACTCCTGCTGATTATTGCCTCCTTTACCTTGTTTGCACTTTTCCTCTGATCTTTGCAGCCTCTTACACCAACCAGTCCATCAAATTTACACATGCTGTCTCCCCCTTTTCATGGTAGTCTTCTTATTCCCTACTTCTTACTTCTCACCAACATGTCACAACTCTCTTAAGCTATGTGCACAGAGCATCCCTGTTTCCTTCAGAACGTGTTTCTCAAGAGGGTATTTCCATGTGTTTCTTGCTGAACTATTTTCCTTCTTCCTTTCCCTGTCCCATTTCCTCCCTTGTAAGCAAAGCATGAATCAAATAGAGGGGACATTCTATAGTTATTGCAGAGATGATAAGTTTGAAATGTTCCTCAAGTTCATGCTATTTACGTTCTGGTAAGAACTGTAATCAAATAAATATTCTCTCTCTCTCTCTCTCTCTCTCTCTCTCTCTCTCTCTCTCTCCCTCTCTCTCTGTCTTTCTCTGTCTTTCTCTCTCTGTCTCTCTCTCACTGTGTGTATGTGTGTGTGTGTGTGTGTGTCTTTGATGGAAGGCATGCAGCTGTTATTACAACTAAGTGCCTAGAAATACTAGAAGTGGAAAATTTTTAAATGACCATTTATGATAATTTTTAAATATTGATGATAATCCACTAATATTACACTCAGTTTGAGGGTGTAATACACAGTTTTAAGAGAATACAGCAATACATCCCAAGACAATTACTTACATTATTAGTGAATGGGCTCCATAGTATAGACTGTTAGCCATTCACAATACTGTTTCCCTCTATAGGCAGAATAGAAACATGTTTTAATTAATTATAAATGAAAGCATTCTGACAATTTTATGGCATAAAGAAAAGATATTTTGTAGGTAATTAACTACAATGTGGTATATTGTTTGCAGAATTATTGTGAAAATTTTCTGTTTAGACATATACTGTACTTTTAATCTTCCTCCAAGTACTTAATTTTTCTCTGAATTATATTAATATTCTTAATTAAAATTTAAATTATTAGGACACCGCATCATCTAAAACACTTCTCGTTTGCCAGGCGGTAGTGGCACACGCCTTTAATCCCAGCACTCGGGAGGCAGAAGCAGGCGGATCTCTGTGAGTTCGAGGTCGGGCTGGACCGACAGCCTCTCCAAAACAATACAGAGAAACCCTGTCTTGTAAAACCAAAAAAAAAAACCACTTCTCTTTTAAATGCTGATGTTGTTTCTGACTCAAAAAGTTTACAGTTGATATTTAATGAAAAAATTTTATATCTCCAATATGGGTTACACTTAAGGGAGGTTCTGTTGAGGGGTGTTGAAAATTACTGATTGATTCGACTTAATAAAGGTGGAATATTTTCTCTTAATAATAAAGGTAATTTGATTTCATGCCATAGTATTCATTGGTAAGTACAGGCTTGCACAATTAAGAGAAACTTGTTTTTCCTAGAAGGTTTAGGGCTTGAGGCATGAACTCAAGAAAATACCAACATTCTTGCTACTGCTCTCTCTATGAAGAATCAGTGTCTTTCATGTTGTTCCAGATCTGTGTCTTCCAGGTAGCATGTGCTGTTGTTTTGTGTTAGCTTGCTCTCAGGGTGGAACCCATCTGTATGTGTGAAGTGGCCTCAGTGTCATGCTATCTTCTCTAATCTCCAGCATCATGTTCCTTCTGTCCTTGACTATTACCGTATACACATTAATGCAGGCTTTTCTCAAGATCTTCTTTCCCTTGACCAGGAATCCCATTGGAAATCATTCTAAATGCCCCTTATTTTATCCTCCTTGATATCTTTTGGGTCTTTTAAATAGCTAGGTAAGACTTCAGAATACTTAATGAACTTGGCACAATAGTTACTGTTATGTTTTCTCCTATACTATAAACACGTTAAGATGTCATGTGGTCTTATTCATTTTGATGATCTGTATGACACATACCCTGGTATAATGACTTGAATTTATTGATTAGTGAATTGTTTAAATGAATGAATTTGAATGTACAACATGATTTCAGTGTAGGTGTATAATTTCTTTCTATAAGCCCCAAACACACCAAAAATATTTTGCAGCCACAGAAGAATTGGTAGGTAACATAGATGTCAAGGTTTGTGTTGTTCATGTAATTTTAGAACAGTTAAGATATACAACAATGGGTTAAATTTAAAACCAAGTATTTACACAGTATTTTTCCTTTGTATCTGTAGGTTCAACATCTGTGGATTTAACCAGTCAGCCATGGAATGTATGTTTTTCAATGACATCTGAAATGTGCATAGACATTTTTTGTCATTATTGCATAAACATTGTGGTATAGCAACTATTTATATATCATTTACATTATGCTATGTACCACGAGTAATCTAGAGAAGACTTAAAGCGTACGAGAGGTTGTATATAGGTTATATGCAAATACAGTACCATTTTATGTGAGGGAGTTGATCATCAGAAATTCTGAAACCAATCTTTGAAGGGTATGATGGAATTCTATATTAAGTTTCTTGATTGGAAAAGTTCCGTGAATAGTGAAATGAATGTATGCATTTCACAACCAATCAGTTGAAATCATGCTTTATGCAATGTATGGATATAGGTTAATTCCATATGACAGACTTACAAACATTTTTCTTTCATGCGTCACCAGAGTTATGTGAAATCAATAAGGGTTCTGCTCAGAAGGAGCCACGTGTTCAAGGTTCACTGACAAGATATTAAATATATCAAAGCAGCATGTAGGAAGAAAGTTTTCCTTGGATCTAGGTATTTTACTTGAGATCTTTGTTTATTCTGCTCCTTGTCTGTGTGAGCTCTCAACCTCCCTGAATATTATTTAAATCTCAGAGTTGGGCCGCCTAGCATCTATTCTGAACTAATGAATGTGTATCCTCAGTGGATGGATCTAAGGCATCTCTTAGCTGGTGGTTTAAACATGATGCTGTGCTTATTATAGTGGTCCTTATAAAAAGATTCAAGTTTGAGTTGAAGATGTGAGTTTGAATTTTGACTCTGGGCAATGTGTGGTTCATGTAAGTTATAATAGTTTGCAGCTTAAATTTTCAGGCAAAAAAAAGATCTTTCAGTAAATAAGTGAATGATCTTTTAGAGAAAGAAATATTTTCTGTCAGCAGAGTAGTTTGAGGACTGTTATATGGGAATAGGACAAAAGTATTGCTTTAAAAATACATAGAGAATTTTAAAAATCTAAGGAAAATAAGAAAACATACTATGAACAAATATGGTTCTCAGGTTTCTGGTTTTGACAAGTGGAAGGGTATTGCTACTGCAGTGCCTTCAAATATTTCATCAACTTTGAGAGTAGCGCATTTAAATATCAAGAAATACATTAATAAATGATTTTTATGCTGAAAGAAGAAAAACGTTGAGAAGTGGAAAGTATAGGACTTGTGTCTTGCTGAAATTTCCTTGTTATTAAATGTTGACCAGCATACCAAACATTTCATATATTCAAAGATGAAAGGATAATGAATAGGAAATCTATTAGGAAAATATTCTGCAAAAACAGAAAGGCCCATTTTCTTAGTATCGAGACATTCCCTCCTTTGACGATACTCTTCAAGACTCAGGGATTAAATAAAACCCATTAGGCCCAGGAAATGTCTGATGCAAGATTCACAAGGTTCCTCTACAAGATTATGCAAGCAGAAGTTGTACAATGTGCTCCCATGTGCAACATTCATGAGTCTTCATTCACTCTATGCTCCTATAAGTAGCACTAATACATTCAATGGTACATCATGCTGGACTTGAATAGAATAGTTCCTGTGATCTACGGTCAGTGCACCACCTGGTGTGAATAGACATTTGTGCCTGTCTTCCCAAGGGAGGGGCCGCACCCCAGCTGAGTGGCGTATCTGCTTGTGAAGTGGTTTGTTTAAAACATGGAAAAACAAATGTTTTATGTATTGTTTGTTTTATTTTATAAATAGAATTTAAGAATGCCAAGATCAAAGTTCCAGTGATTTCATGTATGAATATCTGATCTTTGACAAAGAAGCTAAAAATATACAATGGAAAAAAGAAAGCATCTTCAACGAATGGAGCTGGCATAACTGGATGTTGGCATTTAGAAGACTGCAGATCGATCCATGAACAAAACTTAAGTCGAAATGGATCAAAGACCTCAACATAAATCCATCCACCATGAACCTCTTAGAAGAGAAAGTGGGTGGTACCCTTGAACGAATTGGTACAGGAGACTGCTTCCTGAACATAACACCACTAGCACAGACAGTGAGATCAACAATTAATAAATGGGACCTCCTGAAACTGAGAAGCTTCTTTAAGGCAAAGGACACAGTCAGCAAGACAAAAAGGCAACCCACAAAATGGGAAAAAATATTCACTAACCCCACATGTGACAGAGGGCTGATCTCCAAAATTTACAAAGAACTCAAGAAGCAAGTCTCCAAAACACCAAAGGATTCAATTAAAAAGTGGGCTACAGAACTAAATATAGAATTTTCAATAGAGGAGTCTAAAATGGCTGAGAGACACTTGAGAAAGTGCTCAACATCCTTAGCCATCAGGGAAATGCAAATAAAAACAACTCTGAGATACCATCTCACTCCTGTCAGAATGGCTAAAATCAAAAACACCAATGACAATTTATGCTGGAGAGGATGTGGTGAAAGGGGAACACTCCTCCACTGCTGGTGGGAAGGCCAACTTGTACAGCCACTTTGGAAATCAGTATGGAGATTTCTCAGAAAAATGGGAATAAACCTACCACAAGAACCAGCAATTCCACTCTTAGGCATATATCCAAAATATGCCCATTCATACAACAAGGATGTCTGTTCCATTATGTTCATAGCAGCATTATTTGTAATAGCCAGAACTTGGAAGCAACCTAGATGCCCCTCAACCGAAGAGTGGACAGAGAAAATGTGGTACATTTACACAATGGAGTACTATTCAGCAGAAAAAAGCAATGGAATCCTGAAATTTGCAATCAAATGGATGGCACTAGAAGACACCCTCCTGAGTGAGGCAACCCAGTCACAAAAAGAGAAACATGGTGTGTACTCTCTCATATATGGATTTCAGGCATAGATCTGGGGAGTGCCAGCCTATAATCCCATGGCCAGAGAGTCTGGGAAACAGAATCTTCATTCAGTGGCTGATGGAAGAAGAGGCACACTCCCAAGTTGAACTCATGAAATCCAGTGACAGAGAGGGAGGCCGGATGAAGGGAGGGATTAAGACTGGTCTGGTTTAACGCCCAGAAACAGCTGACCTGATAAGGGTTAGCTCTTGAATCCCAGACTGATGCCTGGGAATCCAGCATGGGACTGATCAAGACCCCCTGAACGTGGGTGTCAGTGAGGAGGCCTAGGTAATCTATTGAGCCTTGGGCAGTAGACCAGTATTTATCCCGGGTATACAAATGGACTTTGGACTCGCATCCAGCAATGTGAGATGCACTCTCACTCTGAACTCTTGGGGGAGGGTCTAGGTCCTGCCTTGGATGAAATGACAGACTATGGACACCCCCATGGAGGGCCTCACCCTCCCTGGGGAAATGAGGGGGTACTGGGGGGGTTGGTGGGAGGGCATAGGAGGAGTGGAGGGAAATGGAGAGGGACCTGGAATTGACATGTGAAGCAACCTTGTTTCTAATTAAAATTAAAATTTAAAAATAATATATATAAAGTTCCAGTGATTTGTCATCTGAAAGGGCTGGATTTTGCCGCACAGGTGTCATTATTCTCACTTTTTCGCCCCATGTTGAACACCTCCTAGAATACAGATTTGGACACATGTAACCTAAAAACAAAAATAACTCTCAAATGCATTCCTAGGATATATCACTATCACATTATTGGAAATTTAAAGGAAAATATTACTTGTATGTTGACATTTCAGTAAATAGTCTCTTAATATTGTTAAGAACCACAAATGTTAAAGACCAGCACATGATAGTTAGAAAATAAAACTTACTTTGCTTCTAGAATATTAATATGAAGTGGAAGCAATAACATGATCTATCATTTTTATATAATTTTTAATTTTTTTCCAGCAGAAGATAGTAAAATGCTTACATTATGCTCTGTAAAATTACTTTTTTAAATGATAACTTCTGAGAAATAGCCAGATTTAGATACCATCGTGTGCAAGTGAAAGGTCAATGCTATTAGGTACTTGTGGAAAGAAAACAATTGTGGAATAATAGCTCTGAATCCTACTAGGACATAACCATACTTAGGAAGTGCCAGAAGGTTCAGTTGGGAGCTCTGACCACAGTTTAATAAGTATGCATTAAATTTTCAAAATATAAAAGAATTAAAGAAAGTGAACTTTAGGATACTAGAAGTTTTCAAAAGTATGATTCTATAATTTTAAATCACTGTTTACAAAATTCAGAGGAAACACCTTGGTGCCTGACTCAAGATTCTGCCATGATTAGCAGGTCAGAGTGCAGAAGGTGCTTGTACTAGAGTTACCTTGTGCAGTGAATGACTTACACATGGTGGGGCAAAAAGTTTCTTCATAAAATCATGACTGACTCCTTCCCTTCTTATTAAAAATTAACTTAAAGCAAATTATAATACGTTTTATTTTTGTAAAACCTTGTTCACTTTGAAGTTGTTTAACTGGAACTAAAACTTTCGGCAGGTGAAAGTATAAAAATGATATTCCTTCTATGATTTTACGCTGTGATTTTATACCATTTTAAGGATTTTAAAAATAATTTTCCTTTATTTTGAGTCTCTTTTGTCCTGGTATCTGAGGAGTTCACAGCACCTTTGGCTTTCCTACCTAGGCTTCTTTCCCAAGCATTTTATCCTCCATGTGAGCGATTATTTCCTGACATCTGCCTTGAATTTCCCCCTCTCCTGTTCCTGAGCTCTCATCTTGCTATCTTTTGTAAGTGGAAAATCGTCTGCTTGACATTATTTCTATCATGTTCAGTTCTGTATTCTTCAGTGAAATCTTTCTTAATTATTTTCTTCCCAAGAGAGCACTTAATCTTTTTCAGACTGTCTTTATATATTTTTACCTGTTGGCCTCAGGATAAACTCCATCGCTTTTAAAAAGCAACTAGGATAGTTTGAAAGACTTAGGTATTCTATCCAAAGAAGCACCATTAAAATAATGTTTAAAAATACACAGACTCAGTTTTTATACATTGCAAGAATCTCTGTGAAAATAGGCAGAGAATCCAAAGAACAAAGGAATGAGATCAAATACAGTACATCACTCGGAAATATTTTATTCCATTTCTTTTTTCTTTTGTTTATTACCTTCAGTGCCTTGAGGGTTCAAACAGAATGATGAAACACTATTTTTAAGTGTTCATTTTTCTTTAATGTTTACTTCATACCCAACAATGCAGAAAGATCTAATATCTAGATGAGGTTAAAATTAAAGTTAATCTTTTTGTTTTGGTTGTCTCTTATATTTATTAACCTCAGGTCAGAGCAATAAAGGGGGGGAGGAATGAAAGGAAAACATTGTGAAATAAAAGAGAGAAATCAATTACTACTTTGTTTTAATGGATAATTGAGACAGTAAGTTTAAGTTTCACAGCTTGAAATGTAAAAGAGAACACACATTATCAGCAATGTGATTTTTCCAACATATAGTGTGAATGAACAACTCTTTGGGTAAACAACAAAGGAAAAGGACTCATTTTCACAGTGCCAAGCATGAAGTGTTTCTCTATTAGAACGTCCCCAGATAAAAGGATATTTTAAGAGAACATATAATAGTTGACTCTATATCAAAGATTATTTACAATACTTGCTGTTTGCTGTGCAAATAACAAAACAAAGATACCAAATACAATTATAGAATACATAGTGTTCAAGTTTGGATTCCATAGTTATTTTAATGAATGTTTCATTTGAATAGCCTTTGTAATAAGTGTATAAATTCACAGGTTTTCAAAGCTACCTCTAAGTCTACAATTTCCTTAAAAGTGCAGCAGTGTTAGGAGTCCTGGTCACATGGTCAAGCAAGGCAAATCTAAAATCATCTTGGAGTTTTCACATTTTTTATTTTCCTAGGAGAATTTACATCAACCCAGATCTGTGAATGACTCAAAGAAGCTTTTAATTTTGTAGTTGTATTGTATCTATGTGGAAATTAGTGAGACAGACTTTCAGACACAAAGATCATTCAATTAATACTTCTCCATACAAATGAATCACTATCATATGACATCATTGTGCAGGGAAAACATAACAGATAAGAGTAGTATATAATAAAATTATGTTTAGCAGCTTTACCTGTTTTCTAAGCAATAGATTAAGGCATTTTTATGTATTTGGCTAAATACATAAAACGTAAGTTATGTGTTTAAAAGGTCAAAGGAACTAATTATTTTGAGCTACTTACTTCTCAGTGCAGAATATTTTTTATGCTGTTTTGTTCGTGCAGAGGTTTGTAGCGGTTCTGAAAGGGTTAGCTAGAAAGACCTTCATTAAGTGGAATCGAAGTACCTTTTCTATTATTGATCTTTAGCTGTGAATGTGTTGTTATGCAAAATACTTTTGAGACTCCTTTTCTTATTAAAACTATAAACCAGAAAAAAGATACTATGGTGTCAAACATTAAGAATGAAACCTAAATATAAGTGAACGACTCCCTTTCAGTTTCCTTGAATCACTGAACATTATAGACCTGAGTTTTACCTGACTTCTAATATTTTATAGAGGACTTTTCCTATATATTTTATTCAGGGCTTTCTTTGTTTTTTTACACATTCATAGCACTGGTAATTTTCCTATTTTCATTTTTTTGTTGTTTTGCAAAATTAAAGAGATGGCCGGCGTTGGTGGCGCACGCCTTTAATCCCAGCACTCGGGAGGCAGAGGCAGGCAGATCTCTGTGAGTTCGAGGCCAGGCTGGACCGACAGCCTCCAAAACAGAGAAACTCTGTCTCATAAAACCAAAAAAAAAAAAAAAGAATCCAAAGTATGATAAAGTTTTGATGGAAAGTTCTTTTAAAATGCAAATTTCAATTAAAAGCAAAGCAGCCACAAAAATTCCTAATAATAATTAAACTATATTTTTTAACTTAAATTGAGCTAGCAAAGATATACTTATTATGTTTTTACTATCAGAAAATTATTTTCTTTCCTTACCTAGCATTACTTATAATAGATAGTTTCATTGAGCATTTCCTGCAGCAATTTTGCTGAAATTCAGCCATACCTCCTTCCAGATCCTTTCCCATATCTTTACACACCTGCTTCCAATTCATTTTCTCTAAAAAAAACGCAATAGTCCATCAACTCCAACTTATGTTGTCCATATACTTCTGGTGTAGTAACACCCGCTGGAGTATATTCAATCTATGAGGATCCACATCCTTAAAGAATACTGATTTCTCCTCACAGAAGGCATCACCCTCCACACTCCTCCAGTTAGGGATGTGTTCATGAATCTCTTTCCACCACATGCTAGAATTTGAGTGGTTTTGATATGGGATGTCCTTCTGCATGCTGCAAATATGTCTTTCTTTCATTGGTTGATGAATGAAGCTTTTTCAGCCAATGACCAGGAAAAATCAGGGCACCCTATACACATAGCTTATGAAGTTGTTATGAAGAAGATGTAGGTGATCCCTTGTTTTTATGCAGTACTCAAAGGTGACAAGAGAAAACTAACTCGCTTTTGCTACTTCCTCTTTCTTCCCTGTATTATTTTGCTAGACATATCCTTGGTCCATTGGATCCTTTGTCACCCCAATTAATTACTTATTCATCAAACTCAGATAAACATTAATATGTTTTTGGAGTTGCTGGCAAATTGTTTTTGTGTATTTTTTTCTGAATAACTTTTAAAATTCTTTATCATTTAATTTCCCATGTTAAACACCATAATAATGTGTTGGGGGTTTCATTTTTCTTGTATTTTAATGAAGACTTTGAAAATATTTTCATATGAAGTAATTAATATTGTGAATAGTATATAATGCATTTTGAACATAGTCACTTCCCTCCTCCAGCTCCTATCAGGTCCAGTTTCATCTCTCAATCCACACAACATCATATTCTTCTACTACCCTCTCTCTTAAACACACTCAGCCAAGTTTGTGTTGGCTAACTACTCTGCAATGTAGAGGCTACCTTGATACACCAGGGGTCACACCATTAAAGAAACTGACTCTTCCTTTCCCAACACCTATCAAATGTAATAGCTCCTCAGTAAGGGGTGAACTTTGTGCCCACTTCCTTCCCTATAGTCTGTCTTTCTCTAGCTTGAATTTATGGAGTTCTTTTTTTCACCTTTTGAAAAAAGTTTTAAATATATAATATTTGGTACTCAAAGTTCAGCAGCAACACCACTTCACAGAACTGGTACCTCTGTTTAAATCTAGAACTCCCAAATTCTTTCCATTTCTACACCACTCCAACTAACAATCGTGCCAGACTACACAAAACCATTCAGTGTTTGTTTTAAATTTTTATTTTTAAATTAAAATTAGAAACAAGGTTGTTTCACATGTCAATCCTAGGTCCCTCTCCCTTTCCCGACCCTCCTTCCATGCCCTCCCACCAACCTCCAAATGCCCCCTCATTTCCCCAGGGAGGGTGAGGCCATCAATGGGGGTGTCCATAGTCTGTCATTTCATCCAGGGCAGGGCCTAGAACCTCCCACAAGAGTCCAGGGTGAGAGTGCATCTCTCATTGTTGGATGGGCACCCAAAGTCCATTTGTATACCCGGGATAAATACTGATCTACTACCCAAGGCTCAATAGATTACCTAGGCCTCCTCATTGACACCCACATTCAGGGGGTCTTAATCAGTCCCATGCTGGATTCCCAGCCCTCAGTCTGGGATTTAAGAGCGAAACCTTGCCAGGGTCAGCTGTTTCTGGGGGTTAAACCAGCCCATTCTTAAGCCCTTTGCTCATCAGTTCTCTCTCTCTCTGTCACTGGGTTCCTCGAGTTCAGCTCATGGGAGTCTGCCTTTGCTTCCATCAGCCATTGGATGAAGGTTCTGTTCTCCAGACTCTCTGGCCATGGGATTGTAGGCTGGCACTCCCCAGATTTATGTCTAAAATCCATATATGAGAGTACATACTATGTTTGTCTTTTTGTGACTGGGTTACCTCACTCAGGATGGTTTCTTCTAGTGCCAACCATTTGCCTGAAAATTTCAGCATTCCATTGTTTGTTTTTTCTGCTGAATAGTACTCCATTGTGTAAATGTACCACATTTTCTCTGTCCACTATTCAGTTGAGGGGCATCTAGGTTGCTTCCAAGTTCTGGCTAAGAGTGAACTTTCTGGATCTTGGGGTAGGCTTATTCCCTTTTTTCTGAGGAATCTCCATACTGATTTCCAAAGTGGCTGTATGAGTTATCACTCACACCAGCAGTGGAGGAGTGTTCCCCTTTCTCCACAACCTCTCCAGCATAAACTGTCATTGGTGTTTTTTATTTTAGCCATTCTTACAGGAGTAAAATGGTATCTCAGAGTTGTTTTGATTTGCATTTCCCGAATGGCTAGGGATGTTGAACACTTTCTCAAGTGCCTCACAGCCATTTTAGACTCCTCTAGTGAGAATTCTCTATATTGTTCTATAGCCCACTTTTTAATTGGATCCTTTGGTGTTTTGGAGACTTGCTTCTTGAGTTCTTTGTAAATTTTGGAGATCAGCCCTCTGTCAGATATGGGGTTAGTGAATATATTTTCCCATTATGTGTGCTGTCTTTTTGTCTTGTTGACTGTGTCCTTTGCCTTATAGAAGCTTCTCAATTTCAGGAGGTCCCTCACTGTCTGTGCTACTGGTGTTATGTTCAGGAAGCAGTCTCCTGTACCAATTCGTTCAAGGGTACTTCCAACTTTCTCTTCTAAGTGTTTCAGTGTGGCTGGATTTATGTTGAGGTCCTTGATCCATTTGGACTTACGTTTTGTGCATGGCGATAGCCATGGATAGATCCGCATTCTTCTACATGCCAGCATCCAGTTATGCCAGCATCATTTGTTGAATATGCTTTCTTTTTTCCATTATATATTTTTATATTCTTTGTAGACAATCAGGTGTTCATACATTCATGGGTTAATATCAGGGTGTTCAGTTCGATTCCATTGTTCTACTTGTCTATTGTTGTGCCAATACCAAGCTGTTTTCAGAACTATAGCTCTATAATAGAGCTTGAAGTCAGGGATGGTCATGCTTCTAGATGTTGCTTTATTGAATAAGCTTATTTTTGCTATCCTGGGTCTTTTGTTTTCCCATACAACATTGAGAATTGTTCTTTCAAGGTCTGTGAAGAATTGTGCTGGTATTTTAATGGGGATTTCATTGAATCTGTAGATTGCTTTTGGCAGGATTGCCATTTTTACTACATTGATCCTACCTATCCAAGAGCATGGGAGATCTTTCCATTTTATGAGGGCTTCTTTAATTTCTTTCTTTAAAGACTCAAAGTTCTTGTGATACAGGTCTTTCACTTGTTTAGTTACTATTACCCCAAGGAATTTTATGTTGTTTGTGGCAATTGTAAAGTGTGATGTTTCTCTGATTTCTTTCTCAGCCCTTTTATCATCTGTATATAGTAGGGCTACTGATTTTCTTGAGTTGATCTTGTAGCCTGCCACTTTGCTGAAGGTGTTAATCAGCTGTAAGAGTTCCCTGGTAGAGTTCTTTGGGTCATTGATGTAAACTATCATATCATCTGCAAATAGTGAGTTTGACCTCTTCCGTTCCAATTTGTCTCCCTTTGATCTTTTGTTGTCATATTACTCTAGCTAGAATTTCAATATTTAAATACAATATTTAAAAAGTATGGAGAGAGTAGACAGCCTTCTCTTGTTCCTGATTTTAGCGGAATTGCCTTGTGTTTCTTTCCATTCAGTTTTTTGTTGACTGTTTGCTGTATATAGCATTTATTATGTTCAGGTATGTTCCTGTAATACCAGATGCCACCAAGACCTTTATCATACATAGTTCACTTCTTGATGAAACTAATGATTAGTTTTACTATCCCGTAGTTTGCAAGGCATCTTCCAACACTATGAAAGCTAGCCAGTGGAGACAGAGCTTCCAGATGAGTACCAGCTAGATTTCTCTTGTCTTCACTACTAGGTCTTACAATTAAGTTTTAGAGGGTAACAAAGAGCAACATTAAAGACTGTAGTACTTGGGAGTCTATAGAAGCCTATGGAATGACAACTCAAATGGAGGTAACCCATTCCTGATACTAGAATTAATATTTATTTTCACTAATTAAAATAATTCTCATACAATGTATTTTGATCATATTCTTTTCGCTCCAACTCAAGTCCTCTCAGATCTTTCCTACCTCCCTAACCCCTGAAATTCATGTTTTTTCTCTCACACACAAAACAAATGCCATATTTGTCATTGTTGTTATAGTTTGGCATATTTGCCTTTTTGTTTTCTTTTTCTTGGAGTTGTCACTCTTCATAAACAACTTTAAAATACACTACTGTGGCAAATACAAATTTCAGTGTTTATGATATGAAAACTGTTTTTTTTAATGACTATTGAAATTTGTGGCAAGCAACTTTTTTTCCCTTATAAATACTTTCAGGTATTATTGTTTCTTCTTACTCTTACTGGTTTTGTGTGCTCAGTATCTAATTGAGCCATTAATGTTAGCATTGACTACAGCCAATGTTTAAAAATTTAAAAATTACTAAAATAACACATGTTGTTTTTTCTTTTGTTTTCCCCAAACTAAGAATATATTATAAATATGAAAATATCACCTTCTTTCATTTTTAAATTATGAGATGCACCTTGATTAGAGGATATTTATATTTAAAATAAGCTGTTAGTTATAAATTATTTTGAGGGAAATGAGCATATTTTTCTTTAAGAATGACACAATTTTGAAGGAGAATCTAATTTTTTAGTGTACCATGAACTTTCTGATGTTAAATGATTTCACATCAACACTAACTGACAGTTATACAACTTTCCTTTTTCAGAAGCAGCAGATAATATATGATTCTGGAATGTAGTTTTCATACTAGATGAGAATCAAAAAGTAGATTTTTTAATATTAAGAAAAATTTGTTTTTGATTCAGTTTTATGAGGTGACTAGAAATAGAAGAGAAGGGTACCCTTTCAAAAAGTTCAGTGTATCTTGACCATTTATATTTAAATGGTATTTAATTGTTGGGTATGCTCTTAATACCTGACCACAATATTGATTATTATAGGTTGAGCCTACTTATATTCAACACAATTGAATAACTGTATTTTTTCTATTTAAATGTGCTATTACTCAAATGAATGAGCTCTGACTCACTCTCTTGGCTGGGAATCAAGAACAAATATATTTAATTAGGTAAAATTATCAAATGGTTTATGAATGTACTAAATTGGCTAGAGATTATTCCTGGAGCTAGTGAATATAAATGAGGACAATTTTAATATCCCACTAGAATAGCCAATTTAAACAGATGCCACAAGGACATCATTGTTCATGCATGTTGTATCTTGAAGTCTGTAGCAAGAGTATCCTTGTCTTTGTCAACCAACCTGAACATCCTATCTAAGACATTCTGGACCCATATTTCTCTACCAGGCACAATCCCCACCAACTCTGTCGTGTGGGAGTGATTCGTTATTACTATTTTCTTCTTCATCTCTTGCCTGAGAATAGATGGTATCCTTTTTTCTGACATTTGTTTTTTGTAAAAAAAATACCTCCTCTCTTATAGATGCTGAGTGTCTGTTACGTACATGCTACCACAATCCAGATGAAAGCGTCAGTTGCGGTCATGTACACACCTCCCAGTCACCTTTCACCTCCACATTACATTTAAGTAAGGCCTCAGATCAACATCAGCATCTTCCTCTATATTACTCTGTTTGGTCTGAGTTTTATTTCATAATAATATTGTTATTATAGAGTAACCTAATGCCTTATTTGTTATCCAGTCCAGTTTTTACACTTTTTCACAGAAACATTTGAGATATTTCCTTTAGCAATATTTATATAATGCCATGCAACTCCATTTTAGCCATTGTACTCAGACCATCTACTTCTAGCTCACTTATACTTCCATAACAGAGATTCTGTAGCCTCTATCAGAGTTGAGATTTCGTTAGGTGTTTTCCCATACAATCCACAAGGCAATCTGTTATATGTTACTAATGTACCACCAATGAAGACACCTTTTACCATTGTGAAATTTCCTTTTTTCACTGACCTCTACTTTCCACTTAAATACTATAACTTACTTTCATTTTTATCTGCAGCAGCTGGAAAGATGGCTCAGTAGGTAAGAGCACAGGTTGTTCTTCCAGAGAACCTGCCTTTGATCCCCAGAACCTACATTGATGTTTACAACTGTCTGTTGCACTGTTCCAGGGGATCTGACACCCTCTCTTGGCCTTTCAGGACACTGCACACATATGATACACAGGCATACAAGCAGAAAAAACACAAAATACTCATACACATTCAATAAAAATTGAAAAAAATTAAAGTATGTCTACATAATTTGCCAAGTAAGATCAGGCACAAGTGAGTAGCTAAGAACATATCTGTATATTGGGTACAGATGGCTGACTGGAGACAGAATCTAGTAAAGATGTAAGCAGTAAACAGCTGTCGTTAAATATTCTGAGAACGGGCCACCACAAAAGGTGGGTTGTTGATTCCCCCCAGCTGGAGTTTTGGACAATTGATCATAACTAGAAAAAAGGGTGCAAAGGAGCTGCACTAATAAAAGTGGGTAATGTGATGTAAATTATTTGGGAATTTAATGAAAGCATAAGAATGGTGGGTGGAAAGAATGTGGACTGAAGGTTCCATTGACCTGAGAAGTTTTTAACCTGATTTCTTTAGTTGTGCTTTGTGGGTAAGCATTAAAAAGTGGATGACAAGGTCAAAGAATTGGATATGTGAAATCAAGATTTTGGATACCATGAAATTATCATTAACAGTGTCTGGTGGACAATCATAGGAGAATTGGAAAATAAATATACTTCGGTTGATTTTTTCAAAGCCTTGGTTTATGAAAACAGCTCTCTCACTACAAAAGATCTAAGGAGCTACATGCTGTTTCATACCAAAGCCTGCAATGTGTTTTTGACTTTAACTATCTTGTACATCCTAGGGTAAACAATCTGTATTCATAATCTGAGTGTCTTATCTCCGTAAATTATAATTACATACAAAATAAGCGCATGTAAAAATAGGGGGATTCCTATCACTTAAACTTTCTGTTTGGTCTCTTGAGATAAGCATCAGCTGTAGGAATGGCTCCTGTTGCATTTTTTTCTAGTACCTTTTAGCTTTTGATGAACCAGCTATTTTGGTTTTTAAGCATCCTGTGTAAGATGATAAAGGCACTTTGGTGGTAAAAACCTCCAAATGAGATAAATTGCTCTATTTAAGCCATCTTCTCTTGATGAGGGTCCTCCTTAGAGACAGGTGTACAGTGAAGCACATTTTCCATTTTAGCCTCACGTCATGGCATTCCAAGCTAAACTCAACTGCAGAAATGAGCACTAAAATAGCACTGCCAGACTCACGAGACTTCTTCATGCTTCCTAACCGAGAATCCTCAGAGCTTTGCTATTTCAAGCCTAAATCGTATATCTTCTTAACTTCTAGACTAAGGGTTTTGGTGGGTTTCCTTTGTTTCCTGTGACTTATAAAGCAGATAGGTTCTCTGAAAATGCTCTGGACTGTGACCAAAGACATCTACTTTGTATTTCTTCATCTCTCGTGTGTATACATACATGTGTGTATGTGTGTATGTGTGTGTGAGAGAGAGATCCTGAAAACTGATATTTCATTTCCCTAATAGTTATTGCATTGCATATTCTACTTAGTGAGTCTGAAAGGTAATTAAAGTGAATAGTTAACATGGAAAAATAAAAATGATATAAATTCTATCATAATGAAATGACATTGTTAAATAGTTTTCTTGAGAATACACTGTCCAGAGTCTGCATGCCATGAAATATTATAAATGGCATCAATATTGATTATCTATATGCTTCCAAAGACCTCATTGATTGACCAACAGAAGCCTTTATATTTAAAAGGTTGAACCTTGTTCAAATAGCTAGTGCTCATATTGTCTCCTTATTCATTATGTTTAAGCTTAATTAGTTGACTAACTAATTGCAAATGATGTTTAACAAGCTACTTATGATACTCAGATTGTGACTACATAAACAATAAAGTATAGGTCACCGGATACATTTATTAAGTTCTTACATTGTGCTGAGTGATATTTGCTGTGGACACTGTTAGAGATACAAAGATGGAGAAAAAAAAAAGATCCATGTCTTTATACAGCATGTGATCTACCTCTGAATAAGAAGTAAGCATAAATTTTATGTTCTTGTGTTTTGTTAATATAGACAAATGGGTTATATTCCATTTAATTATATTGACCATTCTCTCAAATTTACAGGATGGTATGGATTTCACACAGCGATTTCAATACAATCTTTCCAGTGAAGATTATCCAGGGCAAAAGGTGTGAAGGGCTGCATTAATTTTCTATTCTAAACAGCCTATCATCACAAATTTGGGAAATTCAAACAAGATATTTATAATATCCTAATTTCTCTGAGTTCTTTACTGTAAACCTCATTAGAGTTGAATTTTAGGAATTGTTCAGATTGAATTCCTTCTGGAGCTCACAGCTTTCTTCCCATCTCTCCTAGTTCTTTGCTGAACTCAGGCTTCCAAGATGCATTCTCCTATTCTTTTGCTTCCTGTCATCTCATGACTATGCAGAGCTCTTAGAGACCATCCCCATTTCTTTTTGACACCCTGGCCCTTAGAAGCTCTTTCACAAAACACATCACACAGTTCTAAAGGCCAATGGGTTAATTTTCCATACCAGTAGGCCAAATCAGAGTACAATACTTAATCATTGGAACAATAAATCCATCATCTTTGATTTGTTAACCACATGGGGGAGGTGTCTCCTTAGCATGAATAGACACTGGGAGACTGCCACTCACAGGTGATTGTGTAAGATGCTTCTGAAGACAAGACATAAACAACAGAGCAAGACGGGGTAGAATCTCCCAAAAGAAACATTTAATAGTGAAAACTTCATTTAACTAGTCTTCCTATGCATATATAATCAATTAATAAAATTATACAATTGATAACAATATTTCAAAGTGATATATGAGAGAGAAAGTAAAACACGAGAGACAGAATGGAAGGGATAGGAAAGTGATGGAGATAGAGAGAGAGATGATAGATAGATAGATAGATAGATAGATAGATAGATAGATAGATAGATCATAGAGAAAATGGTAGAATAGTGGAATAACCTTAAGATTAATAAATTTGTTACTGCATGACAGTGATTTTTCTTTTGGGCGGGGGAGTTGAGACAGGGCTTTTTTGTGGCTTTGGAGGCTGTCCTGAAACTAGCTCCTGTACACCAGGCTGGTTTCGAACTTGTAGAGATCCGCCTGCCTCTGTCTCCTCAGTGCTGGAATTAAAGGAGTGTGCCACCAACTCCGGGTAAGACAGTGATTTTTCAAATGAAACTATCACAAGAAAAAGTGACAACCTAAATAACAGGAGTGAGCTCAGCAGATTGGTGAATATCTGAGGGAGGGTCACATTTTTGGGTGCTGATATTCGAAAATAGACTTGTAGGATTTTGTGAGAATTTGGAGCAGTTGAGCAAATATCTGTAATTTATGACATGATTTATATTTCTGGATACTGCAGTTTCCCCTTAAATAAGAAGGTTATGTAAAATTAGCTAACAATCATATTCTTGAGAATTCTCTAGTTTAATCTCAGAAAAATAAAGATAATATCACTGTTCTTGAGGCAGATTATTATCCTTTATTTCATGAACAAACACTCTGGGTAAGTAAGGTGTGTCCTTTTCTGGAGGAAGAAAAGCAGTTCAATTAATTTTATATTTACTTTGTGTATGACCATATGTGTGTGTTGGGGGATGGGTGCTCACATGCTGCAAAATGAATGCAGAGATTTGTCTTTATTAGGGTTTCTAGTGCTATGATAAAGTGCCGTGACCAAAGGCAATTTAGGAGAAGCAGAATTTTCTTTGGTTTACATATTCTAAGTCATAAGACCACTGAGGGAACCTAAGGTAGGAACCTGGAGGCAGGAACTGAAACAGAAGCCATGGAGGACCATTGCTTACTAGTTTGTCTCCCGTGGCTTGCTCATTTTTCTTTCCTATAGAAACAAGGACCACTTGGCCAGATGTATTGCTGTACCCAGTGAGCTGGGTCTTCTCACCTCAATCATTAATCAAGGAGTCTTTAAACTTTTCAATCCTTTAACAGTTCAGGTTTGCTTTTAAAATTCAACATCTCTTTAAAAGCTCAAAATCTCTCAACGGTGGGCTTCTGTAAAAGCAAAACTGGTTTGCATACTTTCTTACTTCAAGAGAGAAGAAACAAGGCACAATCACAATGAAATTGAGGCAAACCCAAGCTCTATCCATGTTAGTAGCTTAATGGCTGAGGTCTGGGATGATCTTCTGGGTAAGCCATGCCCTTCTGGGCTCCAAAGCACTCCATGTCTCCCATCCATAGCACACACTGTTTGACTTGTGGGCTCAGGTGGGCTCCACTCCACAGTTGCACAGTTTGGCAGTCATCCCATAGAACTAGCTTCATGGATATACTGTAGTCTCCACTCCAACTGGGGTTGCAACTTCACAAATAGCCTCCCTTGGACTCTCTTCAGGGGCTGTAGCCCTGCCACATATTAACTCCAAGTTCTCTCCATGACCCCTTCATGCCTTCAAAATCTGTACCACCTGGATGCTAGCCAAACTATTGCCAAGCTAGTCTATTAGCATGAGGTTCAGCCTTTGCTCTGAGTTCAGAGTCTAGAACATGACTTCTGTATGCTGACCCTGGCAAAATATTAAACAGAAGATTTTTTTCTCAATAATGCTTCTTGATGGGAAATGTCATTCTGTAAATATGTCTCTTTTATTGGTTGATGACTAAAGCACTGTTGGCCAATATGCAAGATAGGTGGGACAAGGAGTGGTAAGAATCCTGGGAAATGTAGTCAAGAATGGAGTGTTGCCATGTGATTCCAGGGAAGAGAGGATAAGTCAGGATGCCGTCCTAGTAAAGATAAGTTCTTATAGAAATATACATATGGGTTAATACTTAAGACACAACTAGCCAATGAGAAATCCTGGACATTGGCCCACAGCATTGTAGCTAATAGAGTCTCTGTGTGTTATTTGGGGTTGACGGACACTGGAACCAGGCTGGCGGGGAGAATCATGTTATAATTTCCGTCTTTTTAATTACTGATAGTCAGCCAAGCAGCTTCAGTTGTTTCTGAAAAGGGAAGGTTTCACTTCACTGCTTCTGGCTGTTTCTTAATGTCAGCTGATTCCTCAGCACCAGCTGACAAGTCTCACGGAGTCTTAATAAAAAACAGCACATAAATGACCTGGATAGAGTCTTTATTTCCCACTGAAACTTTACAAGCCAGTCCTCCATCATCTGCACCGCTGTCAGTGTTAACTTCTTAGTTTCTACAACAGCTCATTAAGCTCTGATTACTCAATAGCTTCTTTAACTCAACCTTCCAAAATCCTTTGACAATCTTCCCTAAACTAATGCCAAGTGTGTCAGAGAAATAACTCATGAACCTCGTAGAAATTTCTGTCATAGTTAGGGAGTTTCTATTGCTGTGATAAACACCACGACCAAAAGCAACTTGGGAAAGAAAGAGTTTATTTCACCCCTTAGGTTAGTCCATCAACAAGGGAAGTCAAGGCAGAAACTCAGCGGGAACTGAAGCAAGGGCCACAGAGGACCCTGGCTATCAACTTGCTCTTGATTCTTTCTTGTACCAGCAAGATCCACTTGTCCAGTGTGGGCATTCCCACATCACTTACTAACTGGGCATTCCCACATCGACTGCTAACCAAGAAAATGTCCAATAGACTTGTCTACAAGTCAAATTTATAAAAGTTTGTTCTCAAGATTCCCTCCTTCCGGATATATCCAGACTTATGTGAAATTAACACAAAAAACAGCAGCACAAGTTTATATGACAACTTGCAGTTCGCCTCTATCATGTAAGTTAGGGGCGTCAAACTGAGGGTGTTAGGTTGGCAGAAAGCACCTTTATCAGCTGAACCATCTTTCAGGTTCCATACTATCAAGTTTATGCTTATGCTATTTGCTTGCGTCCTTACAGATGGTGTGTCATGAGTGTTTCTCCATAATTCTAAAGAAATCACTTCCATGACACAGCAGAGTTGGCTTCTTTTCCTTCTACAACAAACATCCTTGCTGTCAGCAAGAATAGAAACTGCTAGGCATGATTTCAGAGTCCTGTGTAGAGTATTGTATCCACTCTACACACCTATGTGACCACAGGCAAATATTCTGACTTCTGCATTTCAGGGGCTTTTCACATTGTCTGCTCCCACAGACATCCAGGGCTGCATTCGGTCAGACTCTTCCAGTCTTTCTTGTGTATTTGCCTCTCTATGTTTTCTGATCAACACTTCAGCAAGATCTAAGAAAAATACGGACATCTTAAGTCCACTCTGGATTTCTAACTTTTCTTTTGTTTTTTTTTTTTGAGACAGGGTTTCTCTCTGTAGCCCTGGCTATTCTGGAATTCACTGGGTAGACCAGCCTAGCCTCAAGCTCACAGAGACCCACCTGCCTCTACTTCCTGTGTGCTGGAATCAAAGGTATGTACCACTACCACCCAGGTTTGGACTTCTAATTTTGAAGTGTTGATTGAGAATTTTTCTATGTCAATAAAAAGAACCATAACATCATTATATAACAAACCTCAGTTTTATTTACCTCAAAGCAGTTAAGTTGTTACAAAATTTTACTGTGTATACCACAGTGCCATATTTTCACATAAAATGCATGGAAGAGCCGGGCGTTGGTGGCGCATGCCTTTAATCCCAGCACTCGGGAGGCAGAGGCAGGCGGATATCTGTGAGTTCGAGGCCAGCTTGGTCTACAAAGTGAGTTCCAGGACAGCCTCCAAAGCTACAGAGAAACCCTGTCTCAAAAAAAAAACAAAAACAAAATGCATGGAAGACAGTTGTGGATAATAATACATAAAATTATTATTCACAATATTATAGAAAAAGAGTCAGAAGATGCCGTATTATAAGCCTAATGATCCCAGTTTACTTTTCTTACAAAGGGAAATAAATTAGTAGTAATGAAGTCAAAACAGTTGCTATTAACTTAAAAGACAAACTTATTTCTTTTCTAAAAGTAAATTTATTTATTTCTTTATTTTACATTCCAGTCAGAGTCTCCCTCTCTGTCTTCCCAGTTCCTCACCTGACCCCTCCTCTATTTCCACCCACGGATCCACTCTTCCTCATTTCTGTTTAGGAACGTGTAGGTCTCCTCTGAGCATCAGCAAAATATGACATATCAAGTGGCAGTATGACTAATCTCTTTCCCATGTATTAAGGTTGGGCAAAGCAACCCAGTATAAGGAGTCGGGTTCCCAAAAATAGCGAAAGAGTCAGAGACAGCCCCTTGTTCCCACTGGTAGGAGTCCCACAGGAGACCAAGCTATACAACTAACATATATGCAGAGTGCCTAGGTCAGTCCCACACAGACCCCCTGGTTGTTGGTTCAGTCTCTGTGAGTCCCTATGAACCCAGACTAATTGATTCTGTGAGTTTTCTTGTGGTATCCTCCGCCACTCTTTCTCTTATAATTCTTTTTACCCCTCTTCTCCGTGATTCCTTGAACTTTGCCTAATGCTTGGCTGTGGGTCTGTATCTGTTTCCATCAGTTGCTGGATGAAGACTCTCTGATGACAATTGGGCTAGGTACCAATCTTGTCACAGAAGATGTCCAGGTCACACTATGTATCTGCTATTGCTAGGAATCTTAGCTGGGGTGATCCTTGTAGATACCTAGGAGATTCCCACGCACCAGGTTCTTATCTGACCCAGAAATGTGTCCCTTTCCAGTTGTATCTTTCAGTATTCCTGTCTGCCCAACAACTTGATTGCTCACAAACCCGTCCACAATCTCCCATAATTCTCTCATGAAATCTCTGCTATTTCACCTTTCTAGGGAGAATCTGGCATCCCCCATGAACGCTCCTAGTTATCTAGACTCACTGGGTATATGGATTATAGCATATTTATCCTTTACAGTTAATATCCATTTAAGAGTCACTAAATACCCTAAATACCATGTTTGTCTTTCTTTGTCTGGATTACCTCACTCGAGAAAATTTTTTCCTAGTTTCATCCATTTATCTTCAAATTCCCTGGTGTTCATATTTTTAGCATCTGAGTAATACTCCATTGTATAACTGTACCACATTTTCTTTAACCATTCCTTAGTTGAAGAATGTCTATGTGTTGTTTCAATGATTTTGCTCCTTTTACTTTTTGGTGGGGGCTGTCAACCAGCACCCAATAAATCACACAGATTGTTATTATTACTTTCAAATGCCTGACCTTAGCTTGGCTTCTTGCTAGTCAGCTTTTCTTAACTTAAATTAACCCATCTACCTTTTCCCTATGGGATTTTCCTGTTCTCTTACTTCTGTAAATCTTATTCTTACTCCATGGATGGCTGTGATACTATGTAGCTGTGTAGCTGAGTGGCTGGCCCCTGATATCTTACTCTCTTTGTTCTCTTCTGCTCTCTTACTTGTTTCTCCTATTTATACTCTGTGCCTGCCAGCCCCCCTATTCTTTCTCCTTCCTCACTCTTGGCAATTCAGCTCTTTATTAGACCTCCAGGTGTTTTAGACAGGCTCAGTAACACATCCTCATAGAGTTAAACAAATGAAATATAAACAAAGTCACACACCTTGAAATAATATTTCCAATATCTATCTTGTTTCTAGGTTTTGGCAATTAAAAATGAAGCTGCTATGAACATAGTTGAGAAATATATTTTTTACAGACCTTGAGAGAACAATGCTCAATTTCATATGGAAAAATGAAAAACAAAACAAAAACAGGATAGCTAAACATTTCTGTACTGTAAATTAACTTCTGGAGGCATCATCATCCCTGATTTCAAGATTTACTACAGAGCTATAGTGTATTAAAAAACTGTATGGTATTGGCAAAAAAATCTACAGGTGACTCAATGGAATTAAATCATAGACCAAGACCTAAATTCATACACTTATATGGTCACCTGATTTGCAAAAATGAAGCCAAAAGTATACAATGAAGAAGAGAAAGCTTCTTCAATAAAAGGTGTTGGTATAACTGGATGTTGGAATGTGGAAGAATGCAAATAGATCCATATCTATCACCTTTCAAAAATCTCAAGTCCAACTGGATCAAAGACCTCAACATAAATCCTTAACATTGAACATGATAGAAGAGAAAGTGGAAAATAATCTTGAACACATTAGCACAGGACACAGCTTCCTGAAAAGAACACTATTAACCCAGGCACTGAGATTGACAATTAATAAATGGGGCCTCACAAAATTGAAAAGTTAAGAACACAATCAATAGGATAAAACAGCAGGCCACAGAATGGGAAAGGATCATTACCAGCCTTACATATGACCGAGGGCTGATTTCCAAAATATATAAAGAAATGAAGTAGATATCAACAAGCCAAATAATAAATTAAAAATGAGAAACATATCTAAATAAAGAATTCTCAAAAGTAGAATTTCAAATAGCCAGAATACTTAAGGAGATGTTCAGCATCCTTAATGCAAATCAAAAGAACTCTAAGATTCTGTCTTACATCTGTCAGAATAACTAAGATATAAAACACAAGTGACAGCTCATTCTGGAGAGGATTTGGAGCAAGGGAAATACTCCTCCACTTCTGATGGTAGTGCAAACTTGGGCAGCTACTTTGGAAGCAGTGTGGAAATTTTTTAGAAAACTGGCAATCAATCTACCATAAGATTCAGCTGCACCACTCTTAGGTATGTACCCTAAAGATGCTCAATCACCACAAGGACACTTGATTGACAAACTTAATTCTTGACATATTAGAAATATTGACTTTTGTTATAATCCATGAATCTTATTTCAAGGATAAACATAAAATTGCTGGCTTTTTTCAGCTGTGGAGCTTGTTTATATATTATACCTTAAGCATTTTTTCCAGTGAAAATATTTGATACACCCATTTAAACTAAATGCAAATCACACAATATATTGACAATTGCAAAAAGTCTCAGATGGATCTTCAGGGCATCTCCTTGTAGTCAGTCATCACTATAGGAATGAACATCTGAATATCCCATTGAAGGGAAACGTTACATCCCTTCTTTATGGAATTACATATACAACTTGGTTACAGTTTTAATTTTAATGTATGCTTTCTAAACATCTGGAACACAGTTACTTTCTGCTGATTTAGCAGCTTAAAGTTTTTTCTATTGACATCTTTGCCTTGTTGGTTCTGTTAATACACTGGTTTGCAAAGCAAATATTGCCTTAATCACATGAGATGATGAAACACTTTCCTTCATTCATTGTTTAGGGTGGTTATATTCTTTTGTCTTAGTACAAGTCAATGTGGTTTTTATTTTGACTTAATTTTAATGTTTTTATTTAAAATCTACACATTTTTAAATCTAGCTTAGAACATTTGTGTTTTACATTGCATAATACCTTAAGATCAATAGTTCTTATACTTTAAACATTAATCTTATTTTAATTGTTATATGTATATCCATGAAGCCAGAGCATTGAAATGTGTTTTTGAACTAACATGTGGTCTTACCCTTTTACGTGCAATTAAACAATTGTAATAAAATTTCAATAGAAGCCTCACTTCTTTTGTGAATGGGACAGGACCATGACAAAGGTTCTTTTACCAAGTAAAAACAGTTGTGATTGAAAGAGGCTTTCTGACCCTTGTGCCCATTTAGGGATGAGAATTTCTGATGCACCTATTATCTGTAATTTTGACTAGTTGTAAGTTTATAAGCTTTTTCATTAATCACCAGACACTGAACAAAAAATATTCTTTTTGTTTTACAAGCATAGATTAGCCAATTCTGTTTTCAAAAAGAAATTTAATTTTCTTTAATACCTGTGAGGTGTGGCTTAATCTCTGATTCTTTCTTTGTATATCCTTTTCACATATTTATAATATAATGGTCCATCCATAGCCACCTATGAATGACATGATGACTTTCAAATAATATTTTGTTACACATACGAAGCTTTAAAAGATTTTATATAAAAAGTATTGGAAATGTTTGCATATGTTATATCTACAATAATCTACATTTCAAACTTGTGACTGGCTTGATTACCAATTTGGCTTCAATTATTTGTAGGGGGTCTAGCAGAGAACTGTCAACATTGAGAGATAAAAGGAAGAACAAGAGAAGCATAGAAAAGTATTATTTATGTGAATTATTTGGGGAGGAGTGATTAGACCTTATACATTTTGTTTCCTTGATTTCTTCCTTCACTCACTGTATAATTTGGAAATTGCCACTCTTTATGTTAATAACCTACTAAAATTGTAGGTAGGTGTCAGTTCTCATCCCTGGGAATAGCAGTAGCAACAAAACACAGTTTTGAACTTGTGTTTTATGTTTAGTGCTTTCCCAGTTTTGTTCCTTGTCTTCCGACATCCTCACCAAGCCTTTCTTATTTGTGACTAAGAAATGCTTTCACAACCAATGTTTGCCCTTCTACAGTAATTTGTTGATCTTTCATGTGTCATAGACCAATTATACCAGGTAGAATTAAACAGGTAAGACCTATGATCTTAGTTTGGTTTACTATTGCTGTGACAAAACACCATGACCAAAAAGAAGTTGGGTGAGGAAAGGGTTTATTTGGCTTACACTTCCATATCACCATTGTTCATTATTCAAGGAAGTCAGGACAGTGTAGCATGAATAATAAAATCTAGAGACAGATATTAGGATTCAAGCAGAAAACCAGAAAAGCAAAGCAGCCGGCAGTAGCTCTTACCTCTACCAAGGCTGAAATGGAGATCCTGTCTTCCCTGTGACTGGAAACTGAACTTCACATGTTTCTTCCTTATACATCTCTCTAGTGCTGGCATTAAAGGCATGAGCTCTGTTCTTCTTCTATATTGATTCACTCTGGTGTAGTCCAGGGTGGTCTTGGACTCAAAGAGATCCATCTACTCTGTCTTTCGAGTTCTGGGATTAAAGTGTTTCACCACTGCCCAGCTTCTGTGGTTATGGCTAGCTTTGCATTCTGGTCTTCAGGTAAACTTTATTAGATCATAAACAATATATCACCACAGGACAGGAACTCAAACATGGCAGGATCCTGGAGGCAGGAGCTGATGCAGAGACCATGGAAGGGTACTGCCTACTCACTTGCTTCCCATGACTTGCTCAGCCTGATTTTTTTATAGAACCTAGGAACATGAGCCCAGGGATCTCACTGCCCACTATGGGCTGAGCTCTCCCTCATGGACCACTAATTGAGAAAATATATTATAGTTGGTTGTAATTGAGGCATTTTTTTCAACTGAGGCTCCTTTCTCCAGTTTGTGTCATGTTGACATATAAAATCAGGCAGTATGCCTATTTATTCAAATATCTTGCAATCAATAGATATCAAAGGCCAGAGAGCATAGGGTCCTCTGAATATTCTGAAGAACTAAGGACTAATGGGAAATCAACACTGACACTCTTGGAAAGTCTTAAGCACGAAGTTAAGCTACTGAAAAAGTACTAAATGACACTTAGATAAGACGGGTCCTGCATGTTATTAGTGTTTTCAAATTGATATTCATGGTAGCAGAGCTTCCAACTTCCCACAGAAACTAGAGTCTATGGAACCTGAACATTTTTAATGATTAACTATCAAAAAGATAGATTCTAGGTCCTCAAGAAAGACAATGCCTCATGAAAATTGAAAGAGACATCTTACACTTCATAGGGTGAATCTATGATCACAAACATTATGAAGCAAATGCTCTAATAAATGAGAACTCTAGGTAAGGCAGAAGCCAGTTTAAACTTTCCTAAAGCTGGGGGAAAATTGTGAACCTAATTACTAATGTTGTGGCACAGTGGAAACTGGAGTTTTAAAGTCGATTGCCTGAGTCTGAGTGACAAGTCACACAGAGACAAATTAGATGTGTGTTGTCCTTTTCTTAAATGTCAGGTCTTTCAGTGCCTATGCTAAAATATATGTTAAAGCCTTTTCTTAATAAACTCCAGATTTGCTTCATTAAAAAAAAGGATCGGTGAATTAACTTTAACATATAAAAGTAAGTGGCCTTAAGGAGAAATTAAACCAAAGAGGTTTTGGAGAACTTTTCTGAGAATGTCTCCTTACTTTAGGGAGACTGAGAACCCACCTCATCAAGCCTAGTTTCGAACCAGATTGGGTGATCTGCATCCAAGGCCTCTGCTATTTTTGTAAACATTTGAAATACCTTTTACTGCTAGTAATAAGTGGGGTTTCCTATTGCTTTCTATTCGGCAACTTTATTTCCTAGAATCCAGTTTTTATGTGAAGGCAATAAATTTTAATTACTGGCTGAGGAATTTGGCATTTTACTGTGCATATACTATGGGGTAGTTCCACATTGTTTTATTAGCTGGCATAGGATTGAGAGGTGTGAGTTAATGCTAGTATATGTTTCGTTGGTTAGGACTTTCTCTTTGCAGTTTAGTTTGCAGATGGATAGATAGCCTTTCCTTTTGCTGCACATTAGGCAAACTGTGTTATATTCTTTACTTGAAAGGTTAACTTCCAATAATCAGATGTAAATATTTCCTCCTTAGTTGGAAAGAAATGAAATATTTAAAATAAGGCTTTCCCAAGTCATTTAGAATAGATGCCTCAAATATAGAATCACTCAATTTTTGTGAAATTGTGTTCTCTTTATGTGTGTGTGTGTGTGCACGTGCATGTGCCTGCATGTGTGAGTGAGTGTGTGTTGTGTGCATGCATGAACATATGTGATGATACCGACAATTATTTAAATAACAACTTTAGATACTGAAATTCAAGTTCAACAAGATTTTGCTTTTATATAAGATGAACTGCAAAATTCCTTTATGGTCTTGTCTTGTCTTCATTAATAGTGGTGACCGTGTTCTGAAGCACATTACAATTCTGCTAGGTGCAATGCAGAATATATTAATTATGTGGGTGATGCACAGAATAGTTTTCCACTTCTGTTTTGAACATCAATATTTGTTTAGAAATTATCACTTTTATTTTAAAACAAAAACTCATTTGGCTAACTGTGGTATTTTATTATTATGTGGAGGGTGGGGATTCATTTGCCTCTTTCTGCAGAAATAGCCTGAGTTGGTATATTTTAATTCAACATTAAAAAATCCCTGGTAAATATTATTGCTGTAGGCAAAGGTACATGAAGTATCCTATGGCCAATGAAACTGATGAAGTAATTACTTTTATTGATAAAGCAGTTAATTTTACTTTCTCTCAAGTGACATTTCTTCAAAATAATAGCACATTTTTTTCTCTAAAGACTTCACAGAAACAAGAGATTCTTAATAATAGACATGGTCTCCCTTGATGTCAGTAACGTGGTAGTCCTAGGGAATTTATTGTATGATTCTAGCTTTCTATTAAATATTTAAGGGTTTTTAAAAATAACCTCTCTAAACTGTCTAGGAAATTGACAAAAACACACAGCTTAATGCATTAGAAAGGACAAAATGTAGGAGCACTACAAGGACTTGGCTTCTGTGGGAGCCTCAAGAATCCATCACTGCTTGTGTGTCAGGCATTTTATTGCCTGAAGGAAATCTGGAACCTCAGGGTGAAGGACTTTCTCTGACCCTGTAATCGGTGTGGACCATTCAGTCAACAGGGGAATGAAGTGAAGTTTTCAATGTCACTGCTTTCACTTTTATTTGCTCTTAAGTATGATGCAAAATATCCTTGGTTCAGTGAGTAAAAATATCCTTAAAGAAATAGTTTCAAAGTGTTTTCTGGATTTTTTTAAGTTGACAGTCACTTTATATTTGGTTCTATTGGTCTACTGAAGTATAAGCCCTCCAAGTGACTGATCCATAGGCTAAAATTGTAGTACAGGTGCTCACAGAGCAAAATATCCTAGTTAGCATTCTGAAAGCTCATCTGCATAATGATGCTGATGTGAGGATGCAGAAGGATGCAGATAAGCATCCTAATTTCAAGGTAGTGTTCCTAGTTGAAAAGTAGGCCAGTTCCTGTCATCTCAAGATCCTGAGGAAGTGGGAAGATGTGACTGAAACTAAGATGTAGGCACTGCTGAGTACGTTAAAATAAAGAATGGCAGTTTAAAAATTCCTATCCCAAAATGTAATCTCCTAGGCTAATAATATTAAACTACAAGCGATGTGGTAGCTTCTGAGAACTCAAGTCACCTGCAGAACATTCTAAGACTATGAACTAATTTGGTATTCTACCTCTTGCTCAGCTTATAGGACAGGATTCATTCAGATGAACTTATATACATATACAGTTATTATAATTAGTATTGTAGAGTAAGCTGCATTCCCATTTTCATAGTTAGAAACCTTTTAGCTCCATTCATTCTTATGAAGCAATATTCAAATAAAGTAAGCATTAATGCTGCTCACATTTGAATTCTTGTGAATTTTCCTAACATGTAGTGTTTTGTAGCAACTCTTGAAAATATTTTTCATTTTCTTTACTCATAATTCATGTTCAGTGATGCATCCTAGATCACATATTCATATTGTTAAATATATTTGAATTTGGAAGCTTCAGAATTTGCATCTGTATCTCATTAATCAACTTGCATCTTTTCAGGTGTTAATGATGTAATTACTGCCAGGTGCACAGTCTGGCTTCATGGACTCTGCATCACATTATCACCTTTACTATTTGGGTCTAATTGCATTTTCTTCACTACCTACAATTCTATAGGACTTCTTATTGCATTAGTATTATTATGTACACTGTAAATTGCTGAAACTGCATAAGTGGGTTGAAAGAAAATACTGGAAAAACCTATCTCCTGAGAAGGATGACAGCACAGTTTCTTCAGTATTTCTCACTTTATGACCTTCATCCCTGACTTACTGTTGCTTATGTACAGTTTTTATGTTATTTAATTGAGGTACCTTGTGGTTTTTAAGATAGTTATTACTATTTTCTGAATATATATACGTGTGTATGTGTGTGTGTGTGTGTGTGTGTGTGTATTTCAAATATATTCTCGGATACAGAATTTCAGATAAAGTCTCACTATGTATCACTGGCTGAGCTGGAATTTGCTATGTAAATCAGGCTGGCCTTGAACTCACAGAAATCTGCCTATTTCTGCCTCACAAGAGCTGGGACCAAAGGTCAACACTACTACAAAAGGCCTAAGAGAAATTCTTACAGATTTCCTCAGCCATGGATATTTTTCTTTGATCCTGGTTGTCTTTGTCTCAAATATTAACCAATTCACTGTAGAATTTACTCATTTAGCCATACAGCATTTTTCCATCCATTCATCTCTTCATCCTGTCACTCATCTACTTTAGAAAGAATGTTCAATTCATATTGCCTTATTTTGATACCTACATATTCCTATACTTGAGCATGGAAGGGCATAAATAACATACAGTACACACTTGTAATTACAAAGTCCTTGTAATTACATGCATCTTCAATGTAATAATATCTTCTGAGTCTTAATTTTAGCCATGATATTGAAATAATGTCAGCCTTCATTATTGCTTTTTCAATCACCAATATGTCATTCATTTTTCTTTTCCTTGGACTATGCCTTGGGAAATTGGAATGAAGTCGCTGTTTTGTGTGGTGGTGGTTCTGACAAATTGAAATTAAATTGTTGTGTTCTACGAGTAAAAATTAAACAAAGAAATTCACGAAATTAGAATTTTTGTTTTATGTATCCACTACATTTAAAATTTTTCTTTCATTTGTCTGGGCCAGTGAGTTAGAATTCACTCCATACCCACAAGTGTCTTTTGTCATCTCATATTGACTGTGGATGCTATTCTAAGACAAACTATCTACATTCTAAAATTTGCTCATTAAGTCAAAAGTAATAGTTTTATTCATAAGTGTAACCATGTATATATTTTTGTTTAATCAAGACAGGGTTTCTCTGTGTAAGAGTCTGGGTATCCTGGAACTCTCTCTGTAGACCAGGCTGGTCTCAATCTCACAGTGATCCACTTTGCTCTGCTTCCCAAGTGCTAGGATTAAAGGTGTGTACCACTACCAACCAGAAAGTGTAACCATAATTTTACATTAAAATATTGAAATGATCTATACTTATTATCAATATATTTTTCTTAAATATTTAATAGCAATCTGAAACAAGGTAGATTCCTTCTTTTCTTTCTTTATGTGGCTTGTTTTGTGATTTTTGGTGTCTCCTCATGCTGCTGTCTGAAACTGACAGTTTGGAGGAGCACTGTCACCATATGCCTCTCCCTCTGCTGAACTTTTCGGTCCTTTTCCTTATCTTTAGATTGAGGTTACGGGTTTAGGATAAAGGCAAAACAGGATTTCATCACATTTTAATCGAGGTTATACTATCAAAATTACTTATCACCTTAGATGTTGACCTTGATCTTGTAGTTGAGGCAGGGCCTGTCAGGTTTTCCACTGTGAAGTTATTTCCCCCCACCTCAACACACTGATTTTGAAAGGAAAACATGCCATACAACACATTTGTAACATGTCTGGTGTTATATTCAACTTCCTTATAGGTGGAACAGCTGCATAATTAATTTAGAATTCTGCTTGAGAAAATTTTCTCTTTGCTTAGTGAAGAGATTTTGCACCCTCTACCAACTTTATAAACACAAATTCATCCAATAAAACACAAAAAAACAACATTTAGCGTATGCAGGTGTAGAATCAAGTGAATTTCGGAGTATTGATTTGTCTGGAGATTATTATATATATTGTTTAGAATTTTATGTACAACAAGAATCTTGTTTAAAATAATAGATATGATGTTTGTCATGACTGAATAGTGTAATGGACTTAAATATTTAATTCACAGAAACTGTCTAATAAATTTTAGCCATCATCACAATTGGCAATACTATCAATATCTAGATTAGTATTCAATAAGAAAATGTTTCTGAGTCTCTCTATATAGTAGAAAATGTTAAATATAAGTTTTTTGCTTTAGCTCGATTTTGTGAATCAAACCCAGGGCTTCCATATCTAGTCAAGTGTTCTACCAATGTATTATATAAGAATATGCCACAGTGATTTATGAATGAGTGCATATATTCTTCCATTTAAAAATTACTGAATTGTAGCAGGTTGTCTAAATAATGGCAGCATTGATTGCACAGGGTTAATAATTGAATGTACTCAGAGTTCTCCACTGAGTACACTAATGTACGGCTTCTATAAAAATGAATGATACAGTCAAGAAGGAGAAAGAAAACAAAGGAAATATCAGGGGATCTAGAAACTGCCAGGTGTAGTTCCCTAGGATCCTCAATTGGTCACATGGGATGTACTTTGTTTTTGGATTGCAAAGCATGATAATATGGCCAGGAATCTTAGTTTAAAGATAGCTTAGGCAAAAGTTCCCATCTGGGTTTTTCTATATCGCTGGTTTAATTTTACTACCATGTATGGTAGGTTAAACTGGGTATAAGTCATGTTTCTGCTGATCTCTAAGCAATACAGACAAGTTAGTCCCCACAACAGGGAATTTCAAATGATATGCAGAACTCTGTAATTCACTAGCCAGCAGAGCAATCCCCTTGGAGAGAAGCAAAGGTAGTCCTTAGCCCAGCTGTGCGGTCACTCTACTGTGTGCAATGGTTGGCAACAGTCCCTGCTGTCACTGTCTGCAGGCCATGTCTCATCAAGAGGAAGACTTAAATTTGCCTTATTCTGGGTTATTGTCTTGTCTCTACTAATGAAAGTAAATGGAAGTGACATTGTCACTGTATTATTATAGAGGGCCCCTAGCATCCGCATTTGCTGTCTTAGTATTGAGAAAAGTCATGCCTAACTAACTTCTTACAAATAGATGTCCTATGATATAGTTCTTGGCTCCAAGTAGAAGATTTGTATTACCATGCCCAAAGTTCATCTAAGAGGGAGCAGGAAGATGTAAAAGCCAGAGCAGGCAGTCCTGCTGGGATACTGTGGCTACTGGACACTGCATGGCTGTGTGACTTCTCTACAGCTCTACTTGCCAGGAGAAGACCTGAGTAACGTGGGACCTGTATCTACTTCTTCAAGCACAGGGGAGGTGCTCATGTTCCACACCCCCCCTCTGAGGGACTATGGCCAGTTAGTAAGGGCCCCAGAAAGAAAGAGGTAGGGCTATGAGATGATGAAGGGAGAATATAGTCCAAATTTAGTATATATGTTGTATGAAATATATGTGGAATCATCAATTCAATTTACTTTATTTTTTGAGATAGGGTTTCACCATGTAGCTCTGGCTGCCTTGGAACTCACAATGTAGACCATCCTGATAACAAACTCACAGAGTTCCATCAAGAGATAGGGTTAAAGGCAGGAACACTATGCCCAGCTGTCATCAAATAATTTTAAAAAGAAAAAATTAAATATCTATCCTCAAAACTAGGGACCTGGCAAACAAAGAGATCACATAGAGGAAATCCTCACAAACTTGTACTTACTGTCAACATCATAAACTTAGACATGAGAACGCACTTGGAATTCTTGAACTATGGACATGGAACAGGGTTCCATCGAATGTTCATTCAAGTGATACCTAAGTGAAATATAAAATATTCATCCACAGTTGTGCTGACTTATAAACTTTATTTAGCATTGACTTTGTCTATATTTATTGACTCATAATTACGTTCCATAGAATGAAATTTTGTAGGTACCATAGGTATATGGTGTTACTGAATCATGAAATTTAGTATTTGTATATGAAATTTTAGCATTTGCATGGGAATTCCTCATCTTCAAATAAGATACAGAAAATTTGAGCTTTTAGAATTTTCTTCAGAAAACACACATGTGATTGCTGTAACTAAAAAGTATTTAGATATGAAATCAAGAGTATTATGAGTTTCAAATAACACTGGTTGGAATTGGGAAATTAGTGTTTAGACTATCTGTTTTAGCTTAACCTGTCATTTCACACATTGCTTTCTCCCAGGTTTATATAATACTTTATAAACATTTGTACTCTTCTTACAAGTTGTTAACACAACCTTTCTGTCTCTCATATACTTTGTTTCTGTACAGTACTTACCAATTCTCATTGACTTCTTAGTGCATTTTCTTTTTCAAAATTATTATCACTTTCAATTAATTCACAAAATAATGGGTTTCATCATGACATTTTAATGCATGTACCTAATGTGATTTGATAATACTCATTTCCCATTTTCCTCTCTTATGTTTTCCTCCCCCTCCTGCCAATCTAGTTCTGTTTTTCAAGTAATAGTGCCTCTTCTACTTCCATTTACTTTTAAAAATTACTAGTATTGGGCTCAAGAGATAGCCTCATGTATATAGAGTGGTTTCTGCCAAGGCTGACAGACTGAGTTTGATCTCTGGGATCCACATAGTGGAAGGAGGGAACCACTTTTGCATGTTGTTCTGACTTCCACACATGGGCTTTCATACATACACAAAATAAATAAACAGATATGAAGAATATTAAGTGTAATAAATACATATACTTATTTATTGACATTGCCAGACCTCAGGATTTTGCCCCCAGATATCCAGCTACATAACTGGTTGAACATATGATTTATGATACGGATGGGTTATATACTACCACAGACTCAATTCACATTTCATGTGATCAGGTTTGATATTTTGGTTTCCTTCATAAAACTATTGAAAGTTTCAAAGAAACCTATGAATAAAATATTATGAAAATTTGACCTCTTCTTGATTTTACAGTATGAAGAGAAATGATCATATAAAAAATATTATTAAGTAAGGGAAGCGATAACAGCTGTTTTCTTATGTGAAGAAATGGAACAGCTCTATCCACAAAAGGAAATATTAAAGAATGTGACATTAGTAATGACTGTAGATGGAATATTTTCAAACTAAAAATCACTCCTTTTTGATGAATTTTGGATTTTAATTATGAGCACAAGGATAATGTGTACTTAGCACAAATGAATTCATTGAAGAACATTATTTGTTCATTATCGTAGCTACTTTAGTATTTTGATGCTCCTGGTGTGTCTGTTTTGTTTGTCCCTCCACTTGGTATGTATTTTGTGTTTGCCAAAGAGGAAATCACTGGGGCTATGTTAAGGTTTCATAGAATAGTAAATGACAAGCACACTGAATATTGAGATTTCATCATGGTTTGCAATGACTTTTTCCTACTGCCTCTACTATCCTTTATTTACTTTATATTTTAAAAATATTAAGCATAAAAATGTCTCTGTTTCTGTATTGTTCATTTATTCTAACAGTATTTCAATGCAATTATAGCCCCCATTACAATCCAACAAATAAAATGGATGAGTAATTCAAAGAACCTAAAACTTTTTAAATTTTCTGACGTTCACCCTTCCCTTCTGCCATTACTGCTTTGCCAGTCTCCATTGCAAAAGGCACTGCTTTTTCTGTGTCCCTCTTCCAGGAAGCTGTCAAGTCTTATGTTTTCCTGCCCTGTGGTTTGTCTCTTAAACTGGAAAACTGTCCTAGAACTTCCTTCTAAATCTTTTAAAAATGTCTTTTATTAACAAGATTAAGAACCCAAAAGGGATATCTTTGACTCCCCAGTAATAGTTGGTCCTATGATTTGAAAGAGAGAGGAAGGAGCAGAAGGGAGAGAGAGGACAGGAAAGACAGAGAGCAATAGAAAACCATCTAAGTCTCCATCTCTAAAGGAAATATATACTATCAAAAAATCAATAGGGAAAAGTACTTTACTCTTGTAGTATATAGGAAGTGAACATGCTATTGATGTATAATTCATCTCTCACTTCAAAAACTACAGGATGGTTGGGTGGTGGTGATGCATGCCTTTAATTCCAGCACTAAAGATGCAGAGGCAAGGGGATCTCTTGTGAGTTAGAGGTCTGCCTGGTCTACAGAGATAATTGCAGTACAGCTAAGGCTACACAGAGAAACTCTGTCTCAAAAAGCCAAAAAACAAAATAAAACAAACAAAGCCAAACAAACAAATAAAAAAACCCTACAGAATGATCTGAAAAGCCAGAGTGTTTGAACAGGAAGAGGTATGTGTCCATAGGGATGCTGAATTTGTATACATTGGCCAAGTCCTGAGTGGATGAGGGAAGTGTGTGTGTTTAGGATACTTTCTGGATAAAGGTGTCACATGTGACACAACACAGATTGACTCTATGTCTGTCTCCCTGCTGCTTGCAAGTAGCTAGTAATGCTACTTGGCTGATCTCCTAATAAACTACAGGTGGCTGGGTGTTGAGGTTGTGCCATTACAAATCATCTTCTGTTAGATCAAAGTGCAGAGGGAAGGACAGCAGGTGTGTAGTATTAATAGCTACATTTATCTCTCCAGTCATTAGATAATTGGTTTTGGTGTGGCTTCTTTGTAACAGAGCATTCCATGGACTCCAAAAGCATTTTGATGAGGCATAATGGGCTCCATGCTGGCAGAGGTCACCTGTGCTGAGCATAGGTGGTGTGTATTTCATTTTCTAATGAGGCACTGGGTTAGCAAACTGATGCAGGGAGCTATGTGTGACTTCTCGTTCATGTTCCTCTTCTGAGAACAAATACTAGAGATGACCTTTGTGTTTTTAGTATTTGAAAATCAAACCTAGTTTATGAGTCACATTTTTATAAGTTTTTCCGATTATTTTGCAACTGCTGACCTTTATCAAGTGTTTTGTGTATGTCAGACAGATGCTTTCTTGGTTTCTATACACTTGTGTACTTATAGTTCCAATAATTTTTGCGTCAACTACTTTTTTTTGGTTTTTTGAGACAGGGTTTCTCTGTATTGTTTTGGAGCCTGTCCTAGAACTCACTCTGTAGACCAGGCTGGTCTTGAACCCACAGAGATCTTCCTATCTCCTGAGTGCTGGGATTAAAGGCATGCGCCGCCAAGGCCCAGCTGCAACAACTATTTTTAATTAAAAGCAATGCTATCACGAGTTATAATAGTAATCAGATATTGAAGGTTGACAGGCTAAAAACATTTGTCATTTGCCGTCTTCTTGAATAACTTAAAGCTTAAATTGTTATGGAAAAAGAAACCTATTCCAGAGAAATGAAACATTTTTCTAGAATTTCCAGTAGTTCTCTAGGTTTATGTGCCATGACAAGTTAATCGCTGAGTTTTGCAGTGTTTATTTTTGACTCTGATAAAACTTGGATGCCATTTGACTATGTTTACATGTTTGCATTTGACATTGTATTTTATCAAGTTAAAGTAAGCCCTGTCAGGTGAAATGAGATGGATATTTCAAGACATGCACTGTGGATATGTCTGTGCCCACAGTTACAGCCCAGCACTGCTGTGGACTCATTGACTACCAATGAACAATATGTTTGTTTTGCTTTCATTTCCTAGCCCCCATACATGCTAAGTGGCCCTGGATTCATAATTATCTTAAGTCTTCCATGTTACTGTTCTTCAAATAATGACTCCCTTGACTTTAGAAACAACAAGCCAGCTGTCTCACTCTAAGACACTGAGATACAGATATTAGATGACATGGAACTGAAATGGAAAGATAGTAGATTTCTTTCCAAAATGTGAAGTGACAGAATGTGATTGAACAATTTATTAAATTTATAAAATATGAATTCTGTGACAGGTCTGTGCAGATGTTTAAGGTATGAGCTGTTAGAAGGTAGTGATCAAACTCATTGTCAGGGAGGGACATTTAAGGTATTCTCTCCACTATTGCATAGTTTTCCAGTTGTTGTCATCCTTGTAGATCTCTTGAAATCTTACTAATGCATCCAATGACTGATGCAAGCAGAGACAGACAACCACAGCTAAACACTGAACTGAACTCCTGGAACCCAGTGACAGGGAGGGAGGAGTGAAGAGCAAAGGGGTCAAGACTGCGCTGGTGAAAGCCACAGAAACAACTGACCTGAACAAGGGGGATCTCTTGGACCCCAGACTGATGGCTGAGAGGCCAGCAATGGACTGATCCATACCCCCTGTATGTGGGCGTCAGTGAGGAGGCCTAGGTAAAGTATGATACCTTGGGTAGTAGATCAGTATTGGCATACAAATGGACTTTGGGTGCCCATCCCACAATGAGGGATGTTCTCTCAGCCTGAACTCTTGGGTAGGGCCTAGGCCCTGCCCTGAATGAAATGACAGACTCTAGAGATCCCCCATGGAGGGCCTCACCCTCCCTGGGGAATGGAGTGGCCTTTAGGTGGGGGGCTAGGGGGATTGGGTGGAGGGCCAGAGGAGGAGAGATTGGATTGACATGGAAGCAAGCTTGTTTCTAATTTAAATAAAAAATTTAAAAATAAATATATGAACTGTTTTAATAAAATCATGACTGCTGTATGCTTTTACATCATTTCTTTTTCTTCTACAATGTTAACTTGAATAACTTTATCACTAATTTTTATTCTACTTATTACATCAAGAAAATCCATTTTATTAGAAATTTGGAAAGTTTTCTGCATTTGATAATAACATTTCTAGGTTATTTACATTTCTCTGTAACACAACATGAAAGCAAATAAACTTTCTATGGGAAGCAAAAGATTATGTGAGGTCTTTATCTTTATGAAGAGGGAAGCATGTGAGGGGTAATTTGGCAGAAGGTGAGGAACTCTAATGGAATACAGAGCCCTTCTTAGTCAAGCACAGGACTTTAAGAATCCCTCTTCATGACTGGCACTGCTTCAGCTTGTATTACCCGTGAGAGAAGAGACAAGGCAAGAGTTAGGGGAGAATGGCTTAAGATGTGTGCAAGAATGTACTCATGTAGCTATGATACCCCCAACCTCTGATCATCATGAAGAGTGAGTCTACCACCCTATTTTTATTGGATCCTTAAGGTGTGGAAAACAGAAATTAGATGGAATCTAATACTTCAAGATTTATCTCCCTTTCTCAAGGCCATAAATGCTTATTTAAATTTCTAGTTATTCTCTAACATCAAGGAAGAAGAAATAAGCTTAAAAGGTTGCTTGAGATGGTACCTCACACTTTGAAGTGCAGGATATAGGACTTTTGTTTATTTCATTGTTTGTTTGTTCTTTTTCTTCCTTGTGGTTCTGGAATGCAATGAAATTTTTCTCATCTGTAGCCTGTTACATTTTTCTTAGTTGGAAAAGTAATCAGATTCTGCAGTAATATTTACTTGTGGAACAGACACACAGACACATGTATACATATGCATACATATATACATGCATACATATATTCTCTATATTGATCATGGCTTCATAAGTCATTTCTGTAGTATGTGATACAAAAGTTCTACGCTGCCCTGTTTTTCTATTTATGTCTAATCAATAACTGCTTTGTTTTATTTGTAAAAGGAATTATGTTTTCCAAATGAATTATAAATTAACCATAAGAGGAAATATCTTTTCTATTGTTTTAGTGATTGTTCACAGAAATGTTTTTATTAAATTTGTGTGTGTGTGTGTGTGTGTGTGTGTGTGTGTGCAAGTGTATCTGTCACACAGAGCAAAAATAGAGGTCAGAGCACAATCTTTTGGGGTCAGTTATTTCTTTCTACCATATGGGTCCTAGGAATCAAATTCAGGCTATCTGGACTATGGCAGCAAATTACTTTACCTTCTCAGGCATTGTTCCTGTTCCTACAAATATTTAATGATGATTTTATAGGAAGATAACTACTGGATATTTTTGAACTCCACTATTGCCATCTTTTTAAAAGAAATGAAAATAGATTTTTTCATACATTATATTCTGCTTACAGATTTTCCTCTCTCAACTCCTCCCAGATCTTCTCTGTTTCTCTACATACTCTAGTGCACATGCTTTCTTTCTATCTTTCATTAGAATAAGACAAGGCTTCTTAATTGAAAAATATTCTTGAATTTCAAAAAGACAGGATTTCTATTCCAAGGCTTCTACAATAAAACAGTCACTAAACTTATATGTCTCTTTTGTTTTAATGCTTATGTACTTATTTATTGGTGATTTTGTTTGGATTAACTACAACTAAAGTAGGAAACAATTGAATTATCAGGCAAGTCACAAACACATCTTTTGTTGGCATAAAATCTAGATTGCCCCATGTTTTTAAATGACATACTCTAGGTTTACTCAAAGGGTAAGTAAATTAAACTTTTTCCCACTTCTGTTTTTTTCTTCTTTGTATTCTCCTGCCTTTTGATATTGTAAAGATAAGTCCCAGTCACTCATTAGTATTTGTAGTTTGTTTTCTCACACATCCACACTAGAAGTTCATACGACAGCATCGTGAAAAAAGTGTGTACTACTAGAAACAGAAGAACAGGAGAAGGAGTGGGCAATGTAGATTGGGATCATGATAGAGAACAGGAACAGAAAATGAGGCCTATATGTAAAAATTGGTGACATTAAAATATTATCTTAGATTTCATTAATATTTTAATACCAATGCTAATACCCTGTTCTTGATTTTGTTTTTGTTTTACAGGATCCCAACACTTTGTAAAACAGTGTGAAGAATGTAAGAGGGCTTAATGTAATTTACAGCTTTCTTATGAATATACAATAGTTTTTATGAAATTTTAAAAAATTAAAGTACTGAGGTGCTTAGAAAAGTCGTGACTAAAATGATTGAGTATATCATTAAAAACATCTTAAAAGATATATTTATTTATGTGGGTGAGCATTTGCCTGCAGGTATATATGTACACCAATTGCTTGCTTATGATATACAAGGAGATCAGAAGAGGGCAACCGATCCTCTGAAACTGGAGTTGTGGATGATTGTGAATCACCATGTGGGTGTTGTGGTAACCTCCAACCATAAAATTATTTTGTTGCTACTTCAAAACTGTAGTTCTGCTACTGCTACAAATCATAGTGTAAATATCTGATATGAGGCCACTAAATGGGTCATGATACACAGGTTGAGAGCCATTGCCTTAGAAGCATGTTTGTTTTTTAATGAGAGACAGAAATGGGATGAATCTAGATGGGGAGGAAGTGGGAGGAGTAATTAGGATATATTACATAAGAAAAAACTTATTTATAATAAAAAGGAAAGAATATTTTTTCATGATGGGCCTAAGTTATGAAAAAACATCAGTAAAATTTCCACATGAGTATAAAAGTTGTTGCAACTATATTTTAAAACTGGGAAATTCAGCAATAGAACAACTTCAAGATCTCTAGAGAAATAAGTTGTGTTTGTTCACAAATGCTGAGCGGAACAGTTGATAGTGGGTGGGTACAGAAGGAAAATATTGGGAGTTTATAGGGAAATATTTTAGAAGTAGATGAGTGTTGGGGAGAGCAGCAAGAACAGCACTCCTTGTAGCATGTGAATTTTGGCTAAAGAAAGTTAGGATGCTGAGTTTGCTCTAGTGCGTCTACCAGTGAGTATTGAAAAAAAAAGTCTGAATAAATAGTAAGAAAAGAACTACCTCTGTGTCACATGTGTCTAAGGGGGACTGGTCTGGTGCTAGAATAGAAATGACTTTAATATGAAAACGTTGAAGAGTCATTGGGCCATCACAGCATCAATTTTTAAAAGAGCAGACTAGGCCCTCTAAATTTTGGTGACAATTGTGTAACTTGGGCAGTCTGTGGGGCCACTGGCAGTGGGACTGGGATTTATCCTGGATTTGGAGCCCATTCTCTTTGTAGGGACACCATGCTCAGCCTAGATATAGGGGGGATGACCTTAGTTCAGGTTCAACCTGATATGCCAGGCTTTGTTGACTCCCTATGGGAAGCGATACTTTCTCTGAAGAGTGGATGGTGGGTGGGGTGGGGGGAAGGTAGGGTGAGCAGGAGAAAGAAGGGAGTGGGAACTTTGATTGATTGGCATGTAAAATGAGAAAAGACTGTTTTAAAATTAAAACAAGATTTAAAAGAAATAAAATAGAGTAGACTTGGAAAAAATATATATTTATATATTATATGTAATATAAATATATAATAAACATTATATATATAGTTACCATATCTTTATTGTATATATACAAAACAAAGATATGGTATACTTTCTTTGGAAGAGATCATTCTTTTGTAGCTACGGCTGGCATAGAACTCAAATCTTCCTGCCTGACCAGATACACAGATTTCTAAAAAGAAGATTATTTGGTAAAGTAATATTAGATTATCCAGGATTATAAATAGTGGTCTTGCTTGGTAGTAGCGCACTTAGTTCCCAGCATACTTAGTTCCCCTGATCAGAAAATGAGCTCATGTTGTCATTGAACAATGGTGGGTAGCACATGAGCACAGGCATCAGAGGCATCCTGTAGAGCTCTACCCTCTGGGAATCTCATTTGTCTTCCCCATTATCTCTTAGAGCAGTGGTTTTAAAAAAGCCCTGTCCTTGGGCTGTGCATGGGATTAGTGCTTGGGGAAGTACAATAATTCAGTTCTTATGTAATAACTAGATAGTCTGAATCAGAAAGAGGTGGCAAATAGTAGTGGTTTCAACAAGCTCTCTAAAGTGATCTAATGTAGCCAAGTTCCATAAATGTAGGCTATACCATTTTTTTCCCAGTGAACTATTCTCTGCTCATTAATTGTTAACATTTCATTCACTACCTTCTATGTTTCTCTAAATTCCTTTTTCTTTTCTTTTTTTTTTCAGACAGGGTTTCACTGTGTAGCTTTAGAGCCTATCCTGGCACTCGCTCTGTAGAACAAGCTGACCCTGAACTCACAGAGATCTGCCTGTCTCTGCTTCCTAAGTGCTCAGATTAAAGGTGTGTGCCACCAATGCCAGACTTCCTCTAAATTTCTTACCTAAACTTTAATTCCAGGCAATCTTCAAACTTACATGTTCATAATACTCACCTGAAACCCTGCTCCAAAAAATAATGACTGAAAACATTTTGACACTCTGTTGTTCTGGTAGAAAAACAAAATATTTGTGTTAGTGCAGGTTGCAAATGAAAGGGTGATTTTCATCTGTTAAGTAACTGATGGAATTGAGGTCCCAGAAAGCCTGCACACAGTTCTGTGGAGCCCTAGTTCTAGTGAATTGATTCAGGAAATAGTTGAGTCTTTCATGTGTAAACATTCCTAGACAGACATGACTTGCACCTGTTCAGCTACTTCAAAGAATAAAAATGCTTATATACTCGAGACAGAAAATGCTATTCATGGCCAACTCCACTGTGAGGTATCATATAATGTGGGACTCACAGACAGGTCAGTCACCATTTCTTATCCAAAAGTGTCAGGAATACGAATACAAAGGACTTCCTTCCTTCCTCTCTCTTTCTCTCCCTTTCTTTATATTTTCTCCTCCTCCCCCTCCTCCTCCTCCTCTTCCTCTTCCTCTTCCTCTTCCTCTTCCTCTTCCTCTTCCTCTTCCTCTTCTTCTTCTTCTTCTTCTTCTTCTTCTTCTTCTTCTTCTTCTTCTTCTTCTTCTTCTTCTTCTTCTTCTTCTTCGAATGTTAAGCTAAACAAGGTAGGGATGTCATAAGCTATTTCATTAGAGAGAAGTCACTTACATGAGAAGTTGAGAAACTAACATCAGCGCTCTGCTGCTCTCTGAGACCTGACTGGATCCTGAAGAGAGAGCATGTCTCCTTTCCCTCAGGTCTTTATCTCCTGTCCCTACTATATATCTGTGACCATACCCGAAAAGAAGTGGCCAGTGGTACAGGTACCTAAGATCTCTCCCTACAATTCCCCTTTTAGTCTAAAGAAAAGAGTTAGACTTAAAACAAAGCTAAATTGTGTCAATATATAGAATGTCTCAAACATATATAAAATATATGTACATAGAAGATGATAAGGATATTTATGCATCAAACATCATGAATAGAAATAAGGCTTTACACAGTATGAAGAATTATGATGAAAAAATTATAAATCACCAGAATATATAATAATTTACTTACATCCCATCCTAAGTTTATCTGTTCCATGTAAACTTAAACTTATCTGAAATAGATGCCCAAGTTTGAACACCTCCTTTCAATCCCAACCTTAAACAATTGAAAGCTAACTTGAACAGGTGTAAATTACCTTGTAATATCAACAGTAGGGAAAAGGGGCATAGTGTTGTCAGAATTACTTCCTGCTTAATGGGACGATGACAACCTCGTGGGATCCTGTAGGAAGAAAATATTAGTGTAGTGAAAGTCTCAAGTGAACTAGCCACAACATTTGTATCCAGTCTCTGATTGGCGGGAGATACTTGATTGAAGTTCTTGTCTTGATGGAAGTTCTTGTCTGAGGCTATGGTCAGAGTGTAATAGGAAGGCGCACCATATCAACTAATTAGTCTGGAGTTGTCTAGATCAATGTAGTTCCAAACAGGTTTCAGGGTGGAAATTGTCAGTTCAGATGCATGAATTTGGATCAGGTGGAATCGATGAAGTGGGGCCCCACTAAGATCTCTCCCTCCTCCTCCTCCTCCTCCTCCTCCTCCTCCTCCTCCTCCATCTCCTCCTTCATTTTTCAGACCTCTCCAAACAGCTGTATTTACAGAAAGTCACATCCTGATTAGGTTGAATCTTGATTTCTAACTGCGCAGTTTGGTGGTCTAATGATTTTAGTTTGTGGTACTCATAAAATTCGTATGCTAAAGTAGCTGGGATATTTTCCCCTTTCTTCTTTTTCACGTCCCCATTATTTATAATGAGTCTTCCCAGAAAGTTTTCGGTGTGTTCTTCAACTGCATGAATATGGCCAAAGCAGGCGAAATAATCAACTCCAGGCTGGAGCTGCTCAGCAGCGCCAACAAGCTACTCATGACTCCTGCAGATGTTTCTGCTTTGGGGGGCCAAAAGAAATTTTATAGGACTTTTCCTCCCTTTCAGGGAAAATTGCCAGAACAGTCAAGAAATGGGAAATATATAGGCATGCTCACATTTCCAAGTTTGGAGGGATATTATATCCCATAAAAGGAATCTTGAAGAGAAGAATTTCTGAAGACACCATTTCATAATAACTATGTAAAATGTTCACCAGGAGGAAAGGGAACCAAGAAAAGTGTGATTGCATCGGATTTCTCTGTGTATGGAAAACTGTGGGAGTGCTATAGTAGTTAGAAATGGTATCCATTCATGGCAAAAATGCACCTGGGAGTGAGGAAGAATTCCCTAGTCCATACATACACAAAACACAGTAAAATAAAAATGAGAGGAAAAAGACACAAATGCAGACCTCTGAATTTCTGCCTCTTTTACTTCATCTCTCTTCAATTATTGTGAAATGTGTGTCTACTGAAGGATATGCAGGTCTGTGGATTTTTATTGTAACTTATCTATTAACTATCTATTAATTAGCATCATACACTATCATTTTACTCCAGACATGAGAAAAATAGCAACAATTTCTTTTTGAGTAGGGATATTTGAGATTTTCCACTACCCTTAATCGATTTCTTTGATTTTGATGCTTTTTTTGGATCTTAAGAGATGGGCTACACACTACATGCCATGGTATTGAATATCAGACAGCTATTCACATAGTATTCATGGGAGGGAATCCATGCAGCAGTACAGAATCATTGCTATGTGAGTTGAAGTATTCTTGCTTTTGGAATATGGTTACAGATGCATGGTTACAGATGATCCATTTGTCTGGTTTGTGTAACAGGAGGTAATGGGACTGGTGTGGAGAGCAGGGCTTCTGGGATTTCTGCTGTCTTCTCTGTGTAGGAAAGCTCTCTGTATATAATGAGAGCACTGAGCAAAGCCATTCCAATAACTCTTGCTACTGTAAATTCAAAATCTGCCACAAACGATTAACACAGGGAATATGACTGATGAGAAGAGGTAGTCAAGCTTATCCGGTTCATCTTTCATATTTTCCCAGCTTAGGCTTCACATGCTTGACAGAATAAAAGTGATTTGAGATGATTCTGATGAAGAATAGTACTATTAAGGAAATACATCAGCAGGTGTATTTAAAGTGAACAGGAAGGTGTCCACTTTAAAATCCATTAGGATTTTATTGTGGGAAATGAAAGTATTAATTGAAATTTTAGCAAAATGTTAGGAAGCCCTTGGTGAGCTCTGAGAAGAGACCACCCCAACCTATAAGATGCTTCATCTCCATGACAGTCTATACTTTTTAATGGAGTCCAAATTACTTAGCTTATTACTGTATCTTATTTAATATTTGATGGGCAAATAGTACTTGGATGACATTAAGAAGTAGTCTACCAAATTAAGATACAATGTGTAAGGAAAATCTGGAGTTTAAAAAGCATGACATTTTAAAATTAAAGTTAATACACATAAATGCCACATATATTGTAAGGGATAGAAGGGAGATGAAATGAGTATTTTCTAGACATAAAATTTAAAAATCTGTCTTCTATTCCACAGCAAATGCTTTGATAGGAGGGAATTCAGTTCCAGGGTGGCAAGGTTGTTATTAACCCATTATATATGGGGAAGTTGTGAAATGAGAGAAACACTCATGGAAACAGAAGCTACCCAAGAGTTCTAGTTGGTATACTTGGTCTTTGGGTGTGTGAAGAATGATGGGGAAGGGACTTACTGGTTTAAAAAACTGGTTGGAGAAGATCCACTCTCTCAAGGATTTGCAGGTTTGAAAGAAATTGTGTTGTCCTTTTTGTGGTTTCACTGTAGGCCGATTATTTCCCTGTATCCCAATCATATATGTGTTCTCCAACTCGGAACATAATTTATTTCTCTTCACAGGCTTGCCTTTAGTTCAGTAATTAATGGTCAGCCAAGAGAGAAATAACAGAGACTTTCCCCTTAGTACCAGTTTGACCATGGCTATTAGAATCTTTTGTGACATGGTAGTTATAGCTGCTGGTCCATGGAGGCCTTGGCTTCTATGCCAGCAATTACTGAAGAAGCTATTCAGCCCACCTCTGCTCTGCATTGTCACCAAAAGCCAGATTATCACAAATTATAATGATGCTATTTAACTGATAGCTGTATGATCCCTTTCTTAGAATTTCAATAGCAGTTCACGATTACAGACTGAAATGTCACCTCATTCATCCCTAGCCAACATCAATTCTTCTTCTGTGACTTTGACTATCTTTGTCTTCATACTAAAACACAAAACACCATGCGTTCATATTTGTGTGGAAAACCAAATACCCAAAGAGATCACTATATTTGTGTTACACAGAAAGCTATGGCAGGGATTTTATGATGAGCTAATGTGGGCACACTGCTCAAATATCAATCCCTTATTCTGTGTTTTTACCCCCAGCAACTATGGATAACTGACAAAGATACATTGACATTAACCCACATGGTGCAAGCCAATGAATATAGTGCTGTTCACTTATTAACTGGTTGAGAACAATGAAGACTAAAAAAAATCCCTCAGTCCACATCCTTCCCATCAGAAACCTGAGGATCAGTAATATACATCTTTACTTTCACTTTGTAGTCTAAACAAACACCTGATTTTCCAATAGAAACATCACTGCAGTGAAGTTGATGAGAGCCAACAAAAAAAGAAAGCCAACTGTGACAGGGGTTTTGTAGTTTCTCATTAACCAAAACTAGTTAGGTAACACTTTTCTAATTATCTACTAGGTTCAATAATTTATTACTCATTTATAAATGTATTTTAAACATATTTCCATAAACAATCTTAGTAGACTGTTTCATGTTATGTATTAGTGATAGTATTATTTAGCAATATGAGTGACTTTTCATCTAAAGGTATTTGCATGAAAATTCCAGTATAGGGTTTATTATGGGCATACGATTTTCCCAGAAGAAAACTACTTGTTTCACTACAAAATATTTTATGTTAACCTCCTGCCCTGCAAATGTGATGCTACCCCGAAGAGTTCATGGGTCTTAAGCCTAAGAGAAAAAGAGAAACCAGAGCACTGAGAACGAGGAGAGCTCAGCATCATTGGACTCTAACACTGGATGGGAACCATCCCTCCAACTCAACCATCTGGAAATCAACGCATACCTGGATTTCTTTACATTTCATCCTTTGCCTGACCTTTTTCCCTTCTTTAGGATGCTATTCAAGTTTAAACAAGTACTGTCAGGGAGCAGATGGAGTCCACTCCAGGATGGGGAAGAGCCAGTAAGATATAATGCAAGGTGTTCCCTTTTGACCTGGAGGCGACTGTAAACCTGATCAAAAGGGATCATTTCCTCTAGGGGGAGAAGTAATGCAGGCTGCTGTTGGCTCAAAATTCCTTGCTAAAGGCAGCCAGTTCAGCTGTGGTTCCTAAGGAAAGTCCACTGCAGTATGTCCTGAAGCCATCAAGTTCAGATCCCATGGAATGCCTCCTGGGAGTCAGGCACTGGCCAGAGAACAGAAATGAAGTAGCTGTTTCCAGCAATTTACAGTTCTCTTAAATATGGAAGAAAATGCATGGAGACATTTTAGCTCAGCAGGTTCCTCAGCTGAAGACTTTAGAGAAGTTTCCATTGCTGGCAAGTGCATTGATAACTCCATATGTAAATGGATTTTCTACCATCTGAAACATTACAGTACTACTCAACCCAGCATAAGAGGATAAATCCATCCTGCATTAAGCAGCAATGTGTAATATTTATTGAAAATCTTAAACTGTCTTCCCAAATTAATATCTGATTCAAAAAGGAGCCAAATGTGGAACCAGTTGTCAGGATATACATGAATATATATTATCTTCATAAATCTCTCAAATAGAAGGGATTAAACAGACGTCACCTCTATTAGAAAAGTTTGAGGGGCCTATAAAAATGGAAATGTATTAACTGTGTCTATGAAAATTTATATATACACATAGCCGTGGGTTAAATCAAGCTCGGGACCTAATGCAGAATATAAAATACTCATTACTTACTTTTGCTTTTCTTAGAGATTTTGGTAAAGTGATCCATCCAACATTTGGTAAATGTGCTACTTGGGCTCAGATGTGTGAGTAGGGGAAGAGGGAGAATCAACAGGGGCTTTGAAAAAATGAAGACATAGCATTAGTTTATGGCGATGGATCCAATATAAAAAATGTTTGCTAAGGAAATCTTAATAAATAATCTGTGGTAATAAGCCCTACAGAAGAGAGGGAAAATTATTCTCTCTGATAGATTCATATATATATGTATATATATGTCATAATTTTTAAATATTTAAACTATGAAGACACTTGGAGAATGCCAAGATCATTTTCCCGTTTGGAAATGATTTCCTTTATAAAACTTCACTAGTTATTTCCATGGTGTTTTCTCAGATGTCTTCAAACCTACCAAACATATTTTCCAATCTTTATTATAGAGCTACTGTGGAATTATGTTACTATTACTAAAAGAAAAGATAATTAAATAGGATTGCTTATTCAATTATCTTTTTTTGGTAAGGGCAACACAATCCTACGGAAGTTCCTAAACAAGAATATATACATGTGTGTGTATATTATATATGTGTGTGTTTGTGTACATATGTACATATATTTTATACATACATATATATTCATCACAATTGTGTTTTGGTTTAAAATTGATTTTTCTAGTTAATTGAAGGTTTGATCATTCCTAATATTCTCATTCAGATGCTTCACACCTTTAAATTACTTGCTTAGCCCTTGAGGGAATGTCAACTTGCAGCATGGCTTTGCTATCTGACATCAAATGTTGTCATCTCTCCCTTGATATTGTACACTCTTTGAAAGTGACATAGTACTTCCTTGATTTTCCTTAGCGCCAATTATCACAGTTTCTTAGAAACTGGATATTTCTTTTATTTTTTTTCATCTGATCGGCAACTGTTTACTATGCCTCTGTGCTGTTTTGGATAAGATAATATGAATGGGAATAAGCCAACTACATGAATCTAGTTACTACTTTGATGAAATTCAGTGGTGAAATGAGAGAATCTTTGTTCATTAGTGAATGAAATATTGCTGTATTAAGTCTTTTGCTATTATATCTTAGATTGGAAAAGGCATTATTATTATTATCATTCAGTGAATAAATGTATATGATGAATATTATCTCTAACATGGAGATTTTACAGGCTTCATGCACAGAATGTGATTAAATTTAGAGACCATCTTTAAATAAGCTAAATGAGGTCATGATGGTAGATCCTTGTCCAATATGAATGATATCTTTATAAGAAGAGGAAATTAGACACAGATACAGAATCAAGACTATATAAATTCACTAGAAAGAAAGTACCTATCTTTCAACTAAGCACAGAGGCCTCCAGAAGAAGTTATAGTTTCTAGAAATGTGAAACAATAAATTATGTTGTATAAACAATTAAACTCATTTTGTGGAGATGACTTGACAATACATAATAAGCTACATTGTATCTCTGACACCTTTGTCTCAGGAAGATGTGTAGTGGTTGGATACAAGTCCTCTTTGAAAAGAAATACAAACCTGACTTAAGTAATGGATTATAGGTTCATAGCTAAGTGGTCTGATGGCACAATTTTTTGAGTCTTCATTTTAGTACTTATTAGTTAATATGGCAGTCCTGTATTATACAAAATAGATAAGCAGGGCAGGAACTGAATATCTCATAGATATCAATAAATAAAATGTGATGATGCAGACAGGACCATTTAAAACTTCACTTTATTTCTAATATCTTAAGGACACAATCAGATATTTATACAAAGATTTATCCTAATATCATAATTATATACAGAAGATGATACAACAAAATTCTAGACCCCTGTCATTATAGAACATATTATGCAACTGTATCTGTTGTATTTACAGATATTTTAAATATAAATCTTAGTGAAAATATGGCATATGCTACATTCCAATTGCTTTTAAAATAATGCATTACAGATATGCATAAAAAGCTAACAAATACATGTATCAAAATATTCAGTGATTATTATCTCTAGATTATTATATTAGAATACTTTTATTTAGTAATTCATCTATAATACCCAAATAATTTCTAATAAATGTCTTATTTCAAAATAAAAGTAGTTTCAAAACATTTTTTTATTAGTTGGAATTTTAAATGCCAAAATTCCATTATGTGATTACATGCTTTGACCAGATAAGCCACAAGAAATTTTTCTAATTAATGCTAGTTCTCAAAATATTATAGGTGATATGGCTTTAAATATGTTAAACAGTAACTTGTAAACTCTGATTAAAGTCTATATATTCTTAGTGTGTACATACACAAATACTTCTGGAAAACCCAAGGTGAACTCACAGTGAGTAAATAACAATGATTCAATTCTCAGTAGTTTGTTGATTCTATACTCAGAAGATTAAAACTCACACAAGGGCATGCAGATAAATGTTACCTCTGTGTTGGCTTATTATTGTGTTATTTTTCAAATTCAAAATATTTGTTTATTTTCCTTATAAACACTTTTTATGCAGTAGGCATTTATTAAAAATTCATTACTCTTACATATTTATTTATGTGTATGTGGACATTTATACTATATTTTGCATGTGGAAATCAAAAGAAATGTTGTGGGAATTAGTCCCTTCCACCATGTGGGACCTGGAGTTCATATTCAGACTGCCAGGCTTGGCAGCACACATCCTTCTTCCCTGAGCCATCTCACTGGCCCATATGGCAGGCTATCAAATTGATTTCTTAGCCATCTTTAGGAGGTTAGACACCAATTGCTTAGATATGCATATACCCAGCGTCCCCACTGTCTAAAATATGAATCAATGATGAATAAAACATAATCGTTGTCTTTTACAATAAGTACCTGTGTGGTAAAAATAAATTAAAGATATATCCAATGTAAAGTTTTTTTTTCCTAAATTACATTGTAGCCAGATAAGTTGTGTGTACTCTCTGTTTCATTCTGATGTATTTATGATATGCTAATTTATACCTGGCACTTCTTTCTCTAAATTGTTTATTCTATCATTACAAAAGTCTTGTCTCCCAACAAAACTACAAATTAAAATATTGAACCAAAGTATTCTGCTATACTTGGAGGCTTTCAACAATGCTAGGACCTAAGATGGGTTTTTACTTGATCAAACAAATAATAGAAAGAGTAATTAAGGGAAATCATAGTAAAAATTTATCTACTTAGAAAATCATGAGAAAACTTACTTAAAGGGTCTTTTTACAGCTAAAAGGCGGTGGTGCATACCTTTAATCTAGCATTTGGGAGGCAGAGGTAGTCCAATCTCTGTGAGTTCAAGACCAGCCCGGTCTGCATAGTGAGTTCCAGGACAGATAGGGTTGTTACACAGAGAAACCCTGTCCTGGAAACCAAATGAAACCAACAATTGTTTTTACCCTTATTGTGTGAGGGTTGGTTTGAGGGCATGTGCTATGCATATGTGTGGATCTTGGAGGACAATTTAGGGTCTTGATGACCAGAATTCAATCCCCAGAACACTCTGGTAGTGACTTTTGAGCTTTTGAAGGATGGATAAAGTTTCAGGTGAAAAAGAAAGGAAATGATGATGTATATGGGTCAAATAGCATCGGCAATGAAATAAAGGCAAGGGAATTTGAGGTAAATTATAGGCAAAATTAATGTCTTATTTTGGAAAAAGTATAGAATGGAAATGATGAAGCCTTGGCAGGCAGGTCAGAAACGTAAGCAGGAGATACAAACCTGAGCAGAAACAGCTCCCTGTAGGCCACTTTGTAGAAACAGAGGGTAATGGAAACACTATTAATTTGGCATCATTTTAGAGCAGGCTTGGTTTGTGACATGGATATGTGAACAGTTCATCACACACATGATTTGATATGCAGTTGAGAAAAATCATTTGTACAGATACATTTGCAAACAGAATCATGTTTAATTTTAACACATTAAGTATACTAAAGCAACTAACACAAATTTATAGGGAATCATTTTGTTAATAAGAAATGCTATATGGAATTTTCCTCTATCTAATTCAGTGTGGATTTTCCACATTACATTTTTAACAAATTTAATGCAATATTAAATTAATTTACAGATATTTACCACTAGGTGTGTGGGTCCATCTTCTTTAAAGATGGGAGAATGGTGAAAATACAAAGCTTGATGTGCTGATACTCTTTTCTCTTTTAAGTTTTACACTTTTTAATAGCATGCAATTATTTTGCAGAATTAAATATAAGCATATCTCCTAGTTAGGGTTATTATTGCTGTCATAAACCCCTATTGACAATTGACACATAAAACAAGCCTGTTTCTAATTTAAATATAAGATGAAAAAAAAAGCAGTTTGAGAAGAAAGGGATTTATTACACTCACATTTCTTTATAAGAGTTCAACATCAAAAGCAGTGAGGGCAGGATCCTGGAGGCAGGAGCTGAAGCAGAAAACATGGAGGGGAGCTGCTCATTGGCTTGTTTCCCCTGTTTTACTCAGTCTGCTTCCTTATAGAACCCAGGACCACCCTCCCAGTAACGGCATCACTTACAATGGGCTGGGTACTCTCCCATTTAATTAAAGTGTCCTACAGACTTGCCTACAGTCTGAAATTAAGGAGGCATTTTCTCATTTGAGTATGGCTCCTCTCTTATGACTTTATGCCAAGTTGACATAAAACTATCCAACATGGGGCCGGGCGTTGGTGGCGCATGCCTTTAATCCCAGCACTCGGGAGGCAGAGGCAGGCGGATCTCTGTGAGTTCAAGGCCAGCCTGGTCTACAAAGCCAGTTCCAGGACAGTCTCCAAAACAATACAGAGAAACCTTGTCTCAAAAAACCAAAAAAAAAAAAACTATCCAACATGGCATATATTCTAATATGGAGTTAGATAATAATTGAGTTCTACAATACCTGGAGAATAATTATGTCGAATAACGAACAACATAAAAGTATTGTATTTTACATATAGGAATATCTATTCAATCTGTGTATATAAGACTAAGCGAATTCAAATGAAATATAAAAAGCTATGTGTCTGATGTCAGAAGAAGTAAGAAACAGGAGCCACATCTCTTAGAATAGGAGTTATAGATGGTTGCGAGATACCATGTGGGTGTTGGGAACAAAAAAAAAAGGAATATAAAAAACTAAAACACCTTGTGCCTCTTTCTTTTCATTAGGAAAACAATAAGCTTGATAGGACTTAGAAGGAAAGCAAATTAAAATAGGTATCACCTTTCCAACTAGATGAGTGTACATAAGGACTCTCTTGTCCAGCATATGCAATTTCTAGATAATTTGGTGGTCATATGGTAGCCATAGAGGAAAATTATTTCATAGGAAAAATGACCAAAATTTAATTCATACTTTTATTTAGTCTATGTAGACAACACTATATAGCAAAAGTGGAATTTTCAATACACATAAAGAGCTATTATATTTTTAAAGTCTTTCCATCCTCTAGGTTATATACACATTAAGTAAACATTTCTTATTTTTAAATTACATTTTACAAATGTATGTGTGTATGCATCTATATATTTATTTGTGGATAGATGTTGAACACAGCGTGTGTGTGTGTGTGTGTGTGTGTGTGTGTGTGTGTGTATGGCAGAGGACAACTGTCAAGAATTGGTTCTTTCCTCCTGTTACTCTGCCTCTTATGATCAAACTCAGGCCACCGGGCCATCAGGGTTCCTAGCAAGTGTCATTATCAGAAGAGCCATTTTAGTTGCCCAACAATATTGATTTCTAAAAAGCAGTTCATTCATGGCTCTAATATGGCTTAATCAATAGATGGTCTCCTATTTGATTTTTTTAACCATTTCAATGGGAAATATTTAGTGGACCAAACTGTTTTATTCTTTAATTCATTCACTTTGGCCTAATTTTGAAGGCCTAGTTTTATTTTTTAATTCTTTGGGTTTGGCCCAATTGAAGCCTCTGCTAGAGTAAACTTATTTTGCTATTGTAGTGTGAGTTTATAGTCGGGAAATTCTGAAACTGAGAAAAATGTGAAAACACACAGTAACAATACCTTCAATAGAGCATGCTATTATTTCCAGCACTCAGGAGGCAGAGGAAGATGCATTTTTATGAGTTTGAGACTAGTTTGGTCTACAAAGTGAGTCCCAGGACAGCCAGGACTGCACAGAGAAAGCCTGTCTTGAAAAAACAGCAACAACCAAAAAAAAAAAAAAAAAAAAAGGAGAAAGAAAGGAAGAAAAACAACACCCTCCCCATGACCAAGCAATAAACCAAGAAAAAAAACCAACATCTTCAAATTATTAACCATAACTCAAAATTTCAGACACAGATTTTGGGTTTTATTTGTTTGTTTGTTTTGAGATAGAGTTTCTTTGTATAGCCCTGGCTGTCTTGGAACTTGCTCTGTAGACCTGGCTGGCCTTGAACTCACAGAGATGTCCTTGCCTCTGCCTCCCAAGTGCTGGGATTAAAGGTGTGTGAGCTATCACCTGACTAGGACTCAGTTTTTAAATGTGCAAAATGTTTTTACAAAGAATTAATATACCCTAATCAGATTTTTTATTTTTCTTTCTTCCCTATGTCTTGTAAAATTTATTATAGCATTAATGATATTTATAAAGATAATAATAAAAATTGCTGTTATCTGGCATTTTTGCACAAGGCTGTTAGTTGTTAAGGAAAGTATATTCTATTTAATGACTAGAGAGAATGCCTACATTGTAGATATTTTATTCTTCCTAAAATTCTAAAATTCTTAAAGGTTCTCTCTGAAAGAAGTAATTTCTGTATACATAAATTAGTACTTTCTTGCCAGTTTTCTTTCAGAATTTATTGGAAATACAGTTGCTGAGCCAAAGATTGTAAACGTATCTAGACACACTGATAAAGCCTGTCAAAGAAAATTCCAAAAAGTTGTATCAGTTTACACCACTGGGGAAGAAGGTGCAAATAAGCTCCAAGTGATGTCACTTCAGCATGCTATTCGTTTCAGATGCAGAAATATAATTGCTTTCATGACACTCAACGTTGTATTTCTGACTCCAAGTAAAACGGAAAGCCTGGCATACATTTATAAGTCATTTGTTTTTATCCCTCTATGAATTTTCCTTTTTGATACCTTTTGCACACTTTTCTATAAGGAGACATATTTCCATCTTAGAGAATCATAGTTCTCATAAAGGATTAACAGTGTCATTTGTCTACACTGTATGTTGAATTCCTTTCCAGTTCACCTAGGGATTTTTTTTTTGAGACAGGATTTCTCTCTATTGTTTTGGAGGCTGTCCTGGAACTTATTCTGTAGACCAGGCTGGCCTCGAACTCACAGAGATCCGCCTGCCTCTGCCTCCTGAGTGCTGGGATTAAAGGCATGCGCCACCACCGCCCGGCTCACCTAGGGATTTTAATGGAGTTTGAGATTATTTTGCTGCTCTAAAGTCTCAATTGTATATAGACATTTTTTTCTTTTTCACTTTTTTGCCATTTTCTATTGATCAGTACATTTTCCCCATTCCCTTTCCCTCCTCCCTTCACCCTTACCACCCTTCTCCTGACACCCCCATGTTCCCAATTTACTCTGGAGATGTTGTCTTTTTTTCTTCTTCCTATGTGGATCCATGTCTGTCTCTCATAAGATTTTTTTTCACTTTTGATTAATGTCATTTGTTTATATGCTTAAAAGAACTTTCAGATAAGTATTAATTTTTGATAAAGTAGTTTCCATTAAACATATTTATTGCTTTAATTCTAAGTCCCCATTTAGTAATAAAACAAAAGAAGTAATGATAATAGAGCAATAGCTGAAATTGAGACTCCAGGATACCAAAAGTGCTTCCTCTTCCATGAACTGTGAAGCATTTGTTATTCTCGTTATGAACTTATAACATATTTAACACTTAGGATACTTTTTTCCTAAAAACTGTAAGTTATGCCCAATGACTAGAAAGTTCAAATGATCACAGGCCTATTCGAGGCTTCTGAATTGCACACTCTGTGTATGTAGTATTTATGGCAACATTGACTATTTATGCAGTCTCTAATATTCTGCTTTCCAGTCAGGGCAACAGCTTATATGTTAAGGCTGAACTGTAATCTCATGATCTCTCCAAAAAATTTCCATTGAGTTTTTAAAGTCTGTGTATCTTGGCTGCATTTTCATTGGTATTTTATTCTTCTATGAGAATGGGAGTCTTGATATGTACACAATATACACAAATTTTAGTGGAAATCCATTTTCAAACTCTGTGGCCTTTTTCAAGGATCAAAATGACTATCATGTTTGCAGTAAACTCTACAACAACAAGTGTTAAAGGGAAAGACAAATCAGAAAGCCATAGCCTTAATCTAAGTAGGGGATTTTTGTAGTTTAAGAGAGATCACAATGCTAAACAGTAATGCAATTTGTAAAGTGGTTATATTTTGGTTGTAGTTCTAAAAAATTCCTAAACATGATAAAAAAATTCCTACCATCTCCAAGGTCTTTAGGGTGGAACTCTCTAATGACAAATTGTCATTATTCTGACGGGATACGATGGAATGATCAAGTTATACAGGGGAAACAAATTGAGTTTGGTACAGGATAAGTTTGGAAAAATCTCATCATCTGTAGGTACATATGGTAACACCTAATCACCAGTGTGATGGTATCAGGATATGGATGTAGTTTTCCATCAGCACAGTGGCTGGGTTTTAATCTACTGCTGTTTCAGCCAGCACATGTGGCTCTGCAGTTACTGGCCCACTTCTCCGGCAGCATCCTGGCCACTAAGGCCATGGCCTGGTAGGAATTCTCTTCCTGTAGGCACTGGCTACATTGCTTCCACCAAAACCAGCTTTTCATTAAATCTCTATCATTCTTTCTATCGATAAGACTTGGGAGTTAAAGGCTGGGGTGAAAACCTGCTTCCTCAGAGAGGTTGAGTAGCAACTACCTGACTTTCTTTTATTGCTGGAGACTCTGCCAAACCAAAAAACGTCCATGCCATACAATGTCTCTCCCTAATACGTCCTGTGCATCTCTCTATCATCTTAGACTCCCTCTCATGATTAGTTTCTATCAACTAGTTGGTAACTCAGTCCCCAAGGTTGATTTTATTTAATTAATGCAAACTCGGTCTCAGGGTTCACGTGTTATCAAATGTCCTGCAACAGGTAGAGTCGTGAGACGTGATTAACACATAAGGGTCTTTATAAGTGGGAAAATGCCTTGAGAAAAAGGACCTTTAGGGAGCTGTCATGACTATGCATCATTAAAAGACACAGATATAAAGGACATCTATATCCAGAGAGACACTGAGGCTAACATCTTGATTTCATTCTCTTTAAAAATTCACATCTGTTAGAAATTATCTTATTTCTGAGGCACATAGTTTATGGTGTTATGTTACAACATAATAGCAACACATTTCAAATGAACTAAAAACAATAATTTATTGATGTTCTGTTTTAAAAGTAAAATGTCCCCTCGGGCTCATGTGTTTGATTCCTTTGCCACCAGCATCATTTTGGGAAGTCATGGGATCTTAAATATTATGGCTACCCATGACACAGTTTATCCAGAAGTGGTAGCTGGTAACAGAACTTTAAGGTGATATGTGCTTCTTATCATCCCAAGCTCTCTGCTTCCCAATGCACTAAGATATGAGGAGTGTCCTCTTCCCTGCTGGTGGACTGATACCCTCTGTAACCACAAGCCAGAAAACATTCCATCCCTTAAGTTGTTCTGTTTGAGTATTTTGTTCAATGACAAGTTACGTGTCTAACATAGAAAATTGGGTCATGACAACAAACCTGATAATGTGTTTTTTTATACCTTGATTGTTTGGAGATGTATACTAGAGAAGCCTTTCAATGTTTTAAGTAAAGCTTAAGGGAGTTCTACAGGCTGACTGCTCATAATAAAGGCTGCCTTCATAAACTTTTAGAATACTTCAATAACCCTTTCATGAATTCAATAGAGGCTATGATCTTACATTGTACAAAGAATTTGGCCATTTCTGCCTGTGTTTGGATAATGGAGAAAGACTGAACTCAAAGATTATGAGTGCCCATCACACTGTGCAAAAGCTTAGGTAAAATAGGAAGGTGCTTCATGTAATTAGACTTAATAGTGCCATTGTGGCATTAAAACGGGGAAAAAACTATGGCAGTTGAGAAACCAAGGAAAGGGCAGAAGAATGACAAATCGCTGGTCTAAACTACATGAAAGGAAGTGGGGAAACCCTTATAGCTTCACAGTCACCATCAAGGTGTGGCTTAAAATTAGTCCCTCCTCTACTACTCTGGCAGCTACAGCATGAATGCTCCCTCTTTGTGCCCTGCTCCCCTTGGAGTCTGCAGCTTTCCTGGGTTAAAGTCACATAGGTTCTCTCCTGCAAGTTAGACACCACCTTTATAGCTTCACTCATAATTCTGTCAGTAACTCCATGTAAGAGCTCCAACAATAGGACTCTCTGTCTTACGATATTAATTTCACCTCAAACTTTGGTATAAGCCCACAACTCTTTAACCTGCAAACCTAAAACATAGCACAGCATGGATGATGCCAGGTTCTGCTTCCATTTATTTAGAAGGCTTTACCATCACAGCTTCAGAAGTCTCTGACTTTCAAAGTGATGGGCATTGTTAAAGAGAAAGACACAAGTATTCTGAATTGCATCTTTAAAATTGTTATAATGATGTCATACATCAAATGAGACTTTAGTGTAATCAGATCAGACTTGGATTATCTCGTGACTTTTCATTTGGTCTCAGACACAAACTAATTCTTCCTCAATTTCCATTTTCAGTTGTTGTCATTGCATCTGATTGGTGTTATAATCTGGTGGTATTAATACTATGAAAGAAAGAAACAAAAAAAACCAAAATATAAAGTTGTTGCATGCTCTATCTGAATAGATTTTAGATTTTCCAGCTTTACTCCATCTGCATTTTTCAAGCCTGGTTCATTTTGTTACAACAGAACTGATGCATGTATTGTATTTGTGCACTAGTCAACATCCTTCTGGCTTCCCTACTATACCAGTCCTTCAGTATATGATGTTCTGTGTTAGTATTTTAACATTCAGTGATAATTTTCAGCAACAAACATAGTCATACCAGGTATATTTAAGGATATTATCATAAATATACAATTAAGCAGGAATCAACTGTAACAGTTTTACAACTTTCTCTCTCAAAAATTCATCTCTCCCATTCTTTCCTAAATGTATTCCAGTCAAACTCTTCAAGGAGATATATACCACAAAAGAGCATGTAGGGAATTTCTGAAGGGACAGAAATGCCCTGTGCCTGTACAATTGTCAAAACATTTTTCACTAAGCCTTTAAGAGCTATGGTTTTTACTATTTGTAAAGAATAACACCAAACAAGAAAAAAGAAAACACTAAAAGGGGGCCATGGCCTTCTATGTGCTCTTTGCCTTTAAAAAGGCACATATGGATAGAATCACTATAAAGAGGGAAAAAGTGTGAGGACGTGCAAACCTGAATAAGATTGACTCGTGGCAGGGATAAAGCAACTGAGAGCAGAAACCTGTAATTTGTAGGTATTTTAATTTCCAAACTATGTAATTTTGCCCTTTAGGGATTAATTATCTAGATTGGAGGATAAAGAGAGTAAAGCATAACCATACTTATTCAGAGTTAAGAATTAGTGGGCAGTTAGGCAGGGGTTGGGCCCAATGAAATCCCAGAAATGATAGGGCGGTAATCAAATAAAGCATATTGTGAACTCATCCACGGAAAGCAGATGTCCCAAGAGCACAGAACTAGAGTGCTCAAAAGAGGAAGCATTAGTCCAGAGTGTAGAATGTTATAGGGCCAAGCTGTCCTCTATGGACAAACAGGAAGGAATGGGCATCAGCAAAGAAATCTCAGGCATTCAGCAGCTCAGTTACTTTGATGAAGTCAGCTTTCACAGGAAAGATATGTTTTATTATTAAATTTAAATTTAAATTAGAAACAAGGTTGCTTCACATGTCAATTCCAGGTCCCTTTCCGTTTCCCTCACCTCCTCCGGTGCCCTCCCACCAAACCCCCAATATCCCCTCATTTCCCCAGGGAGGGTAAGGCCCTCCAAGGGGGTGTCCATAGTCTGTCATTTTATCCAGGACAGGGCCTGGACCCTCCCCCAAGAGTTCAGGGTGAGAGTGCATCTATCATTGTTGGATGGGAGTCCAAAGTCCATTTGTATACCGGGATAAATACTGATCTACTACCCAAGGCTCAATAGATTACCTAGGCCTCCTCACTGACATCCATATTCAGGGGGTCTTGATCAGTCCCATGCTGGTTTCCCAGGCATCAGTCTGGGATTCAAGAGCTAACCCTTGTCAGGTCAGCTGTTTCTAGGGGTTAAACCAGCCCAGTCTTAATGCCTTTGGTCATCAGTCCTCCCTCTCTATCACTGGATTTCTTGAGTTCAGCTCAGTGCTTAGCCGTGGTAGTCTGCCTCTGCTTCCATCAGCCACTGAATGAAGGTTCTGTTTCCCAGACTCTCTGGCCATGGGATTGTAGGCTGGCACTTCCCAGATCTATGTCTAAAAATATTTATGAATTCATATTATGACAGAGACCAAGAGTGGTTGCATTAAAATGTTAGTCTATTTTGTTATGCACACATTTAGAATTTCTGCAGGCATTTTGACCATCAAAACATAAGATTAAATTTTTTTGAGATTACAATGTAATTATGACATTTGTCCCTTCCCTTTCCTTTCTCCAAACCCTCACATATACCCCTCATTGCTCTACTTTCCAATTCATGGCCTCTTTTTTGTTAATTGTCGTTGCACGAATATAAGTATATGCATATATATCTGTAATATAGCCTGATCAATCTATATAATGTTAGATATATGTTTGTTTTCAAGGTTGGTCATTTGATACTGGATAACCAATTAGTGTGTTCTTTCTTGGGGACAGTCTCTTCTCTGGCTTTTCTGTTTCTTAGTTGCCTGGAGTTCTCTGTGTAGCGTTGAGATCACCTGGGTTCTTCTTTGCCCACTTTAGTATACCACTGGTCTTAATATTTATTTAATTCATATTTGAGTGGTCATGATGGTTATACTGTTTGTGTACCAAAATAAACCACTGCAACCATTTTTATCAAACCCTTTGTGTGTGCGTGTGTGCGTGTGTGTGTGTGTGTGTGTGTGAATGTGGTTTCCACACATGTGTTCACAGGTATATATACATGTGTATATGCTCACAGAGGAAAGAGGAGGGCATGGGTAGCCTGTTCTGGCACTCTCTACTTATCTTTTCGAGCAGGTTCTCTTGCTGAACAGAAAACAAGACTGCTGGCCAGCAATCAACAGCATCCTGATGTCTCTGCTCTACATAGCACAGAGTTTCCAGACAGCATCAAGTTTCCTCTAGGTTTCCACCTAGGTGCTGGGATCCAAACTCAAAGACTCATGTTCCCACAATTGTTCTGACCCATTTTCCATCTTTCACTCAGATTCCAAAGCTTCTTTTCAGTGAAGCTTAAACAGGTCTTTCAAAACATGTTATGACACAAAGCCGATCACTTTACTAAGCCAATTTAGATTTTCATGAGAGTACCATAACTTTAAGTGTTTTGCATTAAAAGGAGGGAAAGCAAAGGCTTTTTGTCTAAAACAGCACTTCTCTGCAGAGGTTCCTAAACAAAAGCCTCATGACAAATGCTCACATAATCAAAATTGTGCTTATTAGGTAAAAAACATTAACACACTGTATTAATTTGATGTTTTCTTTGATTAACAAGCACTCTCACAATATAAAATTACTCTGATGTTATTAGCACAAATACATATGGCACTTTTTTCTCTGTAAATACAAGAGGTGGGAAATATTAAGCTCTTGATGGAAAAACAAGCAATCTATAGAAACTACATGTTTCAGCTTTATAAAAATAATTTTTCTTATTATGATTTCCATTATGTTAGTCCAAATGTGAACCAGCTCTTAAAATATTAGCTTAATGAAGAAAGGCATGGCTTCTATTTTGATTGTGTGAAAAAAGGCACACATTTGACTTGCTTAAAATGTTTCTCACAGTTGAATTTAAGATGATTTGCTTTAATTGTGTTCTTAAGAACACTGTATACAATAACATTGTATTTTTGAAGGACACACAGCAGATCCCTTGGCATAGGTATTAATTTTTGGAGCTACTGTATTATATTACTGAGAGTTTGGTGGTTTAAAACTGAAATCTAGTCACACAGTTGCAGAATCAAGAAGCTCAAAACTTAAGTGTGCCTCCAGGTCATGCGTCTCTACTGGTGTCCATAAGGCTGCTTCCTTACCCTGTCCTATCTATGAATGACAGATGTCCCTCTCTGATGTTTCTTGGTATTCAACAGGTGAAATTGATTCCCCAGCCTGTCACCAGATAGTGTTCCCCCTCTTTATCTTCCATCTCTGCCTCTTATGGGTTCTCCAATTTTCTTGGGTTAGTGTCTTTCCAAATACGGTATGACCTCCTGATAATTACATTATGTCTGCCAAGACCTCATTTCCAACTGAAGATACAATTACTGTTTTTTTTCTGTCAAAATCAGGACATAGAAACTTATAATTTGATCTAAATTATAGGCAGACTTTGAAAGTTCTCTAGGAAAGTCTGTAAGATAAGGGTCAGGAGGAACAATATCTGGCCTCTGGTTCAGCTGTAATATCTACTGCACAAATGCTAAGATGGAGAAGGTGATGTTAAACTTTGTTTGAGAACAATGAAAGAATCATAGGAAGTTGGACAAATAGTACAAGAAGTCTACATACATTTCACCAGGTTACATTGTGCCTAATGTTCTATCAAAATTAGGAAGTTGATATTACCACAGTGGATTAAGTTCTGTGTTGCTTAATCTCATATGAAGAGCCCTACAACCATTAATGCAAACAAGATACAGAACTGTCATCACCTCAGATACCTCCCTCTTCCTGTACAGTCCCATTGATAGATGGGATTCTATAACTTACAGAAAACCAGTATTTGGGGTGCATCTCTGTGAGCCAGGCTCTTCTGAACATTACAGTACTTTTGTACTCGTGAACTTATGACAGCTGTTGTGGTCTGTATGGTACTTATACAAGATAAGTCAATCAAAATCCTAGACTGCATGGTGGAGAGGATCACAAAGGTATCTGAGGAGCTACTGACAGCTGGTAGCTGCTGGGGGAAGAAGAGTCAGTTTTGTTTTCAGAGGAGTGCTTCTTGCCTGGTTTTCCTTTCTATAACACATGCTCACATTCATAGGTGCAGCTTTAAGTGGACTCTGTGGATTTAATAAAGAGGACATGGTATTGGAAGGGGATGTATTAGTGAGGTTCTGGGAAGAGCTGGGGGAGAATGATTTACAGATATGATCAAAATACATTTTACAAATATATTGTATGGAACTCTCAAGGAATAAGTTAAAATTCATTTTTAATGAATCAATAAAAAGATGGAATTTCTTTGAAACACATAAGGGGAAGATGAAAAACATCTTAAGGGATGATGAGAGATAATATGCATCAAGTACACTTGGCTGTAATTTCTGAAGAGCAGAAATCAAATCTTATTAGGCCCAAACCCAGGCTATTCAGTCATGAATTGTTACCTAAACCAACTCATGGTTAGTTAAATTTTTATCCTCTTTTCAGAATTATTGTGACTATGAAAATGGAAATGTCCTCAAAAATTTTAAACTACAATCCATGAATTTATTCTTTCTAACAGTTTGCTAATGGAAGCAAGGCATGTTTCCTGTGGTTACCGAATTCAAACACGGAGCTTGAGCAAATCCTTTTCATAATGGCCATTCCCAACTTTCTGGTTCCCACCCTCACTGTCAGCTTCAAATATGTATGTATACATGGGATGAAAAGTGAATCTTGAGACAGTGGCTTGAAAACATGTGAACGGGAAGAATAACAGTGTATTAAGATATCTCTAGCTTGCTGTTTTATCTTACTTTAAATCATTATCTTTTTAAAATAATCAAATAAATAAGGCAAAGTTATTCTATCATATTTTCTATATAGATACCAATAAGCAAAGCATAAGCAGTAGTCTTTTCTCTTTTGAAAATGCAGGAAAATGTGGTACATTTATACAGTGGCACATTGCTCAGCTGTAAAAAAGCAATGACCTCATGAAATTTGCAGGCAAATGGAAGGAGCTAGAAAAAAATCATACCAATTGAGGTAACTCAGACCCAGAAAGACAAGCATGGTATGTACTCACTTATTAGTAGATATTAGGAGTAAAGTATAGGATAGCCAACCTAAGGTCCACAGCCCCAGAGATGTTGGATAACAAAGAGGGTCCAGAGAGGGATACATAGATTTCCCTGGGAAGGGGAAATGGGGGCAAGTAGGGGGCTTGAAGTATGGAATCTTGAGGAACAGGCTGGGCTGGGTGGGCAGAGTGCAGGAGGCAAGGCAGAAGGGGAGAGTATCAAAGAGACATCTTGATTGGGGGCATTTTGGGGTTATGGAGTAACCTCGTGCCAGGGAAACCACAAATCCACAAAGATGATCTCAGCTAAGACTCCTAGCAATGGTGGACAGGGTGTCTGAACTGGCCATCTACTGTAATCAAATTGGTGACTATCCTAATTGTCATCAAGACACTCTATCCAGTGACTGATGGAACCCCATACAGAGATCCACAGTCAAGCACTGAGCTGAGCTTCAGCAGGGAGTCTTGCTGAAGAAAGGGAGGAGGGATTGTTAAGAGCCAGGGGGTCATAAGAGGGAACCCACAGATGTGGCTGACCTGGGCTTTTGGAAGCTCATGGACAATGGGCAAAACAGTTGGGAAGCCTCCATGGGACCATCCTAGGCCCTCTACTCTTGTGTGACACTTGTGTAGGTTGGTCTCTTTTGGGGGCTCCTAGCAGTGGGATCAGGACCTGTCCCTGGTGCTCAGCTGGCTTTTGGGAACCTGTTCTCCATGCTGAATGACTTTGCCCAGCCTTGATGCAGGGGGTAGAGCTCAGTCCTGCTTCAACTTGCTCTGTTTTTTGTTCAAGCCCATGGGAGGCCTGCCCCCTTTTGAATGGAGATGGAGCAGGAATGGAAACAGGGGTGGGGGTGGGGTAAGCAATTGTGGTTAGTATGTAAAATAAATGAAAAAGAGTTATTTAAATAAAATAATAATAATAAACGAAGGGTTAAATGTTAATTTTTTAGACTATCAGTTTAAAAAGGATTAGATTGATGTAGCCATCCATGCATCATAGTATCCGTGAAAAAAATCATAGTATTCTGCACACACTATTTCCTTGTCTTATAATTCATTTTATGTGGATATCAAGCTTAACAATTTTTTCATTGTTGACATACTTCTCTTCAGAACTCTTGAAAGATATATAGAAAATGACATAAGGAAACTCCAAAACTAAATTAAGAAGTTTAAAATAAATCTGTAATTGAACATGAAACCCCCTTTACTTAGCTGTTTAAAAGCTTTTATGTCCATATAGCATTATTGAATGGCTATTCCCTGAGTCAACAGAGATCTGGGATTTCTGGGTGAGTCTGCTAGAAAGAATTCCTGCTTCCCTGGAAATATCTAGTATTGTTCAATTTACCAAAAAAATATTTTGGTAAACATTTGGTAAACATTTTTTGTAGCACACATACTTCCTAGTTTTGCTACAATACATAATTATGCTAAAATGCTAACTACTGTTCAGCTGAAGTTAGAAGGTAAGAATGTCAAGTACTTATCATTCAGCATCATTTACAGGCTTGCTTTGGATCCTCTGTAAACTATTGCAATGAGTTCACTTTTGTACAGATTTAAAGCATATGGTGTCATTGAACTTGTCTCTAAGGGTGTCATGTGTCAAGGTCTGGATGGAGAATATTCTTAGTGATTCCCCAGTGAAACTTCATATCTCTTTTCTTTGTCATCTTTTTATAATTTAAAAAGAGATTTGAATCAGACAGAAGGATCTCAAAACCAAACTAATACATTTCTTTCTACTTCTACATTCGCAAGAAATGAAATAATTGTCATAATTGTCATGCTAACACAATTGTAGGTTTAATTTAGCTATCCCTAGGGGGCCCTTCCATTCTAACACTGCCTGTTTAGACTCCCTCAGGTTGGACTATCATGCAATTAACCAATTTCTTAAAATAAATATATGTGAAAATGAGCCTCACATTTTTGCTACTGGTAGCCTTGATATTTTGAAAATAGTTGAATCCTATTTAATGAATATGTGTTCACTGTTTGTAGTTGGAATGTATGTATATATGCCATTACATATGTATCTGTTTTAAGACAGGCTTTGTGTTTAGTTTCACTTGCAAGCAAGCTGGAATTGGGTTATAAATGTGTTATCATATAAAGAAAAAATCTGTTAATGTGACATTTCTACTAGAGAAGCTCAGAAGAATATATTCTTATTTGAAAAATAAATGCCTCCAAATATGTGAAATGCCCTCATCACTTGTCACAAGCTCCTTCTGTGGTGTTAGAATATTTTTCCAGTTAATATTAAAAATGAAGCATTCCTAGCTTCTAGTTTCTTCCCTCCTAAGTTTTTAAACACAAAATGAAATATAATCTGTTTCACAAGCTTATGCCCCTCTGCCTTTTGTAGGAATGATACTTATGACTCACTTGGCTATTACATACCTTACTCTTTCAATTTAAACAATAGGAATTGTTGAAGACTGAGAAAAATAATTGCCTATGATTAGAGTGAATTTCAATGTGGTTTAAATTCTCTCTCTCTCTCTCTCTCTCTCTCTCTCTCTCTGTGTGTGTGTGTGTGTGTGTGTGTGTGTGTAAGTCAGGCATCCTTATTCACACCCCACCCACCTTATTTTTGGGGTGGTCTGTCACTGAAGCTGGAGATCCTGTTTTGCTAGACGAGCTGGCCTATGCAATCCAGGGATCTCTCTGCCTCCACTTCTCCAGTCCTGGGATTATAAATTTAGGCCACAGTGCCTCGTTTTTCATGTGGGTATTGGGTATCTACACTCATGTTCTTATTCTTTCAAAGTAAGCAATATACCTACTGAGACATCTCTCAAGCTCCAATACTACATCTCACCCATTGAAGATAGTTTTGTCTTTACTGAAACATTGTTTCTCTTCACTGTTGAACACTGGTTACATTTTTCTCTTTTTTATTGTTCTCCCTTTAAAAAATCGCCCACATTTATCTCATGTTTTGTTTTCATTTACTCCTCCTCACTATAATCATCATTTTGTAGGCCAATTTTGCTTGGAAGTCACTAGGTAGCTTAGGCTGGCCCCAAACTTGTGATCTTTCTGCTTCATCTCCCAAATATTAAGATAATAGCTTTAAGCTACCATGTTCAGGAACAATTTGCTTTTATGCAACATAACTACATTAAGGTAAAATCTACTACAGAAGTTACTAAAATTGGCATAATTTGTAACATATATAGTGCAAATATACATGTTAATATGCACTATTTGAATCTACTGTTTGTGACTTACTGCATATGAACATGCATCTACGGTAGACTTTGTCACCTGGAGCTGGACATCAGAGCAATATGCACAAGACTGCAGAAAATTCATGCCTGGTGATTTATAGAGCTGTAGAAGCTCTTCATATTAGAGGGAAGGGAAATGCCCCAAACACTAGCAGCACCTGTCTTACTCTGTCTGTAAGTGACCTGCTTTCATTCAGCAACTATGAAGAAAGTGATCAAATGGTTCCTTATTGGTCTTCAGATATTTAATTTTGATAATTTCATGTTAACAAACTAATGCAATTCAATGTTAAAAAACTGATGAATAGAAAATGAGGATAGACATCACAAAAATTTATATATTTTTCCAAAGATGATATACCAATGAGTAGGGCATACATGAAAAGGAGCTAGACATCACCACTTATCAGGGAAATATGAATCATGATGATAATGAAACTGTCACCATTAATTTATGGAGACAAGTGTTATTACAAACCAAACTAAAAATGATGAAGAAAAGATGGAGAAAAAGGAAACTCTGAACAATGTCAGAAGGAGTGTAAATTTATAATTTGTGGGAAGACAGCAGAGATGCCTTTAAAAAAATTAAAAGTAAGAGTCCATGTAGTCCATCAATCCCACATCAGGGAACATATCTGCAGGAAAATACCAGGCCCAATATATACCTGAATTTTTAATTCAATTTTTAAAGGATATAAAAATGGAGAATTGTGGTGATATAGTAATTATGAATTATTAAAGTTTGCTTGAGGATCCAGAAAGCAAAGCTAACCACAAGCCATAGACTCAGGCAGTGGTGGCACACACCATTAATCTTAGGACTCAGGAGACAGGCAGATGGATCTCTCTGAGTTCAGTGTCACCTGGGGCCACACAAGTGTCAAGAGTAACAGAGTTCACACCTTTGATGCCAGCATTTGGGATTACATGCCTTTAATCCCAGTACTAGAGAGGTGGAGATGGGAGTGATATACCTGGGCTGAGAAAGAGGCAGGAGGAGACAGGAACTCAGAGCTTTTGCCTCTGAGGATTCGTGGATACAACATCAGCCATTTTGGTCTAAGGTAGAGGTAAGAAATAGTGGCAAGCTGCTTTACTTGTCTGACAATCAGCTAGACTACCTCACCCCAAAAAGAGATAATATCTCACCCTCTAACCTCTATTACCCCTAAACTCATGATTTAGCCAATACTAACTATCTTTAAATCTTCACACTCCTGTCTTTGTCTTTTATGTGCAGGCTTATAAGCATCTATTGCCACACGGAGCTTAATGTCTTGCTATATATGACAATGCTCATAAGCCTAAGGGTAGATGTGACGGTTGAAATAATTAAAAGTAGAGAAATCAACAGAAACAATGTACCTTAGTGGGAAATGGTATAAGAAAAAAGTTCTCTTGAAGAGATAGAAACATTTGAGTGTTTGTAGGGTGGTACTGAGGTCTAACATGAAGTGGTCTTGATTAGTCATGACCGTCTCTAGGCCTCTTGTCAATATGACTTCACTGCCACCCAGACATTAAAGTTCACTTCCTTATCTCTTGTCTACAACATGGACTTGAATTTATTTTGGCAATCCAGTTTTGACGAGGAGACGTCTAAGTCTTGCAGGTATAGGCTTTAAGACATCTTCAGGTGTGCCTTTACCTCCTTTGGACACTTTCTCCTTGACTTAGGGAAGTCTTATCTGACCTATTGTTGGAGCCCCATGCAATGGGAAAAAAAATCCAGCTGACAGCCACACAGCTATTAGACATAGGAATGAGGCTGTCTGGGACAACTCCATCCTGTCAGACTACCAGATGACAATAACACTGTGAATGGCCCCAGAAATAAACTGCAACATGTATCTAGCTAATCTTGAATTGCTCAAATGCAGAAGCATAAAATATAAGGAATGCTTGTGTGCCTGTCGATAATTTGGGGATTATTCATTAGCATGAATAGAGAGAAGAGAGATGCCTAACACTTTTTTTAAATCATAGTTTTAGTTTCCTTCTATTTGTTTTTATGCTCATATTAGATAAACTAAAGAATGTTTTATGCACTAAATTCAGTTAGTACTTGACCATATCTGTGTCATAACCATATACATAATTTGTATGAGATACTTAATCAGTACATTATATGTGCTATAACATAATATCAATCACTGCCATCTATTTTAGAGTATTTCCTACCTGTTTACCATAGAATGAACAATTCAGGCGCATATGGTCAGAGCTGAGATATTTCTCTGGTAAGTCAGGTAATAAATTTAATTTTACGAATATAATTTTGAAATTGATATTTTATATATGAGTGTCTAATAACAAAGCATGCTATGTTTTTAATTTAAATAAATGTCTAACACTAGAGAGCCTGGAGTTATGTGAAGGGTTAAAAAATTAAAATTAAGCTCTTGAAAATGAGTTATTTTGTTATACAATAAATTATTCATAAATTCTATGATTCTTGGATAGAATGACTTGATTTTTTATGACTATTTTCAAAAATTAGATTGGGTAAATAACTTTAAAGAAAGTCACCCTATTTTAGCCAGCTTAAATATTCTGACCAGTCATACCTTTGTTCTCCCTCTATCTATATTATCTGAATTCAAGTATCTTCTAAACTTGCAACAAAGCAACAATTGGATTTATCCCCACCCATAAAATCATTATTAAATTTAACTATAAAATATAAATGGATTTGGTGAAGTGCATTGTAAAATGAAAGCTAATGTTATTAGTTATTAGTCTTAGTTTACTGTCTTCAAAATAAATGTTTTTAACAGATTATCCAAGAAACAAATGAAGTCACCATGTAGTGCTTTGGAAATCTCTCACTAAACTCTCTGGGGAAGGGGAGGAATGCATGGTTAACAGTGACTAACCAGGCACATAGGAATTCATGACTTCATGCTGTCCCTATGCTGAGGTTGTACCACACATGTTACTGTAAGACATCTTGTGGCTGCTGTTCTAGATTGTAATTCATACTAACAGATGTTTGGGGAAGGAAATTATTTGTTCAATTTGTTTATGAGTCAGAGGATTTGTGTCTGAACATAATTACATGAGGTGACCACAATTTATGAATGAATTGTATTCCAGCAGTCCATTTTTGAGTCAGCTGTTTGGGATGAAGAATATATATTTTATGTATAAACTAGTTTAAATCAGTGCTTCCCAAGAAGACCACAAATAGCTGCTTTAGTCCATTAATTGGCTCACAGAATCTTGGTCCTGGGTCCCTAGGAAAAGGATTTGGAGAGAAATGTCCTACTTCTTGTCTGTCCAGTTTGTTTTGATTCTACCTAAGAGAGACCTTTATCTTTCTAGATTGACTTTTGCCGTATTTTTTTTCCAAAGTCACCTTGAATGACAAGTCAAGTCTGACTCATCCATGACAAACTTTAAGCTATTCTAAAATCATGGGTCTCTCCTGAGTCAGCAACAGGACACGTTGTCGTGAGGCGATGAAGAATGATTCTTTTAAAAACAAAACTTAATGAAATTAATAAATATCCCAAGAATATTTGTACTTTACAAATGTAATATTTGTTCATGTAAATTCCTGTGCTTGGTGGAATTTGTAACATGAAAAGTGAATAAGAAAATTCCAGATGTTTGGAGAGAGGGCCTTTCCTTGTCAGTGTTGATATTCAAGTCTTCCTATGCCCCAAATTGTGCTTGAGTCATCTCCTCTGATGAATTTCCCTACTCCCTTTTTCTTTATGAACTAACACATTCTGTAAAACTTTCACCATTCTATTTCTACTTTACCACCAACAATGAATATTTAGCTAAGAAAACAATGAGCAAAAATGATTTTAATGATATATAAATTGCAATTTCTTGGATTGTACTTTTTTCTTCTGTCAAACCAATAGAGGCCTAATTATTATTTTGTTTGTCTGCTTCCCAAACTAAGCAGTGTATTCCCATGGTCAGTCTAGAACTCACTATACTGGCTGAACCTAATTAATCCTTTTTAAAAGGTATTTAAGAGATAAACTTTTAAGATTGGTCCGTATTTCAAGCACATCATAGTAGAGACATGAAAATACTTGAGTTAAAATGTGCTCACTAGACTTTGCATGTATTTAGGGAAATGGACAACATGGTTCTTTGACTATTTTACTCCAGGCAGTTCTTGTCCCTTTTGACAGACATAATAATTACTTTAGCTTTTATTACAAGTAATAAATAGGCACTGTTTCTGTGCATAAAGTCATTTTGGTTTACTTCTGTAACAGCAGAAAGAAGTGAAAAGTTGAGAAAGGAAACTACTGTTATTTTCTGGGCAGATCCCATATGCATTTGAGAAAATTTGGCATGTTTGTAAAGACAACTAATTTAAATAAGGAGGAATACATAGAATGGGAGCTCCAAGCTTGCTTCCCACATGTGTTAGTGAAACTGAAACATATGAAGTATGGTTACAAGAAATCTGAATTTACAAACGTAACCTGACATGAGGGCAAACGAAGTTCTATCTAGTGAGCTAATGCCACATAATGCGGTTGCGATGAACTTATAATTTGTACAGACAGTCATGTTGGATCCACGTTTACAATTTAAGCAACCCTGCAGTTTGCAAAGTATTTGGGTGGCCCTTTCTGGTTTGCACGTGGACACCGACATACAAAGCATGAATGTGTGAGGTCTGGAGAGGGCAGACAGCACACGACACATGGAGTTCCTTGTGTATTAGCAGGGATCAGTTAATAACAAACAGCCAGGCAAAGCCTCGCTCTCCACTCGACTCTCTCAAGACTGTTTAATGCTATTAACTTCAGGCTTGAAGTCTGTGGCAGATGTCAATATATGGGAGATTCTTTTCTAATGGGATATCTGCTCTGCATTTTCAATCACTGTTAAATTAATTCTTTAAATTATGTTTTTGACAGAGCATGCTGCCTAAAGAACCCATCAGGAGTAAATCCATTGCACCAATCAATAGCTTATTTGTTCCAAATACTTGCATAAAAATTTGACCTTACTCAATAAATTACTTGTAAACTAAATATTCCAAACTAAAAGCTGGTCAGTGCACATATTTTTATAGCAAACACATCAACATTGTCAGGAAAAAAATGAAGTTGTTCTGAATCGGTCACTCTAACAAATTACACAAACTGGAATTTCTCATTGGAAGCATTTCAGCACACTAAATATGCACATGCATGTGTATGCATGTTCTCCTGCACACATGTATGCGTGTGTGTGTGTGTGTGTGTGTGTGTGTGTGTGTGTGTGTGTGTGCACGTGCATGGACACATGCAGGCACAGATGTATGAAAATCAGAGGACAGCTTTCAGGAGTGATGTCTGCTTTCTCCCTTGTTCATTCATCCTCTCTCTTTTTTTTCTGTGACGTCTAGCTCACTTCAGACTCTGGCCCCAAAAGCATATTCCCGACTTCCACCTCCCATCTTGAACTAGGGATGCTGGCATGGCAGTTGCTCACCAACACATCTGGCTTCTCACATGGGGTCTAGGGAGCAAACTCAGATTGTGAAGTTTTGTGGCCAGGATGTTTACCCAGTGAACCATTGTCCAGACCACTGAGTGCTAATTTTAAATGAAATTTGGAGACAATTCCTTTGGGTCTTAGAATGTGTAATTCTTTATGCATTCTATGTGTCAAGAAATATTCACAGTCGTTGATCTGGAATGTCAATAAGAACAGATAAGAAATATTTATCTAGCTACGTCCTATACTTATCTATCCACAAATATGTTTCAGAGGAAAAGCAGAACACGCACACATTAATTGCCTACTAGTATTTGAAGGTTTGTATAAAATGATATAACATCCTTGTGCTGTTGATATTACCACAGTTTGGAGCAGTAGGCATGATTGTGTCATCTGTTTCATGGGTTGTAAACAGAGGAGTTAGTAAGTAACATAGTTAACCCAAAGTTGCTATCAGTCATCAAAACAATGAATCTGATGTAATGAAATGAGGTTCCTTTGTCCATCATGGTTGCTATTCCATAAAAATTTGTGGTTTGATTTGCAGACCTGGTAATATAAAACTTACCTTAAAGTCTGATCTGGGATTCTGAGTTGACAAGGCTTTGGACTCCAACCTCTCATCCAGTTCTTTGCTTCCTCTGTTTCATTACATTCAAGCTATCTCCTGAGCTCCCTCCTGATTTTGTATATATGATTATTCTGTTTCTATTGCTTCTCGGATGTCACTTCTGCAACTTTTTTTTAAATATCAGAAATAGGATTTTTTCATGCATTGGCATTGATTTGACTATGTGGTTGCACAAGACATCCATTTTCCTTTGACAGTGGTGTGTCTTGTGAGGCAAACCTGACAAGGTGAGCTAGGCAGTGGTGGCACGCACCTTTAATTCCAGCACTCAGCAGGCAGAGGCAGCTGGATCTCTATGAGTTCTAGGCCAGCCTGGTTTACAGAGTGAGTTTCAGGACACCCGAGGCTACACACAGAAACCCTGTCTCAAACGCCCCTCCTCCCAAAAAGAAAGATAATAATATCTGAGACAAGACTTCCTTGAATACTCTCTCTGGCTCTAAAAGGAAGGCAAACAGGGATTCTCTTCATGGGTATTGTGCTTGTAATAGCGATTTCTAAAATGAAGCCACTAGATATTACTGACCAAAACCACACTAAGTTGTTGCATGGCCAATCTAAAGGCATGCTCCAGAATTCCTTTGTGTGAACTGATAGATCACAGTTTAAAATCTTGTTCTTCAGGCTATATTTGGATTGGCCTATGCAGAATGCAGACAAACAAATGGTCAATGGACAATCCACGATTGGAAAGCATCTTGGTGCTATGGTTTTTGTACATCTAATAAATTATTGCCACTTGAGGGAGCTTGCATATATCGTTCTTTCCTTGGTTCACAAAAGTGAATAATTCTTGAAGAAATAAAATAAATTGTTAGCATGAAAGAAATTAACAAAGGAAATGTCAAATGAGTAACTAAAGAGGAGTTTACATCAGTTGTTTATTACAGAATGCTGTGAGTCATTATAGGATCTACATAATAAGAGATGCGTGTTTTCCCGAGATTTTGGTTCAAGTTGTAACATATGTTTCCATACAGAATGTTGAAAATTTCTGATTGAACAAAGCATTTATGGCAATCACCAAACACTTTTACAGGGGAAAAATAGAAAAAAAGGCTCTTGAGGACTAATCAAAGCAAGATGGCCTTGATCTTGTTGCACTCGCTTCCTTCCAAATGCCAGCTGGAGTTCCCTTGTTCTAGTCAATGTGTGGACTCTAAGGGCAAAGATGAACAAAGCACCCAGGATTTGTGGATCTAGCGGTTCTTGACAGGTTGCTGTGCACAGCATGATTGATTAGCAGGATGAGAATAGAACTGAGAGGCAGGATGAAATCTTGCCAACCTGTGGGAAATGAAGGTTCTATTAATCTTTTAATTAGGCTTTGAATACAACAAGCTGATTTTTGCTTTTTAGAGTTTGTTCATCACTTTGAGAAATTTAAACTACTCAGCAAAAAGACAAAACATTTATTTAGTATATAATCATCAACTCTGCCCCATGGCATAGGACAAAGAAGTTACATTTTTTTCTTTTAGGTAGCTAAACAATTTGATTATATTGCTCTTTTAATGTAGAAAGGGAGGCCTTGACTTTCCTATCCTAATATTTAAAACAAATATTATTTTCCACTGATCCTGAGATGACTTTGAACAACTTAAGTCCTTGAGTCCCATTTATCTTATTTGCAAAATAGGACAATGTTACCTACATGTAAGCATAATTATTTTTAAACTACTACAGACCTGAGTAACCACCTCACAGCAGGCCTCAAATCTGATTAGAATCCTGGTCAACCCACATGCCCAGGAAAGTCACAGGCCCAAGAGGGAAACATATTCCTGTTGCTTTGCTAGCTGAACATTTTGTTTAACTGCCTTCTGAATATTTACATTGATACCCATATATTAGTTGTGCTTTCTACCATGATCAGGTAAGAATTATCTGCAGTGAGATGGAGTCAGTGTAGAACTCATACCTGGTCAAGTGTGTACAATAAGTGATTGTTGATAATCAAGCCCTAGAAGGGACATGCACATCACTTCCAGCCCCAAGGCTCAATGAACATCATGAAAAAGTTGTAGAAAGAATGTAATATCCAGGGCACAGACAATAGTGCTGTGATGCTCTGGACACGACACAGCCATTAAACGTTTGCAATTATGAATTCAGTTACCATGGAAGGGGTGAAGTTGTGAGTCAATGTATATTTTAACATGAGCATGACCACATCAAGGACGCTAATGCCATGGACCCATGGAACTGGCAAAACCTTCCCTTGGCAAGGCTAAGAGCAATGGCAAAGTCTCCCCCTAGACCATATATACAAATGGTGGACCTTTAGGTGAAGCCAGTGTATGTAGAAACTATCACCAAAACTTCCTCCTCTCATAACCACAATGTGAGATCGCTCCCCTACAGAGAACTTTACTGAGATTAGCTAACTGCCTCTCTTTGTGCTCTATACAACGGCAGTGAGGTTCCAGATGGTGCTCATGCAGCTCCATCAGAGTGCATGGCTCATCTAATTCCCAGCTTTTCTGAAAATATATCTGCCCTTTATTTACTCTCACGTTGCCTCAATCAGGTCAAATCCTAAGCTGTACAGGTTATGCCAACAAATTGAGCCTGTGGGTACCTATACAAAACCCACACAAGTTTGGCCTATCGATATTCTGCTATGTGTGGTACAGTGGTTCATGAGACTCCATTCTTCTCTGAGAGTCCATGGACAGTTAATGGTTTCTGGGGGGAAGGTGTGTCATTTTCTTCAGTGGTATAGCCACTGATATTGCCTGTGCTCTTACATGGAAAGAAGGCTTTTACTGGGTAAGGTCGGGGGAAAAGTATAATAAAGACTGATGGCAGAGGCATATTAAGTATATGAATGTACACAATTTCTAAATTCTAATTTAAAAAGAAAAAGAAAAGCTGCATTTCATTGTGCTTGGATAAATACGAATTGGCTATACACTATTTTTAAAATCTGGTAGTTCGATTATATTCTCTATCATATTGGCATGCTTCGTGGAAGCCTTACATGACTCAGGTAAGATGACTTCCATAAGTAACTGTAATAAACATGAAGAAGATTATCACAAATAAGAGGTAACATGTGTAAAGTAAAATATATTTATATTATTGTACTATTTCTAAGTTATTTCCTATAACAGATTATACCCTAATATCCTCTTCTTAAAATAAATATTAGCATGTAGTTCTTGGTGACTGAAAGGAATTAAAACAATTATTTAAGGACACTATGGTCAATGAAAAAACATGCAATTTTCTATTAAACTCAAGAATGAATTTTAAAATATACTAAAAGACAATAGAAATATAGTTGTGTTATGTAGAGTAGATCAAGTGTTCTTAAAAATTGTGTAAGAGGATGTGAGTTCTAGGCCAGCTTGGTCTACAGATTGAGTTCCAGGACAGCCAAAGCTACACAGAATAAGCCTGTCTTGAAAAACAAAAACAAAACTCCAAAAAAACCCATAATTTAAAAATAGTTAATTTATTTGAAAAGTTTAAATGATCTGGGAAGCATACATAACAAATCTATAAATTTGATTGTTACTGAAGACTAACTACTGACCTATGTTTCTTGATTATCCTAAATAGTTCATAATAGTTTTCAAAAACTAGAATTTTACCTTATATTTTTAGTGAACTGCTTAGGTACAAAACCTTAAACAGGAGCAGAAACATACATAAAACATGTTGTATCAAAAATGGTCTCAAATTTGTATCAACATGCAAAAGTATTTAAACAAGAGTAAAAACATATACAGTGTAACAGAATTGAGTTTAAATTTGTATCCTTATATCAAAATCCATGTCAAGGCAAAAATACCAGAGATTAATAGATTTTTATCCTATATTCCTATATTACCATAAATTGTAGCAATTATCTATGACTCACCAAATAACCAAAAGCCTCTCACCATCCAGCTCTTGAAAATGTGGATATCATGAATGTGGAGAGGACATCTTTAGGGTCCCAGAGAGAAAACTGAGATAATAGTCATGTCTTGGGAAAACCAGCATTAACCTTTGTTGATACATATCACCTGTCAGAATTCAGGTCTTGCCTGGTCAAATGGGATGCATATCATTTGGGAATAAATCTGCAGCCTCTTGTTTCCTGTGTAATCAAAACTCCAAAGCATTTCTGATTTCCATTTGACAAATACATTTTTTGACTTTTTAAAAATTAAGACATTCTTAGATACTTAGATTGCTACATTCCCACAGTCACTCTTTCAATTCCAGGTCTCTTAGTAGCTGTCCTTTTCTTTCGGCAACCAAAAAGTACAAAAATCAACACAATTGCACAAGATCCAGACTCCCTGTGTGTTTCCCATCTCTACATGGTTTACTCTTTTTTTCTTCCTTTACTCTCTCTTTAACACTTTATCATTTTTAAACGGTTTCTGTCTTCCTATGACTGTCTATACCCTTTCCCTTTCTTTCCTAAGCCTACTCACATTGCAAAACACACTGGAACCTGTTGAGACGTTTTTCCTGTCTGGACCTCTTTTACTGCATATCTCCAGTAGTGTTTGGCCACAGGAGCAAACTGTAAACTGTTAAGCTATTACACCTGGGTGCTCCAAATGCAGCTCTATCAGCTGGCTCCACCCACTTCTGCAGTAGGGAAAGCTAAGCCAGGTGGGAGCTTCATGATGAAAAACTGCATTAAACATTTCCATCTTTGGAAGCCCATAGCCGTGTTGCCGCAAGCAGTTGGTTTTTACTTAGCTTGCTGTTTCTAGTTCTATCTAGCTCTGCTGGCTGAAGAGTAGTTTCTTAAAGGAACCTTAGTCGTCTTCTTTTTGTTTTGTTTTTTTGTTGTTGTTGTTTTGTTTTTTTCTTTTCAGCTTTCTCAGGCCTTAGATGGATTATCCGAACCCCATGTTGGGTGCCATTTTGTAGTTCGATGTTTTACTCTTTAGGCTTTTTGAGGGGCCCATCACCCAGCTCCCAAATAACTGTCACACAGAGGCTTATTCTTAGCTATGAATGTCCACCCTTCGCTTGGCTTGTTTCTGGTCAGCTTTTCTTAAGTTTAACCCATCTACCTTTCCCTCTGGGCTTCTATCTTTCTTACTTCTGTATTTCTTACTTTCCTCCTTTCTCCATGGCTGGCTGGCTGGCCCCTGACATCCTTCTCTCCTTGTTCTCTGGCTGCCCATACTCCTTTCTCCTCCTCTTTATACTCTCTGCCTGCCAGCCCTGCCTACCGTTGCTCCTGCCTCACTATTGGGAATTCTGCTCTTTAAAAGAACCACCAGGTGTTTTAGACAGGCACAGTAACACAACTTCACAGAGTTAAACAAAAGCAGCATAAACAAAAGCCACTTGCTTTAATATTTTACCAAACACAGATATTATATACAGTATCTGTGTGTGTGTGCGTGTGTGTGTGTGGTGTGTGTCTGTGCGTGTGGGCATGCACATGTGCTTGTCTGTGCTGATCAGACTACAACATTGAATAACTGTACATGCAAACCAATTTTTCTAACTGAAAACTTTGTTTCTGATTTAATAAAAACAATTTTACTTAAATGTTTTACATTGCTGAAAAATAAACAAATGTTAAATTGACATGTGCTGTCAACATTAAAGGTACTTTCCATGATTTTAAAAAGTTCTTGCACAAAGTCATGACAACAAAAGCTCCCCCTCATTTTCTATTTAACAAAACTATTAAATAATCTAATTATTTTTATTCCTATGGCCAAAAATATGACTAATACAAAATGATTGTATGGTTAAACATAATTAACACTTCATTCAACTTAATAATCAAGCAGACTACATTGCTGAATATTACCTCACACCTTCCATCCTAATAGTTTTTTAAGTGACAGTGATAGACGAGGGGAAAACAGATGCAGTGTTCAAGACTTGTGTGCTGCGAGGAACCCTGAGAGCTTCTTCTCTATGCTTCCCCCATAGTTACTGCGAGCGTCCTTTCCCATAAATCACACTTTCCCTGCACTATATCATCATCATTGGCATCCAAAGGCAGAATCTACCAAAGTATAAATCACTGCTCAAGACAAAGTTGGTCACGCTGAACACCGTCTTCATATTTCTCAGCTTCTGATTAAAAATTAACCAGATAGTACATGGTTTGAATATTTATTAAGCATTGAAGGGAATGGATATCAATCTTCTGTCTTCATTTCTAAAGTGTAGATAAATAATTGCTTGATATGTGCTTCCTAGACTTAAGGTACATTATTGAGAACAGATTGAATCAGATTTAATTTCTTTATGCCCTCAATATGAATTGTGGCAATGATAGGTATACAATTTTGATTTAAAGCGCATTTGAGAACAAAACAAAACTACAATAACATAAATTATTAACTCATTCAATACATTACAATCTAGTGGTTCATTAGGGAAAAAATATGTCACTTGATCTTCAAAATTTAACATTTCCCCCTGGCAAGCATCTTAGAGTTCAATGCAAAGATTATGTGTTCACTGTACTTATCCGAGAGTTTTGTGAATATATGTATTGCTCATTTAATACATGAAAATCCTTAAGACAGGGAAATAACATCTTTATATTTTCCTTTTCAAACTCATGGAAACTGCTATCTGGACTCCAGCAAGTATTTAAGAAGCCAATGCAATTAAACAAAAAATGAGCAATATTCCCATTTTGATTCACTATGAACAAGTGATTAATAACGAAATTCACTTTGACAAATTTTAAATATCTACTAGAACGTGTTATTTAATTTTAATTTTAAAATATGCAGCAGTTGTGAATATACCTGTGGCTTTTATTAAAACACATTCTTGTTTTGATTTCATTACATAATGGCTCACAGTAAGTAAATGGAAAGCACTGCTCAAAATAAAACACTGTATCTTCTTGTTACTGTTCTTAAGTTGATACCCATTTTACAAATACTTTAAAATTCTATGGATATAAAGGCAATAGTCAGGAAATGTATAGTGGTTTCTGCCTATAATCTTATCACTAAGAAGGTGTAGAATGAGTGAGTTCAAGGCCTGCCTCAGTTATAAACAACAATAGATAATAATAGTAGTCAGTAGTTAAGACATGAGGATAGATATATAAGCTATTGAAATTGGAAAACAGTCTAATTGAACCACAATTAATACTTCAAAAATCTTATTAATTCAGTATGGAAGAGCTAGCTATTTCAATAAATAGCCATGGAACTGTGAGGTTTTCGTATATGAAAAGTTAACATTAATCATAGACTCAGATGGAAGATTTGAACTATAAAGTTTGATAAGTCAAAAGAAACAACAGATAAAAACCTGACTATTTATTTCATAAATAGAAATCCCCCAAAGCTACAAATTATGTGAGAAAATAAATTATTCTTTATCAGTACAAAACAACATTGATTTGTGAAATTATGGAGGGTATAGGAGCAAGACAAGTCACAGAGCAGAAAAAAATCTTTCAAGACACATACCTGATACAATATTTGCATTGGAAATTTATTACATCTTTAAAAGAGAACATGTCCTAATCTGGTAGTGAGGCACACCTTTAATCCCAGCACTCAGGAGGCAGAGAAAGGCAGATCTCTGTGAGTTTAAGGCCAGTCTGGTCTACAGAGGGAGTTCCAGGACAACCAGAGCTACACAGTGAAATTATGTATAGAAAAATAAAACCAATAACAACAAGAAAACAAGAGAAAAATTTGAACAACCATTTTTTACTATAGAAAAAAATTTCAAAATTAAAGAATATGCTTAACAAATGTAAGTCGTGCGTGACCTTACTATGCAGCTATCAGGAACACTAATATTTTTAAATGGCAATGACAAATGCTACTTGCAATTATGAGCAATTAAAAACCTTTCAAATTCAGTATTCTGAAAGCAGGAGAAATAGGCTTCTCCAGGGAAGAACATATCAAGTTGTTGTACAATATCAAATGACTAGCACTGAAAATAAACATATAAGTAACATTCCATAGACTGAGCAAGTTTTACTTAATAATGTATATGTATACAATATACATATATGCCTGTAGCATACTATTAATGAAAAAATAGAATGTAAACATAAATAGAGCATTGGAGGGGTATATGGGAAGGTTTGGGTGCAGGAAAGGGAAGGACAAAATGATGTAATTATGTTATAATCTCAAAATTAAAAGAAATAATGAGAAGAGTAATTACTCTTAGCTCATTCATAGAGATATGGAAATATGTTTTGACACAGAGACATGCATGGAAATGTTCTTCCATATTTATTATTATTAGTAAAAACATTCAAATATGCATTAGATAATTAATAGACAAATTTTAGTATATTCATTTAATAGAATATTATTCAGCTGAAACAAAGATCATTTCCATATTAAGCAAAAATTCATGCTCAAGCTTGTACTCATATTTGAGAGCTCTGACCAAGAGTACTGGAAGTCCAAGACAGCTCTCAGCTACCCAGTGAATTATAGGCTGGCTTGGGCTACTAGATACTACATCTCAAGAAAATAAAAATAGAAAATAATGCCTTATTAATTTATTAATATATCCAATAGCATAAATAAATCAGAAAAAATTTAAGTAGAAGAAAGCAAAATAATGCATATTACATGATAATTGATATTCACAAAAGCAAAGCCAAACTTTATAAACATAGAATATAGAAGAGTGTTTGTCAAGAATTTCGAATGGGACCAGGGAATAATTTTGTGTAAGTTAGAATGTTCTAATATACTATACATTTGTGTTTTTAGAACTGAATACATTTGTCTGAACTTGAAACTATAGAAATAAAATATCAGACACACCATACCAACATTGGCAGCATATTCTTAGCTGTCAAATGAATTTTTGTTCAGCTACCCTATACAAATGAAATATATCCCCACCCCAATCCTTTGTATATGCCTTAACTTTTAATTAATTTCAGAATACTTACAAGTGTATAGTATTAATTTACACTCTTGATTTATACAGCACATTTTTCTCCTGGAATTGAACTTTTAACACAAGTACAGGTAGATGTGGCCTAGTTTTTCCATACAGGATAGACTATCATAAAATGAGCCTTTATAATTTTAACCCAAACCAAAGAGAATGGTTTAACTCATCATTACAACTTATTCCTGAGGAAGGAAACATTTATTCATTCTTTTTGGATTAATGGAAATATGGCTCATAGAACAAATCTGGTCTGAACCCTATGTATAGGTTAAAATGCCTCTGCTACATTTTAATTATCATAATAAATAAAGAGGACACAGAGAAGAAAGAATATATAACAGAAAATGGATGAAATACATAAATCCCAAAATATTTGCTTATCAAAAAAATATGTCAACTCCTGACTAAATGATTTCCAAGGGATAATGGACTTAGCTATCACAGATACTCAAATGATATGCTTATTTGTTTATTATTTACTCTACTTACATATTATATTCCACATATACCAAGTGCACAGACTAGTCACATTCATACAGAGAAAGCAGCATGGTTCTAACTCCAAGCTGAAGGGAGAGAAAAATTGCTCTCTGGGTAAAGTTTCAGTTTTTTTTTAAATTTTTTTTATTTTAAATAGCTTGTTTTACATGTCAATCCCAGTTCCCTCTCCCTCCCCTCCTCCCCCACTCCCCCCCTATTGCCAAATCCTTCCACATAGGGGATATCAGAGTCTGTCATTTTACTCTGGGTAGGGTCCAGGCACTCCCCCTAAGAGTCCAGGCTGAGAGAGCATCCCTCTTTGTGCTATAGACACACGAAGACTGTTTGTATATCAGGGATAGACACTGATCCACAGCTCAGGGCCCCATAGGTTGCCCAGGCCTTCTCGCTGACATAAGTTGAGAAGAATTCCGAAAGCGGGTAGTAATGGTAGTTGACCAGCAATAGGAGTTTCTTAGGGGTCAGTGGATGCTATAGTAACAATGGCTAAGGAAGTACATTTTATGTGATGTATATTTAGCCACAAAAGCTTTTGAAAAAATTATTCCAAGGCAGAGTGGACACCATGGCAATAAAGAGAAGCCAAAAAAAAATCATATCTCAAATGTCCACATGCATTAAATCTTTACAAAGAAACATCCGGTAGCATGATATCTGATAATGGCCTAGAGAGGAAATTGCTTTTTAGTGACTTAAGAGTAGCCATGACATCTCTTGAATTACTCACATTGTATCCTCTTGCACCTGGGTTTCCTTTGGAGGTCACCCTCCCAGACATTATCCAGAGCTGACCCTGTTGAGCTCCAGCGCTCTGATGAGCTCATAGCCTAAGGTGGTGTAGGTTTAAGGACTACATTGCAAAAGAGTAGAGCTGTCACAGAAGAAAGTGCAGGAGTGTATTTATTTCTTCACGTAATCCATGCGTTTCTACTTTATGTACCTAAATTTCTCTAGGGAGTGACCCAAATTCACATAATGTTCCTATGTGTTACAGTTTGTATTTTGATCTCTGGTTTAGATGACAGAGGTTTTAATAATAACCAGAATACTCCCCAGTGAATGTACACATACATTGAAAAAATGTCATAGTAATTCAAATTAAAATGCACAATTTCTTGCTCAGAATTATTTTGTATTTCATTTGCTCCTATTATCACTTAAAAAATAAGAGTTTTCAGTTTGTAAGTGAACTAGTTCTGGCCTCCTTAAGGGTTGATTTTTGATGTCACCAGTGAGTTGCCACCTTGAATAGTCTTGACTAATTCTCCACAGGCATGAAAAATACAAAGGATTTTATTTGAATACAGTGGCACTGATTATGTAAATGAAAAACATAATGTGTAATAATAATTTACATAATAATGGAATACCTTCCAAAATCATTCTAATAGAAATATAAATAACAGAGCAAATCTGACTGATATCGATGTTTGTAAACAAGTAGAGCCCCACACTGAGAACAACAAGAAGTGTTCCAAGGATGTCTAATGAACACAGCAGATTATATGGAATGGACATAGGTGGGGCATTGTATGAGTGGAAAGCTTTGGCTCTGGGAATCAAAGCTGTCATGGAGCAGGTGGTGAAGGCTACTCACAAAATCTACATCACCATCACAAGGCCCACCAGGATCTACATCAATAATCACTGGTTCCTTCAGATTTTGCATCATCATCATATGTGGACACTGCTCCAAACTGTGTGGAACAAAACAGGAGGTATTAAGGTAAGCTGTGTGAATACTGTGTGTGGTTGTAGAATGTAGTTTTACCCATCAGTCGCCTTGGGCCCTGCCGCGCTGTCTGAACCCCCAAATAACACACAGGACACTATATTAATTATGAAGCTGTTGGCCATTTGCTTGTTTCTTACTGGCTAGCTCTGACTTACGTATTTAACCCATAATTGTTAATCTAAGTATTTCTCTTACTGGAGAAAGGGTCCAGACCTCTTACTCCTCTGGCGGCTAAATGGTATCTCTCTCTGCCTCTCTTTCCCAGAAGCTTCCTTGACTCCTAGTCCCACCTATCTTGCTTCCCTATTGGCTAACAGTGCTTTATTCAAACCAACCAGATACATTTTTACAGAATGACATCTCCCAACATGTGGTGTCAGTTTAGATTTCTTGAAAGGTAAAGTCTTTCCCCAGGGTAAATGCTCAAATTAGTGTCTACTACTGTTCTGTGTATAACAGCAAACTCAACTTAGTGTTTTCTACATCCCTTGATATTAGCTGGAGATTTAGCCAGTGACTGACATGACCAATTACCCTTAGACATTTTCCTAGCAACTCTGCTCCTTTCCTTCCTAAGGATTTGTCTATGTTACTCAAGATCATATTTAAATTTCCTAGTGACTAAATCAATGTGCACTTGAGAGTACATCTCTTTGCTTGTTTTAAGAAAGTGAGTTGATTTAGTTTAGTTTTTTTTTTGAAGCATCTTATTCTGGATAGTTTAGTGACTAAACTTAGTGACTAATGACTAAGCATAGATATAAGATGCACTTCTGCTCCTAGGTGGAAGATGACCACTCTATTAAAATAAACGTTCAAATAGTCCATTGAAACTGGAAAATAAAATGTCCCAGACACTGAAATATTTTAATATAAATTAAATATTTAATTCCTACAAGATGCATAAACATGGAAAAGTTAAAGGCAAGAGGCAAATACTCTTGTATTATTAATGAAGAACTGGTTTATAAGTGTCTCTGTGAATACTGAAATTTTGAGTAGACAATATGACAATGTCTAGAGATATGTGGAGAAATGCCTGATATCAAAGAAGGTACACAGTGAAACAAAGACCATGTTGAAGAAAAGACACATAACCATGTAATATGAGAACACGGATGAGTTTGAAAAGGTAGATTCATGTCAAGAATTCTTAGGATAGTGTAAGATTTTATATGCTTTATTTGGATGGACAGTTATTAAAATTTTGGAAAATGGGATAAGTTGGCCTGACATCTTTAATATTTAAGCCCCAGTGATGTGTTGGACAATGTTTAACAACATGCTACCAGGGAGGTAGGGGAGAGGGTCTGTGGAGACTAACATATGGTGACAGTGCCCCCAGCACTGCCGAATACAAGCTACCAGTGTAGCACTTGTCTTCCTGATTTGTGCCTTTCAATATTGCAGCCATCAACTATTTTTGCTTCTTGACTACTATACTGGTTATCTGAATATTAAATTTTGACTAACTTCAATTCATTGAGCTTTAAATTGTTTATTACTAATCAATTAATATCTATTTATTCTCTTTGTGTATAAATGTTCATGTGTGCATGCTCCAGTGTGTGTGTATATGTTCTTCCATATGTGTGACTATAGGCAGATACATAACCCAGCACATGAGCAGATATCAGAGGAAAACTCTTTGGTGTCATTTTTTCCTGACTCCCCTGGGATATAGAGATTGAACTCCAGTCATCAGTCACAGGCAGCACTGCCACCCTCAGTGGCACTTAGTGATTTTTTTTAAAACATGAAATTTGATCACTGCTTAAAAAATTGGAGTTAATAGGAATGAACTCAACTAAGCAAATTTTTCTCTTCAAATCTATGTTTTATGAACTCTGAAGATCAAATATTTCCAGTGAAAATGTAGAGTTGAAATTGAAATACGCTATGTGTAGAAAACCACACTGGATATATAACACTTATCGTGAACAAAAGGAGGCACAAATTCTGGAAATCAGTGTTTCGAAAAATTGATAAATGTTGAAATGTGGAATCAAATATTAATTTTAAATAGGTCAGATACTAGACTAATATGTATATCAGCAATTGATTCTTTGTAATGAAGATATTCACATAAATGAATTGGATCTATTTCATTACATTTTATATTTCTATGACTGCTTTGCCTGCATGTATATCTGCACCTTATGTGTGCCTGGTGGCCACCAGAGGCCAAAGGATGTCCTGGAACTGGAGTTCCAGATGGCTGTGAGCTGCTCTGTGAGTGCTGGGAATTGAACTGGGTTCCTCAGCAAGAGCAAACAGTGCTAGCAATTACTGATCCATCTCTCCTCTGGATTGTATTTCCTCAGTGATGATCCTCACTCTGACTCTGAATACATGGTCCACTGACCCATCATTAACATTACTTGGTAGCTTGTCAAAAATGCAGTGTCATAGAGCCATCTGATAGCCTGTAAATATAAGCTTGGCTTTAATAGGTTCCTTGTGAGTACACTACATCTTGAAAACATTAATTTGACAAAGCTCAGATTGCTCTTTGCCACCTTCCCTGTCCAGCTATCTCTCTCATCACTGCTCTGCCTAAAGTACATGGAGCCTTACTTGGGAGTAGTAAGTGGCACACATGTTCCCGTATCACACATGTACATGACTTCACTGTGGCATCTTCCCCGGCGCCCGTGCATCTGATGCTTTAGACAGTTTTTGTTGTTCTCTACAAACACTATGTCTGCCATCACATTTTCCTTTGTCTATTCCTAGTCTACATGTGAACATATTCTTTTTCAGAAAAATTATCCATATTTTTAAATAGCGTAAAAGGAAAACTGCCAGTGCTTTCATTATCGTATCGAGTAGCTCTTGATTAGAGCCCATGAATGACTGCTTTGATTTTTGCAGGACTGTTTTTTTGTTTGGATTGTTGTTGTTGTTTTGGGGTTTTATTGTAAGACATTCTCCCTATTGTTTGGCTAAACTATTATTTAGCGATTAATAGCTTAGGCCGTCTGAAATTGTGAATTAATTGCATATTTGTGACTAGCAACTGAGGCAATTTTTTTTTGTTTTGGTTTGGTTTTTCCCAGACAGGGCTTCTCTGTGTACCCTGGGCATTCCTGTAACTCCCTATGTAGACCAGGCAGGGCTCAATCCCACAAAGAACCACCTGCCTCTGCCTCCCGAGCGCAGGGATCAAAGTGTCTACCACCCCCTCCCATAGTGTTTTATCTAATGAAAAGGCAACTGTAAAGTTTTTACATACGTACATGGAGAATATTAACTTTTTTGTCTTTTGATATTGTCTGTCTAGTGAGATCATTGTCTTATTTTCTTTCCTTAATTAAATAGGTTTCTTTTCACTTTTTATTTGTTGAACATCTTTACTAAGGATTTTCTAAAGTACTCAATGCTAGTGCACCATGTCCTTGAGTATCTGTTATACACTCCTCGAATGGCTCTTTTTTGTTGTTGTTGTTTTTGTTTTTTGTTTTCTTTTCTAAAATCTGGCAAGTTTGGTTCTTACATTGTAGTAACTGTGGGTACTAATTTTATCCCATATCTGAAATGCATTTCTCTAAAGGGAGGCTTTTCCTTGCTAGCCGCTTTGGTTTATCACCCGCCAGTCGCCTGGGCTCTGCTGTGTTGTAGTCCCCAAATAACACAGAAGATACTATATTAATTATGAAGCTGTTGGCCTTGCTTGTTTCTTACTGGGTAGCTCTGACTTAAGTATTTACCCCATAATTGTTAATCTAAGTATTTCTCTTACTGGAGCAAAGTTCCGGGGTTCTTACCCCTATAGCAGCTACATCTTGACATCCTGTGTTTCTCCTACCCAGAGTCCTCCTGGACTCCTAGTCTCACCTATCTTGCCTCCCTATTGGCCAACAGTGTTTTATTGACATATACACAGGACTTCCTCCATCACATTTCTAATCTGTTTGGTTAATAACTTAATGATACCTATTTTACTCACTGTGAAACTTGAGTCACTTCTGAGGATGGGCTTGTGGCCAGGGTGTGTGCCATTGTGATGGCTATGGCTGCATTCGGGGTTCCTTGAACCCTGTCCTTACTGAATCTCCGCTCACCCCTTGCTCCTTTGGCATCACCACTGCTGATAGAGGTCAATGGTTTCCAGTTTTAGTTTTTTCTCCATCCAGGACTCGAACCAGAAACTTCTCTGCGCTCTGGTTTAAATATGGGCTCTTGTGTAGGAAAGGACTTTGATGTTTGCTCTGATTCAGAGGGACCCTCTGAGCTGTCTATTTGCTGTTAAATCTCTGACTTACACTTTTGCTCATCCACACGGAGCGACCATCCTTTTAATCACCTACTGCCAGAAACATTACGGATTTCAAGAGCGACTTCCAGTGTGAAGGTGTGGACTTTCTTGTACTTTGTTCTACAGTCATTTCCTGTTGCGGAAGTGGGTACCTGTTTATTGCTTCGGAATGCTTATCCTATTGGTAAAATCTCTGAGTCACGCTTTTAGAGAGGATGTCAAGGACAGTGGAGTGTCATTCTTTTGGGAATATAAATGCTTGGATAAGGAGCAGAGGCAGGCAGGTACACTGACACATACTCTCATATCCTTATTTACACACGGTCACTGAAGCCTAGAGGATTTTCTTCACAACTGTGTGCCTGTGTGCTCTTACAACAGTTTCAGAGCCTTTAAATACTGGTGAAAAGTTTTTATGTTTTATCTATTTTGTTTATTGTTCTTGTGTGTGAGGACATGCACATGTATGTATACGATGGGAAGGGGTTTGCACATGCCACAGTAAGGGGACAACTTTATGGGGTCCATTGTTCTCTCTTACCACCTTCATGTAAGTTTTGGTATCAAACTTAGTTTCAGGGTTCTATGAGGCAAACGCTTTACCCACTGTGACAGCTCATTATCCCTTAAATAATTTAATCTTTTTCCAGGAGCCATTTTAGTTTGTTTGTTTCCTTGCTTTACAGATCTCACCGTAGCATTCTGGAAACAAATTTCTAACCTTCATTCTAAACTCATCGCACTAAATGATGTACTGTAAAATTAAAAATTCCCATTCTGATGGTCTCCATAAAACAATTTTTTTCAATGGCTAAGGAAAATATTGGCCGTTAGACAGGTTCTTTCATTTACAATTTAGAAAAAAACCAAATACTTGACACATTTTTTTCTTCATGTTTATAGTCTAGCAAGCAGGATTATGCTTTAGTATTATGATAAAGACTGCAAAACTTTCATTGTTTTCAGTGTTCTATTTTGTGTATTATTTAATCTTTGTTGTTGCTATGTCAAAGTTTATTGAGCTACTTGAAATTTTCTTGGGAAAAGGGTACCCTGATTTTTCCTGAAGAATAAAACAATCCTGCTACCGGCTAACTTGACCTTGTTCAAAGTGTAATTGCTAATCTTATGCACTGTGGTAACAGTATAGCTACTTCTGTTTATGCTAATGCAATGTGATATTAGAGATTACCACACACTGTTGTAACAGGACACCTATGTCTGTTTATGCTGATGCAATGTGATGCTGGAGATAATATGGTCAGAATGTTTCAGTTACCTTTATAACCCAAGTTCCCCATTTTCATTGTATTTCATCTATATTGCCATATTTGCCCTTTCTGTGAACTGTCTAAACTAATATTTGGAGGAGTTATAAACACAGAGCTATAAATTCAATTGGATCAGTAGATACCCTCTCTGGGACCTAATTTCCTAGTTTATAAAATGATGAAGGTGAGCAAGGCCAGAGACCACAGTCTACTCATCTCTTCCTTAACAAAGTTTTGATAGATTACTTGGATTTGAAAAAAATCTTTCTTTAGATTTCTTGAACAGATATTTTCCTTTATCCAAGAATGACAAATAAAAGAATAAACTGAATAGAAAATATTTCTATTCTGAGATACACACATACAAAAATAAGTTAAGTCACAAAACTAAACATGCACATAACAGCAATACTGAACTCTGAATTTTAAATTGTATCTAGCACAAAATATTGTCTTGTATCCATGTGTGGGTCACTGACAATTTTTACCACTTACTCTGAGTTTAGAGTCATATCTTCAAACACTCATACTCAATTGTTTCAAATATTCAGTTGGTATATTCATATGTAGAAGGCCATGCCCTACTGTCAGTCTCTGCAGCGATCATTGTGGTAGCATGATTTTCTGGAAAAAGGCTTAGGGACTCAGTAATAAAATAGGACTAAACATTTTTTTAAAAAATTCTTAATTATGTGAATATTCTTCGCACAGGTAGAATGTGAAAAGAGACATTTTCAATTATTAATACATTTTATATGCTACTTACTGTAAAAGATGGAACACTTACTTAATCCCCTTAGTAACCATTATCTTTCTCCAATCATCTTGGGGCCAACTACATATGGTGAGCTGTGAGCATCATCACAACCTCATAGTGTTTATGGTGTCCACCTGCAAGGAAATCAGGTTTTTACAGGATGGATCTGGATCTCTGTAACACTAACAGTTCTGGTTCCATTTTAATAGTGTTTTGTTTATCAAGCAGGGCACAGTAACTGAACCTCTGTTTGATGCATCTTTTGAAAAGACCTTCTTAGTTACGTTTTCTAGTTCAAGCTTTATGCTTGGGATGTAAATCGTTTGCTTTAGCTTTGTAGTAATTAGAGTTTTCACTGAAATCAAATGTCAAATTTTATGGATAATTCTTAAAGACTATCTATAAATCTAGTATATATATATTAATATATATATCTAATGTATATTTTGCATAGACAGATGGAGAGAGCAGGTTCTGATAAACTGTAGCATGAAAGGACTCTATGCAGAACTAATGATTTAACATTTGTTTCTTGGTTCAAATAATACATAAAATAATCTGTTGCATAGTTAGGGAATAAAACTTTTGAGATTTCATCTGTGTCCTTTTGCTCAGCATGAGCCTCCTTTCCAATATTCCCTTGGGGGAGGATAACTGGTTTGGGCTCAAGATCAAGAGAGAGATTAAGAAGATAGAACACAACAAACAAACAAGAACAACACAGCAAAGCCCTGTCTCAGTCTCTGGCTTTACTTCCAAAACCTTAAACCCTTTGTTTCTATATGAAATTCAAAAGCATGGAAGGATCAAGGTAGGCCATGTGAGGAGAAAACCATTCTCATTTATGAGAAAGAGAAGGGAAAGGTTACTAGCGAATGACAGGTAACTGTGTTCAGTATTAAGAGGTATTAAGAACAAAACAGAAGAAGTAGGTGTGCTCTTTGGATGAGCAGTGCTAATTTGGCACTTCTTTTTCTTTTGTTTTACTGTTAGAAATGTAGACAGAAAGGGCTTTTAAAACCCAGATTCAAAAAAAAAAAGAAAAGAAACATGGAAATTTTAGGGTTGGATATGTAAGGCATTGCAAACACAAAACTCTGGTTTACATGCCATGGTGGTTGCACACAGGCAATTCTAGAACACAAGAGGGTCAGAAGTTCACAGTCACTGGTACAGTTTCCCTGTCATATATAGAGGATACCATGTCACTGTTTCTCTGGTTCTCATAATCTTTCCACACACACCCACTTCCAATATGCTCCCTATGCTTAGGTGTAATGGTTGTATGTGTAATTGGGCTGGCCTCATGGCGGTTAGTTTTTCACTGATATTAGGCCAGTTTGTCGATTTCTGAAATGCTCTCCATCTGTTTCAAAAAAAAAAAAGAGCTTCTTTGATTAAAGAGTGAGAACTACACTTACGTGAATGTATAAGGATAAGTATTTAGAATGCAGTTAGGAATTATACCAGTTTAGAAAGTGCCAATAGTAGGTTCTTTCCTAGGGTCCACAATCTCACTAGGCATAGATAGTTGGCTAGGTTTACATTACCAGGCATGATCTCCTTCATGGTGAGTGGGTCTTAAGTTCAATTAGATAGCACTTGGTTACCCAAAGACTGAAGTTTCAGTACTGTAACCTTGGGTAGATCTTGCTGTTCCTGTCTCTGCTGGGGTTCCTAGGTTTTCAGATGGATAGGACTAGTAACTGATTTTCTCCCTGGACAGCATGCGTACCAGCTTCAGCTACTGTGAAAACTAGTCTTTCTCAAGGGAGCTTCTAGATCACTTTGAGCTCAGTTCTATCAAATCAGGTATTAGAAGTGTGTAGTATCTTCAGCAATAGTGTCTGATCACCAAGTAATGGGAGCAAGCAAGGACTATGGCAGAAACCCACATTATTTTGAAGGTTCCTTCTCTTTCTCATTTGTCATATGCACACATACTATCAATTTTATTACGAAGTGTAGGCTTCAACGGACGCTGTAACGATACGCGACACACAATTACTGACAGTAAAGCTAAGTATTTAATGTAGAAAATTACTCACAAGATACAAAACCCAGAGGAGCCAAGCAGTTCTCAGCTAGCTGCCGGACCAGAAGCCGAACTCCAGGAAAAGAGACTGAGACTTCCTGTGTGCTGTCTTTTATGCCTTTCCCCCGTAACGCCCCTAGCCATGCCCAAAAGTGGGCCTGGCTAGTGACGTAGTTCCGCCTACGTATGTATACATCTTTACGTCCAGCTGTATACGTCTTTAGTCCTGCCTAAAGTGGGTGTGGTTAGCGGTGTGGTAAACCGCCCTTTTATTACCTCATCTGTATGCGCCTCTAATAAGTCACATGTTTAATGGCGGCATCAGACTTCCTCCTACAACGAAGACTAAAGTTTACTACAAGTTAAGTGAGATTATGTCTTGATGAAATAAAATCAGTGACAGCAAAAAAAGTTTATCAGAATTTTAAGATGCTATATCTAAGATATTAGTTTTTGCTTGTATATACTGTTCTTGGTTTTTTTCTTCTCTGTGTTATTTATTCAATCTAAGAATATATTTTTGTTTTAAGGTAATTATAAGGTTCATGTATTGGAAGCCTATAGTGGCATAATGATAAATCTTTTAAAAGTGCTCAATTCAAAAGTAATAACATTGATATAAGACATGAACAAAGTTACAAAAATTAATATAAGTAATATTTCTGGAATAAAGCACATGTTACACAGAAGAAATTGTACCTAGAAGCAAAAGGGGGAAACAAATCATGAAATAAAAACAAAAATGCACACATACACACACACACACACACAATGTTTGATGGTTCTCTGAGAAGTATTGGATTCCTCAAATAATTTTACAGTTAGTATACAGTTTCTATTAACTATTTAAATTGTTTTCTCTAATTCTCTTCCATAAATTGTAAGAATGTTTTGACTGAAACAGTACTTGAACTTTTTGTAAGGATAATGTTAATGAATAAAAATGAATTATGCATATATTTAAAAACCCTAATCTATGAGCTAAGCACTTCACTGGTTGTGTTGGCAGTATTGATTACCATGCATGGATCTTCCTAGAAGACATGAATGGTCAAGGTTTTGGGTGTAGTTCAGTGATAGAATAAATGAAGAGCATATATGAGACCATGGGTTCAGTTCACAGCACCGTGAGAAAAATTACAAAATAAAATGTTTTTGTAGCTTTAAGGTTGTAATTTGTGTGTGTGTGTGTGTGTGTGTGTGTGTGTGTGTGCGCGCGAGCGCATGTAAGTGCGTGCGTGTGTGCATGCATGTACTGAACCATAAGCTAATGAGTGTTGCTGTGGAATGACATATACTAAGTGAATTCTGTGACACTTAAAATGGATGAATAATAGTTTAAGCAGTCAATTTATCATGATACATAGGAGGTAATAGTCATGCAATGATTCTTTTCCCTTGATCAATTTTCAGAGCATAATATTATGCCATTCTTTCATTTCAGTTTGTTTTACATTGGTTCTTTCTCTGTTATAATGCATGTACATCCCTTCCTTCTATATTAAAATCTCTTCTATTCAATTGTAGTATTATTGGAACTGTTATTTTACTTGTTGATTTTCTTGTTGATTTCAAAAAGACATCTGTTCCTATTCTTTATAGTTTAAATTATTAGTTTACAGTTTAAACAATATTACACACCCTTGATATTGCTGCACACAATAAACGTAAATATTTTGTGTTTTTCTGAATAATACACACTTGTAGCCTAACTTTGATCAAATTACATCACCAGCAACAGTGAGACAATGGATAGAAGGATGTAAGTTGTGGACATGAAGAATGATATGTCCATCTGTGTGAAACATGTGCACACCAGTAACTGTAAATGTGTGTGGTCATCCAAGTGCCATTTAATAATATGTGTTTACAGGATACTAAATTTTAGTGCATCCACAGAGTTACTAAATTTTCTTGTTACCAAGAATTGCTATTAGGGCTGCCAAGTCCTCAAGTTTACTGTTAAAACTGCAGGAAACTAATCCAGCTGGAGCCCGAGGCCAAGTGGAAATGAAAGTCCAACATATTGTGGCACGGCCAAGTGTGGAGCCTCTGCTTCCTGCTCTTACTGATGAGCTTGGAGCCAAGAAAGAGTTTGGCTTGACTCATAGAAAACTGTGTACAGTGCCTAAAAGAAGTGGTCCTCCTTGCTAAAAGCTAGAGGTGGATGCTTCAAAGATTACACTGGTGATGGATATACACTTTAATGAAGTAGGAATGTGTTCATTTTCTGACTAAACGTAAGGTCCAGAGAATGGAGTCATGGTTTTTATAACAAATACCTGAATGTTTATAACCAGTCTGACAAGACCTGAAAACTCTCAGAGTAATAGTTGACAAAATCTAGGCAAAGTGAGTGGCCGCTGCTCTCTGAGGTAAGTTAACTGATCAAGGAATGCACTCAAAATGATTGACTGAATACATGTATCCTCTGTTACCAGCTATTAAACTTGAGAGCTTTGAAAAGGAAGATGATGGTTAGGTTCAGGCAATAGAATTCTGCAAATCTTTCCCTAAAGTAACAAAATTCTCAGTTTCCTGGCCACTTTGCTTAAAAATTCCTCTTCCTTTTAGAGTGAACTCTGATTTCAACCCTTTGGAACAGGATCACAAACATCTGACCCAGTGATATAATTACTTAATACAGTTGAACTCTGGCAAATTTGTTGTTTTTAAATCACTTAGACACATTGTTTTATAAGAATGTTCAAATACTGAGTTTAAATGTGAGGGCACCAGATGAGCAGCAAAAAGATGGCTACTGACACAACCTCATCTTTGCACTTGAACTCACTGTAACTCCTTACCTCCATAAGACTCGCATAACATTGTGCCTATCAACATTTCAACAGAGATGGGGAAGGGCTTACCATTTTCTTCAGTGACATAGCCTCTGCACTTACCTTTGTGCCAGTAAATAAACTCTCACCCCCTACTCAGACAAGAAACTAAACTAGTGACTATATACATAAACACAAAGACATGAAAGAGGGGAATTTATTAGGGTATACAGGACACAGAGAAGTGGCAATGGACATGATTGAAACTCGTTATATCATGGTATGATACCGTCAAACAATTGAAAATACATAGCAACATTTATGAAATGTATTCAGGAAAAGAAAGCTATCATTTGGATTATTCCAGTGGTTGTAGTCTTAAAGTAATGTAGAGTGACTTTTCGTATTCCAGTAAATGTGCTTAGTTATTTCATTTCTGCCTTATCTTCCACATTATTTCAGATGTAAAAGAAAAAATTAAATGTACAGCTTGTATAATTTTCTTAGTTTTCTGAGTAGATGTATAGAAACTTTATCTACACACAGGGGTATAGATCGTTGTATAACTCAATTGCCATCAGAGAGCTTTCACCCAGCAACAGATGGGGGCAGATGCAGAGACCCACAGCCAAACATCAGGTGGGGAATCCTGTGGAAGAGGGGAAGGAAGGATTGTGAAAGCCTGACGGATTAAAGACACCACAAGAAAGCAACAGAATATTTGGTTCACAGAGACTGAACCACCAACCAGAAAATATGCAAAAACAGACCCAGGTCCTCTGCAAATATGTGACAGTGGTATAGCTTGGTCTTCTTGTGGGACTCCTAACAATGGGATCAGGGGCTGTCTCTGACTCTGATATCTAGGACACATTCCTCCTACTGGGTTGCCTAGTCCAGCCTTAGGAGGAGAGGAGCACCATGGCTGGCTGATATACATAGGAGGGCTGCCCTTTTCTGAAGAGAAAGGAGAAGAGTGGATGGGATGGGAGACAGGAGTTTGGGGGAGGGACCAGGAGAGGAGGGCAGGTGATAGGGCTGAAAAAAATAGTTAATTAAGACACAATTTAAAAAGAATATGCAATCCAAATTATAAGCAGAACAGGACTTACAGCAATAACTAGAACTGTTAAGAAAATACATGCCACATGATAATGGATAAAAATACAGCTTGAAATTATATTAAGACAAATTTCAAAGCATCAAGTAAGAATAGGGAAAACCTCAAGTTCTTATTTTGCCCTGTCTGGACAAACTATTTTCAGCCATGTGAATAATCTAAAGGATGATCACAATAATATATTTAAAAACCATGCAATAACTTTTTCTACTTAAGACATAGCTAGTGACACTATTGTCTTTGAAATGAACCTATGCTAGGGAAATTAAAGATTTCTTATAAGAATAAATATAAGAACTATCAAGCAGGCTGTGGTGGTGCAAACCAGTAGGATTTGCTCCAGAGGCAGAGGCAGAGGCAGGCAGATTTCCAGAGAAACCCCGTCTCAGAGAAATAAATAGATAAATAAAAGTAAAAGAAATAGAATAATAATAATAGATAAATAAATAAGCCACGTAAAGATGGAAAATACACAGAGAGTCTGGATACTGTATGCTATTGTGTTTTTCAGTTTTTTGATTGCTAAGGAAGAAACAATTACTAAAGTACACTTGATTATAAATGTTGCTAAATTAATTCAACTTATATCTTTTGAAAATGCCTTGACTTCAAAATTTAAGTATAATGATATGTTACTTTGGAAAAGATATTTGTGTTTTCACAGAAAATGGAAAGCTGTGGATTCCTTCCAGGCTTCTGTGGTTTGATGAACCAAGACGCCCGGAAGCAGTGGGCCAGGTGTTCCAACAATTGAGACAGCTAAGATGATACAGCCTTACAGACCCCAAAAATAAGGACTTATACAGGTTTCTGAGTCTTGTCATGATCCCCCATGGTATGAACAGCGCCCCCATCCAGTTGGAAGCAGTTTGGAATGAGCGACATCCAAATTCCCATATAGTTTATAAATCTTTGTTTTCATTTGAATGGGGTTAGCTTATAATTGGTTAATGATCACAACCAATCTCCTTTTAAAGGAAAAAGGGGATTATGGTATGGAAATGAATACTTTGTATTGGTATGGTTTATTGATAACAAATTCAAGGTCAATTTTGTGATATGTATATTTCTCCTCTCGATTAAGTATTGTGCTTGTACTGATCTTTTAAAACGCAATGTATAATTAAATACAGACTATAGATAGTCACATATAATAGTCAGAACTTTTAGTTAGGTTAGTTAGGTTTTCTAGATACAGAGATATATTTGAGATAGATAGACAGTCTTCAAACCTTTCAAAGACCTTCAGAAAATGGCATTTAAAATGGTTTAGGGTTTTTTTCTCTTGACAATGAGAAATGTCTGCTTCTGGCAGCCACCAATTACGTCTGAGAGGAAGATGGGCATCGAAGAAACTCGTTATGGAGTTGCTTTTAACATGGCAAGTTAGCCATTTGGGTAAGAAATGCTCTTGCCTAGACTGTTTAACTGTTGCTATATAAACTGGATATGCAGGACTCATAGGAAAGTGACTGCTGAATTCAAATAGTCCTTCAGGGTTCCTAATTCATTCATGAAAGAGTCTATGAGACTTTCTGCAGGACACAGAAAAATGAATGACAGACTGCCAATGCAGATGGACAGCTTGAAATTTCCTGCTTTGCTAAGAAGTCTTCCAGACATACTATGGCTTTATGGGCTGAAGATGGATGCCCCAACGTTGCAGAAGAACTTCGGGTGACTGTCCAGGTAGCGAGATGTCTCTGTCAATCCTAGTGTTTATATATTATCCTTCTGTGGTCTTTGGTAGAGTTGAAGACAGATAGTTATAATCTTAGTTTTCCTTAGTTATGATAAAAGATAAGCTACATGTAAGACTTTAGACTCACAAAGATAGGATAGATGATACTTTCTTTAAATCTTACTAAATGTTAATGGACAGAATATTGTAACTATGTTCTTACTTGATAACTGTTCTGTTATATATAATTTGACTATGTTAAAGTTAAAACCTTTCTTTTTATTTAGACAGAAAAGAGGAGATGATGGGAGATGTCATTTTGTAAATCTGTCTCTTATTGGTTGTTGAATAAAGCACTGTTGACCAATAGGGAAGTAAGATAGGTGGGACTAGGAGTCGAGCAGGATTCTCTCAAGGAGAAACACAGGGAATCACCATGTAGCAGCCATAGGGATAAGAGGTCCAGACCCTTTCTCTGGTAAGAGAAATACTTAGATTAACAATAGATGGAGTAAATACTTAAGTTAGAGATAGCCAGTAAGAACCAAACAAACAGCCAACAGCTTCATAATTAATACAACATCCTGTGAGTTATTTGGGGGTTCAGACAATGTGACAGGGCCCAGGCAGATGTCAGGAAAGCTTCTCTCAACACATCTCTTTAAAACTTCGTGTTAAAGTGCTTTGTCATTGATCACATGGACCCAGCAAACCCTCCAAATCAAAGCACTATGCTCCTATGTGACAGCCATTATTAAATGCTTACCACACACTTCCGTGTTTTTGAGCCCCTGTCTGTTTGATCACTGTATGATGCTCTGCAATGCTGGGACACAAAACTGCATTCCGATTAAAGAACCAAGACAATACCATGAAGACTCTTTGGGGTTAGTTACTTGGCATTTCTGTATTAAATCTACCTCCACCCAAATCAGTAGGCTGTCTGCAAGGGCAACTTATCCTTACTCAGCCCACTGAAACATTCTCATATGTACTTAGAGATAATGTTTTGGCAGTGAGCAAATGGGCATGCTCTAGTTGAGTTCTTTAGTTAATGTTTACCATGACAATTCCTATTTAGAACTGCAGTAGACAAACAAACAAAAGTCCCACATTTTGATTGCGATTTTATATAGGACAGAGGAAAAGTACTTTTCAAATGATTAAGTTTGATGTCATCCTTCTGAGAATGATGTCGTAAGGCAGAAGGTCATGTTACCCAGAATGTGGGTGAAGACTAGAGATCCTCTGCTTACTAATATGTTGTGAAATCAGTAACAGTCTAGTGCCTTGCCTGACCTGACCTTACTCAATGAAATGCGATGAAGTCAGAGAATTCTCTTCTAGAAAGTACAGGTGAATTCTGAAATTTAGTACAGATTTCTTCCACACTGGAAAACTGCTGATTCTGAATATTTCATAAAAGAAAACTAGTGACAGTTGAAGTTGGCATTGAAATTAATATAACTTCACCTGACTGTGAGGATGCAAACTCCGTAGAGATACTTTCATGCCTTCAGGATTAAAGGCTAATGTTTGTGAGCGTGGATGGCGCACAGCTATTCATTAACATATAATTGATTTTGGAGGGGAGGGAGAAGAGAGGCATTCAATATTTTAAATCGCATGTGGAATTATTGTCTCCGGGAGCCACTTAATGGGGAAGGTACACAGAAGGAAAGCTGAACAAGAAGAATGCAAGCGTAAAGACAGCTACAACTTTACGCATGCTATTATGGACAAATGGCAATTAAGATTCTCTTAATTAGCCTGTCATTTTGTATTTGTCATCATAATGTTTGTTTTACAATGCTTTATTAAATCTGGCTTTATGACAAACAGTCTGTTGGCAATGTACCCTGCTGTGCAGCATATGGTGTTGCACCTAATGAATATTAATGCTGTAAAGTGGGAATGGTCCTTGGGGACCGGGCTGATGGCTGGGAAACTCCCGCATATGATATTATTATTCAGAAAGTTTCACTTTATATGTTTCTCATCAGCCTTTTTTTTTCTTTCATTGAGGCCTACTCTTTTGCCTAAGAAACCTCAAACAAGCTGAAAATGCTTGCCTTTTGGCAGTGTGATCCTGCTCTTCTAGGTCCCAATAAGATACTGTTTGTTTCCACTAACTGATTTCCCCTGAGGGTTCTCTTCATCTGCATGCTTCCTACCCAGGTGTGTCTGTTGTCCCAAGTAATCCACTCTCAATTAGACCAGATGTTTCACTTTTATACCTTTACAGTGTCTGTATTTTCAAATTCAGCAACAGGTTCTTATGGATTCAATCTGTGTTCCACCCACATCCAAAGTATTGGTATTAGGAAGCGAAGCCTTTGGGAAATAATTAGATCTTGAGAACTTTGCCCTGGTGGATGGGATTTGGGTCTTTATACAAGGGCCCCAGATCTCTCCCTCTCTCCCTGCCTCCCTCCTTCCCTGCCTCCCTCCTTCCCTGCCTCCCTACCTGCCTCCCTCTCTCCCTCCCTCGCCCCTCACCCCTGCCATGTAAAAAAAAAGAGCTATCTTAAAACAAGGCAGTTCGTCTAAACCTGACACAATATTTACTGGTGACTCAATCTTGGGCTCCCTATTATCTGAAATATGAGCTATTTCTGCCTTTCTAAGTTACTGAGTCTGTAACAATTTATTGTAGCAGTCCACTCTGAATAAGTAAGTGGTCACTTACACAATGAGAATGGTATATTCTAGTTATACCATTTTCTCCTCACACTGTCCCAAGATTGAAATTTCCTACAATTTTTAAATATCCTGATATTTCCTAATTAGAAAAGAGGAAATGAACTGGAGTCAGAAACTTCACAGTATAAGGAATATTTTGTTCTACATCATTATCTCAAACCACACTTTGGAAATCAATTTGTGTTTATGTAAACAAACCATGTTCAATCCAGGGTACTACAAAGTGGTTCCAAAACACACTGAGTTTTCCCCTCTAATAATATAACATTTGGATAAGCACTTGAAAAAAACAGTTTCGTTTATTTCTTTCTTTTAGTAATATAGACAGTAGTTATCAATGACTCAATCAAGAATTTATATGACATTATTTAGACATAATCATCTCACAAATATTGAAAACGTGCAGGCTAAAAAATGTTTTCAAATAGCATGGTATATGCCATCTTTCAAATAGATCTTTTTGTGTAGTACAGCTTTAAAAATGCTCTCATGTGCATCGTGTGAAATGGATGCAAATTGCATGTATAGATCAGCTTTGAAATAATGGGGTTACCATTTATCAGCCTATCAGTATTCTGAAGATCGCTTGCCCCAAAGATAATCACTAGGCCTTCTCCCATTCACTGAGCTGTGAGTTCATTTACTTCCAGTACTATAGAGGTGGGAGGGAATGGCATACATTCCAAAACTTGATTTCAGCATCATCCAGAACAGAACGTCATCACTCAATTCAATATAATGGCAAAAGAGATGTTATCTAATGATGAATAATGATGCCTTTATTCCTTGTTGGCCATTTTATGTTTACTACCTTCTGTACACTAATTCAGTTTTAATAATCATGTGAAGTAAATGTTTCAAAGCATTTAAAAATGGAGTTCTCTTACAGAGTTCAGTCATCATGATGCTGTGCAATGGTGTAAAGAAAGAAGTATGCTTCCAGAAAGTTTGGCTATCGAGAGCTAAAATGAAATTCCATGGTGTGGTCCACATTTCCACCCTTCTTTCAGATTAGTTCTTCATCCAAAAAATGGCTATTTCTAGTATAAGGACTCTTTGTGCATCAATTTGATGAATCCTAGAGTGTGTTGTACCAGTGGGCAGTGCCTAAGAGAACGTAAAACCATGGAGCAGATGGAGAGGAGCTATTCCTTAGTTCAAACAGGGAAAACAAAGATATCAAACTGAGAGTATGGGGGATTGCCTTTTAATAAACCCAATTATATTCTGCTAAGTGCAGTATTGGGATTAATCAGGCAATGTGGTTGCATACAATACATCCTAGACCAGCATCAGGAACAATAGATTTCAGAAAATACCAGAAACTATTCTCTGAGTCATACATGGTTATTTCTCTTTTCTTCCAACAGGGTATTTAGTGAGAAGCATTTAGTAATTTTAAATACAACTATAGAATAAATGCCAAAATTAAACAAGGTTTCACATTAAGCTCAAATTCTTCTCAGTTGAATATAACTTTTGATGTTTGAGGACAGCTTTATCTGGATTTTTAATCTTAAAATATTCTTCAAAACTTGAAGTAAAATGTTTTCTACCCTCTTCTTGCAGTGTAAATGTAGTTACTTTAATTAAATATGCTTGTTACATTTCTTCTTTCATAATTATACCACAATGGTCCTTGATATCATAAGTATGTGTCTAGACAGGTAAATCACACCCAGGGATTGTGTTCTGATACCCAAAGTAGCAAAAACTAACTATACTAACTACTGCTCTCTGAATTGAAATTAAGAGATTGTCTCTAGATACTCTCTTTATTATAAATCCTTTAGTAACTTTTCCATACTTAAACATCTACTAATTTCATCTCATGCCCAGGATGGTAGTTGGAGTAGAAAACAGAGGTAGTTTATTTTCAGAGCCTGACCACAGAAAATAATGCACAACAAGGCATCATTCAGCTGAAGACTGAATTGTATAACAGTTTGCATATTCAGCAGCAAGAGGGAGAGCACACATTTGTGGGGCAATCAAGATTGGGAATAGCAATGTTGCCAAAAATGAGCATTCAAGTGGTCCTTGTTGGCTACTCAGTGTATATGTGATCTGGGTTTCATAGGTCTGCTGTCAGAACCTTCTGGAATTTTGCCTGTGAGAGAAATAAGGTTGGTCCAGCTGCAGTGTGTTTCAGAGAGATAGTGCAAAAGAAAAAATGTATAGCTTTCATTGTGTTCTTGACATGCTGCAAAGGAATGACTAACCTGCTAGAGCTCCATTCCAATAAATACAGAAGTGAAACATTTTTGATAATTCCCTTAGAAAAACTACCCTTTCATGTCTGTTGATCAAGAGAATAACTAGACAGTAATAGTAAATTATACTCAAACCTGAGTATAGAGTGGGAGACACTAGTGTTTTCAACTTGTATGTTGATTTGATGACTATCTTTTATTTTTTGATTTTAGATTGTCAAATAATTTTTATTGCTAATATTGTGTTAGAAATCAGTGAGCAATCTTATTTTAAAATCTCTACATGATTTACTTGGTAAAAAAGATATAAAACAATTTACAAAAGTGTGTGTGGTTACAATTGTTGCAGTATAACAGTTGTATTATGGATTTTTCATATGATTTCCAATGAGTTGAACCACCACTGGAGAATGACTAAAAGTTTCATATTCCATATAAATCACTGAATTCTTTAGATTCAGTTTCTAGTAAGCAACACTTTGGGATAGTAATTAGCAAGCCTATCAATATAAATTGCTTTGTACTCTTTGAGAAAATTTTCATTCTTCCCAAGTGTGGCCCAGTAAAACACAACAACAACAACAACACACACACACACACACACACACACACACACACACCTAACTTACATGGATTCTGGGATCCCATTCTAGTCCAATGTATGCATACCAAGTTTATTATCCCAGGGTCTAATTTTTTATCTTAGGAAGTAACAATATAATTAAAATATATTCAAGTATCTATAGAAATTCTTATCTCACTCTTTAAAAGCAGTCACTATTTACTCAAGTTGGACTTTTATTTTGAGGTAGGGTTTCATTATGTATCCCTGACTGACCTTACTCACTTTGTAGACCAGGGTGGGTCAAATTCACAAAGACCCATCAGCTTGTTCCTCCAGACTTCTAGGATTAAGGGCATGCACTATCATGTCCACCTAAGAAACTCAGTATAAATGTAGTGTGAAGATTGCTTTATTTTATTTTGCTTTTCTTTTCAAATGAGTTGAGTTTTGCTCAATATGTTTGACAATAAATGACAGAACATTAGTTTAAATTAAGGAAAGTTGACTTCAGGAAGTTTACACCAAAATGAGATACATTAATTCATAAAAACAAAGGACCCAAAATCACAGGCACAAAGAAATTCACAGACAATCAAGGATGGGAAGCAGAAGGCTTCGGGTTTTCCTTGCATCCCTCATTGCCAAGTTTAGTCCCTCGTTGTACAGGTGAACTTCTACCCTGTGGCAATCAGAAATAAAGCTGTCTGTATCAAACACATGCACTCACTATCCACGAAGAACTACTTTTCTTCCCTAAGTCCCATTTCCTATACAAATACATAGCCTCAAAGGCACACGCAACTTTTTTTAACGAGAGCCAGTGGATGGATCTGTAATCTGTGAGCTCTTCTTGAAACCACAATGTTGAAGTATTGATAAGGGTGGCAAGCAAGAGGGGAACATTTGTCCAAGTAGTGGATTCTACTATAACATAATATTGAGTCTATTTCAACACTTTTCTGACTTTTATGAAGTTAACATTAATTCTCATGGTTTTAAAGAATTACAACGTTTTTCTGTTAATTGTTGACTACAATCATAGAGAAATGGTAGATAAAGAGAGTCTAGGTTGTTGGCACACATTCTGATAACTGCATTTTTAATCTATTAAGAGGGCATAATAATACCTTTCAATATGTAAACTATCTATTTTTCAAGTTAATAAAAGTTTCTGCAATTGAATATTTTTTGGTGGTACTAGGTAATATTTCAAAAATTTTAGATATTTCACTCATTTGTATGTAAAAGTATAAATTATTTGCAAATAAAATTTAGTCTTAAGGAGAATTTATAGGTTTTCCAAAACTAGAGTTAGTATATATATATATTTTACATGCTACTAAGTCTAATTGATTTTAATTATTCCACTATGGAATAATTAAAGCTATACTTTAGTGAAATTGTAAAATCCATTGTAGATTTCTAAGCCCCAATGTGGAAAACACTGTTAACATGTATTTATTTTTATTTTAAAAATTAAAGTTTAAAATTTGTACTTAGATTACATCAGTTTCAAAATACAGGAAAACAGTGGTAAACAAAAATAGATAATTTTCTTCCACAAAGATTCCTTTCTTTCTTTTTTCTTTTCCTTTTTTTTTTTTTTTTTTTACAAATTTTTGACTCCTTCAGGATATGGGTTATGGGTAGGAAAACTTTTGCTATGTGCTGAAGGAAAATGCTTTGTTTATCTTTGCGTCCTCCCTCACAATAAACACACCATGATATCCCACAAGGATTCATTATGTGACTTTCTAGACAAGCATTTAAAATGTCCTGCCAGTCATTAATCAAGTATTTATCAAATGCTTACTATATGACATGAACAATTCAACACACCGAGGCTGATATTGAACATGATATACAAGAAAATTATAGTTTAGAAGAAGAATGATTGGAAAGTAATTGCAGCTTGAGTCCTTAGAGAAACCCTGAAGAACTAAGACTGAGACCTAAATGACAGAAGTAGCTAACGAACAAAGTATCAGACAGGAGTATGTTCAAGGAAAAACAAAATTAAGCAATGCAACTGAAAAGATCAATCTCTTGTTAAGAAAGAGACACCCTGAGTATTTTCACAATGAAAGTCCATAAGCTTTCACAAATACTCTAGGGCCTTTGGAATCAGACAAGGATGTAATACTGTAAAATGAAATTTTATTTTGAATCCAAATTGTATAGAACAATTTTATTTGGATAAATTGAATTGACAGAAAGAAAAAGAAAATTAAAGGGTTATTAAGTAGGGGAAGGAATGATAGAGACACACACTCTGCTGATTTTAGAATTGGGCTAGCATGTCTCATCTCTGCAAATTGAAAAGGGAAACACTTTAGGTGAAAATTGTCCAAGCAGAAAGAATATCAACACTTCAGTGAAATGTACTACTTTCACCAGAAGACAAAGCCTAATACCAGACAACAAATGGAGATGAACTCAGTAGCTGTTTAGTAAACTAGGAAAGTAAACTCAATGGGGCATGGTTGGGGAGAAAGAAGAAAGCATTATTTGGCTGCAGTGCACAAGGAATGTGTTAGAATTCCAAAGGGAAAATCAACTTGGTGTTTTGGACAGACAGATCACATGGTGATTGCATTTGAAGTTGCAGTATTTGGATAAAAGCACATAGAAATGGAAAGAGACTTGTATATAAGGAAAGCAAACGGGGAGCTCAGGAAAAACGTTGTAATGCAATTTAGAGATTTAACAGGGAAGGAGAAGAGGTAGAGACTGAGTATTAGGGTGAGAGGAACATGAAGGGTTCAGAAGAACTGGTATTCCAAGTGTCATTTTATCATGGGTTTAACAACATGCATGTCTTTGATCAAAGTCTAGAACGGTTGGGAGCGATCATTGTTATTTAAAACCTCTTGTAAATATTGTCAGTCTTTCTTAAGAGTAGTCTGTCCCCTCCTGTGCTTCCCTATGAACAGAACCTGGGCTCACAGGAATAGCTGATAGCAATCTACACTTAGGTTACTCAGCCCTTGTAGAAAGTAAGTGACTCTGGACCACCCTGCTACCTGCCAAAATCCAGAAACAGACCTGTGGCTTATCTAGGCATGGCTTAAACAACAGAGGGAGGAATGTGAAAGATAAAAGTTAGAATCTGCATTTAGGTTACCAGAGAACACAGGATGACCTACACATCCCACTGACCTTGGCTCAGCCAGGCTTATTGCAGCCAGAGCACACCCCCAATTCCTTCCCCTCCTCCCTTCCCCTATATAAATTCCTTTGGGATGAATAAAGTTGTCGCCTTGATCAGACTCATGTCTTGGCGTCCGTCCTTGTGTCCCCTGCCCCCCATCTTTCTCTGAGGTGTCTACAAAACCCAGATAGAGTATCCTGTGGGTTGGGACATAGAACCATGGAATAAACACAGACGAATGAGGAAGAGCGTCAGTAAATATCTGGCAGTATTGGCCACAAAATGAGACAAATCCATGTAGGAGTTGAACATTAATAAGCAATTATAAGAGTATGAAGGTTGATGATAGATTATTATTATAAGATGAAGGTTGGTGATAGATTATTATTGTAAGAAGTCTTTACTTTTTATTTTTCTCTCAAATAAACTAACATATGGGTGTGCTGTCTTAAATTAATTCTCTACATTGGCAACCTCCAGATCACCTTATCATGCATCAGATTGACTTTGGCAGGAAACTGTCAACAAAACTGACACTTCATTGACAATCAATTGAACTTTCATCATAGAAATCCACTTGTTTTGAAAGTTCTGTGATCCATTCAAGGAAACCCTTGTTTAGCTGCAAGGACTACTATAACCACAGTTACTACTAAGGTCCACACTGCAGCTTCAGGAGGCCTTGAATTTGCCATGTACTGAGGCAACTTGTGGTAACCTGAAAAGACTCCACTTGAAGTAACATTAACCTGGGAGAACTCTTTTTCACACTCTCAGGATGGAAAACAATATACCTCCTAACAATGCATCCAGAACTTCACTGTGATTGGTAGACTGTGACCTATGATTGGCTTTAATTGTTTGTCTTTAGAGCATCTCACTATTGGCCAGGCTAGCCTTGATCTTGGGACGTTCCTCAATATCTTGAATACAGACAGAAGCCACCATGTAAGGGAATGGATACTTCATTATGAAAGGCTCATGATTCATTTATATTCAGAGTTTATGATTGGTGGATCTTGAACCTGTTGAGCAGAATGGATATGGTGGAAATATAATCCATCCATAAACAAGCCACTCACCTCTTCCTGACACATGAGCAGATTATTTCTGAGTTATTTTCCACTATTTTTGGGCTATGCCATGAGGCTTGTTTCTGTATACTACTTAAGGTATTAGTGTACAAATCACTCCAAAATGTTTGTCATGAATATTTGTTTTTGCAAAGGCAGTTTTTATTATGGGTAAAGCAGACAGAACTGTCTCCATAAGGAACACATTCACATGCATGCACGTACTTGAACACACACACACACACACACACACACACACACACACACACACACACTGTTTGAGACAGTGGCAAGTGCAAGAAGAAACATGAGAGTTCCAAAGAGTGAACAGATGCTAAGGACCTAGAACCAAATGGTTAAAGCTATAACACCAAAAAGTGGGTAAGAATTAAAGAAACTTGCAGAGTGGTAAATTATTGCCCCATACCCAAAGATATGAGCAATAACCCTATGAAATGGCTGAAGGAAAGACTCTGCAGGAGCTAAAACTGTGGACAATGGGGCTATGCAGAAGAATGATGGGAGATACTGAGCTCAACTGTATCAATAAGAGACACTCTGAAGAGCAGAATGCTAGTGCCAGTGTTTCAAATAATGAAAGTCCTTGTTGCTAACAGAGCTTTGGGGAGCTATCTGAGGTTAAGGAGCTAATGTCCTCAGCACTCAAAATTGAGAAGCTCTGAGAAGTCACTGGGCAGTGGTACTCTACACTCAAAGCAAGGATATTTTACTTCCACGGTGTAGAGCAATAAACCTCCAGCTATCAGACCCCAGGCATAGATGCTGGTTGTCACAGCTTAAAGTTGAACACCTCCTGACTTGGAAGCTGAGCTTGTAAACATCTAGAATTCAAGTCTATCAAATTAAGGAAACTCTATTTTTCTGTGATTTCCACCTAGATAAAGCAAAAAGAACTTTGGGAAATCTATTTGTGACAAATAAGTGAATAAATAATAAACCACGAAAGGTTTCCTTAGTAAGTCTTGCTGTGAGAGAGTACCTGAGGAAGAAGACTTTGGTGAGAGTAAGGACAGAGGAAGATGTGGAGCTGTCTGTTTTGTTTATTTCTCCTTTTGTTTTGAAAAGCATGCAGAAGTGATAGTATCATTTGGGAAGCTGTATGAGGAAAAGATGGAAAAGCTAAGGTAGTGAAATCTTTGCATGCCTAAAAGAGCTTCAGAGGAAGTGATACTTTCCGTGAACCAGCAGCCAGTTGCAGCTAAAGACCGGGGACCAAGGGAACATTTAGAGCAGGGCTAGGCATATCAGCACTTTGCTGTTGACAGAGGTGCTTTGCAAAGGGCAGAGTTGAAGGGCTTGGGAGTTAAGAGATTAGAGGAGATTAATGGACATGCAGTGTAGTGTGGGAATGTGCATTCACTTGATGATGGATGGCAGTGGAATCTGGGGCCTCCTCAAATGGCTGTGGAGAATCAGAACGTGAGGAATGATGGGATTAACCCTGAGAGTTTCTTGAGTGAAGAAGGAAAAAGTTCAAGCTGGAAAACATAATATTGCCATGCATGTTCACCTCCTGCAGCTCTTACAGTTTAGATGCCAAAGGGTGATTGAAAATTCCTCAGAGACCTTCCTCGCTGGCTGAAGGCTGACTCCATGCAATGATGAACTGTAACTTTTATACAGTAGCATGGGCATGAAGTGACTGAAAACAAAGGGGATAACAAGGAATCAGGTGGCTACCTGACAGAATGAAGAACAAGTGAATGAAAGATGTTATTAATAATTCATACACATCCTTTCAGAATGAACAGAACAGTTCTTTGAGATGTGAGGAAAAGTATTTTAAAAAATATTCATTAATGATTTACTTTTTGTTGCCTTAGAGCACAAAGGTATAGAATTTCTTTATTCTTTCAAGAATCATCTGACTAGTCATTTATGAAACATGGTATGAAATCTGTACTTATACCAAGAGTGATGGGATTGTTAATTCTATTTACAAGGTTTATCTTCATTTTCTTTATCAGTCAGTGACGTGCCAACTGCAAATCTTTCTTTCCTTTCTATTGTTTTGCTACTTCTTTCTCTTCTTCTCCATCCTCCTCTTCCTCCTCCCTCCTCAATCTTCTTACATGTCAGTTTGTTTCAACAATCTTTTTTTATTTTACATACCAAGCCCAGTTCCCCCCTTGCCTCCTACCACTCCCCTTACCCCTTCTCCCCCACCCTACCCCTATCCACTCCTTACAGAGGCTAAGTCCTCCCATAGGTAGCCAAAAAGTCTGTCATATCACTTTGAGGCAGGACCAAAGCCCTCCTCCCTGTATCCAGATTGAGCAAGGTATCCCTCCATAGGGAATGGGCTCCAAATATCCAGTTCTGGTCACACTTCTGGTGGTCCCATAAACTCTCCAAGCCACACAACTGTCACCAACATTAAGAGGGTCTAGATGTCATCCAGAGTCAGTGAGGTTCTACTACCTCAGGTCAGCTGTTTCTGTGTGTTTCCCCATTATGGTCCTGACTCCTTTGCTTATATTATTGCCCCTTCCTCTACATTAGGCTTTGATTATTATTAATTTCTTCTGCTGGGGACTGAACCTAGGACTTCATGTCTCATACAATGTGCTAGGTGAGTTCTCTAACACTGAGTTATTTTAACAATTCCATTTTACATTTATTTTGGGAAAGGATCCCAATAATTTTCCCAGACATTCCTTGTTCTAGCCTCATGGTCCAGGCTGACCTCATCATCCGGAGCACAGTTCTGTGCCACCAGGAAATGCCAAACTGTGACTCTATGATTTTTGAAACAAGAGGTATGTGATGTGGGAAGTCCTGTGATTATGGCAATAAAACACTGTTGGGCCAATAGGAATCTAGATAGGTGGGACTAGGAGTCCAGGAGAACTCTGAGAAGGAGAAACACAGAGAGTCGAGATGTAACGCCATGGAGTAGGAAGCCCGGAAACTTCTCCAGTAAGAGACATACTTAGATTAACAATTATGAGGTAATTACTTAAGTCAGAGCTAGCCAGTAAGAAACAAGCAAGGCCAACAGCTTCATAATTAATATAACCTCCTGTGTGTTTATTTGGGACTGATGCGGCTCTAGAACCAGGCTGGCAGGAAGGCTTCTCACAAAGAAAAATCTTCCCTTTACAGGTATGTTTTCTGTTTTAGTTTATTTTTGTGACAATAAAATTATGTTAAAACTAAATTAACAGCAGTTTGGAAGGCTGGTGTCACTGGCACTACCTTTAACCCCAGCCCTAGGGAGTCAGAGGCAGGCAGATCTCTGTGAGTTTGTGGCCAACCTGGTCTACAGGGCGAATTCCTGGACAGGCTCCAAAGAAATACAGAGAGAAAGCCTGTCTTAAGAAACAAAAAACAAAACAAAAACCAGTTTGGAATATAATGTACATTGCTATTCTTCTCTCAGATATTCACCTATCAGAAGCAATTACTGAATTGGTTAAAAATATTTCTACAGTCCTGGAGAGATGGCTCAGCGGTTAAGAGCACTAACTGTTCTTCCAGAGGACCTGAGTTCAATTCTTGGCTCAATGTGGTTGCCAGGAAAAAACATGGTGGCTCATAACCACCTTGAATGAGATCTGGAGCCCTCTGCCAGCATGCAGGCAGAAGACTGTATACACAGTAAATAAATAAAATATTAAAAAATATTTCTACAAGAAATAAAATTCAGGATTTTGTAGTTCAGATTAAAAAGAAGGGGGCCATTTTACTTAGTTACAATTTGTTTTGAACTGTGTTTATAGATGTTGCTTTAAATCAGTCATGTCAATGTTATTACTGCTCAGTTTATTATTACACATATATTTGTTCAAAATTTATTGTTTCCCCACTTAAATATTCATATAAAATAATTTTGCTTGATATGTCTTTAAATTAAAATTTTGATTTTTTTCTATTTTCTACTTAAATAATGTGTCACAAAATACATTATACCCTCTAACTTTAAGATAAGTATATTTGAAAATATGTTAGTTCTTCGTGTGAGTGAAAAATGAAATTATCAATGGAATAATATCATAATTTTAATAAACATAATTTTAATATCATAATTTTAATAAACCATTAAAACTTGAAAACATACCAGTTAGGTATGGGGAAATATAAAAAAAATTCTAGGTGCTTAAAAATAAAATGTGTCACCTAATTTTTAACTTAGCAACTTTCTATTTTGTGCTAATTCAAAATTGCAATTCTCTTCATAAACTGGGATGGCTTTTATTGCAAAAGTCAGAATCTCTGCATGTTATTCAGAAGAGAAGAAATTACCATCAGGAGTTTGAAAGGCTAAGGGAATTTGAGAAACATTGCAGGTAACAGAATAATCTGACAAAAAATACTTAGAAAATACTACCTTTAATATGTATTCAAAAAGATTTGCTCAGTGTATACAAGTGAGACTGTGAAGTCACAGCACATCTAAACAAAGACTTATTTGCTTTAAATATATTAAACCCTGAAAAGAAAGAGTTTAAATGACTAATAAAAAGTATTACACTTCTGGCTTATTGTTCTGTGTGATGCAACTTGAACTAGACAAAATTCTTAGACAAAGACATGAATGGTTTCTCAGCACTGGATCTCAGTCAGCAACAATAGTCACCCAGGAAATCGAAAAGTGTCCCATTGTGTTTTGTAGATGAAATATCTAAACTGCAGGACAAGAAGAGGGAATCCAAGCAGTGCATGGAAATAGAACTGAATGTCTAAGAATATATGTTGTTACAAGGGCAGCATGGGAGGAAGGGAGGGAGGGAGGGAGGGAGGGAGGGAGGGAGGGAGGGAGGGAGGGAGGGAGGGAGGGAGGGAAAGAAAGGGGGAGAGGTAGAGGGAGATGGAGAGGGACACAGATGGAAAGATAGGCCTTGACGTATGTACAGAGACTGCAGCCAAACACACCTGAATACAAGTGCAAATGGGAAATACCTGAGCCTAGGAGAGAACTGAAGACAGAAATCAGAAAGATGGTTACTCTACACTCACAGACATGTTTGAGGGTTGTTTTCTTTGCATTCACCTGTCCAGAAAAATCACAATTCCTAAGCCATCAGACACAAGAAAAGCAGCTTGGCAGTGGGAAAGAATTCATCCCAGAGTAATGGCTGCTCTGGGCTTAACCAACAAATGTTCTATACTTTAAAAAGCCCCCAAAGAAGCAAACTGTCTCTAAGTTACTGGGCATCTTCACAAAGCTTATGAATGTTTATAGAATAACATGGATCAGTGAGGACACTCAATCACGTAAAAATCACCATCAAAATGATTATGCATGCAATTAAACAGAAAACAGCAACCCATGGTGTTTCAATAAATTACAGAATGAGCTGCAGCGGATATTGAAGAATTTAATATATTTAATAATTAAAATGAACATTGAGCATGGCTAGGAACAAAACAGAAAAGAAATCAAAATAAAAATTCTAGACAAGGAGACCAGAATATTTGAGATTAGAAAGTCTCTGCACATGATCAGTTTAGAAATATAACACTGAATTTGAAAATAAGGAAAGAAAACTATTAGCAGCAAGCAGGGAGTATAGACTGTTAAGGTACGGCATGGTGTGAAGAAGCCTACTGCCTGTGTAATGGGAGGCCTTCTGAAAGAGGAAACCTAAGAACTAAATGAACACAAATCATACAGAAACTAGGAATGGAGGCACATGCTTGTAATTTCAACCCTTGGGAAGTAGAAACTAGAGGATCAGGGGTTCAAGATGATCATCTTCAGCTCTGGGCCAGCCAGGACTCTATGAGACCATCTCTAATCAAAAGAAACACATAAAGAGTCCTAAAGAAAATTGCCCTATGCATGGGGGACTCATATTGCTTAAAGTAAGGTAAATAGGGGTACACTGTAGCAGAGGCACAGAGAAAAATAACAAGCAAAACAAGAAGCATACTGTATGGGCTGGTAAAATGGGTCAGTCATTACAGACTAGTTTCCCCACCAAAATTCAGAGGAATCCTGCTCATAATCATGAAAACAAATAAAACCCTAAGCCCTGGAGCAACTAGTAATACAAAAGGCAGTTGTATATATAAAATATTAAGATTATACATAATACAACAAAAGTGACAAGGTAAAATTTCTCTATCACAAAGAAAGAATAAAAGGAGGAAAAATATGGCAAAGAAGACATGGAGCAAAATTAAACAAATAAAAGCAATGATGGGTTTGATACCAACAAATCCTTTCCAGTGATAATACAAAATCAAATGCCCTGTATACATCATTTTGAAGATTTGACTGTAAAACAACACTCAGTGTATGTCACCAATATGATATTTGGGTAAAATATATTATGATTATAAAGACACAGATGAAAAGTAAATGCTTAAAAGCAAAAGATGGAGAATGATCTATCTTAGTAGAAACCAAAATCTACTAAAGCAAAAAATATTTACTGTTCCAAATCTCAGTAACTTTCATACTATAATAAAATCTTTTTAATACTTTTTTCAGAGTTACTTATAGAAATTCAAGTAAAAATAAAAAGATTTGGATAACTACAAAAACACATGTCCCGGTTGTCTTTTGTCAAACTTTACAAATCTAGACATATCTGGGAAGACAGAACCTTACTTGAGATGATACCTCCATAAGATTGCCTAGTAGGCAAATCTATGGGCCATTGCCTTAATGACTGATGTGTGGCAGTTTGAATGAAATGACCTCCATATGCTCATATATTTGAACACTTGCTCCTCAGTTGGTGGAGCTGTTTGGGAAGGATTAGGAAGTGTAACGTTCTTTGGAAGAAGCCTGTTACTTCAGATGTGCTTTGAGGTTTCAAAAACTCATACCATTCCCAGTTAGATCTCACGGCTTCATACTTGTGGATCAAGATGTCAGATTTCAGCTAGTACTTAAAAATCCTATGGAACTGTGAGCTCCAAAATGAAAAGTTTTCTTTTATAAGTTGTCTTGGTCATACTGTTTTACAACAACAATAGAAAAGTAAGTAAGACAATGTTGGCAGGGAGAGTCCAGCTCACTGTGAGTAGCACCACTCCAGGGATGGTAGTTCAAGGCTGTATAAGAAATAAGGCAGAACTAGTTAGTAAACATCATTTCCTCCATGACTTCTGCTTCACTTATTGCCTCCAGTTTCTGTACTGTCTTCCTTGGTGATGGAATGTTACCTGAATGTGTAAGATCAAATAAAGTATCTTCCTATGGCCATGGTGTTTCATTACAGCATAGAAATCAATAACAGCATTGTTGGAAAGCATGACATACTTTAAAGCAACCAAACACCACACAATTCCACACACCAAAATGGAGAACACACATTAACAAGTAGTTTCCATAGTTCATATTATAGACAAGTTTCAGTACACTAAAATAATTCAATCTTGTTCAAAGTGTGTGTTAAGAGGACAATTGAGTTAATCTGGAAATTAAGAACCAATGATATGTGGTAATTATGAAGACTTTTAGAAATCATATGTGGGTTGTGGAGCACATCAAAGTAGAATAACATGTTAGACTTAATAAAAAGTACACAACATATGAAAATTTGTTTAACTACAGTTAAGGTAGTGCCTGGTGTGTGATTTATAGTGTTATAAACAGACAATAAAGAAAGATTTTTTTTCAAATCAATGGATTCTACATCAACCTTAAGGAAATATTAAAAATAGTTAATCTAAAACATTTCTTTCCTCAAAAGGACAAAATAATAAAATAAAAAGGAGAGGTAATTTAAAAATATAAGCACAATAAATAAAACTATTAAAATCAATGAAACCTATTCTTATGCTAACTAAAAAAAATTGGGTGAAGAATAACAAATTTGAAAAAATCTAGAGAAAATTGTAAGGATACCAATATATGGCTCAAGAGAAGAGATCTAACTAAATATTCTGTAGAAGCTAAAAGAATTATGTAGAAGTCATGAACGAATAACAAATCTGAGACCATACATGGAAGATAAAATTTTCTTGAAGTAGAAAATTACTGAAGGACAATCAAAAAAAAGTAAGGCCACACATGTTACTACATTTTGTGTGGGGCTGTAGTACAATGTGTGGAAAAGTAACCCAGAGAGGGCTGACTAAAGACTCCAAAAAAATGTTAGGTCCTAACAGATATGCTACTTTCTTAATTTGATCATAGATTTACAGATATGGTTTGTATCAAAACGTGCCAAAGTATACCTGTGAAACAGTGACAACTGATTTTTAATATGTCTTCCTCTTTTAGCTGTAAATCTGGATAGTTATGCTTACATGTTAATGTAGTTTTATGAACATTTCCATGCATTATGCTGGAAGCAAATTTCTAAAGCACTGATTTGGCCTCGTAGAACAACAATGTGTTTCAATGTGTTTTCCAGCTGTTGTTGTTGATTTTTTTCTGTATCCTGTAGATGTAATAAAACTTGAGTCATCACAAGCATATTCTCCATAAGGGTTTTTATTCCTAGGACCTGTGGTAGATTATTCTTTCTTCTTAAGTCGGTACTTTGTACTTCATTTGGTGGAGTCTAGTCATTTTGTCCCTTTTCTTTCTTTAACTTTCCAAAATACCATTGACAATGAATAAAAGTGATTTTTCCTTCATTTCAAAGAATAGAAGCTGAAAATGATGTTGCAAACTCAGTCTCTAGCATGAGAACTGACATGCAATAATTGCGGAGTGTTAACCGTACCAAAAGTGATGTGACTGAAGGGTTTATGAAACATCCATATTAAAACTCACTATCTTGTAATCTGATTACAACGTATAATTTCAAGTGGCACACTTAGAAATCACAAATTAATTAATTAACAAAAATCCCAGGGCCAGTTGCAAAATATGTCTGTGTGAATTGTTGATCAGAAAGGTCCAACAGTTTTCAAACTAATAAAAGCTTTTGGCATTCTTCTTAGCTCTCTACCATAATTAGATGATAACGCATCGCATACTTTGATTGCCAGGTTTAGAGTGTGGCTGTTGTTGTAGAGAACTCAGCTTCAATTCACAGCACCCTTATGATGGCTAAGTCCAGTTCTAGGGCACCTGATGCCTTCTTCTGGCCTCTGTGAGCACCAAGCATGCATTTGCTTCACAGATATATATGCAGGCAAAACACATATGCACATAAAAATTAAATTAAAATTAAAAGAATGCATAGATTGAAGTTGTCAATGAATGCATTTTCTTTTACAAGGTCTCTAAAACAATCACACTATATTTTTAAAACATGAAGTTTAGCAGCTATTATTATAATTATAGGCTAAATTAACAGTAGGATCTTTTAAAATGATAATACATAATTATCAATAGTTGCAAACAGATCATTTAGTTATGTGACAATATAGTATAAAGATATGAGAGAAACTCATTGTAAGTAAAGATGACATATAAATGAGAGAGTATTCTAACATAATTCCACAAGTTTAACAGAAACGTTACCTTTCATATATATTGTATCTAATAATTATACTAAGTTCTCACATAAATGAAATTAAGGCAAAGATAACATATAAAATAAATTTTATTCTTAATTTTTGCATTGTAAGTTGTTAAACTTAAGAAAGATGAACTTTTCTCTCATATTTTATGACCATTATCCTCAAAACACTTAATGATATTGTGTTCATAATTCAAATATTAAGCTATATTTTCAAAGAACTTTGCCAGTACTAAAGGCAAACACACAGGTTAGTGTACTAAATTAATGTGTGAGAATGAGTCAAAACTGAATAGTAGAAAAGTAAATGAAAATATAAATGCCCATGTAAGATACAGAAGTGAGTTAAAAACACACTTTACAGCTGTTACTGTTATCATAGCAAAATCATAGAGCCTGGCCCATGTTTAGTTCATTAAAGACCTCATTAGAGAAATGCCTTGATTTCGACCTCAGCTTCTTTCTGTGACATGGTATTTAACCTCAGTTAAGTGTAGCTCAAAGGCAATGGAACCACCTAAATAATTTCAAAAAGGACAAAAGACATCCCATCCAACAGAACCCATAGAACAAAGGGCAAACGATTCACACAGCAGCTGCAGTCTGAAGGTCGGAAACCCTTCATAAGCAAAAAGACTCTGCAGGGGTTATTTAAAAAGAAACTGAATTTGATTCTGTTACTTTTGCTAATCCGCTGTCTAACATTTTCTTCTCAAAGGGATATACACAAATAAAAACCTGTAACTTATTCTGAGTGAAAACACACAAAACTGCATGATTGATTAAATGCTGTCTTCACTTTCTGTTTTCCAAGTAAGCAACTCAAATGAAAGTTCTTTCATCTCTTCACTATAAAGACTATCCCTGGTAGAAAAGTGTATCGGAGGCAGATGACAGAAGTGAGGCTTAAGGTCATAGGCAAATTTTCAAAGACATACATTTCCTGATAGTTTTAATATATAATCCAAAGGAGGAAACCTCTCAGAAGTAGGTCAGAGGATACAGAGAAACTCATGTGGAGGATGAACATAGAGAGATCTGAGTTAAATTCAATGTGAAGACTATAGGTACCAAAATTGTACAGTGTATAGAATTCCCTTGAAGAGATTAGAATTCAGCTATTCTCTTCATAAAAGGAAAATGAACAGTAGCTAGGTGAGTTGGTGGAATGTTTGCCTCACTATGATATTGTCCATTTCTTCTGTTATTTTATAATATATCTTCAATATACATTATTAATTGTCTAATTTTTTTCATTTGAAAATAGTTTTGAGATTATATTCCAGCAGGTAATGCAGGTCAATATATAGTGATGACAGATCCATAGCCCCCCCAAAACACAGAGGATATGTGTCTTCATAAAGAGATCTGTGCCTTTAGAAATAAATGAAAAGATCTTGGAAAAAGTCATTTATTTGAAATGAACATGGTAAATTAAATTGCTCCCATCTGTTATATATGAATTTCAAGTGGTATAATAGATGAACAATCCTCATAACATTTTCATTTGGTGTTCCCAGCATTTTTAACATAGTACATATGACAATTCTCACATAATAAGAAGGAGGTTGTGGGAAAATTGGCCTTTATGATTACAAAGGATACAGCATTATATGGAAAGAAATCCTCAAAAAACTGCAATCTCAAAATAAGCACTAGAATGTCATGCAGGCAGGTTTATCATTTAAAAGTGCTTGATAAATTAGAATGCAATTCTAAGTAACAGATATGATTAGAAAAATGGCAGAAAGAGAGAAAGTAGGAAATGGACAGAAATAATAATAGCAGAAGAGACCATTAATTGGGATAAAGTACATCTCAAAGCTAGACATCAATGATGGCATTATGAAGAATGACACAGATTAAAAGGCCAAGGTTATCAAAGCATGTATGAAAGAAAATTGTTTACTATAAAAGTCTTTCAATATGTTTCAGTACTTAAAAATCTGGATGTGTCAAAAATATTTTGTCTTATCACAGCTCAGTGTATCAGTGCCTTTGAACTCAGGTAGGACATGGCACAGTTACCTGTTTCTCTGCCATCACATACTTTTGACTGATTTCTGGACAAAGAACTATTTGATAAGTTCATGAAGGATTGCTTTAGTTTTTGTGGTCTATCAAGGCTTAAGTTGTGAGCTAACTGGCTAAGAAATGTAAATTAGTACTTTAGATTAAGTTACAACTTCTCTCAGTCTAGGAAAACCTTGAGTATGAAACCAATATTTTTGTTTTGTTGTTTTAGAGAAGTCTGATTAATAACTAGGCTGGCCCATAAAAGCTCACCCTAGGTGATTATTCTTTAAGAGGATATAGGAAGACAGAAAGGATTAGTCTCTGGAAAGTACCCAAATCATGGACAAATATATTTGGGTATACTTATTCTTATGCTTCCTATTATGTCTTAATGATCACTTTGCTCTTCTAGTATTCCATATACTTGAATAAAGTCCTTATTGCAGGTTTCTTCTAGCTACCAGAACACTAGGATCCCATCAACTCAGTTCAAACAAAGCCTTTACTGTTATTCTATCCCACAGTATGACCAATCATGACTGTGGGCAGTTGTGGAAACTCTCACTTTCAGCTAAAGAATAGTGAAGATTTTAAAGAGTGCAGCTCTCTTCCTTTAGATCTGTAGTCCAAGACTTTTGTTTCTCTTCTAGTATTGAGTTACACATATGCAGAGGAGTTTTTATGGTTCCTTCTCAGATACACAGGAGCGATTGCACATGCACACATGTCCTATTTGTATGCACCCCCTTCCAATTTCTGCTCTTGTGACTGCTTCCTTTTTCATAGTTGCCGTGCCCGCTGTGCAGCCTGTATCAGGGAATGTGGCAAGGGTGTCAGGATTGACAACACAGAGACCAGAAGGCTCTTCAAGGAGGCTCTCCTTTATTCCTACTCTGGCTGGTTATTACATACCCTGACACCAGAGGTGGAGGTGGGTGGGTCTGAAGAGGCGGTTAGTCTTTGGAAAAGGTCGAGGACTGGACAGTTCCTGTGGGCCAGCCCTTTTCAGGAACTTATTGCCCTGGGCATTGTATTGTTTTTAGTAAACATGTTTTTAGTAAACATTGTCTTATAGCTGCCTGGTCCCAGGATGATGGGGAAGTGGGTCTCTGGCATAGGTCTGTTGTCCTCACACATAGTATCTCATAACAGAAGCAAGTGTCTGCAGTCAAATCTCTGTCTAAGAAGTGTGTTCTCTTTAGTTGGGTAAATCAAGACTCCATTTTAAAATTCATTCTTTCAGGCAGTGATTAGAAGAAACTGTAGTGAAATGATTATGATCTTGATGAAAATGAAGCAAAATATAACAGTACCCCTTTAAGAAAAAAATTTAAGTGTGTGTGTGTGTGTGTGTGTGTGTGTGTGTGTGTGTATGTGTGTGTGTGCCCACGTGCCTATAGAAGCCAGAAGAGACCATAATATATACAGGATGGGACCCCTGATAGCATTTGTTGTGTTGCACATTCTTTGTAAAAACTATTGATTGTCTACTTTCCTTCACTCTTTTTATGGAGCTATTTAGATATAGAAGTACTGCAAAAATGATGGCTTAATCACTTCCAAAGCTACCAAGCATAGTGACTAAAAAGAACCATGCTTTTAAAGCACGTTTCTGTAATTAGTAATTTATAGCCCTCTCTGTGTCTCTTTTTAGCTGGGTTAGCTCTATTAATCCATCTGTTGTGAGGATTTGGCAAAAGCTGAATATCGTGAGTGCTGGAGATAGAACTGTGTGTGATATGATGCCTTTGACTCTAGGGAATGCAGGATCCACCTGGGGAAAAGTAAGATGTGATGAGAGAAATAAAGTATTACTGTGGCAAAATGTGGGGTAGGGAATGCTGGGGTCCAGCCTGTATCAGTCCTACGATGCAGGGATCATCTATTCTGGACTGATGTCTTTGAGGCTGTGCTGGGAACCAGTCAAACAGCCTCCCCACACCTCCCACCCCTGGTCTCACCCTGAGTTGGTGAGTGTGGATCAGGGAAGTCCTATTATCATGTATAGCGCTGATATCAAATATTTCCTTTAATCCTCGAGACACTCCTAAAACTGCAAGTCCTCAGTCCTCACTAGCCTTATGGCCAGTCCTACTCAATCCTAGGTAAGCCTCTCTAGTCCTCAGGATGGGTGTGGGCCCACCCAGGGTCCAGGTCTTTTGTTATACAAACTAGAACTCATTCTCCACTGTGGCCAGGCCAACTGGAGGTAACCAGCCCACATGTAAAAGACAATAGGAGATTCGAGATACTGGAATTCATCTGAGGCCTCTATGGAAATATCATGTTCGGCCTGACAAGGGAAACTCCGCAAATGATGCAAACTGAATATCTATTCAGGTCTGGTAGATGCTTGATGATCATGCTCTTGAAGCTTTCCAGACATTCTGAAGAAGAAATAACATGAGATGGTGCTGAACTCTGGTCCAAATGAAGGAATTAGATTTAATAAAATAATATTACTAACAGTAGAAAGTGTTGTTCTATGCATCACTAAATTTTACTACATTAAAGGATTCTTATTTGGATGACAGATGAGGTATCTAGATGTAGTTTTGTTTCTATGATGCAAATTTCAAATTTGGGTGTAAATTTCCTCAAGGACATACTAGAAAAAATATTAACTAACTTTGAAGATGTATTTCACTCCAATAATCTGAAAAATATTTCACAATATTTGCATTTATTCTAACTTGATTCAAACTCTATGGTTACAACAATTCCAAGGCCCTAGAGTTCATTGTGAATTGACTATTTGGAAAGAATGGACTAACAGGTACAGGAGACCCAAGAGAAGGTTATGGTCATGATACATTGTATACAAGTAAGAAATTGTCAGATAGAATTATCAAACTTGCTAGAACCATTTTGGGGATTAAATTTGATCCTTATATTATTCAATAGTTCACTTTCTTTTTTAACAAACTGATCTTGGAGGATGCTGTTGTCTTTCCTGTTTTATTATTCAGGGAGCTATTCAGTGCCTAAGATTCACATGGTGACTACCAGTTAGTTATCACACAGAAGAGTAGAAGAAACAAATGGCCCCTCCAAAATTAAAGCCATAGCATAGTACATTGTCTGTAATGTGTCTATCATCTCCACATGGATGGATTTTAAAGGACAAACAAATACATACATACAATGTACTAATTCCCATTATTACCCCCTGAGCTACCACAGTTTGATTTAGGAAGTCATTGCCTATGTCTAGTTATTGAAATGTTTCCCCTTTGCCTTTCTCTAAGATTTTAAAGTTTCAGGTCTTAAAATGGGGTATTTGATTCAATCATACTTGATTTTTTAAATTTTAAATTTTTATTATTTAGTTTTATTTCTCTGTATATCCCGGGCTATCTTGTAACTAGCTCTGTACACCAGACTGGCCTCAAACTAAATGATCCACCTTCCTCAGTCCCAACTGCTGGGATTCTATGTGTGTATCACCACACCAGACTATATATTCTATTTCTATATAGAGTGAATCTAGACTCAACTTTTTTTGGGGGGCAGCATGTAATATAAGGTATATGATAAATTGCTGGGCTTTTCTTGTTGAAAGCAAACTCTAGAGGTGAAGAAGTATCCATTGTCCTAGACTCCAGAATGTTATTTAAGAGCCATTTGAAACTCCTAATTCTGTTGTAGTCTGATGCCTTCCTCTGAGAATGGATGAAAGGAAAATGCTAATGAATATGAGCATTAAATGCGTTGTATTCTTGAAGACAGCTAGAAGGTAAAATATTTCCAACAGACATTTCTCTTATCACACAGCCCATCCATGCTAAGAATGCTCTGCTTTCCATAGAAATTTTTCAATCAGGAAGTCCGGTGTAATAGTGCAATAGTGAATTATGGGTTTCCCAAATCCTTTCTCATGGATGGTGTAAACACATAATTTGATGATGTTACTTTTGCTTGCTCTCTTAATCAAACTACTCCAGTCATTTCTGCTGGGTGCTGTAAGTGTCCAGTTTGATGGTTTTGTTTTCTCTATGTTGCTTCAATGTATACACTGTATATATACATACTACACTTATTTTTACTTATAGATTTTATTGTTATGTTCTTACTAAGCTCCCCAGTTTCAAACCAAAAGTATAACTTTTATAGATCATACCACATGGAAAAATGTGTATACCCAATTTTACTAGCACCATTTGTTAAAGACACAATGGGATATTATTTAGTTGTAGGGGGAAAGAAAATCTTCTGGGAAAATGGTTGATGATGAAACAATAGTTCTGAGGGAAGTAGCCCAGATCCAGAAAGACAAACATCCCATGTACATTTTCTATATGCAAATGATAGTTTTGAATATTTAGATAAATATTTAAATTGGAGTACCCATCAAAGTCAGAGAACAATAAGGAACATTAGGGGAATTTCAAGAGAGGATGGATAGAGTGTAGGTAGAAGGAAAAAGGACGGAGAATAATGGAGTTGGCAGGGTTAGACTGGGTGGGGAACGGAAGAGTAGAATAGAGGGAAGACAAAAAGCTGGCACTAAAGAACTTTGAAACTGCTATATAGCAACTGACTACTGAAGAAGCTTCCATGTCTATGTATATATATTGTCTTCTGTTAAATATATTATACCTATCCCATAACAGAAGACAATGCTTCTCCCAGACAACATTAGCTATCAAATAAAATGCTCAGTGCCTAGTATGGGCTCCCTCTTTGCAAATTGTTGGTTAGTAAGAACTCATAGGTTCCCTAAACTATAAACTATTGTTATTGCTTTTGGTTAACCATTACAACATGATGATAAGACCCTACTGCTGAAGACAATTACATATTTGAGGTAAAAAATATGGAGACATCAAGCTAGTACCAATATGGAAGCTGCATCCCTACTGAATAGCTTTCACAGTGCTGGTCAATTCTGTGAACACTACTAGTCAAGACAAGGAATCATATTCCTACCTAGATGCAAACTCTGCAAAGTACCACTCCTGGCAAAATATTTTCACTGGTACAACATTTCCATGAATGCCATGGGAGTAAACAACCATTTTCAAATTAGATTTAGTGACTGTTCCACAAAATGGAAATGTGTAGTACTCAAAATCTCACTACATCGTTGGCCCTAAGGGAGAAACTAATTTTATTATTCTATTGAATAGACACAATGTGAAACTGCTGAGTTTTATTTAGATTTATAGATTAATGCATCTTTCAACCCTGGTCAGAAAAGCTTTTTCTAGTGAAAGGTGATAGTGATAGATACTAAGGACCAGCTTGTCAATGAGAAAATAAGGAACTATGGAGTGCTTTCCTGCGAATGGGACACCTCTATGACACCACCTTCACCCAATGCTCAGGCATTATCATGGAAGAAAGGGCAAAAAAGGTAGAGATAGAGGTAGGAGATGACTGCAGTGAAATAGTGTTTGTCAGATATGAGAGGGCTGTTGCACACATGAATTCATAGCAGTTGTTACTTTGTGAACAAGATCTTCACAAGGTCGATCCAGCACAAATGGATGACATTCCCATGGAGTTTCATTCCTATTGGGGAACTCCTTGCCCTTGATGAGTTTTAGGGGTGGGCAGGTTAGTTTTCTACAGGAATGGAGCCCCTGAAATGATGGCCATTCATGATCTAGTAGGCAGTATAACACCAATGCACATAGTGGCAGCACTAATTGGATTCTGTGGTTTTAAAACAAGGTGCATGCATTTGTAATAGAAAAGTACTTGAGATAGGAGAGACATTAGAGGGGAGAACATGAGGAGCAGCTTTTATCAAAATGTGTTGCAAGCTGGTTTGAACTTCAAATAATATAAACATGATTGTTTTTCTCCCCAATGTGTTTTTCTTTTTTGTGGCAGTTCTATCAAAATTCAAATCAATTTAGTTGCTTAAGTATGTTAATTTATTCTTAGTTTTATTCCATTACTCTCTGTGGTTCGTGCTATCAGGTGTATATTTTTCAAATTATACTTTCTCCCCCTTTCCTTACTATATATTGAAGACAGGTATAGTGACATCTTCAATATTGCTTTTTGTGGAGGATTGCTTTGCTTAGTCTTAGCACCATTTTAGTAGCTTGCCACATTTTTTTCTTTTAATTTGGTTCAATATATTTCTTAAAATTTCCTACAGAGACTTGTTTATTGACTCAAAGACCATGCAGAAGCATTTTCTTAATTTCCATGGATCTGAAGATATTCTACTTTATTGACTCCTTTTTATTGTGCTGTAGTAAAGAACACACCCATTATGATGATATGTATTTTTTAATCTTTTAATGTTTGTCTTATGTTACAGTATAAAACCTCCTGTAGGTGGGAGTTAGTTCTTACTTGTGGGTGATTGTGGCAGTAGAGGCATCATCTTTCATACTATGATGGTAGATCATGCTAGTGAGAGATGGAAAGGACATTCATTATCACCTTGTAGTGTAGTTCCCTTTTCTAGAGCTGGGTCCTGATTCTGGATTCAACCATTTCTGACAGCACTGCTAGAAGAAACTGAGGTGTACCATCATTGATGGGTACTGATATCTAGTTTACTCACTGCCCTTTGTTGCTACTGTTGGGAATTAAGCCATAGTTTCTGGTTTAGTATTTTGTGAATTAGAGTGCTCATTAACTAAAAGTTTTATTTCTTGATATGCTATGGGCTTCTGTGTGTATGATTTTCTGTACTGTATTGTGCCTGTCAACATTTGAGTTTCTGATTTCTTCAGCTTCAAGAAAGAATATATGATGTGTACACACACATATACAGATACACAAAAAACAATATCCAGGAAAATAGTCACTGTGATATTTCTGAGATTCCATATTCTTTCTAACTATCAAATTTATTCCATATTTGTTTTATTATATGCTGTCCAGGCTTTTAGTTCTTGACAGAGTTACATGCCACAGATCTTAGCACACTTGATGCCATGTTAGAGGCACAAAGGCACAATTCTAACTCAAGAGCCCAGCACACAGACCCCAACATCTTCCAAAATGAGAACAAAGACCCAATACATCATAGTCCATCATTAATGGTAAGTCCTTAAACTAACCTTGCTTTTTGTCTTCTGAGGCTCGCCTTATTGTTAACTATTCTTGTTAATTGAAGTGTGTCACTAGGATATGGTTTTTGTTCATAAGGTCCAAGACCAATAAGGCTTGTGGCTACACAGTTAGGGCAAGTCCCTTATGTAGCTTGTCAAGCCAGCAAATAAAAACTATCTATTTCCTTTAAAAGTCCATGTGTTCTCTGAATGAACTACACCCCAAAATAGGAAAAATAGGGAAATGTATACTCACCCCATACTATACTTGTAGATGCAATAGTCCTAAAGCATTTCATTTTAAATTTGGTATATTTTCCACCCTTGATACTTGCTTTTCAACTCAGAAATGTGCTCAGAATGGGAGAGAAATATTATATGCTTATACACACAGAATAGTTCATCTCATTTTATATTCATAGTATATATATTAACAAGCTGATATTAGATGCTGAAAGCATGCCTAGTTGCCCTTCTTCCATGGTTAAGAAGTAAAGCAACAGTTCATCAGTAAAGCAGCACTACTAATTCCTTGGAGAGGAATTTACACAATGTCTATTCATAAAACCGAATGCATCAAAAAAATCTTTGCTGAATGAGTAAACAGGTGTACTCAGAATGATATTATGCATTTGACATATGTTACTTCATTTAAATGTCTTACAGTGCTATTAGTTACATCATTCTTAAGATTCAGGAGACAATGTTTTAAAGATGTTCCATAGCATGACAGGAGTGGTGGAGATGTAGAAATTTTGCGCTTCAACCCTATGCTCTTTTCATTATCTGTGTGCTGCCTGGCAGAGAGAGAAAGCAAAACAATCAAGGAACTCGATTCTACAAAATGCTCCTTCTTAATATTTTCCTGTTCTGCATACTTAGAGATGAATGGGCCTGCCAGTCAATCATATGTATTTACAGTGAAATGTATTGTAGTATTATTCCGGAATCAGATGAAAAAATACACCAAGAACTATGAGGCAATCGGAATAAATGCTATCATAAGTGCATGGTCTTACACCTCCGAAAGGAAGCATTATTTTAAATCTGATGTCTTCGACTTGACTTGGAAATTTGATGAGATTATATTAAGTAACAGTCAAATTTAGCCATTTCTTAAATTTTTCAGATAACTGTTTCTTGACTATACATCTACGAATATACTATTTAACTTTCTCACTTTTTCCCTATTAAAAACTGCCCACTCAAATAATATCTGTATCCTCTTCCAGGAGCACATATATATATGGTGATGGTGGGAAGGGAATTAAAGCTTATCTAGTTTATCTGTGTTTTCCCAAATCCAAAGCCCCACCACATTTTCTTGAGCTCCCCGTGACAGCTGTATCTAAATCCTGATTCAATCAGTGCTTCATGTCAACTAACAATCCCTTAAGCACAGCTTATGTGAGTTTATATTACTCCAGTAATGACAGACAAAAGCATACTTTCTGCTAGTGATAAAACACTATGAAAAGATCAAGGCCACAGATAAAAGATTCTTTCCTATTCCTTGGCTGTGTTTTCAAGATAATATTGGTCTCACACATAATACATAAAATTGCACATTGAACATTATCTACACTGGGAGACTATAAAGTTAAGAGCATCTTAGCAAGATAGTAAGTCTAAAAGATAAATATTTTGCAGTGTGTGCTTTTAAATTTTGTGTTTATAATTTATTTGCTTTTCTATAATCTTAAGAAGCATCAGAGGCAGTGTTTTCTGTGCCATTTAAAAGTAATTAGCATGCAAATATTGCATGATATGAATTTCAGCCAAGCAAAATTAGAATTAGTCTCATTAATCAAACTGGATTGTGAAAGTTGACAAACCTTAAAGCTGGTAGTGTGAGGTTGTTTCATCCTAAAATTGTTGGCATATCCTTGGGAGAATGTAAATAAAAGTCCTTAATAGCTTACAATTCCTGTGAAATTTGTTTGGTGACAGAATAATAAATGTCTGTGCAATCCAAGTGGAAGGAGAGACTCCCTGTCTAGATGTGGCATAGTAAGAGTCCACAAGAACAATCAAGACAAGAAATATCAGTTTTAAAACACAGTCTGTGCCCTCCTTAGAAAGGACGGTTCCTACAGTAGAGGATCTGTTCAGACCAGTCATATGTCCTTTGGCAATTACTCAGCAAACTCAATCAAAAGTTTTAATAATAAAAAAGGAAAAGCAGACATAAAGTTATTGTAGATGATTAGTGCTTCTGATATGCAATAATAGAGAGATATGCACATTACCACGAACATGTATAAAAATGAAGTGATAACTTTTTATGCAATCATAGTACCACTTACTTGTTTTGTATATTTATTCAATAAAGGTTAATCACATTCATTATGAGCTGGTCACTTCTATAGTAAGGTTGATTTTTGAAAAAATATTATATATATATATGTATATATGAACTAGATTCCAAAGTGAAGCATATATATTATATTATATTATTTAACTAACATTTCCTATACTGTTTTTATATGGGGTCTAGAAACACTCTATAACTGGTCACTTATTAACTACCTGTCTCCAAAGTGAAGTTTTACTAAGAGTTTTCTCTAGGCTTCGTATCCCCATGACCATATGAAAAGGGTCTTGGAGTTTGTTAAAGGGTCAATGGGTTGAAATGATTCCTGAACACATAGCATATATTGAAGAAATTTGGAAAAGCCTAACTTTCAAAACAGACCACTAAACAGAGAAATTAGGTAAAGGTTTGCATTATATAAAGGTTTGTTTATTGTGAATGTAAAAGTTGATGTTCTATTTGCGCTTTTTACTTGGAAATTATTGATGAAATTCTAAAAACCTAATAAGTAATTTAAAGGCTTGTCATATAAAAGTTAATCTAAGGTGATAGAATCCACTAACTGAGGGAGAAAAAGCTTGTTCTGAATCATAATTTTTAGAATGTACTACAATAGTCCTTTAAAATGTCTCATTTTGTGGTGTAGCAATGTTTCTGTCTTGAAATAATTATTTTATAAAAATACTTTTCTTATATAGTACATTTTCTTTTGAAGTGGCTGAAGTTCTTACTGCTATGAGTTAATCACGCTGGTTGCTCTCAGTCAATCAGCTGGTAAGCAGTATAATCCACTGGAAGACTAAATATGAACTCTAATTAGTATCTGGATGTGTAATGCATTCCTTGGCTTGATTGTGTGTTTTGTATATGTCTCGTGAACATCTGGTGGATTAAAAACCCTTGTCAAAATGTGGAGTGTGTCCTTAGATGTACCTGACAATAGGCTCAATATAGCTGGCATTACTTTTAAATGCCAAAGATTAAAATTGAAAGAAGATTATGCAGACAAAGTTGTGCAAATACCACCTACATGCTGCATGTTACCATACCTTTTAAGGAAGTGTCATTCAGTAGGCTTATGAGTCTTTTTAAATATAAAAGAGACAAGAAACTGGAATACACAGGGTGGAGCTTTGCCATAACAATATAATGAATATATAATCTGAACAATGTAGACTAAAGTCTGGCTATCTATAAATTAAATGATAAAGGAAATACCAGTTTATCAGAGAGTCAAGTAGCTACAACATGCTTTGGGAATGTTATTGTAATAAGTAATTACAATAAAATATTCAGTTTTCTTGTAACATTCTTTCTATAAATTGTATTCTCTGAATGTCTAAGATTTACTGTGATTAACTATTAGAAAACTGGAAAGTTTAGATTCATTTCAAATTTTAAAAATTGTGTGGAAGTATTTTGAAAACCGTAAGAAATCAATTAATTATTCATTTCAACAGTGAGTAGAATATCAAGCATAAAACAGATGAGATTATAAAATCTTAAGTAATTTATCTCACTCTTTAAAAAGAGACGGTTAATTTTCACTTGTTTGTTTTCTCTTGGTTGGCTAAAGGAAGATCGCTGCAGCTGAAGAGTAAGATGTAAATGTAGATATGCTTCTCTCATTCAGCTCTCCCTCTTCTCTTCTCTTCTTGTGTTGGTCTTTCCTTCCCTTTTCCCTTCCCCTCTCCTCTCCAGAGCCAATTATCTTTATGAGGCTTGTAGTCATGCTTATGTAAAGAGATGGATACACACTAAGACTCTACTGTTTCACAAATAAACACCATGCTGTAATTGCACACAGCATAATTCCCACTGCCTGGTGATAGGGGATTTAGTGACTTAGAGTCCATTCCAAGTATTTGATGTCTAAATAGAAAAACACTTGATTTCATGGTTCTTGTTACATCGATTTTAGCTGATTTCTAACTGGATATTTGTTACAGGCATTATTTTTTCCTGTGATTGTTGTAATTTGTTATTTATCATCATTTTTTGTTTTTTTTTAATAAGGGGAATCTCAGGTTTTTTTTTTAATTGCCTCTGCTAGCTGTTTCAACCAACATAACATTGCAAGTTTTTAAAATGGCTTTGGCGAGGCAGCTATGGTTAAAATCCCATTTCAGCTGATGGGTTATTTAAGAAATTTCCCTTGGTATTTAGAGTAGTATAATTCACTATAATGTCCAAAATTCAATAATGAGATTAGCAGGCTATTCTGAAAAACCAAATAACAGCTTAAATGTTTCGTTTAACTGTATCAGAAAATGCGGTGAAGTTAGCTGAAGAGGATAGGAATAATCAGGAGTTCTTTGGATATGAATGTGGAATGTCTGCTATGAAAAGATTTGTTATCTTTGCGGTTATTGTCATTATTCATTAGTGTGTGTTATTCCTGCTACAGCATGCCTATAGAGGTAAGAGAATAACTTTCAGGAGTAGGCCCTTTCATTCCACCATGTGAACCATGATCCTACGTTAATGTAGACATATTTTCACTGGCAAAACAGTGTAGAGGTATTATTTCTTTGTCCTTCACTCCTGGCAAGGGCAAAGGGAGGGCATGAAGCGACATCGGAGATGATGGGACTGATATGCAAGATGTAATATTCACAAAGCATCAATAAAAAAGATAGAGAAATCTATGTGGAAATATAGTAGCTTATGTCTGAATAACTGAGTCAGTCTCAGGATCTCAGAAAACAATTCTTGAAAAGATTTCTTTACTAATTTGTAGGGCTGTATTTTAAATCTGTAAGCACATTACTATGATGTTGTTTGTTCAGAAGAACTAATCTACATGTGGTGGAACATGCTTGTCCTCCTAGTGCTCAGGAGACTGAGGCAGGAAGATCACAATTTTGAAGACAGCCTTTACTAAATATGAATTTTCAAACCAGCCCCAACTGCAAAAGCAAACCTTGTCTCAAATATGAGAAAAGGACACTCTTTTCAGTGAATGGTATTGAGTCCATTAAATATTTAAAATTTAATTGGTTTTATGCCATATATAATAAATATTTCAACTAGATTGTACAAGTAAATCACAAAAACTATTAAAAATTCTAAAAGTAATATATGAGAATTTTCTTCCAATTTAGCAAAAGGAAAGACACATGAAACCCATCCAAGAAGTGTTCACTGTTAAAAAAGAATGGTGTTGACCACTGAGACATGTGTTTGAAGTCCCAGCTAGCTGGGAGGCTAAGAAAGAATGACTTGAGCTTGAGATGAGCTAGGGCATCATACTGAAATACACTTCAAAGAACTAGAACAAAGAAAATCAAGAAATAAACAACAGAAAACACAACAGAAGAAAGAAAGGTCTATGTTAGATTACACTAAAATTGAAAAATTCTTGTAATGAGAAACTAACAACAAAAAGTAAAAACGTAATCCATAATTATAATCCTTATCATTATTGTATACTATTTAATAAATAGTTCAATACTTATAGGTCTTATGAACTTACATGGAACATATTTAGTATATACTTTAGTATTTATCATGTTACAACTATGTATATAAAATATTTAGATTATGTATTGTATTTATCTTAGATGTACATATTGCATATAGCTTATATTTCAGTATAATGACAATGTATACATTTTAAAATACTTAAGACCACAGTCAAGTATATTAATTACATAAAAATTCTCAATTTAATGGAATTGTATATTCATGTTATTTATATACATTATTTCTAAATTTGGCTGTATATTTAATATTTTTAAAGGATTGGAAAATATGAAATAATAGAAAAATAATTTACTGATAGTTCATAGGACAAAATATTCTTATTGAAAGTATTTTAACGTTATTATTCAGCAGGGAAGTGAAAATTAAAACCATATTGAAGTCTAGCTTTGCCTTTGATAATAACTAAATTTAAAGATGCAGATGTTGGTATTATCTTTACAAGCTATAGATAATAGCTTTACAAAGGCTCTGGTATACAAACTGTCTTCATGTGCCTATAGCACAAAGAGAGATGCTCTCTCAGCCTGGACTATTAGGGGGAGTGCCTTGACCCTACCAAGAGTAAAATGACAGACTCTAGATATCCCCTATGTGGAAGGATTTGGCAATAGGGTGGGAGGGAGGGGGGAAGCGGAGTGCGGGAAGAGGGGAGGGAGAGGGAACTGGGATTGACATGTAAAACAAGCTATTTAAAATTAAAATAAAAAATGATTTAAAAAAAGGCCAGTTGGAATTCTCAACAAAACTATTCTGAATAGTTCAAATATTGATACTGATTTTTAGCATATTTATACAGTGCTTGAGTATTGCTGTCTTAAACATGCCTATGCCCAGCATTAATACACAATATTTCCATCAAAAGATATATGGTGAGAATGTCCACATCATTATTTTTTCTACTGCCAAATTGAAAGCTATGAAAAAGCACATCATTCATAAAAGCATGAGCTGTGATGTAGCCATAGAAAGAAATATTGCTCATGATGAATGAACAATAGTGGTTGTGGAATTTGATCCAACACTCTAATGTCAAGCCAAAAAATTTACAAGTACAGATAACTATTGCATGGCTCCTCATGTGGGAATTTTCGAAGCATGTATAAATAATAATTGATATTAAAATTTTTGTTAGGCTTAGCCATTAGGTAGGACAGAACTCATGGTTTAGTGAAAGGGACAACACTGTGACATATTAAGTTTCAACTTTTTGGTTCGCTAGTTCATTTTTGTGTGTATTCCACAATGAAGTAAAAAATAATTACATATGCTAGTGGCTTGTCTGCTTTTTGCTATGCTTTGCAAAAGATGGGGTGTGGTGAAGACAGAATGAATTGGGAGATGCATAAGAGAATCTATAGCATATTTTGAGACAATGTGGCAGTTTATATAGATGTTATGCATGAGTATAGACCAGTGAAATGTAGTATACACTGATGGGAGATGTCATTCTGTAAATCTGTCCCTCTTATTGGTTGTTGAATAAAGCACTGTTGGCTAATAGGGAAGCAAGATAGGTGGGACTAGGAGTCAAGGAGGATTCTGGTAAAGAGAGGCACAGTCAGACACCATGTAGGCCACCAGAGGAGTAAGAGATCAGGACCCTTTTCTCTGGTAAGAGAAATACTTAGATTAACAATTATGGGTTAAATATTTAAGTTAGAGCTAGTCAGTAAGAAACCAAGCAAACGGCCAACAGCTTTATAATTAATATAGTATCCTATGTGTTATTTGGGGGTTTAGACAACATAGCATGGCCCAGGTGACTGGCAGGGAAAACTACACTCTACAATGCACTTTCTTTTTTTTTTTTTTGTACTAGACAACAAGGATGCAGGCAGAACCTTCACTCAGGTACAAATGTAGTGTCTGTGAAGAATGCGGCTAGTCCTTTGAATTGGGGGCAATACCTTGAGTCTTCCAGAAAGAAATGTGGGTGTTTCTTGAATATAATAATTCTAGAGTATGACATTCAACTGTCTTTATGGTAGTAAAAAGACATGAAAAAGAACTATCTGTCAGTAAGGATTAGTACCAGCGGGAAGGAATCTCACTGAACCCGACATGGAGATTAGGGTTCTACAGATTTCATTTTTACAAATCATAACTTTGATAAAGCCATATAACACATCAAGTTTTATGCAAGTTGTGTCCCACCACAGACTAGGTAGATCTATCCAGATCATATGAGTGATCCTCTGTAGTTCAAGAATTTCATTTTGTCTCACAACAAATATTATGCTCTTGAAATTTTTCATTAATTCAGAAAACTATACGTTGAACTTTTATTTTCATAGTTTTCTTTATGCCATCCTCCAAAACATGCCAATATTAACATTTTCCCTGTTAATGAAACTGACTTATTAGTCCTTGCTTCTTTCATTTTCCTGTTTTCCTAGTTCCAACCAATGAACTGACTGATTTTAGAATCTTTTTCTCATAATATTTCTTTCCCTTCATACAGTTCTGAAAAAAATAATTGCATAGAAAAATAATTTGTACCTCCAGGCAATTTCTTAAAACATAGTGATTACTATTATTATTGTTGACAGAGTTTGCCATGTTCTGACAGCATCAAAAACCACCATGCTTGAAGGAAATAAAAATCAAAATGTAAAATCCAGAATTTTCTATTATGTTTCACCTTTTACAAATATTATGTTATATGAACTTTAGAAAAGTGTGATGCTATAGAGTAATATCATGTACACATACACACCACAGGCCAGCCGAAACCTTTGTCAGTTTCCACATCATATTCTCTTATTTCTAATCAAATTTTAATTATGTAAGACCCACACAAATATTCTCATTATAAAATACCAAAGTGTTAACTAGATTATAATTGCTTACAATGATTAACCTAAATTTTATCTCTTAATGAAAACTAGATGTTTCTATAAATTGAATTACAATCTCAAGTATAATCCTTTAGTAGCCCTGGGCTATTTAGAGCAAAAAGCTTAACCATATGCCTCCATTAAGGATATTAGATAGATATATTTAATCACAATACAATTACTGTAAATTTAATAGAATACAATTCTAATGTAATAAATGTTATATATATAGATAATATAACTAGATATTTTATGATATATGAATATAACAACCAAATGTGATATGTGCATAAAAGTTTGTGTATATTTTTAGCTATTGATGTTGCTATTTATTACCTACATTTTAGTCATTGTTTTCCTTCCATGTAAGCACTTATTTATCTGCATTATTCATGATAATTATGATATTAACTGATATCTTATAAATATTAGTTCATCCAAGTTTTGCAGTAGAATCACACTAGGAGCTTACTGTGTGTTTGATCTAAGTGTTTCTTTTGGCAGTTCTTAGGATATTGTTTATTTATATAAATACTTTATTGATTATGATTAAATTAATTTTCCAGGTACCTGTTGTATTTTAATGACTAGAAACCATGCATATTTTCATAAACCTTAATAACACTTATCGTACATATGCCATTTCTGTAAGTAAAAGATTATTTTTTCTTGATTTTTGCTTGCATTTTTCCAGTTGATTAGAAAGACTAGACTTTTTCCATTTACCAAATGTATCATTTTCTCTAGACTTATTATTCACTTAACATTAGATTTTTATTACATTATTCAGGAATTTACTCTGTGTTAAAACTTTCTATTTTGTAAGGAAGTGCTTTAAGACTTGGGATGACCTCAAGGAAGGTGAATCATCCAATCCTGCTCTAAAACTCAGGAAGTAAACAACTCAAAAACTTCAGAAATTCAAGTTCTAGCTCCCAGCTGACAGCTCACAGCCATTTGTAACTGCAGTGTCTTGGCATCCAACACATTGCACCCTCCAGTAACACATATACAAATTGTGCACAGATGTATATGCCAACAAAACAAAACACACACACACTCACACACACATACATAATGTTAAAGATATAAAAAACCTGGAACAGTAAAATATTTTAATAAGTCTTTTATTTATTCTTTGGCAGGTTCTTTATCTTCTTTAAGACTGAATATTATGGCCTAGAGATGTTAGCTAAGCCAATAAAGAGTGGTAAATAGATAGTTGCCAATACACATTCACAATAGCACTTGAACAAGAACAGGAAAAGAATGCCACTGAATGTATACTGAAATGGACTTTATTCAAATCCATTCTGCATAAGTTTAGAGTTCCAGAATACTGTTGACCAGAAAGAAAGAAGACATTAGCCTTCACTATCCAAATTTCATAGAATCACTACCTTAACACACTGATTTAAATACACGTAACAATATAAACCACAGAGAAACAGATGGAGGTAGTTGGCCTAGGAATTCTCCCTGTCAATAGACAATTAATTCATAGACCACAGAAGTAAATTTCTTGATGTCATAGATGCTTTTTGTGGTTTCAGGAAGTTTTTTTTTTATTTTGGAATGTTCTGGAAAACATTTAGAACAGAGAAGACAAAAGCAGAAATAGTTTAGTAATTCTCTACATAGCCCAAAAGAATCAGAAAAATCTTGAGCATTCTTTGTGAAGAAGGGAAATTGCTCTGAGGTGGGGGCTAGTGCTAGGCATAGCAGGAATGTAATGTATATTACAGTCTGGAAGGAAAATTCTATAAACTTCAAGCAAAGAGTGGGAAGACCTATAAGATGTTACCATTCCTTCTGCTTTCTGCAAATAGAAAACTTGCCTAATCTATCCCCAACAAAAGAAAAGCAATAGAAAAAATCTTATAGTATTAAAACAGAACTGAGGACTGGAGAGATGGCTTAGTGGTTAAGCACACTGGCTGTTCTCCCAGAGGACCCGGGTTTACTTCCCAGTACCCACATGGCAGCTCACAGCTGTCTGTAATTCAAGTTCCAGGGGGAACAGAAACTGGAATTGATATGTAAAACAAGTCAATTTCTAAATTAAATAAAATTTATAAAAAAGAACAGAATTGAGAGGGAACATGAACTTGAGGGAAGGCAAAATAATTGGTTAAATAATTGTGAAAAGTTCAAAATAACTAACAATGATTCTGTTGCATATAAAATTTAGAAACAGGTATTCTATATGATGATCATGGCCACCTTATAATTATGAACTTAGTGATGTCATATCCTTTTGCACAGTGGGGTTCAGAAACCCATGCAATTGTTTCTCAGGAAGAATTCAGAAAAAATTGTAAATTAAGGAAGTAATTCTGGTGCAGACATAGAAGACCAGAATACTGAAAAAACTTTTCCAGTAAACATTGCATTTGTGCAGCTTCAGAGGGAAATGCGTTTTCTAACACTTATTTGAGAATGGGTCATTCATGTCACCTTCTTACCAAGTACCCACCTACGTTTTGTATATGACTTGATAATTTGTACAAGGATAAGCTTAAAAATATAAACTAATGATTTTGATATAGGAAATCTCAAGACATTCCAATACACATTGTGACATGGATATTACTGATTTAGCAAGATCCACAACAAGATTGGGAAGACTAGCTGGAAGGGGCTAGAGGGAGATGAGGGAGGAATAAAAAGAAAAGTCCATAAAATTTATCTAAAGACATTTTAAATAAATGCCAACATTGAAAGAAAACAAAATGTAGATCCTCCCCTAAATTCCCTATCTTAACATTTTTTTCAATCTTCCCGTAATAGTTTTAACTTGTTACTTAGAAACACCAAGGAGATTATTTCTAGGTATTCTATGAGGATGATTCTAGAAATGTTTAGTTGAAGAAGAAATATTCACCTTGGACATAGATAGCATAAGGGTATGGATTGTGGTAAAAAGGTGAACAAAACAAACAAAAAACAAAAAAACAAACCAAGTACCAACATTCATCATTTGCTGAAGACGTAATGCGACCTGCCATCTCACGGTCTGCTGTGATAAACCTGACTCTGGTTCATAGGCATTTGAAACTGATTTGCAGAGAATTGTGGAAGAGTTTTGAACTTTAGGTTAAAAAAAAGAAAACAATCTCCAAAATGGTATACATATATCTTTATTCAGTGCTATGATAGGGGTTGGAAGACTAGAATGTTGAAAGAAACAGAGATCATAAAGTTTCAGACAGAAACAAGAACGTTTATGAACTGGCCCTAAATACCATTCATATTATATTCTGGTAAAAAAAAAAACTAGTTTCATTTTGCTATGCCCCAAGAAACTGTGCCAGGTGGAATTCAGCAGTATTGAACTAATTTCGTTGACAGAGATTAATTCAAGAAAAAGTAATATTTAGGATTCATCGTGACCATTGTTCCTAGCTCTCATCCAGGACTATAGGAAAAGACAGCAAGGATATGGAGCAGCTGTACAGTTGGTGAGAAAAGAAACATAAATTAATTTAAATTTTCAGAAAAGGCAAATGCAAAAGCAGCTGAATTCTTAAGGGAATGAACTCCATTAAATTAATCTCCATGAGATCATGGGGGGCAATTACATTCCTACTACCACACGGGTTATTAGTAGCTAATGTGCCTTGCTTGCTAAAGATGGGTTGGTGACCAAAGGAGTGACTAATTTCTTGTACCCATTTTTGCCCTTGGCTTCCTGATATGATTTAATAAAAAATTGTTGATGGGTAGGTATTCACTCTGAGAACTTAAAGTAGAAATGACTGTTGTTGTGTTTAAAAAACTTAAATTTGCGATTCTTAGATTTTTTTGTAAGATTACCTTTTGAGATAAAATGATTGATCCTTTCTTTATTACTGCAGAATTCAGCCTACCAGTAAAAGAACTGTCTGAGGCATATACCTTGCTGGTTTATACTCTGTTAACCTGAAACAAGTTACTTAGACATTGAGTGTATTTGGGTCCTTGGGAAACACGTAATCAGTAGCTGCTCCATACCTCCTTACCAGTTTTTCTAACCTGATGAGGGTTAGTCCCTTGACAAGAGATCAATAAAGTTTTACTCCAAATGGCTGCACTTTAACTTGAACTGACAGTAAAACAGGATATGGTAGTGGCATCCATTACGTATCAGTTTTGTAGCCATTAAAAATTCACAAGAGGAAAGCAGATGAGGACAGAAGTAGATGGGAGTTGTGGGAGGGAATGGGAAGAGAAAAGGGAGGGATACTGTGGTTGGTGTGTTAAAAATGTTAAAATAAATAAAATATACATGTTGTATTCAAAGTTAAAAAATAAGTAAATTATAGATGTCTGTTAAATTAAAAAAAAAGAAACTCAAGTAAGGAGGCCATGTGGTCTTCTGTAAAGGTTTCAGGAAGCAATGTATGTTAGGAGGCCTTAAGAGGTCATTGTATAAAGCTACAGAAGTAAAGTCTAAATTATAAGATGTTAGAAATTCTGGGATCATGGGATTAGATCTCCACTAAGTAAAAGATTATTTGTACTGCAAAGAGCTAGATGCTTCCTTGGGCAATATTAAAAGCAGTGGTGATTTCTGAGCTTTGGGGTCAGAGATGCAGGAAAGATAGATAAAGCACAGAGGAATTCAGAGCAAAAGTCTTTATAATGCTACAGTCTTGGATACCTGTCACAACATATTTGGTATACCAGTGGAATATATAGAACCAAGGGTAAATTGTCATGGTTTGAATATGAAATGTGTTCTTAAAGGCTCTGTGTCTAAGACTTGAACTGCTGGCTGATTATTTTGGAAGACACTGGGAACTTAGTTGCTCAGCATTATGTTGTAGGAAATAGATTACAGAGGTAAGATTTATTGTCAAGGGCTATACCTTGTCCTTATCTCCTGTCTTCACGTCCTGGTAACTATGGAGTGATCAGTTAGCCTTCTTCTATTATGCTTCTTTTCCCAGTATTCCCTGCTTTGTCTCAGGCAAAATAATAGTAATAATAAAAATAACTCTATACTAAAAATGAACTGTACTTCTGAAACCCTGGAATCAAATAAATCTTTCCATTCATGAATTGTTTCCTTTGGATATTTATCAGAGATATAAGGTTAATATAGAATTCCAAGGCAAACTGATTTTTATAGGAAAGTTAAGTGTCACTGTATATTTATCAATCAGCAAATCTACCAGTCTTTTTCTGGGTGTTTATGAGTTTTACAGTGTATATTTTAATGACATTTGGTGTTGTCAGGGCTACTAACATATCTAACTAATTAAATTTGTATTTTCCTAATAAATATATCCCTTTATAAATGACTTCCATCTACATCTCTTTGGTAAAGTATGTGTTCAGACTTTTCACTAACATCTTTATGCTGGTGACTTATTTCCTATTTCTAAGTTTTACAAGTTCTTTGCATAGTTTGGACACTGGTGGTTCTTTTTCATGTGTGCTTTTTGCTTTATTTTTTTTTCCACCTGACTTTGGCAAAAACAAACAAACACACAAACAAACGAAACAATACTTTTTTTGGAAAAATAAGATGAATATTTTAGACGCATGCTGTTTTCACTCAAATAATGAAAACTAAACAGGGTTATAATAAAACAGAGGCAGTAGTGTTTGGCTTTAAGATGTATGAGCAGATTAAGGCAGAAATACATAACAAGACTGAAGAAATGGCTCGATGGTGAAGACTGTGTGCTGCTCTTGCAGAATTCTCAAGTTTGGCTCCCAGAACCCACATGGGTAACTCACATCACACTGTGATTACAGCTCCCAGGGTATTCATTGCTCTCTTTTGGCATCAGCAGGCACTAAACTGTGTGCAGACACACAAATACACATAATTAAAAATTAAAATCAAAGGGAAGAAAAATAGGTGATTTAAAGGACTCAAAAATAATTGATAGTCTCCTAAGGACAGAGGTGCTCTCAGATATATTGGTTTCTGAATCATTCAATTCCAGAAAATAGGGCTTTTGAAAACATTTGGAAACATCATTTTAATTTTTCTCCTTTTTGCATAAGAAGACGTCAATTTTAAATTCAAGGGTACATAAAAGATCAATTCACGAAGTTGGAAGTGGTTCACTATACACATTGTTCACTTCATCATTTTATTTAGTATTTATTTAAAGGTATCACCATTTGTTTTCCTTAGAATAAACTGCTTGTAAAGTAAGAATTTGATGCAAAGATTGAAAACTTAAATGCATTTTCTGAACTATTTTGCTTTTAACTTTTTGACTAGGAGTAATGTGAGTCACTTGCTTTTTGTACTACTCTGGGAAGTTCACTTTCCATTATAAATTGGAAAACATCAAAAATCATTTGTCAACAAACTTCTGGATTACATACCCCCCCTTCCACTTTACTTTGGCTTTAGGCTACTTTACAAAGAGAAAAGAAAAGCATTGGAAAACAGGGAAATCTCCAAACATTGGTTTTAATTTCTTATAAAAGGTATGTTGCTGATTAAAGAACTCAATTTTCTCTAATGAGAACCTGATCTGAACTAGGGCAAATCTCTTCATCTTTAGTTTGTGATGTCAAAAGTACAAAGTGAGCCATGAGCTGAAAACAGTCAAGAAGGTCTGGACGTCAGTTAAACAATGTGGGGTTTGTTTGGAAGTTGGGTTATCACAGGTAAACAGAGCCGGTGAGCATGCCAGCATGGCAGAACCATGGACAACTGCAAGAGTGATGTCAACTGTGTTTACTGTAGTCATTCCTTAGAAAGAATTCACAAACTAACATCTGAATATTTGGAGTGAAGCTAACAGGCACTGGTTGAAAATGCACCAATATGAAGTTACCCACTTTGAATGGTTATGCATCAAACAAAGGAAACACAACTCAAGTATATTGTGGAATGTCTGGGTACATGGCTGTGCTTCCCTCTAAAGAGGAACCTGCATTTTCATAAGCATCTGTCAAGTTCACACCATACCTACTTAAGCATGCAGCATGATTAATTTTTCTTCTGAATGTCCCATTAGGATAGGATTGCAAGACTCCTGTTCTTTTTAATAATAATTTTATTTCACAAATTTATTATATGCCTTAGGCATTTAAGAGACAATGAGAACCATTTATCATTTGTTCAGATCTTCTAGATCTAGATGCTCATCTTGTAATAATTTGCTTTGTAAACTGCAGAAGGTAATTTTCATAAGAGGAAGTAATGAGAAGTGACAAGTATCCTATACATACATTGGTGTAAATAAAAAATCAAACTGTGCCTCCATATGCTTTCCTAAATGAGAAAATTCAAATTTGCTTTGAATGAGGAAGCACTTTTTATCCGTACAATTCTGCACTTAGATAACAGGGAAATAGAACTGTCTTTCTTTCACAATCTCTATTTTCATTACTTGAAGCCAGTTCTTGTCATGTTTCCCAGGCTATCCTTGAGTCCTTGGTTGAAATGAACCTCTTGTCTCTGCTTCCAAAGTAGGTTTTTTTATGTTGTTTTTGTTTTTGTTTTTAACTGTGTGTGTGTATCTGTCTATATGCTTTTTCTTGTCTGTCTGGACATACACATGTATGGCAGACACATGAGTGGAAGTCAAAGCGCAACTGCGAGGTGTCTGTTTCTTAATTCTGCCATGTAAATATCAGGAACAGAGTTCTAATTCTTGGCAGCTTGTGGCTTTACTCTTTGGGTGACCTTGCCAGCCTAATTTCTTTTTTTATCAGTTAGCAATACAGAAAAATCCAAATAAAGGGTTTGAGAGTTACCCTGAATTTTTCTGATAATACAGGATGTTTTATTATGTATAAGTAACTCTTCAAAGTACTGATGCATCGTGGAAGATGAGCATGTTTCTTTCATGCTTTTGACACTGTTTCTGCACTAGAAGGGAAGAATGGGTGGACTTGTATGTTTAAGGGAATAGCAAGTTTCAGAACGGCTTACTATTTTCTTATATCTTTTTCTTATCATCAGTCTTCTGAGGGTAAATCTTCATGATGCTCATTAACTGAAAAACACATGTATAGATTCCTTTTTGTTTCTTGAGGTATACTTTTTATTTCCTGTATTGGGATCTCTCTAGAAGATATTTACCAGATCTTCAACTGTTCTAGTGCATATTAAAACACAATAGAAAAAAATCCCAGTTTTCTATTTGTAAATATATTCATAAAATTAATAAAAACATGTTTTTATTCAGAAAAACCTTAATTTACATATGAATGAACTTACATGAAATTATATTTATTTAAGTTGCAATTGACTGTTCTTGATATCTAATTGTAATTATATAACAGCATTGAACTTACCACTTGAAATATGAGAAGCCTACAGTCTTTTAATTATTCTTTTACTTTTGTAGTTGAAACAATTGAAGTGAAATTGTTATAATACTTGACAAGAGAAAGGAACAAAGGTAAGACAAGGGATGATCTTTTGTCATTGACCACCTCCAGCAAGATAATAGCAAGGAGTATGGACAAGCAGATACAAATGGCAAAGCAATATGTCAAAATGATTGGCTTGCTATATCTTTGAAGAACATATTTTTCCCTCCCAGTCAGACATCAATTTATGATATTCTATACATAAATTCTGAACCTATCATTAGAAGGAAACCTAAATATTTTCAGTTATACCTAATAGTTGAGAAATAGTTAATATATACTTTACAAATAGATATCTACAAATGTCTATTTGTAAATATATTCATAAAATTAATAAATACATGTTTTAATTTAGAAAAACCTTAATATACATATCAATCCATGTTCCCTCTTCCTCCCATCCTCCCATGCTCCCCACCAACCCTGCCATCCCAGGCCCCATCTACTCATCAGGAAGGGTGAGGCCTTCCATGGGGATCATTTAAGTCTGTCTTATCTGTACCTGTAGCATAACATTTTTCTTTATGTTATCTATATACCACTACTCTTTTCTGAAATGGATATTCATACTCAGTATTTTGCCATAATATATTTTCTTATGTAAAAATAATTAAGTTTAAAAAGAAATAATATGGCAAATTCAATTAATTTCTGCTAGTCCAATTTTAGCTCAATGCTTGTGATCTGATTTTTTATTGGACACTGAACAGCAACCTAATGATTTTATAGGAGATATTTACAATTAATTATTGGCATAAGACAGTACTAATTTTTTCATGATGCTCATCAAGGAAGTCAGGTCAATAAATTGGTGATAGTCTCTTTAATGCTTTTTTAAAATTTTTCCATTGAAACAATTCTCAATTAAAATGAAAAATTTATCAGTAATTTTCATTTACTAATTTATGTTTTAATAACAACAATTTATGTTATTTTATTTAAAATCATAATATATTGATTTATATGGCCCAACTTACACAATAACTTTTAATAATCAATTTCAGGAAATTTTTTATCACTTTTCAGAATGTGAAAAACTTCAGCAAAAGTCTGATAAATTCCAAGTGAACCAAAAAATAGCTTGTCGACTGCAATACTAACATAGATGCTTTCTGAATATGTGTGATTATAGTTAAACTAAAATGTCACTGATCATGTCATGTTAATTAGGATCAGATCTGCTCATGATCATTAAGGACGCTACAGCATAACTCCCCTCAGACACTATGGACCTTTTATGACAATTCTTGCATAATTATCATTGAAAGAAAATGTTCGTTTGTAGGTACCACAACCTTGGTTATTGAATTTAGCATCACGGGACTATTAAAACTTCCAGTTTCATGTTTGCTCATGATAATGAGAGAAGTGTCACCAATTATTATATCACTGATGCAATATGTATTTTAAATAATCAGACTCCATTAAGGGTTTGAATAAATCTCTAATGTACACTGTCTTAACCAATATTCAAAAGGACTTTGCAGTATAGGCACAGTAAACATTCCTGTTTCCAGTGAAGGTAACTTGGCCTTAAAGCTGAATATTTTATCTCAGCCACTATGTCAGAATGTGTCTTTCTACAAACTGACTCCAAGTTGTGTTGCTTTGGCACTGACTTTACAACCATAGTATCTTCCTATTCTATCTATATAACTCCATATTTTCTGAATGAGAAGTTAGCCAAATTTCAAGATATTATCATAGATTGTTTTAATTTTCATTTTTATCGCTAATAATGTTCTTTCCAAAGCAGTTTTATGAGTAAGTGCAATTTAGCTGAGTAGGAAATAATATGTGTTAAGTTTCTTGTGTTTAGATATCACCATGCTCTGGGCCCTCTGATATTCAGTAATGATAGTCAAAACTTTAGTGAATATTGTAATAGACTCATACCTATGCTTGAATGATTGTCTTTGCCTGGAGACATAAAAATATAAATCTTAGCTTCAAGTTTTATACATTCTTGTGAAAATGTAATTTTCAACAATTTAAGCTTAGGTGTGTTGACATTCTCTAATTGCACTGAAAACCCACACATCTGGTCAGAGAAATGGAAAAGAAAATTGAGGTCTGGAAACAAATCAGCAAATAAACAAAAGCCAGGACAAATACATGACTTCATTTTCTAGAATGACTGAAACTGAGCAACAGGCTTTGGGTTGAAGGGATACACATCTGAGGACTTGCTTAAGATATGCAAACACTGTGATCTGTGACATGCTACTTTCATTCAGTAATGATGGAACGCTACACCATTTAAGTAACACTATCATATTTTGGCCCAGAGGCAAGTTTAGGAACCACTGCATAAATGAAATAACCTTGTTATAAAGAGTATATAGGTTTTATGTTTAATACTTCTAGTAGAGCTTGCCCATAGCTATATAAGGCATGTCCTTGCTGACTTGAGTACTGGAGGAGTGTGTATGTGAGAAGTGTAGCAATGGTGAACCAGATGTTGAGTAACTTGAAAGTTGAATAGATTTCTTGAGGAAAAAAAACCCGTAATTTCTTAATGTGTCTCTGAGAGTGTAGATGACATCAGTACTTGAATCAATAGGCTAAATGAAGAGCATTGTCCTTACCAGAGTAGGCAGCTTTGCCAATCCCTTTGTGATAAAATAGAACAAAAGCCAGCAAAGGGCACAGTTACTTCTCTTTCCCTCTCCAGGTATTAGAATAGTCCTGTTCTTCCCTTGGACTATGGTATGATGGTTATTTGGGGGACTGACATGAATAAGAAGTTACACTGTGAACTCATTTTATTTTCTGGACCTTGGTCTTAGACAAGAATTATATCATTGTTTTTCTTAATTCTCTTGATGTCTGGTTCACTAATTCAGTCTAAAAGTAAGGTTATTCAGATTCACATTACTCTTGAATAAGGTATCAATAGACTGAATCCTTGTTGAAATGCATATTTTTCAGCCGGGCGGTGGTGGCGCACGCCTTTAATCCCAGCACTTGGGAGGCAGAGGCAGGTGGATCTCTGTGAGTTCGAGGCCGGGCTGGACCGATAGTCTCCAAAACAATACAGGGAAACCCTGTCTCGTAAAAACCAAAAAAAAAAAAAAAAGAAATAAAGAAATACATATTTTTCAATGTTATAAAGATCCAAATTTCTGGTAGGCAGTTAGCAATCTTGTTATAGCAAGAATAAAGCAATTTTCTTCCTTCCTTTATCTTTAGGACCTCAAACTGAAACAAAATAACATTATAAATTCAACTAAATACTTTTTGTAGATAATTACATCAGTCAATTCCTTATTAGCACCTTTCTATAGATCTATTTTCATATACATGTCCTATTGGTTTGTTTCTCTAAAGAACACCCACCTTATTAGGACCCATAAATTTGGCTTTAGTAAGGGCAAACAAAATGGAATGAAACAAAGACAAAAAAGAAACAGCAAAAGACAACACTGGATAAGACTGAGTGCTATTCCTGCAAGTTTGGTTCCTGACCCTCAAGTTGGGTGGCTTACAGCTGTGTGTAGTCTCAGCTCTAGTGGCACTGACACCCCTTTCTGTCCTCTGGGGTACTTGCACCTATGTTCACATATTCACAGTCACACCCACACATATACATAATTAAAATAGCAATAAATCTTTAAAAACTCGAAGTAATGATATCAATGACAGGTATACTTAAAAGCATCCTCCAGGAAGTCAGACACTATTACTATCCTATATATTAATTATAACTATCACTTAATGTCTTTTCTGAATTACGATACTTCTTTGATCTATGTTTGTGTCATTAATGAACAGCAATACGTCAAATTGTACATGATGTTGGATCATAAAGTATCACAAAACAATAACCAGGAAAGCTTACATACTACACCCAAATCCTTCCCCAGGTGCCTTGATTGGATGGAGGAAATACCAGAAAAATATTGGGTTTTATTTTTAGTTCATACAAGTGAAATCTTAGGTCTTTGAGAATTGCAGAATGGCACACTCAATTATAATTTCTATTCACAGGTGTGGTCAAAGAATACACATATCAAAGGAATCTTTTTGAAATGTATTTTCTCTTTTATACATATCTGGTTTAAGCCATCTGGCAAATTTGAACTCTAGACAACTGTACTTAAGGATGGGCTTGTCTTCACCTCATTGGTTAGTTCGGTCTAAATGTGACATGATTAAAATCAATATATTTCTGTGTAAAGAGAAGCTTTTTCCTTGAGCCGCTTTGGTTTATCACCCGCCAGTCACCTAGGCTCTGCCACGTTGTAGTCCCCAAATAACACACAAGATGCTGTATTAATTATGAAGCTGTTGGCCTTGCTTGTTTCTTACTGGCTAGCTCTGACTTAAGTAATTACCCCATAATTGTTAATCTAAGTATGTCTCTTACCGGAGAATAGTTCCAGGCTTCCTACCCCATGGCGGTTACATCTTGCTCTCTTGTGTTTCTCCTACCCAGAGTCCTCCTGGACTCCTAGTCCCACCTATCTAGATTCCCTATTGGCCAGACAGTGCTTTATTGACAAATGCACAGGACTTCCCCAACATCTCTGAAATATGATATTAATGGACGACATCCTTAGAAAAATACATAGTTTTCCAATAATATAGAGAGCCACATTCCTGGTAGGTACTCAATATTGCTTGCTACAGCAATGTTGAAGTGAATTTTTCTGTCTACATTTGTCTTCAGGACCTCAAACTGAAAGGAAATAGTATATATAAAGTTCAACTAAATAATATTTGCAGATAAAAACTGAACATGATTCATCACCTGAAGCAAAATTACTAAGAGCACATTCTCATTTTGTCTTCAGTGAGAATATGACATGCTAGTCATCCCCAGATAAGCAGAATTTTGAATTTCTGATCTTAAAATTTGAAGTTTGAATTTTTAAAAAAATTTTAATCTAACATGTGACTGTTTTGCCTGAATGTATATCTGTGCCCCACATGCATCTTTAATGCTTACAGAACCCAGGAAAGAGCATTGGATCTCCTACAATTGGAGTTACAGATAGATGTGAGCTACTATTTGGGTCCAGAGAATCAAACCAGGGTCCTTTGAAAAGGCAGCCAGTATTGTTAACTGCTGAGACCACTCTCTAGTCCTGAAACTTTTGATTTTAATATTAAAAATTCCTATTGCTCCTAAACATTTGTCATACAGAAACCTTAACATTTCCTTTATTCATAGAGAATAAAGAAATTTTACATTTTCCTAAATAATGCAAAGACATAGTCTTGAAACTGGCATTATGTTTTCACCTTCTGTGTTATATAATTAGATGTAACCTCTTTATCAATACCCTACTGCAGTTAGCACACTGTCTAAAAGCCATATATTTAGTCAGAAGCTTAAATTAGACCATACCAGTTAAACAAGATGATGCATTGTGATGGAAAGCCTTCTTCGCATGAGAGAATCTAACATTTATCTCATGGCAACAGTAATTCAAAATATAAAGTTCAGCTTCTCCTACCTTAATTATTTGCATTTAACACATTGCTATTCCATTGTCTTATCTCTTAGGTCTTTTGATTTGATACTTTTATACTTAATGAAGTTTAGACACAGCACACAGAATCACATAAGATCACTCTACCTACTGCCAATGGCCACTGCAGAGGAATAGTTCTGCCTGAGATGGTTAAACTGCCAAATGGCAGAAATTGAGACTGGCAGTCGGCTTAGTTGTTCAAAGATTCAATCCTCTATGAACATCATATGAAGGAAAATAATCATTTATGACCCTTATTTTTAAAATATCACTTATGACCTTTATTGACAATAAACAGATAAGTTCTGGATGTTTGAAAAGAAAAATTAATATATTAAAGAATATTAGATAGGTCACAACATTTCCAAATCACCAAGCTTATCAGTAAAATTCACTAAATACTATTTCTCTTGTAGGAATTGCCCTGATGGTGGGGCAGGGGAAGCAATTTGAGCAAGGGTTCCATTCTCCGTACTATGAATAGCATATAGAAATGTACAGAAAAGCATGCAAGCAAACACAATAGCTATGGGGGAAGGTTGCCTCTAAGAAAAAAAAGACAGTGTGGATGCAGGATAACAGCATTCTATAGATACAGACATTTGTAGAATATTTCATAATTATATGCTTGGATAAGGATGTAGAATATAATAGAATTTTTGATTAAAGTCTTCAAAAAGAGAAAATATAAGATAAAAATCAATGGAAAGCTACATCCCTGTTTTGACTTTTGGTGGTTGTATGGCTTTTATTTTAGTTAAAAAGTCAACATTTTAAGAAAATATTTAATTTGGCCTAATAAACCTCAGGCTGTCACATAAATTTGATCACTGTGAAATAACTCAATACACATTTGAGGGGAAAGAAATGACTTGTGATAGTGGCCTGAGTTGCTGTCTTGTACACAAGATATAATAAGGAAGTGACATTGTGCTAATGGAAAATGCATCTACTGGTTGCCAAGGTCATCACAACCTAATTGTCTTGCATTTCTATCAGCAATTTATCAAATATGAATGCCCTCTGGGAAGAAATGTCTGAAAACCCAGGGCACTATATGCAAATGGCTTCTTGTGATTTATAAACAAAACAAATTATCAGCATCTTTGTAAACTATGAGTGCACATGTTGGACAAGAGCCAAATGTCAATGTACATAATTGATAGCAATAATAAATAAAATGTACCATAAGTATAACTGCATCATGTTTTAAGTACCTTTGAAGGTTTACCAATTTTTAGGCTAGAACATATTTAATTAAAATGTTCTTAAATGTGCAACGGGAGAATTATAAGGAAAAGGTAAGGAGGAAATGGTGTGTTTATAAGTTAATAAAATCTTTAGAAAAAAATGAAGGGATAAACAATGATACACTTGCCATAGTGTAGAAACAGCTCATTGGAAGTTGTTGCTCAGATGATGCTGTTAGATTTAAGGGATTAAACTCAGCCAAAGCCACACATCAATAAGGAAACTAGATGAGTACTCCCATTGAAATCCTCCTCTTTCCTTCCTCGCATCTCCTGAATGGACACCTATCCGTTTTACTTCTAAAAACTAGATAAATTCCACATTCAAGGAGAGGGTGATGGTCTATGTAAGTCATTCTCTCTGTGTATAGTCTGACTCAGAAACCTAGGCATGGATCTGGAGGAGTGAAGGTAGCCTATGAATCTATTATAACTAGCATTCTACTAAATCTCAAGGGTTGACTGACACTTAGAAGGAAGCTTTCTCAGGCTATTTCTGATCAAATGGAATAAAATCGCACAGAAAATTAAAATGTTTGTTTTAATTTATTTCTGAAGTTTGTAATCAAGTGGGATTGGTATCTGAATATGTATTTTCATTTTTAATGATCTTTCATAGATTTTTGATGCTACTGTTTAAGAGGACCACACTGTGAGAAACAGACCTATGAAATCAACATGGTAATATTTTAATCCCTTACTTTGTTATTTCCTACTTTGGAACAAAAGAAATCTTTAAAATTTCTCTGAAATAAAAATATTTATTTGTTAACTTATACTCAAATCTACCAATTATATAATAATTATTTATTTTTGAAGGGCGATGTTTGTGTTTATCTTGAATGATTTTGTATGTTATGTGAAAACACATCAGAAAACATATCCCCTTCACACTCAATAAATCAATACACAGTATTAATTTTAATTTATGCTAATAATCAAATAGAAGGCCAGTGAAAATACAATAAAACTATATATAACAGTCTGAAGTTATAAATGTATGCTTAATTGTTAGTCTTAAATTATTTGTATATATTATTTTTTCTTAAAGCAGCAACTATATAAAGTGTATTTATAAAATTTTGTGCCTTTTGACACTACATGAATAAGCTGCAATTGTGTTTTAATTATCTATTGAGATATCGCTCAAACCAGGGCTGAAGAGATGGCTCAGTGGTTAAGAGATATGGCTCATGCTTTAGTTAGTAGCATATAGTAAGTGGAATTAATAGTAGTTTTCACTGGACAAATTAATTATAGCCACTAATAGGTCACCATTGTTGACACTCTTGTAATTTTTCTTTTCCATTTACCCCATAGGATTTCAGTACTTAGGTACAAATAAAAACTTTCCAGTTAATAAATCCTTATTTCTTCAAATAAAATATTTAATCTTGGATGATAACCCAGTACTACTAGACAAGCCAAACTAAAGAGAATGACTGCAAGAGCCAAAGGCGGTAGAGGAGTGTCTTTTTCAGACTCAAGAGGGTTGACACAAATATATAGACTCATGGAGACTATAATAGTATGCACGACTATGATAGTATGCACAAGACCTGCACAGGCTCAAGCCAGTAACACATCCCAGCACAGAGAAGGGGGAATTGGACAGAAATCCCACCCATAACCAAGAAGTTGTTTAGGAAAGGGAAAATCAGTTTTATACAGTGAAGTGACACTGGGTCTATCAAACCACAGGCCAGTTCAGGTCCATGCTTGGGAGTAGACAGTCAACCAAAAACTGACTCCTTCATTTTTCGTGTTCCTTTTTGCTTTTCTATTGTCTTTTGCGGTTTTTTGTTGTTGTTGTTATTGTTGTTTTGGTTTTGAGGGAGAGAAAGAGCATGAAGTTTGGTGGGTAGAGATATAATTGCAACTAAAAGCATATGGAGATGTTCAGTGCAGCCAGACCTCTAGCTGGGCCTAATATATCAAAAATAGCTTGAGTAATAATACATTTGATTATAAACTATGAATATGCTTGCAGACAATATAGGAAAATAGTCTAGTACTGAGGTTATTCCAGAGAACAAGAAAACCATAATTCTTATAGCTTAGTTTTCTTTCTATTCCTATGATAAGACGCAATGACTAGAAGCATTGGGGGGGAAAAGTGTCATTTGATTACATGTTACAGCCATCACTGAGGAAAGCCATGGCAGGCAAGAACCGAAGCAGCCAAACTTGGTGGTGTAAGATTCACACCGGTGGTACTGGTTTTGAAGGTAGAAAGGGGTTATGGAGAGCCTATGAGGCTTGGCACTTTGTGGCAGGGCTGGAGTTGCTGCAGGGATAGGCTGCGGGCGGAAGTGCAGTCTAGTTGCTGCAAAAGACTCAGCGTTATGGAGATGCCAGTACCATGGAATAACCACCAGGAACATCTGCAGTGGAAATAGAGCTAGCTGGAGCCGGGAAGGCAAACAGTGTCTGCTACACAGGGCAGATCCAGAGACGTGAGCCAGGCTTTTTGGAGGAGCCCAAGAGTGTCACTATCTCGGGTCCTGAGTAATTTATGCACTTGAAGATTGGTTGTGGTTTGTTCAGATTGTGACTGCACTCTGTTTCTTCCCTGCTGAAGTAAGAAAGTATTTAGTTATTTTGATTTTTCAGGACCCTACAGTTGAGAGACTTGGAACTTTTTTAAAAAAAAAGAGATTTTGGATTTTAAAGAAACTGAACTTTTAGTGTGTTTGTGTTAAAGAGTGTGGGACTGTTGAAGTTATCTGTGTTTTATAGTGTGGTTTTGATACTAGCATTGCCATCTTGGTGATAAATCAAAAATCAAAATTTCCAGTAGGGAAGTGATGTTTGTGTGTCAAACTGACAAGGGATTAGTTATTCTAGCTAATTTTATGTCAATTTGACACAAGCTGAAGTCATCTAAGAGGTTAGAACCTCAAGTAAGAAAAAGTCTCCATATGATAATTTGTAGATCAGACTGTAGTCTGTTTTATTAGTGATTGATATGTGAAGTTCCAGTCTATTTTAGGTGGGACAGCCTAAAATTTAATAGAGCCTGATTGTATCTCCAGGTTCCTGTCCTGATTGAATTCCTGACCTGATTTCTTCAATGATGGACTGTAATGCATAAATATAAGGCAGTGTGGTCACTGTGTTTTTGGACCCTGGAGATCTCTGGGTATTGGCTCTATGACCTGTACTATGCTTTAAATCCATACATTTGTGTAGTAAACATTCTCCCAGTTCTATATGTACAACATTTGTGTAGTAACAGGTCCTGGGTTCTCTTTGAGGTACACTTTCCTTGCGTTCCTAACCACTGACATATTGTGTTCTACTGACAAGGGTTGTACTTCTTCTAGAGTGCTTAGTGAAGACTGCTAAAAACGTGGTGATTGAAATAATAATCCTTTGCAGTCAGAAGGCAACTCTTGGAGAGTCTACACTGACAGTTGAAATTCTGTGATTGCATGGCATTGTTTATTTTATGTATTATACCCTATCTTTAATCATTTAAAGAACTGTGAAGTTTGATTTAAGTAAGGAATTACTTTATAAGAGATATGAAATTATTTAAGATATGTGAGATTATTTCTTTTTTAACTATTTTTATTTAAATTAGAAATATGCATGCTTCAAATGTCAATCCCAGCTCCTCCTTGTCCCTCTACCAGCCCCACCCTCGCCCCCACCCCCAGTCCAATTCCCACATCATTCCCCAGGAGGGTGAGGCCCTCCTTGAGGGGATCTCCAGAGTCTCTCATTTCATCCAGGGCAGGACCTAGGCCCTTACCCATGTGTCCAGGCTGAGAGAGCATCCCTCCATGTGGAATGGGCTCCCAAAGTTCATTTGTACGCCATGGTGAACAATAATCTATTACCCAAACTCTAGAGATTTCTGAGGCCTCCTCAATGACACTACATTCATAGGATCTGGATCAGCCCCCTGGTGGTCTCTTAGCTGTCAGACTGGGGTTCAAGAGCTCCCCCTTGTCCAGTCAGCAGTCTTTGCGGGTTTTAACAGCACGGTCTTGATCCCTTTGCTAATCACTCCTCCATTTCTGTCACTGGGTTCCAGTGTTTAGCTGTGAGTATCTGTCTCTGCTTCCATCAGTCACTGGATGAAGGTTCTAGGATGTCATATAAGGTAGTCATCAACGTTATCATAGGGTAGGGGCTATTAATGTAGTCTCTCCGCTATTACTTAGTTTTCCAGTTATTGTTATCCTTGTAGATCTCTGGAGATCTCACTAGTGTCAGCTCTTTCCTCAAAGCTATAATGACTCCAACTATTATGGTATCTCTCATCCTGGTCTCCTCTATTCTTACCCCGACGCAACATTCCTGCTCCCCCCCCCAGTCTTTTTCTACTCTTCTCTTATCCCCCTCTCTTTTCCCTGGGTCCCTCTCCCCTCGCCCCATGTTCTCAATCTGATCAGGAGATCTTGCCTCTTTCCAATTCTCTGGGGGTATAATGCATATCTCTTTCGAACTTCCCTGTTTCTCAGACTCACTGTCCCTGGGATTGTAGGCTGACACTCCCCTGATCCATGTCTAAAATCCATATATGAGTGAGTACATACCATGTTTATATTTTTGTGACTGGGTTACCTCACTCAGGGTGGTTTCTTCTAGTGCCACCATTTGCCTGCAAATTTCAAGATTCCATTGTTTTTGTCCGCTGAGTGGTACTCCATTGTGTAAATGTACCACATTTTCTCTATCCACTCTTCAGTTGCGGGGCATCTAGGTTGCTTCCAGGATCTAGCTATTACAAATAATGCTGCTATGAACATAGTGAAACAGACATCCTTGTTGTATGAATGGGCATCTTTTGGGTATATGCGTAAGAGTGGAATTTCTGGGTCTTGTAGTAGATTGATTCCCATTTTCCTGAGGAATCTCCATAGTGACTTCCAAAGTGGGTGTACAAGTTGGCACTCCCACCAGCAGTGGAGGAGTGTTCCCCTCTCTCCACATCCTTTCCAGCATAAATTGTCATTGGTGTTTTTTATTTTAGCCATTCTGACAGGAGTAAGATGGTATCTCAGAGTTGTTCTGATTTGCATTTCCCTAAAGGCTGAGGATATTGAGCACTTTCTTAAGTGTCTGTCTGCCATTTTATACTCCTCTATTGAGAATTCTCTATTTAGTTCAGTCCCCCACTTTTTAATTGTGTCCTTTGGTGTTTTGGAAAGTAGCTTCTTGAGACCTTTGTAAATTTTGGAGATCAGCCCTCTGTCAGATGTGGGGTTAGTGAATATCTTTCCCCAATCTGTGGGGTGCCTTTTTGTCTTGCTGACTGTGTCCTTTGCCTTACAGAAGCTACTCAGTTTCAGGAGGTCCCATCTATTGATTGTCCATCTCAGTGTTTGTGCTGCTGGTGTTATGTTCAGGAAGTGGTCTCCTGTACCAATTCGTTCAAGGGTACCTCCCACTTTCTCTTCTAACAGGTTCAGTGTGGTTGGATTTATGTTGAGGTCTTTGATCCATTTGGACTTAAATGCATAGCGATAGACAAGGATCTATCTGCAGTCTTCTACATGCCAACATCTAGTTATGCCACCACCATTTGTTGAAGATGCTATCTTTTTTCCATTGTGTAATTTTAGCTTCTTTGTTGAAAATCAGCTGTTCATAGGTTTGTGAATTAATCTCACAGTGTTCAAATCAATTCCATTGGTCTACCTGTCTATTTTTGTGCCAATACCAAGCTGTTTTCGGGACTATAGCTCTATAATAGAGCTTGAAGTCGGGGATGGTGATGCCTCCAGATGTTGCTTTGTTGAACAAGGTTGTCTTGGCTATCCTGGGTTTTTTGTTTTTCCATATAAAGTTGAGAATTGTTCTTTCAAGGTCTGTGAAGAATTGTGTTGGAATTTTGATGGGGATTGCACTGAGTCTGTAGATTGCTTTTGGCAGGATTGCCATTTTTACTACATTGATCCTACCTATCCAAGAGCATGGGATATATTTCCTTTTTCTTGTGTCTTCTTTAATTTCTTTCTTTAAAGACTCAAAGTTCTTGCAATGCAGATCTTTCACTTTTTTGGTTAGTGTTACCCCAAGGTATTTTATGTTGTGTGTGGCAATTGTAAAGGGTGATGTTTCTCTGATTTCTTTCCCAGCCCTCTTATCGTCTGTTTATAGTAGGGCTACTGATTTTCTTGAGTTGATCTTATAGCCTGCCACATTGCTGAAGGTGTTAGAGATTATCTCCTTTTTTATACATATGGTGATGCAGTTAAGAACTGATAAAAGCTCTAAATGTGCAATCTTGAGTGCTAGTATTCTTGAAGGATGTTAAATGATCATGATGCTTTTCAAGAATAATTTTAATTTGTGGAATCATGTAATCTCTTCACATTCCATGAATACATAAGCAGCTGGCCTGCTTTAAGCTATTTGACATTAGGGAGTTAGAATTCAAGCAGTTCTCTGGTGGGAAATTGAATGACAGTGAGGTGACTGGAATGTGGCATACCAGTGAGCTAGTTTTCATTGTTATAAGCCAGTGTTTCTCAACCTCCCTAATACTGTGACCCTTTAATACAGCTCTTCATGTTGTGGGGATCCCCAACCATATAATTGTGTTACTACTTCATAACTGTAATTTTGCTACTGTTATGAGAAGTGTTAATGTAAATATCTGATATGCAGAACATCTGATATGCCATCTCTGTGAAAATGTTGTTTGACTCTCCAAGGGGTCATGACCCACAGGGTGAGAACCACTGTTGTAAACAAAAACAAGTTTACTTTATCTAGTAAAATGGTAAGTTATCAATCAATGAGCTGCCTTTATCTAATAAAGGAGTGCCTATGTGGAAAAACTGGGTGACCTTAATTGCTATATTAATCTCCAAGCTTTTGTCCTACAATCAAAATGTGTTCTGAAGTCCTCAAACTGCTTGATTCCTGATAAGAACAGAAGAGTGAGAAATTTTTATGGACGAGAACAAATTCCAGGTGAATTTCAGGCCATAGGAAAACATCTTCAATTTTAGGTCCTGCTTATAAATGTATCTCAAGAAAACAAGATTTGGAGTTGAACTGTTGCCCTCTTACAGAAAAAAAATGTCTTAATGTCCTTTTCTGTCTCTCTTGGAGGCAGACCATTGGAATGGGCACTTTTCCTGTAGTTAGCTTTAGAATTTTGTTTCCTTGGTAACACTAGAAAGGGAAGGTTCACAATAGCTCCTCTTTATGATTTAAAAACCAAGCGTAATCATTAAGGCATTAGGGCTTTGTGGAGGTGAATTAAGAGAAAGTTGCTGCTCCTGGTTAAAAGAATGGAATCTTTGGCCCTAGGTGCAGACATGGTCTGTCATAAAGACTGCAATAGTATATACTACCGTTCTTCCCTTAAGAGTCAACTGGGCTTGTCAATCACCTTCCAGGAGATCACCTCCTAGGAAGACTGTTTCCTCTGCAGACACACTAAACAGATGAGAGCAGTAAGTAGCGCCTTAATTACAGAATGTATTTCTACCTCTCAGAAGCCACTCTATTGCTGCAGTTATTTACAGATCCTCACTGCTAAGCCCAGCTGTGTTTCTACATAAAAAAGCTTACCTTTTTCTTGTCTTTCTGTGTATTTCTCAGATAATGACCAAAAGCCTACACAGGCTTTCCCAGATGCTGGGCTTTCTCATTGCCTTTCTGAAGACACCCCTATGCCTTTATGTAGCTATTTTTTGACTCCTGCACCTACCTTAATATTGTTGGTTTTTTAAAATTTTACCATTGTTATTTTAAATTCAGTGTGTATGGTTATGGTATTTGTGCAAAGGAGTGATGAGTGCAAGGTTCACAGAGTCCAAAGAAGAGTATAGGATCTACTAGAGCTGTAGTTTAGGTGGTTGTGAACTGCCCAACACTGGTGCTTGGAATGATCTCTGCAAGAGCAGTATGTGCTCTTAATCCCTGAGCAGTCTCTCCAGGGTGCTACTCAGGCCTAACCTGATGTTATGCTTGCTCTTCCTTGTCTTATTGTATCTGTCAGCATTTATAGCTTACGTGGTCTGTGGATTTTCTCTTTGACTATAATACATTTTCTTCAAGCTTCTTTCTGAACTGTTTTAAAATGCTTTTATCAGTGAAACTAAAACATCATAAAATGGGATCCCAGTTCTCGGGTGACACTACTTTAGTATCTTCTTCTTTAGCGGTTCTTACCCATCAACAATAAACATGTTCATGTTTACTAACTTGAAAGCAAAAAGAAACCAAATGAAAATAAAAAATCCTCTCAGTGCTTTCTTTTGTAATTGTGAATATTTTTTGTCAATTTCTGTTTCCTAGAATCCACTTATGTTAACTGTTGCAAATATTGCTATTTTTAGCCGGGCGGTGGTGGCGCACGCCTTTAATCCCAGCACTCGGGAGGCAGAGGCAGCCGGATCTCTGTGAGTTCGAGGCCAGGCTGGACCGACAGCCTCCAAAACAATACAGAGAAACCTTGTCTCGTAAAACCAAAAAAAATTGCTATTTTTAGACATATAAGAGGTAATTTATTTACTTATTTATTTATTTATGAAAGTGGTTCTGGAAGTCTTGTTTAACAGATGACCTGATCCCTCCTCCCCAAAACACTGAAAATACAAAAAAACCAAACTCTTTTTAAAAAATAATAGAGATGGTCTGTATATATTTCTTATACAATAGATTTTAGTGAATATCAGTTATTACTTTTACTTTTCACCTACTCTTTGTTACTATTATTTTTTACATTTTTTACTTTAATTTTAAATAGCTTGCTTCCCATGTCAATCCCAGTTCTCTCTCCCTTCTCTCCTCCCGCACCCTCCACCATACCCCCCAGCCTCCCACCCTATCCCCACTTCCTTGCACACAGGGGATATCCAGAGTTTTTCATTTTGCTCAGGGCAGGGTCCAGGCACTCCCCTAAGAGTCCAGTCTGATACAGCATCCCTTTTTGTGTTATGGACACACGAAGTCCGTTTGTATGCCAGGTATAAACACTGATCCACTGCCCAGGGCCCCATAGGTTGCCCATGCCTCCTCACTGACTCTCATATTTGGGGTGTCTGCATCAGTCCCATGTTGGCCTCCCAGCTGTCTGTCTGGGGTCCAAGAGCTCTCCCCTGTTCAGATCAGCTGACTCTGCTGGTTTTGCCAGCCCATTCTTTGCCAATTTGCTCATCGCTCCTCTCTCTTTGTCACTGGGTTCCAGGGGTTCAGTTCAGTGTTTAGCTGTAGGTGTTTGCCTCTGCTTCCATCAGTCACTGGATGAAGGTTCTAAGATGGCATATAAGGTAGACGTCAAGTTCATTATCAGGGATAGGCATTTAAGGTAGTCTCTCCATTATTACTTAGCTTGCCAGTTGGTGTCAGCCTTGTAGATCGCAAGAAGTCTCACTAGTGCCAGATCTCTCTTCAAACCTATGACTCCCTCTATTGTGGTATTTCTCATCCTGTTCTCCCCCTATTCTACCCTCCACTTAACATTCCTATTCCCCCATGACCTACTCTCTCTTCCTCTTCTCCCCCTCTCTTCTTCCCAGTGTGCACTACTCCCCCACCCCTTGCCATGTTCCCAATCTGTTCAGAAGATCTTGCCTCAGTCCTCTTCTCTAGGGTACCCTCTTAGGTTATTTCCTGTTTCCCAGACTCTCTGTCAGTAGAATTGCAGACTGGAACTCTCCTGATCCATGTCTAAAATCCATAAATGAGTTAGTACATACCATGTTTGTCTTTTTGTGACTGGGTTACCTCACACAGATAGGATGGTTTCTTCTAGTACCATCTATTTTCCTGGGAACTTCAAGATTCCATTGTTTTTTTTCCGTCGAGTAGTACTCCATTGTGTAAATGTACCACCTTTTCTCTATCTACTCTTCAGTTGAGGGGCATCTAGGTTGCTTCCAGGATCTAGCTATTACAAATAATGCTTCCCTGAACATAGTGGAGCAGACATCCTTGTTGCATGAATTTGCATCTTTTTGATATATGCCTAAGAGTGGAGTTGCTGGGTCTTGTGGTAGATTGATTCCTATTTTCCTGAGGAATCTCCATACTGATTTCCAATGTGGGTGTACGAGTTGGCACTCCCACCAGCAGTGGTGGAGTGTTCACCTCTCTCCACATCCTTTCCAGCATAAATTTTCATTGGTGTCTTTGATTTTATCCATAAATTGTCATTGGTGTTTTTGATTTTAGCCATTCTGACAAGAGGTAAGATGGTATCTCAAAGTTGTTTTGATTTGCATTTCCCTGATGGCTAAGGACGTTAAGCACTTTTTCAAGTGTCTCTCAGCCATTTATAATATTTAATATTTCCAACATTACAAATGACCTCATTGCTGCTAAAGCTGGAAACTTCCAAGGTCTTGGCTTGCTGGTTTTTCCTGTGGCATTGTTATTCTTCCCGTTGATGTCATTCTTCCCTATGTCTCTCTTGTTTTTTAGATTTTCTTTTGTATCAATTCTCAGTAATCTTTTTGAGAAATCATTTAGTTTATCTAAACCATACATTACTTTGTAAAATGTTTATTTTATTTATATTCAAGTGTATGTGTCTGAATGTACAAACACACACATTAGTATGCCCACAGAAAACTGAAGAGGGAATTGGCTTTCCTGGAGCTGGAGATACACGTGGCTGTGGGTTGCAGAACAAAGATTCTGGGACTATAATGAGTCCTCTGCAAAAGCAGTATGCACCCTTAACTGCCAGCCCATCTCTTCAGGTTCCTAAACCACAATTTCTCTTGTGGATTAATTTCTTTCTTATGTCACCTTCCTTTTATCTGTGACACAATAAATTGTCGATAATTTTTAGTAAAAATCAATGTAATGAAGCCACCCTGTTAAGCCAATTTGTGCCTTAGTTTCTATTCTCAAACCTCCCAAATACCTTTGACACATGTATCAATTGTCATGTGTTTCATGATCTGGTTTTAGGTGAAATACGCTCATCCTCAACCTCTCAGCTACTATTGTGGTTTGAATAAGAGTTGTCTCTCATAGGCTCACGTATCTGAATGCTTACTTGCTGTTGGCAGTGCTATTTGACAAGGTTATGGAACCTTTAGGAGGTGCAGGCTTACTGGAGGAATAATGCACCCTAGGTGAATTTGGGAGTTCATAAGCCCTCCTCACATTGTCTTCTTTCTGCTTCCTGTGTATTTGAATGTGATCCGTCGGTCACCATGTTTCTTCCCATTATGAACACATATTCCTCTGGAATCATGAGTCAAAAAAACTCTTCCTTAAGTTGGTATTTTATCACAGCAATAAAAATCAAACTAGATGAACTGCTGGTTTACCAGTAACCCACCTGTCAAACTAGAATGACTCTCTGATATTCTGAATATTGCCACAGATGCCACATTTTCTTTTTGCTGATGCCCCTCTCCTCGTGCCTGCATAAGTCTACTGGATCTGAGATTAGATGAAACCAGTTCTTAAATTAATACCTGCACAGCTGTGTTTATTGCAACACTATTCACCATAGATAAGATATGCAAACAGGCTTGGTGCCAGTCAGCAGATGGAAGAATAATGAAAATGTGTTATAAATGCAAAGTGGAGTATTAGTCATCCACAAAGAAGAATGGAAACCCAAACTTTGCAAGCAAAGTTTATAGATTTACAAGTTATTATGCTAAGTAAGATAAGTCAGACACTAAGAAAAATACTTTGCCATTTCTTCATAATTGTTAGTTAAAAATATCAAACTAAAATTAGAATAAGGACTAGAGATTTATAGGGTAGTGTGTGGGTTGGTTACGGAATGGCTAGGTTCATTCATTACATACTGTATTTTAAGTGCCCTTCTTCTAAAATTAAAAACATCTTAATACTCATTTGGTACTATTAGGAAGACTCTAAGCTACAGTATTTTAAATTTTATTGAATTTTATACTGTGCTCTCTGTTGCATTTATTAGGAAATCCATAATTCTGTCAGTTTGGAGGAAAACTTGGAGAGTTAGAATGCTGTGCAGTAGACTGTGTCTGAACCGCAATCTGCTCTGACACCTTTACCTAATGATGCAGCACAGTTAATAGTGAGGGAAATACTTGTGGCTGGGTGACTTGTTGGAAAGGCTCTTTGGCATGTTCCAAGTGAATAATGGAATGTAGAATGCATGCATCTTTCTGCCTTCACATGTTTAGTCTTTATTAACTATAGAATCATTAGATCTCTTATTAGCTACAGGATCTCATTGTATAGTGCAAATGCTGGATGTAAGGCTAGGCTTCTGGCAGATACAGAAGGCACGCACAGGCATTTAGCATAAGCAGATGGCTCAAACTCACAAAAAGTGACACTAACAGCTTCATCACTTTCCACTTAACCTCTCCATATTCCTTCATAGTGAGTTCTTAAAGGCCAATGAACTGAAGTAAAAGCATGGGTCTAGCTCACAAATGGATTATACATTAGCATCTGGCAGGGCATAAATGCTGGTCAGCAGCCTGGTCTAGAAAGCTGACAGAGAAGGCTCTTGAACAAAATGCCAAGCCATATGGCTAGTTTATTTCCCAAACACCCCAAGGTCCCATATATATGTGAGAGAGAGAGAGAGAGAGAGAGAGAGAGAGAGAGAGAGAGAGAGAGACAGACTGACAGACAGACACAGAGAGAGAAACAGGCTAGTCTTGGACTCAAAGTACACAAACTTGTGCTCATTTAGGTTGATGTGTATGCCAGCTGCCAACCTGCTAGTAGCTGTTCCTGTTAGATTAGATTTGACCTCTTTCTGCAGGTGTGAGGCTGTGGTTTATCTTCCTGGAATTACGGACATATGAACTTGCCTTCCTTGTTTGAAGTACTCATGCCAGAACCTCCATTAGCAGATTTGCAAAATATCTTATTTATAGCCGTGTCATCTACATATGACTGTTCCCGAACACTGAACTCATTTCACAATCATGGAGACATAAGAGTGAGCTCATGAGCAAGAGCTTCATTAGTTTCAACACAAACTCTTCACTCGGGCAAAGGTTTTTCCTAAAAGACTAGAATTGTCTTAAAGGTTTATTACACATAAGAGTTATATTGTAGCCTAATTTATGATTCTAATTTCTTAATAGCTAGTGATGTGTGTAAGGTTGGGAAACAAGTCCAAAGAGGCACCTTTCACTGATATATTTAATAGTCTTTCCCATTGGCCAGCTTCCTATTAATGTAACAAAATCCTTGAGATATAAACTTTTAGAGAGTCAAGTTTTATTTTGTTTTATAATTTTGCAGGTTTTAGTCCTTAAACAATAAACTTCATCATATATGGCCTTCTGTAGCACAATGCATTGTTGCAGGACCATATGACAAAGGAACTCTGCTTACTTTGTGGCCAAAACTAACTAACAAAGGAAAAAGGAAAAGGCAGGGTCCCACTGTCACTGTTAAAGCCTGTCATCAGTGACTAGATAGCCATGCATTAGGCCCTATTTCCTATAGATGTTGCTTCCTTCTGATAGAACTATGTGCTGAAAACCAAATCCTTTACCACACAGGTCTTTGGGAAAAATTCAAGGTTCAATCTGTTATATTTTGTCTATTCCTCACCCTAAAGGCTTATTTATACTTATGTCATCATGAAAAAGCAATGCAGTTCATTTCTAAGAGGTATAAAATCTCAGTTATTCCAGAACTGCTCCAAAGTAAAAACCACAGTCTATTGTGAGACCTAGGGAAAACTCAGCTGTGGCTATATGTAAAAACAACAAAAAAGGAAAGATTTCTACATCCAAGATACATGGATATTATTCCTATCCTAAAAGGAGTAGAACAGAAAGATCAGATCAAAGCAAAAACAAAACAAATGTAGTAGATCAAGTATTTATTCCTAATATTCCATGCCTAACATTGGCTGGGTGTGGTCTTCTGAATATTGGAACAAAAGTGGAATATGCTTGACAATCTCCATTGCTTCCCTCTGTCTTCAGGATTTTCTTACACTGTTGAACGTGCTGTGTTAGAGCCTTGCCGTTGTAGATCAGCCATACCTCCCTAACCTTCTGCTCTTTCTGGGCTTGGTGAATGTATATGCTAAGAGGTGGTGTGATCCAATAGTTGTAGAAAAGAAGCTGGGTCGTAATTTTAACAGTATTCTTCTGTTTGTAAATCTCCCACTGAGCTGATATTCAGCTGACAAGGCCTTTACTTGTGTTTTTGTTTTGTGGTTTGTAGATTAGCATGGATGCAAGACTCAGTACTTATATAAGGAAACTCATCTCTACCTAGACATTGGGCCCATGCTATAAACCTCCTCCTAAGTATACATTCCATGGTTAATAGTTGGAAACTAACACAGCAAACTTTCTCAAAGAAAGGAGGATAACTAGATTCTCCTTACAAATGAGGATAGATAATGGTTTCTAGACTCAGTTGAGTATGTGAAAGATATTTACCCTACATCTTGCATTCTTATTCCATTGTCAGTAATGCCTTTTCTTTCTATTACTGACAGTGTAATTGATTCCCACCTTCACTTATGGCTCTTCCCAAGTGTACACCTAGGTCTATCTTAATGAGCAGCACTTTCCTCTACAACTTCTAGGACAAAGATTGCCTTATAAAAACACTATTATTATTTTATAAATATAAACCTCTGTGTGTGTGTGTGTGTGTGTGCGTGCGTGCATACAGCTGTGAGCATGACTTGATACACATGTGAAGGTCAGAGACAACTTTGAGTAGCTTTTGTTGCTTCCTGTGCTTTTGAGTGGAGAGTTCAGTGATCTTAGCCTGCATTTTCTGTAACCTTCTCTATGCCAGTCTATTCATGGGCGAGGGCAAGTGAGTTTTCCACTACAATTCGAGTAAATATCACAACTGTCATAGTGAACAGTTACAGGAAGCCACTCCTATCTCTTCAACAATCTTCTGTTAGAATGACACTTCATTCTCAGAAACTATAGTAATAATGTATATAATCCTAGCACTACTATAAATTGTTGATTAACAATACCCCACTTAAATAGATGTATAACTGACATCTGAAGCAATGCTTAAAATTTCCATCCTTGGACTACTCCTGGTACCAGAAATGATATCAGTTAATGTAAGCCCCAATAGTGAATACTACTCTGAATATTTAAAACAAGCCTAATTTACCAGAGGGAAAATTTGCATAAATAATAGAGAAAAACCTACAGAAAAATTTAAAGGAGAATCCAGAGAGTGAGCAACAGTGGGCATTTTTTATCATGACTATACTGGAGGAACAAACAGAATATTATTTCCAAAGTTTAGAATTGTAGAAGCAGTTGATTCTAGAGATATGACTGGGTCATTATTTATTTATTTTATTTATTTCCACATTCAACCTGAAGCTACTTAACAAAGGAGTCTGGAGAACGCAGGTTTTGATATATTATGTGTGTCTGGTGATACACAGAGCAGTAGAAAGGAAGAGATGCATCCAAGTTCAAAAGGCCCAAGGGGTGGCAGATGCTAATGGGCTGTACTGAATGCTGGTTCACATAGCAACAATTTAAGGGCTCATTTCCTAATACCTGTCAGACCACAAAAGGATGAGGTCTCAGTAGAGGTATTTGACTTGTTCCTTCCTTCCCAAAATAGTTTTACTTTTTTTCAGGATGGGTTGCCAGAAAACAAGGTAGCAACCTCCAACAACATGTGAAATTATAAGATTTATTACTCTTAACCAGATGGATAAATTTAATTCAACCAAAACCAAATTCCCATTGGTTTCAAACTATACACTTAGGGTTCCCATTAGGTACTCCCTTTCCTATTGTTTTGCAAAGTTATTGTGAATTTAGATTTCAACCAAAACTCTCAGTCATGGGGGACAATTCAGAACTCATTCTTCACAGTCAGATGACATATGAATCATAAGCAAATGACTATGTGGGTCATTTCGTGTATCTATAACATCAGAAATGAATACTCAAATGACTCAAACTCAGCCCAGTTAAGCATGTCTTTAACAAAACCAGTGAAGAAGAAAATAGTCAGGGAGATTAACTGGGGGACTGTTTGTTCCAAGGCTCAGATAGATGCTGTCATTACTGCCTGCTTGATGCGAAAAAAATTCAGAATCAGAAAACAGAATGACATTTGTCATTGGGGCAGGCCTTTGTCTTCAATTTATTGTAACTGCCATCTATCTCTTCTAACTATTCATTTCCCCCTGATTTCCCCTTATTTATACACCAATCTTATGCCAAACATGTTAGTGATTGTGATGTCTTATCTATAAGACTGTCAAATGTCAAAACTATGCATATTTTCCTTTAAGCTTATAAAGCAGATAGAGTAACCACACATAAGAGTAACAATTTAGTATTATTGTTCACATTAGAAGGCTTTCAGCCAGGCGGTGGTGGCCCACAACTTTAATCCCAGCACTTGGGAGGCAGAGGCAGGTGTATCTCTGTGAGTTCGAGGCCGGGCTGGACCGACAGCCTCCAAAACAATACAGAGAAACCCTGTCTCGTAAAACCCAAAAAAAAAAAAAAAGGTTTTCAGATGGTTTATTGAGATGTTTTATGCATACAGCATTTTTTTCTTTTTCTGTGAAAAAGAAGGAATTTTTACCTAAGTGCTAAATATCCACAAATATTCGTTCCCTCAATGCCTTGCAAATTCTTGCCTGGACTATAGGGGAATTCCTTCTAATCCAGTCAGGCAGGATTTACCTTACACAGTGTCTGTTAAAAGAATAGTATTCACTGTTTTCCCCTAACAGTGATTTGTTTGTTTGTTTGTTTGTTTGTTTGCTTTGTTTTTGTCCAGAGACTAGTTATTGTTGCATGGTAGTTTCTCCCAGAATCTTTATAATTCCAATTCTACTTTCTTCTCTTGTTTTTTTTTAAATGAAGAAACCTAATTAATGACAGTATAAAATTTTCTCATAGATCCAAGCTTTGTATATTTTACTTTCACACATTTACATTTTTGACTCTTTTATAAAATCGAAAATCTTACTTGTCTTTAATTGTTTTTTTCTCCACTAGTCCCAAAGAATCTTCTCATGTGTTCAGGATAAGTGAGCTCATATTCTGTTTATGTATCTATTTCTCTACCACTCTCAGAGAGCAAGGACTGAACCTTTTATCAGTGCTTGGGTCAGGGTGTCTCTCAGAGCCTGGCACATGGCAGAGTTTAACAACTGTTCAATTCAGCAGACTAGCTACAAGAATAAACATAGAGCTTACATGAATGGCAGCATGCAGGTGCTAGGCTGAAAGTGCCAACGTATACCCAAACCGTATTTAGTGCTGTAGCAAGCAATTAGTCTGAAGATTGATTTGAAACTCAGTGAGTAGATACCTTCTATATATAGTAACAAATTATACATATATACCAGATTTTTTTAAACTAAAATAGAGGCTAGAAAATTTCTTAGTATAAGAAGTTGGCAGTCTCTACCCTATATTAACCTAAATCCTTCTGTAAGATAGCTTGAGTTTGAAAGGGTCAAACATTCTTCTTTGTCATTATTTCATTAATTAGTATCAATGATTAAAATAGAGTAGGTATTCAAAAAGCATTTATCTAATTATTGAATATAAGCGTTCAAAATGTTTTAAGGTATTAGTTACCAGTGCCATAACTAACTAATGAAGTAACAGACACAGTAGGTAGAATGACAAATAATTCTAGTAAATAAAACTAAAAATGTCTGAGATTGTAGCTCAGGGATAGAATATAGACCTAGAATATACTACGTCTATACAAACACACACATACACACACACACAAACACACACACATACACACATACTACACTCCACATACACACTCCACACACCATACACATACATATCACACACACACACACTAAAATCAAGAAAGCTATGTTACTTAAGATGTGCTTCTTTTGTCACTTTTTAGAGTATTAATAACTGTCACAATAGTTGACCCTCTTTTGTTGTAAAGTAAGTTCATATAAGTAAATATTCTTTATATGAACTAAAAGTTTAGGACTTAAAGAAAAACAAAACTACAAGGGCTAGTGTCTTGTATTTTATTTTATTTTTTTTGGAGGCTGTCGGTCCAGCCCGGCCTCGAACTCACAGAGATCTGCCTGCCTCTGCCTCCTGAGTGCTGGGATTAAAGGGGTGCACCACCACCGCCTGGCCTAGTGTCTTGTATTTTACAGATAAGGAATTTGAACCACACAGAAGCTATTAGTGGCCAGATTCTTTGCTTCCCTGGTCTTCAGCTTGAACCCCAATAACTGTCTCTGGGTCTTTGATTTTTTGAGTTACAAGGTTGAATCAAGTTGAAGATACTCTCACATTTTATTTGATATATGTTGACATCTCTCTCTCTGTCTCTCTCTGTCTCTCTCTGTCTGTCTCTGTCTCTGTCTCTCTCTCTCTGTCTCTCTCTGTCTCTCTCTCTCTCTGTCTGTGTGTGATTAGTTATAAATTTAGCTTTTCCACGGCAGAGAATCTACTTCTGTAAGAAGAAAGATTCCACGGTCCACAGGTTTTCTACTAGAAGATGCTGAATACAACAAATTTACATGAAAGTGTGACTCGGGAAGAATTTTCTCTTCAAAACTTCCCAACAGTTAAAATTTTTTATGTGCTTCTTTCTTCTTTTCTGGGGGGTGGAAACTGTTAGGAATATTTTTAAGGCTTTGTTTCACACAAAAAGTTAATCAGATTTATGTTTCAACTCAAAGTTGTGCTATACAATTTTAAATTAGTAAGTATCATGCAATAGGTATGTATGTTAGGAAATTTGACTGTTATATGCCATTAATTTGACAGATGGTGTTCAATAATTCCTCTAAAAACCTACATGCTGAGTTATATTATTTGTATAATTATATGCCCTTATGTTGATAGTATAAATCTACAATAGATTATAGGTCACAGCTTGACATTCCACAATAATAGTAATAATAAACTTATAAGCCATACTGCTGTATTTAATGCTTATTTATTCTCTCATCTCCCAATGCCAAATCTTGTATCTAGTTCTTTTTACAGGAGGATTTGAATTATTTCTTTTCCCCTAATGATGCAATGCAACCTTTGCAGTTCTTAACTTGATTGTGATTGCTTGTGGAATGCATGCCTTTTTTTAAGCCAGGGAGGAAACATGTTTCCCATGAACTTGAAAAGGATTCAAAGAATCAAGTGTTTTAAGGAAAGGATAAAATTTAAGGTGTTTCTTTATATGCCCACAAATGAGAGGAGGTTTCCACAGTCTCAACAGGTTTCTGGTAAATCCAAATTACATGCACAATGTGTTGAAGTACACCATGACCTACTTGCCAAATTTCCTGTGGTATTAATATACAGGGCTGTTCAGATGGTTCACCTTCTTGCTTACTGATAGGTGCAGTTGTTTGGGTGTCAGATGGGACTCTAGCTAGCAGTTGCCTTCCTCTCTGCCTTTCAACACTGAAAATTGTTTTGAGAAAATCATAAATACAAAAGGAGCACATTGATAGCAGTAGGATGTTTGAAATAGGTGACATAACTCATCAAGTACCAACTCACTCACCTTCTCAAGGGGGAACTTTTAATATTGTACAACAGAAATTATAGAAGTTAAAAGATACATTTTCATTCTTCAACTTGTGTCACCTGTAGACAGGTATACCTTATTTCTATTACTGCTCTTTCTGTCTAGAAATATGATTTAAAGGTGAAAATGTAACCATTCATGGCTGGAGAAAAATGGAAAATATCTATGTAATGATGTCTAATGATATTCTGATATACTCACAGATTGGTGCTTAACACAATTGTCATCAGAGAGGCTTCATCCAACAATTAGTGGAAACAGATACAGAGACCCACAGCCAAACATTAGGCCAGGATTGGGGAATCCTGCTGAAGAGAGGGAGGAAGGTCTGTTGGAGCCAGAGGGTCAAGGACATCACAAGAAAATCCACAGAATCAAGTAACCTGGTATCATAGGAGCTAACAGTCTCAAGCAATAACCAGGTAGTGTGAATGGAACTGACCTAAGCTCCCCACATATATGGGTCAATTGTGTAGCTTGGTCTTCTTGTGGGCTTTTTAACAGTGGGAGCAGCGGCTGACTGTAACACTTTTCTTGACTTTCAGGACCTTATTCCTCATACTGGGTTGTGCTGTCCAGCCTTAATACTAGGGGTGGTGTTGAGTCTTACGGAAACTTGATAAGCAATGTTTTGTTGATACCATTATGAGGCCTGCCCCTTTCTGAAGAGAAACAGATGATGAATAGTTTGGGAAAAGATGAGGGAGGAGTAAATGGGAAGAGAGCAGGGAGGAGAAATTGTGATCAGGATGTAAAATTAAAAAAAATAAATTTAAAATAAAGTAAAATGGAAATGTGAACAAGTATAGTTGTGTTATTCATTTTCAAACTAGACACCTTTAATGGCAAAATAGCTTGAAGTTTTATTCTAAATTAAAATTTTATTCTAAATTTTCTTATATAGTTATGATTTATAACCATGATTTCTTTTCTTTAGTTTAAATTAGAAACAAGCTGGCTTCACATGTCAGTCCCAGCTCCCTCTTAGTCCCTTCCTTCCTTAACCCTCACCAGTGCCCCAATCACCTACCCCATCCCCCCTCTGCTCCCCAGGGAAGGTGAGGCTCTCCATGGGGGATCTCCAAAGTCTGTCATATTATCCAGGGCAGGGCCTAGACCCTCCCTCAGATGTCCAGGCTGAGAGAACATCCCTCCCTGTTCTGGGCTCCCAAAATCGATTCGTTTGCCAGGGATTAATACTGATCTACTATCCCAGGCCCCATAGATTGCCGAGGCCTCTTCACTGACACCCATGTTCAGGGGATCTGGATCATTCCTATGTTGGCCTCTCAGCCATCAGTCTGGGGTCCATGAGCTCCCCCTCATTCAGGTCAGCTGTTTCTGTGGGTTTCACCAGCTCGGTCTTGACCCCTTTGCTCATCACTCCTCCCTCTTTGCAACAGGATTCCAGGAGTTCTGTTTAGTTATAACCATGACTTCTAATTAAAATAAAACTCTGATAAGATGAAATAATTTCCAAACCTTTGGGTGTTGAGCATTTTAGAAATCTCACTAATAAATCTGATAGCTCTATGTTTATACTGTTTAAAATTTAATTAATTCTTTAAGAGTTTTTTTTATGGTGTGTTTTGAACTTATTCACTCTCACTCCACCAAATCTTCCCAGATCCATGTTTCCTTCCCCTTGAGCCTAACTTCATGCACTTTTAAATTTATTATTATTTTAAACATATCAAGGTCAAATATTCTTGAATGCATTGCCTTCCAGTGGAGCAAGGTCAACTTACTAGGGGCTACACACTTATAGAAAACCAAGTCCCTAACAGGTAACAAGTGCCATTAGCTCTATCACTAATAATGAGAGTATGAGCCCACTCCCATCTCCAAGTTGGGATTTATTCTGGCTTGGTTTTGCATGTATCTTCTGCAAGCTGTCACAACTGCTGTGAATTCATATGTGCAACTGTCCTGCTGTGTCCAAAACTACTATTTTCTCATAACAATTCACTGCCCTGGCTCTTATCCTCTTTTTACCCCTTCTTTTTGAATGATTCCTGAGCTTTGATTGGAGGGGTACAGTGCATATGCTCCATTTAGAACTGAGCATTCTCTAATATCTTACTCTTTGCACTATGCTCAGTGATTGAGTTCTATGGTAATTATCTGTTAGTATTCAGGCATCTGTACTGGCCTGCCTGTACAGGGGATCTGACAGGTTAAGTCCTCAGCTGCAGCTACTGAGAGCACCACCTGTGCATATTCACTACATTCTCATTTAAAAGGGCCCTGCCTACTCCTAACCTCTCTCTCCCTCCCTCTCTCTGTTTCTCTCTCTCTCTCTGTCTCTGTCTCTCTTTCTCTGTGTCTCTGTCTCTGTCTGTCTGTCTCTCTGTCTCTGTCTCTGTCTCTCTCTGTCTGTCTGTCTCTCTCTCTCTGTCTCTGTCTCTCTTTCTCTGTGTCTCTGTCTCTGTCTGTCTGTCTCTCTGTCTCTGTCTCTGTCTCTCTCTGTCTGTCTGTCTCTCTCTCTCTGTCTCTGTCTCTCTTTCTCTGTGTCTCTGTCTCTGTCTCTCTGCCTGTCTGTCTGTCTGTCTGTCTCTCTTCCAAACTCTTGTCCCCAGGAACCAGTCTCTGTCCGTGCCCACCCCTTTTTCCTTCCCCTTCTCTCTCCTCTTCCAATAAACCTATTATGAGTCCTGTTGTATGGCATGAGTTCTTTTCATGGCTTTTTAAAAATTAACAATTGCCTACTGCCAGCTTATTTTCAGATGAGAGTTGAGAGTGAATTGATCTCTGGAAAGAACTATAAATCATTAGGATCTGTCCCTACCTCCTTTTTTAGCTGAATCACAGTAAGAGAGTCTTCCTTTGGTCCTATTTCCTGTTTAGCTATTGGTTTTTGTTCTGATAATGATGGCAAGTATGGAATTTATCCAGTAGAGTGTGACTTAAGTTCAACAATAAAAATGTTAAAGTATTCTCATGATGTTTATGCCAGTGGGCAAGTCTTGCCAGGCCTATCTTTCATGAAACTTGTAGAATTCCTATCTGGTTTGATTGTTAATCATGTTTTTTTTTTACCTCTCCTGTACACACACCACTTTCTAGCACTACAAAAGTTAGTCAAAAAGGATACAATTTGATTTTTTTATGTTCTATGACTAAGATATGTGGTGTGATCAGCAATAAGGTTTTACCATCAGTTCTTTTTTTATGTTAGTATTCTTATTTTCACTTACTAACGGAAATTCAAACTTAGGAAAAGTAAATATTTTCAATAATACATTTCTCTAGAAAGGCTGGAACTTTGTTAGAATCTCAGTTACTTAATATATGGTTCTGTAGCATTCACTCTGTTATGGCTTAGAGAGCATTTTATCCTGTTTTTCTTTCACAATTGATAGGATATTTATTTCAAGAGAAACATTTTTAATATATTCTAAGATATTGTCCCTTCTATGTCTTTAAGATTATTTCATGCCCATGTATTTTGGGATTGTATTATACTCACATACATGATAGAGATAATCATATTTTAATATAGAACTGAGAATTTAATATTGTAAAATGTCCATCATTCTGCAAGTACATTGATTTTAATACACCCTACTTATTCTGATAGTCTAATTACACCAAATCTACTGCTTGAATGACAAACAAATAGAATGATTCCTGAACTTTTACTATAAATGTACTCATGACTTTGAATCTCAAACTTCTTTCTTTAGAAACAATCATTTTACATATCAATATCCCCTTTCCTCTCCCTCCCATCCTGCCATGAATTAATATGATTTACTTTAGATGAATGAAATATAATTACAAAAATATATATAAAGTTTGTTATAACATAGCTTCAGTGTCCTACTTTAAGTAATTTTATCATATATGTGGATATATAAGCTAATATACATAATAAGTTTATATTAGATACATATAAAATAGCACATTATATAAGTTCAATAGATTTAATTATGTAATTCTAATTATACAGTTTTTACTCCTTTTTTATTTTTAAAACAATCTTGTTTTACATATTAATCCCAGTTCTTTCTCCCTTCTGTCTTTTCATTCCCCAGACCATCTCCCCATGCCACCCTCCATCCACTCCTCAGAGAGGGTGAGACCTCCTATGGAGAATCATCAACATCTATCACATCATTTGGCACCAGGATCAAGGCTCTCTCCCCTGTATCTAGGCTGAATAAGGTATCGCTCCATAGGAAATGAACTCCAAAATGCAGTTCATGCTCTAAGGATAATTATTGGTTTAAGTGCTAGTGGCCTTATAAGCTGCCTAAGCCCCCCAACTGTCACTCACATTCCTGGGCCATAGTTCAGTCTTATGCAGGTTCCCCAACTGTCAGTCTAGAGTCAGTGAGCTCCCAGTTTCTAGAGTCAGCTGTTTCTGTGGGTTTCCCCAACATAGTCCTGACCCCTTTTCTCATATTATCATTCCTCCATCTCTACAACTGGACTCCAGGAATTCAGCCAAGTGCTTACATTTTAATTCAATTTTCTTAAAATTAATCAGGCAAATAAAATATTATCTTTACATTATCCTTTTTACGTTTAGCTAATAATCATCTTTGATGAGGTTCTTTGTTCTTTATTGTTTGAATAACTATTAATGCCTGTATCTATGTCTGTTAAAATGAACAACTTGTCTATATTTTTAAAGTAATAACAGTTAGCAAAACATTTTTTGTTTCTTAAGAGAATGTATTCTACCATCAATTTGAAATGTATTTATTCTGATTATAGATTGGTTATCTTGCCTTTCTTTGTGTCAGTTCTTTCAGTGTTTTAATTGTATCAACTCTCTGTCTCTTGGCCTTCATCCATTCTGTTGAAAATGCAGCTGTTAATATTATTGCGTCCATATTGTTTCCCATTTTTCTTCAAGGTAATATATTGTTTTGAATTTGAAGTGTTTCAGTATTGTGTGTGCATGTCCAGACGCACATATTTTCACTTATATAATGGAGTTCCATCACTAAGTTGAAAATGTAATGATACACATATATTTACATACATATATCTGTGTATATGATAGTTAATATATTCATTACTTATATTAAAATAATTTCTTCAGAAATTCTGCTAATGAGCCAGCATCTTGGGTCAAGTCTGCGTGAACAAAAGTTCTGAAATCTAGATGAAATTTCAGGAAGAAATTGATGCTTATGGGAATTTGCTGGGGAAATGGAAAGTGGCCTAAGTTAAGAAATCCCAAGTATTAGCGAGATAATTTTTTTTGAAAAATGAATTGCTTAACTGTGCAAAAATATTTTCAGTTCCTCTATGGACTTTAAGTCATTTAGGAATTTTGGTTTTACTTTAGAAGATTGAGTGTTCTCTATGTAATTTAAATCAATTCTTTTAGACCCATGTTGTGTTTCTTTGGGAAAATATAACAAATAGTTTACAAAGAATAGTAAACAAGGCTGTCAACATAGCACACTAACTCTGGGGGTACAGTAGTGATATGCATAGCTCGGTGCTAACCATTCCCTTCTAGTTGGACTTAAAACTGTTCAGAAAAGGAAAAAATTGTTAGTACTAAGCAGGGCTTGTAAGTCATGAGTCTTGGAGGACAGCCTGCAACCATCACTTTTCTAAACCAATATAATGCCTAACTACACTGTAAATATTTGTCCTTATACCCACAGATAAGCATAGTCCTCACCATTTAGCAAGAAAACTTAGCAACAAAGAGAGACCATTACATAAAACCTCAACCAATCAAGATGAAGAGTTGTGGAGTCTTCCCAAGTGATACATCTACACAACACTCCTATTCTTAAGGATTTGGGAACATCTTGGAAGAGAAAGAAGATAGAGTTTTCTATGACACTGTATCTGTTAGAAATGTCAGAAGCTACACCCTTGAAGCCTCCCCAACATGGCTGCCTAAGCATGATCTGAACAAGGATAACACTAATAAACATGCTAGTGTGGAAGGGGTAAAATTCATGGACCGCAACCCAAGGCAAAGAACTATAAGCACTAAGGAATGCTCAGAATGAGAGATATAGTCTTCCCCAGGGAAGAGCACACCAACTGGCCAACTGATACCAAGTGGTCAGAACTGAAAATAGGCACGTAAAACTAACATTATGCAGACTGAATGGGTTGTATTTATGCATTCATGTATATATTTATATACATAGTGTAATAACAATTAAAAGGAAAAGAAGCCATGAATGGAAAACAGAGAAAAATGGGGTCAGTTGTATGGTTTGATGAGAGGAAATGGAAGACAGAAACAATGTAACTTCATTATAATCTCAAAAATCATTGAGATACTGAGAAATAAAAAGAAAAGTAGATTACTGTACCCAAATAGAATAAAAGTTAGATTAATTATAATGGGACCACCTCATCTAAATAATTTAAATTGTAGCTATTATAACTTGGATCACTGAATACTTTTTCAATTTTCAAAATAAGAGAATATCAAAGCTAGAGTGACAATGGAATGATCTAGCCAATATATGAAAATCAGTTCTTTTATTTTAAAAAGGAAGTCAATTTATAGTCTTGCCAATTCTCTGCTACAGCACTGGTTTGTGGTAAATAGAATCCTGAAAGCAAGAAAGGGACACTCGGATAAATCTGAATTCTGAGTACATATGTAGCTTGAAAGTGTTCCCTTCAATTCATATATGGAAATTATACTCCCTAATGCCTGGTTATATGACCTCATTTGGAGAATGTGTGTGTGTGTGTGCTTGTGTGTGTGTGTGTGTGTACATGTTAGTGCAGTCAATCTGCTAGGCTCTCATGTAATGACTGATGTCTGCATAGGAAGCAGTTGGGATACAGAGGCAAACAATGATGTTCAAACATGAAAGCAGAGATCAGGAGAATGTACATGAAAGCCAAGTGGTGGCACAGATTGTTAGAAATTAGAACATACATATGGATCAGTTTTCCATTCACAACTTTCAAAAGAAGCCGTGTTTGCCACTGCTCAGCCTCATATTTCCAGCTCCTTCAACTATGAGCCAATAATTTCTATAGTGTCAGGAACTCAGCTCATGAGACATTTCCACCAGTAGTCACCAGTCTCAAAAAACGAATACAGATGCTATTCACCGTCTTGCAGAAGCAATCTATTTTCTCTAGCTGTGGCTATATTTTTCTTTAGAATAGTTCATCATAGTCCAGAAATTATGGTAGAAGATATGCACATTAAAATCTGATTCCTAAATATAATTATTTGAAGTATAATCCTTATTTCAATACTTGTTAAAATAAATACAGAGCATAAAATAAAGCAAACAAAAAATAGAATAAACAAGCAAAATCAGTACCTCAGCTCTAGAAGCCAGACAAGCATTGCTTCTGTAATAGGCAACAAAAATGAGCCAGTGGTGAAAACTATTTCATCCACAGGAACATTTTAGTGAATTGTCGATTATTTTTGCTAGGTCTGACATGACTTCATCTACTAATAGCTTGCCTTTTTCATTTGTAGTCACCTGAGTCAACAAAATATAAAGCCTTATATTTGATTGTTAACTTTTTTTCTAGGTGAAAGAATTTTCAGAGACTCAGACCTACATAATTTCATGGAAAGACAAAATGGTTTGAAAGTCTGTTCAGATACTTGTAGGAAACAACACTAATGATAGTTCTGTGGAAGGGATATTAGTAAGGTATTCTATAAATGTGTGAATTTATTTGGCAATCATAGCAAGATTCAGTGGAAGCCTGCTTGCAAGGTGAGTACCAATGTAGTATTTCTTGTGATCAACTGGGAAAGCTAATACAAATTACATGAATATAGGCCAGTAAAAACTGCTATTATATGGACTTTTCATAAGTAAAGACCTTGAACACTATGCCAGGTAGAGGACTACTATTGTCTTAGTTGTTGACTAAAATCAAAGTGATCATAAAAAGCATAATTGAATGAAAGAAGGTTTAAAGACTATTCATAACCGTATTTCCAGCTGCATGGATGTGATTATATTGTATATTTACTCTTATGATTTGATATTTATGCATTTGCATTTACATAAGGCATTTTTCATTGTTATTCATTTCCTTGTATTGAATACAAATGCAAAAATATCATTTAGTACTTTATTCAGTGTTTCAATTATGGTTATCTATATATCCATATGTGTATACATGGGTTGCCTTAAATGGATCCAGAAGATAAAAAATTACACTGAGATATATGCATAGATTATGAGACTCTGTGTCTCCTCTTCCACACCGAGTAAGTATGGGAATAAGTAGAGTTAGATCAATTGAAACTTTATTCAAAATTGAAAAATGAAAAGAAGCAGTGCTCATCCCAAGGATGCACTGCTGGGTTTATTAGTTTTAACCAGATCTCACAACAAATCAGTCTGCTCTTCACTGCTTGGAACTATATTCCCCAGAAGTCTCTGCCTTGTTTGATGTAAGACTGGATCTCTACTGAAAAGACAGAGATCAATGTTAGAAAGTCAGAAGTGAAAGAGAAACCAAATATCACCAAATCAATAGGACAGGAGGGCTGCCCACTATGAACTCAGCTGCTAATAGCTGAAAACACAGGTGCAAACTTCATAGGTGCTTAACACACTTAACATTCTATGTGGTTTACCACTACACTTCACCACAGAATGTTTCTTCTTGGCACTCCTGATATTGGGCATGGCTGGGGACAGAAACTTGCTGTCGCTGTCCAGAACGGTGAGAGAGAACCACATTGTACTTGCATAGCCTGTTGAAAGGTCATACTCAAAATTCAACGTATGGCCTCTCTTGGATGAATTTTGTTTTCTCACCATGGTGCATTCAAAAATAGCATAAATAAGACTGCAACAACTTGGTGATCATCTGGGTTGATTCATTAATTAATTTGAATACAAGATAATTTTATTTAAAATGTACTGTCTTCTTAAATATTGTAATATTTGTGTTATTGTAGTTTTATTTTTATATTATGGCTTATGGAAAAATAATTAAGTTTTACAATAGATGAATGACACTTCTGTATAAAAATAGAGAAGTTGTTGCTGTAAAATAATCTAAAAGCACCCATTGTTAAGTAATGAATTAGTCATGTAAACCTCAATTTCTGTCTCTTTTGGAACCAGAATCTCTTTTAATGATACTTTTTTGTTGTTCCAACATAATATTTTTATTGATTATTTGGGAGTTTCACATAATGCACCCTGATTACAGTCACTCCTCAGTCTTCCCAGGTCTACCCCTCATCGTTTTGATGTCCCTCACCTCAAAAAAAAAAAAAAAAAGAAGAAAAGAAAAGAAAAGAAAGAAAAAAAAATACCAAGTCCTATTAGTATTGCCCACATACTCATTGGAGCTGTTCAAATTCCCATTGGCCAGCACCTTAAACCAAAAAGAGTCCTTCCCTAACACCACCTCCCTCCCCCACCCTCACCAGAAGCCATCAACTATGAACAATTACACTTGAGGATCCTAATAAAAATGTTTGAGTTCTTTTCTTTTAGTACTTTACTTTAAATTGCAAATGTCATAAGCACTTAATACACTTTATGTACTGACCCAGTCTGTGGCTCATCATCACACATTGGTGTATAGTATCTCTTCTTGTCTTTTGTGTAATTAAAAATGGTTTGAAATATATGTGAAAAAGTTAATTTCAGCTCTAATACATTTGGAAGTCAGCAACAAAACTGGATATGTCTGCATTATTTCTGCTATCATCAGTGTTGTTTACTTTTACAAACACATTTTAAATGTCTTATTGTTATATGATTATTCATATTAAATGCAAACTAAAATGTTCAATAAGTTTTGTAGTCAATACCAATTGTTAAATTTATTCCAGCTTTAAAAGTATGATGCTTAGAGACCATGACTTTATAAGACAAATTTTAAATTACAAAATAAAATAGGGTAACAGAAATTACAATATATAAGGCCAGGTAAGCAATAAACAAAATGGTTAATTTTGAAATTGAATTTAAATTTTTTATAAGTCTACACCATCCTCAAAATTATTTCAACTTAATATTAAGAAAAAAATAATGATATCACAAAAAGTAAACAAGATCTATCGAATAAAATATAGCAAGTATTTACAGGAAACTGATAGATTTTAAAAATAATCATTTTAACAAGTATATTTGAGATCTGCAAAGAATAAGAATTGTTAAGAGCCATAGTCTTGTCTATGACCTTGATATTATAATCTATTTAAAGTAACTGAATTATCAGTGTCAATTGGATACAATGTAATTTTTGTAATAAACTATAATCCTTACATCAAAGTCATTTAGTAGCTAAACCAGTTATTGTTCCTTTCATATAAATGACAATATCGATTGCTTATGTAAAACTTGAATAGGAAATCAAAGGCCTTAAATGTGATGCAGCATTAGATGCCAGGGATGTTGCTATTGACAAAGGAAGAAATCTTATTGAGTTAAGATTCCTTTAAAGGGCTTGAGAGATGGCTTAGGGATTTAGAACACTCACAACTCTTCTGGAGGAAATCAGTTCATTTCCAAGCACCCATATACAGCAGCTAACATTAGCCTGTAACTCTAGTTCCAGATATCCAACACCTTTGGTCTGCCTAGACACCTGTGCTCACATACACATACCACACAAACCCCCACACACTCCTATTTAACATGAGGAAAACGAATCCTTGTTTGAAAATTAATTTTTAAAATTTTAGAGGTTATAATTACAACATTTTCCCTTCCCTTTCCTCCCTCTAATACCTCCCATCTACCCTTCCTTGAAGATATGTAGACAAGATTATAAATGATGACTGTCATCTTTCATAAGCATTTTGGTACAAATTGAGGGAGAAAAATATAAGAATGTATACATCATGTGAAGAAATAATATAAATAAAATCAGCTTTTGCAAAAAACAACAAAACTATAGTGAAAATGAACTCTAGGAGATCACTTCCTCCAAATATTATAAGTAATATTCATAAATATCATTTTATCAATTGACATGTCTACTGCTTTTAATAGAAACATAGAGCTGTGTAAATTCTTTCATCAAATTCTAATTGTAAGAACTTAACTGACATCTAAAAACTGACACTCTTTGAAGTGTATACATGTGTGTTGTTTTACTATTATAGAAGTTGACAGCTAAAGAAAATATTTGGTCACTAAGATATAAACAACAGAAGAAAATTCATGTTGATTTGAGCTGCTATGCTTGAATTTATTACTATATCTTTTACATCATTTGCCTTTCAATAACTATGTTTTAATTAATGCAAACAAACATCTTAGAAACAAGACCAGGTACAGTAACTGACTTTAAATTTATCAATTGGTTTATGAAACTTCTCTAATTTTGTCACATTTTCCTAGATTCTCAGCCTAATAATATGAATATGGGACTGAGATGATTTTTGTTTTGTTTTTACTTGACAGCAACACCTGAATGTTTACCACATTTAAGAGGTGGGCGTTATCTTTTGACACAGTTTGGTCCAGTAATTGAAAGTCTCTATTCCTTATTTCATGTCATTCATGTGCCGTGATGGAAAGAGTCTTGAAGTTACATGAAAAATGGGAAGTCTCAAGATATATGGTGAATATTTTCTTCTCAATTGAACTAGATTCTCCAAGGGATGGTTAATGAATGGTCAAGTTACCCTCAGGCTTCTGTTGTAGAGGAAGGAGAATTGGGAACCCCTTGTAACTGCCAGGTGTCATTTCCTCCCAAGTGAAAAAATATGTCAAAACTGGTCGTGGCAAACAAAATATTCCTAAATGCCCTTGGATTCTTCCAAGCCATGTACTTCAATCATAAAACTAAAATATAAAATATTTCCAATTATGATATCAACAATGAAAATTTATTCGGATTTAATAGCTTTCTCTATGACTGTTTAAGCAATCAACTTCCTGTTAGTCTTAGAAGTATCTTAAGCCCAAATCAAGTACAAACTTATCTATTAAAAACAAATTCAGTCACAATTAATTAAAAGTACACTGTGGATTCAGTGATGGAGGTGCTGAGATAAGCAATTTAGAAGGAATGTGAAACCCTAGTTAATATTATAAAATCAATACTTTTCAAAGAGCAAATAAATTTGCATATTGAAAGATGCATCAACATTGTAATATATAAATGCTTATGTTCTATAATATTTGGATCACTGCTTTTAAATCACACTGATTTTGGAGCACTGCTTAATTTACTCTCAGACTCATTGTTAATTTCAGTTCTGAAACAGATCTGCTAGACCTAGCTGTTCTAGGGTTTATTGTTTTTACTTTTCATATGAGATTTAAATTTTGCATAATTAGTTAATATTGCTGCCTATATAAGTGAGTTCCTCAAGAAAGACTTATATCTACATTAGACATCTTGCATTTAATATATTAAACAAAGTTCTTTTTGTTAAATATAAATTAGATAGTAAATGAGTTAATGAATGATCAGCAAACACAAGAAATATAATTTTGTTGCTAAGCTACAAAACTCATTGCTAATTATTGAACACATAATATGTAAAGAAATTTAAAAAAATCTTTATAGATCCCAGGGTGCTTTGGCTTACATAGTCTAGCCAATAACTATGAAATATTTCTGTTATATCACAAACACAGTCAAAGACAGTGACTACATGATTAACTATTGGTATACACTAACAAATTCTCCTAACAAAGAAATCTTAAGGGCTATATGGAATTTTCTGATACGTATTATACAACTCTAATGTGGGAACACCAGACCTTGAGCAGAGACCCACTTCCCCTTCTGCCTGGGAGTAGGCAGCTGTAAGACAATGTTTAGTAAAAACATGTTTACTAAAAACGATACAATAAGTTCCTGGGAAAGGCCTTCCCACGAAAACCACCCTGACCTCGACCTTGTCAAAAGACTAACCGCACCTTCAAAAACCCACACACATCCACCTCTGGTGTCAGAGCAGAACCAGCCAGGGTAGAGGAGAGAGCAGAAGCTTCTCTGGTGGGAGCCTTTCTTAGGAAGTTTTTCTTGAACCTTTTTGGAGCCTGTTTAAAGTTTTCTTTATATCATTGAACGAGTCTCTGTGTTTTCAATACCCGACACCCTCCGCACGTTCTCGGACACAGGCCGCGCAGCAGTCGTGACAATTGGAGGTCCCACTGAGATCGTGAAAGCGAGGTAAGTGGACGGGGTTAAGAAACTATGGGGAATAGTTCCGGGAAGCTAGAATCATTGCAGTATCAACTAAAAAAGTTACTTAAAGAACATGGGACTGCAGTCAAGTCTAAAACCCTAGAAGGCTTTCTAAAATCCATCGAACGAGCCAGTCCATGGTTCATTACTGGGGGAAGCTTAAATATTCCAGATTGGGAGGAGGTTCGCCGTGATCTTCATAGACTTTTACGAAAAGAGGGATCTGAGTCCTTGCCCCCTACGACATTCTCCTTATGGAGATTAGTGAGGGGAGCACTTTTGACAGATAAGGTTCGTCACCACCAGGTAGTTCAGGACACAAAAGAGGCTTTTTTAGAGTTACAAGAGACTGAGACTCAAGCCTCCTTGAGTTCAGGGGAAGAGAGTGAGGAAGAGACCGTGACTGAAACTAGAGGCTCCATTGTTAGTGAGGATGAGGGGGAGTCTCTTAGTAACAACAAAAAAATGGGTAGAGATCTCCGGGCACGACCCAAAAAGAAGGACTCCGGTCAGAATCGGTTATATCCTTCTCTATCAGACCTAGAAAATGGAAGTAGCTCAGACTCAGACTCGTCACAGTCTGAAAAGGAACGGTTACTTGCTGAGATCGTGACCCTTAAAAAAGAACTAAAAAAGATTTTAATTAAGGAAAGACAGGACAGGGAGAGAAACCCTTCCCCATACTCTGAAAAAAGGGACTCCTCCTATGAGATAACCCAGTCCTTCTCAGACCTGGAGGGAAGACCCAGAGGAGGGGTCCAATGCTGCCTGGTGGTGGCCCCAGTAATGGAAGTTCCAGATCCGAACAATTCTGGACAGGTCATTAGGCGTCATAACCCTTTAAATTTTAAGGATATAAAACAACTTAAAGAGGCAACTTTAAATTATGGAGCACAGGCTCCCTTTACACTTTCCTTAATGGAATCTTTTGCGTCTCTTAATTTGACACCTGGCGATTGGCAGCAGCTTTGCAGAGCAGCTCTGTCGGGGGGAGATTATTTGATTTGGAGAGGTGAGTTTCAGGAAAGATGCAGCCAGACAGCTCAAAGAAATGCACAGGCCGGACAGCCCCAGAGAAATGTGGAGATGCTTACCGGAAGTGGTCAATATGCCACCATTCAGCAACAAATGCAATATGACATCGCAGTCTATGCCCAAGTGGCAGCAGCGGCCCAAGGGGCTTGGAAAGCATTGCCTTCCAAGGAAGGAGGGGATCATCTGTCCAAAGTCCTTCAAGGACCTTCCGAACCTTTTCAAGACTTCGTAGACCGTCTCAGTCAGGTAGCAGAAAGAATATTTGGGGGCATTGGGCCTGCGATGCCAGTCATAAAGCAGATGGCATTTGAAAATGCAAATAAATATTGTAAGGAAGCCCTTCGCCCCTATCGCAATAAAAGTCTAAATGACTATATCCGGATCTGTAGGGACATTGATGGGAACTTCATCCAGGGCCAAGTGTTAGCTGCTGCTATTCGGCCCCAAGTGGGGAAAGAAAGACCTACTCTGGGAGGGAGAAAAACATGTTTTAGCTGCGGTAGGGAGGGACACTTCCGTAGAGAGTGCCCTCAAAATAGTACTACGGGTCTCAAGAGACCTGGTTTATGCCCCCGTTGTCGAAGGGGATATCATTGGGCCAATAACTGCTACTCTAAAACTGACAGGGAGGGAAATTTCCTTTCTGCTAATAATAATCAGGGAAACGGGAGGAGGGCCCCGCCCCAGGGCCCCAAAACCAATGTGTACGGGGCAATGACCCCTGCTCTGGGCAGTGGCAGGACTCATTTTCTCCCCCAGAGCAACCCCTTCATATCTCAGACCTCCTTAGAGCCACCTCAGGGAGCACAGGATTGGACCTCGCTCCCTCTGCCCGGGCAATCCTAACACCGGAAATGGGGATCCAGGCCCTCCCTACTGGGGTGCATGGGCCATTGCCCCCAGGCACGGTCAGACTACTCTTGGGACGGTCCAGTACTATTCTTCGAGGCCAGGCTGGACTGACAGCCTCAAACAATACAGAGAAACCCTGACTCAAAAAAAATTTTTTTGGTAACAGTAAAGAGGTACTGGTATTAAGTAAAGAAAAAAAAAGGACAAAGGTACATGGAATAAAAAATTTTGTTTACATTTAAATTCTACTTTGTGAGTCATCTCTAAAAACTTTTGGCCAAAAGCCTGGCCTCTCCACCTTGCATCTACAGAGTTACAAGGAGTAGGTACGGCTGTACCCCATGACTGTAGCTCAAATGGAGGAATGATAAAGAACATACAGGACTTTTTAACCCTTTAAGTTCAAGGATTGGCTGGAGTTGTTCTTTTACATAGATTTCAATTAAGGGAGCTTCATTGCAACAGACTAATCATTACCTAGGGAAAAAGGGTGACAGAAAGATGCATGTATGTTCTGTATGTATGGTGTGGCCACACCGGTATGTATGAAATGTGATTGTGAATGCGTGAGTGTGAACTGCTTATATGATTAAAAGGATACTTAAATCCCTTCAAAAATAGTTAAGAAGCTACCTAGATTGCTTTAAATATAGCCAAAAGGAACATCCAGCCAGTCTGTTAATGTTTAAAAAAAAATTTTAAGATGCAAATGAGGCCTTGTCAGCTAGTGAGAGCTCTGCAGGTTAGATTGGGAAAGACTGCTCACAGACTTCAAATAATTTTCAAAAGTTATTTGGACACAGTATAGTTTACAATCTTTGAGTGATTTTCAGAAGTTTTTGGGAAATATTTAATGGATATGTCCTTTTTAATGGGCATCTACAAATAATCTAAGTAGTAATCCCAATTTACCTAGATAGTTAACCAAGGAGGGTAGACAAATCCTTCTACTGTTATGGTCCAGCTTCAACAGTTCAAAAAAAACTTTTTTTAGAAAATAAAAAAGGGGGAATAATGCCCCCAGTCCCCACATGACTCATCAAATAATACACTCCTCATTTAAAAATTTTATAATGTAAATGCCAGTGAGCTTCAGACAGATTCTGGCATGACGGAACCTGAGCAATCATTGCTCAGGTCAAATGGAGACATCCATACACTAGACAGTGGAGAAGACCCTAATTTGGGGTCGAGGGCATGTTTGTGTTTTCTTGTAGGAAAAGAATAAAAGCTTCGGCATGGAGCAGAGAAAAACTGGACCTGAGACCATGGGAGCCTACCTAAGCCAGTTTGAGTGAGATCTCCTAAATCAGTGTTCCTGACCCTTGATGTCATCGAATCTAGAGCCCAAGAAAGAAAGAAAACAAGTCGGTTCCAGATTTCCAGTTTCTCAACAGACCTGCTACATCAACCTTCCGGACCCATGAGTTTTCATCGTAAAGCCAACAGAGAAAAAAGGACCCATTTAAAATATTTGGACATTGGTATGGACTATGATGAGTGGCAAAAGCCTCTTTTCAGTATTTGAACAGGAAATGGTCACTTGAAATATCAGACTTGATGGTTCCTATTTCTGGAATCACAACTAGGCCAGTGTATTTTTCTGGAGAAATGCAACTTGTCCTAATGTGACAGCTATTGTTCATATTTTTCATAATGCTACATGTGTAACATCAATGATTGTGCCCAATGTATCTGTGCAAGTGCACTTTCTAAATGCTTTCCTGAGCAGATCTTGAAACGATTGTAAACTTTATCAAATTGTAACAGAATGTAAATCACGTGCATGTTACCCTTGTAACAGATGAAGGCTGGTAGAATGTTATGGCCCAGATCTGGTGATGGGTATGGTGATGGAGAGGCGCTATGTCAATGGGGGTCCTGGAAATGGTGGCAGTGGCAATAGGCATTCTGGCTTTATGCCGAGCTCAAACGTGCCTTGTTCCAAAGACAAGAGATCCGTAACCAAGTATTGTTTAGCTTAGCCCATGGCAATCCCGATAGCCATGAAGGTTGGTTACAGATGATTTAAGGTTGGGGTATCTCCGATGACGGGTAACCTGTGGGGAAGACCCCTCCCACCTAAAACAGGGGTTCAAGGTCCCCCAAAGACGGGAAAGGGAGGGTGACCCTACTTGACCTAAGCCAGGAGTGCCTCATTTAAAAATAAAAAGGGGTGAATTGTGGGAACACCAGACCTTGAGCAGAGACCCACTTCCCCTTCTGCCTGGGAGTAGGCAGCTGTAAGACAATGTTTAGTAAAAACATGTTTACTAAAAACGATACAATAAGTTCCTGGGAAAGGCCTTCCCACGAAAACCACCCTGACCTCGACCTTGTCAAAAGACTAACCGCACCTTCAAAAACCCACACACATCCACCTCTGGTGTCAGAGCAGAACCAGCCAGGGTAGAGGAGAGAGCAGAAGCTTCTCTGGTGGGAGCCTTTCTTAGGAAGTTTTTCTTGAACCTTTTTGGAGCCTGTTTAAAGTTTTCTTTATATCATTGAACGAGTCTCTGTGTTTTCAATACCCGACACCCTCCGCACGTTCTCGGACACAGGCCGCGCAGCAGACGTGACATCTAATTGCAACAAATTTGTAATCAAGTTTATTTTCTATCAAAGCCAATTCCACAGGTCAAGAATATAATCAAAGTCAAATGTGAAAAACAATAGCAAATGCACAAAATTAATGCAAAAATTAAAATATGTTTTAAATGCTGTGACAGATACACATACATACACCAGGGCACCAGCTAGGAGAAATACATATGTGGGAATATTGAATGGTGAAGATATATGTGTGTTAGCCAGGAAAGAAAGATACATCAACGACATTTGGACAATGCCATGTGTGAAATGATTACATCGGTGTTTGAATTCTCATATCAGAAAATTCTCAAAGAAAATGTTTAAGTGTTTATTTTCAGTGGAACCCAAATGCAGTTATAAAGAAAGCATCAAATGGTTTCATGTAATCACACGGTGTCATAGATTTTTTTTTCTTCATTTTTTATTTTAATTTTAAATAGCTTGTTTTACATGTCAATCCCAGTTCCCTCTCCCTCCCCTCTTCCCGCACTCCCCTTCCCCCCTCCCTCCCACCCTATTGCCAAATCCTTCCACATAGGGGTTATCTAGAGTCTGTCATTTTACTCTTGGTAGGGTCAAGGCACTCCCCTAAGAGTCCAGGCTGAGAGAGCATCTCTCTTTGTGCTATAGGCACATGAAGACAGTTTGTATACCAGGGATAGACACTGATCCACAGCTCAGGGCCCCATAGGTTGCCCAGGCCTTCTCGCTGACACTCACATTTGGGGGGGTCCAGATCAGTCCCATGCTGGCCTCCCCACTGTTGGTCTGGGGTCCAAGAGCACTCCCCTGTTCAGATCAGCTGTCTCTGCTGGTTTTGCCAGCCCATTCTTTGCCAATTTGCTCATCACTCCTCTCTGTCACTGGGTTCCTTGGGTTCAGTTCAGTGATTAGTTGTGTGTTTGCCTCTGCTTCCATCAGTCACAGGATGAAGGCTCCCGGATGGTTATAGACATCAAGTTCATTATCAGGAATGGGCATTCGAGGTGGTCCCTCCACTATTGCTTAGCTTGCCAATTGGTGTCATAGATTTTTAAAGCCATTCAGAAATGACACCAATAAGCATGCTTACTGTGGAAGGGGTAGGCTGTTCACAAGAGTATAATCCAAGACAAAATACTGCAGGCAACTATCAAATACTGAATGCTGAGAAGAGGAGAAATAGTCTTCCCCAGGGAAGAACACACCAACTGGCTGTCAGATACAAAACCATCAGCCCTAAAATCATATACATACAAGTAATGTTATATGAACTGACTAGATTGTATTTATATATTTTGGAACACATGGACACACACACACATGTAACATTAATTAAAGAAAAAGAGGTTATGTATTTGAAATGGAATATAGATAGGTAGGTGAAAGAACTTAGAGAAACATGAAATAAAAAAATGAAGTAATTACAGTAATTAAGATCAAATAATTAAAATGTGTTTTAAAATACCATGACGCTAATTCCAGAAACAATGTAACACAGTGAATTTAATTAAAATAGATTTCTATATAGATGTTATAAACAAAATCAAGAGAAAGTAAATTTTAAAACAATATTTACAGGTGAGTTTGATTCCTACCAAATATTCCACAAAACAAAGCAAAACTTAGATCGACAGCTCAATGATAAAATGGTATTGAGCACTAAAACGATGCTACAAGAAAATAAAATGCAAAGGCAGGCTGGAGAGTGACTCAGGGGTTACAGTGTTTGCTATTATCCAGCATCCTGAGTTCCATTTAACTTACAAAAGAAATCTTCAGTTTGTTATTTACTTTAGCATTGCCTATATGTAGACAAATGACCATTTTAAGATCTTGAACAAAGTGAAGCAGAATTAAATTTCTTAATATGTGTGAACCAATATAAGACAAACAATGAAAGCAGCATTTTTATTGTCTTTTGGTGAAAATTGCGGAAGATTTTTAATAATGTTGGGTTGTTATCTTTGAAAGTTTTCAACAATAGTTGTTATTTTGTTGACATGAAACTATGCTGACAATATGAAAATGTTTTGGTTACATAGATTATAATAAGATTGATAAAAATGTATCTGTTTATGCTTTTAAATTAGTGACTTTATTTCAACTAAAGTCTGACTGTATTTTCTCTGTGTGGAAGAAAAGAGATAAACATGTTTTCTAAAAATTGATAACACTGAGGGGTGTGATGGGATAGGTGAGTTGGTAAGGTACTTGCTGCCTAAGAAGGAGGCTCTGAGTTCAGTGACATAGTAGCCAATTGTGACCGTGTATGACTATAATCCCAGAGCTGGCAAAGCAAACCCAGGAAGATTCCTGAGGCTTTCTTCCCTCTAGTCTAGCCGAATCAATGGGATTCATGTTCAGTAACAGACTCTGTCTCAAAAGACTAAAGCAAAGAGTGATGAGGAGTGTACTTGAGGTTAACATATGGCCTCCATATGTGTACAGACCTACGTACATGCATACCTCCCACATGCTTGCACATATGCACACCCATCAACATACATAAACCCAAGCACCCAGTAAGCTAAATTACAAGGCATAAGATGCAATAACAAAGGATACAATAATTGTGGCAATGCTCCCACAAACTTGATTTCTTGTATTGTTTTTTGAATTGTGAACAGTGTTCTTTCATACATTAAGTAGTGCAAGTGGTGATATGGATTTTTCTGTGAATGAATCAGAAGTAAAGAAATTTGCAGGTTCTCCATTAAGTTATCCTGATATATTGAGCATAGTCAGTTGGGCTACTCATTTGGGATTGAAGGATAAATAAAGAATTGTTTTCAAGAAGTTGTAGATGTAATTATTTTCTTAGTGAAGGTAAACAAAAAATAAAACAGGGAGCTGAGATGAAAAATGTGAAGTCAGATACTATAACCCAGGTGTAACAGTCATCTTATTTTTCACTTTCCTTGGTTAAGCTCTTATGCTGCAGATTGATAAACAAGGAGTCTGATCTTGTTTTCCCCAGGTATGGGATATACTTCTGTATTTCATTTCCATTATGTATAAACCAAGTTTGCCCTGTAGAGAAGTCTACACAAATGTGCTGCATAGGTTGTCTCTGGATCTCACTCAGTTGTCAAAGTAGTTCCTTGAACGATCACTGAGTACCATTTTTCCATCACCAACAATGCCACTCTAGATAATCATGGAGACAAACACATTGCTTGAAAATATGTGACTCTAAGGATGAAGATGTACTGAGATTGAATTAAAGCTTGGTAGCTAAGTTGGCCACTCTCTTACATTATCTAGAAAGGAGGGATTCTCACAAGTGTGGCTGCCTATCCAGACCCTTTTTCCTTCCTAGAGAGTTTATATCACCTAGATCCCTGTGTTATATGTGCATAGCCTCTTTATCAAGTCTTTGTATTTGGAAAGCAATCATATCTCTCCAAACAGAAAGTAATATTTCTTGTCATCCTTACACTTTTTTTAACTCAAGTGATGTCTCCAACTTTAGCCTGATAATCATACATGCAGACGTTTTTGTTCAGCATTCATAGATTTCCTGTGGAGGTGATGGGAGAGAAAGATTTACCTTACTTTTGAAATTTGGCTTTGGATCCCTAGAGAACACTGTTCCAATCATCAGTGTGACATGAAACATTAAAGTCCAAAAAGCTTGTCTTTAGTTTCTTTACTGTTTTCCATGTAGGCTTTGTTATGCAAAATTAGGTTTTGTTTTGTTACCAACACCTGTGTTACAACTTTGACTATATTACTGAACTGTGTCTCACCCAAAATAGAGCTGGGGGAGGTTACTGAGGGTGTATTTATAAGAATAGTCATAGTTACACCATTTATTTATTCATCTCCTAGAAATAAGTGGAAAACTGGAGCATAAATGGTAACAGTGCTACCTCCCAAGTTCATGCAAAGACAGAAAGGACTGTCAGGGAAGGCATTGTCAGAAACCAGAGGTAGTCTATGTTTTTGATGGTTTGTTTTCAGGTTTAATATTGAGGTAAATATGGGACTTAAAAACATACATTTTGATACTGAACACTAAAAGAATGCTAATTGATTAACAGTATTCTTGATATGAGGGATGTAGTGAGTTATAAACGATACAAAAGAGTTATAAAGCATGTTTTTTGATGGACAGAAAGAAAGCTTTGAAACAACTGTAGTGAGCAAGAGTGGATGAGTTGCTGGCCTATATGTTCTTTATCTGGGGCATAAGCAAGAAAAGTAGGAGAATTAGTAATAAATGTGATTTTTGTCGACAAAACTTCTCCTCAATTAAGAGGACATGTACATTTCTTTTAAGACATGCATATAGGTTGATCAATAAACAAAAATAATATTTATGAAAATTCAGCTTACATTGGAAAGAATAGGAGTGTTTGAATAAAGAAACTAAGTAGTAAGTATTTGGAAGGAGCTGTAGATATGTAGAGAGGATTTGAAGAACCAGGGAAACAGCTAAAAGGTTAGTATCAAAGACAAATGAGAGAAAACAATAATTGCTTCTATTTGTTGACTTATATGGAAATGTATATCTAAGTTAGAAGACATAATAAGGGCTCAGCTTCCATAATGCCTACCCAAAGTTCCAGCCCCACTGAGACTCACTCTTGGGATTAGATTCCACTTTCCCTCCATTAAGATGGGAATCTCCAGAAACTATTGGAAGTCTTGTTCCTCTATCTTTGAGGAAGGACATTTCCCATATATGTGTTTTCCTTTCTCCAAATGTCTGGGAGAATTTAATTATTCCCTTCCTTATCACCACTAGGCTCATTCAGTTATTTTGTGTCTCAGTCTATTCATACTAATACATTTTACCTGCAAGTAAAACATGCACTCTCAATGACTTTTCCTCTTTCTCTGATCCTTGCATGTTTCTCTAGAGAATTTTGTATTATTTTGTTGTTGTTATTTTGTTATTGGGTGGTGTTTGTTTTTCTATTAATTTTTTATTTTATTTTGTTTTGGTGTAGAAAGCTGGACCAAGTCCCTTTAGAAAAATGCTGTGTGTTAGTTGTGTAGACCTTAGAAGCTGTTTTGGTCTTCCTTTCCAAAATAGAGCCAAGTTTCTTTATTTTCTATGGCAAAGAGGGATTTCTAGCTTACATTCTTTTCTAAGAGCTGTATCAGTCTTGTAATTGAAGTCTGTTTAAAGTGAACATGAGGTCCAAAATTCCCTTCTTTTCTTTTCTGAGAGCCTAAGAATAAAGATATATGTGGAATCAATATTTCACCATCTCCAGTTTCTACAAAGGATCACAGACCAAGTTTCTGTTTTATTTTTGTTATAGTTTGTATTGCAGCCAGTGTAAAATGTAATAACAATTTACTTTGATATCGATTATCAACACTTAATGTTGATTTTGGACACAACATTAAAATTTATGAATCATATCTCACAAAATTCTGCATTGTCAAGTAAACAAAGCATAATTATTGAAACTAATTATGTTGTTTACACAGACTACGTAAAATCTGTTATTGTCATCCAAAATGCTCCATGATGATAGATGAAAGGATAAAATCAGACATTTGACACATTTTCAGTTATGAATTTGTCCATGCTTTATTCTATAGAATTGATTGTTGCCCCAACAGACATTTCCTGTAATTAACCAACCCTGTCTCTGACCAATTTTAACAGACATTTCATCACAAGGTGTTCAAAATAGTTAGATTAAGCATGTCAGATCAATTTCTAATTTTATTTATACATGGTTGATTTTGGAAAACAAAACAAATATGAAGGTCTTGATTCCAATTCATTTTAGCTTTGCACATTTCCCATTAGACATTAGAAATTGCTGAGAAGCATACAGCATCAGTAACTTATATGTCCCTGATAGGCTCCTATCACTTCTCTAAGTAAATGCTATCTTGACTTTAGCCACCAAGGCCTTGCTCCACTGAAACAAAAACAAAACGTTGAAACTTAGCATAACATGCCTCTCCTGCAGAGCCCCCGTGGACCAGGTGTTAAAATTTGGACACTTTTTTTTTCATGCCCTTGATATATGAAAACAAAACCAGAAGGAAGCTTGTTGAGGAAACTGTGTTTTAAACGGTAGTAGCTCAATCTGTTGATTTACAGGCTACTGATTTACAAGCTGTGAATGAATTGAAGCCTTCAGCCACAGGAAGCTCTGCCATTGGGAAACCCTATAGCTCCAGCTGGAGCCCAGGGACCTGGTTGACTGCTTACAGGAACACTCACACCAGGAACCCCTGTAATCAGAGTTGTTAGGCAGAAGGAAATGTCTTCAGTGCTCTTACATGGCTCTTAATCAGATACTGACAGAGGGCCTTTGATCAACACATTAGCACCGTGAGGTTAGCCATCGGGTTCACTCTGTCCATACAGATTTCACAGTCAGCTCCCAATGTATACAACCGACAGAGGGACCATTCAAACCCATCTTGCTGCTGGCATCCTTTTGGTCCTCTAGACCTCCTGGCTCTGTTGCGAGGATTAATGAATCACCCCCCCCCCTCTAGTATCTTGCCATTTCTGAAGTCGAACTGAGAGAGAAATGTGCGGAATTGTTGGACAAGCCTGCTTGTTTCTTCTTTGATATTTCCACATCTTAATTGAAACCCCAGACAAGGGACGCCAGGCCATACCCCTGTGTTAGGCCTCTAGAACTTGCTAGAGGAGAGAAAGAAACCTCAGGGAGGAATTAGCTACAGAAAGAGCTCGCTGGTGGGTCAAATGTCCCCGGCTGAGTTATTTTTCATTTGCCAGCTTGGTTGGTAGCCACAATCCGTGACTGGAAATGAAAAGTGCCATGAACTACAGAGCAGGGAAACCCAGAAGGTACTGAGGTGTCGGTGCAGAATCCTGGCAAGGTGCAGCTTCAAAGGGGAGGAGAGCACAGCTATACATTTTTCTGTGGCTTTAGTTGCTTGTGAAATATTCCAAACACATTGTATTGGCGGATAAGTTGAATTGACTGCATTTCGTCCTAGGGAAAAGGGAGTGAGGGCTTTCTTCATGAGTTTGGCATGGAGGAGGAATAGATAAGTAGAAGGTAACTTTACAACATCATTTGAGCGTGCATTAAAGAAGTTCATGACATGATACATTTACCATACAGTAGAAAAATATAAACACTAGTAGGTCATGAATTTGTATGGAACTATCTGGCAGAGCCATGCTTAAAGTGTGGTTAAAATGAGTTTACTCAAATCTCTGAAACTGAATTTTCTGTTAGAGGCTGGCATATCATTAACAATATTTTACCAAGAACGAATAACTCCAACAACTCGCCACTGGAGGAAGAGATCAGGTTTTAATAGTTTGCCTGTATTATTTTAAATGGTAATTATAAGTTTCAAAATCTGACTCAGTAATTGATTCACTTAGGTTTTACTTTTAGACATTAGAAACAGGAGACCAAGAAAACCTACAATGCTTTAATTAATGGCCTGTAAAAAAGACAATTAAAAAAATCACCGAGGAAAAGAAAAAAAAATGAGATAAGCAGTTATGGTAGTTTGAAGATAAATTATGCTGATCATTATAGTAATTAAAGTTCAGTGGGCCATACCTTTTCAACATGGTATTTGAAGTTCTAGCCATTGCCATACCACAACAAAGGGGGATCAAGGGGATACAAAATGGGAAGGAAGAGGTCAAACTTTCACTGTTTGCTGATGATATGATAGTTTACATCAATGACTCAAAGAACTCTACCAGGGAACTCTTACAGCTGATTAACACCTTCAGCAAAGTGGCAGGCTACAAGATAAACTCAAGAAAATGAGTAGCCTTACTATATACAGATGATAAAAGGGCTAAGAAAGAAATCAGAGAAGCATCACCCTTTTCAATTGCCAAAAACAACATAAAATACCTTGGGGGTAATGCTAACCAAACAAGTGAAAGACCTGTATCACAAGAACTTTGAATCTTTAAAGAAAGAAATTAAAGAAGCCCCCAGAAAATGGAAAGATCTCCCATGCTCTTGGATAGGAAGGATCAATGTAGTAAAAATGGCAATCCTGCCAAAAGCAATCTACAGATTCAATGCAATCCTCATTAAAATCCCAGCACAATTCTTTACAGACCTTGAAAGAATAATTATCTATTTTGTATGAAAAAACAAAAGACCCAGGATAGCGAAAACAACCCTGTTCAACAAGGCAATGTCCTGAGGCATCACCATCCCTGACTTCAAGCTCTATTATAGAGCTATATTCCTGAAAACAGCGTGGTATTGGCACAAAAATAGACAGGTAGACCAATGGAATAGAATTGAAAACCCGGATATTAACTCACACATGTATGAACATCTGATCTTTGACAAAGAAGCTAAAAATATACAATGGAATAAAGAAAGCATCTTCAACAAATGGTGCTGGCATAACTGGAGGCTGGCATGTAGAAGAATGCGGATTGATCCATGCATATCGCCATGCACAAAACTTAAGTCCAAATGGATCAAAGACCTCAACATAAATCCAGCCTCACTGAACCTCTTAGAAGAGAAAGTGGGTGGTACCCTAGAACAAATTGGTACAGGAGACAGCTTCCTGAACATAACACCAGTAGCACAGACAGTGAGATCAACAATTAATAAATGAGACCTCCTGAAACTAAGAAGGTTCTGTAAGGCAAAGGACACAGTCAGCAAGACAAAAAGGCAGCCCACAGAATGGGAAAAAATATTCACTAATCCCACATCTGACAGAGAGTTGATCTCCAAAATTTACAAAGAACTCAAGAAGCAAGTCTCCAAAACACCAAAGGATCCAATTAAAAAGTGGGCTGCAGAACTAAATAGAGAATTTTCAATAGAGGAGTCTAAAATGGCTGAGAGGCACTTGAGAAAGTGCTTAACATCCTTAGTCATTCAGGAAATGCAAATCAAAACACCTCTGAGATACCATCTTACTCCTGTCAGAATGGCTAAAATCAAAAACACCAATGACAATTTATGCTGGAAAGGATGTGGTGAAAGGGGAACACTCCTCCATTGCTGGTGGGAGTGCCAACTGGTTCAGCCACTTTGGAAATCAGTATGGAGATTTCTCAGAAAAATTGGAATAAACCTACCACAAGACCCAGCAACTCCACTCTTAGGCATATATCTAAAAGATGCCCATTCATACAACAAGGATGTCTGTTTCACTATGTTCATAGCAGCATTATTTGTAATAGCCAGAACTTGGAAGCAACCTAGATGTCCCTCAACCAAAGAGTGGATAGAGAAAATGTGGTATATTTACACAATGAAGTACTATTCAGCAGAAAAAAACAATGGAATGCTGAGATTTGCAGGCAAATGGATGACACTGGAAGAAACCATCCTGAGTGAGGTAACCCAGTCACAAAAAGAGAAACATGACATGTATTCTCTCATATATGGATTTTAGACATAGATCTGGGGAGTGCCAGCCTACAATCCCATGGCCAGAGAGTCTGGGAAACAGAAACTTCATTCAGTGGCTGATGGAAGAAGAGGCAAACTCCCATGGCTAAGCACTGAGCTGAACTCAAGAAAGCCAGTAACAGAGAGGGAGGACTGATGACCAAAGGGGTTAAGACTGGGCTGGTTTAACCCCCCAGAAACAGCTGACCTGACAAAGGTTAACTTTTGAATCCCAGGCATCAGCCTGGTAATCTAGCATGGGACTGATCAAGACCCCCTTAATGTGGGTGTCAGTGAGGAGGCCTAGGTAATTTATTGAGCCTTGGGCAGTAGATCAGTACTCACTCCGAGTATACACACGGACTTTGGACTCCCATCCAACAATGTGAGATGCACTCTCACCCTGAACTCTTGGGGGAGGGTCTAGGCCCTTACCTGGATGAAATGACAGACTATGGACACCCCCATGGAGGGCCTCACCCTCCCTGGGGAAAAGATGGGGTAGTGGGGGGTTGGGGGGAGGGGAAGGAAAGGGAGAGGGACCTGGAACTGACTTGTGAAGCAACCTTGTTTCTAATCTAAATTTAAACTTAAAAATAAATAAATAAAAAGAAAAAAAAAAAGTTCAGTGGGGAACTCCTTTCTTCCATTCCCCCAAACTAGTTATTATTATTCTAATTTGAAAGAGTAGTTAATAATTTAATACAAATTTCAATATTTATCTAAAATCAAGTCATAGTCACTTTATTGATTGAGACTCTGGAGTATATTTACAAGTTAACCACAATGTAAAGGAAGTCATTCTCAAAACCTTTGTAGAGTTCATCACTTAGATTATATTTAATTAAAAACTGATAGTTCTGTGCTTTGATGAGTTTTGGCAAAATCATGACAATGTTTTTAATTGACAAGCTCTTAATTGGGTAAAGTGATGTAAGTCATTAGATGTGCTGAGGAGATAACAGCATGTCCTTTGAAGAGAGTGTTGAGTATTGCTTGATGTACCTTGTGGGTTTATCTCATTGTGCATGTGTTAGACAGGAGTTTACTTAGATGAACTGTGATAATGCGTATATTTCCTGGAATGGCATTACATATATATATATATATATATATATATATATATGTATGTATATATATATACATATAGCTATGGACTATATATATATAGCTATGGACTATATATATATATATATATATTCCATATTCTGGGCAGTGAAAATAATCTTATATTGACTATCAGTTTCTGTAATTCTTAGCTGAGTCTGCTTTAACATCTTACTGTATTCCCCTTAAATTAGAAACTTAAAGCAAACCTTTGACAGTGTGTTTCTTTTTATTGTGAGAACTACAATTTAATGTGTCTGAAGATTACATTTTATCATAAACAAAGGAACTATTTCAGTAGAAGTGAAGCTAGCTTCTACTTATGTTGACTTAAAAGATATTGTAAAAATTGTAAATGCTAGGTCTTCTGGTTAAAGATAATGAAATAAAAGGTCTATATGAGTCTGGAATATGAGATAGTTTTGTTTTGCTTATTGTTTTTCAAGCAGTTATAACTGTATCCTATTGTCTGCCAAACCTCATAGGGAGAAAGTGAATAATCGAAGCGAATAGCATAGCTAAATGTAAATAGGAAAGAAAATATGCAAATATGAATGGAAAATGGAACTACTATTCTCCCTTCCCACATGAAAGCCTATCTTAAATGCTGTCTGGATTCCACATTGGAATATAGCTCAGAGTCAAGAGAGAACTTTAAAAACAGAAATCAGAGTAAGGGAGTTTGATTTTAGTAATTTGTATTTCTTTCTTCTTATTTTTTAATAAAACCACCATGGATACCAATTTGAAAATACAAATGTAATTCTGGAGTTTGTCTGAAGAGGCCAGGGCATAAGTGTGGAGCATTCTTGGAATTCAGTGCATGCTTACTCTAGTTCAAGGAGTTAAAGGCCACACAGAATCTTCTGAGATAGTCTTTTCACAATGATCATATCAGGCCTGAGGAAACAACATAAAGGGATTTTATAAATTTCCTTCTCACTGATTACATTTTAGGTCAACTTACAGGTCAAAAGGATTCAATTTCCAAGTTGGAGGCATGAATCTATTTCTTCATTACCTGTCTGAGAAGCCAAGGCCTTTCCGATGCTTCATTTCGGGGAGAGTTGCAAAGTTCAACAGGGCAACTAACATAGCTAGCGTCTCACTGTACATTATGACACCCCAGCCACAGGAACAGAATCATTCAGTACTCAACAAAATGCCTCCTTTAACTCATGCTAAATATTTGTTATTGAAAAGCCATTTTTTTAAATTTTATTTTCCAGTTTAAATTTAGATAAGAAACAAGGTTGCTTCACAAGTCAGTTCCAGGTCCCTCTCCCATTCCCTCCCTTCCTCCCGTGCCCTCCCCCCCCGTTATCCCCTCATTTCTCCAGGGAGGGTGAGGCCCTCCATGGGGGTGTGCATAGTGTGTCATTTCATATAGGGCAGGGCCTAGACCCTTCCCCAAGAGTTCAGGGTGAGAGTGCACCTCACATTGTTCTATGGAAGTCCAAAGTCCGTGTGTATACTTGGGATGGGTACTGATCTGCTGCCCAAGGCTCAATAGATTACCTAGGCCTCTTCACTGACACCCAGATTCAGGGGGTCTTGATCAGTCCCATGCTGGCTTCCCAGGCTAATGCCTGGGATTCAAGAGTTAACCTTTGTCTGGTCAGCTGTTTCTGGGGGTTAAACCAGCCCAGTATGGAGATTCCTCAGAAAAATGGGAATAAACCTACCACAAGTCCCAGCAACTCCACTCTTAGGCATATATCCAAAAGATGCCCATTCATACAACAAAGATGTCTGTTCCACTATGTTCATAGCAGCTTTATTTGTAATTGCCAGAACGTGGAAGCAACCTAGATGTCCCTCACCTGAAGAGTGGATAGAGAAAATGTGGTACATCTACACAATGGAGTACTATTCAGCAGAAAAAAAAATAATGGAATCATGAGATTCGCAGGCAAATGGATGACACTAGAAGAAAAGCCATTTTTGACACAAATATTTCCAATGGGAAAAAAGAATATATGCCTAAAATTTCCCCCTTTTTTTGGCAACAAATATGTGAAGATTTTCTTACATTAAGTTTGGAGCCATACAGGAAAAGATTGGACAAAAAAAGTGTACAAAAAGAATATGAAAATTCCCAAATATAGAAGACAAAATAACACCAGGGGAACAGAGAAAGCATGAGGCATCGATGGGATATGAACAAAGTTGCTAAAAAGCAACTCTGAATATTTTATAAGACAGTTTACTATTGCTGAATTGTAGAGAGCTGCGAACTGCTGCACCCTTAAGATGGTGCTGGCTTCTGCCTTTTGCTAGCCCGATAGCAAGTGCTCTCTGTGATAAACAACTCCTTATTTGGTCAAGGCTGGATATCAGGCTTGCTTCCTCGTATGTGGACCTATCTGCTGTCGCCACATGGCTTACCAGGGTTGGCCGCCCAAGGGCCTTTTTAAGCTGTGGGCGGGCACTCCCTGGGGTCAGAAGATTTTGTTCAAGGTCCTGAATAAACTGCTTGTGAGAAGGATTCCTGAGTCGCATCTTCCTTGCTGGTCGAGGTCGTGACAGTTGGTGGCCAGTACGGGGACGCTCATAGGAAGAAAGGAATTCAGAACTCACAGCGGTCAGGGGGTGCACCGGTAAGTCCCCAGGTAAGGCGGGGATCCTCGAAAAGAGCGGGATTATTGTTCTCATCCATAGAGAAGGGGAGAACGGTCAGCAGAGCCCCGTCAAAGCAGACGGGAAAGCAAAGCAGTAGAGCCGCATCAAAGCGGACGGGACAAAAAGGAAAGTAGTAGAGCCGCGTCAAAGCAGACGGAGTAAAAGTGAAACAAAGGGTATTATTATTTTTTTCTTGGCCCTTTGGGTGGTATTCAATTTTATTTTTTGGGTTTTCTTTTCACTGTTTGTTATTAAAACATGGGTAATTCCACATCCCGCCCAATTTTTCTGGCACTCAACCAGTTTCTGCGATCAAAGAATCTTAGACTAAAAAGGGACCACGACAAGAGCGGGGCAAAAAAAGGACTGGGACAAGAGCACTTGGTTTACTCCTCTCTGTAGGTAAAGAGAGAGCAGGACAAATGGTTCGTGGAGCAGCGAACCGAAAGTAAAAAGCAGCGAACCGAAAGTAAAAACATTGTTAGCTTGGCTAGCAGGGAACCCAAAGTAAAAGCTAAAAAGAAACATTAGAAGCTTAAAAGAAACATTGTTAGTTTGGCTAGCAGCAAACCAAAAGTAAAAACATTGTTAGTTTGGCTATGGGCGCTTCTCAGTTGCACCCAATTTTTTGGCTCTGAATGAGCTGCTTCGTTCTAAGAATCTAAGATTTTTGGAAGTTAGGGAGAGATCTTGATTTTACATGGGACTGAGAAACAATATGGAAAATACACAGAAATTCTGGATACTGTATACTATTGTGTTTTTCAGTTTTTTTTTTTGATTGCTCAAGAAGGTGCTAAAGTACACTTGATGATAAATGCTGCTGAATTATTTCAAACGCTCAGAGGTGGTGTTCGGCCTGTCTGGAGACTAGTAAAAAGTTCCCTTGGGGATCAGAAGTGTAGTGAGGCAGTTAAAAAGGGGAGAAATGCTTTAGAACAATTACAAGAGGAGAGATCAGAGCAGACAAACGGTAAAAAGGGAGGAAAACAGAAAAGAAAGATGTACTCAGCTCTAGAAGACTCAGAGTCTACGGACTCCGAGGAGAATGAGGAGGAACTCCAAACTATTGTCATGATCCCCATGGTATGAACAGTGCCCCCTTACAGCAATGAAAAGGTAGATTTGCAAACATGCAGACAGGATATCCACGACAGGTGTTTGAACAGGTGGATCAGATAGCCATTAAGGCTTGGAAAATAACTGCCAAATTAAGGAGAAGTGAGTGGCAATCTTGGCACCTGGAGGCTGCGAGTGGAAAATACAAGGATTATATGTGTTCCTGTTCAGTATGCCAATTTTACAAAAGCTACAAATTTGTCTAAGTATTTGTCCAGTTTTCTTTTACAGAATTGGTCACCTAAATTTGAAGATACTTTGAAGGAGTTGAGGCTGGCAGTGGTCCATGTGAATTCCACCAGAGTGGACCTTTCCTTTGCATCGGGATTATCGTCCTGGCCTACTTCTACAATGAACCATCTTAAGGAGTGGGCGGGTATAGGAGCATTAGCAGGTCTCTTGGTGTTGGTCTCCCTGGTTTGCTTGTGGTTTCTATGTAAGATTAGAGTCACACAAAGACGCAATGCAGCCATGATCATTCAGGCCTTTACCGCTATTGAAGCAGGACAGTCCCCCACAGGCATGGTTAGCCACCTTAAAAACTAATTAAATGCGCTCAGGATGCGAGGCAGAGCACTGCACTCTGAGTCAGCTAATAATGACCCAGAGAAGAGCATGTCTGATTGCATGCGGGTTGGTGCCCAAGAGTCCCGCCTCTGGAAAAAAGGGTATCGGACGGGTCTGATGTTTGTTGGGTGGATGACGCCAAACAAAAATCAGTACAATGTTCCTGTCATTGTCAGAGATCAGACCTCTACTCTTGCCTGTTGCATTTTAAACAAAAAAGGGGGAACTGTAGAGAGCTGTGAAATGCCGCACCCTTAAGATGGTACTGGCTTCTGCCTCTGCTAGCCCGATAGCAAGTGCTCTCTGTGATAAACAACTCCTTATTTGGTCAAGGCTGGATATCAGGCTTGCTTCCTCGTATGTGGACCTATCTGCTGTCGCCACATGGCTTACCAGGGTTGGCCGCCCAAGGGCCTTTTTAAGCTGTGGGCGGGCACTCCCTGGGGTCAGAAGATTTGTTCAAGGTTCCTGAATAAACTGCTTGTGAGAAGGATTCCTGAGTCGCGTCTTCCTTGCTGGTCGAGGTGGTCGTGACACTGAATGAAAAATGTTTACTTCATAGATTATTTCTAATTTTGAGATCTATGTTGTATTATAGTCACTGGAGGTAAGGTAGTATCACCTTGTCATTTTTACAGTTTAAAACTAAAGATCTTGGACCAATGAGGTGGCTCAGCAGGTGAGGACACTTGCCATTCAACTTGAGTCCTTGAGTTCTATTATCTTCACACACACAATGTTCTAAGAAGTTTTAAAAATTTAAGTTTTTTTATTGACTAAGTTTGATGATAGTAAAACTAGAGATTTTCCCACAAATTGATTAAAGATGATGATATACCTAGGATTCTATCACATTGATATTTTACTTTTCTTTGTTTACTTACCTTTGTTTTTAGCAAAATTTCCATGAAGGCCCCTGAGACCTTTGTAGGATTGTTTATAAGAAAGGGATTCCTATTTTATAGTAATTTCCAGTCAATATTTCAGTGTTACCTGTTGACAGATCAGAATGTATAACACAATTTTTCTTACAGGATGACCTTGAGATTACTCACATAAAATTTTTATTTGCTATTATGAAGGGACTGAGTCATAAGATAAATCTGTAATAATGAATGAAATTTGAGCATTCTTTATTTCATTCATTCAGATCATAAGTTTTAATGAAAACAATTTATGGGTAAAGACTCATCAGAAATTCAAAGAGAATACTGGACACATAAAAATTAATAAAATCAATAAATTAGAGATTTTTCTCTATGACAGTGCAGATGTGTTATTAAACTTATTCCTGGTGATAATGTTGCTAGCATTAGGCATTTGTACTGGCCTCCCCTTGGAAGTCTGAGAGGGTACACCCTCAGGCCTTCAGCTGCCCCCACTAAGAGCACCACCTTTGCATATTCACTGAGTTCCCTTCCCTCTTTCTCCTTCTCTCCCTCCTCTGTCTGTCTGTTCCCCCTCTCTATCCTCTTTCCTGCTGCTTCTACCCCCAGAGGCTGTTCCCCCCTCCTCCTCTTTGCTTTACCCCTTGGCTTGAACTCTGTCACATAGAGTCTTTCTCACACTCCTTTTTTTTTTAATTACAACAAATGTGACTGTCTCTGCTACTATGGCTGTTATCTCCAAATCTGCCTTCGTAACTATATTGACTGATCCTATAATTGAAGTCTTTTGTGGACTGGGCTGTGTTTGAAGGCAACTGATCAACAGGTGGCCATAACTAGCACATATTTGAAGAAACACTCTCTCAATTATTTCTTTTGATACGAATATTGTTACAGGGTATTTTCATTGCACTGTGTGAAAGGTGCCTTCTGATTGGTTTCATAAAAAAGTTGACTGGCCAATATCTAGGCAGGAGAGGTTAGGGACTTCTTTGCAGAGAGAGGAAATCTGGATGAACCTAGCCATGAAAGAAGCCAGTAAGACACAGAGCAAGACAGTTGTACGGATTGGGGGAGAGGTAAAAAGTCACATGGCAGAATGTAAGTTAACAGAAATAGGTTAATTTAAGTTATAACAGCTAGCTGGGAAGGAGCTTAAGCTAAAGGTCAAGTTTCCATAATTAGCAAGTCTCCAACTCATTATTTAGGGGATGGACATCTACAATGAGTCTGACAAGAAAGACTTGCTGCAGTTGACATCCAGTGCCTGACCCATATATCCAAACATAGGGTCTGAGAAAGCTAAAACAAATGAATAGACAGACAGATAAATAGATAGATAGAGTGCTGAATAGGGAGTCAGATGCTGCTTCCTGGAAACCGTGGTCTCTCAGGTAGGCCCAGTGCTTATGGCGTACAGAGATGCAGCTCTTTAAGAGTCCCTGCTATGCAGCAGAGCACTTAAATAGCATGCTACATGTGGGAGACTTGTTAGGAAGGCCAGCATGGACCTAGGAACTTCCAAGACTTGAGGTCAATAGATGAAGTTCCAGGCAGGGCCTGTGAGCATGAAGCTTGGCTCTCACTGACCAGAAAGGGGCAGAGAAGGTCACCAGGGCTATGTGCTAGGTAGAGTCCATGGCAGCTAGCCTAGCTAGACAGTTAGCTATTTAATGTTTATGTGGTAAGAGATGCTGCAGATCACACAAAAAAAGGAGAAAGGAAAAAAATAAAAAAAAAATAAAAGAAGGAAACAAAATTCAAGTCGAGGCCAAGAAAACCATTGAACATGTATGCTATGCTTAAAAATGTGCTTAGGTGGTGAAGACAGAAATGAAAATGGGTAGAAAGCCATAAAAATAAGTAGTTTGGAAAGAATATGTAAACTCTTTAAAGAGAGAATACAATAATATAAAAGAAACAAGCCACATAAGGATGGGAAATACACAGGGGTTTTGGATGCTATATGGTACTTTGTTGACTTTGAGTTTTCTCAGTGCTAATCAACAAACAAAAAAACTAGCAGCTGATAAGAGATATTGAATTGTGGAAAAAACTTAAGAGTATTTTTACTTCATAATGAAAATCAGGAAATGTGTTATGTTGGGGAAGAGGTTATGCATTTGTTTCCACAGGAAAACAAACAAAAAAACCTATGGATTTCTTCAATAGTAATACATCTCCGATTTGAATGGGGTAGACCTTCTGAAAATCTTGGCTTCAGACAAGAAGAAACTAAGAAAAACTACAAGACAGGTTATGTATATGCCGATCCCTCTACTATGGGAACAACTCAGAGATTGGATGGGACATGATAAATCTTGTTGACTACAGAGTTCTCATGACTTATTATTACATGATAACTTTTTATATGAAATAGATGGAGATTTATGTAGGGAAAAGGGACCAGTCAAAGAAACACACCCTGAGCAGAGCCAAAGAAATACACTTTGGCCCTGCAACCAGAACCAAAGAAATGTATCCTGACCCTGAAACCAGTGCCAAAAGAACCACTGCCCCTGGAATTAGAGTCAGTGAAAGAAATGCACCCTGGCCATAAAATTGGAGCCAAAAGGCTAAAAAGGACCAGAGAAAGAAACACACTTTGGCTCTGAAACCAGAGCCAAATCTGACCCTAATCTTGTGCAGAAAACTAACCAATCCCTGAGCAGAGCTCTAGCCAATCTGAGCCCAGCACTAAAATCTGATCAATCCCCACCCTGGAAGCCCTATATAAACCTTGTGTCTGTTCAGCTTGTGCCTGTTCCGGCTACCCAGCTGTCCTCTCCCACTCTGGCAGAGGGCAGCCACTCTCCTGGATTCTTCCCTTCCAATAAACCCCTTCAATGAGCTTTGGGTGAAGATCTTCTTTTGTGGCCGCAATGGAGCAGAGGCGACCGTGGACAAAGCAGAGCAGAGCTAGCAGGGCTGTAACACTTGCCAGGGAAACCTTCCCTTGACAGAGCAGAGTTGTTACTCTCTGCAATCCACTCTCGGGAGCAAAGCTGAACTGTAGCAACTTCGCCCAAGAACCAAGAAATCTCTTGCGGAGCAAAACTGCTACACTGGGTGAACATCTCCAGGGGGAAGACACTGTCCTGAGCAGAGCCGATACACTGGAGCAGAGCTGATACACTGGGGAAGCCTTTCCCCAATGCTGGTCTGTAAGTAGCTAAGTTAACTGCAACCTGAGGTGGTCCTTGGCTCCCGAGCTCCAGGATACCTTTCCACCTGAGCTGTGTAACACTCAGTATTCTGTGACTCCCGAGTGCCAGAATACCTGAACCACTCCTGTTCCATCCCCATCCAGCCCGAAATGCTTACAATTTATATTACAGTTTGATTATACAGTCCAAACAGACTTATAGATTTGACAGATGCCTTTAACTGATTTATGCAGATCATATATTCCATACATGTGTTAATGCAGATATTTATGTTTCCTTTAAAAGTTTGTATGTTTTCAGAAAAAAAAGAACCAGATGCAAATGAATACAAGTAGCACAGATGATCCAGTTTCAAAACTGTATGTGTTGCAATTTCCTCAAAATCTGCATTTAGTACAAGCTCAAAGCTGCTAGTTAACATGGTTCAGCCTCACAGACTATTCTACTTAAGACTTCAGATAAGCCTGAACTTTCCTGTTACGCAAAGACTGGAAAACAAGCTCTGTGGTGATATCTTTCTTGCACAAAAGAGCCTGTCTGGGGGTCGGAGAATGGAGCTTGCTACTAGCTAACCATAGAGGTCTGAAGTCTGTACAGACAGACAGGAAGTGACACAGCTGGAAGGAATCAGAATATAAGCAGGGGCAAACAGGAAATTGCTCTCTTCTCTTCTCTGTGGAGACACTGAGTCATCATCATGTAGCAGGCAAAGGAGTTGCAGGTTCAGTAAGCCAAGACCACATGGAAATGCATGAATTAATAAAAATGGGTCAATAATTAAGTCAGCGCTACCCAAATAAGAAGCCCACGCCAACAGCCAACAGATTCATAATTAATATATGCCTTGGGTGTTTATTTAGGACAGCAGGACCCTGTCAGGGCAAGAAAGCTCATGTTATATAGGTCTCCTAGGACTTGACCACTTTCTCAATTTTCTTGGGGTCACTTAAAGATGCCATCATCTCCAAACAACAAGATGTAATTTTAAGAGCCTGATTACCATATTCTTGAGATGTAAGTTGAGTGGTTTTTGTTTGTTTGCTGGGTTATAGATGCTTGTCATCCTTTAGGGAAGTTTGTTGCAAATTGTTACTGGTCATAGTCAACCAGGAGGAAACTAAAGCAAAGGAGATTAGATTCAAGGATCTCTTTCTAGAAAGATAAAAAAGGGGATATAGGAATGATATGATAAAGGATAGATTATTGAATCTACTTTTAAACTAAAAGCATCTATTAATCTCAAATATTTTACAATGGTATGGACTTTTATATATTGATACAAGTTTTAAGGTTATATTTGTTGTAACATACTATATGTATGTTCCTACTCTTAAGGTATTGTACCTATGCAATTCATTTAAAATGTAAAGTTCTATTCCTTGAAAGCTATTACTGTAAACTATTTAAATAATTAAGAAATACAGGTTAGGACTTAGTCATCTATAACAACAAACTTATTGTCATATTAAGTATATTTTCAATGTCAAACGAAAATATTTTTAGATTGAAAAGTGGTCTTCAAACTCTTCAGACACCTACATTAATATATTTAAATAACACACAGTTTGTAAAATTCTCCTCTAATATACACAAGGCCGTCATCTCAAGCACTTCATAAGCCTGGAATAGTGGTGCATGCCTGTTATCCCAGCACTTAGGAGGTAAAGGCAGGGTGATCAGAAGTTAAAGGTCAAACTCAGGTATTAGGTACTCTGTCTCATGAAACAAAAACAAATATAGGATTTTGCGTCCAATTTCCTAATTCAGAATTTGCATTTGGCAGAATCCTAGGCGATGCATTTGGGTATGCTATTTACATTTGGGAAGTTGCTTACTCAATAATATTCTGTAGTCGGGACCCGTGATTTGCTCGGTGTGAATCTGTATGTGATAATACAGCTTGATAAAGGATCTTTCATTGAAGAACAAGATTTCATACAGAACTGGATTGGGGCTGTGGGACAGACAAATGTGTGCATCTGTAGCCAATATGCAGAAGCCCCAAGAATTCCCCCTACTTCGTAGTTCCTTCCCCCATCCCTCTCTTTCCAAATACTTTCTTCTGGGTTCCATCTGTCAACCTGAGATTAAGGATGTCAGCCACAGCAGCAAAAGAAAAATCACTCCATCTTACTCTTGCCAGTTGCAGGATGCTTTGTGCATTCTCTCCCCTTAGATACTTGCATCTTGTAAGCCACAGCATTAAGATCTGGCTGAGTTTCACCACAAGCATTCAGAGGGAGGGAAAGGAGAGAACACATGTGTGATAGTAGAACAAGTAGAAAGGAATATGCAGCTTGTATTTTCATAGGTGGATACTATTTACATATTTTTCTCCTAGAATAATTCACAGTGGTAAAATAATTATATTGTTGACAGTTGGCCAACTTTAGACCAGATAAAACCTGGACTGGATATGTTAGTCACTAGGTGGGCTAAAGGGTGAGTCATTGTCTCCCAATGCATTTTCTTAATCTATGTTGTTGATTCCTGGCAGTGTGTGGGAACAGATCTGTTTGCTTCACCATGAACCTGACAGGTGTCTATGTAGCTGATTATGTGAGAACTCAGACTGAAGGAAACAGTCAAGATTATACTCATTTCCTGGGATCATGTAAACAGGACAGCACTGGGCAAATATCTGGAGCATCACCTAAGACTGGAGATCTCTTCAGGATACTTGAAAACTAAGGTTTGGTTATTTTATGGGTCTACAAGCCCAGAAGAAGGCAGAGAGTAATCCAGTAGGAGTAGAAATGTACTGAGTGGGAAAAAACAAGGGTTAATCACTGCTCTTCTCCCATAAGGAAGCCTGGTAATGGTGACACCTGGCTAGGAAGGCAAGCTGTGCATTTAGTAGGACTGGCCCAGGGAAAAAGATGTTGGGAATTACGCATCCAGAAATATAACAGACTTCAAAAGAAATCTCAGACACATGTTCCAGAGAGGTCTAGTGTGTGACAGACAGGGATAGCTTTCCCCTTCATGAGGCTGGCCAGACAGGATTCTGTAGAGGAATTTGACCTGGAGCTGGTCTTTTCGAATACAGCTTGGAGACACACAGTATAAAAACAGCATGTATACCTGAAGCAGAATTCTGCTGTCTGTCTGTCTGTATCTTGTTCTCTCTCTCTCTCTCTCTCTCTCTCTCTCTCTCTCTCTCTCTCTCTCTCTCTCTGTGTGTGTGTGTGTGTGTGTGTGTATGTCTGTGTGTGTGTGTGTCTGTGTTTGAGACAGTTTGCAAGGAAACCATAGACCTTCCCAAAGCTTAAATGATGGTGGCTCCTGCAGACTTCCTGGCAGTTCTTCCCAATGAGGTGTTATGTAGCAGGTGTTACCTGTTAATGTATTCCTAGCAGCCTGTCTAGGAATAAACAGAATTTATTTTTTCACTGGAGGTTGAGAGGCATTTCAGCAGTGTCCCTTCATGTTTCAAGCAGAGACCCTTTTTTTCCAGGTTCCTAGGTGCTAGGCAGCAATTTAGGTGAGCAGTCATAATATTCTTCTAGGCAAGTATTGTACTGTCATTGTAAGCAGCTTAGATTTTACTTCAAAGTCAGTTACAAAAATGCATATAACAAGACTCTAGTACTTCAGTGTGTGTTCTACTTTCTCATTATATGGGGTATATTACATGTGGTAAAGCCATGTGTTGTGTAACGGTTAAATGAGGATATTGGAATCTCCATTACTTCCAGCATTGTTTTTCTGTGTCTAGAAATTGTACCCCTTTTGTAATGTCCAACTATATTCTAGATTGTTTTAATCAATGACATAGAAGAACCCCAGGGATTTCTGTTCTCTGTTTTGATTCCCTGTTGAAACTCTTGGAGCTCTGCTCCCTCAACCCCTCTTGTCTCTGTGATCAATGTTTCATACACTTTTCTTTTTTTGTTTCTGTTGTTGTTGTGGTGGTTTTTGGTTTTTGAGACTCTTTCTCTATATAAGCTTGGCTGTCCTGAATCTTGCTCTGCAGACCAGGTTGGCTTGAAACTCACAGAGATCCACCTGCCTCTGACTCCCAAGGCATGTGTCTGAAACAAGCAACAACACAAAAAACAAAGCAAACACCACACAAAAACAAACAAAAACAATTTAAAAAAGAAACAAACCGTACCAACCAAACAAACAAAAAATAAAAAACTGAGCACTGATACATAATCATATCACAGTATCATTTCTTTCATAATAGTCCCGATGAGAAGCTCAATATAAGGAGACCTATACTGACAGACTCCTGACTCTGCTGCTCTAGCTTTCTGTGGTGTGAGGTACAGCAAGCCTGTTTTCTTTTATTCCACTGGGTTGGAAATATAAAATCCTGAAACAGAAACAGCCAAATTCATAATAAAAATGAAATGGGGTTATTTCTATTTGCTGTTTACTGCAGTGGCTTGGCTGTCTTATATGGGCTCCAGTGACCCTGTCAGGTACAAAGATAGATTAAGATCCTTCAAGACCAGCATTCTTCTTACAGAAAGGAACACAGAGAGGACTGCAACTGTAGTGATGGAGGCTACAGACTTGAAGGCCTTTTTTTGTTTTGAGGTTCAGAGAGAGAGAGAGAGAAAATGGGTAAGCAGTTTACATTTAAATTCCAAATATATATATATATATATATATATATGTCTGTTAAAAGAACCATTTATTTACTACCTAAATTCCCATCAAGTCAAGATAAGAAGTTAAAAACCCATACCATAAATATGGTAAATAGGGTGAAATAGAAGAAAGAGAAATAGGGTTGTTCTGCATAAGTTTTCAATTTGGTAAGGGAAGTAATATGTAAATATGATGAATGTAATAATAATAGATGACAGAATCATAAACACAACAGATCATTAGAATTGCATTTAAACAGAGGAACCAAGAGAGCCTTAATGCTCACAAGATTTGTTTTGTACAAAGAAAGGGTAGTCAAATATAATATACATTATACTCATGAATATAGGGAAATTTTATGTTGGGAAATTAGGTGGTTTGTGTTATACGATGTTTGAGCCTTTACTATAATTCTATAGCTAGTAACTTTACAAGAAGCATGTATGAAGACATTCTGGATTTTCAGCAGAGCAATGGTACACACAGACTAATGGAGGAGTATATGGTATACTTGAATGTATCTAAAATATAATTTGTGGATTAAACCATAAATAATATTAATTAAGTCAGAAACTCTAAAAGATAGCTGAACATGGAGAAAACACCTGAAAACCAAGCTCTTGGCAAATAAAGGCAAGAAGATTAGAAGTTCAAGGTCATCCATACCTATATGGGAGGATCAGGAGTATAAGCTCATCCTTAGCTAAGTAGTAGCTAAATGCTACCTGATCTTTAGCCTAAGAGAGATGCGCATGGTACCCCAGAAAAGGGGAATGAGGAAAGATCTCCTGAGAAGACTGGGAGCGTGGAGGGAGGGGAGAGGGAGCCAGGAAAAAGAGAGGGGGAGAAGAGGAGGGGTGGGGGAGGACATGTGGTACTAGGAAGGTTGAGTCAGGGGAAAAATAGAGGAAAGCAGGAGGAGAGATACCATAATAGAGGGAGCCATTACAGGTTTTGAGGAGACATCTGGCACTAGTGAGATTTCCAGAGATCTACAAGGATGACACTAATTGGCAAGCTAAGCAATCGTAGAGAGACTACCTTAAATGCCCCCTGATAATGAGTTTGATGACTACTTTATATGCCATCCTAGAACCTTCATCCAGTGACTGATGGAAGCAGAGACAGACACCCACAGCTAAACACTGAACTGAACTCCTGGAACCCAGTGACTACTGTGAGCGATTGGAGAAATGGAAGGAGATTTTCTATGTTCAGGCTTTCTCTCTGCTATGCTCCAAGCCTTCTCTCTGCCTCATGTTCTCCCACTCAGCTCCTTTTGGCTAGGAAGTCTGAACAAGATAATCCCTCCACTAATTTTGATGCAGCCAATGAGCCTTCTCCCTGTCGAACAAAACCCTCAGCTCACCCTCTCGCTCTGGCCCTTCCGATTTCCTTTTCTCCCTCTTCATTGACAAGTTACCCTAGTCAGCTTTCACTGGCACCCACATTCAGCTCACCACCAACAGCCCCTAGTTCTCCTACTACTCAGTCCCACTCCATTAAGGGACCACCCCTTCACCTCCCTGACCTAAACCAGCTCCAGTTCTTCCCTTGCTGGAGGTTGCCTGGGTGGATGGCTTAGTCAAAGTTCATGTCCCCTTCTCATTGACTGAACTCTCCCAAATAGACAAAAGATTGGCATCCTATAGTGCCAATCCTTCCATCTTTATAAAAAATTCCAATATATTACCCATTCATATAAACTTATCTTTCATGATGTTTATATGATTCTTACCAACAATCTCCTCCCTGAGGAACGCAGGTGAGTTTGGAAACAGGCTAGAATCTATGCAGATTACATCCATCAAACTGATGATACCTACCCAGTTGGATCTATGGCAGTTCCTGACCAGGAGCCTGACTGGGATTACAATACCCCAGGGGGCATCCTAGCTAGGAAGAGGTTTTTAATTTGTCTCCTGGCTGGTCTCCCTAAGGCTGCTCTTAAAGCAGTAAATTATGAAAGGATCCAAAGGATCATCCAGGACAAGGAGGAAAACCCATCCCAATTCCTACACCATCTTACAAAGGTCCTCTTACAATACACCAATGTGGATCCTGAGACTCAAGATGGGAACCAACTCCTTATGACCTACTTTTTTCCCCAAAGTTACCCCGAAATTAGGGCCAAACTCAGACGTCTAGAAAAGGGCCCCCTAACTCCACAGTCAGAAACCCTAAATGTGGCATTCAAGGTGTACCATGGAAGGGATGAAAGGCCCAAAACAAAAAATATCTGATGATGGCTAAGACCTCTCGGCCAGCCAAAACAAAAAGCCCTGGCTCCCAAAGGACAAAGACTCCTACATTAGGTTGCTCAGAGAAGGTACTGATGTGAAAATGGGTGATACTGATTTATTTATTTTTTTCTTGAAACAAGTTTTGGCAAATCGCTGGAGACCACACAATGACAGATAAAATAACACAAAGAAGCTTAAGTTCTAAGCATAGACTACTCATCTCAAGGAATTTAACTCTTAAAGAACTAGTTACTGAATGGCTCTTTGGGAAATGACATTTGCAGAAAATAGGATTATTTCAGTGAATGCCAGCTTTTGTCTCTGAATAATGAAGATTTAATGTAGATAAAAGAGAAAGGAACCACAGAATAAGTCCAGTGAACTAGGAAGTGAAAAGAAAGACATGCTACAAAGTAGATGCATCTTCTAGCATTTGTTCAACATTATCACAATGTTCGCTAAAATCAATAATTTCTTTTTGTCTTTGTGTGTGTGTGTGTACTGATTTTTGTCTGTGCAAGTGCATTTGCATGTATGGAAGCTTCAGTTGCTTCTTACCCTATTTTGTTAGACTAGTTTCCCCCCTGGGCCTTAATCTCACTATTTAGGTGAGGCTGGCTATCCATCAGAGCTGAGGTTACAGGCCTTTACGCTTGGAATTTTATGGTTTCTGTGGGATCCAGCAAGCATCTTACTAACTAAGCCATCTTCTCAATACTTGCTAATGTCAATGCTTATGAGACATCAAAACAGCTAATTCTCAGAAGCATTACTCACCAATGTTATTCTTAAAAAGTCCATGCAATTTTCAAGGAAAGAAAAACCAACAGTTCTCAAATAAGTTAATCTTTAGGGTCTGTCCATTTAATAAACTGCTTCAAAAGTTGCTGTCATCTAGAAATTTACTCTTCCCCAGAGACTGGACTTTTCATTGGGTAAGAACACATACACACATGTTAACCAGAAAGGAGGAAGAATTCAACAGTACAAATGGAAAGTAAGAATGATAACTGGAGGCCAAAGAGAGTAACGCAGAAATATCTACCAGTTCTGTGGAAAGAGCATTAGCACTGAGAATTTCAGGTATAATTGAGGCCAACTAGGAGTACAGAGGAAGGAGACTGGGGAGAGGAAACTTTGGAACAGTAGCAGAGGAATTCAAAGATTCTCCAGTAAGAAGGAGAAAAGATTACACAGTCCATACACAGGTAGGCCTGCAAACACACAAACAAACACACAGGCACACAGACATGCAAACACACACACCCACACACAAATGAGCCTTGTACACCTGGAAAAAGGCAGTCAGGCTGAACAAAGATAGGAAACCACAGTATTCTAAAACCATTAACAACAGAACACTGCTTATAAAAATGCACATATCTTAGTCAAAGAAGTGTTACTATCTTCTTAATCATTATCTAGCTATGAAGACCTAGAATCCATACTTACATGTGCCCCAAGCAGGAATTCAAGGATCACTACTGTTTGGCATCTTCTCATGTCAAATGTTGGTGAAATAGAAGAAGAATAAAAATACACTTTAAAAAAAGATTACAGATTGGGCACATCCTTGCTGACACTATAAGATGTTTTTAAGGATAAGTAGTTTAGCCAGGCAATGGTGGCATACAACTTTAATCTCAGCACTCAGGAGGCAGAGGCAGATGGACCTCTGAGTTCAGGACAGGCTGCTCTACAGAGTGAGTTCCAAAGCTACACAGAGAAACCCTGTTTTGAAAGACCAAAAAAAAAAAAACATAAAAAAAGAAGAAATAATTTACTATGAACTATATATTAAGGTCTTCAGTACACAAAATTACTCTGGTAAATTGTCAGCTAAGAACTAAAGAACTAGAAGGCCTGTTTTCTAATAAGAAAGTTATGACTTCATGTATACCATGATTGTTTGAGGGGCTAGAGGTGTATTCCAGTGGTAGAGTGCTTACCTTCCATATACAAGGTATTGGGTTTAATCTCCCATTCTTCAAAAAAAGTAAAGAAAATTGGACTGTTTAAATAATGTCTAAAGTTAAGCAGATGCATAATAAAGTCTAAGTTTATATAGTTCTACACAAGTAGGTAGGTAGATAAATACAGGCTATAAGAGGGGAGAAAGACAGAAGAATTGTTTCACATTTGTCTATACACAGTATGTGATAATTTTTTTATTAAAAACTGTGATTCATTAATGAAAAACAATGAGTTTTAGCAAGTTTATATTTTGAAGTATACTGTACGTCTGACCGGATCAAATAGCCACTTCCCTTAAATTTTCAAATCTCTTCCTGTTTGCTAAACTCGCCCTGTGACGGATATCAGGTATTGTAACACAGTTGCCATTGTGTGTATGTTTATATATGATTCAAGAACCAAAACACAAATAAACAAAAGAGCCCACTGTGTTAGCCTCAGTACACAGGGGATTCTATGCTCAAATTTAGAGATTGGAAACAGATGTAAACATTTCTAATTGTGCATGTTTCAGGCTGCCTTACATGTACAAATAGAGTTGCTTCAGAAATTGTGGGTGGGGCTACACTGTTTGTTTTTCAAAGTGTAGAACAGGAGATGGGAGTGAATGCAAGCACATTAATCATGAGATGAAATTTATAAGGAGGCTGCTCACTTGCGAAATTCTGGTGCTGTTTAAAAATAAAAGTTTTCAAGTTGTTTGATTTTAGCCCCCTGTTTTTGAATTAATATACTCTGCAGATGCAAAGGGAGTCTGGGCAAGGCGTTCACTTTTTCTTTTTGTTGTATCTCCTCTATTCCAGGTAAATGCAATTTGGACCTCCTTTACTGACGCATAGACACAATATTGAGACAAATTACAAAGCAACACCCAATAACAGGCATTAGCTTGTCTGTTGAATGCCACCATTTATTTTTTCTTTGTAGATCAGCTTTGATTTTTAGCTTACTCCTTTCTAAAGAACTATGTTTTCCATCCTATGATAACTATACTTAGAATGACTGTGCAATTAAATTCAGGGCAGTTGCATATAAATAGACAGGTATTAGAGTTCAGGACGTACATTAAATAGACATCTCTACTTCCTTCACTTGTGTATGTACAAAATCCTTCTGAAAATGAGAGCCAAATGTTGAGGTGAGCAAATATACAGATACAAAATTGGGAGCCAGGAAGTTAAAACACCAAAGCCAAGAAGCTACTCTTCCTGCTTGGCATCATCTATATGTAAAGCTCACTTATGTATTAGAGAAATATGCCACCTTATCTAGTCACTTTGTTTGTCTATTAGTACTGATGCCAGCTCTTCATATAGTGTAGATTAAATTACAAATAGGTTGGAGTGTTTTCTTTGGTCAAGGGACAACCAAGGATTAAATAGCAAGAAAGTCTAGTACAGGGTTCAGCAAACAGTGACCCATAGAGTAAATCCCTCACTTACTGTTTTTGTAAATAAATACATCTTCATCAGAAAACACTGTTGCTTATTTTCATTGGTTTTTCCATGTTAAAATGGCAGGTATTGGTAGTTATGACAAGACTCACGAGTTGCAAAGCCTGAATCTCCCAGAGAGTATATATAAAGCAGTAAAAAACCTGGGCTTAGAGAGCAGGAAATGTTCCTCCTAGGTGGTGCTCTTTGAAAGGAACTTGGAAGGTGAGAGGAGCTAACTAAGTAAATGAATCAGTGACTTATTCTCTCCACTGTGGAACCCAAAGTGTTTTGCTCAGCACAGCCATTGGAAGTGCTGTTCTCTAGATGAATTCCCATGACACACAGTGTGAGGTCTGGCCACATCTTATCAGTCTTCTCTTCTAATTGACACAGAGGGCAAGCCAAGATTTTTTCCTGGTTATGAGTCAGTTTTCAGGTCTGGAAAGAAATTATTCTGGATAGTAACGGCTCTTTCTGAATTTTTTGTTGTTGTTGCTTGTTTGTTTGTATGGAAACTGCTTTGAAAGAAGTTGTAATTATTAGTGGATCACATGAGAGTAATGTGTTTAATAGTAAGAAAATATGGAGGATGGCCTTCAGGGCTTTACTGGGTCTCTTATCCATCTTCCAAATGCAGACACATTGAACAAATATTCTTTTTCTGATTCCCACTCTTTTTCTCTTACTGACTCATTTTCTTTATAAATTTGCTTATTAAATATGGGTGGCCGGGAGTTGACTTGGGGTGGTTGTGGCCCAAATTGTCCTTGAATACAAGGAATGACTAATTTAAGCAAGAGTCAAATCAATCTTACTTTAAAAATACAAAATTTATGTTAGTGTATATCTCTCTTAAGAATTCTCTATTTAGTTCTGTATCCCAGTTTTGATTGGATCCTTTGGTGTTTTGGAGACTTGCTTCTTAATTTCTTTGTAAATTTTGGAGATTAGCCCTCTGTCAGATGAGGGGTTAGTGAATATCTTTTCCCAATCTGTGGGTTTCCTTTTTGTCTTGCTGACTGTGTCCTTTGCCTTACAGAAGCTTCTGAGTTTCAGGAGATCTCATTTATTAATTGTCAATCTTAGTGTTTGTGCTACCGGTATTATGTTCAGGAAGCAGTCTCCTGTACTAATTCGTTCAAGAGTGGCTGGATTTATGTTGAGGTCTTTGATTTATTTGGATTTAAGTTTTGTGCATAGCGTAGACAAGGATCTATCTGCAGTCTTCTACGTGTCAGCCTCCAGTTATGACAGCACCATTTGTTGAAGATGCTTTCTTTTTTCCATTGTATAATTTTAGCTTCTTTGTCAAAGGTCAGGTGTTCTCACGTGTATGGGTCCTTTTTGGGGTTTTCAGTTTGATTCCATTTGTCTATCTGTCTATTTTTGTGCCAATACCAAACTTTTTTCAGGACTATAGCTCTGTAATACAGCTTGAAGTCAGGAATGGTGATGCTTCTGGATATTGCCTTGTTGAGCAGTGTTGTTTTGGCTATCCTGGGTCTTTTGTTTTTCCATATAAAGTTGAGAATTGTTTTTCCAAGGTCTGTGAAGAATTGTTCTGGGATTTTAATGAGTATTGCGTTAAATCTGCCACTTATGTCTCAGGATAATCTGTCTTTCTTTTATCTGGGCAGTCATGCCATGACCACAATATATATTCATTTTTTAAAAAAAATTGATTCCTCTGGTAAATTAATTGGTATTCCAGAATAAGTGGTAGAAAACTTTTTTTCTAAGAAATATAAATTCAATAGTAATTACTGAAACGCTATCCAATGACTTTGAAATATTAACTTAGAATTTATTGTAGCTGTGAAAAAAAATCACCATGTGCAAAATACTTTAGGCTTTAAACTAAGAATAGTAGATATGTGGTGCTGTGTTTTAACCAAAAACCTTATCCCATGTCTGTAAAAGATTGTAAGAAATTATATCATTTCAGGGATCTATCATTTTCCTTAATATGGTATTACAACTATAAATAAGTTCTATAAAGTTAGATAAAATTTAGGTTATATGGAACCTAAGATAGTAATTTTTTGACACTATCAAATTTAAATGAACAGATGAGTTCTGAAAAATAATTAGAATTAAAGACACCTCAACAGGTGTTCACATGAATCATTATCCCAATGTTTCTCAGAAAAGATTGATAGTGGGCCCATTCTTTTGTTGACCAATAAAACACACTCAGGAATAGTGCCTTTCAATAATGATCACTCACTATTTTCATGAGTTTATGAAAAGGATCACTTTCTTGACTGCATTTGGTTCTCTGGGCACTTTCAGTTGGCTCCATGAGTTTTTGTGTATCAATGGACTATTTTAGAGGTTTTCTCACAATGGCTCAGCATTTGAAAGAGCAATGGAAGACTTTAAGCCTTCAGGAGTGTTAACAGAGATTCAGTCACATCAATATGGTACTTTGTGAATGTTACTGGTTTCCTGTGTCAGAACTGATGTCTCATGATTTCAATGAATGATGTCAGAACAGCAGAAGTGCAAGAAGCAGAGTAAGTGAAGTAATTTCTCCCTGTAGCAAGTATTAATTGTCTTAATTTAAAAAGCAGTGCATGGGAGAGAAAGACAACATGCCATAGACCTCACATGGATTTTTTTTAATTTTTAAATTTAAATTTAAATTAGAAACAAGGTTGCTTCACATGCCAATTCCAGGTCCCTCTCCCTTTCCCTCCTCTCCTCCCACCAACCACCCCAATATCCCCTCCTTTCCCCAGGGAGGGTGAGGCCTTCCATGGGGGTGTCCATAGTCTGTCATTTCATCCAGGGCAGGGCCTAGACCCTCCCCCAAGAGTCCAGGGTGAGAGTGCTTCTCTCATTGTTGGAGGAGAGCCCAAAGTCCATCTGTATGCCCGGGATAAATACTGATCTATTACTCAAGACTCAATAGATTACCTAGGCTTCCTCACTGACACCCACATTCAGGGGGTCTTGATCATTCCCATGCTGTATTTCCAGGCATCAGTCTGGGATTCAAGAGCTAACCCTTGTCAGATCAGCTGTCTCTGGGGGTTAAAACAGCCCAGTCTTAACCCCTTTGGTCATCCGTTCTCCCTCTCTGTCACTGGATTTCTTGAGTTCAGCTCAGTGCTTAGTCGTGGGAGTCTGCCTCTGTTTCCATCAGCCACTGAATGAAGGTTCTGTTTCCCAGACTCTCTGGCCATGGGATTGTAGGCTGGCACTCCCCATATATAGGTCTAAAATCCATATACATGAGAGTACAGGCCATGTTTCTCTTTTTGTGACTGGGTTACCGCACTCAGGATGGTTTCTTCTAGTGCCAATGGATGAGTTTTTTATTGGGGGAAACCAAATGGGAAAAGGGTGGGGGGAGAGCAGGGAAGGGCTCTGGAGACAGGAGCTGCAGAAGAGAAGACTAAGGAAGGGAGGAAGGGAGGGGGATATGGGGAGAGAGAGAAAGGGAGAGAGAGAGAGAGAGAGAGACAGACAGACAGAGACAGAGAGAGACAGACAGAGACAGAGAGAGAGACAGAGAGAGAGGCAGAGAGAGAAAGAGAGGGAGATGGAAGGTGGACAGGGCTCCTGTAAAAGGAAAAATGGTGTATGTGTGCCTGCAGTTGAGGACTTATCCTATCAAATACAGATGCCTGAATACTAACAGGGTCTGAAAGATGACATACCAAGGAGCACTCTGTGTGAGCTGTTCTTTTAAATTCAGGGAACTGTACAGTATATCCCTACCTGCATGTTAATTATGTATTCAGCTAGAATGAGCCTGATTACTTCTTTCAGAAATTTAATTAAGGGGGGGGGGTGTTGTGTGCACATGAGTGCAGTTGCCTGTGGAGACCAGAAGAGGGTGCTGGGTTCTCTACAGATGGATTTTCAGGTTGCTCTGAACAGCTAGGAAGCAACCCACACCTCCAGAAGAGTAATATGGGCTCTTAACCAGATCTTGGTTGGATAATTTTACCGTGTGTTGGAAATTCTGACTGGTTGACAGGTTAGGTAAAAGAGTGCCAGAAAGTTCCAAAAGGAGCTGGTGTGAAAGGATACAGATGTCAAAATATCAAAGGCTTCTGAGTTACAGACATTTCAATGTGTCGAGACATTTGGGATTAGGGTTCTGTAGCTTCCATGGTGTTGACCCTTAGAGATGAAGCAGGGCTTACAGACAGCCCCCCCCAGGCCTGTAACCCTGACTAACTGAACATGGAATGGTGGTGACCTTACTCCTAATTATTTCTTTCTAGTACATTTGTTTGTCAAATCAAGACACAGGGCCATCCTAGATTTAGGGCTATGAAGAGCAGCATCCATTATTTGACTGGAGAATCTGTAAAGTCACACTGTGAAAGGACTTTGTGCAGTGAGGAGTGGTGAGTTAGGTCATCTTTGAAATCAATCTGTCACAGTACTTTTCCCACACATATACACGTATATTGCAAACATATTTTAGAATAAATTAAGTGGATGTTGAAATAGAAGAGACATATCTGAATTTCAAAATGTCATTAAAACAGATTATTTCTATAATATGTGTGGAAAAGATGTCAGCACACTGACATTTCAGGTTAAGATAATAATTAGGCAGCCTTGTGATATGTTAAATGGACATATTCAAACATGCTTATTTATAAAAGAGTGTCAACTTAAAGAGACAGTTCTGGTGGCAGCACATAAGGCATTTTTCTCGGCTCTGTTCAGTTTAATATTTAGCACCATTTATCAATGACTTGTATGAAAACATGGTTACTCAAATAAATGTTGACAGGAGGCTGGAGGGAACAGATAATGTTCTGTATGATAGCATGATTATTTAAAAAATGCTCTCAGCCAGATGAGAAAAGATGACATCGAATGCACTGATTTTACAGGGATACAATAAAAAAATTCCCAAAATGTCAGAGCTTAATGACAGAATACTTGCCTAGGATGAATGAGGTTCTGAGTTTGATTTTTCGGCATTGAAAAAGAAATCCTCAAATATCTGACTATTGGCAGGTTTGGTTGGGTGAGCATGTAATATTGAATAATGTGTCAGTTTATATACTGATACTGGTAGGCCATATTCTATAAAATAGAGTATATTCTACAATAATGCTTTTATTGCACTTCTATGTAAAGTATAGGAACAAATCTATATTTAAGTTGTTATAGCAAGCAATAATACATGTAACATGATCATGTTATTTGATTTTCAGTTAGTTTCCCAATGCCATTTGAAATTCACTTTTCTTGAGTATGCAAATTCTCACCAATCAAGGGAAGTGAATTAAAAAAAGATACATTTGTGGGTCAAATAGCAGGTCCTGTATGAATTGTTGCAGTCTTTTGTTATAATAATAAATAAATGTACCTGCTTTGTAAGCTTGAGGAACTAGGTTGTTTTCCATGAGCGAATATAAAAAAGTCAGATGATGATGTAAAAGCAGGGACAGATTAGATTGGAGGGTCCCTGGAGCTCACTGGCATGCCTTCGAGGAAAAAATCACTGAGTTTCAAATGTAGTGAAAGACACTGTCTCAAAATATAGGTAGATAATGACTTAAGAGTGTTACCCTATAACCAACCACCTCTATCCTCTACATGCTGGGCACTCATACCCACACTACAAAGTGTATAATTCCACAAATATATGTAACGACATACATAAATACACACATTAACTTATACATACCCAGAAATTAATAACAAATATTTACATTTACTATCAGAAATTAAAACAAGATAGTTAATTTTTAAATCATATATACAAATAGCAAAGTTTTCAAACCACTATACCGTAGTGATTTCAAAATATCTTTTAAGTTACATTTTATGTGAAAATGATGCAATGTGGTAAGACATAGTCAAAAATATGTGGAACTAATAGTTTTAATTTAAATAAAAGATTAGAGTCTGATTTCTGTTTAGAATACAGGAAGGAGAATGACATAACTTAATCAGTATAGTCTGTAAAGTCATTTTTTTCCTGATTTTTTGATGAAAATTTAAGGCAATTGTGTTAGAGAATTTCTGACACTTGACGAGTAATAGAATCATTAAAAAATGACACCTGACTCCTAAAGAATTTTCTCAAGCTCTGAATCCCATGAACTATCTCATATTGAGTCTAAAGTTTGATACTGGGAAACCTCTGACTCCTAGCAAAGGATGGCAAGCAACAAGGGTCAAGCAATTCCTGGGCATTGCTTAGGCAAAGATACACACAAGGACAAGAGCTGTAAGGGTGAACATGTAAAGAGAACCTATGACTGGGGGACCACTTGGTCCACCAGACTCAATCAAAAAAATCAGGGGTACCTGGATTCATCCTCCCAACACTCAGTGTAGCATTTGGACATTATAATGTACACCTGTGATACTGGAATGGGAGACACTTGAGAATACATGTCTCACTGGCCAGCCAAGCTCACTGAAATGTGAATACAGGCTCAGTGAGAGATCCTGTCACAAAAATTAAAATAAGGAGGAAAATGTTTTAAAAGATACATGTGCTGATCCCTGGCCTCTGCAGGTGCTCATTCTCCCACATCCCCCACCAAAGGAAGACTTGAGTCTGAACAGGAAGAAGAATTTCAAGAAAACCTTCAAGACTAGCAAGAAAATGCAAATATAGGAATTTCACAGGATCCCAGAATTGGAAGCAAATGCTAAAATGAAAGCAAGCACCTCTATAAAACCCTCCTGAAAAGGAATATGAGTTACCATAGTTCACCTATCATATGCTTTTAAAAGTATGCATTTCCATTATGAAACACTCATGTGTTGTCATATCATGGACCTTTCTCCCAAATAAACTCAAACTAAACAGAGCAAAATAATAAAAAGGCAATTAGCTGACCAAAATGCATTCAATTAGAAATTAAGAACTGAGAAGCCTGAAAAATTTTCAAATATTTGTAAAACATCACATTTCTAAATACCCCCAAACAAATTAAAGGTAAAGTGGATAAATGTTAAACAAACAAAAATCCAACCAAGCAAGCAAACAAACAAACAACCCAAAACAACAAAATTCCCTTTGTCTTTCTGTTAGTCTTTCCTTCATGGACAGAGATTTGGGCATCTTGGAGTCCTCAGACATCACACCCAGCATACATCATCACTGAAGCCAGAAAGGTGAGAGTCATGATGATGAGAGACAATTGAAGTTAGCTTCAGGTAGGCGATGTAATCTGACTAGATGACTTTTTGTTGAAAGTAATGTAGAATTTAGTTTTATGATATTCAAATGTAGGTAACATAACACTGTATTATACATATGTACAGTAAGTCATGGTACAGTGAACTTGAATTAAAAACACAATCCAAAATTTACATGGAATGGCAATATTCTACTATATTTTCAGTAAAACAGCCATATAGTTTGTTTCAAAAGTTGTTAATTTTGTTTTATTTTATTTAAATTGCCAATTGTTGCAAATGCATTTTTAATTGAATTTATGTGTGTCTTGTGCTAATTTTTTTATAATACAACAGTTTTTAATTATTTTGAAACATTAGAAATTTCTTACCATTTTGTATTATGTCAGGAAATTTAATTTACTATTGGAAAAGAGTGTTCTCTTTTTTGTAGCCAAAACCACATTCAATTTCAAGCATTTTAAAATTAGCACTCAGATGTAAATTCAAATACATTTGTTCTTATAATTGTAAATATTATATAATTTCAATATCTTATACTCAAGTTAGTTACTCAATAGTTACTCCTATATTCAAACATAAAAGATGAAAAATATACAAGATTGTAGTTTTTATATATGATTCATAAAAGATACAGGAAAAGCTGTCATCAGTTATTTTTTGTCAAGAGACGACCATTTTTAAAGTTTTTCAGATTGCATTTCTTTTATATTTGCATATATTTACATATTATGATGAATTTAACACATGCGTTTCTTGTGTGGTTTTTCTTTATATATTTTCAATTTTCATCTGAATATACTTTCATTAGGCTAAATAAGATAGTTTAAGCTAATTCTTAGTGTATGCGGTTACTTTTTGCAACACACTGTTTAGCTTAAGTCAATTTCTTTTTTAAATTGAGAAAACTTCAATTCGTGGTGTTCCAGTCATGATTTACAATATGGACACACACATTTGCCGTGGTAACCATCAAGATACTGCAAGTTTACACTGTTTGCTATTTCTGCCAAATTAGATTGATGACTTTCCTATACATGCAGCACCTTCCCAGAATATAATTATCTCAGTAAAACAGCTATTCAGTCAATGCTCAAAGAGTTATTATAGTTTTGTATTTTTTTCCAGAACTTTCATCTCTAAGATGGTCACAGGTTAGTGTCTTTTTGTTTCAGGCTGGAATTTCACTCAGCTTGTGCCATCCTCAAGCCAGTCCTCATGACCTACACAAAGACCTCATAACTTCTATTTCACAATCTTATTTCCTTAAATCCATTATGAATGATCTAGAAATTGGAGCCTATGGGCTTCAGAATGGACTCAACCTCCAAGGCCTGCCCTTCAAATTAGCACATGACCAGTCTCTCCTCCATCTGCCCAGTGTGCAGCTGACAAGAAGCAGAGCCTCTTGACAGCAATATGTGTGTGGCCAATGGTTTCATGGAAAATTGGAGAAGAGAGGAGCTGTGTTTTCACTGTCTAGCAAGTGATTTTACATCAGCCAGCTTTTCTTAATAAAGGGTAACTTGAACTGCAAATTGAGGGAGCAAACATAATGATCAAAACCATTTTATATAAGTGCTATTGTCTTTGTCTCACAGTTAGGCTTCCTAACAAGGACCACACAAGTTTCATGGAAAGACAATTGTGAGAATCAACAGCCCTTTGTGCACAGCAGAGCATGCATATCATGCAAGGTCTTGGATTAGGTCATTGTTCGTTTTTCTCCAAATTGAAAAGGCATGCTATATTTCTGTGATTAACATTAAATTCATCCAACTCAATAGTGCTTCTCCTGTAGCATCCTGGTAATGCTTTAACTGTCTCTAAACTTATAGCAAAGTAGGCAGAATGGAATTTTCAGTCTCTAACCAAATTTGGTATCTTTGATAAAAAAAGGCAACATCAAACTTAAAGCAAGTACATAGCATATTGTTTTGTATTGATTACCTATTGATTTTGTAACATTTTCTTCTTTACCTCCATTGACCAAATATGCAGTGATAGAGTTCTTTTTCTGTCAGATTGGTTGTTTAAGAATATCAATAATCTTAAAAAATGTAGATAAAGTTTTGAATATCTGTTATAGTTAAGAAAATATGATTGCATCAATATTAGTTATTATTTAGATTTCATCTTACAATTATACTCTTTATTCTTTCCATAATACAGGGATTTCTCAGGGATACTTATAGGTAATGCATGGATTTGGGTTTAATAAGTGAAATGGGTGTATAGTTAGGTCCTAAAATGAATTTTTATGTCTACATCCTTTCCTCTTTTATTCCTACAGAGTGAATACCTGTTTGAGGAAATGGGAAAGTCCAAGGCCCCAAGGCATTAGGCAGAGATATGGAAGCCTCTCTGGAGGAAACAATAGATGTAAACAAGGGAGGAAGAAAGAAGCTCACCAAAATCCTTAGGAAAAAATGTTTTCAAATTTAACTCCCACTCAGCATATGCAAATTTAAGCAGTAATCTCAATGACTTTCACAAAACAACACTAAAAGAACAGATGAGAGACCCACCCAAGTTTACCTAAATGTCCTCTATTAAAACTCTACTTGAGGTTAAGGCTTATTTGCATTATTAACTGTAAAGATGACTACAATATAGTTTTATATATTTGAATACTTCTGCTTTGATAATAATCCTAAAACCTATTTTAAAAAATTACTTAATGAGGTGAAAACCATCAGATGTGTTTATCTCATTTACATCTCAGTGTAATAGGAACGTATTTTCACCACATCAAATCAGCACATTTTAGAACAGCAAGCTGACAACGTCAAGAAAGATCTTTTAAATCTCTTTTGATTGTTGTTGATACTTAAAATATAGTGATAAAATTCTCAGACATAAAACATGTTTTTAAACACTTTCAAAAAGAAAATAGACTGCCAAAATACAGTTTTGGTAGACCAAGAGAGGGAGTTTCAAAGCACTCTTGTAGAAGAGCTGGTGAGAATGTGGAGCTGGGTTCCTTGCCCACTGTACTTGGAGTGTGAGCCAGTAACAAATGTAACAGTTCATGAAAAAATTAACAACAGAGCTGTCATATATCCTGTTCCTTGGTATAAAACCAAAGAAGGTGAAATACGGATGTAGAAGAGAGATCTGTATTACCATGTTCATTGGAACATTATTCATTGAAATCAAAACAGGGAGATATCTTTGATCTTTGAGTCACTTAACTAATGAACAGATGAAAACATGTAGTATAAGTACTTGAAGGAAAAGTGTTCTATCACACACACACACACACACACACACACACACACACACACGAGAGAGAGAGAGAGAGAGAGAGAGAGAGAGAGAGAGAGAAAGAGAGAGAGAGAGAGAGATTTCTGTCATTTAGGATCACACAGATAGCAAAAGGAAATCACTGAGTTAAGTGAAATGAACTTAGCACAGAAAGGAAGCACTTCGTAAATTCATTTGCACATAGAACCTAAAAGCCGAATGGAGAATGATAGTCACCAGATGCTGGAAATATAAGTCAGCAGGAATTGGGGAAATGTTGATTCATGATACTGTGTTTCAATCAGATAAGAGCAAGATGTTCTTGTGTGCTATTACACAGTAGGGCGATTTTGAGTAAAATTTGCAGTACTTTTCAAAGAACTGCATCATAGACTTTCATCATAGACTTATGGTGAGCTTTAGGTAAGATGTACAAATTTGCGTTCTATGTATCAAGTAGATACAAAGTTTTAAAGGACTACAGATGTTGCCTCAGGGTAGAACACACTTTATTATTAAGAAGCATTGCATTCAATTCATAGTACTGGATAAGGAAAATCACTCATTTGTATTATGCAACAAAATTCACTGTTTCTTCTTATTTAACTGTATTTTCAGAAATATTTAAAATCTGTATATTATGCAAATAAACACAGACATCTCTCTCTGGCCATTCCTTTTTATGTGTCATAGGTTTTCTTATTTTCCATCTTATATTATGGTGAGTTTGGAGCTTGACTCTTACATTGTACCATAGGCCTACCAAGGATGGTTATACAGAGCCTGGAGAGATGGCTTAGCAGTTAAGAGCACTGGCTGCTCCTTCAGAGCTCCTGAGTTCAATTCCCAACAACCACATGGTGGCTCACAACTGTATCTATAATGGCATCTGATACCATCTTCTGGCATAAAGGCATAAATGCAGACAGAGCAATTAAATAAATAATAAATGAATAAATACATTTTAAAGGATGGTGATGCTGGTTTTCCCTCTTTCTTCACAGTGCAGATTTCATTTTCTTTCTATATCTGATATTCCAAAATGCTTATTCAAAATTAAAGAATGTTAACCAGCTTAACAGGTTTTTTTTGGTATGGAATCATCAATAATGAATTTGGATTTTATCTGGATATATAGTTGATATGTCAGACCAGAATCTGAAAGAACTCATATTTGGTGAGTGGCTACTCAATAGGGCCAGTTATGTATGTAGAGAACTTCACCAGCAAATGAAATGTGTCTCTATAGTAATACCTGCCAATTAGTGAAATGACTTCCCATTCCCTGACATAAACAAGATAAGAAAATTGATCGCAGTAACAAATTCATGGGAAAAAAGGAGGTGTTCTCTTTTAGATTTTGTAGTTGTGCAAACAGAAAATGATGGCTAAGCAGTAGCATTCAAAGAATGAGGACCATGCAACAGAATTGAACACGTCTCTTCTAGAGACTGCAAAATATTTTTTTCAATTCCAAAAACAAAATGTTTGTGAGTTTGGTCTAGCTTTGAATATTTGGTCAAATTGCTGTTGAATATGCTACAGACAGTCTTGGGATTCTAACAGTGAATCAGTGGAAAGAGTACATCTAATTTAAAGTATCCTACCTGAAAATCAAAATTTAAATAGGCAGGTTAAGGAAAGTTTCATGTGTGTTCATTTGGAGACAGTAGTGCTAGGGTATATCCAAATTTGAGAAATACAGGGTGTGGTGATGCATGTTTGTATCTACAGTGCCGGAAGAGGCAGACCCATGAGCAACTCTGCAAGTTACCAGCCAGTCTACACTACAAAGCTCACCTTGTTTACAAATAAATAAATGAAAATAGTAAATGAAACCAGGATACTATTCATCCGTGAACGTGTCGGAAATGATATGCATTCCATTAGCAAATGTTCCAAGAAGTACTACCCCTTAGTTCCTAAAGCAGGTAGAATATCCTGACTAGTTCTAGTTCTGTTTGATGACAACTCAATGTTCCTGGGAGTTAATATATTGTACAAAAAATGTTTATTATTTGGAAACACCTTGTTTTGTTTACTTGTTTTTGTTATTTTGAGACAAGGTTTTTCTATGTAGTTACAGATGTCCTGGAATTGGATTTATAGTTCAAGATGGCCTTGAGCTCAGAAATCTCACTGCTTCTGCCTCCCAAGGCATGAGACATCATCACCCAGCTAGAGACATCTTTTCCTAATGCTGTTCATCATTTTTCATCCTCAAGTGTCATAATAATACAAATTAATTTATGTTTAACAGATTTTGCAGGAAGAATCATATAAATAGTAATTTCAGTTGTTTAGTTTGATTTGGAGGTATAGGCTGATAAACTGCCTAGATATTCATCTCTAAAGATGTAGACATCAAGCATTAGATAATACTCAGAATGCCATTGTTATCTTTTCACTGATAAACAAAACATTTCAGGTGACATTTTTGCAGTATACTCCTAGGCCTATCTTTCTGTTTTTTGATATTTTTCTTTAATTTATTACTCCCTGTCCTTCCTGATTTTGCTATGGCTCTTACATAAAGATGGGGAAACGGACTGGAAAGAAACCAGATTGTACAGGCTATTGTCACCATAGCTCCATTGCTGTTCCAAATGTCCTTTCAATGTCACTGAAGACCAGGCATTAGTAGATTGGGGAGGTGATCAGATCACCATCAAGATGGGAAGGAGTTACTTGTGGTGGGAACGAGTCTGGAAAGAGAGACTGGGTACATAAATGCAGAGCCTTACATCATAGGACTCCAAAGCTGAAATAGAAATCTGTATAAAACTTGGAAAAAGAATGGTCCACAGAGAGTCAGAGGGCCACTGATGAAAGCAGTCCGTTGATAGGTGAACAAAGGAAGACTTTGTGTGAACACAGGCTAATTAAGTCTTGCAATTACTCAAAAGGCTTTTCTTTTGTGTGGAGGAGCTAGACATCTAAGAGTGATGTACAAGTTCAGATTGAAAATTCTTATTTATATTCTTGAAGGGAAGGGCCATTTGCCTAGGAGACAAAGCCGAGGCTACCGAATTCGTGCTTCGAGCCGGCATGAGGAGAGTGGGAAGAGGCAGGCTTCTGAAGTAGGTGAAATTGTTGATCATGAAAAGTGCCTTTGACTCACTGTTTCAATGGATTTAACCTTTATTAAATATAGAACCCCTATGAAAATAGCCATAATCTGAGAGAATTGCTTCCAATACGCACTCCTTTCTTAGTCGTCATAGAAAAAACAAAGCCTGATAAGCTCTCGAGACTAGAGTATTCTTCTCCCATATGGGAGTTATTATTTCCAGTTCAGTGTGTCTCAAAGTAGGGGTCAGGTCTCCCAGAGGCCATCGGGGTCTGAGAGGGTTAACACAGAACAGAACTACAGAGCTCTTCAGTACAGATGATGGCAGTGAGCTCCCAGCTACATAAACCAGATGAAAAGGCCTGTGCTTGCAGTCTCAGGCCTTCACTTGTTTTGCAATAAATACTTCAGGCACTCTATCTCAAAGAGGGGGCTCCAAACTACTATTAGAAGGCTGCAAAGAGCTTATAAAAGCCAGGCTTGTTTGATTTTCCATGGGGGAGGGGTGCAGCCAACAGGAAAACCAGAAACAAGGAAGGAGAAAACCAGATTCAAATGTGTAGGTCTTGGCCAAACTGTGGAGACATAGACACAAGCTTCATATGCTGCAGGGCTTCTGGCCCCAGGAAAAATGGACTCCTATTGCTTTCTTTGCAAGGTCTTCCCAACATGTCCATCTAACAAAGCTTCCTTCTAGGAATCTTGGCAGTTGTTGCTGTTGGGTCTTCTACTCTACTGATGACCATTCTATGTCAGAATAGAAAACTATCCTATAAATATCCTTTAAATTCATGAAAGAAGTTGGGTTTTGTTCCCAACTACCTCTAAGGACTTTCCTATGGTCTTAGAATCAATGACAAACAAGGAAGGTAAGAGGAAGAATAGAGACTGTGGGAGTCATTAGGATCAACCCTTTTGTTCATAAGCTTTCTTCCTAGAGCAACAGATAGAGTAACACACCCACGACCCACCAGTCTTCATGATGTCACTTAAGAAATTATGCCCAAGAAGGTAACTTTTTTAGACAATGTTTCTCTCTTCTCTTTAATGGAGCAAATCATCACTCTCACACTTTTAAACTGGGATGTCCTCCTGTAAGTCAGATAATTTGTTGGAGGAAAATGCCACAGACACTTTAGCTTCAATCTTTCAAAAATCCTCGTGCAAATGAGATGTGATAACTAGTCTAACCTCCCAGGCTTGAAAGTTGTCAATTGGCTCAAGAGGGTTACTGCTTGCTTATACACATACAAACAAGACAGTAGTTGGGAAATAGCTATGTTGTAGAGGATAAACGGAGAGTTGGAAGGAGAGCAATGAGGAATATATGTAATGTATTACCTTAATGTATATATTCATAAAATTGTCAAAGAATAAAAAGTACTAAAATCCTGCCTTATTTCATGCAAAAACGAATATGTAAATGAGTCATTCCAGGAGCATGTGTTAAGGCTAAGGACATTGATATAAAAACAAGTCTCTGATGGAATACATTGATGCTTGCATTGATGTGTGGTATTATTTGTAAAAAGCAGTACTTTTCAAGATATTCTCTAGGAAATTTTTTGGCAATATTATTACGCTGAGTGTTCCATATCCAGATTCTAGGGCCACACTCAGGCTAACTAAAGATGACTACCTGCATAGACACAAGGCTTCTAAATCTATGTTTGCACAGACATCCTCCATAATTCCCTTATTCTGAAGTTTGAGAGTAACTAGTCAAAAGAATGATGCATTCATTTATGATGGTAATGAGTATATTTTCCCATTATTCAGTTCTGAAAACAGCATTACTTCTTATTTATAAAATGTGATACTACGTTTGGAAGCACATGTAGAGAGTTTGGTGTGGCCCTTCACAAGACTTAAATTTTATTAAGCAAAAAATGTGTTCAATTGAGAAGTTAAGAAGGAAAGCTATAAATTATAGAGCTCTAAAGATGGTATATTTGGTGCACACTAAGAAAAATCTCACAGATTTAAATCTGTCCTTTGCTTTGTTCTGTGTGCCCTAGTGGACATGCATGTTTTATATTGAATAGTCATTTATAATCAAAACTGCAGGACATATTTTTGAAAGACATATCTGAATTCTAAGAACAACTAATAAAATGTTCATTTTCTACCAACTTGGGGAAAATACACATTTAATGAGTTATATTGTTTTCAAATATGTGAAGTATGTGTGAAATACACGGAACTTAGCATACCTAGAAGCATATAACTTTTCTAAAATGTCTGTGTTTTTTCGAGGAACAGAGGCAATTTGCCATGATCTTTTATTCTTTAATCAAATCTAAGTTTATCCAAAAGATTATTCAAGTTTCTCTATATAGGGAAGGCATTGGGAGATAAGATTCTTATTAAACTAAAATAGAATATGTATCTCTCTACCTGAAGCGTAGAGTAGCTTGTAGAATTGTTGACATTTATTTTACAAAATAATAGCAGATGGGCATCCTTATGGATCTGTGTTTTTCTGGAATAAATTAATTTTCATATTATTAGGAAATAATCTTATACTCAAATTATCTCATACTCAAAGTCACCTAGAAGATACTACATCTACCCTAAGATGCATTTTACTTGGACCACAATTGTTTCTTAATGCTTTTCTGCGCTGTAAATACATGAGGCCTGTGCGTTCCCTGCTGTGCTAGGTATGCCTCTCTTGGGCGAGATCTAAGAACTGAAGAGTCATTTACTTGTTGCGGAAAGTGCTGAATATGTAACTGCTGACTCAGCTGGGTTGGAGGTGGTAAGATTAATGGACCTAAACCTGTAGGGAAAAGCAGTCAGCGAGTGTTAAGGGCCTTCGAGGGAAAAGCATTTTCTCAGTGAAAGAGAGAACACACACTACCCTTCTATCTACCCCACTGTCAAACATCCTGTTGCATAGGTTGGAGTCTCATGTGCTGGTTCTGTTGGAAATTTATATCTCTGTTCAGTAATGATTCAATCGAGCACCAACTCATCACACATCTGATCATAAACTTTAATGGTTGTGGGACTTTTAAAGGGACCAACCTTATTTTCATTGACAACATGTGCGTTTCGCATAAAACAGAAATTTGATTAAAATAAAGTCTCTCAAGGTGCACATGAAAAATGAAACTGTAGGAAAGTGCCTGTATTCAAGTGGACCTGATTCCCACAAATACTGAGGAAGAATGGATGTCTACACAATGTAAGGGGGGAGAATGCCTTTAAAAAATTAATGCCATGACACCCACTAGTATTTTATTCTTCTAGGTATATTTACATTTTTCATAATAAGTAGTAACAGAAGATACTCTAAGCTTTAATTTAAGGTTCCAGTAATTTCTACAGCAGAAAAAAACTACATTTTCTATTTTGTACCTATTTTTTAATGGGGTAGTTGATATTTTAACACTTCTCCTGGACTTTCTTTGTGTGTGATGAACATTAATTCTACTGTTTAAGATTTGCTCATTTCTCATATTTTAGCTTCTCAGTATAAGGTCTGTATTGGAAAACTATAATATGTTAAAAAGGATTGAATGCTATTAGACAGTAACTACTTCAAAGGAGGGTCAATTACTGGGAAGACTTACTTATACATGCAAAATTAAACAAACAACAAAAAACAAACAAAAGACACTTACACTTCACCTTTGTGGATAGTATAAGAGTGAATGACTTAAAGCAGACTCAAGAATAGGATAACTTAGTTAACATGAATGATTCAGTATTGAGGCTTGCTCTAATCAAACTGCGTTAAAAATACCAGCTTTGCAGATACAAATACAGTTTGCATACTGTGTATATATTTACCAAGGCTTGTGTACCAGAGGTTTCTCTTTCTAGTCACCAGAGAATTCTATAGTGGAGAATTAATTATAAAGTAGTGTCAAGAGGATGTGATGGGCTTTGTATAATTTAAGATGAATTGTGGAATAAATTGTCTTCCTTGCCTCTTCTTGAAGAAAACAAGCATAGATGCTGTGTCGGTGTCTCCTCTACCTGTCCCCACAAGTGCTTCCCTTTCTTTGCTAGTAGAATCAGGTGTACCCCAGCAGTCAGATGAAAACCAGAAGGCACAATTCAAGAGCCATGACAGTTTGGAATCATCGGTCACAGCAATTAACACTGTGATCCACAGAGAATTACATACCTTGCTCTAAACTTCAGTTTCCCATGATAATGTGTAGAATTTTACTGAAGATAATCACACGTTTGCCTTAAAAGAAAGGTTCACTTAGGAAGAAATGAACTTTTGAGGTAAAACATCAGCTTTGTAGATGGGATACAAGTAATCCACTAGGGCTTATGGCTTCCAGGGGAAAGTGCTCAATGTTAAATGACAGAAAAAAATGCTGGAACCAGAACAATTTACAGAAAACAATGATAAGCGGGTGTAGAAAACATGGTTCCTGTATATTTTAATTATAGCCACTTATTTTCTTGGGTGTACTTTCTTTCCTGAGAGTTAAGTTTTAAGTGCAAGGAAGTATTTGTTCCCAGCTTAAAAGTAAGTTGTCTTTAAAATACATGCACAGATGTAACAATGTGTGGTTCCCATAGGACACCATGCTGTGTAAGTTTTTTTGTAGAATGTGTCTGTTCTGTTATCTCAAAGGACAAAGTCAAGCATGTGTGTGGTGGGGGCTGTGGTGCTGGGCAGTAGAGTGTTACCTAAGGCTGTTTCCATCCATCTGTTTATATAGCAGTGAAGAGATGAAGCATTTTCCATGATCATTCAATATTTTTATTTCTAATGTTTCCTTTAAGCAAATGCTTATATATTGGTTACTCTTTCTGCCTGACTTAATTTATAGAGAGTTGCATAGAATATCCTGAAGGATTTTAATCCCTCCTTTCAGAAATACTTAGGCCAACAAAAAAGAGGGTAGAGATAAAGTCATCATACCGGGAAAAGCTCTAACCAGTCCCTGTTGTTCAGTGTAATTTGAAATGGCAATTTGTCATTTTGAGTTCATAATATCTTTAAGCCAACATAGTTTCATGCTTCCTCCAAACAAACAGACAAACAAAATAAGTACTAGCTGCTTTAAACATGTCTCTTGCTTAACACTTTAACCTTTAATCTCTAAATCATCATCTTCTTCACTCACTAGGAAGCCCTGTTTGTCTTTAAATCATTAACTCCTTATGATTAAGACTAGCAACGAGAAGGAAAGAGATCTGTGTATGTGGGCAAACCTTGTCTAATTAGCATTGGCTTTCACATTGCCCTGCACTGACAATAGCCTTTCATAGCTTGTGTTATTTTGGCATAGACGATGAATGCCACATATAAAATAACTCTTCCTTATTATTTTATTGTTTTGCTATGATTACTCATTTTCAAGGCTTCTTTTCCCCCCTCCCATCGATTACTCCCAAATTACTTCGGCATTAAGACCTTCAGATACCTCATTCTTCTCTTCCTGGGTATGGTTACATTTTTATATCACCAAATCTAATATTTCTCGTTTTTACAGTTACATCTGCTGCTTTGGGTCGGCCTCAGGAGCCATAGTTAGTGTTCAGGAGAGAAATATATTATGAATTTCATAATATATACACATATGAATATACACAGTAATCAAATACTATAGGTATAAAGGAAACTACTTAAAGGAGCAAAAGGTTAAAGATTGGATCATTTTCATTATTTTGACTTAAAAATGAGCAATTTCAGCATTTGAATTTTAGCTTAAAATCCACAAATTATTACCAAGCTGTTAAACTCTCCTGTTAAAAGAAAAGCAGATAGATATGAGAATCACTGTCGTAATAAGCCTATGTCTCTGCTGTAGCATACTTTCTGTACACATGGTCTCTTTGAAGGTGAGGTTTTCTTATTTTGAAATAGAAGGCCACATTTGATGTTTTTCATCAACTATCTTATATGATGATAAAATGAATGTTCAATTTGGCTGAGGTCACATTTTAACTTCTTGATTAAGATAGTACTTTTACATCCATGTATGATGCAACACTTGTATTTCATTAATTGCACTAATAACATTAAAACAAAAGAAATCAGTTGCCTTAAAAAGGTAAAAATAGTACATTTAAATTATTTTCTTAAGTAGTTCTTGAGGATGTATTCTATACTAAATCTTAAAGCAATACCTGTTCTTAACTAATCTTATTTGGTAGCATGTCTTATTCCTTTGTTATTTATAAGCTTTTAAGACTGAATGATTTAATTTTCACTTATATTCAATGTAGAGCCTAAATTACAAAACTCAATCAGCAGTGAGTCACTAACTCACAGAGGAACTTAATTGTTAGTATTGTACAATGAATCCCACTTGTTTGTCTGGAGCATCTGGGCCCTTCTTTGCCACAAGTCCAGTGAAATGCCTGGCTGGGGAAGACAAAACCTGATACTGTTCAACGAGACAAAAATATAAATATATACATTTTCCCGAATAATGAGAGATGAGAGTTTTTTAAATGTACAATACATCATTCAAAAGTTTATTTTAAAATAATTGCTCTTAAGTGAATTTAGATTAAAACCACTGGCATGGTCAGAGAACAAAACTAATAGTAGATTATACACGGAGTAAAGTTTGGGTGGGGAAGAAACCCTTTCATCTTTCCATTTACAACATTCTGTATTGACAAAAAGCTTCACTGTAGTCATCTTCCACCCCAATTTGTGGGTACTTAGGGGCTCCTTGGACACAATAACCCAGCCAAACACTTTTGTTAAGTGAACTTCTTAAAATGCTGCTCATTTTTGAAGAAGAAAGGAAAGATAATACAAAGCAGAATTGAGAAATGTAAAGGAAGATGGATTTCCCTCACTATTTAATTCAATAGATAATTTCAGAAAAATTTCAAGCTTGTCCTAAATTAGGCCAACAGACATGTAAAAGCAGATGATTTTTGATATTTGCCTAGAAATTTTATCACTAGTTGCTTCTGAGTTTTGTTTATTGTACCTTCACATAAGCCACAAACTGATTGTTGATAATCAGTCACTTTAATACTCATTATTCAATGTTTCAAAAATGTTTTAAAGCAAAACAGAATTACATTCCTTTCGCTGTATCTTTCCTCCCCCCTTGAATGTTCCTCACCTCCTGCACTCTTGAGTTGATAGCATCTTTCTTTTTGATTATATTTCATTATATATGTATATATGTGTATATATATGTGTGTCTATCCATATTTATAATCCATATTTATAAATCCATGTATACCATATGTATGTGCATAAGTATATTCACAAATATATATAAATATAACCTTCTGAGTCCATTTTTATTGAGTTTGTATAGGGCTTCAAGGCTTACCACTCTACTTTGGACAGCCAGTAAGGATCTTCTTCAGGGAGGCTAACTCTTTTCCCAGCAGTCAACAGTTTCCTGTAGTTCTTCATTATTCTATTTTAAAACTTAAGTTATGACATATATTAATATTTTCCTTAATTTAGTAGAATTTAAGATAACACTATAATTATCTACAATGTCTGTAAAAATTGTGTAATAAAAGGGAATCTGAAAAATATATGACCATGGAAACTTTACTAGTTAATAGATAAAATAAATATACATAAAACATGCATTGAAAATGAATCTAAGTGTTTGTACTTACTTTGATTTCCAATAGAATTTTAAATAAAGATTCCTTCAGATTATATTTTGTACAACTATAGCACAAGAAAATATCACTTTGTATACTAAGTTTTAAATATTTAAGTATTTAATATCATGCTTTCATAAATCTTAAAACATCCGTGTTTGTGATATAGATTGAATTATCAACTGGATGTTATTACAACTATTAGTTGCAGCTTTTTTGGTTTTCTATGTAATAAAATAGACAATAGCCAAAGTTTCACAAGAACTTAGACTATCCAAGTGATTAAAGGTAAATTGCAATATAATCTCTGAACAAATTAGAACTGAGAGGTTTTTTTCCCTTTAACCTCTCACTTGATGTTTGGACTCTTTTTAAAGCACATCATGATGTCCTGGATTGATGAACCAGATCAAAGCAGAAGTCTTCCAAAAATAAATCTGCTAATTTCAACATCAAATGTGTTTTTAGGATGAAGGTTAGACATCCAGTTTTAAGCTATCAACTAACACTTAAATACTGTGTCTCTAATCACCACAGTATCGCAGAATTCTAGATAAAGCATGGAAGAAGGAGATGTGTATTTAAAACTCTCTTTATAGAGCGATAGAAAGAAAGGTTGCCCAAATATCATTCAGTTTAGAGATAAAGACAGTGAGTAAATAGGGTGTCCTGGCTGTCAGTGTAATTTTTTCCAGCATAAGCTGTTTTTTAGTAGAGAGTAAGAACCATTTCCATGCTCTACATGCACGGTATCATGAGTTCTTTGTATTACAGGTGAACTGAGACAAAGACGTCAGTTAAAGCTAGGGACATAAACCACTACATCATGCACAAAAGGTCTGTAAAAAGTATTCTAAGTTTGTGAGGAGTTTATGATGGTATTTAAGTTGAGGTGTGTGTGTCTGTGTGTGTGTGTTTTATTGAAGAAAGTGATTCTGTAAAGTATGACTAAAATTTCACTGTCTTCAAACTGTATTTCAGCTTGTCTTTTCTTTTAAATAGAACACATCATGGGAGCCAGTTTTCTGACTACATTCAAGCATCAGTTTGTCAATGTTATGCAGATTGAATATATAAGAACAACATTTATCTCAGAATTTAAAAAAAACAAGAGAGAAAGGGGAAAGTAATTATATTTTATTGTCATATACTATATGGTATTCCAGCAGCTGATATGAAATTATGTAGTTCATCACTCAAAGAAAATATTTGCATTAATGTCACACATTTTAAGTTTGAATGATGAGCATATTATAAAATACAACAATTTCAATAACTGATTTTGGAAAAATGAGAAGATATATATGTTAACAGAAGTTATATTGAACATTACATTAAACTGAATTGATGGATAAAGATGAATGGATATTTTTAAAAGCTTAATTGTAATTGTGTGTGAGGGAAGAGAAAGTGAAGAGAGAGAGAGAGAGAGAGAGAGAGAGAGAGAGAGAGAGAGAGAGAGAGAGAGTGAAGAGAGAGAGAGAGGGAGGGAGAGAGAGTGAGTGTGGTTGTGACCAACCTGGTGTTGGTACTCAGACCAAACTGGGGTCTTTTGCAAGAACAGTAAGTGCTCTTCACGGCTGAGCCACCCTTCTAGCCTCAAGATGAATGGATTTTAAAAGGCGAAGGTGATCACTTAGTTCATTTCCCAAGACATAGCATTTTCACCTTAAAGATCTTGAGATTATACTACTTGAAGGTATAAAAATACTTGGGTATTGAAGACTATGGTAGGATATAGCCAATACAAGAAAAATGCAACAACAAAATGACACCATATCACAGAGTGTGTATCGCTGTGATAAAACACCATGTCCAGCGCAACATGAAGAAGCAGTTATTTCATCTTACACTTTTAGGCAATAGTCCATCACTGAAGAAACCAGCATAGGAACTCAAGCAGGACAGGAACTGGAGTCAGGGACTGAAGAAGGAGCAAGTGAAGAGTGCTGCTTTCTGACTTGCTCCTCATGTTTGCTCAATATGTTTTTTTTTCACAGTTAAGGGCAGCATAGCCATTAACGGTGCCACCTGGGTTCTTCCACATCAAACAACAACGAAGAACATTTTCACAGACTTGCTCACAGGACAATTTGGTGGGGTTCTTTTCTCCAGTTTGCTTTCTTCCCAAAAGACTCTAGCTTGTGTCAAGTTGACATAAAAAATAGCCAGGACATAATGTAAGCATATTAAATCTGAACAGACATTCTCAAAATAGTAGAATATTTTACACAGAGGTGTATTAAAAAATACAACAAAGTATTTGCTGGAATCCAGGCTTAGAAATTAGAATGTTAGTGGAAAAATTTACCAACTATAATTAAATAGTGACTTAATTCAATTATATTACAAGATATAAAAGGAAAGTATCCTTATACTGAAAAGTTAAACTTAGCCTTTATTTATTCAAAATTTAATATAAAGGCATTTCTTTAGCATGATACAAATTATTTGTAAAAAGGCAACACTATTTTGAAATAAGGGAAAGGGTACATTATTACCATGATTTAGATTAGATTTAGATTTAAATTCAAGCAGTATGCTAGAAAACACCAAGATTTTAAAGAAAATGACATAGTTAGGATTATTATTCACAATCATTTTATTAAATCTAAGAGAGCTAATATGATGATACCAGCACACATAATAGAACCCAGGGACATGTCTAAAGATCATCCTCTACTGTTTCCACTAGATTAAGTTCAACAACTCAAATCAACACACATGTTTAATTAAATGCCTAATTAAAAGAATCAATTCAAACACAGCCTGATCATATGGACCTAGTTCTAAATCTAGCAAGAACTATATAATAAATATGCAACAAGTTAACAAAGACAATTGAAAACTATTATCGGGAGACATTTAAAACTGCATATGCTGAAATCTATAATGCTCAGAGATTTTTAATATTGTTCATAGACCATAGTAATCTATTAATTCAAAATATCTCTATTCAAATCACAGGAGAAACTACTATAGAACAGTATACTATGGAAGAAAAATGTAATAAAATAGCTAGTGAACCTTTGAAAAGAAGCTCTCATTATCATTAATATTTAAATAAAAGTTTGTATTTGTAGTGGCGCCCCTCTGTACACTGCCCCTCTGGTAGACTATGGCTGGAGCCCTGGCCTTGCAGAGATGTGAAGTTCTGGATTCATACATGAACATCCTCTTTCATGTCCTCACACGCCTTTGGGGGATTCAACGTCAGGAGCAAAAGTGGAAAAAGTTACCCTATGACACTGTTGGGTTTGTTCCTTTATGCTGATGATTCTTGTTGACATCCGTTATTGTTTTACTGTTTCAAATATATGTGGCAGACATAATCTGTAATGGCAGAGTAAGCACCACAGAAAGTCATGTCCTCCATGGAAGAATTAAAAACAAACAAACAAAGAGTTTCAAAGCTCTGGAATTTAATTAGCTGCATATGTCACAGCCTTTACTCAAGAAGAGAGAGACATCTCAGGAAGGACCAATTGCATCAGTTAAAATACCCAGTGAACAAGTTCTATAAAAGATCTCGACCAGCAAAACCCTTCCATCTTCCGTTATACTTAATATTGGTGAAATCAATCCTTCTAAGATCAGAAATGAATCCAAGTTTACTCTTACCAACTATTTACAGTATTTTTCTGCATGTTTTAGCCAAGGCATTTGGCAAGGAAAAACAATATGCACTCTGTCAATGAAATGTCCTGTGGAAAAATTCTCAAGAATAAATGACTTCAAAAAAGATTCAGGATCAAGATCATTATAAAAATAAATTGTGTTTATATATTCTGACTATGGAAGAAAACACTTAAGAACTGATTAAGCATGCAAGGAAGATCCACACACTGAAAATACCACTAAAGGAAACTCAGAAACCAATATTTGTGACTGAAATGCATGATTGGATTAATGAGCAAGTAGGTATTTTAATACAGTCAAGATGACAATACTATGAAAATGTATTCATTAAATCAAAAATTTTATATGAATTTTATCAGAGGTCTCTGAAAAAATACGCTAATTCTGAAAATCACATGAGTCTGTAAGGGAATTATTTAAAAAAGAAAAGAAAGTTATGTTTAAAACTTGGGTTTTCTTAATTTCAAAATATAAAGAATAGTGAATGTGTTATTCTCATAAGAATCTATGTATAGTTCAGTTTAATAAACTTGAAAGGTCCTAAATAAACATATAGCTATGGTCAATTGACTTTTAATAAAGGTACCAAGGAAATTGATTAGGGGGGAATAATGTTTTCAAGAGGAACATTTGGGTAATTGCATTTTCATATGCATTGGAATGAATTTGTGCCTCTTATTTGCACCATAGAGAGAATTAGTTCCAAAAGGAATCATATTCAGAATGTATGAGCTGAAAATAGGAAATCTTAGAAGAAAACAAAGACTAAAATCTTCATGATTTTATTTATAGTACATGGCACCATGCACAAGTGAAATATATTTAAAATTTATAAATATGATTTCATCAAAAGGAAATCTTTAATGTTTCAATGGACATATTCAGTCAACACAGAACAGTAGAAAATATTTGCAAATCAAATATGTGAAGTGGAAGAACCATATAAGCTAAATAAATAAGTTGTGGAGTAGCAATTAAAAGAAAATTAATCCAAAAAAGAGCAATTTTGAATAAACAAGCAAACTAACTTTGATTAAATAATCTTCTCCAGAGAAGATATACAGATTGCTACAAAGCACAGGAAAAGCTGGCTAATAAAATTAGTCACTAGGGAAATGCACATCAAATCCAGGTGAATACTTCATAAACAGTAGAATGGTTACATTAAAAATAAAATAAAAATTGTCAGTGGACATGTGGAAAAATTGAAACTTTCATATTTAGAAAGTTGCTATAAGTTAGTTTTAATGCAGATTCTGAACATCTTGGATGGATGAGCTTGGGGACCCTTGAAGAAGGGCTCTGCTACACTGAAAGAATTTATGCTTTTAACCTTTCAGCCTTTGCTCAAAGGGTATAGCAATACTTACCTGAATGGCTATACTTTCATAAAAGGACAGCAAGCAAACACTGCAGGCATTAATACATGCCAATTCTAAGTGCACACCATTTATTGGCAAGTCAACACAATTTTGTGGTTCTTCCATCAGAGTAAGTAGAGCTCATGTGATCAGGGGTTATGTTTTCCTCACAGAAGAGGCAATAAGCAGCTACATCTCTCCAGGTGAAGATTACATAACTTAGTAGAAAACTAGTAAACCCCACATCCATTTTATAACTGCCATATGTAATATACATGTACTTCCTAGGGAAAGCTAAAAAGAGAGTTTGAAAATTTTGAAATTATTTTTATTTATTTTTTGTGTGTTTGTGTGTCCATGTGAGGTGTATGCACATATGTGCATGCCTGTGTGTGCAAAGAAGCCAGAACCAGAAGGTGAAACCCTCAGAACCGGATTTACAGGATGTTTGCTTGAGGACTGGCTTGCTATGTGGGTCCTCATGATTTTGTAGCCAGGCCTCAAATCCTCTGAGTTTTCATTCCAACCATATAATGATTTTTGAGTCTGTTAATATTTAAGTTAGACATGTTAGGACTAGAAATTTCATGAAATCTGAAGTTTTAAAAATAAAACTTGCATTAATCTTTTTGGGAAATTTCTTAAAAGCATTTCCTAAAGACCAGAATAAGACAAACATTTTACAACAATGGATAAAATGTTAAGAATGCAATCACATTCCTGGCCATGTATTTACAAATTTGTATATGTAACGATGTCACCTAGTAAGTTCACAGTGGTAAGTGTAAACTCTGTGAGGGCCCCACGTTTCAAGGACAATGATGATGAAGCAGATGGAAAACTCCCCCTCTTAAGTAAGAAAGGCTACACTAGCAGTATGTAAAGAGATGTAATTGAATACATTCATAATTTCTTGTGATATTTTATCTGAAAGCCTATTTGCTCTTTTATAACGATATATACTAGAAAAAGATTTACTAGGTCAATCCTTCCACCAGTTCTGTAAATGCAACCTAAGCTCTTAACATAATAAAATAGAATACAATGCATACTCATTCCCCAAGGGACGCAAAGCAAAAATCAAGTGCCAAATGGCAACACAAAATTGTGCTAGTGTTCCCATCAAGATAAAGGAAAAACAAACTTGATTTTTATATCGTTTTATGCATTAAAAATCCCTAAAACTCTACGAGTTGGTCATCATTTCCCCAGGGGTGTACTGAGCAAGATGATGGGGTTTTCCCTTTTTAACTTGAGGACAGCTGTAAACAGGACTGAGAGTTCAGGACAGTGTCTGATTCCGTGAACCCACCCACACGGTTGTATAAACATTCAAGATCGTACATGTGGAATCACTCAGTTAATAAATGGAGGCCTGAACTTTGCTGCTTCCTTTTTGTCACTGTGCAGGCCAATCTGCTTCGTCACAGTGCATCCTATCGTACTGGAAAAGCAGCAAGCTTTTCAGAAATCAACTGCAAAGGTACCGGAGATACAGCTAAGGAGAGAGCTCAGGAGCTAAACTCTTTGCCTTGCAAGCCCGAGGTCCTGAATTCAATCACTAGAAGCCACATACAAAAGACCTAGATGTGGCGGCACACATTTATAATCTCAGAAATAAGAGATGCTGTCTATAGACATAAATACATAAACAATCAAGCAAATAAATAAGTAAATAAACGGTGCATGGTGCCTGAAGTTGTCCTCTGGCATTTACATGTATGCACACACCTGTGAAAATATATGTATACAAGCAAATGCACACAAAGTATCCAGTAGAAAAACAACTGACTACAAGAAGGCAGGAAGGGTGAGAGTCTGCTTTACGTTGGGAGAATCCTCTTCCACAGCACCCTATGGAATACTTGCACAGATCGCACTTCCAGGCACCCATTCAGAAGGCACTCACGTTTCCATGTTAGAGACAGCTTTGTGTTCAGAAGCAGGCGACACATAGATGGAGGGGGCACACCCCAAAAGACATACTCATATAATTTTACACAGCTAATGTTTTTATAGGAAAAGCTAGATTTTATTGTCTATCTACGGACACATACTCCCTAAACTTACAAAACTCTGTGAAATTATCAAAGCTTATTTCCAACCTTGAAGCATTCCACTTTAATCTGGTTACAACCCTGGATACACATGGCAATATGATGCATTGTTCTCCTGGTATTCATTCTTCATCTTACACTCTGGGAACTACATCCCTGCTACTATGAGCATACTCTGTGACATGTATTTCCCTGGGCAATCAGCATGTCACTTGAGTTTCAAGCTGAAGTTGGACATTTAAAGCTCCCTGAAGACAGTCTGAATAACTTCTCCAAGTAGTTTTTGGACATGAGACCCTTACTGTGAAGACCCAGGAGATATTTAGACCCAGTGGGCATGTGCGGAGGTATACCCTATAAGACGTCTAATGAATAATATAGATTTCACTGCTCCTTCACATTCAGACCCGAACGTTCTTCTTCCTTTTGCACGTTTACGTTAGAGAAATTTTACAGATGAAGGTTTGAAGATTATTAAAGGTTAATTTTGTTTGAAAACAAAGTGATAAAAGTTGCATCCTGCACAGCATTGTTCAAGGCTGACTGGAATCACTTTGACGTCTTGTGATGTTAGATAAAGGTGGTATGTGGAAGCTTGCTATTATCCATGAGCAGCTACATGTCTGGATAGCACCAACTTCTGTTTTGACTGATTTGTGTCTGGCTTAATGCTACTTGAAAATAAAGGCTTGTCTCCTCCACACACACAGCTAGCTATGCTCTCTTAGAATCATCAATCAGGTTTTCACTTCCTGGCTAGCAAAAGTTAAGGAAGTCCTTGAATTTATATTAGTGATCTCAGACACTAGACACTAAAAAGAGTGAATCAAGATAAAGCTGAGCTAGCTGTTACATAGGGCAGAATTTACTATTGTGAAGGAATCTGCATATGATAGCCTTCATTACCTTATCTTTTTCTGTTCCAAAGATACATTATCCTATTCCTGTGTAATTCACGATCTTCTTTATTAGACAAATGAAAAACTACCTATTCAGTATTTCTTTCAGAGGCTACTACCCAGCTGCACCAGACTGTTGCTTGAAGATACACAGAAAACAAGTCAGAACTAGCTTTACTGAAAAACAAACACTAGTATTCACTTTATGCATTGTGTTAGTTTCAATAGAAAATCTTGTTTACAAATATTGACTCAAACAGCGGTGGTGATGTCGACACGAAATAGCATTCCTATATTCAAGCAATTTGCTTCTATTACTGATCACGGTCTCAGCTGGAACCTATGTCTGTAATCTCTAAAAATCCCTTTGAAGATCTCAGTAGAAATTTTACCAGTCCCTGCCACAAAACTCAACATACTTTAGCTTGACTTTATAAATACCACGTGCCGTGTTTTCTAGACACAAAGAGTCTTAATATGGCATCTATATTGCATATCTCAGGATGACTGGCTGACCTGGCTGAAACAAGCTGACAAGATATGTGGAGCTATTTAAGGATCTGAATTATTGGCAGGAAACAGTCAAAGATGAGTTGAGGAGACCTGGGTGCCTCAGTCTGCAACAACCGTTAATTTAAAAAAGGGGTCATATCAAGGTCAAAACTATTGGCTGAATGTCTTTAGATTCTTTAGGGAATTGGGATATTTGTGCATATTAACATACTTTCCCCTCAAATCTATTGTGATACAGATCCCAGCTATCAGCTTGATGTGTCATGTTTTGGATTTCTATTTGCTGTTGAGAATATGGCTTGACTCTCCTTACACAGTGAAATAGTTCCTAGTACCAAGTGGCTTCACTTGAAGAATCTTCTCAAACTTTGTGACAGTACCCACTGTGTGTTTCATACACCAGGAGACTCAGGTGGCAGCAATAGCTGAAGGCCTAGATGAGAAACTGAGGAGCTCTGCTACCTACATAATGTTCCAAAAGGAATGCTATTACTACTTTTTCTCTGTCTGTCATTCTGGAGGTGAAAAAAAGAGGTGAATCTAGGCAATACAATGACCAAACCATTGTTTCCTGTTTGTTTTTAATTCCCATAGATCACTGTGTTATCATAATAGTTCCTCTTAGTTCCAATTGTTTAATATCAAGTAGGGTTTTCAAGGAGACACTGAGCCAATGCTAGAGTAACACAGAGAAATGTGGGACAATTAGAATTTCATTCAACTGCAAGGAGTGTCACATCCTGTACTTGCTAAAAGGAATGAAATCTTCACATGATTAAAGAAGCCTCATGGAAGACATGTTCTATAGGTCAGCTGTACCTTGGAATGATTTCTAATGCAATATTCTTATAAACGTATCTTTGAGGTCCCATATGCTTCTATTGTAGTTAGGCTCTGCTTCAGAATAAAACAACTCACACTAAATATCTGGGTACCTCTTTGTTTGAAAATAACATTGTTCAAGCTTCACTTAGATGAAATCTTAATAATTGACTAATAATAATTCAGTAATTATACATAAGGTAGCCCTGACATTTTGCTGATATTGCAAATCTCATACCATCAGTAAGTTTCAGATAACTAATATTCTTCTCAAATATGGTATTGTCTTGAATTATATACAGAACATAAAAGGAATATCTAAAATATGACATTGATTTAGGTGTGATGAAATACAAACTTGGTTCTGACTAACCAGACCATAAGAAATCCATATTTTTAATTCTGTCCTCATTAATCCAGATTCTTCTAGGCATCTTAACTTCATTAATACTTGAAAATAGTTAAGTAAAAAGCAGTTATAAAACTGCTGAATCAGAAAAATTTGAAAATAGGACAACAAAATATACACAGAAAATCGCACATTTCTTGACAGTCATGTTGCCTTACATATTTTGCTATAAGATTTCTAAAGGTTAAAAGGAAAACAAGCAAAGAAAACATGTCCACCTTTGACCAGGATGTCAGTACAAAACATTGTACTGTGATTCAGAGCCATGCGAGACAGCTTTTCCCAGCATGTGCTCCCTTCTGCAAAACAGATACCTAGTGAAAAGCATTCTCTGGTCAAATAAATTTGAATGATGTCAAATGAACTCGGTTAAACAGATGTTTTCAGAATTGCCCTTTATAGAGCCTTTAACTAAGAACAATGAAGAGATTCACCAACAGAGAGACAGAGCATATGGCCATTCCCAAACTGAAAGTCTCACAGCACCTCTGTTCCTTTTCTCAAAGGAAATTTTTGCACAAACTTATTTTCTCCCTCAGGGCCTCTGTGTGTTTCATTGAAATGTTCTTATGGAATTAGTTATTAGCAATACACATTCACAGGCATGCTTGGAAAGATACCAGGTACATCTCAAAATGATATTTTAACTATTTGTCTCACAAAACAGGATGTAAAAGTATTACAAGTGGCCAAATACCTCACCACAGAGGTTTAAACTTGATTATTTTATGTTGCATTGCTTTGGGTTTTTCTTTCTCTTTTGCTTTTGCTTAGAGATATTCTTTATAAGATTGATTGATTTCTAGCATACTTAATTCATGAAGCATTCTGAATATCATCAAAGAGAAAAGCACAAAAGCTATGTAATTTACCGTATCCAGCAGTGGAGGTAATAGTGTGTAAATACAAAAGAGTATTGTTACATATCTGTTGTATTGTTGGAGGTAAGTTAACATTAAGCAGCGTTGGGCTTCTACAACCTCAAAGAACCCTCATAATATTTGTATCCTCTAAATATAGAAAAATGAAAGTTCAGACTTTTGAATCATTGCTTATAATTTAGTGCTTACTTTTCCATTCACTGCATTTCTGAACTCTCCTTTCTCTATGTGAAGTAGTCAATAATCCAGTTTGATTCATTTCAAATTCTTTTTTCTTTCTTTTTTTCCTGTCTGAACCACAACCCAACAGAAGGTCAGGTTTTTTTTATACAAGTTAGAAAATACTATTCATTTTTCAGGAAATGATAAAGGCATCCCAAACTGTTTGTTTCTAAATCAAAGAAATGTAGTTTAAAATGGTCTTGAGATTTCAGATTACACAAATTAGAAAATAGTCTGAGGAGAGAGCGAGTTCAAGAGCAGCTCTTAAATATTTTCTTACTGTTTTTGAAATGTTTCAGACTCTAAAACAGTCAAAATTATTCCTAGACAATCCTAAACACTGACAGCTCAGATCAGAACTCTGGGACTGAAAACCCTGCTCAAACTCCAAAATTACGAGCAGCTGCTCCCTTTGGCGGCCTGAGAAGTACCGTGCTCTGGTTCAAGAGTTTCCTTGTCATGCAATCAAAGGACGGAAACATTAAGGCTGCAGATGGAGGGTGGTGACACACTGTAATTTCATACAGACACAAGACGGTTTGGTGACATAAGAATTACTAGACCATGAGCCCCTGGGTCCATGAAGTGGATTAAAGCTTTATTGCTCTTTGGAGTTCTGACAATGACAAATGTTCTCTCTGATGTTGGGATTATCTTGTCTAAACTTTTGTTTCCTCAGTTTCAGGTTTCATTTCTTGCCTTAACCATCTTCTAAGATCCCAAATAACTTCCTTTTGCCATTGTTATTGGGAGGAATTGAGTAACACTACTTCATTTAGTGCCTTACTTTTGGCAACGTATCCACGCGTAAGTCATTTTTCAATTTCCAGTTTTCTGATGTGGATTGAACGATAGGCTTAATCAAATGGTCACATGACTCACGCCAAACTATCATTAAAAGTCAAAACAGAAGTAAATTTGAAATAAAATAAGAGAATTCTCCAAAAAGAACTCAGATAATACATATTGTATTTCATACTAATTGATGGCATTAACTGACTAAGATTTTTGATAGCAAATTTTTAATATATATTAATGCATACTATATAAATGGGTGATTGCCAGTGTATAAATATGAGCACAGTACACATTCCTGATGCCTCAGAAATTCAGGATGGCACTGGATACCCTGCAACTGGATTCAAGGATGATTGTGGATCACCATTTGGCTGATTGGAAATGAACAATAGGTACCCTTGACTGTGGAACTGTTTTTACAATCGTTAACAGCAAACTTTTCTCTTTGTACTAATTGTACTTTCTTATTTCCTCATCATTTTGTTTTTGTCATATCATCCATATCTAGTGAAACTTTACTTCTAGTGGTTTTAAGGAGGTAGAATCTGCAGCTAGGAATGGGTATAACTATAATCAGGCAAAATTTGACAGCATTAATGTTCAGTATTTCCTACTACATATCAAAAGCTGTGTGAAGGCTTTGAATTTAGAAACATGTAAAAAATTTTACATGTTGCTACAGCTTCCAGTAAGCCAGCTTGAATTTTGTTTTTCTAAAAGCATTACTTTCCAACTAACCTTATAGAGATTGCATTTGGACATATTATAATTGTATATACTTTTTAAACATTTGAATAATTGTATATGGATAGCTGTAATTCATTTATCCTAGCTTCCTTGATAGTTTTTATATTTTATAAGAAAAAAACACACATTGTTAAAATCTTGGTCTAAAACGTAGTTTAAATAAGGGCACAGCAAAATGGCATGGACCTTGCCTTGGGAAGAGTTCAATGAGGATTCAATAAGAATGACTCCTTTTGATACCTTGATAGGGAGCCAGCCTAGTTTGAGAGAGAAATCTAGCACTAGGGAAATAAATGTTCAGAGACCCACAAGGATGACCTTAAGTAGGAATACAGGCAGTAGTAGAGAGGCTGTCTTTGATGCCCTTTCCCTATAATGAGATTGATGACTATCTTAGTTGCCATCATAGAGCCTTCATCCAGTTGCTGGCACCCACAGCTAAACACTGAGCCATACACCTGGAATCCAGTTGTAGAGAGGGAGAAGGGATGAGCAAAGGAGACAAAACTGTGCTGGAGAAACTCACATAAACAGTTGACCTAATCTAGTAAGATCACAGAGACCATAGTCGTAAAGCTGGGGAACCATCATTGGACCGAACCAAGCCCTCTGAATGTGGGTGCCAGCTAGGAGACCAGGGCAGTCTTTGGGACTTCTAAGAGTAGAGCCAGTGTTTATCCCTAGGGCATAAATGGACTTTGGGAGCACATTTCCTAAGGAGGGAATTGCAGCCTTGATACATGTAAGAGGGTCTAGGCTCTTCCCCAAATGATATGACAGACTTGGTGATCCCCCAAGGAAGGCCTCACTATCCTTGAAGAGTGGGTAAGAGGCGGGGTCGGTGAGGGGCATGGGAAGATGGGAGGGCAAAGGAATGGGGGAGTGATATATAAAATAAGATTGACTACAATAAAATAAAATTTTAAAAAAGAAAAAAAAAAGAATGACTCCTTTCCCAGATGCAATATGAATTCTTTGGTTTGGGATGTATAAGACACTATTACAGACTTTATTCTTTTCTTCCTTGTAATTTTGAAGCAATTAGTACAGTGATAGGTGCAAGAAGCAAATAACTGTTGAAAACATTCGCAAGCTGAATATAAAAAAACATAAAGCTCCACAGAGTACTAAATATTACTTTAAATCTGGGGAGTTCCAGGTGGCCCAGTAGGGGCAGGGTTGGATAAGGAGAACATTATGGTATTAGGGAGAAACCTGGTGTTAGGGAAATTCTCAGGAATCCAAAAGGATGGCTCAAGCTAAGACTCCTAGCAATATGCCGGGCGGTGGTGGCACATGCCTTTAATCCCAGCACTCGGGAGGCAGAGGCAGGCGGAACTCTGTGAGTTCAAGGCCGGGCTGGACCGACAGCCTCCAAAACAATACAGAGAAACCCTGTCTCGTAACCCCCCCCCAAAAAAAGACTCCTAGCAATAGTAGAGAGGGTGACTGAGCTTGCCATCCCCTGTAATCAGATTAGTGACTACTCTAAATGTATCATACAACACCTATCCCCCAACAGATGGAAACAAATGTAGTGATCCACAGCCAAGCACTGGGCTGAGCTCCTGGTCTTCAGTTGAAGAGAGGGAGGAGGGAATCTTATGAGCAATAGGGGAGGAGTCAAGATCATGATTGGGAAAACCACAGAGACACCTGACCTGAGCTAGTGACAACTGGGGAACCTGCATGGCCCAAACTAGGCTCTATGAATGTGGGTCACAGTTATGTGGTTTGATCTGACAGGATAGGGGAAGACTGGCAGTGGGACCAAAACTTACCCAGGGTGCATGAACTGGCTTTTTGGAGCACACTCCCTATGTTGGGATACCTTGCTTAGCCTTGATATACCGATGAGGGCCTGGGTCCTGACTCAACCTGGTATGCCAGAATTTTTTAACTCCCCACGGGAGGCTTTACCCCTCTGAGGAGTGAAAGGGTTAGGATGTGAGAGGGAGTGAGGGACTCCTTCAGAACCATCAGTGATGTCCAGCTGTGGAGGGAGGAGTGATGAACAGGGGAGTCAAGACCATGCTGGGGAAGCCCACAGAAACAATTGGGAACACAGACCCCAGTCTAACAACTGAGGAACAAGCATGGGACTGAATTAGGTCCCCTGCATGTGGGTTTCAATTGGGAGTCCTGAGACGTCTATGTGATCTATGACAGTATTTTTTCCTAATGCATGAATGGACTTTGGGAGCCCATTCCCCATGGAAGAGTGCTCTCTCAGCCTAGATACAGACTATGATGATCCCCCATGGGAGGCGTCCCTGGGGAATGGATTGGGGAGTAGGATTATGGGGAAGTGGGAGGGAGGGAGGAGGGAAAGGGGATTGATATGCAAAATAAGATTGTTTCTAATTTAAATAAAATTTATATTAAAAAGATTCAATTGATCAAAATTGAGATTTATAGGCAATATATACATGTTCACAATAGCTAAACCAAGAAACAACCAAAATGTCCATCAAAGGATAAGTTTATAAGGATAAGTATATAAGTTCATATATACACAATGGATATTTTCAGGCATCAAATCAGAAATCAGTGCTGCTACATGTAAGAACATAAATGAAAATTAAAAATGTTATAAATGAAATAACCAACATATATAAATTTGTTTGATCCCAGTTATATGTGGAATCATTGTCAAACTCAGAAGCAGAGTATAGAAGCAAGATTGCCAGAGCCTGGGAGAGGGGTGTTGATTGAAGTTTCAGATCTTCAGGAATATAAGGTTCTAAGGGATTTGCTGGACAATATTGTAGCTATGGTAAACAAAAATGTGCTGTACATTTAACATTTATTGGGAAAGAAAATCTTATGATAAGTTCATAGCACAATTTAAAAAATGTGAAATTCACTGATATGTTACTGATTTATTCATGAAATTTTAATTTTATATCTTTTAAATTGAGAATTTTAGTGGTGCCCTCAGTGGCTTGGAATAAAACCTGGAGTGATCGGAGGAAGAGAGGAAAACGTGCCAAGCAGTGAAGTGAAGAAAGCATGAGCTCAGCAGGCCACTGGAAAGAGTGTGGATGTAGAGCATTGAATGCTAACAAAGCATCTAACTGTGACTCACCTTTCTGCCTTGTGAATATTACTGTGACTATAAGTGATTAAGTTCATTTTTATTCAAAGTGATATGTACTTACAGACCAATTAGATAAACAGCTTTAAAATGGCAAGACTTAAAATGCCCATGTAGAATTGACATCAAATTAGACATAATTTGGAGGAATGCTGAAAGTTTGGATAGAATGATTTAAGAATAATTCTTAGTTAAATCTAAGGGAGCAAAATTTGCATCACACATCATATTTCATATAGTGAAATTTGTAGAGCATTGAAAAATGTCTTAGAACATTAAAATTATATGCAAGTTGAGCAAGGTAGTTTACCATTAGATATTTAAGTTATAATGGAGTCATGCGATTTAGTATGTCTTAGGCCCTGCCTATCATGTGCTACACACTCAGTAAATATTAATGGAAGACAATAAAGGAAGCAGAAGAAATGCAATAAAGAAGGGAAAAGAGAATGCGAAAACTTCTCAGAACTTCTGTTTTGTTTTCTTTTCTTTCTTTTGATTAAAACAGTGAAATTCCCCCAAAACTATGTATAGCCAGCTACATGATGCAAAACATGCTGTTAACTGTACCATTAAATGGTGCAATGATCCCCTGAAGGCAAACACAGGGCTGAGACAGATGTCCTCAATCATGAAAGTTCATACAAAAACATGTTCCATATGGTTTAGGACACAAGATGTATGGCTTAGCTGGCCCATGCACAAGAGGAACACACAGTTTGCAGTGGAAACAGGAAACAGTATGAGCTCAGCACAGTGTTGATAAGGGTGTCCTTCCTAAAGCAGCCATGAAGGGCTTAGCAACTTGAAGCAGCGCTTCATATATGCAGATAGCGCTCTGAATTTTGAAGTTTTATTTTAGACATGTTTCCATTGCCCCATATTTGAGAGATTTTAATGAGGGGTATGCTTTAGGTAACTTCATCATTAGATGCATATGCCCCTATCTTAAGTGAAAGTAGAAAAAAATTGTTAAAATTTATTTTAGAACTAAAAGACCAAATTGCATCCAGCCCTGTAGGAAATTGTCTGTCTCCCCCACATGTCTAAACATGAAGTCAATGTACTCTAGTAACGTTAGAAGATCAGGTCCAGAGATCAGCCAGTAGAATTCTGATTGGTGCTTCCTGAAATAAGAGGTTACTGTTAGGAAGCCAATAGAAGTGCCTCTTTCCCACAATTTAATAAGGAGATTTCCACCGTGAGTAAACAAAAGCAATCACAAAGCTGCATGAGGCTAAAACTTTACATAAGAAATATATTTTCTTCTATAGACAGCACAGTGATACAAATAGCAGCCCAGCTGTTTTTCCATATTCTGACTGCCTAGGATGAAATAGTTCTCTCAATCCGTACATATATTTATAAATCTACCAAATCTTCTCAGAGCCTTGCATAATTTTCTTTTAATTTTTACGATATGAGAAACGATTTAACTCTTTTCAGACTAGATTTATTAACATATGTTATACAGAAAACCATAGTTACAGAAAAGCTATTTATTGCACTTAATATCTGTTCTTTTGGAATATTTCTATCCTCTAAATGCATGTAGTCAAAGAACTGGAAATATATGGCTTATAAGTTAAAGTCAGGAAATGGAAACTAAACTTACTTTTGTTTAACCTGGGACAAAATTATAATAGCTTTCATAGAAAGTGGAGATATTCTGATTCACTGGAGGAATGGTACTGCATTCTATGAGTTTTGATTTAAGAAATGTCAAATGCCAAATGTTATTTTCTTCATAGAGAAGTATATGAGGAGGCTTGTTGTACAGTTTTGAGAAAAAATACTGGGAGGCTAATATAAAAATTTAAAATCTATGTTGCTTAAATTTCTACAGTTTGGGTTACCCAAAGTTTATCTTTTGAGTATAATTAGTTCAGAATTCAAGTTTAATAAACCTAAATTGAAGAAACAGAATCAAAGTGTATAATTAGGGACAGAATATATCAGTACTTAGATAGGCAACTTAAGGAAGGAACTTAATATTTAATAACCAACTTTAATTCTCTAACTTTATTAGTTTAATATACTTAATATTATTTGTATAATGAAGACTGATTCTACAATTCAGGAGTGTTAATTTCAGCTAAGAAAACATAATGTTTTAAGTTCTTGAGGTTACTCCATCTTGTAATTCTGTTCCATTGGTGGAAAGCATAACAAATGTAAAAGCAAGTACTGACACGATGTGCAATGCCTAAAATATCAGTATGCATTTACTTTACATTAAAACCAATCATTTTAAAAGCCCTCTTGAATTCAAATAAAATAATTCTATCTGAACGTCCCTAAATAGGGAGTCAGTAGTCTGCCAACCTAAGCTGCCCATGAGACTCGTTCCCAGGACTCTTTACTGATGAGTTAGCCCTGGGAATAGTAAACAGTTTCAGTGTTGGTCTGCTAAAACAGAAAGCAAGCTGGACAGACTTCAAACATAGAGGCTCACATTGGCTAAGATACTGAGAATAAGTGACTAATGAGTATTCACTTATATGTTTCCATGAACCTTGCCCTGCAGTGCCCAGGGGACATTGCAGATGTAAGTATGAAAAGAACTTAGCAAGCAGAGGATGAGGCAGGGTATCATAAAACTCTATCATTCAGATATGACATTGCTGATGCAACCACAAACACTCAATAATTATGGATTTTTGGAAAATCTTGGGCCACCAAATTTCCTCCATGAATAGAAATGTTTTTCTCTGTATTGTTTTTGGAGACTTTCCTGGAACTCGCTCTATAGACCAGGCTGGCCTCCATTCAAAGAAATCCCTCTGCCTCTGCCTCCCTAGTGCTGGGATTAAAGGTGTGCCCCACCCGGTCTTAGAACATCTAACTTTATACTTTGTTTCTATTGCCTTACTGCTCTAGAGCAAACAGGTTAATACCATGAGCTCTTAGAGCAGTGTTTTCTACAAAACACTTTAAATTTATTAATGTTTTTATTAACAGAAAAAAATAAGCTCACAACAAAACACGTAAAATTCTTATAGACATTTGAGGAATATGATGAGAAAAAAGAGTTGAAACTCCCCCAAATTTTCAAGTAACTTCCAAAGATTTCAAGAAATGTGCTCTAAATTGTATACACTTAGAACCTTACATTCTCTGCAGACCTATTCAGAAGACTGTTTCATAACACTTTTAAGATTTATTTTTCCATACAAACCTCTGCCATTTTCAAATATCAATATTTTATCATATAATATGTATGTTAAAACACAAAGAATCTCTGTAGAAAGTATCTATGGCATTATCAATTAGCACAGATAAGAATGGAATCAATATTTACATCAGTAATATGAGTTTGGATCTGGTTACAAAGTTTCTAAACATTTAATTATAATAATCATAATAATCAAAAATAATGGGAAAATAATTGTAATAAAAAATGGATAACAAAGTGCATATAATGCACAAACTCACAAGAAATTAAGAAAGAACAGTAATATTTTAATATGTAAAATATTAGAAAACTTGTTTTTCATATTTTTTCATAGTGTATTTATTTTTAAATCAAATGATTCAATTACCTTAATTAGAAAAAAGTGTTTGGAAAATGAATGAAAATCAAATTCAGCTCCATGAAGTAAAAAAAAAAAGACAGGTATGTTAATAATATAAAGACATATACATCCTTGATTTTAAAAACCAACTCAGCTACATTTATGTCAGATAAAGCTGTCCTTATATTCACACACTATATCACTAGAGGAAAAAAAGGTATATGTAATAATGAAAATTCAAAATTCAAGTCACCCAGAAGCCATAGTGATGGTAAATGTGTCCATACCAAAGAAAGAACTTGACAATAAATGAAACAAAATGGGGAGAGATGATAAAAGTGTCAGCTATGCAAGGATTGCAAAACTTAACATCCCATCTATATATAGGAGTGCCAGATTGGAAAACCAACAATGTTGACAGAACTGAGAAATGCTATTATCCAAAAAAGTCAATAGACACTGATAAACCAACCAACTAAGCAACAGTATAAAATAATTTATTTTATATATGTTCTCACAGAACTTTAACTAAGATATCTCCTAAGTTGAGAAATGATTTCAGAAGAATGAAGCTATATAGTCTAGTCTTTAAGTAAACAAATAAAAAAGAAACCAATGATACAAAGATTACAAAAATATCTGAATCTAGATAATGAAACATTCTTTTCTACTGGTTGACAATTTTATAAATGGATATAACTTATTATATTCAAATCTAACCCTTTCTTCTGCTCTCCTCCAAATTCTCTTCTATCTTCCCAGAACTTTTCTCTGCCCTTAAAAGAATCCAAAAATAATAATACACTAACTTCACTTTGTGATGCCTCTAAGTGTGTTGGTACAGGACCATTGACAAAATCATGGCTTTTTTCCTAGTCATCACTGAAAAAAAAACTGCCTTTACTTGTAAGGCAGCTATCAATTGCTAATAGCTCCTTGAGTAGGGATGAAACTTCAGCAGCCCCTTCATTATCTACGCCAGGATTTTGGCTGAATGATTTTGTGCATGCAATTACAGCCACAGTATGTTCTTATGTGCAATGGCACTGTCATGTCCAGCAAATTCCATTTTGCTGCAGACATCCGTTATTTCTGGCTCTATAACATTTTTACCCTCATTGGAGATATTTTATATGTCCTGTGGATAAGATGTGACATAGTTGTTGCACTGACAGAGAAACATTACAGAATTTCTTATTCTCTGTATGCTGCCTCGTTGTGGATATGTATATTAATAATTGCCTACTTTAAAAAGAAACTTTTGTAACCCACACTCCTACCTCATTCTTGATAAAGAAACCAGCAAAACATGTTGGAGAAAAGACAAAATCTTCAACAAATAATGTTGGTGAAACTAGACAGCTACATGTAGAATAAAAATTCAATCCCCATATCTTGCACTGCACAAAACTCAAATTCCAAATGAATCAAGTGCCTCAAAATAGTATCTGGTCCCCCGATGAAGGAAAATTAGGAAGTATACCTGAACTTTTAGCATAGGAATGTGCTTTCTGAACAAGAAGCTGATTTCTCAGGCATTAAGTTCAACAATTAAAAGTGAGACTTCATAAAGCTCACAACAATCTGTGTGTGTAGGAAATAGTCATTCACGTGAAGAAGCCTACAGAATGAAAAAAATATTCCCAGCTATACATGTGACAGAGGATTAGTAGTTAGACCACATAAACAACTCAAAGTAACAATATCAAGAAAGCAACCTAAGAAGATGAAAGATGAAGAATGGACCTCAACGGAGTTCTCACGTTATAAAATGCAAAGTGGCTGAGAAACATAGAAATAAAATGCCCAATACTCTTTTATTTTCATAAGAGAAATACAAACTAAATTTCCTTTGGGATTTCATTCTACTCCAGTATTAAATAGTTAAGAAAAAAATACAGTAAATGCTGGAGTGGATCATATAAAAGAGAGAACACTTAATTATTTCTTATGGGAGGAAACTGCTGAAGTTACTCTGGAAATTAGTGTGAAGGTTTGTTGAAAGTTATAAATTGATCTTCCACATGACCAAGGTCTACCACTTTTCAGCACATACTAGAAAGAAACTTGCTCATTCATATTGATGACTACCGTACTCACAAAAAAAAGAAAATAGAGACAGTCTAGACATACATCAACTGATGAATGGATAATATACAGATGATAGGATATTGCTCAGCTGTTTAAAGATTATAAAATTTGCAAGTGAATGAATGAAACTGGAAAAATTAATTCTTAATGAGATAACTCAGGTCCATAAAAGACTAATGTCATATATTTTCTCTACTCATTAATGTTAGCTTTGAAACTTCTGATGCATTAGTTTGCATAGACATCAGAAAATTAGTAAAGTGACTATGGGAGAGAGCTTTGAAGATAGGAGATATAGAATACAGTGATGCAAAGTGCTAAATCATAATAAATGGAATAGGGAGGCTTAAATTTGGGTGCAGAGGGAATGCAGGGAGGGACAAACAATGAACTTTTCAAAAGCTTGTATGGAAATCCACTACAGTAGAAGCTACTACTGTACATAAAACAGTTAAGATGGAGTTGGTCTATCAAAGGGTACCAATACCGCTACTATAAACCACAGACAAATATAAAAAATAAAACAGTGTTAATAATGAGGTGCCCCTTTGAAGTAGTTGGCCATTTAGTTTCTGTAGACCCCACATATTACAAGATATTGTCAGTGCTGTCAGTTAACTTCTAGAACCTGACAGTAAGATGCTGTTGCTGAAGACACCACATATTTGAGTTTAGAAGCTGGAGAAATTCAGAGGGCACTTACTAGGAATTCTCACCCCTATTGCCTATCTTTTATAGTGTTGGAAGATGCTATATATGCCAATGGGGATAAAAACAATCACCAATCCTACCTCGCTCTGAACTTTATGAGTCATAACAATGATTGTCTTGTCAAAACATGCTCATTGATGCAAAAGTGACATGAACATCATGGAATGAACCTACAACTTTCTGATTGGATTTCAGTTTGTCTCCACCAGATGAAGCCTGCACCTGTAACAAATATAGGGCCAAGAACACATGGCTAGACAGCCCCTAGGTTCTAGAAAAGAACCTACTACTACTATTCTATTAAATGCACTAGCATAGAGTTGATTTCTTAAGATTTATGGTATACCCACAAATTAATGATTCATCTAAGTAGCTTCTATTTGCATGAGACTGTGCTTAATACAGAGATCCCAACACGCTAAGGTTCAAAAAATAAGAGACTATCTGATGGTAAGCTCTAATTTGTACTTCTGTATCATGTCCTTTCCTCCCAAGGTTCAGGGATCATTGAGGAAGAGCAGGCCAGAAAGAGGAGCCATCCAGAGGAAGTGGATGACTATAAGCAAACAGTGTCCTTCAGAAACAGCAGGACAGCTTGCTCAAGACAGCAGCTCTTGTATACCATGCTCCAGTGAAAGGCCATGTGAACCAAAATATAAAAGCTGAACAAATTGGACTTGATAGAATTAAAAATGAATGATAGCATAAAATTGGTTTGGTAGGGAAGGGTGGGTTGATCCAGGAGGACTTGGGAGAGCAGAGTGAATGTGATCAAAATACACTATAGGAATTTCGCAAAGAATCAATACAAATGTGAGAAAAATAAAACAGTAACACCAAAAACATGTACGCTAATTCAAGAAAATAGCAGGCTATAAAATCCAAACAAAAACAATATATGTAGGAACACTGAATGTAGGTAACTAAGGCTAAAAACACTGTATTGTTTATTGTTCCTTCAAAGACAATTAAATTCCTGGACAGAAACAAAACTCGTATATGCCATTATGCTATAATAAAGACACTGGTGAAAAATATTAGAGAACATAGATTGAAAAGTTTGCCTTAAATTCATACTCACTATTGAAATCCAGTATTTCAAATACAATCAATTCTGTACAAATTATCTGCTGCTTTAATAAAAATAATAATACGTTCTATACTTTAAAATATTCATATGGATTACATTGTTTACTTAAAAATATCTTTATATATAAAAGATTCTCAGTTTGCTTATGTGGACATTCTTGACCTGTAGAGTCTAAGTTTGTTGATTGTTTTCTCCTGAAAATTCTCAAATGTAGAGTAAGGGAATCAGGAGCGAAGTGTGGAGGAATGAGTGCTTTAGAGCATTTATACTAATTTATTTTGTTGTTCATATCAAAAGGAGATTGTCTGTTTGGTTGGCTGGTGTTTTTGGAGCAAAGGCAATTCTCTGTCAATTTGTCTCTGTGTTTCTTGAAAACAGAATCCACTAATTGACTTCTTCCTGATTACCTTTTCAAGAATGTTTTCAGTGAGTAAATTTGGAATATAAAATATGTTCTACTGCAGCAGTTGGCAGGTTTACTTACTTGCTGTGGCAAATGATAGGCAAGATTGCTTTCAGTTACCCATAAAATATTGAGGCCCTTTATATGTGGGCTTTCTTTCTTTCAGCATAGCCTGTTGCATATGTAGGCATGACTTGGCTCATTCATAAATGTGCAAACTGGGGAAACAGAGCATGAAAATGATGACACTCTGAATACTGCTTCTATAGTGAAAGCCAAGTTTTTTGTCTCTGACCCAAAACCTCAGATCTTCTGCCAGCAGCCCTGGAAGTGTGGCAGGCTAACATGATGGCTTCGGAAACTGGGGAAAATCTTCCTGACGATAGTTCTTAATATTTTTTTCCCTCTACTCTCCTCCCATGTCACACAAGGGTTTTCCTTGAAACAAAACACCATTTTGTGAAGAAGTCCAGACCAGAAAATAAAAACATGTCTAAGTATTCCAGCTAGTAGCCCAGTTATGTCCTTAGGTGACAGCCAAGTAAGATAAACAGATATGTGGATGAATGAAACACAAGATGGCTCCAACGCAAGGGTGAGTTTTCCTTCTGAGAGCCAAGCTACATAGAGTAGAGACAAGCTTTCTGTCAGGGAAGTTTTAATGCTCCAAAAACATGATTGATAACTATCATTTTCTTTCAAAATCATAAAGTTATATTATGAAAGCCTGATAACTAGATAAGCGACTAACAAAATCAAATGAATAACTTATTTTTATAGTTTTTGAAACCCATTCATACACACCCTGTCTGAGAAGGAAACACTTCTCAGAGTTTTTAAATATTATTTCTAGTTTGGCATTTACTAATCCCTTAAGTATTATTAAGTCATTTGCCATACACTTATTTTTTTCTTTCATAGCAAAAACTATATAGTTTTATCTGCTGTCATCTAGCATAACCGTGTTTTTAAAATGTGTGTCATTTAACAAACTATGAGTTTATTCTATGGTCTAAAACTTGGAGAAGTCCATATGATATAATGGATCTGCTGTTAGCAAGTTCTTTCTAAGTGTTCAGAGAAAAGAGTGTTGAGATTAATGCAATCTCATGTTAAGCCCAAGACCATGAAAAGAGTGACTTTACCCATTAGTTTTTCAGTAATGCAAATTGTACTACTATTATTAGATGAAAAATTGCATTAGTAATAGTGATAAATTAAACACCCATAATCAAATAATGCCTTAAAAGAATTAATTAAAAGAAAATATAGTCTTGTAAGGTTTTTTAATAACTTGAAAATATTAAAGCAATATCTCCAATTATGTATGCATATACTAACCTCCATGTATTAAAATTCAAGTTTGGGCTAGTAATTTGAGTAAAGGAACATATCACCAAACCTAGTACCTGAATTTAATCCATGAGCCACATGGTAGAGAGAAAGAAGAAACTGATTCCTACAAGTTGTCTTCTACCCTCCATATTTGTACACACATAAACATACGCATATGTATATAAACATGTGTGTATGAACATATTTCTTAATCTAAAATACAGTAATTTTATTTCAGTAATATACCTACCAGGAAATACTTATATTCAGGAGCATAAAACAAAATGCATATTAAATAAAGCATGGACCAAAAACAAAAATGATACTGGAAGATTGAACATTCTCTGAAGGAACATATGCAAATGAATTTTGACTAGAGTCTTTTTTCAACATTTTTTCCGCTGAGCTGCTGATATGAAATATATATTTATGATACAAGAATACCTATGGCAGCTAAATTCAGATAGTGTTATCTATAACAATTTGTATTGGCTTCTTCCCAAGGCTTTAGATTTGCCATGTATGAGAATAAATGGGAACCATATGAAAGTCAGTAAGTTCTTGATAGTACATGACATTCTGTGTTCTCTCATGCTTGATTTCAGCAAACATTCCGAGGTTTTGTCTTCCATCATTGAGGGTGATGGACTTCAAAAATGTAAGCGTTTTTCTTTGGCTCCAGATAAGAATCCCAAACTTAACACACTTTCATAAATCACTGGTGTGGAAATCTGTCAGAAAACAGTTCAAGAGCCCTATTTTTTCTTTGTGGTATTCGGTGTTTCCAAATTACATTATTTGTTGCATGTTCCAGACAGCATGCTTGCTTGAAGTGTTCACCATATGTCAGGCAGATCGCTTACTATTGAAATAAAGTTCACTGAGATGAAATCAAGGGTAACTGCCTGTTCCTCTATCATGGCAGCAGCAATCAAAGCATTATGCAGGAGTGCTGTTACTAGTTGAGCTAACCAGTAACATTATACATATAGAAAAGTGGCAAAATGGTGATGACCCAACACCTCAATTCTATAAAGCATTCCATCATTATCCTTCAGATTTCATTGTCAGATGTATTACTACACAGATAGTTAGGCTAGTATTTTGGAATAAACATTTTGGCATCAATTTGACTTCTATCTACTTGTTGGGCATTTGCTAGCTGACTTGATATAATCAATGACACTAAGCCTCAACTCATAGAGTATCACGCAAAGAGCTGTGGTGAGATTTAGGTAATTTAAAATTAGTCTTGTATGTGGGAAATGCACAGTTGGTATCACTGAAATTATTTAGAATAAATATAGAAGGTTTGTAAATTTGTAACAGATAAGTAATATGTGTTGTCAGGAAGATTATTTTATTATTTGTTCTCATTATTTTTATTGCTCCAAATTTCATCAAAAAATAAACTTTTTCATAGAAGAAAGATGATAGACCACCTAGACTGATTTTTAAAAAGATATTCAATTAAGACTCTTCTAAAAATAAAGACATTTCTCTGTAAACTTCTAAGTAAGATTTCCCAGAGAATTTCAGTGAGAACATGTTTACAAACTTCTAAAAATCTTCATTTTATGGTGTGTTTAACTCCACCACTTATTTTCCCAAATTGTATCTAGCTCCTCTGGGTCAATAGAATGTGCATCCCAGATGCCCCATAAGAAAGGCCGTTTTAGTAGGCATGCTGATGTTATTTGTACACAGTAAGAAAGTAGAGAGGATCAGAGAAGTTTTGGCATTCTCCTTGTTAAAATTTTATAGCTAAGCTCTGGTTTAAGGATCTACTTAAACGACTTAGCTGCATGAAGAAAAATGGGAGCACTGAGACCAGTGAAATAAGTCCACAAAATTCTATGAAAACGAACCAGTTTTAGTAGAGATCACCACAGTCAATGATCCAATATACATAACTGAAACATTAACTGGCTTTACTGACATGAAGGAAATTGACAGTTTTCCCTATAGGAGAAAAGTTAGGGATATCATCCTTTATTATATTACCAAAGTTTATTATAACAATTCAACTCAAAATTATGTGTATGCTTATTGAATATCAGGCATGATACTATGAGCACTTGTTCTCAAGGAAAGAATTCTTTTCAAGATGCCATCAGGGCAGGATGGTGATGGGAAGTAAATAAAAGGTATTTAAGTATAAGATGCTAAATGTGGTGACAATATTAAACACATAATTTAAAAGATTTTTTTGTTTGCTTGGCAGTAAAAGACCAAGTCCCCATTGGAGAAAGGAGGTCTGAGAAATGATATATGTTGATTAAGATTATAAACAGAGGAATAGAAAGGATAATTATGTTATATAATATAAAAATTATCTGAGTACTATGTATAGTTTATAATAATTGTATGTCATTAGATAAATTATATATGGTTGGTAGATGGAAAAATAAGAGGAAAGTAGTATATTGTTCAAGGAGTATCTTATGTGCCATTGATCCAAAGTATTCTGTATGCTAGAAATACAAAGCACAGGTATAGATCCATATCAGATAATGATTTTGCTATCTGCTTATTAAGGTGCTTATCATGTTTTAAATGTGTGACTAATTCTCTCAAATTCGTATAAGGGATTCTCTAGAAAAACAAACAAACAAACAAACAGGAATTCCCATTAGATTAATAGTGATCTGTATGTGAGTTGCTTTTGGAGGAAGTAAATGTGCCTTTTATGGGTCACCACAGTCATTGCTTGCTTCATGTATTTATATATAGGTTTATATAACCTTGCTGGCTCCTGAGGCATCTGAGTTTGTGAGCCTCCTGAGGATGAACTGAAACTGTAAACTTGCTATGGTATGGCAGTCTGGCTGCTTAGTGAAAAATATGTGGGTGATATCAGCACTGGAGTGGGAGAAAGTTTAGGAGAATCCTTGAGTGATGGGATGGTGTCACGAAAAGAATGTAATTAGACCTGCATCTTCCCCTTGCACAAAACAACAAATAGAGAAATCATTGTGGCCTGAAACTCTGAATCTTCCAGAGATAACACAGGCCATACCCTACAGAATACCGGTGTAGGAACCGACTCTCTGAATAGAACTCCATTTGCCCAGGAGTTAAAGCCAAATATGAGTAACAGGAACTTCTGAAACAAGAAGTAGTCGACACAGCTATAGAAACAATTAGTTGGGTGTAAACAAAGCTAACAAAAATGGGAGAGAATCTTTAGCATCTGACAGAGGATTAGTATCTAGAACATATTTATAAAAAAAACATAGTCATAAAATTAAATGGCCCATTCCAAAAAATGGGCCTGGAAACTGACCAGAGAGGACTCAAAAGAAGAAATAAAAATAGCCAAGAAATTATAACTTTGAGATTTTTTCTTACCCATGTCAGCATGGGAAAGATCAACAAAATAACCCAAAACATGCTAGAGAAGGAAAAAAAGTAGAATTAAACCCATTTCACTGTTTTTGGGATTGCAAAATGGTCCAGTCACTCTGGATATCTTTATGAAGGATCCTCAAAAACCCAAAAATAAAACTACCTTATATCCCAGCTAAATCACTCTTATGTATATGCCCAAAGTATTGTCAACCTACTCAATAAATTCTTGCTTAGCCATATTCATTGTGTCTTTATTCATAATACCTAGGAAATGGAAACAATCTAAATATTCATCAACTGATGAATGGATATTGAAAATTGGTACATATACGGTGTATAATATAATTCAGCTGTGAAGAAAAATGAAATTATAAAATTTCAGGTAAACAGATGGAACTAGAAAAATCATATTGCTGGAAGTATTTCAGGTACAGAGACTCAAACATAATTTGTTCTCTCTTATCAGCAGTTTTTAGATCCAAGTCACCAGATGTTAAGTATATAACCTAGAGCAACTACAGAAATAAGGAAGCTAAAAGGGATAAATGTGAAAGGGGACTTTAATTATGGAGGGGGAGATAGCCAACACAAATTGATCTTAATAGTACTTTTGGAGATTTTTTGGTCACATATTGCTTTGTGCATTTATTAAAGCCATTTTTCTATTTTGCTTATATACTATCATTTCCAATTTTGTATTTTATGGGGTGTGTATGTGTGTGTGTGTGTACAATCATATCTGGAGCATGTACATATAGTTATTCAGTTTTTTGTTTCTTATTTGTTTTGCTTCTCAGTTTTTGCCTTTTGTTTTGTCCTTATTTTTCTTTTAATTTGCCTATACGTTTTGTTAATAGAGATAAGAAAGACATAGAATTGAGAAGGTAGGGAGGTGGAAAGGATTTGGGAGGAGTTGAGGGAGGGGAATAAGTGATCAGAATATTTTGTAAAAGTGATTTTATTTTCAATAAGAAATAAAATAAAAATAATCTCAACACCAATGACTATAGTAAGACTGTGGATTTCTTGTCACCAGGTTACCATGTGAGAAAAAAATGACCTGACTCTGGTGTTTCTATGCCAATAACATTTTCCAGGGAATGACTGAAGTGGAACAAGGACTGTCAGGATATACACTGGAGTTCTGAAAGCCTTGGAGCTCAGAGGTGTTAACTCCTGCATTGTAGGGCTGAACGAATATAGCAACAGAAGGGTGTAGTTTGAAACATTTGTGTGCAAACAAGAGTGGACTATACTCTAGAGAAGGCCACTGGCAATTTTGAGCTTAACCTCTTTTCAAAGTAGGTAAAGGTTATTCATGAAACCATTGTAAGCAGTTAACAAATGACTTGTTACTTCCAAGAATAAATTGTCTAGAAGTTTGGTGATATACCTCAGTGGCACGTGTGGCCTCCCTGGGAAATTGAGGCAGGAGAACTGAAAGTTTCAGACAACACTAGTCTTCATAGCAAGTTCACAGACAAAACACGTTTCTTATAATAACATTGATTAAAAGCTTACAGAACAAATGAATACTTTCTTTTTTCTGCTAAAATTTACTTACTTAACTATTACTAATTATTCTCTACTCCACTCAAGAGGATGAGATGCCATTTCTCCCTCAAGACAAAATTAACTTCTAATTTGTTTTGTGTTCTTTTCCTAATTACTTCTGCCTCTATAGGTCTTGTGGTTTAATTCGTTTCTCTTTGAGTTAAAAACTCTTCATTTTCATATGAATCACTTTCTTTAAGTACACTACAATGGCAAAAAGCTCATTTTACTTCAGATATCAAGTGGGTCTCAACTTGTAGCTTGCAATTTAGTTTTTTTCGTTTGTATTTTAATTCAGCCCATCTATACCACCCTGGCTTGCTTTATCAGCCACATTCTTTCCTTTGGACAGGAATGATCCTGAAGTGTCTAACTTCCTTAAACACCATCGTTTCTGCATAGTCCCATCACTACTTCCCTGGATAAACTCAGGTCTGAATTTTTATCAACTTGAATAATACCTACCCATTGTGACCAAAGCAAGGTTTAGGATCTCTGATGCGATAATTAGGGAACAATGATAATTTCACAGGAATCATAGTATTGACTTACATTAAAATTAGCTAGGGTAGTATTTTCCACTTGTAAAATCATAAAGCTTCAAATTAACTGGCAGAAATATGGGCTGAAGGGACTTACAATTGATCACATGGCTTAAACTTTGGTTCCATCTCTGCCAGATAAGTGGACTGGGGTAAAAGCATAATAATTAAAGTGTGTGTGTCTAAGTGTGTGTGTCTGTGTGTGTGTGTGCATGTGTGTGTATGTGTGTGTAATAGACACATAATCAAGAGAACTACTATGAATATGTTTACTTGCTATAAAGATAAGAATTAGTGATGATTTTCCAAGCTTTCTGATAAAATTGGGAAATAATGAAGAGGACAAAGAAACAAAAAGCACATTATTAATGACATAGATAACGCTTCATTAATTTGCTGCTTAAATTAGCACATATTTCATACTTAAATAAAACATCAAAGACCACTTCTGTATTCCAATCTGTAAAAATATTTTCATTATGTTTATTATAAAAATATAAATGTTCCCACTAGAAATCATTTTACATTAGTAAGAGGCCATCTACATTGTGCAACATAAACTAAGTGAACAATGTCTTGAAAATGCAAGTTTAAAGTAAACACGTACTACCAATCATAACGTATTTATACATGGCTTGATAGATACTTATTACAGCATAGACTGAGTGCGTTGCCAGAAATAAATAAAATCTATAAATCAAATTTAAGATACAAATCAGATAATATGGTACATAATTTTGTGAGGGAGTGGTAGCCTCATTGTTATGGGAAGGCAATGTATTTCCTGTACAAAGAGATGGCCATAAGCGTTCTAGTACCTCTACTCCCCAGTCCAGAATCGTACATTGCTATGTTTACATATGTACAGGGAAGGGATTATGCAAAGTAAATTCATAAGTGGTCAGATGGAAAAAAGTAACTGACAAATGAGGAGTAATGTACTGTGTAATCCACCTCTACTTTCAAACATTAAAAAAGAAACTCAGCCTAAATAAATGCAGTAGAGTCAACAATTTAATCAACTACTTATTTTGAAATTCATTGTTGATAAGTGTGTCTAGAGTACTGCCTAAGAGAGTGAACACTAGTATGAGAAAACTGGTATAGAAGATAGATTTAAAATTCCTTTCTAGTTGCTTTCAGGGGACATAAGCAAAATTTATGACTAATTTCATAATTATGGTTCCAAAATGGTCAAACTCTTATAAGTTCAATACAAATTCTAGTAGCATGACTTGATTAAAAGGAACATTGCCAAAATTCAGGAAACAATTTCACATCTGAAAGAGCATACCTCACCCCTAGTATACACCTAGAAAGGTCAGCATTTGGCAGTTTCCTCTATAATTGGAAGCTGTATTTCTTTAGTGTCCCATTTTCCATATAGACATACTTGTTGCAGCATCTTTTAACTGTCTTTTTTGTGACACGTGCACTTCTTGAATCTATGGAATGGTGATATCAGCATGAAAAACCTGCATCTAAAATATTGCCTCAGCATGTATGGTCAGCAGGATGTCCACCAGGTACATCCTTGTTAATATTAATGAATATGCTAATAATTGGCCTTTAGACAACAGCAAGTCTACAGTCTCCACAATGAGACATCTTTTCATTGCCTGCATAAGTGGATTCATTTTCTAGATGAGTTGCTATTTCAAAAAAGTTATGTTGAATAATATGTGTAGAAGTTCAATCATGCACCCACATCACAACAGGTACATTGAAGTGGAAGACCCAACAATAGTTTTACCTGATATTGACGATGAAAATATGTGATTAATTTTTCTACAGCCCAGTGATGAAATAAGTAGCTTAATTATCATTATTCTCTACAAATAGTTCTGAAAGTTTAAGCAATGGTAGATACTAAAAGACTTTTCAAAGTAAGTGATTTTTTTGACTTTATGCATTTACCTATAGGCTGCTGTCCATTAATGTGCCATTTAACTTCATTTTGATCTTTCCAGTGTTGCAAATCTAAGGATCTTTGACAAGCTACCTTCATGAATGGAAGAAGTTGATGTCCTCTAAGCACCAGAGCAGGAAACGTATGATATCTTGTTTAAAATTGATTACATACAAGCCAATATATTACACTAAATTAGGAGCATACAGTTAATGATAAATGTAGAAACAAAAATGAATGGAATAATTCAAGCCATAAGTGATTTGGTTACTCTATGAACATGGAAGAAGTTTCATTTTGTTGGTACATATATGTGATTGTTCAACAGTTGGTACACATCATTCTCTGGGTCTAGTTAAATAATGTTTTTTACTGCTGACAATTTGAGATAGCATTTGGCACTTGGCTGTAACAAAACCCAAATTAAATCATGAAGGCATAAATATAAAACAATAAGAACCATCCAATGAAAATAAATATGCACTTTCCCCCCAAATTAAGACATGTTTTACATGGTATGCTTAAGGAAGTAACAATTAAAAATGTATAATATTTAAAACAACTACAAACTTCTTTTCTATATGCATCAAACAGATACAGATAAAAGAGAATACTAAAGTGATAAGGTAGTAAATATGGCCAGATAGTTTGAGGTATAAATGCCTCTATTTTGTTTGCTTTTAAAGAAACAAAATACCTGTTACTGACTTCTTTTGTGTATAAAAATATCATGAGTCTTTTCTTCTGTGGCCATCCATAACAAAGCTGTCAGGTCCATTTTGCTAGTTAACTTGATTTACGTTTAAGATAGTTTATGATCAATGGCTCTACACTGGTCCTTCCATTTTGAGCTCAAGAATTTTAAATGACTCCATCAATTAACATTAAAAAAGCAATTACAAAACAAAACATACCCACCCACCCATCTGCAAAAATGATAGGGGAAAATAAAGAGATTTTTCAATCCCATTTTAAGGCATTTGGACTTGTAACTGAGTGTCTTATTAGACTGGAGCTTTCATCAGTGTGTCTCCATCATTTCTGTCTGTCTCAGGATGATGCTGCATCTTCCCCATTTCTCACGTCCTTCTTGCACATTACACTGGAACAGGGCTGTTCTTGGATTGGGTTTCTAGAGCTTTAATGCTGCTAATGATCTTCTTCTGTGGCCCAACCACAGTAACACCAACCTTTTTCACATCACTGTAAAACAGCAAAAAGTAACTGATGAGAATCGTGGAGTTCTAAAGAGTGGAGAAATAGGACACTCTTAAGTTTCAAATGGATATGATTTTATGGGTACCTGGGTTTTGAATTTGTTTTTAAATATTGATATGTTGTTATATTTGAGCCATTCTATCCCTATCATGTGTAGGAACATAGATGGTGTAGTGGATTAAATATGTTTCTCAAATCTTTTGTCACCCACACCTTTAAAATATGTCTTTATGCAGAATTAGGACTTTTTGGACATCTGATTCAGGGAAGGATTAAGGCATGAGAGTACTAGATAATGGTGGATACTAAATTCACTGTGTGTTTCTTTATAAGAGAGAGGAAAGCATACAGAGTGACATGGAGAAGAAGAAAATATACAATTGGAGGCAGGGATTGAGTTCTACTGTCACTCATAAATCTCTTCATTCACCAGAAGCTAGAAGCAACAAGACTGTATTTAACAGAGACTCCTGAGCAAGTTTACCAATGCCATGATTTCAGACTCTTTCCTCCAAAATCAGAAAGAATACACTTGTTATTGAAGCTGACAACTTTGTGGAAAGATGTGATGGCAGAACAACTAAACTTGTATTTATTAGCCCAACTGATAATAGATGATTATATATCCTTTTTGGAATCCTTCTTTCCTGCTTTCTTGAATCGGGACCACTTTAGGGGCTATTTTGAGTGCTGGTACGTAAAAACCAAGTCGATATTGTATTGTTTCTTGAACTCAGGTCTTAAGACACAGAAAGCTTCAGCTTTGTTCCTCTTGAAACACCCTTTCTGGGTCTACAAAGCTACACTCATAGCTATGCCAAGGTAGACATTGAAGTGAAAACACTGCCAAACCCCAGATGGAAACTCTTTATCAACTGAATGTTTCAGTCAATACTAGATCTAGAGCAGCTAGATTTGACTCTCCTCAGTTCCTAAATTCATTATCCACAACACTGGTCTGTAACTGAATCTGATGTTTCCTTAGGCTTTGTTTTTATACAGTCATAAATAAATGGAAAAAGCTATATCTTTATTAAATGTAAAGTAGTTTAAGCTCAGAGTTAGTCATTAAAATAAATATTATAATGAAAGCAATTTGATTTTAAATGGAAAGTAACTTGGGGTATGCTGCATTATTTCTCTACAGATGCCATCCTCAAACACATTCCTAAAGTAATGTAAGCCAATAGTAGATCTACACGTGTTTAGGTTAAATGCAGAGGATTGCATTTGATTTTAGAGAACATATATAAATGATTCTTTTCAGTTATCCCCTGTCTCTTTTTTCATTTTAAATAGATCCTCTAACTTCTTAACTTCTGTCTTTTCTGAACCACACTGGCAAGTTCAGAGTCTATCTAGCAGCTGCTGCAGTCTCAATAGCATGCCTTGTGTGTGCAGGTCATTTGGATTATCCTATCTTTCAAAACTCACAAATAAAGAGCAACTCCAGGTCAGGATCAGGGGCTGCTGTGTTATCTCTAACTCATACACAAAGGGAATGGTGGTAGCACTTAGGAAATGGCATCAAAAGATGCACAATAATGACCTGTAGCAATGTCTGATTGGTGTTCATTACCCAAGTTTAATCTGCTCCTGTCTCCACAATTTCCATCCTCTGTGCTCTCCTTCTTTCTGGATAGACCCCCCCCCACACACACACCTAAATCTACTATATGCTGTAAAGTAATATTTTAGTAATGTTCATTAGAAGTATTATATTGGCTTCATGTGAAAATTTGGGAATTCTAGTAGCTGTTGTTTTAAAGAAATTCCTAAATTTACTGAAATAATTAAAATGTATTTGTGAAGGAAACTCTCCTGACCTTTTCATGGTGCTTGGTCTACTGAGCAGGAAAACAGGAAGAAATTCAATATCCTACCCAGGTGTCTGACTATTCTAGGAGAATTTCTAGGGTTATTTGGTCAAGAGGATTATTTCTGAACTGAGCCTGGATAGCACAAAGAACATAGAAGTTGAGGCAATTAAGTTCAAAAGATAAGATCCTGAGGGCAAAAGGAAACTTAAAATGTCTAGTTAAGCATCTTACATCATTTGATGTGAAAATGTTGCTTGATTATGTTTACCCTGATCATAAGTGAATTAAAGACAGCATGCCTGGCTGCATATAAATGTGTCACTGGGCTTTGCTTTTATGTGAATACTGAGATTGGAACTCAGATCTTGGGTTTGTGCTTGAGTGACATTACTTAATGGACAGAGCCAACTCCCCAGCCAAGTAAGGGTTTTCTTTTGCTTTTCTCGTTTTTCTCCTGCTTATTTAATTTTGTAATAATATAACTAGAGACATGCAAAAGGTACAGATATGGGTACTCAGGGCAGAAACATTTTTCAGACAATAAATATTAATCCTACATTGTTCTTTAATTGAGAACAAAAGACAGAAATAAAAAGAGTTTAGGGGGTAGAGGACAGACATCTAAAACTATCTGTGGGGGTTGAAAGGGAATGCCCCAGTAACCTCATATATTTTAATCAACTTGGTGAGACAGTTTGAGAAGGATCAGGAGACATGACTTTGTTGAGGAGGTGTGTCAATGGGGATGAGCTATGAGATTTTAAAAGCTCAGACCGTTCTGTTAACTTTCTCTCCTCGCTTCTCTCTTGTCTTCTCCTCTCAATCTATCTCTCTCTGTCTTTCTCTGTGCCTGTCTGTCTGTCTTTGTGTGTGTTTCTCCAAATTTTAGATCACATGTAAGGTCTTAGCTACTGCTCCAGTATCAAATCTGCTGATATTCCCTGCCATGATGGTCATGGACTAACCCTCTGAAACTGTAAGCAAGCCTCCAATTAAATGTTTTCTTTTACAAGTTGTGTAGGTCATGGTGTCTCTTTACAGCAATAGAACAGTAACCAAGACACTCTCTGACTATGAAGAACTAACCTGAAGGAATGGAGACACTCAGAAAAGGTGAGTTTGCTTCCTGAATGCATATTTACCAATTATTCAAATGCAAATGATTATGAAAGAAAATTTTGTACCAGCCAAATAATTTATTGCTCACTACTGAAGTACTGACACAAATAAATCACCATTTTTTAATTAAAAGATGCTTTTGCTCACCTGTTTTGTACAAATGGTTTTTTTTATTCCATTCATAGCTTCTAAAGTCAGACTGCCTTTAAATTTTGAACTAGCAGTTAATCTTAAGAAGAGTGTTCTGCCTCTTATATTTCTATGTAATGTTTCATTATTCATTATGGAAAATAAACATTTGCATAATTTGCCTTTAAAAATCTGACAATTGGGTGGAATATTCAACTCTATTGTTATTTTTATCACATCTCTATGCTCTTAAGCAGGTGTCTTGTAACCCTAAGTGTTATGATATACAAATGTGACTAAAATAAGAATGCATAAATATGTTCAAAGGAAAAAGAACCTTGAATATATGAATATATCCTGTAACTGTTGCTGATCAAAACAACTACCACAGAAACTTAGAGTGCTGTTGACTGGTATGAAATCCACTCAGCAAACATCACCTTCCACTTTAAACAGGACTGTCAGTGTATTTTAGATGGACTGAAGTAAATTTACTTCCTGAGAATAAGTTATTCTTCCCAATATCAATAAACACTTTTACAAGTTCTTTTGTAATATTAAGTGTCTCTGATTAGAACATAATCATGCAAATTATTTGTTGCATACTTATGCATGGATTAACTATACTATGTGCTCCTCTTTAGGGGATCTAACATGTGACTCCCTACAATGACGTTGTTGAAGTGACTGTCAAGGTACCGTTCAAAGTCTTTACATATGTGCAATGGCTTTTAAATACCGCAGCTTATGAGGGTAAGACTTAAATGAACTTGAAATAGTGAATAGCTACATTCAGTGAAGTGAAGATCAAGGAGAGAAGGACTCTTGACAGTATTTTGGTCAGGTTGGAGTACATCTGCCCAACACAATCATCTTTCTTTAGACAGTGTCTCATTTTACATTGTATGATGGCTCTCTCACTCTACTTCTTTTGAACAGAGTTGATAAGTAATGGCAAGCAGGTGGCTTTTGAGATTCTAATGGCCAAACGGAAACAAATCATTACTTGTACTAAGTCTACTAGTGACTTAGTTAAGAGAGCTGCTCTATGCTCTATGCTCAGGTGTATGATAGGAAGACAGAGTTAAAGAGCTTTTGTGTTACCAGAGAAATACAATACGGTTTAGAAGATGAGAAAAGGATACCATCACATCAGCAAGTGAGGTAAATTGGACCTCATTTACAAAGAAATAAAGAACATGACCAAGTGTTGGGCTTTCCAGTTTCCGGTCATCATACCCTAAAGGTAAGATAAAGTATAATTATTTCCATTGGGATAACTTGGCTTGTTTCTCACTTTTGGGGTGCAGAATTTCATGTAAACCAGACTTGTCTCAAACCCTTTATGTAGATTAAGATGACCTCAAACTTCTGATCCTTTGTCTCATTTGCAAGTGCAGGTGTGTTGTAGGTGTGCACCTCCACGTACAGGTTACATAATCCTGGGGATTAAACCCGGGTCTCATTCACTCTACCAATTGAACTATACACCCAGCCTTCACTTGATTCTCTATAAAGCCCTTTCTCCTTTAGTCAAAGAGTTTCTCAAATCAGGAGATTCCCCTCAGAGTGACCCCAAAGAAACACCACATGCTATATTTGGTTATTATTGATCTTTAACATACAAAACTATGTGGAGAGTAACAACCACTGTGAATATCCTCCTCAGCTACCAGTCTTTTAAAGAAAACAAACATTTCCTGTTTCAAACTTATTGTTAACTTCACTTTTCTGCATGCTTTTCTTCAGGGAGCAAAGACTTAATTGATGCATGTCGATAGAAGACATTTAGCAGTTATGGAAACTGTTTTGGATTTTGACCTGTTTCTCTGTCTTGTATATGTCTAATTCGCTGCTCACTTCCGCATAAACACAGATGTAAAACTTTCATAAGAAAATCACAGGAAGTCACATACACAGGAATACATACTCTACCTGATAATGTTTTATATTAGGGGTTGGGGTTATTTATCTTCCAGCACATTCTGCTATGTAGGAAGACCCTATTCTGAAGATTTTTCATGAAAAGAAGGATACCTCAACATATATCAATAGGGGTATATACAAAGGACTCGAGGGTACTGCTCTATTGTGACAGTGGATGGTACTTTCGGAAGTAAAGCAGGTATTATAATCCATTACTATTAAACAGATACTAAGATATTTATAATCCATTTAGATAAAATGCATGGGACCAGGGGGAAGTTCACAACCCTCTGCTTTCTTGCCATTATGACACTTACTCTGTGGAGATCTTGGCGATGGTGTCACAGGAGCTGTACTCTACCCCTGTGAAGATTTCCTTACAGTGTCCTGTCCGGACGCCATTAAGCCAGTCACCTGTTGTGTGGAAGGTAGTGATGTCGACGTTGCTTTGGTCCAGAAGAAGGTTTGATGGCCTACAAGATAAGAAAACATCCAAAAAAGATAGATCAGGAGTGATTGGGTGGCCAAGTGTCAAAATTTGACACCAGCAGCAGCAGTAGGAACTTCCAGACTGCATGTGGTGTTCCTGTTTATTTGAAGAATTGATCTGCCATGAAGTCTTCATCTGTTCAAGCTGGCTCCTTGGAAGGAGATGGTAATCATAAGTCACCTAAGTGCTACCTTCTCTGCCCTTCACAGCTTTTAAAGCCATCAAGACATACCACACATATCTTTTTGTATTTGTCATTTTAATTCATTAGCAAAAGGGGTATACTTTAGAAACAGTTGTAGCAGGCATGACACAGTAGACACTTTGCTATCTGCGTCTTAATGCACTCTGTTTCAATATTAAATCCTTCACAAAGGGATGGTTGTTGCTAGAGATTGTATAGCTTTGGTGGGTAAAGAAGAATTTTAAATATAAGGTACATTTACAGCAAGATATGAAGTCAGCACAGATTGTGATAATACTACCAATGCTATTTAAAAGTAAAACTTACAAAAAGATTAGAGAATGTTAGGTCACTAATAATATATGAAATTATTCCTTATTGAACAGCACCAAATGGATATTGTACATGCACATGCAGCCATACATGTGTGTGTGTGTGTGTGTGTATGTATGTTAAGAGACATACAGATATAGAGGTAGATTGTGATATATTGACATCATTAGTCAGCATTCATTAGAACACGTTTAGGATTGATTTATAGAGTCGTGGTTCTATTAGCACATCCAGGAAGGTAAGCCAGATTTGTTGAAGCAAAAGTCCAAAATAAAAGGGAATCTTGGACACTGTGTTTCTATTCTCAAAGAATGTAAAGAAACAAGTTATTGGTAAACTCATCTGAGGTAGGGTGGTTGGGATTTAATCTCTCCTAGTTCTTTGTGCCCCCCCTTTTTAACTGTCCTTGAACTCATAAGAAATGGAGAATTTATTAACACATTTGGTTTTTTTCATGAGGAAGATTAAAAGCAAAGCAGTTACAAGGCCCTTGTTTGTGTATTAAATTTTTAAATTTATAAGCACTTATACTGTTCCAGGCCCTATGCTAAGCACATTACACAGCCATCAGAGTTAACCATTACAACATCAGTTATGTACAGATGGTGTATGCTTTGTAATAGATGCAGAAGCCAACACTAACACAAATTAAGTTACAATCTTGGTTTCCTCAGACAAAAGAGACAGAATGGGGATTTAGACACAACTTGTACCAGAATTGACATTCTGTACTGCTCTACTACACCATTAGGTTGAAAGGTTGTTTAAGTTGGATTTACTTTGTTTCATATTGAATGCATTCATAGATGTTGTGAAAGGTCAGGGAGGAATACAGTGTATAACAAATACTATCTATGTGTCCTGGGGGTTTACTGTTTTCCTCATTTGTAAAATGGGATAAATGTGATAGAAGTGATACAGCCATTTCACGGCTGGCAGACACATGTGTGGGTTTTATTTAGAGCAATGCTGTATCATAAATGCAGAGGTTTGCTATTATTTTGACACAGGTCAAATACTCATTGAGTCTGGTTTACAATTTTAAAAATTCAAGAAGAAAACATTATAGTAAATTCTAAGCTTGATACAGTGCTTGGATTGGCATGATATTGATAATTGCTGCATGAGAGGCTGTAAGTTTAGTCATGTGTAATACTATGTATATGATGGTACAGCAGCCCTGTAAAGTGGCTATTATTAAAGGCCTCATTAGAATAGTCAATAACCTTTACAAGCTCATTATGAGGTCACAGGCAACTGTTGTAAATGGGTGTGCTATTCTGCCTAAAATCATTATTAAACAGAAATTGCTGTTTACATTAGAACTTCATCTACCATAGCCTAATTTTTATAATTGTGAATATGCACTTTGATTTTTTTACCTCATCGGAATTATTGTTCAAAATCTTTTATCTTTTGTGAAGTTGGCATTGCATTTAAACTTTATTAATCTCTGAAGACATTTTAGTGTATTTTAAAATACCTAAGACCAAATGTGTAGTTCAGTTTAGAGTATATTATTAGCTTCCTTGATTCAATCTGTAGCAAGAAGTATCCATTATCATTGTTTTTAAAATGCTTTTATTTTTATCCTCTTTAAAACATGTGCCTAAACTAAATATATAATGTAGAGTGTTAAAATTCAACATTTATAAATATGGGAACTCAACTTGGTATCCAGAGGACTCCAAGATAAGTGAAGAATTATCAGTATGCCTTACTCCTTTACTTTTGAAGTAAACTTAGCTGTGGTTAATTATAGTCAATCTCATTAGGTAACCGAAGGCATTCAGCTGTACTCCCTCTCCCATATGAAAGTAATAGCTGCTTATCAAGTAGTCCATGTGGAGAAATGTGCCTATTGTAACCAAGAAAATAGCTCTGAGGAGAATTCATAAATTTGCCAACTCTGCATCTCAAATGTACTTTTAAATGCCAATCGTCCCCATCATTCCTTAACATACAAAAGATACATAAAGTATAAGGTTGAGGATTTTTACATTTTAATTTATTTATTATCACCCCTACCATGTGTGTGTGAGAGAAAGAAAGAAGAGAGAGAGAGACAGACAGACAGAGCGAGAGAGAGAGAGAGAGAGAGAGAGACAGAGACAGAGACAGAGAGAGAGAGAGAGACAGAGAATAATGTGTTGTAGATGCTTGCCACAGTGCACAGGTGGATGTCAGAAGATAACATGATAAGAAAGGTTTTCTCTGTCCACTCTTAACTCAGTTCATCAGTCCTGGCAGCAAGTCCCTTTACCTGCTTAGTCATCTTATTGGCCTAGAACTTGAGTTTTTAAGGTAGAATTTCAGAGCCTGCTCCAGTTCTAAGTACTATTAGTCAGCTACTGAGAAACCTATAAATTGATATACGAACAGATACATTAAAATAATTCCATTAAAAGTTTCAAATTTAAAACTAGTTTAAGGAAAGAAGGGCCATGTTACATTTCAGTCTTCCTCTATTTGTGTCATCTACAGACAATATAGCTGAACAATGGACTTTTTTGGACAAATCATCCTTTCTATGTATAAAGTGCACAGAATAGCAAAAAGAAAGTATGAGAAAGTTTTATAAGAAAAATGAAGTGAAGCCAAGACAATGAGATACAAAACTACCTAGGATGTGAGAAATATAAAAATACCCTAGGATGAACACACACAGTCCAGTTTCCATGTCTCCGGTAGCTGTTGCCCAGAACCCATGTCGTCTCTTTGTCCCATGAATAGTAATACTTTGTTATTTATGGGTTTGTGGGTACAAAGAATCAAACCCCAGGGAATTTATTCAGGATATTTATGAAGTGTGCCTAATAGCAAAATGGGAAACATTTTCTTCTCAGCTCAAGATGGTTTGTATTTCTAAACTCAACACTTTGGACAGACTCAACAAGAAGTTGGAGAAAATTAGTATAAACAAATTGAAATAGAACAGGACGTGTGGATTAGGGATTAGAGTGACCCCAGCTGAGTTTTTCTGTTTATGGTTTGGATCAAAGTACAACCAAGACAAAAAAAAGGGGGACCTAATTTTAATGCCAGTGACCTCAGAATAACCAGTCCTGAAAAGTATCATTTTTCCACTTCCCGGATTTCTCTAGGGATTTCAAATAAAAATTGGTTTCTTTCCTCCTCCGAGAGGACATCTGGAGAGTTTATCAATGCATAGGAATTTGTCTCTCACTGTGAAGAGCCTGTGATGTCTCTTCATGCGCACCAAGGGAATCCAGCTTTCGGGGCAGCTGCAGGCAGCAGGGTTTTTTTAGATCCAGCCCCAGACTTGGGGTCTGAAGGGGAAATTTATAGTCAGGGTGATGTGCACTGTGAGCTCACACTTTTACTAGACAAATTAGATAGGTTTCAATCCAAGCAGCTGTAAACGATGTCCTACAGAGTTCCACCTGATCTTTTACAGCTTTTCATAAATCAGTGCCTACTGGCCACAGACCGCAGTCATTAAAAAGAAATCATGGAAATTACATGTTTGCTCAGGGGAAGCAAAAAATAACTTTCCTCCCCTGCTTGCTCCCTCCTTGTATTTGGGTTTGTGAATTATTCTTTTATGGGCTTTCATACCCTTGCATTAAAGAGGTACACACATTTTTCTTCCCATCAACTCCTATTTTAGCTGCCAGAGCTTACATACCAATTAGCACTAGGTAGTGGGGAACAAATGTCAGCTACCGACTGCCAAGTCCAGGAATATCTCCTGATAATCAGCTTCTTTCAATAATGCCCCAGATTCATTAGGATTGAATCTTAAGTTAATCTTCTCAGGCTTTTTCTTTACAAATGGCTCTATTTCCATGCACTAAGATCATGAACTAAACATCTAGTGAATATGCTATAACATCTAGAGAGCTCACTAATATTGGAGACGCATGCTGCAAAATATTTAAATTTTATTTATTGAGAAATAGTTTCAAGGAATATTAAATTATTTCTTAAAGCCAAATTATTAATAACATTTTCCATTATTACATTCATCCTTTTGTAATTTACTTTTTAAATTTCAATTTGATGCCTGTTTACTAACTTTGCAAAGGAATGTTCAATATTCAATATATTTTAATGTGGATCAATACTAACCTTGTTGTCTTTATTTCTAAATCAAAATTCCAGATACTATTAAATATACAAACTTTCCACTGTTAATAGACAATAACCTTAACTAGACATATGCATTCAATATTATATAAATATATATATATAGAATAAACACTTCTTTATTTCCCAATGAAACGTTGCTATACAAATGTAACATTGAACAATGGAAGCCATTGTATTATTTAATTATCTTTATCTCTTAACAGAAACTTGAGTAGTTATAGCTTTATGCCCACTTTAGTCACTACATATTGTAAAATTAGTTTTTTTGATTTTAAGATTTCTAATATGAAGACCTGTGTATCCGGTACATTTGTTTCCCTGTAAATTATTCTGTAAATTATTTGTCAGAGGGCAAAATCACCCTGTCAGTTCAGAACTTGAGTTAAAAGTCATTTTGAAGAATAAGGTAGAATTGTTTTTTGGTTGTAGGCTTTATCTTGAAGTACAAAGTATTTGTAAAAACATCAGCTACTCTGAAAAATATTGTTTTGTATACTCAGAGGCAGGAAGTGTTTTAAAATAGCATTTAGTTAGTGTCATTAGCAGGGAAATGATGAGCATTGCTTGCTCTTACTCATATTTGTGGTGTCAATTTATTAACATGAGCCTTCCATAGTGAGCAATGCAATGAAAGGCAATCTTTACAATGATTTCAATTAACTCTGTATGACTTGGTCTTCAGGACCTCATCATATATACATTAATTAAAATATTTAAATCTTTATGCCACAGAATTGGTTAATTTCATTTTAATTTTAATGTCTTTTAAAATTCCTTATGTCAAAGATTTAGATTCCATGAGTCAATTATAACATTAATGGAAATAAGCTCATAGGAGTGGTAAGATAACTCAGTCGATAAGCCACAACCCCTGAGGTTCTCAACCTGTGGGTCACAATCCTTTTGTTGTTGAATGCATCAGATATCCTGCATATCAGATATTTACATTATGTTTCATAGCAGTAGCAAAGTCGCAGTATGAAGTAGCAACAAAAATAATTTTATGACTGTTGGGGTCACCACACCATGAGGAACGGTACTAAAGGGTCACAGCATTTAGCAGACTGATAACCACTGAGACTTTGTGTGTAAAAGGCCAAAGGGATGTGACAATCTACCTCTAATCCTAGGATCTGTCCTTTTTTAACCATCTTATTCTCTGTGGAATTTCCATCATGATCATTTTAACAAAGATACCTCAGAATCTTAAGGCAAAGGAGGGGGCTACATGCTTCCTTTCCATAGATATACATTATAATTGTGTTTTTCTTCTAAACTCCTCAATGGTGCCATTTTACATTTCCTGCCCTCTTCATCCTCTAGGCCTCTTATAATTCAGACAGTGATTCTCAGCATTCATAATGCTGTGATCCTTCCTTTCATTGCTGCATAATAACTATAGTTTTGGTACTACTGAATCATAATGTAAATATCTAACATACAGGATATCCAACATACAACTCCAAAGGGGTATCAATCCACAGTTTGAGAACCATTGTTCTCAAAGAACCAAAATAATTCCTTCCATTGGTGAATTCCAAGTCATTCTGCCCCTTCAGTTTTACAATTCTTACTCTTATACATGTGGCAATGTTTTGCCCACTATTGACCAATTCTTTGTACTCCACTTAACATTTCTCTGAGTTATGGTAGATACTATTTATCAAAGCTCTACAGAACGTTTTCTTTTTGGGTAGGAGTGACTCAACTGTGCTATGAATTTCGATACCCATTGATGCTTATGTCTCTTTTCTTTTTAGGATTAACATCTCCTGGTATTGAGTGATTGCACAAAGCCCATATAAACAGCCTCAAATCTTCCCAGGTACCAACAAATGTAATTATATTCAAGCAGAGGCCTTTGACCCTTTTAGTGAGTGTTTCAGAACCTGTAGAATTAAATTTAGTTACTTGCATGTTTTAACTGAGCCACTTAGAGGCTTCACCATAATCTTTGAATCCCATTGCAATACAGAAGTTGCAACAAGCTGAAAATTATAGTAGACTTGCAAATTAGAATTAGGGTAGCTCACTGTCAATCTACTAGAACTATATATCACCTTCATAAAGTCTCACAGTAATCCATGGCATGAAAGCTTTCTCAAAAATTAAACATCATTAGGAAGAATGAAAAAGGATGTATTGGTGATGAATACCACCAATTCGAAATTTCACCTATAAAACAAACAACCATAGTTTCTATGTCATGTCTATATTAATAGCACTCTAAACAGAGCTTAACTCATCTCCCCCTCGATGCTGTCTTGAACCTTCAGCTTCCTGTGGTACTTGGTGTTGAGCATGCTCAGTGCCTGCCCCTCACCCATCTATCCTCTTATTTTGCCTTTCTCTCTGTCCAGGATATTACAGGAGCCACAACCCTCCAAGTGTAAAACCCAGAAGCACTTACTAATTTGTTCCATCACTCTGTACCCGTACCTCTCATTTGCTACCATGTCATTTAGTATTTACGTTGGTAGAACTATTTCTTCTGCTGTATCTCAGCATAAGCCTTTGTTAGACATTCAAATTATTTCCTATTTCCTTATTTTTCCTTTGTCTACTTCTAGTTTTTCTTATATAGGGCTGCCACCAAATTATTGCCTTTTTTACATGGGTGAAAATTTACCTTCCTGTAAATGATATTTAATATTTATTATTATACAAAATACATTTTTAGGATTTTTTAATCCTTATAATCTCTTTTTAAATCCTATATTTCAGTAGAAATACTTCATTCCATGTAAATTGGATGCCCCTATTATGATCTTTGCAATTTGCCTTTCTCTGCAAAGTTTCCAGCCTGTGAAGTTTAATACTTTAAGTTGTTTATAGAAATTTTATATAAAATTCAAAAGTTATTTCTTAATCCAGCTTCCAGGGAATAGTAGGACTAAACACATCCATTCATGACTTCTAAATAATTTCTTATTTTCCTTCATATTCTTTGAGACATCCTTTTTTCCCATACTCAAATGTAAGTTAGGACTGGAGGTTGCATCTTCTACCTATATAATTACTGTAAGATTTAACATCCTTTTATGAAGGATGCTATTTAACTGCTGTTGTGTAAATTCATACTAATGTACTGTCAGCACTGTAAGCTCATATATGTCTTTTCCCACTTACTCTACTTTTGAGGAAATAAGTCAATTACATGAAAAGGAATGTAACAAAGTTTAACACATCATTCCTTCTCATTACTCCTTGTAATGTCTAAAGTGGGCTTGGTCCTGGAGGAATCCTGACTACTAGTAGACTACTCAATGCACAAAGATACAAAGAAAAGAAAGACTCTGTTGTGAACCAATGCAAATGAAGTGATAGTTTTAATGAATTCACACAGAAAGTCCAGAATGAAGACAATCATTCTGTAAAAGAATTATGGCTTTAAATTTTAATTATATTACCTGAAAACTCTGGCAACAAATACACGATGCATTAGCTGCCTCCATAAGGACAAAATGATGCAAAGGAAAATCTGGGATGGGAGAAAGCAGGTGCTCCTGTTTCTAAAGTGCTCCATGTACTGAAGTAACTGGATGTGCCTCTGAGGCTGGTGCCTTGCTAAGTTAAAGTGTTCAACTCTAAAGTTTAAAGTGGCCCCCTCCTCTTCACATGTTCACCTGCCCTCCAGAATGCAGCTAAGTAAATCAAATCGTGTAACTTCTAGGCTTCAGATATTTTAATGGATCCCTTATGCACTTGAAAAGGAATCCCAAAGTCTTCACAATGGCCTTAAGTGCTCTGGCTTCTGTTTGCATCTTGAGGATATGAGGAAACCATCCTGTCTCCACCGTTCTTCAGTAATATTACCCATCTCCCTCTAACCTCCTAGTACCTCTAAATCACTTCTCATCTTAAGATACCTTCAATTCACCTGGACTACTCGTGTGTGTGTGTGTGTGTGTGTGTGTGTGTGTGTGTGTGTGTGTGTGTGTGTAGATGGGGGCGCTGTTGACTCTTTAAATAGATAAGCCACTACTATCCTGAAGATAATAGCTCAAATTCCAGCTCTTCAGAGGGTGTGATTTCCACATAGCAACCTATTGACTTCATATTATAGTCTGTACTGCCTCCTGCATATTGTATATCTTCTGTAACATAATTGCCAATATGGCCAGGGCTATCTGGCTTCCTCATTTTCCAGGGACTACATAGTATCAATTACATAGAAGGTAGGTCTATCACAAGCGCCTACAGAAATTAGTGAATTAATAAAAAGTGTCACTGGGGAAAACAAGGATTTGTGAACCCTCAAAGTAGTCTATCAATTCTTCTGTGTTATAAAGAGAATATAAAATTTACTGTAAATTGGTTGAAGTTATATTTGTTTGGATAAGACAATCTGAGTGCTATATGGATAGAACAGGGAAAAAGAGAAGAGCAGCTTAATTAAGCAGTGGTCCAGTTCAGTGGAACACATGTTGAATGATGGTATGCCAAAAGTTACTCTTTTACTGCTTTGGGAAAGTAAATAAACACCAGAGTATTCACCTCAACTCCCCTACAAAAATAGTAGAAAGAATCTGGTTGATGCGGAACAGGGAAAGACGAATGTTTCAAAACAAAAATTGGAGATCTGTTGAAACCGCTTTTTGGGAAGTTTTGGTTTGAGGAATGTTACAGAAATAGGGATGCAGTGATCCATGATAAGTGCCCATACAGGTGACACTGAATGAAGCCTCTTAAATTCACTTGCCAAGAGAAAGCAGACTCCAGAGTTTTACCAAATAAGCAGATTCTAGAGTTCTTTCTTAAAAATTCAGAGTCAGACACACTCTGTAAATTCCCCTGGTGATGCCTGTCACCGTGAAATGTGAGAAATATTGTCATGAAATATATTTCTATGACAAAGATCATATCACATAGGAATGAAAAATTTAGAAATGTACAGAGACGGGGCGGGAAGTTTAAAAAGGGGAGGAATTTGCTCATGAAGTTCAGACAGACACTTCCTCTAAAAATGACTAGAAGCAATGAAGTGGGTAAGAGCAGGAGGCTGCCCCCATATCTCCAAAATACATAATAATTTTAAAACATTTCAATCAAGAATATTTTAAGAACACTGAAAATTAAAGGACAAAATGAGTTCATTCAGTTTTGAAAAAAATAATATAATCACTGTCAAACAGCAGACACTCTTATTTCTAAAGAAAACAATATTGAAATCCTTGAGTGGCAATGAAGATGGTTGACAATGACTTTGTATGGACTGGACTCCCAAGATAAATACCTTTGTAACAATAAATAATCATAGAATTCCTCCAGTTTTATATTCAATAAACTAAAATCAATCATGCTTTGTAGAAAAATATCTATCTTTTCCCCAGAATTAAATGTTTTGTGACTAAATATTTGGAAATTATTTAGGTAGTTGATGCTGTATTAGCAAAAAGTAATATAACATAAAAATCTATTTAGAAAGTCTGATAAATGTTGGATTCTAGTATATCCCGAAATTCTGTAATACAATGTAGGACTATTTTATCCACAAAATTGGGGTTAAACATCTCTAGATCATATAGTATAATTTATCTTTATATTGATAAGTTCATCCAATAGAAGGTTTAAATGTCTTCTTAGGAGATGAAGAGAGCTGAAGAGTAGTTTTTCTCTGCTACAGTTACAACTGAGCAAAGATCAAAAGAAATGGTTTCAAGGTGTAAAATGAGGACCATATGCTTTGGCTAGGAAAGGTCTATAATCCAGCCAGTTGTCAAACTGTCAGGTAGATTTTCACAGAGTCTGTGTTATCTCTCTCCTTGTGAAGTTTGGGACAGAGCTGAATCTTGGTCGAATAAATTATGGTAAATTTCTTCTAAAGGTACATCAATAAATTCTCTTGTAGTATCTGTTAAATGTTATATGAAACTAATAAACCATCATTCTTATGTAATGACATTAAAAGCATGATTTAGATTTATCTTCTTTTATGAAAATAACTCTTATAAATCCTGATCATGTATATTCACTATACTCAACTCAAAGTGGATTAAAGATGTATCATAAGATCTAAACTATAAAATATATATCTAAAAAACACTACTATATTGGTCTTAGAAATAACTTTCAGATATAGCCACCAAAGCAAAACCAACAAGTGGAAAAAAATAAGTATGATTACAAAAAATCAAAAAATCTTGCACAACAAGGAAATCTTTCAAGAATATGAAAAGAGAAGCTACAGAATAGAGAAATCTCTACATACCATACATATAATAGTAGGTTAATATCCAAAGTGTATAAACAACTCATGTGCTAACAACAAACACCCAACAAATGATATAATAACACACAGGCAAAAGACTTGCACAGACTACGTATATAAAAGAACCTGAAAAAGTTGTAACTGATGTGTAAACCATTCACCTACCATTGGGTCATGCAAACAAAAACCACCGTAAAATCACCTGCTATCTGGTAAGGTGGATATAATTTAAAATACAATATATTTTAAGAGATATGGAAAATTTGAATAAAAAGTAATACTATTGGTGGTTATTCAAATTCATGCATCATGGAATTTCCTCAAAAAATTAAAGGTCGATGTAAAGTATTAGCCAGTACTTCCAATTCTGGGTGGATAGCCAGAGGAATAAATTAATCATCTTTCAAAAATATCTTCCCTATTGCAGCAGCAGTCTTGAGGTAAAATAACATAAATGCCAGCAATAAATGATGAAGAAAGCATGACATCTCATGCATGTTCTTAGTATGTATCAATATATTTACCATTTATGACAATGGAAATGAAACTCGAGACATAATTTTAAGTGAAATAATCCACAAATGAATAAGGAACCATGCTAGGAAGTCACATGCTGAATCTAAAACTAGTTCAACAGAGAAAATAGAGTTTACCCTGAATCAGAGTTGAGAAAAGTTGGAAGATTATAATCAAAAGAAATACACTTGCAACATGAGACAAAAAAGCTGCAAGACTTCATGCACTTTATGATGATTGTGGAAAATAGTATATAAGAATTAGGATGGTGGCCTAGAAAGATCTTAAAGTGTGTCATTGTAAAGTTAACTAAAGGATCTTAAAGTTAAACATCTAAAATGATGAAGCATTGCCTAGTTTGATCATGCTAATCATTTTATAATACATGTCTATAAAACCACATTAAAGATTTGAATATGTTGAATTAAAAATTTAGCACACATACATGTGTACATGGGCCCTCATTTCCCCTTTGGCTTTATTTTCTAAAATGCTGTAAATAGTGCTTGTATTTTAAATATTAATTGTTTCTTCATTGTAGATTTAGGGACATTATTTTAATTTCTTAAAATATTTCATCAATTATTTACATGAAAATTTGGTCAAACCTCATAATTAACTGAACCTTGTGTATTACATATTCTCTCTCTCTCTTGCTCTCTCTCTCTCTCTTTCTCTCTCTCCCTCTCTCTCTCTCTCTCTCTCTCTCACACACACACACACACACACACACACACACACACACACACACACACATTTAATCATACACTCTTACTGTGGCTGATCTTCTGGTTTGTTTTGTGTTGTTGTTGTTGGTTTTTTGTTTGCTTGTTTTCAAAGTCTAGTGTAACTCAGTCTTGCTTGCTCTCATTATGTGTCTGAGAATGACCTTGGTTTCCTCCACCTCTCAAAGGCTGGATTTACAGGTGTGCACCATCAGATTTTGCTCAACTACTGGAAAATATCTTTAAGCAAACAGCTCACCACCACCACCCCTCTTTTCCTTAAACAATGAAGAGTAAAATAAGCCATGTGTTTGGTTTTCATATTTTCCAGACTTAAGCTTGAAGATATGGAAACTTCTAGCTAAGAAAATACTAGTATTTTCATCATTATTCTAAGTCACATGAGAATTCCTCCCCAAGTTGAGGAAAGACAAGCAAACAGTATTACTCCAGTTCCGAGAACTACAGTTTCTAAAAACACCATTGAATGGGGAGTGGGGAATATGCGTCATGAAGGAAGTCCAGCATGCATATCCAATGTGTCACCTTGCTGCTGCACTTGTGATGATCTTCAGGCTTCCTGGATTCCGGATGAGCTTGTCCAGTATGCTGACGATCTGCTCAAACTTGGGTCTGTTGTTCCTGTCTTTCTGCCAGCAGTCCAGCATCAGCTGATACAAGGCAGCTGGGCAGTCCATGGGAGGTGGGAGGCGGTAGCCCTCATCCACTGCTTTAATTACCTATGTGAGAAACAGAGTTTCCGGGGACAGAAGGCACGATATTTACTGGACTTTTTCATTTTCAGTGGTAGGATCATTTTAAAGTTCAATAAGACAATCTTTTTTTAAAATGCCCAAGAAGATAATAGCTGGCAGTATGCATAGCAAATTTTCATGCCTGAAATTACTATGTAAAGGAGAATTAAAGTAGAGATAGTTGTGTGTGTGTAAAGATCTTGGGCAAATCAAGGGAAAAATTAATGTTCCATAGTATATGAAGTTTGTTGCTACTAAAAATGATTATTTATTATACAGATTATTATATAAGTCCTGTATTGATTCAGGAAAAATAAATTAGAATGTAGATTCTAGCCATAGTACAGTTCAGAACTTTGTAAACCAGAGAAGTTCTCTTTTGTAAACTCCTATGGGCGGTGCCTTGTTGTTTAAAATACACAAAGGAGTAATTTTAATAACTTAAATCATAAACATCTGGAAGACTTCTTATCATTCAAAGTCCTTTCTTATCAATGACTGAGTTTCTGAATCATCCATACTGGGGGATAGAATTCTGAAAATTTATTCATAACAAGTTCCTAGGCCAACCTGAAGTTGCTGCTTCAAGTACTATGCTTCTATATGACATCAATTTGGAGAAAATACATGAAAAACTTAATGTGATTTTCTTGTATTTATTGAATTTAAAAATACTTAACATATTTGATAAAGTACATTATAGATACATATTATCTATATGCCAAAATATAGTAGAGGAAATCTCATAAGCAGTGACTTGAAATGGGCCAGCATCATCTCAGTTTGCTTTCTTAGGTTTGGGTTCACGCTCAACATTTCTGGTAAGCTTAAAGAAATATGCTATTCCAATATGCCAATAGTATCTTTTTCCTAAATGGTAGCAACATTTGATAAATGCAAACAAAATTCCTTTTTAAAAAAATCCTTCATGTTATAGGTATAACAGAATGTCAAGATTGTTTTTGCCTGCCTCCCTGAATTTTTGTGATTAAATTCATGTGCAAGCTTAGAGTATTATTAGGAACAATATGGTAGAGATTATTAGTTTTGTCTTTTTGGAATGAATACTAAATTTAAATAAGGAAAATACTGGAGCAGTTGTAAAAATTTAATCAAGAAATGATGGCAGGCATATCTTAATGTTAAGTAGAAAAAATTTTAGCTAAATATTGTTAATACTCTATGATGTGCCTGTACACACATAAACACACATTATTTTATTACATTCTTATTAGAATTTTATTCCTTAAATCTCTGCTTGAGGGAAACAAGTAAAGCTATAAAAACAACTTAATTAATACCCTTGCAAGATGCAAGACTAGTTTATTTTTTACATGTAAATATTCAGCTTCCATGTCACCAAGTAGGCACTACCTGGCTTCATTATGCTCCACTTCCTTGCACAGCTTGACGTTTTAATCTCAACCCATAACTCAAAAACTACAAGCACACTTACATCCTGATTGGACATCTCCCAATATGGTCTTTCTCCATAAGACATTACTTCCCAGAGAACAATCCCATAACTCCACACATCGCTGGCTGATGTGAACTTGCGATAGGCAATTGCTTCTGGTGATGTCCACCGTATTGGTATCTTCCCTCCCTTGGGATAGAAAAGTCACATGCACAGTGAGTAAATAATATAATATGTGGGCATTTTGCAAGCCCTGATGGAAGATCTCTTTAGAACAAAATTTATCCCTAAATATAACGGTAGAACACTGAAACCATGAAAAAATTATGTTGCCTAATGTCTACAGCTAAAGTCATCCACTTAGAATTGAAAGAAATCACAAATCAACTTTTACTGATTTACCAAGAAATGTTAGTTCAGAAAAATATTCTGGTGGAGGTTGCTAATAATTCAACTTTCTATCATTGGCAGAATGTTTATATATGCATCCACAAAAGACAATGTATCTGGTCCTTGATAGAGTGGTCCATAAGCATCCTGTCTTTTCTGTCATTCAGCTAACTTCCCGTAGGTAACTAGTTAGCATACCTGTAATCTTACTTAAATTCCATAGGTGAGGAAACAATGGAAAGTTCACTATTGGCTACAAAGTACCACTAAAATTTAGCAATTTTTCCTGTCATTGCTAACTAAAGCAGACTAAAAACAGTTTTTAATTTCCCCCTTTCCATGTGTTACTATAGCACATCTCTCTGCCTTTAAATGAACACAGAAAAATTGATGTTGAACATATTTAATTAAAAACACAAACTGCAGAAAAGGATTAAACCTAATAAAATTACTGCGGAATTAAGAGGAAAAAAAGAGTATATCTTTACAAATTGTTCAATTCCAGCCTTGTAGCTTCAAAATCTTTTTGTTCACCACTAGTACAAAGATGAAGTAGAACTAGTATAATGAACTAGTAAAATGTCCATTGACATAAATAAAATAAAATACAGTGTTCCCACGCTATCATTTGAAATCACAAGCCCATGAAAGCTGAATATGCAATAAAAGCAAAGGTTATGAGCATAGCACATGTGGGTCCATGCCGACCACACAGAATATTGCTTATATTTAGATTCATTGTCTTGGCAAGAGATCAGGCATCAAGAAAAGCTTACTTATCTTAGTTGAATTCCCTTTCTCCTATGCTCATGCTGCTTTCAATTCACACTGTTGTCTTTTTCTCTGGAGACCTTCTCCCCATTCAGTTTTCTGTCACTAGACCCTCCCTCAAGTGTTTCAAAATTGCACGTTATTATTGTCTACACCTAACCATGCAGAACGTCAACCTTTGGCCGATCTGCGGTCCAGCACCTACTGGCCAACCATTTGCCTTCAGTCCTCTATTTTACACTCTCCTCCTTTCTTGGTAGCTATCATTCCATATTAGTTTGTATGAGAAGAGCTTTATTGGAGTATATATGAACCACATAGCATAGCAGTCCCCAGACCCATTAATGTAGATGAAAATGGTAGGATTTTATTATTTCCGGAGAATAATATTCCATTGTGCACCAATGTTGCCTTTCTTTTTTCCTGAATTCCATGATGTACCTATGCTTGGTGAGACTTGAGAGCATGGCTGTCTTCTCATTCTTATTCCTTACACATGCAGGGTAACCTTAAAACCTGGTTCTCTAAAAGACTGCTCTTGCCATTTCAGACCACATATTCCAGTGTCAGGGACTCTGCATTCTGAGATGCTTTTAATCCTTTTGAGTGTAAATGATATTAGTGATCCCCAATTATGAGACACAGACATAGCTCCAGACAGTAGCAAATATCCACTGGGGAACAGCATCATCCTCATGTGAGAGCTGCTGCTTCAGATGGTTCATGTTAATTGTTGATGAGCTAAGGAAAAAGTCAGATGAATTCCAGAACCAGCGCTTTAATATGAACTGGTTGACTCACACTCCCTGCCTCACAGGCTGACTTTTCTGGGATGCAACTTCATTAAGTAAAGCAAAGGTACAGTTGAAAAGAGCTATTTTAATCCCTAGAGTTTGTTAACGTATTGATATCCTTTCTGGAATTCTCTTTAATTTGAATCATTCCTTCATCATTTTTCTCTGTCCTGGCCTTTTCCCATTCTTGTTTTCTTTAGGAGAATTTATTTTGTATTTTCTGTGCATCTTAAATTAACCTAATAGTTTAAGCATCATTTTCCTTCTCAGGTGGAGCTTGTTGGTGGCCTAACTTCAGTAGAAGCACTGACTCTGGAACCAGATTGTTCTCATCTGTCTGCCGATGCCTGCATGACAAGGGCATGGAAAAGTCTTAAAGAAATGTGGCTAAAAGAAGGCATGCCTCAGAAACTCTAATAATTGTCATAATGTACAATGCAGTCTTTTTTTTTGGTTGAGTAACTGCAGGGTTGAATTGAATGCATGAAAGACAGACTCACTATAATTCTTACAAACAATTAATTTCAAAACATATACATCATTCTACTCATGATTAACACAAAGCTTGTTTCTTCTTCATCAAACCACCTCAACAGTTCATCTCAGAAATTTTAAGGTTCCTATTTTGTTTTGAAATTGATTTAGAGTTTATTAATACATATATTAAATATGTGTAAGTAGTTTTTTAATAACTTTCAAACACAGGCTTCAATGAGGTTTGAAAAAGTTGGATCTGATGAGACACTTTGCTGTCATTATTACTTGGCACATGTGAAATCAAGGCAACTTTATTGCAAATTTATGTACTTAAACTTGGAACTCATTTCATAATTTACATCTTCTTGGTAAGTTACCACCCAGTTTTCAGAATATTTTAAAAGTACAATTAGTTATACAAATAATTTATGATGATGCATTTCCCCATATTTAAGAGGTTTTTAACTAAGCATTTATTTGAATGTCTTCTATGTCCACATTTAAACTCCTCAGATATTTATGCATTTGAGGAAAGTTCCTAGTTGACTGGAGCAAACCCAGAATCACAGCATATGGACTATATCTAAAATGTCAGTTTCAGAGGAATCTCCAGCACACTCTGGAGTTAATGCTTGCTTACCATCTCCGAAGTATCAAACCTAGTCATGTCTAGTCAGCATCTGTCAATGTGAAACTCTAAGAATTGGCAGTGTCAGGGAATATTCTGTTATTTGTCCCACTTGGATACTTCACGTTAGCAGGAATAATAGTGTTGTTTTCTGGGACCCATACTGATCCTCCTGTTTAATTTTGCCAAGTTGCTTGACATTTCTGAAGTTATTTTGCCATACATAAACCGAGGGCCATGGGGAACATAAAACTTAACTATATTCTGTTTACCTTCTCTAACAGCCTAACAGCTTGACTAGCTTATAAACCTTAGATCTTCAGCCTTCAAATTTCTGTGTTAATGCATGTGAACAACATAGATGCTAACATTTACATTTAAGCTCTTTAAGAGAGATTACATTCATACTAAACTCTGTATCTGCTTGAGCATGTAACTTATGTTACTTCCATACAATTTAAAGATTATTTAAAGGGGATAAGGAGAGAGCTTTATTATCTCTCCATCCCTCTCTCTTCCTCTCTCTCTCTCTCTCTCTCTCTCTCTCTCTCTCTCTCTCTCTCTCTCTCCCTCCCTCCCTCCCTCTCACTCTCCCTCCCATCCTCCCCCTATCTCTCTCTCTCTATGTGGTGTGTTTGTTTGTTTTATTTATTTTTTGAAACTTACTGGAACTAGCTCTGTAGACCAGGCTGGCTTTGAACTCACAGAGATATGCCTGCATCTGCCTCCAGAGTACTGCGATTACAGGCACGTGCCACCATAGGCGGTGAATAAAATGTTTTAAATACACATGGTTTGTGTTCAATGAAGTAATGTTTAACTGCTATCTTCCAATCTAGTATTACCAACAGGAGTTTAAAACATCTCTCAAGGCTCTAAAATAAAATAGTGAACTGTTCCTAAAAGTTCTAAAAAGTCAAAATTTTAGGAATTCATAATTTAAATTTGATAGCTTTCATAAGACCAGGGTTCCCACCCTTGCTATTGTTACATGCAATTCTTCAATACAGTTCCTCATGTGGTGGTGACCCCCAAATATAAAATTATTTCATTGTTACTTCATATCTATTATTTTTCTACTGTTATGAATCATAATTTAAGCACATGATATGCAGGGCGTCTGATATGCCACCACGGTAAAAGGGTCATTCTACAACAAAGAGGTCACAACCTACAGGTTGAGAATTACTGTGTAAGGCATTTGGCCAAATTTTAATTATTATGTGCCCCCCCATCAGGAGCTCATTTAATGTCAGTTCATTTGCTGCATGTGGGTGGCCTCTGGTTTGACTTCTAAAGTATAATGGCTCAAATACCTAAGTGCTAAAGTGTGCTAACTTTGTAAACCTCTACTAACTTTTTTAACCTCTGTTTGTGAAAATAACTCCCTTCTGATTTAAGAACCATACCGAGGATTCTTATTTCATACCTTTTGCCCGTCAGCTTTGTCAGATTGTATTTCAAATGACGAAGTACTTAAGAGGGTTAATGTGATTCAACCCAGAGTGATTGAGTGTCAGATCTGTAGACAAATATTAACCTCTTAGGTTGAAAGCAGAGCAACAGAAATAAATCATTTTGCTAAAGGTCTTAGCACCTATCTGTTATCATGAACTCAGCTCCACTCACTATAGTAGAAAGCAAGGCACAATCCAAGGAGAAGCACATCCCAGGGGAAGCATCTATTCTAATCCTAAGTAGCTCCAAACTAAGGCCACTGAGAGAACAGTTTCAGCAGATGTTGTTTGCCATGAGAGATCAGACAAATGGTTCTAAAGTAGCAGAAGCCCACCCTTGAACTCGAGATTTTTTCAACGTATTAAATGATTAAGAATTTATTAATAGACAGGAAAGTACTCATATTCAAACAATTCTGAGGATGCAAAAACTGTAACACAAATAAGCAATGTTTATGACCCTTCTAGATGCTCACAAAACAGCATAAAAGTTAGCTATAATGATGGGAAATGGGTTCTATAAGACAAAATAAAACCTGAAGAATACCATAAACTAGGGTCTAATATTTAAAATATATAAAGAGCTTGAGAAACTTGACATCAAGAAAATTAATAACCCAATTACAGGCTTGTCAAACTGGAAGGCTGCATGTACAAGAATTCAAATAGACCCATACTTATTACCCCACACAAAACTCAATTCCAAATGGATCAAAGATATCAACATAAAACCTGATACACTGAAATTGCCAGAAGAGAAATTGGGAAATAAAGTTGAGCTCACTGGTGCAGGAAAAGACTTTCCACTGAACACTGTGAGCACAGGTACTAAGATCAAAATTTAATGAATGGGACCTCATGAAAATGAAAAGCTTCTGCATGGCTAAGTACACTGTCATTCAGATACACTGGTATCCTACAGAATATAAAGAAATTTTTATCATCTACAAATCCAACAGAGGGTTAATAACCAAAATACAAAATGAATTCAAAACACTAGATACCAAAAAAGCAAAGAGCCCAATTAAACATGGTGTGCAGTTCTAAACAGAATTCTCAAAATAGAAACTCACATAGCTGAGAAACACTTAAAGAAATATTCACCACCTTTAGCGGGAAATACAAATCGAAACTATTGTGAGACTTCATCATACACCTGAAAGAAAGTCCAAGATCAATATAACAAGTGACATCTCATGCTTATGAGTATGTGGATTATCCATTGTTGGTGGGAGTGCAAACTTATACAAGCCCTATGGAAATCATTTTGTGGACCTTATTAAGACAAGGACAGCTCTTGCCTAAGATCTGGCTATATCACTCTCAGCATATGCCTAAAGGATACTTTATCCTACCAAATGGACACTTGTTCAACCATGTTCATTGCAGCCTTTTCAAAATATCCAGAAACTAGAAACAATGTAGATATCTCTCAACAGAAAAATGGATAAAGAAAATATGGTACATTTACAAAAGGTAGTATTACTCAGCTGTTAAAAAATAACATCATGAAATTTGTAGTCAAATAACTGAACAAAAAAAGTATCCTGAGTGAGGAAACCCAGACCCAGAAAGACAAATACGGTATATGTATTTGCTTGTATGTGATTATTAGCAATAAAATAAATGATAGCCAAGCTATGATCCATAGAAACACAGAGGGTAGGTATAGACTAAGGGAACAAATCTCATTAGAAAAAGAAAATTATATAGAGATACAAACGGCATTTTAGGCATGGTGAGATTACAAAGTAACACTTGTCCCCTCTGCTGGAAGAGCGGCAAAGAGATAAAAAACAATGAGCTACTCTATTAATGTAAATGTTCTTCCTTCATTTCTATGTGACTGCAAACTTATAAGATCAGATCTTGGCTCTGCCATCTCAAGTTTCTTAAGCTCCAGTACTCTGTCTGCAATAAAATAACCACTAATTTACTGCACAAATCTGTGAATCATACATTTTATAGAAAATTAATCCCTGCAGGGACCATGGTTTTCCCCTTCAAAATTAGAGCTATGATTTTCCATCACATCAATTCAGACAAATTTGTATTTCCCAGGCTAATATGATCATGATATCCATCTGTCTAAAATGAAAGGTAAGAATGTTTGTGGTGACTTATCAAATTTATTACAACATTGATAAAATATATCAACAAATCATTTAGACTTTCTATGAGTAAGTAGCTTAATTTTGTTGTTACATACAAGACTTGTTATGCCTAATATAAGAGAATGGGAAATAATTTGGAACTTCTATTTTTTGATTAGTATGAAAGTTTATTGTTAGCATACATAGAACATTGATTAGATATTTTGTTCTTACACTTTTCATTCGTGTGTAAATGAAGTATAGTGTATGTTATTATCTATCTAATATGTATTGTGTCACTTTTGATGTTAACAGTTTTTGGTTGAGAAACCTTCAAGAACAAAAAGTTAGGCTTACATCCTTCAAAATGGAGGCACTGTGAACAAGACAAGGCCACTTAACTTTTTAGCATTAGGCACCATTTTTACTGATTTAAAATGTGAAGTTATATAGTACCAAGATATCCATGATCAATGACGTCAGTAGAGTCACAGATGTAAAAGCTACAGAATATAAAATTTTCTTAATGACCAAATATAGGATGCTCTTAACTATCCTTGAAATTTTATTGACTGTGCTTAGTATGCGACGTCAGGATGGAGCAAAGAGAAAATGATGTCACACTGGAAGATAGACCAAAAAAATTCAAATGGCTATCCCAAGTTTCCTGAAACAATTCATGCAATCATTACAAGACAAAGATGGTTGAGATTGTCAAAAGGAATAGGTTACCTGAGTGCATGGTATATAATTAGGAAAAAGTCTACCCTTTCTCTAGTGGGGACCATGTATGTAACAGCTGATTTACAACTGGTATATTGGAATTGTGGATTCTACTTCAACATGATAGTGAAAATATTCATTGGCATAGAATCATGCTGACATGCATATTTACAAAATGTTAAACTAAAAAAGATCATACAAGCCAGGTGGTAGTGGCACACACCTTTAATCCCAGCACTTGGGAGGCAGAGGCAGGCAGATATCTCTTAGTTCCAGGCCAGCCTGGTCTACAAGAGCTAATTTCAGCACAGCCTCCAAAGCCACAGAGAAACCATGTCTGGAAAAACAAACGAAATCATATAAAAAGAAATATTAAAACTTATTCAGTGGCACAAAGTTCTCACCAATAGCTTCATGGCTCTTTTATTTTATTTTTTACTTACTGTTTTCACGCGTGTGTATAATTAATTGTGTGTATATGTATACTTATATGTATTTGTGTGTATGTATGTATGTGGGTATGCATGTGTGCATATATGTGTGGAGAAAGAGAGCAAGAGGTGAAGAGAGAGAGAGAGAGAGAGAGAGAGAGAGAGAGAGAGAGAGAGAGAGAGAGATCAGAAGCCACATATCATATACCATGGATTGTCCATGTGTTTGGAGGTCAGAATACAACTTCTATAATTAGCTTCTTGCCTTCTGACATGGTTCATTTAAAGCCATAGTTATGTGATAGAACAGGCTGAAATGAAGAAGACAGGACATATCGTAATTATATTGTTAAAGTAAAATGTAGAAAAAATGGAAAGAGGGAATTCTTTGTTGTTTGTTACTCAACAACAGAATTATTTTTCAAGATTTATACTTGTGGGGCTGCGTGTTCCAATCCCACTGACCAAGTGAATTCAGTATGATTTGTGAAGGTATAGACTGCAGCTGCAGTTATACTTCACAAACAGCTCTTTAAAACATATCATATTGCATAAAACTACATTATAATTTAGAATGACTACTGAAATATTTATTTAGTTTTGAAGGTACTTTTCCTGATAAAGCACCTGTAGCTATTGTCTGAAAAGAGTCCTTCAGGCATCTGTAGGGATGCCAAGAGCCATTTAGGGAGTCTATGAGCTTTAAACTATTTTCACAATAACCCTAAAACTTTATAGTCTTTTCACTTGCAACATCCCAAGAGTTTGAAGTGGGATTTTTACGGAGAGTCCAGAAAGCATAACATTGTAAAATGTGCAGCGTCAACATTTGCAATTTTTGCATAATTTAGGAGTGAAAGATGGAGAGAAATAACTGGATGTGGGTACTGAAAACAGCTGATTTCTGCATAAAATACTTATAAAAGTAGAATCAGACACACACGCACACACACACAAACATAAACACACACAGAAACTTGTCATGACATTTGAAAACATGAGGGGAGAGCATTATGTACCTTAGACCACAGAAAAGAGCAGTAATGGAGATATAGGCAATATGTTTAGAGAGCAGGCATATTTGCATCTCCATAAATGCTCTGCCCAAAGATTTTTACATTTTATTTATTTATTAACAAAATGATGTTTATGTGAGCCAGGTTTTTACATAAATACTCATGAATACATAGTAAATGCTCCTGCCTACTGATATGTGTACCCAGTCTCTAAGGGTCTTTAAAGTACAAAATTCACTGATAGAATTTCTGCACTACACTATCACAGGGATTCGGGGCGTGGGAGAGAAAGGAGCAGACACCCTCCGTCAACAACACTGAATCAAATATGGCTTGTGATTTCTTTGTTTGGTTTTTCTGTACCTAAAGGTGACAGCATACAGAAAGGCATTGGCAAAGAGTCAATGCATTGAAATACTGAATGCTAATTCCTGAACTGTAAAAAATACAGGCACAATGCAGAATGTGGTGTTACTTAAGTAAGTGTGGTGTCATGTTTAAAGTGGGATCGTCAGATTTATACAAAATATGTGCCTCTTGAAGTTTTTATTTTTTTTGTTTTTGGGAAAGACAATTATCAATGAATATTAAGCCAAAAATGATGTAGAATTTAAGCTTGATAGAACTGTTTTGTTTTAAAAACTAAATGAATAAACTTTATCATGTATATTATGTATTTTATGTGGCATCAGTTTTCTTATTTGTGGTTATAACCTTTTTATCTCATTCAAGTATATTTCCCTAATTCTATTGCCTAAATAATATTTTATTAATGCTTCTTGACACACTGAGGTTTAAATTTCAGAAGGAGGAGCACTCTAATACTATTTGTTTAAGCAGTGATCCTCCAGTCAGTATACATTCTCTACACAACTGCTTAGAATGGCAGCTCAGCTGTTTTGGTGTGTTTACAAGAAAAAATAGCAGCCCAATGACTTTATAATCATACTCATCTTAAGAGTAAATCATAAAATTACTGTACTAAACAAAGCTTGTTATTGGAGATTAAGTCAGCAACTTCCAAATTACTGTAGACGTGCAGATGCTTCTCAGAAGGAAGCTGGGAACCCCATGGGTATTTGAGAGAGTGCCAAAGGAACACAGGGATGAACTGAAATGCTTTGAGCAACTATGTGTGGGAAGGGAATGGATAATCTTGGCTGGTGTGGTTGGCAAGGATCTTCTGCCGCTGGAATTTCAACACAATGCCATTTGCATTTTTATTCAGAAATAGTACATAAGAATATTGACAAGGCAACTCCTTCCTTTTCTACTAAAGCCAAATAAATGATCCCCAAGTGTCTTTACTCCTAACAAAGTCACAACCAGTATAGTGCAACTGATCAGAAACATGGTTGAACCTCCAGAAAGCAGATGGTCGTATTTGTAAGCCCCTGTCAGCTTCCCACTAGATCAGTCATTCCTTTGAGTATTAGGGAATCAAGAATAGAATTGGGGTCACATTTAATAATACGTGCCACAGAGAAATTAGAATCTGGTCAAGAACAAGCTTGTATTATAAATAAGATCAAGTATACATCTCCTATCAGATGTGGTTTATTAAAACTGGAAGATCTTTTTGAATAAGACAGTTGTTACAGGGACAAAAGAAGCAACAATATTTCTGGACTGTTAGATGTTTATAGTGTTTCAAACGCTTGCAAAAGATACCTTTTGAGGATGGAACAGTAGTGGGAAGAATAAAGTCCCTTCTTGGCAGGGTAAGTAAATATTTTCCTTTGCTACATATGCTTTCTCCTGGGAGGAGAGTGTAGTCAGAAATAAGATGTTGTTTTTGTACAGTCTGTACTGACTGATATTTGTGGAGAGTAGAAAAGTATCAAGAGAGACTCTTACCATTGTTTAACCACCCATGTTTCTAACTTCATCAGGTGTTCAGAGCTATAGAGTTGATGTCACTTTTATAAATGCATTCTACTAGCTACAAGGTTAAAATTTTTCATAATCTAAAAGGAATAATTTCCTTACATACAAAGAATATATTCATTAATAAAGTAAACCTGCTCCCCAGAAACATATATATAGAACATATATGCAAAGGATGAAAGAAAGCCTCAAAATGGCATTAAGAATACCCTTCCTTCAATTTATGAATCTTTGTCGAGGACATTGCCTAGTGGTAGAACCCAGAGAATTTATCAAACATGACTGTTTAGGGTCTTGTGAGTGGTAAAATGTCCATAATTTAGGCATGCGGAAACCTTGTTGTGTTGAAGAGTGGCTTATTAGCCCAGGTGTGTTATTTCAGAAATGTAATAGTTGTTTGAGGGTCAAATGCAAATCATCATTTTTTCACACAATAAATGATACTTTAATTATTGAGAGAAGACTCAAACTTTAGAAAATGTAATTGATACATGATTTTATGTTATCATTTCTACTTGTTTATACACCCAGAAATTAACAATATGGAAAACCAAGATTGTGGGAATGCCCATTACTCACTCTAGTGGTGTAAGCAGCTTCTGGGTCATCTTCAAGCACCCGAGAGAGTCCAAAGTCAGAAACTTTACACACCAAGTTACTGTTGATCAAGATGTTCCGAGCAGCAAGGTCCCGATGGACGTAGCCCATATCTGAAAGGTACTTCATACCCGATGCTATCCCACGGAGCATTCCCACTAGCTGGATGACTGTGAACTGGGCATCATGTTTCTGAAATGCATTTGCAACACAGGCTAAAATGTGTTCCTTTTACTTTACAATGTCATATGTCGACATTTTTCATTATTGATTCTATATATTTTAACTAATAGTACGTAATACTACTATGATGTTTAGACGAATGAGTGCATAGCTAACACAGAATTGATAGTGATTGCACTATCCAGTACAGTATCATATAATCTGAATTCAGTTCAAAAGTAAGAATGTCTTGATCTTTGTATGATACTCAAGATCCTTCTCAAAACCCAAGACCAAAAACAAAAACAACAAAATAAGTAGATACCATGATTATCTCAAGTTGATAGTCATTTGGTTGAAATTTTATTCGTTTCTGTTGGTTAAATGTTTAATAATCATCAAAAAATTATATATGAGAAATATGTGTTTACCTAAATTTTATGGTTTGGCATGATCCTTAGTTATTGCTAATCAGAGAAATTATGAAAGATAAAATCTTAGAGTCGCGGACAGAGAAACTTTCCAATACACTGCATTTATATAGTAATATATAGTCTTAAAGTTGTGATTTGGGACAATACAAAAGCCTTATGTATTTTTAAAAGTTCCATAATACAAACCATTCACTTTAGAATTACAAGAAAAGATGAACTTTTAGAATTTTCCCTTTGCTAAGTAATTTTGACTATTACTTGAAATTTAGACATCAAGATGCTTAGAATAGTATTAAAATGTATCTAATATTTTCTATAGCTTACTTGTCAATATGCATATTTATTTACACTACATCATATAAACACATAAACATACATATGATATTTTACTCACACGTAAGAAACTATCCAGGGAACCATTCTCCATGTATTCTGTAACGATCATCACAGGCTTACCTAAACATTCAATATTTGATAAATATATACTCGTCAGTACACTTAGTTGGCATAACATACTTATATACTACACTTCAAAACATATGATAAACATGAAACTTTCATGTCCTCCAAACATTACAAAGTTGAATTAAAAACAATTGTGACTCAAATAAAATTTTTAAAAATGTATAAGGCTAGGTTCTAGAACAAAAGCCCATAACCTACTTTATCTAAATTAAATTATTTATTATAGTGTTCAAGAGTCAGATAATATCCAACTATATATCTTTGTTCTTTTTCTTCTGAGGTATTTTTAAGAATCAAATATTTTGTCTTCAACCTCATTGTCTTAGTTTCATTCCTGTTACTCTGATAAAAATACCTTTCCAAAAGCCAACAGGGGAGAAAAGGTTAATTTTAGCTGACAGCTCTACACCACAGTGTGTTATTGTGTGGAAGTAAAGACAGCAGGTATTGCAGTAGTGAGTTATTGTCACAGATGAGAACTGAGAGATACTGAATGTATGCATGCCACTGCACGTTTTCACTTTTCAAAGATGGCAGGACCCAAACCTAAGAAATGATGCCACCAACTTTAGGCTAGGTCATCCCACATCTAGAAACATAATCGAGATAATCTCCCACAGGTCAGGTCATCCAAATAAGTTCCTCATTGAGTCTCTCTTCAGGGGAGATTCTAGACTGTGGCAGATTGACAATTAAAAGTAGTCACTACAGTGAGGACACACAGGAATTTGGTGTTCAGTTATTTGGTCTTTAGTAATTGTGGAGCAATACGTTGTTTATCAGTCTCACGTGAATCCTCCTACTTTTCCTTTCCCCCCTAATTTTTAATGTTAGTATGCCACCTGTACCTACACTTTCGTGTAACACAGTATAACTGGTCCCCTTCCAAGTCTAGAAGACCCAAGATTAATCAGAACTGAGAGGTCTTGAAAGTCCTTATACATGTAACAGGCTTTGACCAAACAACCACATCCATTTAATTGTGTGACATAGCCATAAGCTTCCCTTTGAAGCTTCTTATCTGATATGGAGATATGTTTATGTTTGTTTGTTTATTTTTAATTATACTTTCTCCCTGGTATGTTTTTCTTCATTTATATTTAATTTTGATCATTTTAAATATATTATACCTGTTTTATTTTTTCTGCCTTATGGTTTTAGTTACCTTCTTTTTATTTTTAAAACAGTCTCATATAGTTTAGGTGGGTCTTGAACCCACCATGCAGCATAGACTAGCAATGAACTTTAGATCCCATCTCCTTCCAACCTCTGAGTGTTCCTTGTATACACATCTGTCACATTTAGTAGCTCCAGTGCTAGGGATCAGGGCCCCTGGCTTCATGCATGCTGGGAAGCAGTCCATCAAATAAGCTACACTCGCAGCTCTTTTGTCATTTTGATTCTACAAACAATCTTCGTTTCTTGACACTTTCCTTTTGTTGGTCAATATTGACACTGAATCCTAAATCAGTACTATGCAGATATTTTTACAGTACTTACAGCTTGAATCTACAGTAATAATTTTAGTTAGATATACAAACATTTATGCTATGTAAAATTCTAGGTAGTTTTCACATATATAATTCTCAACAGGTAGCGGCTGACTTTCAATAAGGCATTGCTTCATTTCTAGTCTTCAGGTGCCAGGTCAATGTATCTCTGACCTAGTCATATCTGAAAAATATTTTAGTCAAAATCTTCATCATTTACGGTTTGCTGTTGTCAAATTCTGGCCAAAATTTTGTTTGATAATTCTCAAGAAGTAATGCAAGGTTTACTAGTGCCTTAGAAACACAGTTGAATCCTATGCTGCTTTCCACAGCCCTGTCCTGTCCTGATTTAAGGAATGAATGAATGAAAAGAAACCCCGCTCCTCCTAAGTCTCTCCAGATTACGATCAGGGTCTGTGCTCCTTCATTACATATTTCTGGGGAGAATAATATGCTACCAAACTTACTTCAATAGTAGTCGACCACACTGCTTCCTTTGGCTGGTTACTGCATTTGTATACCACTCATCTCTCTGCTTATCACTGATTTCCTCCGACTCTCAGCCTTATGGCCATTTCATTTCTCATTAGCATGTCTTGTAAAACATTTGACAAGGGAACTAAAAGTAGCTAGAAAGTCAAGCCATTCAATTAAGCCGTGGCCCCATGACCATTCAGAAATAAGATCAGGCTGCCTTTGGTTCTTCTAATTTAGGTATTTGTAAACACTTCAGTTAAGATAGGCAAGCCTGGAAATATGCTTTACATTAAGTTCAAAGATCCGGCAACCCAAGTGGACAGACAAAGAGCACACAAAATCACTTGGAAAGCAATATCTTAAGAGTTTCCTTTGTGATCTCAATAAATATGCTTAGAAAAAAGACTCTGGAGTAGTGGTGAGAATTTGCTGTGGCATGCAGTAAATGCAGTGGGAAAGGATCTTCAAACATCAGCTCATCTGTGCATTATGCAGCGTGCTGGTACTAAAGTTTGCACGACTCACCCTCTGTACTTTGATTAGCACACAACACAATCTGCTTCCCAAAATTGGAGGCTGTATCATTTATGAACATGAGAGACCCCAAAACATAGCTGGGGATATGCACTAGGCCCAGTCGAAAATCAATCCTACGAGTGGCAGAAAAATCCCCATCAAAAACCACCAAGGCAGATTTCACAGTGCATCTTTATTTCTGCTTTTAATTTTACTCAGTATAGAAAGAAAATGGTTGCGGGGAGGTAGTCTCTCACAGATGTACACTAACAGAATCAAGTCAGTATGGTCTAAGTCCCTTTCTCTAACTATCCACAGTAGTTCAGAGATAAGTGAAATCACTTAATCACTGTCCAATGGAAATATCGAAATATTCCAGATTCAGCCCTGGATATTACAGACCACAAGTATCCTAATCACAATTTCCACAAAAACAAGATTTGGATGCTGTAATATGTCAGTTGTAGTCATATTGTCTTTACAAATTTCTAATCTTTGTTTTTGGGTTGAGATAGTTACAATTAAATTTAATTCTAGTGGTTCAGAAATAATACCAATTTTGTTTAACACTCTAAATCGCATGTGCTGTTTGCTGGTCTGTTTGTTTCATGACAGAGCTTTGCTGTGTATCCTGGTTTGCCTGATGCTTTCTGATTGACTGGACTGGCCGGAAACTCAGGGCACTCTTGCATGAGCTTCTTGTATAGATGGTTAATAAGGAGTAATTTTGTGGCTCCTTAAGCACACTTTTATAAATGGTTATGATATACAATAAAAACCACTGTTATTAGCAGACAGTACTCTTTCAGTGATACTAAGTAATCAGAGAATATTAGAAAATGCAGAGAAGGAAATTGGAACAAATTCCAAAAAATTACTTCCTGGTATTTCTGAGACAGAAGATATGAATGATGAAAACATGAAAGATTTTCCTTTGTATATAATAAATTGATACAAATATTTTAAAAAATTAAATATGTTTAATTCTTATTGGACCATTACAAAAACATAAGGTAATATTATTATTCCATTTTAACAAGGATTCTTTTATTGAAATAACCACTGTTTTATTCACTACTGTGTGTGCTAGTAAAAGCAGAGGCCAATCCCATTTGAATTAAGTTCTAGCTCCACTGCCAAGCACCAAGCCAGTGACAATTGCAGAGGTCATGTCTGTGACTGGGGTTTGGCTAAGGATGACATCTGATTTTGCTATGTGTCTGTAGCTCCAAGAATTCCTTAACAATCACACTGGCCATCCTAATACTGAATACTTACGTTAACTGATATTAAAGTGTGAATATTTTACTTAAAAACACCGTGTATGGTAAATTTATCCTCATGCGTGCATATATGTGTGCATACCCGAAGAATCCAAACATCAATTTCACCTCTGTTATTCTATTGCTTTCTGCCTAATTTTTTTGTGACAGTCTTTTCACTGACCCCGAAACTCACTGACTCAGCTAGAATGAAATATCCGTAACCTCTGGGGATCCCTTTGTCTCTACTTTGCCTCCATTTTACCCCAAGCAACTGAGTTCATAGTTGTGTGAACAGCTGCCACACCCAGCTCTTATGCTGAGTCATCATCTTTGTGTACAATAACTTTACCTACAAAGCCATATCCCCAGCCAATTAAATTTAAATATTTTCTATGGCTAGATGTTAAACATAACCATTAAAGTAGTTTATTTTATGAAGATATTAATACTTTATTTTTAACAAAGCAAAGCAAGAATTTCAAGATATTAATTATTAAACAAACCATTTTGTATTTTTACAATAAACAAAACTTGGACATAGTATACTATACTTTTGTCTGTCTTCTTGATTCCCCATTAATAACTCTTTTGTTTGTACATTGGTAACCAAGACTTTATAATTTCTATTACTATATATTATTCTGCACTGTCCCTGTTTCTACTTTTCTTCCGTTAAGAAAGTAACTTTGGGACAAGTAATAGTGGCTCACACCTTTAAAACCTGTCTCAAAAAATAAAGGACAAGGAAAGAAAAAAAAGGAGTGAATTGATGCTCTTGGAAATGCCCACCTCATGTGTCAAGGAATCACGCTCTAACACATGCTATAAGTTAAAAATATTTTTTATGTTATTGTTTCTTTGAGAATTGCAAACAATATTTTTGTTGTGTGACCCCTTCCCCACAACACACTACCCTAGCTTTGTGTCTTCCTTTTATTAATTTAAATTTGTCAAGCATAGGTTTAATTTCCTCATGGTGTTTGATTTCAATTTGTGGCCCTCCCTTGGAACAAGGTTGAACTACAAGTCTCTATACCTTCAAGAAGGTTGAGTCCCCCTCTCCCATCAGTTATTATATCCAATAGTTCCTTAGTTATAAGTGAAACTTTGTACCGTTTCCCACCTCCATGGGGAGATGTTTCCTTGGCTTGGCCTTGTGAAGGACATGTGTATGCTGTCATAACTTCTTGGATTAAAACATGGTCTCCTTGTAGCAGTCAACCCTTTTGGTTCTCATAGGCATTCTGCTACCTCTTCCACAGAGATGCTTGAAGAGGGGTGTGACATAATTGTGCCAATTATGGCTGAAGATGCCACAGTCTCCGTCTTTATAAATTCCTGGGTCTCTAGGTTCATCATTATATTCCTTAAATTGAATTTAATCTTATGATGTTGACATGAAATCATGATATTTCTATAAATGCCTCACCAAATCCTTTGTAATTCCAATATAGATATCCATAAGACATTAGTAAAGGGTCAAAAAGAAATAACCTGACTCCTTTAAACATATAAGGTACCATTCTCTTCTTATTTTTCTCAAAATACACTGATAGACCTTCCTACTTATGCTACAAGACATGCTGATTAGATATGTGTTGTGACTCAGTTGTCACTTTGCAGTTGTGAATGTGTGACAGCAACTTACATCATCAGCAATGCCAAAATGTGTTATTCTACCAAATCATTCCTATAATTGTTGAAAAAATTTCATGTACACACTGGTTAATAAAAAATTACTAACTCAAGCACAGATTAAACTTTTATAGAGAAGCAAGTGAAAAAATTAAGATTTTGTTTTGTCATTTAAATATGACATCTTCTAGTAATGTTTACTCGTCTTATGTGAAGGAAATAAAAACGTCTAAGCCTTTTGTACAGTGTGGGCATTCAAAAGGACACATAAGAAATCCTTTGATACCCTGTCTACAGCATTCATCATCATGCAAGGATACATATGAGATATATAGTAAATCTTCTTGTTGCTATAATTTTATTTTAATTTCTAGAAAAAATTCAAGGGGAAAATATACTAGTCACATCCAGTACAAATCTCTCTCTATGCTACTAGGTAAAAGTTGCCAGTGGTAATTATAGTTCGAGCCGGAGCATCATTTAACTAATGGTGTGATGGCAGAAATATCAAACATTTGCTGAAATTAAGTTCCATCCTTTTGAACTTCCAGTAAAATTGATAACACATGTTAGTGCCTAGCTCTGAGCAGAATGTGCCCCAGCTTTCTGCTACTTTGAAGATCACAGACTCTATCACCTTCTCCTGTTCAAGGCCATCAGGCTCAGCAAGTACCGTGCCATTAACATTGTTTATGGCTCAGCTCAAATAAATGAAAAAGTAATGACTATATAATGAGCTCCCCCCTCCGCAAAAAAATGACCTGAAACAGCATATTACGTAGGTTGAGTAGTTGCAAGCACAATTGATAGCAATAATAAAAAGAACAGGTTTTATATAAAAAAGAATTATTTTCCAGAATTTTCTTTTGTTGACTCATTGACTGGTGCTTGATCAGGAGTGTGTAGTCTCATCTGATATTAAGATGTCTCAATACCACACTTGTATCAGTATTCCTCTCACCTGAGGAAGCCTCTGTAACAGTTTGACTTGCAAGAGTTCTCCCACTGAGTAAGGTTGACTTGGAATGCAACCCCTGATCCACTGTCTCCTAATTAAAACATGAATTTTTTTCCTTTGGAAATGTCATTGTGTTCATGAAAACTAAGTTCCACTTAACACTGCTTGTGCATGCATAGGCAGGTGTCTCTGTACTTTATAGAGAGAATTACTTTAGAAGTCATAGAGTTTTAGGAAACAAAACAGTCATCAGGACAACCAACTTTCAGAGGTAGATTAGCTCCTTTCTATTAAATGAAGCATATTAAGCTGATACTAAAAAGGTTGAATTTCCCTCTGCCATGGCAGAGTGCCAAGCTTACCGCTTTCGACATGCCACTGAGGAGCTCACAATCGAATTTAAGCCGACTACTCTATTATGTTTACAGGGAGTGCTGTGGCTGTATTTATGGATTGGGCTTGGCAACTGCTCATGTTATTTGAGTAGGGAGATATAGCAAATTTAGAACTTTCACTCCAAGGAGTTAGTTGTAAACGACAAAAGAACTTTCAAGAATCAGACATCAATAAGTTGTTCAACATATCCTACCAGAATTTTAAAAATACATTTTGATCTGAAACCTTTACTTTTTCCTACATTTTTGTCTTGGGGATTGTTTTAGATATTTTATTGTTTTTTTTGGATCATTATAATTCAAAGTATTTGTCTACTTTTAGATGGAAAGACAATTTCCTGGAATATTCACTGTTTTGTTTTGCTTGTAGTGCCATAATCATGTTCTTATGCCTCAGCACAACAGGTTGCTTTCACTAATTCATTAGAGTGGAATCAAAGGGAACAATGCCAATGGGTAAAAAAATGGAACCCATCAATAAGTGTCACTTGAGGCCTAACCTTGTGTTTGATGATGACCTTTATCCAATCTCTCTTAAATGTATGTTCTGGAAAAATTAGTGATGATTCTATCCAGAGTAAAATGTAATCATTCTCTCCATTACTCTCTGATTGAAGTAATCAGTTAAGTAATTGAACTTCTATGAAAAATACAGTCAATACAATGACACAGGAAGCCTATTAACAACAAATATTGCCCCCTCCCCTCCTGCTCCCCTGGTTCACTTCCTTTTCTTTGCCTTCATATTCCTCCTCTTTTTTTCTTTGTTTTACTTATTTGTTTATTATTTTGTGATTTTTACATGACTTTTTAATTGTTTGATATTATATTATCATTACAAACATTATTTTCTTTTTCCCTTTCATCCCTTCATTCCTTTCCACATTCCCTATTCTTGCTTTTTCAAATTTGTGGCCTTGTTTTTACATGCATGTATGTATATACATGTATGGCACTTTCTTCAATCAATTCATTTTTGATTCCTGACACAACGAAAGAATATATTTGGATTCAAGGCTAATATAGTCATATTCCTGTCATTTCTACGATATTTTATCTAGTTTGAGGTGTTATACTATTATTTTTCTTTTAATATTCAGTTTTTGAGGGTGGTAAATGGAACTGAACTGTGCACAAGCATGTCTGGGCCAATGGATGATATCTGGTGTTCTCTATTTTTCTCTGTGTCATTCCTGAGAAACAGGGTTTCTCAGTGAACCCGGGGACTCAACTTTGTGGTCAGTGAATAGAGTAATCCTCCTGCCTCCTTCCTTTTCAGCACATGTGGCCATGCTTTTTGGCATGCAGTCTGAGTGTTCAAAGTGAGCTTCTCATGATTGCACAGCAACCGCTCTGAACCAATGACTCATCACCCAGCCCCTTTTTCAGAACTTAGCAGTAGCAGATTAATACAAAAGTTGTAGAAACTTGAAATGGTGCTGCATTATGGAAGAAAGAATTGTAAGTGGAATATAAGGATATAACATGAAACCTCAGCTGGGGAGCTGGCTTAGCAGCTAAATGCATGTGCCTCCAATTTGGACGATTTGAGGTATGTCTACAGGAGCCACATAGAGAAAGATGAGAGTTAGCTTCTTGGGTTGTTTCTGATCTCCTCACACAAGTGTCCTAACACACACACACACACACACACACACACACACACACACACACACACACACACACACTAAATCCATGCTAAAAGAGGAAAATTAAAACATGAAAACCTTTCTCTTCTATATTTGGGGTTAGAGTTAAAATAGAAAATTATATTTCTCAACATCTGTGGTGATTTCTAGAAAAGAGCCATATGTTGTATGGTTGTTCATGAAAATGTAAAGGAGAAATGATCAATTCCAATGCACCAGGTGGTCATGACAATGTAAGTGTTCCACAGTCCAAAGTGAAAGCCAGCAGGCCCTTCATGAAGTAAAATGAGAACCGCAGCAGTAAAAGCTGAGAATGAGAAGACTAGGTTCATAAGTAAAAATGGATTGCCTTTCCCAGTTGGACTCCAGATCCACAGAGAGACCACTTGATCAAGATGTCATGATTGACATTAAATGTCTAAATGACAGTGAAAATCCAATGAAATGTGACCTTATACATATAAACCAATTTTTTCTTTCCCAGAAGGAACAATAGAATCACTCATCTTCATAATCACACTTTTAGTGTTATGTTTTAATGAATTGTTAAAACAAAAATATTTCCATCAGCGAATATTTCAATATTACTGATAATACTGATTGAGAGTTAAGAGGCAAGAAATAAATATTTATAAGATTTAAGAAGGTTATGTTGTGTGTGTTTAGATTACTACACATTGTTAAGTTCTTAATTTTATTTATTTAGTATGGAAAAATCAAAGTATTCTTTAATTATACCATGCTTTTGTGTAAAGCGAAGTAACGTTTTAAACTGCACTAAACTGGTAGAAAGTATCAGGGGCCACTTGGAAAGGACTGCATGTAATGTTACAGAAAAATAACACTGTGCAAAATATAACGGGTAATGTCTGTTGGTAACCATAGAGTATGGAAATGTGGTGCCAGTGAATTATCCCCTGAAGGATGCCAAATTTTCTACCATATGTTGTCATTCACTGTATGGAGTCTGTTGCCAATTTCACTTATTCTTCACCCTGCGCTTCAAAATCTTGAGAAAAAAATATTCGCAGCCATTCTCTAGAGGTTTTCATTGGGACTGGAGCCAATAATCACAGATCTGCCTCACAGGATCCCTTTAGCCTGGCTGAAGAAATCATCATGGAAATAAATCCAGACCTCTGTGATGGCTCTGAGCCAGAGGCTCCCCAGCCCAGTAAGGAATCCACCTGGAAGCCTAGGTCGGAACTACCTGAAATCCACTGAGAAACGAAGAGAAGACTAATTCCCCATCTGACGTCTTGGAAGCATCCCCAAGATTCCTATAATATTACTATAGGCAGGAGGACAGCAAAGAGGCAAAATTTGAGTGCTTAAACCAAGATTGTGATTAATACATGACAAGGCAGCTAGTTGGGAGTTCCTTCAAAAGCCATTCATTGTTTATCCAGCTCCTCTGTGAACAAAATCCTTCTCTGCGATTTTCTTTAAGACAACCTTTCAGTCAACTGACTAATGTCAAAAGTCAAAAGGTTTTGTGATGTGCAACAGCCCTGCAATTCAGTCTATTGCCAGAAAAATGTGTGTTCATCCTTGACAGAATTCCAGTTAGCACCAAGCTACTGGTGATAAGAAAATCCTTCCTTGATTGACTTTGAGTTTATGTAATACCTATTCAACATAAACAAAAGCAGACATTGCGATTTGACTTACTTTTAGTGACAACCCCTTCTAGCCGGATGATGTTGGGGTGGTCAAACTGTCCCATAATGCTTGCTTCTCCCAGGAAGTCTCTCCTCTGCTTCTCTGTGTAACCTACTTTCAGGGTCTTGATGGCAACTGAGATTTCTTTTTTCGAAGGAAGTTTTAAGCGACCACTGCAAACTTCTCCAAATTCACCTGTTTGAGTATGAAAGAACAATAAATTATAATACAAAATTTAAAGATTCATGGGGTTCAGTGGATGGTTTATTGGGTAAAGTGTTTACTTGCAAGCATGAGGTCCTAGGTTTGGGACCCTAACACCCAGGGTAAAGACAGGTATAGTGATGCACATATACAACCTCAGTGCTGGGTGGAGGAAGCCCTGGGCTTGCAAGTCACTCAGTATGAGCACCAAATTAAGTGAGAGATTGTATCTCAACCACAAAACAAACACGAATAGTGATCAATAGAGGAAAACATCCAAAGACAACCTCTGCCTTCAATGTATACACACAAATGCATACACCACACACACATACATACATACATACACACACACACACACACACAAACACACACCAAAATCATCAAAACAGAGCACCCGTTGCTTTTGAATAATGCTGTTAAAGTATATATGTTTGCACTTCCAAGTTATTTTCCATAAGCTCGAAAAATTTTGGAAGACAGCAATTTAAAATTGCCTAGAATTTCCAGGATATTCATGGGCCTTTTGAGGAGCTCAACATGGATTAGGTCACCACATCATGAAAATGCAAGAGAAAATTTGAGAGAAGCATCTATCAGACTTTGCATTCCTTATTCTAATAGCTAACATGATTTCAGGGTTATCAACAGGCTAGCAAAGATATTAGGGTTGAACATTAGATTAATTTCAGATGTTTGAAACTATTCTGTTTTTACTGTGAGGGCCAAATTGGCTATAGACTTAGACTCACTGAAAATGAGAGTGTAAGCATCTGCTATCAATTCATTTTATTGGAGTATTGGTTTGTTGTATTATTGACACACTTGCTATAAAGTTCTCTAGGCTTCTGGGAGAAGAACAAAAATATAACAATATCAAATGAAGCATGGCCAGTTTTACCTAAAAACGCACCGAAGAAATATTTTCTTAGACTGGAATATCTCCATAAAGTTATCTTAATGTATCAATGACCTAAAATTGGTTGAACATGAACCATTGCTGAATTTTAAAGTTTCCAATATGGTTGATATAAAATTTCCCTGAATTGTTAGGACCCTGCCAGGTTACTACTAACATTCACCTATCACTCTTCCAATAGATATGTGGCACTGAACAGAAGCCCATTACATATAGTTCTCTGCCTCCATGGCAGCCATGATCGCTACAAAATAATACTACCCACAGAATATCTCTTCCTATTATTTTACAGATTGTTAGACCTGTGTTGTTCCATAATTAAAAATCATTCTTACAATAACCAGAAAGAGCTTATTTTGTAGTGTTTTTTAGATTAATCGTATGATAATTTTGTCTGTTTGTGGTCTTAATTTGCTGCGAGTTTCTTGAATATAGTGCCCCTTGTACCCATTAGGAAGAAGTGGTAAAAAAAAAACTTCTGTTTCTTTACTTATTTTTCAAATAAGTAACTGGTTTGACCCACAAAATAAGAGGATATCCTATTGACTCACCCGCTACATGACAACACATTGTTTCCTTCTCTTTAGGAAGTTTAACCTTCCCTGACTTCACCTAATTTTGAGAAAAAAAATCTTCATTGCTTCCAAAGCAATGACTTGTGCTATATGTTGACAAAACCACTTAAGAAATCAAGGAAGAACTAATCCTTATTTCTGAACTATAGTGTTCCTTAGGGTAAGGGCTATGAAGAAGGAATATTTTACATCATTTAAAACACACACGCATAACAGTTATATTGCATTTTTGTCAGATGTGTCAGCCTTTTATTTTTGATTTTTGGTTCTTTGAATTTGAAAAAGACTTTTAAAAGGAAAACCTAGATTTACAATTACTAATTTTGTTTATCAGGAGACTGTCTTTTATCCCGCCATCCCATTTAGTCAGTAGCTTTGTGACACATGATCAGCCTTTAGCCACTGCTACTGCTGTCCCCAGAATTCCATAAATAAAAAACAGCCATGGTCTGAGAGTCTGTAAGTCTGGCACCTTTGAAATAATTGCATTCCATTAAATGGTGCATTTTTTATTGGCTGTCTTTGATCATGAAATCAGAAAATGCCTGTTTCCATAGCAATACACGTAGGTCTCAAAAATGAGCAAGTTCATGTTCCTCGTGTAGCATTCTCACTGCTAGTTGGAAAATCATGATTAGCAACTTGTTGTTAGGAGAGCTATTGACATGTTAGTTACCTGCTCCAACAACTTTGTCGATGGATATGTTGGTGGCATCCAACTCCTTCGCAAACTCATGAACTGCTTGTGTAGGATCCTCATATGTATGTGGGTCAACATATGTTCTGAGACCTGGAAGCTTTACTATTACAAAAAGAGACACATGATTTTACAAAGTGAATTTCATAACATTAGTGGCTGCAAACATCTTTATCCCAATAAGTTATATTGATCTTTAGTCTACTAAATACTACTCTGCACTATTAAAAAATATGATAGAAATATTGTACTAGTTGTAGAAAAAACATTTTTAAAAAGTTTTCTATGATATAACATACAAAGGAAGCAAACTAAGGTATTTCCTCTGCTAAAACAAGGGAACACTGCAAATCTCAAGAAAGAAGATGACAAGGACATGAGTAGGCCAGGTAATTACCATCACGAGCCATCATGGCCACTATGCTACCAAATATTTCTGATTCAGAGGCACTAGACTAGCCTAATATCTGCTGCATTATACTATCTGATAGTAAACCAAAACACACTAATATGCTCAGGAGGCAGAAGAGATGTGTAAGAATGCCAGCATACTGTCAATGGACTGAAATTGCGTGTAACTTTCGACATAACTAAAATCAACATAAATAATGTCTATAAGTTTAGTAGTTATGCTGAAAAGTCATTTCATGCATAAACCATACTTGTAACTTCATGCCATGTTTATTTATTGAATTATTCTGAAGGTGAACATTACATGAATTTCTATAAATAAAGTATCAAAAAAATCCAGATGTAAATCGTTCAATATCATTAAGTATTATGGGATTTGAAAAAAAAAATGATCACCTTTGAAGAGATCACATTAATGAATGTTCAAACAATCTTTCTTTAAAAGAAACATTTTCAAACAAGAATGTAAGATCAACCCATGAACACACTCTATCTAACATTAACAAGTGGAAATTGATTGCCACAATATATTTGTTGACATTGTAGATAATTTTAATTTTGGTAACATGGATCATATTGTTTTGATATGATGTATGCATGCTTGAAAGATGCAGCTTTTCATTTAATAACACTTAAATGTAAGAGAACATCTTTTATTTAAAAAATAGTATCAGATACTGTAATTTCTAAAAATTACTTTATAATTTGTGCATATCTTTTCCAAACATGTAACTAAGGATTGCATAGGCCCAGTAGGCATCTGAGTTGCCTTTATGGGGTATTAAAAAAGTGTGGGAAGGTGTGATGAAGCCTTTAGCACCGTGGAGCATCAGCCAGTGAGCCCTGCATTTCACAGTAAATGTGTTCTTTAAGGCTGATTTTTTTTCATGAAACAATTATTCTTTTCTATGAAAAGAGATGGTGTCAAAAAATTGACAAAGGGAAGGATTATTCTTAATATTAAGCTAATACAGCTCCTAACTAGCAATACTATCAATACCAAGACAATGAGCCTAAGGAAAACAGTTATACCTTTCTTGATTTGGAAACGACTAAGTTACTAAAATATATTAGGAAGCAAATATGTGTTAGAATCTTTTAGCCTTAGTCAGAGTTTGACTACATTTAAATATTCATTTCTTATTACTGATTCGCTGATCTGCCTCTACATTTGAACAGTAAAGAATCTAGCTTTTTCGCTTACACGAAGTAACATTTTGAACATAATATAAAGTTGAATATTTTTTGTTAAATAATTGCAAATCTTTGACCTTGTTAAATCTGAAGAATAAAGCTCATTTTAGGGAAAGTTGATGGCGTTAGAATTTATAGTAATGTGAAATAATTTTTAAAATGTAATATCTGAAAATTTAAAGAAAATGTTTTGCTGATTTAAAAAGTTCTCAATTGAGATTTTAATGTCAATCCTAGGGAAAATATGTTTCACTAAATAATATGAAGCTTGGATAATTATTCTTCCTTCAGAATCTATCACATTCACTTCTATTTTTTAGCATAAAATACATTCATTTTCCATACACATGACATTTGTGAAAAATTATAAACACAAACCCATGAGTAAAATTGTCTGTTCACTAGGGACTTTGGCTGTTGATTTTTAACTGCTCACCCTTGACAGTCTGGGAACCTGGAGGCTTGGGCTGCAATGCAAGAAATCCCTTCACACCAATAATTAAGGGCACCATACAGAGTAACTGGGCTCTGCCATGAAAACCAGATAATAAACACATGCCCACGTGTTAAGCTGCACTACTTTACAGCTCATTCTGTGCAAACACAATAATTTACATTTCCATTTTACCAGCATGAGTTGCCCTAAGGACGGCAAAAAAAAAATTGTGAAAAATTGTCCAGGCAGTGAGGGCAAAGGGACAGGATCTTAAGAGGCAAAACACATTTCTTTTCTTTTGAAGCAACATTATAAGATTTGTAACAAGGCTTGAGGGAATAGTTCAGAGCTACAGCTTTTTAAAGTAATACCAAATAAATGGTCTGAAATAAACCAGCTGTATTATTGAGAGGCAGAGTGTCTATGACAGGCATACAAGTTGCTTTATGGTTTTAGACCTGAGATAATATGCATTTCTTTGTTTAAAATGTCTATTGTAAAGATACAGTGCATTTAAAAAGTTGTTACAAGAAACTCAGCCATAAAAAGCAAGAGTAAAATACTAGAACCTACTTAGAATTGGTGACAGATATTTATCAAAGTGCATATTCATAAGGCTTATGATCCCTGTAAAGATAGCTAAGTCACCATGGTCCAGTATAGAGTATTCACAGGAACCACCCACCTCTAACTAAGAAGGATCCAGGTCACAGGAATCAATGGTGCAACCTAGTCAGACTACAGAGAAAGAGAAGCCCACTGTTTCATAAGTTTTTAATTCATGAAGTGTGATTAGTAAACTGACTTACCAGGGTTGGAGTAACCTGTGTAGATGTGGCATTGAATTAAGCCGAAACCTTGCTGTTTTATTATAGAATGGTTATTTTATTACATCTCTACAAGGAGATAAATAAAAACTACTGCATCTGCAAACTCTTGTACAGCTTCCATATATAAACTTGCATTTTCATAAACATTTTCTCTGCTTTTACATTATGTAGTTCGCTTTCTACTTGTAAATAGGGGAATAACTTTTTTTTACATTAGATATACCTCAAAGGTAGTTGATAGGAAGCATCCTGTTGATTAGAAGACCTTTTTTAAAATAAAGTTTATTTAAATTAGAAACAATTTTATTTTACATATCAATCACAGTTCCCTCTTCCTCCCATCCTCCCATGCTCCCCACTGACCCCCCTGTCCTATCCACTTTCTGCTCCCCAGGGAAGGTGCCTTCCATGGGGGATCATCAGAGTCTGTAGCAAATGCAAAGTAGTTATTTCTTACAAGACTTCCTAGTTAGTTCTATAAAGGTGTTTTAGAGCAAGTGAGCATCCATCTACACTTTTGCTAACTTCTATAAAATCTTGCTGTTCTTCTGAAAGCCATTTATTAGTGTTTGTCCCCCTTGAATGAGCTGATTTGGAAAAGAGATATATGGAATGACTCATTTTAGCAGAGGGAATTTTTAAAAAAAAATACATCTTTTTGTTAGGCAAACTTTTTTTTTACCCAAAAGTATATTTCTATTACTAGAGGTCAAATTGGTAGAAACTGAGAGGAAATCCTTGTCTTTCCTACCAATTGGATGACACAAAACTTGAAAATAAACAGTTTATTCTAAAAGCTCTTTCCTGGTTGGTGGAACAAATGGAGTAAGGCATTTCACATAAACATTGGTTGTTTACATGTACTTGGCAGTTGAGAGAGGGAAAATGCTCCTATTTAGTTTTCAGTAGAGAATTAGTAATGAAGAGGTTGAGGGTATGCTTCCATTTGAGCCATGCAGCACACACTGTAGTTCTCAGGACACATGACAGACATTATTTGAACATAAACAACAGGTTACCCTTCTCTTTAAGCATGCTGAAAAGCAGCCATGGGAAAATTGTTTAATGTAGAGCCATGGATTTCCTCCTCTTTCTAAGATAAATTTAATTTGTGCATTTTCCCTCATAATACTACTCTAGAATTCTTTTTGTTAAAGGGAAGTTATCCAATCATAAATCAACAACCACTAAAGCTGAAATGTTAAAACAAAGTCTGGAAACTCACAGTGCCCATTCCCAAAGTGAAGTCGCTTCTCATCTGAACTGTGTTTTGATTTGTGATAGCCACAGAACCTAGAAGCAAAGCAAAGCAAGAAAATACTTAAATGTGCTATCCATGCTGAGAATATGTAAAGCCCTCCCCCAAATAAACCTTCCCCCTGAAACAATACATTAGTGAAAGCTTATTGACATCTTAGTTCTAAGTCCTCCACAGAAAGCCTCTTTTTCTGGGAACCCTGGGAGGGAGCCTAATGAGGAGATATGTAGAGTTGCCTCCCCACTGAGCAGACACCTCCAGTTCAGTTTTTATAATAGCATTAGAATGTGTTTATAGTATTTTTAACAACTACTGTTGGAATGAAGAAAGGATAAAGTCTCCTTTGGTAATGATTAGAACTGTGCCTTGTTACCAGTGTTTGGGGTGAGAAAGTGTCAAGGAAATCTGGGGTTATTAGAAGAATGAGGGGATAATTGGAAAAAGAAGGTGGAAACTAGGAGGGAGCTCAAAAGGGAAGTGGTTTGTGTTAGAGGGTGAGGATAAGAACTAATGGAGATCAGGGTGTTTGTGGTGAGCATGTGTCTCTGAGTAATGTTGGAAGTCTCACCAACATGACTCCCTAAATATAAGCTAGACAAGGATGGTAACAATAGACATGCTAAATTAGCTAGTGGAAAGCCCATGAGGCATCCACCCTACACAAAAAACCTACAAGCAAGTAAGGAATGGAGAGAACTGGAGAAATAGTCCTCCCAAGGGCTCTTTAGATAACCAGCACATCAGCTGGTTGTCTAATACCAAACTCTTAACCCTGAAAACAAGTGACATTGTATAGACTAAACAGATTATATTTGGGAATATGTATGTATATACATATATGCATTCAATAACAATGAAAAGAAGAGGCCATGAATTTGACAGAGAACAAGGAGAGGCATATGGTGGACTTTGGATGGAGGAAAGGAAAGGATGAATTGTAATCATATTTTAATTTTTAAAAATAACGGAGAAACAAAAGTGAAAGGGAAGATGGATGAAAATAAAAACAAGAAGTCTATGACAGAAGCATTCTAATCCCTTCAATGACTTCTTGGAGTACAGAGAAAGCCAGTTAAGGTCAATTGTTCAGAAAACTAAACTCACCTCCCAATCAAGACATAAATGACAACAGTAAGGACAATGATGGCCACTGCTGCTGAAATGGCAATCATCACTACATGGCTGTTTTCACCAGAAATGGAGAAAGCTGTGAGGTTGAAGGAAATAAATACAAGAACAACCATTACCACCACGACTGACTACATGACAGTGGCTATATATATTCACCCTACATGCTGTTTTTATCTGATACATAGTTTTTATCTGTGAAATAGAAACTCTGTCAGAAATAACACAGAAGAAATTCACTGAGTTTCAAACAAAAAAGACATATTTTGAATAACTTCATATCAATGTGTATGGCTTACTAATGAATTACTTGATTTTCACATCATCCACAGTACCCAAGAGTCTACACATGAAATATGGTGGCCTGCTTTAAGTCTGTCCATATTGGCATGAAACTCACTGGATAAGTCAGAAGTCACTGGCCAAGCACAGTAAACAGGGAGAGTTTCCAGTAAGAAACCAGATGAGCTTTGGGAAGAATCTTCCTTTATATCTGATGTGTCTGTTTATCAGGCAGGGCAAGCTTCATTTACACGAGAATGGATAAAGCTGGAAGGTTTTTTACAAAATGAAATTACCCAGGCAAAGGACAAATGCTTTGTGTTCTCATACACACAAATCTAGTAAAAGTCAGACACATGCAGTTAGAAGATTTACAGGTATCAGAGGCTCAGAGAGAGATAGGGAGGAGGAAAAGTGGCAAGTGGGAATTAAGTTCCAGTTAAAAAGGACTTTTCAATCTCATGCTAATATAACCACAGCTGTTATAATTTATTGCTATTAAATAAAAATCCTCACTACAAAAGATGATGGATGAAAGAAGATAATTTTTAATTATAGCAGGTTAACCTGTTAGATATTCTAATATAAATTTAAACATAATTTTATATACTTGCTACATATATACAATTATTATTTTTTCAGTTCCATATACAATTTGAAGAACACTAAGGTCAGGAAATGCTGATTTGTGTACAGCCATCGCCTGCAAACTCTCCCTGTGTTTCCTGATTTCTTAAATAGATCATCGTTCTTTGATTCATTCATTTAGAAAGAAGGCAAGGAAAATGATTCTAGTTCAAATCTACTCATAACCCAAATAATATATGGGTCATATCTAAAAGGGCTCAAATTTTGGTAAAAAAGAGGAAAGTTATAAATTTGACAATTCTATGAACTTCAGTTTTCTGTGTTCATTAATAAATATTCATTGAACACAGACACAACTGGGAATAACTGGCTTTGTTGAAGTGAGCACCATCAGTAGAGACTGTGTGGACACAGTCTCAAGTATTAATCTGCCCAGTTACAGTTTATGGAATTTTGACTGACATCAACACTTCTCTATCTGTAATGTAAACAACAAACCCCTGAGCAAAGAAGTAGACTCTGGTTGTTCATGGTGGAGCCAGGGTTAAGACTGTGGGAACTGCTTATGAGTCCCCAGATGACAGTGGCAGGCCTGCTTCCAGACCCTGCATTTAACTAGGTAAGATCAAGACTGCAACTGTGAAATCTCCTCCTCATTTTACTCCTGATCATTGCATATCCAGTTTGTCATCAAATGTTCTTGATATAGTATGCCATGTCTCCATTTGCCTTCTAGATTACAATTCGAATCTCAAATTTGCTCTCTGTTCATCTTTCTTCTTTTTGATCTTTCCATTCAAATATTCCTTCTACAAAACCAGTCTGCTGTACTATTCTTACACACAAACTCTTAGTTTCTGACAACTGTAGGACTGAGTATACATTTTAAACAAGGCATTTAGATTAGGACACTAAGTCTCAAGTTTAATCCATTCCAAAGAGCATCCTAACCTGAAGACTTCCAAAATGCTCAAAGTTCCTGAGAAAGTACTGTGTACACTCACATTGGCATATACCATTGTGCTGAAGAAATGCTGATTGAATATATGATGAAATCTTGATTCAAAACTGAAAACTGGAAGGGAGGGAGAGAGAAACAGAGAGAGACAGAGAGAGACACAAACACACAGAGAGAGACTGTGAGTAGTGTCATTGTTAGTATTTAGGCATTTTACTGGCCTGCCTTTGGAGTTCTGACAAAATACACCCTCAACTGCTGCCACTAAGTACACCATCTGTGCCTAGTCAATATGTTCCCTTTGAAAGAGGGCCCTGCCCACCTCCCATCCCTCTCTCCCTCTCTCTTTCTCTTCCTCTCTCTCTGTCCCTCCATCTTGTAGAGAGCTGTGAAATGCCGCACCCTTAAGATGGTGCTGGCTTCCGCCTCTGCTAGCCCAATAGCAAGTGCTCTCTGTGATAAACAACTCCTTATTTGGTCAAGGCTGGATATCAGGCTTGCTTCCTCGTATGTGGACCTATCTGCTGTCGCCACATGGCTTACCGGGGTTGGCCGCCCAAGGGCCTTTTTAAGCTGTGGGCGGGCACTCCCTGGGGTCAGAAGATTTGTTCAAGGTCCTGAATAAACTGCTTGTGAGAAGGATTCCTGAGTCGCGTCTTCCTTGCTGGTCGAGGTGGTCGTGACACCATCTCTCTCTCTCTCTCTCTCTCTCTCTCTCTCTCTCTCTCTCTCTCTCTCTCTCTCTCTCTCTCTCTCTCTCTCTCTCTCTTCTCTATCCTGCTTCTCATGTCCCAAGAGGCCAGGCTGCTCCATCCCTTTGCCCTTTTTATGATCCCTTTCCGCTAGTAAGAAAACCTTGTTCTTGAACTCTGTCACATGGTGTCTTTCTCGCACTGCTGTTTTCAAAATTACAACAGTCATCTTATCAGAAATGAACACTAGCTCTTTAATTTTAACATGACCTAACTATCTTTGGAAAGTTTTCTGCAAAACAAGTGCTTCTCGTATTTAAAAACCAACACCATGCCCAGCAGTAGATGGCCAATATAAAACATACACAAAGGTATTTTTGGTGGAGGTTATCTCATATTGCTTTGTTTGGACTTTCTTTATATTTTACCTGTCTTTTTCTTGTATAGTGTTTTTTTTTAATTTCTGGGATTTGGGGGTTTTGATAATGTGCAGGCAAGACCTTCCATATGTATACTCTTCTCATTATCTTTTTTGTTGTTTTTTGTTCATTTTATCATTTTGTCTATTTGTCTATTTTCTTTAAAGAGAGAAACAGACAGCAGAAAGGCTGAGAGAGAGAGAGAGAGACAAAGAGACAGAGAGACAGAAAGACAGAGACAGAGAAAAGACAGAATTGAAATGGTGGGGAGATGGGAATCATACCATACTTGCTGTTGAAATTTGAATAAAAAACCTGAATGACTATATGAAGGTAATATAATGACTAATATTATACACTGAGGTCACTGATGACTATTACATTTGTCATGAATTCCATTTGAATGCACTTTCCCATTAATTAGATCCTCCACCCTTTCTTTTTTATGTATGTTTTTTATTTAAATTAGAAACATGCAGCCGGGCAGTGGTGACGCACACCTTTAATCCCAGCACTCGGGAGGCAGAGGCAGGTGGATCTCTGTGAGTTCGAGGCCGGGCTGGACCGATACGGAGAAACCCTGTCTCGTAAAAATCAAATAAATAAATAAATAAATAAATAAATAAATAAATAAATAAGAATCACATGCTTCAAATGTCAATCCTGGCTCCCTCCTTCTCCCTCCACAAACCCTAACCCCACCTCCCCACCCCAAGCGCAATCCCCACATCATTCCCCAGGGAGGGTAAGGCTCCCTTTGGGGGGATCTCCAGGGTCTGTCATTTCATCCTGGGCAGGACCTAGGTCCTTCCCCATGTGTCTAGGCTGAGAGAGTATCCCTCCATGTGGAATGGGCTCCCAAAGTTCATTTATATGCCATGGTGAACACTAGTCTACTACCCAAAGCTCCAGAGATTTCTGAGGCCTCCTCACTGACACTACATTCATGGAGTCTGGATCAGTCCCCTGTTGGACTCTTAGTCATTCGTCTGGGGTTCAAGAGCTCCCCCTTATCACATCTCATTTCCCCTTTATTTTAGAAATCATAGTATCTTTACATCATTTCCCTTTTCCTTGTTCCTCCCATCCAAATACCCCTTGCTCATTTTCAAATTCTAACCTCTTTTTTTCGTGAATTGTTGTTACATGCACGCATTCTCTCTCTCTCTCTCTCTCTCTCTCTCTCTCTCTCTCTCTCTCTCTCTCTCTGTCTCTCTGTCTCTCTCTCTCTCACACACACACATCTATATATATGTATGTATTTTTTCCTACATATAACCTACTCAGTTTATATATTGTTACTTCTGCGTACACTTTCAGGGATGAGCATTTGTTATTGGGCGGCCAGTTGGTCTGCTCTTCTCCTTTTAATCCATGGTGTTACTAATGTACTCATGTGGAAAGTAAAAGGTTAAATAAGATGTTGTTCTGACATAGTAAAATAGTGGAAGCATATATATGTGCCACAGTCCTGTTTATCTGGACACTCTAGAATCTATTGAGGCAAATGGATATTATTAGTCAAGGATGTGATCCTAAGAACTATTATATCAGGATGCCCAAATATCTCAGATCATGTTATTAGCCCTGTGCATTTTTACTAGGCTTAGATACATCACCATACCAAAAATAATGTGATTTTTACAGTTGGACAAAAATATTTAGAAAAGAGAAAATGAAAGTGCCAGAAAAAATGGGAAGTTAGAATGGTCAGAAGAGATTACAAGGTTTCTCTTCAGTAGAGTGCTGGGCCTCGTGGCTCTTTCCAGGATAATTCAGGTCTGATTGGGGTGGAAATTTCCCACCTCTGAGAACTAGTTTCATAACTGTGGCCTTGGCTGTATAAAAACCATTGGTGGCATATATGTTTTTTCTACTGTAATTAAAATGATACCTATTCACTAGAAATATAATGAATCATCTCTTTTAGAAAAGTAATACATTTAATAAATTTCTTTGTTCCATGAGATCTTATCCACATAATGTACTACTTTGTCCTCTGGACATTTTTTTAGTATGCCTCAATTCCTTAATACACACACACACACACACACACACACACACACACACACACATACACACGTCTGTTCCAATTAATTTTAGTCTCATTTTAATTGTGTTAAATAAATCTTTCACTTATATTTATGTTTATTAGCACTGTAGTAATGACCCCTACCACAAACAATTCTATTGTAGCAGAAGCACTTTAAAAATAAGAAATAAGTACATTTCAAAAAGAGTAAAGCCATTGAGAAAATGCTTGCCAACTTTAGACAAATTTTATCCATCTATGAGTGAAATTGATAGTCTATTTAAGTTGCTTATGGATACAAATGAAACTATATCTACATTTCTAAAAATTTATAAAAATTTCCTCTAGTTATATGTATTATGTGTTAAGGATTAAACAAATCTAATGTAAAAGTTGTTAATCACTGTTAGGAATTCCAGGAGTTAGAATAAATTTAACACCATATAAATATGACACCACATACATAAGAACATACAGTTTGCTGAAGGTTCTTTCAATATACCAGCACTTTCTAATTTTTGGTTAATGTTAAAGATAATTGATCAGAACTTCATAATTTTGCAACATCCCACTTTTTATAGTAAACCAAAGTAATACATACAGTCTGGACTAGTTTCAAACTCAAACTTTCGGCTGTTGGTTCCATATCCTGCTGCTGTCCGAGCTCGAATTTGAAATACATAAGTTGTATCTGGCTTGAGGCTACTGATAGTAACGTTTGTGCCTCTTGCCCTCAAAATCGTATAACTTGTCTCTTGTTCCTGCTTTGGAGTAAGAAAAAAAATCATGTTAACACCAAACCTTCATAATGCTATCATAGTAGATTATCTAAAATTTTGTCTCAAAGTATAAGATGTCAGAAAGTACAAGTAATGTTAATTATTTCATTACTTGGGTACAAATTATAAGTCTAATTTAATGGAATGATTTACCTGTTGTACAGAAACCAGGAAAATGAGGTTTCACTTTTTTAAATTTCCTAATATGAAATTATACCTATTATGAAAATACCCTTTCTTCAAAATCAAAGCCGATATAAAATTTAAAGTAATTCTAAGATTAAGCTTATAAATACAATACTTCTTCAGAGTTAAATGGAAAAGAAATACCCCATGAATGACCAGTAGGAAATATATTACTCTAAAAATATCAAAGATGAGCTATTTTAATAGTTTAAATTGTTTGTCTCAGTATATCTATATTTACATTTAATCTGACTAACTATTATTTATTAGAGGCGAATATTTTGAATATCTTCATATCAAAGTCTGGAAGAAAACAGAGCTTCCTCTCTTGGGCTACAATTCTCAAACTGTTAAGTCACAATCCCTTTAGGGTCACATATCAGACATCCTGCATACCATATATTTACATTATGAATCATAACAGTAGCAAATTACAGTTATGAAGTAAAAATGAAGTACTTTTATGGTTGGGGGGTCATCTCAACATGAGGAACTGTATTAAAATGTTGCAACGTTAGGAAATTTGAGAACCACTGCTCTACATGGTTCATATGGCATATTACAATTCCTTTCATCAGGTAATGTTCACAAAATGAGTATATGTAGAAGTTCATTGTCCTTCGTGAATATACTCAAGTGGTAATTAAACAGGTATTTTCTTTTACTATTAGTTTGTATACATACAGAGGTCAAAGTTTGACATGAATTGTCTTCCTCAATTGCTTGCAGTCTTATTTTTGAGACAGGGTCTCTCACTGAGCAGGAAACTGATTGGCTAGATGAACTTTCCAACAGTCCCTAGGTATCCTGCTATATTCAACTCTCCTCTTCTTCAGGGATTCCTGGGCCCATTTACACCTGGATTTTTATGTGCTGTTAGGGAGCTGAACTCTGGTCCTCATGCTTACACATCAAACTGTTTGACCAATGAGCCATCTCATTAGCTCATAATTACAGATGTTCATTAACTAAATATACTGACTAGATGTTATCTGAGCTACTACATTAACAAACAGAATTGAAATTATTTTTATGTCATTAATTTACTTATTAAAAACATTAATATAATAATCAGAATCAGACCATATTTAGTCATATTAACAAAGTAAGCACAAAGGAAGATAGATCTTGTGGGAGATGATTTAGTAAAACATTCAAACTGTTTATTTGAGAATAATTTTAAAATTCATACCTGCATGCTATAAGAAGTACATAATATATATGAAGGAGTATAATCTGAATTTAAACTTATATATACAAAATCCTTTAATGTCTAGTCATTTTCCTATGTTACCTAATAGTTTTTTTAATTATGTGCTTCAGTTGTCTGAGGAGCAACTATATAAATGTGCTAACCTAGTAGGAGTTTTGATGAGAACAGACTTAAATGCCCTGTCTATTGTCATTACTAATTGGGTTACATTTGGAAGTGATAGTCACTGTAGGAAAAAAGAGGATTTGACAAGATGATTTCTAAATTTCTTCTACCTAAAAATCAGAGAGGCCATATGACCAGGTTATAAACAGGGATATGCCATGTGTAAGCGACATCATTGGGTTATTTGAAAGAGTGTATATAGCTCCTGAGATAATAGGGTTTCTGTCTACCCAGTCCAACTGAGTAACACTTTTCTCCCACCTTTTCATAGTATTTGACCTCATAGTCCAGGATAATTCCATTTGGGTGCTCAGGTTCTTGCCAAGATAAAGAAATACTGTTTCTGGAGGTCCGATCTTTCTTAATTGTCATGACAGGTGATGGAGCTGTAAATAGATAAAGGGAGAGATTGAGGGGTGGGCAGTAAGAACACAGGGAGAAGGCAACAAGCACAGGGAAGCTACCATTGCTCTAACCTTTGGCAAGAAGACCTTTTACTTTTCATTCCCATGGCTCACAAGCATTAATCTGGCCTCCTGTGCTGCTCCAGCAGCTGGATTGCATCCCTGATGCGTGAAAGCCTATAGAGAATGAGCTGAGACTTTCTGCTGCTGGTGTATTAGTGGCAAGTGACCAGATGTTTTCAATCTGCTACTATAATGTAAGCAGTGAAAAATACTTGATGTATTAAAACATGGAACCAAACATGGGACTACCTATTTGTTATAATGTTGCAAAGTTATTAATTCCAGATTCTTTAGCTCATTCTCATTGATAACATTTTCATGTGTAACTCTGGAAGTGAACTAGAATCCGTTATGTACAAGGAGTCCCATGATATCTATAGATAATGCTAGTATTTAGTGTATTATACATTAAATATGATACATAACATATTACAGTAGATCTTGACTTCTATTAGAAATTTCATGAATAAAAATACATATTCAGGAAACAATATTATACTTTTGAATTTTCATTTCTTAAGAGAAATTTAATAAGAAATAGAAAGACTGTTATATATATTAGATATGCATATGCATTTTAAAATAACTTTTTAAGTGATTCCATATACATTTTGCAAATCATAAAATGGCAATAGGAACTCATATATGTAGGCCAGATATGATGTAGACATCTTCTTTTTTATCTTAAGATGAAATATATTTGAAGAAAATTCCTACTTAGAGAGGGAGGAGTGATATGCAAAGGGATCAAGACCAGGCTGGGGGAACCCACAAAAACAGCTGACCTGAACAAGGGGGAGCTCATGGACCCCAGACTGACAGCTCAGAAACCAGCATAGAACAGAACCAGACTCCCTGAATGTGGGTGTCATTTAGAAGACCTGGGCAGCCTGTGGGGCCTCTGATAGTGAAACAGTATTTATCCCTAGTTCAGTGGGAGCCCGTAGAAGGCCTCAACCTTTCTAAAGAACAGAAGAGAGATGGGATAGGGGTCGGTGTGGGCCATGGGAGGAGAGGAGGGAGAGAGGACTGGAATTGATATATAAAATAAGATAGTTTATAATATATATATTCTTCTCTTTAAAAGGAAAAATATATTCTGTCCATCCAGCTACTTATACCAAGTCTTGAATCACTACATAACTGAAATACCTTGCTGGAAGCAACAGCACTCTGTCCTCTTGAATTATACTGCTCTGCATTATAAACACCAAGCAAAAGCTCACAAGTTTTAGGTACATTAGCTGCTGGAGTTATGAAAGAAGCATTCTTTATTTTTTTTTAGCAATGTTTAGATTTTTATCAGAATCTTCCAGCTTTATTCAGGCTTACAAAAAAATGGTACTCTTTTATTTTCCTTCTTTAATGTATTAGTTCACTAAACTCCAAAAAGAAAACTTTCCCTAACCCATTGATTACGTCTGGGTATAATTTGAATAAAATTTAAATAAATGCTGGACCAATTTTACTTACTTCTAACTTTTCAAACTAACATTTTAGCATCATCCAAGAATGGCGAATACAGGGCTTTCCTGTTGTTATAGCCTGGTTGGATTAGCTGTCATTAGATGTTTCAAGCCATTGAAATTGTACTGAAAAATGACAAAAGAAACTATAAAATCTTAGCAATTCTTACAAATTCAAACGGTACTTGAAATGTGTGTGTTTTCCTTTCCACAAGAGTGAATACCACTAGGTTACATATTGGTTCTTAATTAGATGTTTCTATGGTCACTACATGACAGCTTTTATATTATTTCATCCAAAATGATCCATCTACAAGGACCTCTCATGTTTATTACTTTCCTAAAAGTAAAGCTTTTTTTTATTAGTCATTACTTGTACCACTTCAGTTAACATCAGTTAATACCCTCCTCTTTCTTTTGTTTGTAAGAGCCAAATATTAACTTAGGCTCTAATGAAAGTATCACTATGCCAAGTGATTTGGGAATGAAATTATAAATTTTTATACTAAGGAAAATGTAGGTTTTGCTTTTTAAATGAAGGAATAAGTTGATTTTATTTTTAACTTTTTCTCATTAACAAACAGTTATTTTGTATGTCAATTTACGGTTCAGGCATACTCTTCACCTATTCAATATTCTCTTTTAATTGACAAATTGGCCTTCTCCCTTACCTTTGCTGCCCTGAAGTTAATTTCAAAGAAAATATGTTATTTTATTTATATTATAATTGACATAAACTATTCAATATTTATAGTAGAAATTAGTAGGAGCAATGTTGAAAATTTGAGAATTATTTCTCTCTACTTAACGTAATACAAAAATAAATTTATAATTCAAGTGCTACCAAAATATAAATAGCCTTCAATATCCTTGTTACCATGTTTAATTCTTAAGCAAACAATGGAGAAGTTTCTGTCCTGAAGCACATCTTTTGACACAGAATATTTTAATACCTGCCTACAGAGTATTTCAAAGAATTTAATGTTGAAACCATTTCTGCCTAAGCCCCAGAAACCTTCCATTTAATTCCATATCTTCATGAAACTATATTATATTTCATTACGACTGAAATGCGTGTCAAGGTAGTTTTGGAAAATAACCAGTTCTAATATTGCTCCCTATAAATAGAGAGAAAATGAAGTCCAGGAAAAGTGGGATGAGGATTGTATTAACTTTTTTGCAATGAAAGCATTTGTAGGGCAGCTTTGGGATCTGCCCAAATTTTACTGCTTCTGAAGTGAGCAAGACTTTGTAACTGTTGGATTTCTTCAAAGGCTTTTGAGCAAGTTGCAGGGCCCCTTTGGACTGTAATAAATAGCCTTTTGTAATCCCACACTTACTTAAGTAGAAGCAATTGCTTGAAGCTTGTGCCATCTCTATGTTAAATGAACCTTTTCTGATTGCTGCTTTTAGACCCCTGTTAAGTCATTTGTTCTGCTCTCTAATACATGCCCCTTCTGCTGACTGCACTGCAGTCCAGTTCAACCCAGTTCACCGGCGGGAAGCTCATTACTCTGACACAATGCTCATCAATATTTTAGCATTAATAAATAATTAACAGAAATTGTTTTTCTCTCTCCTTGTAAATAATGGTTGGACATTACAAAATAATGCAGGAAGACCAATTCTATGGACACTGTATTTTATCACTTTTTAAAAAAGTTTCTTAGAGCACTTTTTAGTTCACACACTAAGTTATAATTCTTCCACACTTCATGTGTTCTAAAACAATTTATAATGCTAATGAAAAAGCAATTTAAATTATATTGCTTTAGTTTTTAGGTAAGAATGGTGACTTGTTGTAATTGCTAGTTCCATATTCAGAAATCCATTAATCCATCTGTGTAAATAATACAGTATTACATCTCTATCACAGAATCAGTTTGACTAACTTTCTTCAAATTCTTCTATTTTTCAAAATTGCCACTTAAAACAATGGAGGTTATTGTTGTAATTGAGGAAAAATGCTAAAGTAAAATCAAATAAAAAGAAATTAAGGATAAAATCACTAAGTGAAGAGTACACTTCTCATATGTGGAAAACCCAATATTTTACCTGTAGCATGTGTTTCCTTATGAAAATGTTTAGTAGGCAAATCAGTAGTTATTGGGGAACAAATTCATAAATCTGCATAAGATTTTAACTGTGTGTCTTTAACATACTCTAAACAAAAGATAATGTTATTGTGTCATTAAGAGCACAGATTATCCAACTGGTAAATTTAATAAGCTTTTATACAGGCAACTATTATTAACTAGATAATGTATTGAGAAAAAGACAGATATAGAGAAGATTTTGAAATAAGTGAAGTTAGTTTTTCAATACTATAAGTCATGTCTTGATATATGAAACTGTTTCACTGGTATTTTCAGGAAAGATAATATGTGATTTTAGCTTTGCTGTTATAGGTTACAACTAGTAGGCAAGTCCTTTATAAAACAAAACAGAAGGAAGTAATTACAACAATCATATATGTAACTAATTGATATCAACTGTACTCATGCTTCTTTAAAGAATAAAAACATGCGCTGGTGTGAACATCTTATTACCATGTTGATAATAAAAAGGTCTGGGAAATGAAAGAAAACACACAAAGTGTAGTAAGGTTGGTACAGAGGATCAGGTTAATACATCATCACACAACTTCCATGAAGCTCTTCGGGATTTATATGTTAGTGAGTGGTAATAAATTCTTAACTCTTGCCACTGTGGATTTGTGCATGGTTCTTATAGTTCTTGAGCCATGAAAACAAAAGCAGTTGTGGTCTTAACAGGCAACTGGATGGATAGCTATTTTCTCCCATTATGTTTTGGTAGTCTGTGTCTTATGAACGCTCCTATTACCATGTTTTTTTCAATCTGTGTTCTGAAGAGTCATAAGTAAATGGAAATTTGGGAATAAATGATACTCTGGATGCTTTTCCAAAGCAAAGAATTGACACTGAGCCAGCAACATGCAATGTTGAATCCACACACGTGACAGAGAGGCAGATATAGCCCATAATAGTTTTCAGTTGATACCTAGCCTAAAGGTTGAAAAGAACTCTTTCTAAAAAATACTTTCTTCAATTATGTGTAGAAGAAGAACAATACTGTCACGGTTAATGTCACCAATGTCACTAGCTCCCTTACTGAAATAACAGAAAAATGAGATACAACAGGGTTGTTCCAAAAGGATTTTCCTGGGGAAAATTTTTCCTGTGTGAAATTATTGTGGAGATAGGGCATGATTTGCTTGTGACATGTATAAGACAAGATGAACATGGATGCATACCCAGTCTGCTGACAGATGGGAGATGGGTTCATCATTTGTATCATGATGCTTTTGAAGCTCCATGTACTCTTACTCTGTAACTAAAATACAGCCCTTCCTAAGAGTCAGGAAGGCAAAAATTTAAAAATGAAACTCCCAAATCGTCTGGTTTGGTGGTTTGTTTTTATTGGGACTTTCCTCTTTCTGGGTTTGGGAATTTCTAATGAACCTCTGAGGTATCACAGTGGTCAGGACTTTGTGCAAGTTAAAGTAATAACAAAAGAGGCTCAGTATTTCTTGTCTAAGTGAGCCAAGACTTTTAAAGATTATCTCTATGGGAAAATATTGTGCAGTGAATGGTTGAAAGATTTTTGAGTCAGACGTGCCTTTCTAATCTTTACTCTTCTAGCGTTCTTTACCATTCATTACAATGCCCACTTAACATTTCCTTTGCAGTATTTCTCAGACATGAACATTTCTATTAAATCCAGAATCATTCCTGGGTTCTATTTAGCATAATCTTTCATAGCTGAATGTTCTCCATCATCCCACCACACCTCAACTTCCCTTAAACTTGCCACTCTTAGGAGCTGCCCCTTTTGGCCACACACATTGCTCTTTTCGGTGTGCCTCATATTAGAGTTATACTTCTTTGTACCTTTTCCAGGCTTACCAACATCTCCTTTTTTCATCTGACAATTGCCAGAACTTCCACTCTGTTCAGTCTAATGAGCTATCAGTACAAAAAGCAAGTTGAATAGCCACTTCCTGATTTGTCAATATCTCAGAAGCTCAACTGTTAAGTAATTTCTTTTTTGCTGTTTTTTGTTTGTTTGGTTGGTTGGTTGGTTTGTTGGCTTTTTTTGTTTTGTTTTTTGTTTGTTTGTTTTTGTTTTTTTCTAGACAGGGTTTCCTGTTTAGCTTTGGAGCCTATCCTGACACTCACTCTGTAGATCAGACTGGCTTGGGACTCACAGAAATCCACCTGTCTCTACCTCCCCAGTGCTGGAATTAAAGGCATGTGCCGCCAACACCCAGCCTAATAATCCCTAAATGCTATGGGACAATAAGCTCCAAGATATAAACCTAGACATGTACTTTTTTTGTACAGTTGACTTTGGTAAACTTTTCTGTTCATAACCATTTCCCAAATACAGTTCACAGTATGAAAGAAAATGTATTCCCCCTGTAACGTAAGTCTTCCTTAAAGGCTTCAAAATAATAGCTCTCTTACTCATTGCTCTTTATTTAAACAAAGTTTTGATGGAAACTTGGTGCTCCTCTGCCAGCATTTATGCCAACTGTCTTTCCTGAACTCCTCAGCTGACATCTGAAACCACACACAACACTGTTATATAGATTGTAGTTTTTAATTTACATTCAAGTATATGAAGAGTGTTAATTTATAAATTGGGCAACATCTTACATTGGTTATAATGAAAAGTTCCTAAAATCAAATAAATAACCACTATGATTCCCAAGCAGTCTACTTGATAACCATGGAACCAGCTATGTAACTAACAAGCCAGTGGCATGTTAGGGTGTAAAGGTACTGTGCAAAGAAATGACTCAAATCCCAGGTGGGTCAGAGAGGGCTATCATGGCACTTCATCGCACTACTCAGAATCATGAATGATTTAAAACTTATGAATTGTTTATTCCTGGAATTTTCCATTAATATTTCAAGCCACAGTTAATGTCAGGCTACTGAAACCATGATAAGTGAAATCATAAACAAGGATAATCTACAGCATTTTATCCTCAGGTATGCTCAAACTTACCATTCTCCTTCCTCAGCCTCCTAGGGCTTGACTAATAGTGAGTGCCAACATACCTGAAAGCTATATATATTTCTTATCAGTATGGCTTTCTCATTAGATGATAATTATTCTTTTTTCTAAGCAAGCATATTACCAGCCTTGCTTGAGTCTAGTCAAGGTTCTTAGTAAGCTATTGATGGAATACAGAACATATTTTGAGTCCAGTTCTTGTAACAGGTAAATTTTCTTCAGCACTCAATATTAAAAATAACAAAATTCAAACTAAATGTATAATTAAAATATACTTAGAAGAGAAAATTATTCAATATGAACTCTACAGTAAAGAACAAGGCTATTATTTTTCAACCAAATAATTGGTATTGAGAGAAAACAGTCTAAGATATAGTGCATTGACTATGTGCTAATGCTGGCCTTTAGAGTGTAATCAATATTTGGGGGTCTGAGTCCCAAATTTCTTGAACACCAGAAGTGTTGACTATTAAATTTTAAAGATTTCGGGGTAGTTATAAAGTCTGTAGGCAAAAGTCAAAAATTTTACACCAACCCCACATCTGACTGAGGGCTGATCTCCAAAATACATAAAGAACTCAAGAAACTAGACATCTAAACATAAAATAACCAAATTGAAAAATGGGGTACAGACATAAACAGAGTTTTAACCAGAAGAATCTCAAATGATCAAAAGACATTTAAGGACATGCTGAACATCCTTCATCATCAGAAAAATGCAAATCCAACAACTCTGATACCATTGAAGAGAGCTTATTTTGGAGAGGATGTGGAGTCAGGAAACACTCCTTCACTGCTGATGGGAGTGCAAACTGGCACATCCACTTTGGAAATCAGGATGGTGGTTTCGAGGAAAATTGGGAATCAAACAAGGTTAAGCAATACCACTCTCGAGCATTTACTCAAAGGTCATTCAATCATACCCTAAGGAAACTTGCTCAACTATGTTCATAGCACCATGATTTGTAATAGCCAGAATGTGCAAACAACCTAGCTGCCCCTCAACTGAAGAATGGATAGGGAAAATGTGGTAGATTTACACAATGGAGTACTACTCAGTTGACTAGCCAAATGTTAACTCTTGAAACCCAGGCATCAGCCTGGGAATCCAGCATGGGACTGATCAATACTCCCTGAATTTGGGTGTCAGTGAGGAGGCCTAGGGAATCTATTGAGCCTTTTGCAGCAGATCAGTACCCATCCCAAGTATACACACGGACTTTGGACTCCCATAGAACAATGTGAGGTGCACTCTCACCCTGAACTCTTGGGGAAGGGTCTAGGCCCTGCCCTATATGAAATGACAGACTATGGACACCCCCATGAAGGGCCTCACCCTCCCTGGGGGAATGAGGGGATAACGGGGGGGGGATTGGGGGGAGGGCACGGGAGGAGGGGAGGGAATGGGAGAGGGACCTGGAACTGACTTGTGAAGCAACCTCGTTTCTTATCTAAATTTAAACTGGAAAATAAAAAAAATAGTTTCCTGTAATTGTATTAACAATGAAGTTAATTCCATATCCTCAGTAATAAATTCAGTGGTCTCAATGTGTAAAATGACTTTCTCTGCATATTTAGAATCAGTAACTATATTGAGAGGCTCTGTAAAATCCATAAGTGCCATGAGAATGGCATACAACTCTGCCTTTTGTGCAGAGTTGTAAAACTTTGAACTGCTTTATTTGTATTTCTTGATTTAAACCTGTTTTTCCTGACTTTTTTGCATCAGTGTAGAATGTAAGGACTCCAGAGATTGGCATTTTTCTTACAATATGTGGAAGGATCCAAATTGTTTTCTTTATGAATTTGATTTTCTCTGTTTTGGGAGATCAGGTATCTGTAACCCTAACCACGTGGCCGCAGGTATGTGATCTCTCCCTACAGTTGAGAACTGTACTTCCAATAGAGCATGACTGTTTACAATTTTGCTCTGATTGTAGACAAAAAACATCTCAAACTGGATGACTTAAAGCAATAAAAATGTACTCTTTCTCAAAAAAAAAAATATACGTAGGCTTGGGAGAGAAAAAGAAACAGGATAGTGGTAAAAGAAGTAGAGAAAGGGGCTGTGGTGGTGTACACCTTTAATCCCAGCACTCGGTAGGCAGAGGCAGGCGGATCTCTGTGATTTCAAGGCCAGCCTCATGTACAGAGGGAGTTCAAGGGCAGCCATAGTACACAGAGAAACCCTGCCTCAAAAAAGTAAAATTAAAAGATGTAGAGTAATAAAAAAAAGCCACGTAAAAAAAAAGAAAAAAAGGATGGCCTCATGAAATATGCAGGCAAATGGATAGAACTAGAAAAAAAACATTCTGAGTGAGGTAACCCAGACTCAGAAACATGATATGTTTTCACTCATAAGTGGATATTAATTGTAAAGCAAAGGATAACCAGACTACAAGGCAACATGGAAGACCCTAACAAGGACTCATGGATTTACCTGGAAAGGTAAATTAGATTGGATCTGCTGGATAAACTGGGAATGGGAAGGAGGGGTGGTACTGAAGAGGGGAAGGATGATGAGAACATGAGGAAATGGGATGGTTGAGAGGGGAAGGGAGGCAGTAGAAGAACAACAAAAGAGATATCCTAATAGAGCCACTATGAGGTCAGGGAGAAACCTGATGCTAGGGTAATTCCCAAGAATCTACAAGAATGACCCCAGCAAAGACTCCTAGCAATAGTGGAGAGGATGCCCAAACTGGCCTGCCCCTGTAATTAGATTGGTGAATAACCTAACTGTCATCATAGAGCCTTCATCCAGTAACTGATGGAACCAGATGCAGAGATCTACAAATCACATCTCAAAGTCTGCATAGAGCAGGAAAAAAGATAAAAACTGAAGGGATAGGCAGTGGTTTCAACCTGTTGGTCTTGACTCCCATGGGTCACATATCAGATATCCTGCATATTTGATATTTATGATTCATAACAGTAAAATATATAGTTATGATGCAGCAATGAAGTAATTTATTGTTGGCAGGGTCACCACAGCATGAGGAGCTGGATTGAAAGGTCATAGCATTAGGGAGGTGGAGAACAACTGGGCTAGAGGAAGGAGTCACTTTAAAAACTTTTATTTCATACATTCGTGAAGTTGAAGTTATGCTTTTTAGTTTCTCAATTCATGTTCCAATTCATCCTTAAATATAAATTGTTCATTGTTTGACACCATCATGTTTTTCAATGGAATCATCCGCATCTTGCCATGATTACAAAATCAATGAGACAAATGTAATGTTTCTAAGTACAACTTTCCATATGAAAGAATCTACTGTTTGCAAACAGGTGCACTTTTTTTTTTCCATTTTAAATTTAGATAAGAAACAAGGTTGCTTCACAAGTCAGTACGAGGTCCCTCTCCCTTTCCCTCCCCTCCTCCCGTGCCCTCCCCCCACCCCCCCCCCCGTTATCCCCTCATTCCCCCAGGGAGGGTGAGGCCCTCCATGGGGGTGTCCATAGTCTGTCATTTCATATAGGGCAGGGCCTAGACCCTTCCCCAAGAGTTCAGGGTGAGAGTGCACCTCACATTGTTCTATGGGAGTCCAGAGACCGTGTGTATACTTGGGATGGGTACTGATCTGCTGTCCAAGGCTCAATAGATTACCTAGGCCTCCTCACTGACACCCAGATTCAGGGGGTCTTGATCAGTCCCATGCTGGATTCCCAGGCTGATACCTGGGATTCAAGAGTTAACCTTTGTCTGGTCAGCTGTTTAAACAGCTTTTCAAGTTGATTAATACCAATAGTTAGAAACTTTCTGTGTAATAACTGATGCAAACCAGAACAGATAAAGCTATTTACAGTGGATTCCGTTTTGTAAAGTATTCGATCCTAGAGTTTCTGTGCATATATACATCTGCAATATCAGTGTAGTTTAAGACAAATGGTTCTGGTATTTTCTGTGACTTTCTTCTTTCTTTAGGTCTATTGGAGAGCCATGATACTGCCATTTCTGGTTCAGCAAACCTAGTTCTAAGAGAATAGGGTTTTTTGTTTTGGTTTGGTTTTTGTTACTGAAGGCTGTGAGGATTGTGGGGAATGTCAGAGCAGTTTCCAGCCTATGCTTTTGCTCTATTTAGAGGGTACACTACTGTAGGGGCATTTGATTATCTTTTGTTTTAAACAAAAAATAAAGGAAATTCTAGTATGTCTATATATTTTTCCATTTTTAAAAATCCATTTCACTTGGTATATAATGTGTTCAAATTATTAGACAAATAGTTATTTAACTCTGAGTTCAAGTTTGAAATGCAGTATTTCCTACTTTATATCTAAAAATATATGCTTTATATTCTAATTATTTATCTGAGTCTCAAGTTAGAAATATGCATTCCAGAGGAAACAAAAATAACCCAGAGGAAGGGAATAGAATCTTTCCTCCTTTAAAGCCAAGAATAATTTGAGAAACTCCTCACTCCATTAAGTTTCTAAATATCTTAAATGTCCAAAACATACTACTTCATTTTGAGTAAAGTCAAATGTTTAATTCTAAATTAGGCAACAATTTGTTTGCTCATAAGTTACTAGTGATAATATTTAGAAAAAATTCTTTGTTGGGATTGGAAAAGTCTAAGTCCATAGGAATGCTGGGTGGATCTTTACAGTACCTTGGCTTGTTTCTTTAATAAAGGAAATGTGTTTAGTTAAGTGGTGTCTACAAATATGAAGTTATAATAAAACAACAAAGCAAGTCAACATGAAATCTTAGCAACAATTGGAAAACATCTCACAGAACTTTTGAATGCAGATAAGCTTATTCTTATCACAGGTACCCCAAACACCACAGAAGGGAGCTGTTAGATGTTAGTACAGAAGTGAGATAAAGTGAATGACCATGATCATTTGAAATTGAGCCCAAATAAACCAAGAAGACAATTCTGGTTAGAAGCAGGTTAATCACATGGAGATTTTATTATTCTGCTTGTTTTGTGTTAAGTCCTGCTAGGATGCCTATTCTGTTGTGGATCATGATGACTTGGGTGCAGTTACCACATTCTAGCTCAGCACAGATGGATTGTTTCTGGATGCAGCTGGAACACGGCATGGGGCTTCTCAAAAAAGGACATGATGTCTGAATTAGCTGAGGAATTAAGAGGCATAACTAAAACACATTATTACTATAAGAAAGACATTCATACAATTTCCACTTTAAAGATTATGGTGAGAAAACATCGTTGATGATGATCTATCTTCCTGTGTTGTTTGGTTTCTAGCCTAAAGCATCAAGTCAGAAGAATAGAGCAATTTACGTTTATTGGGCCATATTATGTTTAGAAATTAGGGTAAATACATGCTGATCTAAAACAAATTAAACTTTGATTAACACTGTGGCTATGGACTAGAAAATAGAAGCAGAGATCACTCCACATTGAAAGAAGTAATCTATCTTGACATTTTCAGGTATGTGTGTTTGTCATAGGAATTTTTCCTTTGTGATCAGTCAAGACCTTTGTGCATTAATAGCACCTCAATTTAGACATAAGAAAATTTTATAGACTATACAGTCATATTTCTGTGTATCCCTGTAGGAACTTATATTTTTTATGTATCCTTCATGCTTTGGCTTCATATCTTTCTTTACTGAGAAAGAACTGCCTCTTTTGGAGCTGGTGGATTACAGAAAGCAAATGAATATAGCTAATAACAGTAAAATTCCTTCTTGTCTACCTCTACCTCTTATCAAATAAATAGTTGATCTCTGTCCTAGTCTCTAAGTAATGTACAGGATATGACAAAGCCAATTTTTGTTCCTGAGTCCACCTAACTACTTAAACTGCCCAATCATAATTCTGTTTATTCTGCTTTGAGTTCCATATGGAAACTACACAACGGCTTCTGTATGTGCTCCCTTTCACATCTCATCTGTTGATCAACCTTCGTGTACCTACTTGTGGCCCTATGTCACAAGGAATGACATACCTTTTAAGGAGCTTGAAGAGCAAACTTCCTTCTGGTTATACCTTTTAAATGTTATCATATTTTTGCTTCCATACATACAAACAAAATTATACATCTTTATTGGATAATATATTTTGGTGAATGAATGCATTGTACAATATTTTAAAATAGGCTGGGAGCTCCATTGGTAGAATCAATTACCTCACAGTACTTACAAACTATTAATTACCACACAGTACTTATAAAGTGTATTAAGCATGTATGAACCATCCAGTATTTACCACTTCTTTGAGGTGAAAGCATTCAGTCTTTCCTTCCAGCTTTATGAACTGTCCTGAACTTTACCAATCATTGCTTGGCAGTAATTCCAGTCGCGTGAGAGCCATGTTCACAACCTAATCATCTTCCTGCCTCTTAACACCATCACATTGGTTATTAGGTTTCAGCTTAAGAATGTAGAGGGGCTACAAACAATCAGACCATCAGAGACTTTCGTGGTACAGTGTCTTTGATGTTTAATTTATAGCCAAGTTCTGAAAAAGCCTGTAAAAGCTAAGGTAATATATGGTTTCAATAGCACACACCAGTTAAAGGATAGGTGCTTCTACACTTACAAGCTTATTACCTTGGAGGCTCCTGTGTCTCTGCTGGTTAGGGTCCAGGATTTTAGTTGGATTATATTTCTGGTGAGAGGGTGGCACTAAATCACAACCTAACACAAGCATCTTGAGCAACCCAGTACCTGGTTAGTAAAATTGAGGCCTCGCATCAGCATGTTTTATTTATTTTTTAATCTTTGCTGAATATTTTCATTTTCAAAGCAAAATATCTTTAAAATATAAAAAGAATCCATTATTACTATGGACAAACCTTTTTGGAGGCACTGTAGCACACCTGACAACTGATAACCAGAAGTGAAGTGCAAATGTTTGATGCACACACATAGACACATATATATGTTCAATTACATAGGTCCAACAGTAAGCCTGCATTAACCTCATTCACACTTCAGTACATACTTGGGTAAGTGAGAACAAAAGAGATTTACTGCTGAAGTCATGATAATGCTCCTTATAAATCTTGTATACATGACTGAGCCATTGTTTAATTCTTCTGTTCTATGAGTCATGAATTTTTATTATACATTATCTTTTTAATTTTCAATTGTAAATGTAGTAGAAACCTTAAGAGTATGTGTTTGACTTAAGTATTATTCATCGTACATACATCTGGGAGCAAACACAAATTAAGAATAATCGGAGATATTCTTAGCACACGACTTGTGGATGTCTGGCCCATATGGCTTGTATGTAAGCCAAGCAGGACCTCCTCCAAGTCCATAGGCCTCTAACTACAGCAGAGAGCAAAGACCTCTTGGGAATAGTATAGTTGATCCCTCCTTGAGGGAGGTAGAAACCCAAACCTATCATAACAGGAAGTCTATGGAGTCTGCCTGAACATTTGGAAATCAGATTTTAGAAGTCAGGTGAGATGCATTCAGCTTACTCATATATAGAAGTACACAATGCTCTAAGACACATAGGACAATAATGTTGCAAAAGAGGGAAAACTTAATAGGTTACTGACTGAAGAGAATGTTAAATATCTTGATTACAAACCTGATTCCATGTCACCGTGATGCAAGTAGCTTATTTAAAACACTGGTATGTTCTTTCTTATGCAATTTTTAAATTTAAATTAGAAACAAGTTTGCTGCACATGTCAATCCCAGATGCCTCTCCCTTCCCTCCTCCCTAGCCCCTCTACCAGCCCTCCAGCTCCCCACCCAATTCCCACACCATTCCCCGTGGGGGGGTGAGGCCCTCCATGGGGAATCTCCAGAGTCTGTAATTTCATCCAGGGCAGGACCTAGGTCCTCCCACATGTGTCCAGGCTGAGAGAGCTTCCCTCCATGTGGAATGGCTCCCAAAGTTCATTCGTACACCATGGTAAATTTTGATCTACTACCCAAGGCCCCAGAGATTGCCGAGACCTCCTCACTGACACCACATTCAGGGGGTCTGGATGAGTCCCATGCTGGCCTCTCAGTCTTCAGTCTGGGGTCCTGTACTCACTCATATATGTATTTTAGACATGGACCAGGGGAGTGCCAGCCTATAATCCCATTGCCACACCTTCCATCCAGTGACTGATGGAAGCAGAGGCAGATACCCACAACTAAACACTGAACTGAATTCCTGAAATCCAGTGACAGAGAGGGAGGAGTGATGAGCAAAGGGATCAAGACTGTGCTGGTGAAGCCCACAGAGACAGCTGACATGGGTATGTTCTTAAACAATCCAGGTTATTATTTGTTAATTCTAAGTAACTGGATAAAATGGAACAATGTTAAATACATTGGACAACTAGACCCTTATAGACACTTCTGCATCATTTCCAACTATTCATTCCAAACCCATTGCCAAATTCCAATTAAAATATAACAAATTAAATGCTAAAACGTATCATGTTTATTAATTTTCTTCTAGTCTATTTTTCTGAAAGAAGCAGGTGGGAAATAAGTTGATTTGTATGTTTGCAAGTTTATACATCTGAGATGAACACCAGTAGAGACTTGCTGTTTTCAAAGCTATTGTGCCTGCAGAATGTCTTTTCTGGCTTGCTAAGCTTGCTTTGTGTCAGCATGCAGTAATGCTTCCAAAACTCATTTTGCCCCAAACAAATTTCTTCTGTCTCTGACCCTCATCACTCAATCAAGGAATGCAAACATTTATTCCTCATGAGCAGAGAGCTTTGAGAAGCCAAGAACAAAACAAGACTGGAGAAATTGCAAAGACAAACTACCTGCTGTTAATATTCACAATGCCTGTGACTTGACTTGTTTACTACCAGGAATAGGATCATGTTTTTTTAATTTTTAAATATCTTTCAGTCAGCCATGAATGCTGAAGCAATTCTTGTTCTTGAGCCCATCCAAATCAGGGAAATGCATTGGTGCACATTTTTCAAATTATGAATACTGCATATAACTGACCTTAAGATTTTGAGAACTGGAGCATATTAATTTTTCTCTGCACCATAAAAATTTTAGCACATTAGAGAAAATCGCCTGAAGTTGTTCCATTTTTGGATTGCATGAGTAAAACTAAAAGGAAAATTATGTGGATACATATATAGTAGTGCTTCTTTCTTTCAATTTTGGCTTTTATCTCAGAATAGGTATTTGGGATTCTTACTTCAATAATTAACACAAAATCTTCACCAGTAAGATAGCCCTGTGTGGCCTTCAGGCTCGTAGGGAAACCATTCTATTTTACTTAATGTTTGGAAAATCTCTAAACCTCCATCTTAAGCTTGTGAAATAAATTTAATTTTTTTCATTGATGAAATTGCACATTCCATGAGATTCTAAGGTTGAAATTTATTTAAAAATATAAGTAAGGGTAATTATGGATTTGTGCTGTTGCTCAATAGAGGTGAAAACACTCTAAAACTAATTTATGAAGTTGATGGCATCCATCAGTAAATTTACTAAAATCATAAGGTTGTACCCAGGAAATGGTGGGTATTACAAGACGTAAATACACTCCCAATAGTTATTATAAAAATTAAGTCACAAAAAAGTATGGGTGGGGTCAATACATACACTTAATATATATAATTTTAAAAATTGGTGGGTACAAATATTTAATAAAACTAAATTCTGAATTAACAATGGACCAGTATCATTTTTCACATTCTTCCTCACTGCTTCTCTGCTTAATCAAAATTATTAAAGTATATGTGATAAAATGATTTTATTCCTGAGGAGCTCCATGCCTTTCCCAGGAGAAGTGTCATGAAAGTGAAATAAAGGAGATGGTATAAAACTCAAATGGGGAGTTGTCTATAAGAAACTAAGGACATTCTCAACATTAGAATTGACGCATTTTGCAAATTTACTTCTGATGTAAATGCCGCACTCTCCTAAGTACATGGGGGCTCTGTCTTCATCATAGTTAACCTTTGATGAGATTGAAATCCTCCAACCCATTTGGCACAGCAATGAACTTACTATGTTGATGAACGTAACCACTTTCCTTTGGAATTGACTCTAAAGCAATGGTTTTCAAATGACAGTCCCTTTAACTGATGACCATGTTCTGTCTGGAGTCACCATTGCATACACAGTATAGTTTGTCTTAGGAACAAATATTTTTCTAATTACTTTTCACACTTAGACAGAGTGACGGACAGAGTTGTTAAACAAGCACCACAGCTTCCTCTTGCGTGTGGTAACTAAAAATCTCATGCTTTCTGCTCATACCCATAGTTTGGGAACATTGAACACTTTCCCAGGGAGCCCACGTTCAGCTGTTTTTCCCTTGGAATTCCCTTCCCTCCATTGTTTTAGCTTTGTTCTGGTCCTCCTGTGTTTAATGGAATCATTTACTCAGTAAAGAGGTGTTGCACAGACCGTGTGTGTGTATGTCTGAAAGAGAGGGGGAGACAGAGAGAGAGAGAGAGAGAGAGAGATTTGTCTTGCCAAATCCCAAGTAACAGAAAATAGCTAGCCTAACATTTCATAGATGACAAGGGATATAAGTCCATGTGAGTTCAAGAGTCTATAATTGTATGCATTTATATTTTACTTTAAATTAATTAAAAATTGTTAACTCCACTGTGGTATTTTTTGTGTATGACGTTATAAATGATGTCATAATGTGCAATATCATAATGTCAAACATACAAATATTGCATATCATATTAAATGAGTGAAATAGTTCCTATTTGACTTAAAATGAAATTTCATTATTAAAGATGATTAGGACTATTTAATGACATACCCTCCACTCTGCAATTCTCAAAGCATTAAGGAAAGTTGCAGTTCTACACACTGTCGAAACTGCTCTATAGACACTTGGACTAGCACTTACTGTGAGGTAACAATAAATCTTTCCTGACAGTTCACATGGTGAGTGAAAATTATAGTCTGCTAGGAATCAGACAAAAGGACAGGGAAACAGGTTCCCCTGGGAAGGACTCATTCACAGCTAGGGTGATAATATCTGGTACTCACCTGTCTAACACCTTTCACCAAAGGAGACACCTGCCACTTAGAAGTTGATACAACTGGGTTGCACAGCAATCTTCTGTTTCTAACTCCCTGGGCCTTGCTTGCTGCAGTAACACTGCTCTGTAACAACATGTTTCACAACTGCTACCTCCACAGTTTGCTTTACCAATGAAAGGAGATGTGAGAAATGCAGGGGAGTATATGCAAGCCCATTTTTTTTGGTGGAGAACAACAACAATAATGTTCTGTGTTTTTGTTAAGTAGTTATCTTTCCTAAGGACACTGTTTTACAAATGGCTACAAATGATTTACAAATGACTAGCAACATTTCTTGAAAATTATTAGTTTGAAAATGACTATACATTCTCACATATACACAATTAGATACATCCAGGAAAAGCCCAATTTGAAAACCTGAGTTGAGATATATTCATTCTTTGTCTTTAGAGAAATCTGTACATTTCTATATTGTAAAGAGCTATGAAGAAAGGTGAAATTAATTTAAAAAATAACTCTAGAGATGGATACAACATTTTATAGTATGATTCTTATCCTGTGCCAGAAATTTTAACCTGGGAAAGTTCAACAAGAATTAAAAGTTTTTTTTAAAAAGAAAAGAGTATGAAACCAAAGTGATAAGTTATAGGGATGTACACAAAACTCTATAAATTCTTAATCAGGGTGCATGCACTTGATCAAATTACCTTTGCATGAGGCAGTTCTATGCAGATGCATGGTTGGTGGTTTTGCATGTGAAACTTTCTGCATACTTTCAAATATATTACTTGCATGATATGAGGTAACATACCTTCTTTTGAGAGTCAAATGTTAAGCTATTCTATTTGTTTTATTTATGGCTTACAGAGACTGTCTCATTCATCAAGGATAACGCTAGCCACAGCTTTCAGGAGACAGACAAAACCTTTCAAATGAATGACTATAGAGTGAGAGGCTCATGCCAAAAGATGATTCATTTGATATACAACATATTTGTTGAACACACTTTGAAGCTATCCACACTTATCAGTTGTCTCTATAATTTCCCTTCTCTTCATAAAATGGAAATCAAAATCAGCAGTACCTAGATTGATTAAGTGACTACCAATGAATCAGCTTTGTACAATTAGAAACATAAGATGAAAATAATGTTTTCTGTCTGTAATATTTACTTTTATGTCAATTTAGCTGGGCAAGCTGATACACTGGAAAAATATAACTTCCTACTCAGTCAAAGGAAGGTATTAGCTTATTTGTTTTTTTTTTCAGAAAGGGTTTCTTTGTGTAGCCCTGCCTGTCCTGGAACTACTTCTGTAGACCCACCTGGACTCTAGCTCACAGAGATCCTCCTGCCTATGCCTCTGGAGTGCTTACCACGGCCATACATTAAGTATTTTTGGAAGAAAGTAGAATCTGTAAATACTCAACTACAGAAATCCTTCTTCCTACCCTGTGTTTATTGGTCTCTAAGTTGAGGTAATATCTAAAACGGCCATGTCAATAAGACCCATGCTAGCCACTATGAAGGAAAAACTGCAGGTCGTGCCTGGATCATGACCTCAAATACTTAGAATATAGAAGTTGAGATGAAATGCATATAAAATTTTATTATAAAATGAAATCAGGCACAAATAGCTGATGCCCCTGTTCAAATGTTGTTGTAGAAGTTATGAGGAAAAAACACAGTGACATCCATCTTAGAAAAATTACAAAAAGATAATGGAGAGTCTGGCATTCAGTTTGGGCAGGGAAGGATGACAACATATACATCTGAGGTTAAAGTAACTAAACTTGCCAACAGTCCCTGGTGGATAGAAAAGTGTTAAATTCATTGTTTGAATCAGGTGGTCTTCTATGGACATAAGTTTGAATCGACTGTGAAAGCCTTCAAAGTCTAGGTTAAGAAGTGTGGTGTTTTTACTGCTTACTACAGAGAGCCATTTGGAAAGTCAGTAAGAGGATCAAAACCATGTGTTAGCCAGAGTCACCTTGTATTGATTTCTGCAGAGCTCAGCAGACAGAGTTAAGAATAGGTCCCTGCTTTTGAGCAGTCACAAAATTTGGCAAGCACAGTTACTGAGTCAGAGACTGGTGCATACAGGATTCTAAAGCAGGCTTGAACACTTTAATTGGGAAATGAGAAAATTCTTTCAGAAAATGACACAGGGCTTGAGTCTTGAGAGAAGGGAAATGAACCAGGTGTAAGGAGATAAAATTTCCTATGTGGCTACAGGTTAAATAGAGATTAAAAGACACTAAACTTCCGAAGTTTTTTAGGAGTCCAGGGTCTGTATTTCCACAGAATCTTTCATAGGGTGTTCTGGAAGAATGGCAAAGCATTCGAAAGTAAGTGTTTACACAGATGAGGTAGAAAAGCAATTCCCAAACCAATGTTATTATAGTTACTCTGATGAGAGATGATGGGAGCTTGAAATTAGTAACATCAGTGAAGACAGAAGGGATATTGTTGTAGAGTTGATAGTATAGACAAGATAAGTCACTCTTCATTTTATTACCCAAAACATTATAAATACTGAAGAAATTCATCAAAGTTAATAAATGAACAAGTAAACAGAATTCCTTGTCCTCTTAGAACTTAGATTTCCTGAGGTATGGTAAGTAAAGAGACAATAATAAAATAAAATTTTGTGATACAGAAGATAGCTCAGTCAATGAAGATCAGACACAACTGCTCTTGGCACACCAATTCTGTAAGAAAGTAGGACTGGCATTGGAGAAACTCATTATGGAGTTTGCCTTTGACTTGGCAAGGCTAGCTATTTGGGCAAGAAACTGCTCTTGCCTGGACTGTTTGACTGTTTCTGTAGAAACTGGACATGGAGGACCCATAGGAAAGTGACTGCTGAACTTGCAAAACAAGATGGACAGTCCTGAAGGGTTCCTACTTCATGAAAGAGTTTGCTAGACATTCTGCATGACACCGAGAAAAATGATTGACAAACTGCCAATCCAGGCAGACCATTTAAAATTTCCTGCTTCACTGAGAAGTCTATCAGACACACTGTGGCCTATGGGCTGAAGATGGAGACCCAACATTACAAAAGAAATTCAGATGACTGTCCAGGCAGCGAGAAGTCCCAATCTGTTCTAGAGTTTAAATACTATCCTTCTGTGGTCTTTGATGGAGTTGAAGACAGATAGTTATAGTTTTTCTTAGTTAGGATTAAAGATAAGTTACACCTAAGACTTTAGACCCACAAAGATAGGATAAATGATAAATATACTCTATAAATTTTGCCAAATGTTAATGAACTAAATATTGTAACTATAGTTCTTATTTGATAACTGTTTTATTATATATTTTACTACGTTAAAGTTAAAATCCTTCTTTTTATTTAGACCAAAAAGAGGAGACGATGGGACATGGTCTTCTGTGTATATGTTTGTCTTATTAGTTGATGAATAAAACACTGTTGGCCAATAGGCCAGCAACATAGGTGAGACTAGGAGTCGAGGAGGATTCTAGGAAATGATCCAGGCAGGAAGTGAAGTAGCAAGGAAAAATTAGTGTATAATCAGGGACAAACAGGTAATCACTCCTTTTTGTCTTCTCTGTGGAGACACTTAGGAGGTACAGTGTGCTGTGGCTTGCTCCTTTTTTCTGATCTCTCAGAGTTTCCCTCTATATCTGACTCCAGTCTCTTATTATATAGACCAATTTAGGACTGCACTTACAAAATACTTGTCAGGTCAGCATGAATAGCTGAATTTCAACCATCAGCACCCATATAAAAGTGGGTGTACCACATGTCTGGAACTCTAGTATGTGGATGACATATTGAGGCCGATTGGTCAATGGAGCTCATTGACCAGCCTGGCTATTTGAATGGTGATTGAGGAGACACTCAACACCAATTAATGCCTTCATACATGAAGTCAGGAATCTTCTTGTATGCTCATTAACTACCTGCTGTCCTTAATGTTTTTCTTTGTTCCTATGTTTTCTAATTTATCTTGGTAGCTAGCTCATGGGTCTTAGAGGAAACTCCACTTCTACTACTTGAAAAGAACATTACAATATAGTGCCCCAAAATGACATATTGCTTTACTTATAGAGCAGTACATTTAGCTATCAGCAACAAAGCTGCTTCTTGCAGTAGTAGATGGTAATTAACACAGAAACCTAAGCCGAATCAATGTGTAGAGAGCGAGAGACTTTGGAGCAAGCCCTCTTAAAGGCAATGCCTTTATTACATCCCTCTATTCAAGGTTCTATCTTGAGGATGAAGTAGAAAATGTGCAAGAACCAGAGGTGAAAGATGACTCCTATGAAATGAAACCACCCTGATACAACAGGGCTCATACATACATGAGGTGATAGAGACTGTGAGAGCACACCTATGACCTACACAAGTTCATACCAGACAAAAATCCCAGTAGAAATTAGCAGAAGTGGTTACAAAGTCCTGCCCATAGCCAAAATGCTATTAGCAATTTTTGCCATTTGGCAAAAGGCAAATCAGTCTTCTCTAATGGAGTATCTTTCACTGAGTGTACTAGCCACACTCCAGAGTAGGCCTGTGCCCAGGAGTAGTCAGCCAACTACTGGTAATTTTGTCTTATTGGTTTTTCTGTCTGTTTTAGTTTTTGTTCTTTGTTTTTCAAAACTATTTCTTTTATTTCCTGGAGATTATAATATAATTATGTAATTTCGCCTTCCCTTTTCTTTCCTCAAAATCCACCCAAATACCCTTCCTTGCTGTTTTTCAAATTTACGACATTTTCATCAATTGTGTTTACACACACATGCACACACAGACACAGACACATACACACACACACACCAATATGCTCAGTTTGTATACTAATACTTTTATGGAAGTTTTTAGGTCTGACTGTTTGGTATTGGATAACCAACTGGAGTAGTCTTCCTTGGGGAAAACTACTTCACTTTTGGCATTTCTTAGTTGTCAGTAATTTTTTGTGTAGGGTTAAGGGATCCTGGATTTTCAAAGGTTCAGGGATCTTTCTGGGAGGGCTATGGAAAGATTGTAAGGAACAAAGAAACTAGGAGTTGCTGAGAAATTGTGTCTCCTAGGAATGTTGAAAGAACTTGAAATTGGGTAGATATGAATGTCAGGAAGAGTTGTCTGTGGGGAAAATATGGAAAGAAATTCTTTTTCAATAAAAAATAAAATGTCTATCGCTGACCTACACCCTTTCTCATTAAATATGAATACTTCCAAGTATAAAATGAATTTTTAAGGATTGGATCTCCTCATAATCAGACATTTCTCATCACTTGCTTATTTTGTATAATTTCTCTATAGGGATAACCTCCTTTTCCCTGGTTTTCATAGTGTCTAAAACTCCCCTTCCTCATAGTGAAATTGAACATTGGCTTCATCCTGAGTCTTAATCTGTTTAAGTAACTTTCATGTCTGAGTGGCTTCTACTTTCTCTTGGACTCTAATTCACACTTGGCTAATTTAAAGCATATTTTATGCTTTGAATATCTGAGAGATCAGCTGTCTCTTCTCCCCAGTTTAGTTTGAATCATTATTTCTCATATTAGTTTGTCAACTGACTTATTTTTCTTGCAACTTCATTTATTTCCTAAGTCACAGTCCCAACCCTATCTCAGTCTACTGCAACAAGCATCACCCACTCCTTCCAGCTGCCCTATCCTAACCATTCATAACATACAAAGCATATTATGCCTACAAAATACAGGAAAAAAATTGCACACCAACCTGACTAGGTGAAGAAACTGCATGCCTGGCTCTGCAGGTAGCAGTCGCCTGTGAAGGGGGGATGGAGTAGGCAGTGACACTAGCTCTGATTCACTCCTTATTTCCCCATTCCTGGTGATATTGATGGTGCATATTTGGTTCAGCAGCCAGAGTAATTCACTAAGGATAAACAGTCCTCTAAATTCTGGAAGCACCACTTTTAAAGTGAATTTAGCAGATTCTGTGGTACAGAACTGAACACTGAGGATCAGTATAACAGCATGATCACCCCATGTTTTTGGTGAGGCAATGTCATGGCTGCATCGATATAATCAGGTGGTTATTCTGTAGGAAGCTAAGACCCAGGATGAAAAGCTAACTTAAAGTGTCTGCTATATATTCTTAACTCAATTAGTGAGGAAATAGACGTGACTATATGTTCACACCAAACAAAATTCGTTAAGAAATAGAAGCGAATAGATGTTCATTACAAACAAAATCCTGCAGACCTGCCTATATTTTCAAGCCAACATCACCTACTCACTACTCTTAATGCTATCATGTGCTAATGTCTGTACTGGAATAGAATTAACCTTTTCAACCTTGTTACTCCTTTTTTTCTGGTTTTAAATATCTATTCTCTTAGGTGACTATTCAATCGGCAGCCAATTTTCAAGGGCTACCTCAACTTCTCCCCTCCTTAAAAAGTCTTCCTTGACTAGAGATAACCATCACTACCACCACCACTGCCACCACCACCGCCACTACCACTGCCACCAGTACCGCCATCACCATTGCTACCACCACCACCATCAATCTTGTATCCCAGGATAGCCTCAACTCACTGTTAGCTTCGAGCTTAGCATGATTGAACTGCTGATCCTTTAGTGTAAACAGAGGTATGCATGAACATTTTGCATCTTTTTTGTTTTCTCAGTATGATACTGGGTACCAAGGGTTCATACATGCTAAGCAAGCAGTGTTCCAAACCAGTTACATCTTCAGAGCCTCACTTTCTTGGCATGAATTAGATTTAGTTATTATGTATTGCTTTATAAATTTCTTCAGACTAGCAGCTATGTATTATCATCATAATTACCTTAGCTACATACCGCAGTGTGTGCCACTTAAGAACACTCGGTGTTTGTAGGGACTAAAGTGAACAGCTATGCTATCAGAGATGATAGCAATGCCATGTAGGAAGAAAGAATGGAAAGACACCTTAAAAACATCTTCCCTGGCTCCTTTTAGACTTCAGTAACAGTCTGTCAGATCCCTCTGAGAGAAATGGTACAGCCATGGATAGGGAGTGGGAGATTTTGAAAGGAAACAGATTTTAAGCACTATAATGGAAAAATTCCCAAACTGCTTATAACTCATTTTCAAGTGCAGGCTTCCATGGCTAGATTAGCAATAAGAGAGAGCTGGCCTTTTGGCAAGTGAGAATGACTGGCAAGCTGCTTCTAAGTAATTGCAAAGCTATAGGTGAACCAATGACAGGGGCTTAAAACAGCTCAAAACTAACAAAACTGGGAGGTTAAACTGACAGCAACAGATGCATTAATTATCTCTCCCTGACTCAAAGGCAAAGAAACTTGGTAAATTAACAACAAGAAAATGCAGTAATTTATCATTCTTCCTTGTATAAAATATCCAGAGTTTTAGGTCACACTTAATTAACTGCAAGGCTGAGACATATAACACTAAGGGTAACTGAAATCTGCAGCCTGCCTGTTGTGTTGCTTTCTCTCCAATAAAATTGTCCCTAACCTTCCTCAACCTCCTTTTCTCCCTCCTTCCCTCCCTCTCTGAATTCGTCTATGCCGAACTCCCTCCATCTTTTATACTCTCCTTCTTTCTCCCCTTCCTTCTCTCTCCCTCGCTTCCTTCCTTTCATTTCTTCAGGCCTGGCCTCAGTATAGCCCTATCTTGTCTTGTGTAATTCTCTTATCTCGACTTGCAAAATGCTGGGATTAAAGGCATGAGCCATGTCATCTAGTTTCTGAATGTTTTTCAATTATTTTATCAACACCAAGTACTTGTAAGGATAATTATTTGCCCTCTTCTATGCTCAATACAGACTAGGCATGAATAGAATTTTACAGAAATTTTTACTTTTTCTTTTCTATTTTTATTAATTTATTTTTTAAATTCCATTCCCAGCATTTTAAAGTTTTTATCACCTTTACACCCAACAAGTTAATTTCTGAAATTCAAATTCTTTTTTGTGTTTTTTATAAATTTTTATTTAAATTACAATCTTAATTTTACATATCAGTCCCAGTTCCCTGTCCCTCCCACCTTCTCATGCCCCCCACTGTTAAAAAGCTACAAAGAATAATCAAAATGTAGATGAATAAAATGTTTGAGTCAGTTAATGTGTAGTATGAACTCTATAATATACTTATTTACACATTTTTTTGTTTTGTTTTTCAAGACAGTGTTCTCTGTGTGGCTTTGGAGTCTGTTCTGGAACTTGCTCTGCAGACCAGGCAGACTTCAACTCTGCCTCCCAAGAGCAGGGATTAAAGGTGTGTATCACCACCACCAACACCTGGTTTACAATCTTTTTATTCTATGAAATGTCTGGGGAGAAATGAAACATAAATCAATACTAAAATCCTTTATAATTTAGTGGATCCAAGAAATATTGGCAATAAAAATGTTATTTTAATTTGAACAAAACAGAAAAATGTTTGCTGTATTTTTGATACCAAGATAAGATTAGTTTACATAAATCTGCATTTTCACAAAGGTTTTCCTATTTCAGAAAATTCATGTGCATTGACTGTGGCCAAGAGGTTTATTTAAGTTCATGTTGAAATGTGAAGGACCTGTAGACATCATGATTGTCTGTGAGCTTATAACTGGGAAGAAATAATTCTGAGAACTACACAAGAGGTTGTTGCCTGGATTCATCTACAGTGTATTTTAGGGAACTCCCAATTATTTTCAAAAAGTCTCCGTCAATCTCTATTATTAGCTGAAAATCAGTACCTACAGTTGTGCTGGAAGACATAAGAGATATGTTAGGAACCATGAATTTAAAATTCACTTGGCTAGGAGTCTCCATCATTACTATTGCTCAAAAATATGTAACAAACACCTGTATTATGGTGGCATAATATGGTTATTTCCTGGACATAAACAGGTCTCTTTTACACAGGAAAAGACAAGTGTTCAGAAGGCTATCTCAGCATATCTGACACTGCTCCTGTTACATTGTCAACAAGCCATGTGAAGAGAAAGTGACCTCCAACCGATCCTGTGCACATGGAGATATTTCCCAGGAAATATACCATAGTACAGCTTTCTCACAGTTTTATACATTTTATCACAATTATATATACATATTTAATTTAAATTACATTGGTATTTCAAAGTTGCCATCCAGGTGAACTCTTCAAAGCCCACATATTTTGGATAAAACTATATGAAATATTTTCATGGGGTACTATCTCCCAAGCAAAACTCAAGGGAAGTCTGCTAAGGAAGAATTAAGAGCCATAGGAAGAGAATTCCAGGATGGCTGTGTGGCTGAGGAATACAACTTAAAGATTGGAATCTCTGTTCACTTTTTCCGATATTTTATTTAAATGTGTGGAGTTAGAATTCATGTAACAAAGAGACAATCTATGAGACCACTGACATGGGAGACAGTGATGATTTCACATAGCAAATTCACTAACTATGAATTCTTGATACTTGATCATACACTAATATTAATGTCAAGATGAAGGAGTTCTTCCAAAAGAAGTAAGAATCTAAAATAATAGATTCAGAGCAAAGCATACCATACATCACAATATTGGTGGTGGACTTTGTTTCGTTGGTTAAAATCCATAGGAGGCCAAAAAGTAAGTTTAAAAATATCAGAATTCAGAATTAGCCTGCTAACTCTCATGTGGCAATCATCAGCCTCCCTAGTCTCCAGCTTGCTGGAACTCTGTGGATTTTAGACGTTCCTGACCCAAAACAGAAGATACTAATTTCTTAAGATTGTATGTGTTTATCTTGCTATTTCTTGCTTTCTCTATCTCTATGTCTGTCTTCATAGACACATTCATGCTGTTTCTCTAGAGACTTTGACTAATAATAACATCATTCAAGGAGTGCTTTGTAAAACAACTCATAAAAGTAAATTCTACTCACAAAATAAAAGTATCTCTGCAGTTTTACACATGGTCAACTAACAGTACTATTTTCTTGAAAGCCACCACTAGCCACCTTTCAAATACTATCTGTTTGCGTTGACTTGAATTCGCTTAGTAAAATCTTAGGACAATGTAATGAATAAAATATAGACCAGACTAACCTCTTAGTTTGAGTTAAATGTAACCCCGATCCATGAGATCATTTTCTCTTGACTGTGAATGAATGTGAAACTTCAGTCTTTGGGTCTATGCTTGATTCTGTTGATGGTGCTGCTGTTTCTCCTTTATAGGACAAGGACTCAAGTCTACAGCTTTCCCAGCATCTCCTCCCAGGTGGGATATGCTCTGGAACTTTTCACAAGCACTCAATCACATGCAATAAGCACCCTCTTTCTTGTCTCACCTCCCAGCCTTCACTCACACACATGCATGCAAGGGAAAACGTCTTTGTGCTCCATCTACTCTCTGTGCTGCTCACTGTAGTGGTCATAGAAAAGTTTCTGGTTGGAGTGTTGGTGACTGGAAAAAAGTAACTCAAATCAGGTTGTGCAGGTGACTACAGTGAGGACAAGAGCGCCCATAAAGAAATGCAGACAAGAAACGCAGCTGCCCAGCACCAACTGCAGAAGACAGCCAGGGCAGCTGCTTTCCCCTGCATAGAGGTGGGGCACAACTCATTCCTCAAAGCAGTTGTTAATGCAGAAATAACTGCCAAACTAATCCCCTATCATCTCAACAAGTATTTGGAGAACAAAAGGGAAATAGCAGGGTTGCTTCCAGTATCAAAGACACAGGAAACAAATTTCCTCCCTTCAATGGTTCATTCTTTAAGATAGGAGATATGTTCTTGTTGGAAAATATATGATCAGACATTAGATGTCTAGCAGACACTTGATCTTGCAAAAGATAAAAAGAACAACACTCTTACTTTTTGTTTTTAAAGGGATAGCTGTGGTGGCTAATTAACAGTGGAGACAACCTCTTTGAAGCTTCATTCTTTAAATGGTGGAACTGGATTCTTTGAATTGTAAATAGGGCTCTGGAGAGAAGTATTGCAAAGCTTTTGATTTAAATGGTTATAAAACAGTTTTTACTTTTGAAACAAAATACATATCACAAATGAATTTTTCCGCACAGCAGTACCATCGCCATTTATGTTAGATTTAGATCACTCCTATTAGGAAGTTGTCAAAAAGAGGAAATTATTAAGCTATGTTCAAAGGCCAATTCTCATTTGGTCCCTGCACTGGTGGTTATGTGAAACTCAAGTTATTATCGCCTCCCCAGGCTAAGGGAATAGCAGGAAATGGGCAAAGAGAAGAGTGACACAGGTCTGTGGAGGTGAGTGGTCAGAAAATGTGCATCTTAGCTCCAGGAATCCTTAAAGGAGAATGTCATCAAGCAAAAGTGACCTTTCAGTATTCCCTAGACTAAACTGTGAAACATTTTTGAAAAGCATAAAATCTTTATTTATGGTAGGAATGTTTGAAATTCAAAAGATAAATGCCATTCTGAATGCAAGCATGTTCAAGGCATCTAATATATAATGGGACACAGCTGTAATAACAGCCACTGAACCAGAGGCCTCTCTATATCATGTCACTAGTTGACTTGTTATAAGCTGATCTTCAAGCCCTTTTTATAAGGGCCACTGGGGTAAGAAGGAAATATATCACACACTGAACATCTGTGGTTCTTTTATGAAGCACTCCTCATATCAATTTTCATGCTGTATCCAAGGCTACATATAACAGTCAAAAACATGGTTCTTAACTAGAAGAATAGAAACTCAAAGGTTTTTATCTCCAAAGATTGGAGAAGACAAGGTCTGGGCTCTACCTTGGGTTACAGTAGTAGTATATTTATGTGCTTGTTTCAGTGTTCTTACCAGTTTCAAGCCTTTGTACACTCTACGTAAGATTCTGAGAGAAAATATTTTTGTGAGATGTTACTCAGAAAACAAATGTCAAGTACCCAAGCCATTGCTCTAGTGAATTTTCATATCAACAGACTACACATAAACCCTATAAGCCCCTATCAGTTGCACTACTCATGATGTGTCTTTCTTTACATAGATCTATCTAACCCTATCAATGCTGCCTATCATATTCAGTGGCCAAATGCTAAACAATGCCAATCCTGTTTAATTGGACACCCGACAAATGAATTACATAGCAGAAATAAGTGAGGAAATGTTTTATCTTTGTAAAATATTGCATTCCATACCAAGAAGAAGCTTGAACCACCAACAGGTGTAAACACAGACAGATTAACTGATAATATTGAAGACTGACTTTCTAGACAGCTATAAAGATACTCTTGGGGGAGGGGAAGGCCTAAGGGAAGAACAAAGCCATTTTAGTTCACAGATCTAAGTTTGCTTGTTTGTTTATTTATTTCAGAGCATTTTATGACAGCAACGGAGCGTAATACAACATTTCAAGGTATATCTCTTTTTCTTTTCTCACTATGAAGACCTTTGGAATCTATGCACCAATCTATCTAGTCAATCTATTCAACTATAAATCTGTCTACCTGTCTCTCTTGCTATCTGTTTACCTATCTGTTTGTCTGTCTATCTATCTATCCATCTATCATCTATCTATATCTACATATTTGTTTATCTATCATCTATGTATATTTGTATTATGTATCAATGTGTCCATCTATCTATTTACCTATCTGTGTATCTACTCATCTATCTATCCACCATTTGTCTCTTTGTCTATTTATCTTTCTATCTATCTATCATCTATCCAACATCATATATATACCTCCTATATCTCTCTCTGAGGAAGATAAAGTCTTATTATAACCATCAGATTGGACTTCAAATCCTGTAAATCTTCTGGTCAGTTAGTTTCAGAGATGAGGATTTGGGCTTGTGATAATGTTTCTGTTTCAAGGTACATATGGTATGTATATGGGTATATGGATTGGTGTGGGTGTGAGTGTTAGAATCATGTAGAATGACTATGGTCTTACTTTTATACTTAAGTGATGGGTACGATATTATGCTGTTGGATAGAGTTAGCTACTATCTGGGTATGCAAGATAAATTATTAGTTGTCTTCATTCAGCTGCAGGTGCTTCTTGGAGCATCTTGGCAGCTGGCCTGCCTGACTTTCCATGGCCAAACCAATCAATTTCATGCAGGGTTTTTTAGAACTTTTCAAACCCCTTAATAGGGAGCTCCTTGAAGATAGTCACCACATCTTAATCACTATTTTGTTCATAGTGCATGAGATATAGCTCACAGAAATTGTTCTGTCAGTGTTCAGGAAACACACAAAATAGCAATTAATCAAGTGTGTTATTTACTGACAAATGAAACCAGGAATTATCTAAAAAGTGTTCAGGTCTTTGAGAGTGAATCTATTGTTAAATGTTCAACATTGTAATTAAACATATAATTAATAATTATTGATCACTCAATAAATATTCAGTACTGTACGAAAGACAATTTTATGTATTTGTTCTTCCCATCTCAAAATTCATCCATAAACACAATCAGAACAGAATGTGTAAGATGCTTTAGAGTAAAACCAGAGGGCTCAGTCAGTGGCTAAAGTGTCTGATGCATAGACATAAAGGTTTGAGTGGAGTTCTACAGAACCCACATAATATCCACATGAGTTGTCATGCACCTGTAACCCTAGCTCTAGGAGAAACATAGAGATACAAGGATCCTGGAGGGCAGGATGGTTAGAGACCAGTCAGTCTCCAAAAAGAAGTGAACTTCAGGTAGAGGTAGAAAACAATGGAGGAAGACATACAACCTTGCATACATGGACATGATTGTAGACCTGAACATATGTATGCATCTTCATGAATTTACACACACACACACACACACACGAAAGAGACAGAGAGAGAGAGACAGAGAGAGAGAGAGACAGAGAGAGACTAACCTAGTTTAAATTTGCCAAAGCAGAGAAGCTTATGAGCGGACTTTCTATCATTTTAGTAGAAGGGAAATAAAACAGAGTTAATTCAATGAAACAAAAATAGTGTTGTCATCTGAAAATAGTCACAACATTTTATGTTCCTAGAGGATCCAAACAGAAAAAACTGAAGAAAAATATCTGACCCAATGCACATGCAAGCAATATGATGACTCAGACAATGTCTAAGGTAGGCAAAGTTGTATTTGATGAAAATCTTAATTTTCTCTTAGTGGCTATATGCTACACTTATTAAAATGTGATTCAAAATCTGTAAGAGCAACTAACACAATGATTACAAGTAAGATGGACCTTGCACAATGTGCAGAATCTTCCTCTCTTGGATCTGTGGAATCTATGGCAAAATATTCTTACTCATTAGCCAGAAAAAAATTTTGAATATTTTTTGTCATCTCATTTCTCCCTGTACCTCTTTCCATTTCTTTCTTCAGTCTTTTAAGATATATGTAGCTTTATTGTCCATGGGCTGATATTATATTACTTTTATTAGTCCTCTGCTATTATGTGTGCTTTGAGGGAATCTCAGAACTGTAAAGTCAGTGTAACTTTCCATGAGTTTTTTCTATTATATACTCTCAAAATATATTGGGCAAAATCTCAGTGGGCAAAATATGTTGTTGTCTAAACATATACACATGTTGAGGGGATAATAAGGAATTAGCTAGATGACTTAGTGTATTAGGTGCTGTCTCATATCACACACATGAGCGATACATTTAAAAATGTTGAGGTCCAATCACTAAAGTATTTACCTTCCTGTATTTTAACATTTTTTAATTAGTATTTGTATTTTTGTGATTTTAAAAACAAAGGTCTATTTGACCAGATTCAACAATAGCATTTTCATTATGTTCAGGATATTGCAAAGAACAAACATAAGAACTTTTTCAAGAATATGTACCCTCTGTCCTAACAATCTGCATAAAATTCTACATATAGGAATTGGTTTTGCCACCTATTTTGTAAAGGAAAGCATTTCAGATTAACCCAAAAGCTCCCTTGCACTCATTTTACAGTGAAATTTGAAATATACAAAACACATTTTCCTCTCTATAGCATGAAGCACCTGGATTTACAACTGGGCTTTAGACTCACCCTTATTCTTCTCTGCCTTTCAAATGAAGTTTGTTTTGTTTCAGTGAAAACTGTGTTTTCATCTCACCAACTGCATTATCTTTGTTTCCTAAAACAAATATTTCTCAATTTTTAACAAAAAGTGGTGTTATTACCTAGTTATTTAAAATCGCTTTATTGAGGTACAGCAGAATTAAACTTGTCATCTTTGATATTGTTTGCTACAAAAGTATAAGAAAGATTTCTGTGCAATAATATTTTTGAGATCATGGCAGAATTCAGTTAAGATAAAAGAAGTTAGCACCTATCAGCCATTCTTTTCTATCTTTACATGTTATACTTACTGAATTTCTGTTTCTAGATGATCACTTATATGCTTGGACTTGGGAATATGCTTCAATAGGCCTCAATTAAGGGTGAACATACACCAGGCATATGAGGACCATATTTAAAGTATTAAGGATTAGAGATGAAGGCTTGACAAGACTACTATTTAATTTAGCATGTTCCCAAATGGCCCCTGATTGCTCATATCCTATATTGTTATGTCTTTAAGTTCAATGTTTGAATAAGAGTCACAAATAACTATATTTAAATTTGTTGTTATTCAGCATATTGCCCATCCTGTATGTATGTAAGATTTCTACATACCTGGACATGTTAGGTGAAAGATAACAATCATGTAATAATTGTTACTAATGGTTCTGGCACACATCAATGCAAGAAGGTTTTCTCAACTAACATAGTTATCAGGCCCTGCTTCAAAACAGAAGAGTAGAAGCTCATCTACCACACAAATAAAACGCTCTATCAAAATTGTAACATACATTGATGGGCAATCTCTGGGCCAGACTTAGACCTCATATGTTGAGAGAAGTTCAGATAGAGTTTTACTTCTTAGGATGTCTTCTTATTTTGTTTTTTTCAATCTTGCCAAGAAAAATGGAGTAGGATGCAGAGTAATGCATTAGTGCAGTTATCTGGTCTTGATGATTTTGGAAAGAAGTTTTGATTACATGTCAACTTTCTCATTCACTTCATTGATGGTACAAAGTGTTATTTCTTATGGAGTCTTCTATTGTCTAACATAACTCCCAGAAGGGTAAATGTACAGTAAAACCAATTCTGTAGGTACTTCAGCAATAAGGGGATCTCAGTCCACAGAAGATCAGGATGTGACTTTTCTATTTTTATTTTTATTTTATTCCAATTTCTTTGAAAAGTTACTTCTTTTGAGATTTGAAAGTCTGACTAGTTGTCTTTGATAAGAAGCATTCTTTGGATTTTTTGTTATGTTTGGATTTTAAGTTTTATACTTCATGTTGCATTAAAAATAAAGAACAAGAAACTGATACTGTTGATCAAGCAAAGCAACCAGCCACTATCTCTTACCTCTGCCTCAGACTGAAAAGATAATCCTGCTAGCTCCATGAATGCCCATACTGCAATCCTAGACTGTTGCCTGTCCTCAATATGACTGGAGACTTAATACTTCCTATCTTCAGAGTGGCAGGAGAAGAATGCCTCTTACTGAATACTGATGACCCTGCTTCTATCTTTTGTTTAAATTTAAATTAGAAATACGGTTGCTTCACATGTCAATCCAAGCTCTCTCTCCCTCCCCTCCAACCATGCCCTCCCACCAATCCCCATCCCCCCTCCTCCAATCCCCACTCCTTTCCCCAAGGAGGGTGAGGCTCTCCATGGGGGGTATCCATAGTCTGTCATTTCATCCAGGGCAGGGCCTAGGCCCTCCCCCAAGAGTTCAGGCTGAGAGAGCATCTCTCATTGTGGGATGGGCACCCAAAATTCCATTTGTATACCAGGGATAAATATTGACCTACTACCCAAGGTCCAATAGATTGCCTAGGCCTCTTCACTGACACCCACATTCAGGGGGTCTGGATCAGTCCCATGCTGGATGCTTCTATCTTTTATACCTCTCTAGTGCTGGGATTAAAGGCGTGTGATCTGTTACTCATTTTAGACTGATTCAATCTCATCTATTCCTGGGTGGGATGAGATCTAGTCTTGGGAATGGTGGAGATTATTAGGACAATTTTGTGCAGAGTATCCCTTTTAGAGACCCATAGTAATAAAGAGAAATAACCAGGTTTATTTTAACTGGTCATGACACATATCTCCAGGGCCAATCTCCATTCTCTGGTCAGCATTACTATTCTTTCTTCATGACACATGTCTCTAATGGCAATATGGAAGAAGAGTTGGGTGGGGAGACAAAGGAGTTTGAAATCTTGATGAAATGTGGGAAAATGTCTGGATCTTTTCCAGCAGAAGCATTTGAACAGATAGAGAACTCAAAATTTCATTAATTCTCAGACTCTTTCACTTCATGTAATCCGAATTTGTTATCTGTTCTAGAATAATTAAAAGCCATCTATTCAATGATGCAGATTACAGCTAAACAGATGGATATTCCACCAGTGGAATGTACATTTTCAGAAGTAAAAGGTAAACATTACTACTTAAAGGAGTAAAGCAAAAGTTGGCAATTTATTTCAGGCTGTAACTTTAAGATTTTTATTTTGAAACCTGTAATTCTCCCTCTACATGTCTGACTTGATTATTCCTGGATATATTCTTTATATATGTCTATGTTTTTAATCTTGCTGACTTTGGTCAAGTATGAGAGAGTAGAACTGAAGTCCGAATTTACCTCATAATCCTCTACAATTTAGAAGGCACCTTATCAAGCGGTTATCTCAACACTTTAACAATTTAATCACAAGGAGGATCAGTAAACTCAATCTTAGAAGCTAAATTAAAAGGGACACATTCACTTTTGTCCCTTATAGTCATGTCAAAGAGAGAGGAAACAGAAGGATTGATGCACAGGGCATTATATCCAGCACAGCCATGTCCTTCAGATGCCTGGGAGGTTAGTTTTATAAGGCTACCAGTCAATTAACCTTCACAGGAATAAGGAAAAGAATAAAATAGAACAAACAAGCATTCTCAATAGACATGGCATTGCTTACATATAACCCTGTTTACATATAACCCTCACCCTGGGGACTGAAGAAGCCAAGAATTCTGTCCCCGCAGGCATACAAAATGTTACAGACACCGTGTAATAAAGTTATCATTTCTGTTGTTCCACACTGTGGTCAAATCTCGGACAGCTCTAAAAAGAAAGAGGAGTCAGTTTAGGAAGAGTCAGAGGTGAAGCCTGGTGGATCTCTGCCCCATGGTCTGATTTATAACTGGCCATGGGGGTGGGAATTACAATATCATCTATTTTGTAAGGTCCTGGTCTTCTCCCAGTTGCCCCTTTACCTCTCCCCTCTGACTGTATGTATTCAGAGCTATTAATTTTCTGATTAATGTATTACCGGAAAGCCAGAGGGGAATGATAAGATAGGGTCTAAGGAGCTCCTGCTAGTTTTTAAATGTTTTTGTTTGACGTAGAAGATAATTAGGGCACAGATTGATGTTCCTGTTTAAAGGCAGTAAATCAGCTTGAACTAGAAGATTGGAGTAAATCATTTACCACATCATTAAAACCACAGAATTCCTATGTCCCCTGGACAGGAACAAGCATAGTCATGTAATATATAACATGAGCATTGTTCATCTTTCAATATAAAGACAGTCAAGTAAACCCAAGTTACACATTTTTAATATGATTAGTTGTAAATAGGAAAAAGTAAAAGCCTTTGTTTTTGGAACTGGGATCTGGCATAAAGAGGGACAAAGCAAGGTTCATAATAGAGGTTAAAGTAACGGCTGATAAATACCACAAAAATGCCCCACATTTCCCACAGATAATGATGATGCATCACAATGATGGAATGTTAAAGAAAACTACATTTTCATTCAGATAATGATGGGATGGGAAGCAACTTTAGGGAAAAACAACAACAAAACCAAACCTAGGGCTGAGAATTTGAAAGGCAAATGTAGAATTACTTATTCTGTAAGGAGTAATGTTCAATTGTCCTGCCAGAGATAGGAACTTTCCAAAGAGGGCAGTGCTAGTCCTCAAATACTGAAGCTTCTTTCCAACAACTGGAGTCTGGGAAGATGAGGATGGACCTGAGATGATGCGTTAGGGAATTACTTATCTTATTTGAGGCCCACCCTTTCCTGCTGTATTTCTAGTCTACCTTGCTGGATTAGAACTACTAGAATTTGAAATATTACTATCCAGCGGAGCCATATTTACAGACAGATTATCCTGTATCAGCTTTGGATGATACTTGTTAATGGCAGTCAACTTAGTCTTCTGCAGACAGTCAGGAAAGGTGTTCCAGTTTTACTTTTGTTGCTTTGGTAAAATACTCAGGAAATAATATTAAGAGAGAAAAGCTTTCTCTCAGCTCACAGTTCTGGGTAATAGTCCACTATTTGGGAGAAGTCTCGTGTGACAGGAATTGTGAAAAGCTGGTAATGTGGCACCCATAATCAAGAGCAGAGAAACAAACACACACTTCCTCAAGCTGGCTAGCCTGTACTCAGCTGTGTTTCTCCACTCTCAAGCAAAACAAGAACTATGATACTTAGGGCTTTCAGGCAATATTTAAAAAGTGAGTAACTAAATATGAACCCAATTTAAACAATATATATTTATTCATATATATAAGAAACTGCTTGTCTCATCTTTGCAAACCTCAAACACATGTTAGGTCTTTCAGGTTTAAAAATAGGTAGCCCATTCTCCAGGGAGGACTACTCTCTCCGCCCGGATACAGAGAGGAGGACATAGGCCCTACACCAAATTGTAATAGACTTTGATGATCCACCATGGAAGATCTTACTCTCCTTGGGGAGTGGGTGGGGGTGGGAAGGGGAGTCATTGGGGGGCAAGGTAAGATGGGAGCGAGAGGTAACTTGAATTGATATTAATATAGGATTTTAAAATTAAAAGATAGGATTGTTTCTAAATTAAATAAATAAATTTTAAAACTATTTCAAGGAGCCCCCTTACTACATCAGTGCCCCACTAGACAGCAATAGGCTTGAATAGTTTTGAAATTACCTGGCAAATTTGGTTTATTCTGATTCAGATTATTACATTGTATTACTAATGGACCACAATTGTCTAAATATGAGATTAGAGAAAAGTTTGGGTTTTCTTTTCCATCACCACATTCAACTATGTTTTCCTTGCTTTCTCTGTTCAAACAAGGCTTGGTTGGACATGACAGCTGAAGTCTGAAGCGGCCCAAGTGTACTCACCAGCCTGATTAGTCGTGATGCTGACTGCAGCAAACTGTCTGGGTGAAGAGCTCAGCTCTGACACCCCGTTAAGGGCATCGATCTCAAAGGTGTAGTTAGTGTGTGCCAGGAGGTCTGTCACTGTCACCGTGGTGTTGGTGAGTCCAAGCTGCCGAGGGAGGAAGCGGACATTGGGGCTGCATGGCTCGCATTGCCTCATATTCCACCCACATTTTTTACATATGATGTTGAAGGTAATATCCTTCCGGCCTCCTGTGTCCAGGGGCCAGCTCCAGTCCAGGATAACTGAGGTCTCGTTTATGTTAGAGATAACATTTCTTGGTGCAGATGGAGGTCCTGCAAAGTAGTTCCACAAAGATTAGTAAACGTCACTTCTAGTTTCTACTACAAGGGAAATGGGTCACTTATAAAGGATCCGAAGAGGTTAATAACCATGCTGTCTTTATTATCTACTCTAATTCATCCTCAGAGGATTCAGGAGATTATAGAAACGTGAATCCAAGAGGAACAACCTCCCCAAGCTACAAACTGGAATTTTCTACTCATGAGTGGAGATCTATTCACAATGTCCCACAAAGAAATTTACTACTAAATTCAATACCCTGGTGGAAAGTTATGAAAACTTCAGTATTATGTTTATAAATCTTAGTTCCTGCCCTCGACTCTTTTATTTACCGTGACCTATGACCAAGAGATAGCAAAAGAAAATAAAAATCCCCAAACATAAATCCCCATCTGTAACCTCTCCTGTCCTGGCAAATGCATTGTGAGATTCTAAAGTCAGATTCATAATTTGGTTTTCCTTGTAGGAGGTTGTATTGCAGGAAGTGCTTTAAAAACTAATTCATTTTTGTGTGATAAATGTTGCGTTTGTGATGAGTCAAGCATGGAAAAGGAGGAAGAGTTTTCAGTTTGCATATGGAAAGCAGAAAGCAATGGGCAAATGCTTCACACTTGCATACACACACACACACGCACGCACACACACACACACACACGCGCGCGCACACACACACATACACACCCCTCAAAAACAAGCAGCACAGCCACAGGATAAAACAAAACAAACCAAACATGGAGGCATGGGTTGCAGCAGAACTACTCACGGGTACAAGCCATGGATGGAGGGTCTTTGTCTGCCCGGAAATAATTATTCTCACACCTGCAGTTCATTGAACCATCTTCGTGTGTCGAGCTGTGTGGTGGGCACTTAGCACATTTGGCAGTACCGTCTGAAGCCTTGTAGAAGCCTGGTCGACAAGCTGCAAATAAAATGGCTCTTTTAACATTTCGGCAATGTTTTGTCTCTTGAAACGTGTAAGACAGATTGCTGGATGTCAGAGCATGGATTCCTTATGAGTAAAATGAACTTGTCTCCTCCCATAATTACAGAAGCAAGTAATGTGGGCAGTGTGATTTCCTCTTGTATTCATTTGATGTCGATTTGCACCAAATGTCAAGGGAAATAAACCAAAAAAAAAGCCACAAGATTTAGATTATTTTGGCACTGAAGTGTAGCAAATTTTTCAGCTTATATCTTCACAGCTTTAATTGGCATTATACAAATTGTGGTAAGAATAAGGCAAAACTATGTCATGATATACCCATTCTGATTCTAAAATTGAGGCAGTGTGTGTCCTATCTGCAATGTAGTTGCCTCTAAACTGCAGGTTGAAATGTTTTTACAACTTCATTCTGAATACTGTAAAGGAACGAAGGGAAAAAAAAAGTTCATGGTTTTCTGTGTACCTAAAGATTGCTAAGATGATTTTCATGAACTATGATTATTATTTTGTCTTGACAATGGCTCTTCACTTGAAGGACAATGGAATACTCACAAGATGTAAGGACATTTCCTCATCTATGTCTGAAACAGAAAGTACTTTCTCTTTCACTGTTGTAGGCATGAACTGCCATGGGTAAAAGTTCCTTGCAAACTCAAGCTCTGTAAGCTTCTTTCTTTCTGTGTAAATCTATGTGTAATGTAGTGTATGAGTCAACATCAACAAGCTGTTTTCCAAATACTGATCTGGCTCACCATTGAGACTTTATAGAGACTCTCTCCCCATTAAGTTCATTTAGTCTGATGTAACATTTAACATGTCCTTCTGTTTCATCTGAATCATTTTAAAGATAATACAATGGGAACTGAAATCACTGTGAAGTTTCTAACAAGATTTCTGTAGAAATCTAGCAACCAAATTCCAGGCTTCATTTTTTAAAACTCAACTTAAGGGACACCTTGAGATTAGATGGTTTGTGGCATTTGTATATGCACTAGCATGCACACAGTGTAACCAAATTTAATAATTTTCTTCTATTAACATCTTGTGAACGAAGTGTTATTTGTACGCAAAATAAAGACCCCTTGTGTAGACGTATCTTAACTTCTACAGCATCTAGTGCACTTTGCAAGTTCGAGGATCCACAAACACACTGAATTCACTCTTACTCAAAGTTTCTTGAAATTAAATTAAGACAGTATAGAGATAAAAAGGACAATAGAGTTACATAAATGACAAAAATTATTCCTCGTCTTGCTGATTTTTAGTTCCTAATAAGAATGTCTGCTCCAGCATGAATTCATAATATGTGAATTAACATTTACTGTTATATTGGGGTTCAAACAAATAAATCCTACTCCCCCAATCTAGTCTGCATTGAATTACACACATTCACCCCCACTGCACTTAAGCACTGCTTATAAACCATATCTCACAACCTATCATGCCACCCGGAAATGATATAAACTACATATGCAAACCATGCATTGAGCTTATGCTTTCAATTTAATTCATTACAAATGGTTTTTAATTTTCAGGAAGGCTTTGTTGAATCTTTAAAAAAATTAAGTTGCAGTACACTGATGTGGTTTATTATTTTGTTTGCTTGTAAGTTTATCTGTATGTTTTTGTTTGAGGCTTTTTCAGTTTCAACATCTGGCATAAAGGTATTAGCTAAGTTCTTGATCAGTTTTTGTTCATGTTTTAAATGCCTATATTATATTTCTAAATGAAGAAGCTGTGTCTTAACTACATCACATTTCGTCTAGATTATTGATAACACTTGAAGATAGCTATATGCAGTAAGCACACACACTTGAAGATAGTTAAATTTAGTAAGTCTATGAGTTACAAACATGATTCAGTCTGGTAAGTAGAATTTGTTCAATAATTGTTGAATAATAATAAATGATAATAAAAATAAGCTACAAGCATATTTAGTTCAATAAATGTTTGGCAGTTAACTACTTTTACTGAGGATATTGGATAGACATGAAGGGAAAATTATCCCCAATTCTAATCACAACAAAATAGCTCTTGGAAGGCTTGATGGGGCAGACTTTTAATCTCAGCCCTTGGGAGGCACAGACAGGTGAATCTTTAGGAGTTCTAGGCAGGCCAGGGCTACAAAGTGTGACCCTGTCTGAAATGTTAAGTGAAATGTAGACAGCCACAGATGGAGTGTAATTTGAGAGACATCATGAAACTTGAGTCGGAAGTCTCCAGTAAGACTTAATTAAATCCACAAATAGGTCAATATGTAAAGGCAAATTATTATTTAGTGATCTATGGCCAGGATTGTAGAATATTAACTCTATATAAAAAACTTTACATTTTCCTTCTTAATGGCGTTCTGATTTTGTTGAGAGTTATATCCTGCCAAGTATATATATTTTACATCAACTATGAATCAGAGGCAAAAATAAGAGCAAAATCGTGACTAAAATATTTAAATATAACTGTCTGCTTTATCTACTATACATTATTCCAACCTTTCCTGTGAAAGCATTATGCATACAAGTACAGTAGCTTATATGAGACAGAGAGTTGAAGTCTAAGAAATCAAAGGAATGTGTAGAGTGGACTCAATGTTTCAGTCAGTACTTGTCTCAGAATTTCTTGAAATTAGAAAAATCTTAGCACACTTTGTAAAAGGACCAGACCTTGGTGAGGTATAATGATCCTAAGAAGTCACATTAGCCAGAGTAGGTATGTGACACATTTGAAGACTGACTTTCAAAAAGAAATTCATATGTAACCAAGGACAGAGTCTCTATATTCTGACACCCAAGAGCTGGAGTGAGGGATTGTCTCCTACTATATACGTCTACTAACTGAGTGTCAAATCTACAATAGTTTCTGCACTAAGATGTAAGTCTTACAGACATCCCTATTCCTTCTGAATGCTAACCTTATGTGCATCTAAGTGGAATCCTACAATACCTAAAATAGTCAGTGTAGACATGAATCTTCTTATTTGTATCATGGATTAGCCAATTAAAGGAGGAGGAGAAAAGAGGATGAAGTAGACGAAGAGAGAAGCAATAACTTATGTGAGATAAATACATTCTGTGAAATAGTTCAGAGAAGCAAGATTTTTTAAATCTGGTTTTATTTTTTCCCCTTTGGTTTTTTGAGATAGTGTCTTGCTATATAGTTCTGGCTTGCCTGTTACTCACTATGTAGCTCTGGGTGCCTAAGGAAAACGGACAATCCCCTTGCCTCTTCTGCAATGGTTTAGGTTATGTGTATAACTTAAATTCTGCCTTGAATTTTTTTAGAAGTAAAAAAGTTAAAGTAATTTACTCACTAAAACATGATTTTCACATTAAACTTGAACGGTATACACTCATTCTAGAAAAATAATAATCTAAAATTACTGTAATAATAGCTTTTTTTCTTAAAAAGCTTTTGCCATCTACTACAAATAAGAAATGATTTCAGAAACAGCAATGCTGTAGTCTACAAGCCTGCCTCAAAGATTTTCTTGTACTTCATATCTAATGCTGGTATGGGGAAATGAGAAAGGGCATTACTTATTCGAAGAACAGACAGACAGAGAGAGAGAGAGAGAGAGAGAGAGAGAGAGAGAGAGAGATAGAGAGAGAGAGAGAGAGAGAGGAGAGAGAGGGAATGTCAATTTCACAAACAGTGAAAACAGAAATTTTAGACTTCAGGAGTCCAAAAAGGAGGCCATCCATGAGTTCCAGACCAAGTTGGGCTACAGAGTGAGGCTTTGCCTCAAAACAAACAAGCAAAACAAATGTGGTGGCATGCTGAACTTGGCAAGTATGTAAAGAAATAAATTCTGCTTTTCTTATTGTATGTAGTATAATTTCCGTGATAACTTCTCTGAGTCACCCACTGTAACTAGGGATAAATATATATGAAATATATTTGAAAATAAAATTTAAGAATGTGTTTTAACTAATAAAATAATTACTCTTTAGAAAACAAATTTCTAGGAGGTTTATACATACAAATATGTGTTAATATATGTGCATATTTATTAACATAGAAAGCAATCTGATTTTATCCTACCAATAAAGCATCTCCCTCCCCTATCAGAAATGCATTTGTGCTGAAGTACCTATCTATCAATATGGATTGTTCATTCTTCAAAAAAATCTTTATATAATTGTTGAACACTTTACATTAAAATGCATAAATATATGCTTCTCTTCCTTCATTAAAAAGCTAGTGATATAAAAATTTACATATTTCTCTCATTCAAATATATTTTATATGCTAAAAAGGTACCACTTAGAAAATGAAAACCATTTTCATTTTCAAGTAAAGATTAGAAATTTGATGTGTTAATGTGTTTCCTCATGGCTGTCCTCCTGCCAAAGTCTCCCTAATGATAGAATTACCTCTGTGATGTACTATCTCTAGTTTGACCCTGTTTTTGGAGTTGTCATTCTTTTCCTGACCTTCTAGTAAGGCAAAATTAGACAGCAATGCAAGACATTCTTTAAAACACACACACACACACACACACACATATGTTGCAACATTTTTTTCTGAAACAGTTTAAATATTTCATGTGTGTATTTCTGTGTGCCACATGTGTGTGAATACCAGATCCCAGGAGCTGGATGTTCTTTGAGCCTACAGAAATAAATGCTAGGAATGGATCTCATGACCCCAGGGATAGTTGCAAATTTTAACCATTAACTATGTCTCCAACCACAGTGTCCCATTTTGAAATGAAATCCTCAGCAATAAAGCCAAGGATTACTGTGATATAGACCAGTTAAGAAGTATGCAAAGAAAGTAAAATCATATTTCAAACTGGCTGCCAAATTAGAGCGCTCTAATTTATAATTTCCCTTAGGTAATCTGGTAGTAAAATGTTCTTCATCAAATGCTGACAAAAACTATTCAGGCATTTCAAGTCCATGTTAATAAAATCAAAGGGCAATTAAATAATTCAGATGTCTTAAGAAACAGGGAATAGCTTAAGTGCTACCTATCTATTTTTCCTGGTCACTTCTTTGATTATTTGGTCCTTGATGTTTTGTCTCTACTTGTTACACAAGATATTTTAAAACTAGTTATGAATAGGTACTCTCATCTTGGAGATTTTTAAATCAATCATTGAATGATAGGCCAGTTTAGATTAATGACCATTGATTACATATGATCTTCTACACAGCAGGGTGTATTGTTCAGGCCTCTTTGTGTCTTTGTTTTCTTATGTGTTGTAGTCACAAATTTATTCTTTGATTTTTTTTTAAATTTTATTTTACATTCTAGCCACAGTTCTCCCTCCCACTCCTACTCCTGGACCCCTCTCCATCATCCCTCATCCACTCTCCCAAAGCGTAAGTCCTCCCAAGGGGATTCAACAAAGCCTGGTACATTAAACTGAGGCAGGAAATGTCTCCCCCTACATTAAGGCTGAGCATGGTATCCCACCATATGGAATAGGCTCCAACAAGCTAGCTCATGCACCAGGGAGAGATCCAGGGTCCTGCTCAGATAAACTAAGCTACACAACTGTCTCCCAAGTGCAGAGGGCCTAGTTGTGTCCCACAGAGGCTCCACAGCTGTCAGTCCGGAGTTCATGAGTTTCCACGAGCCAGGTCCAGCTGTCTCTGTAGATTTCCCCATCATGATCTTGACCTCCCTTGCTTATTTATTCCCTCCTCCCTCTCTTCAACTGGATTTGAAGAGCTTGGCCTGGTGCTTGGTTGTAGATCTCTGCATCTGGTACCATCAATTACTGGATGAAGACTCTATGATGACAGTTGGGAGTATTCACCCATCTAATTAGAGGAGAAGGTTATTGTTTTGCTATAGCTGCAGGCGACGAAACATGAACCACAAAACTCAACAAAATCCATGTAGAGTTTATTGGGGAAAGGAACAAAGGGAGGGGTAGGTGTTGGCCAACTGGGAACACAGATGGAAAGGGAAAGGGGAAGTGGAAGGAAGGGAGAATAAGGGGGAAGAAGAAAGGGCGAACAGATGCGAGGCGCTCGTTTAAATGGGAAAGCTTGCACATGCATGCAGAGTCCTTACGCAGCCATGTAACACATGACATAGGTATGCAACATAGGGCCCTTTGAGCTGTCTAAGTATCTGCCTGAATATAGGTGTGTGTACCTTGCCAGTTGTCAGGGGGTGGGGTCAGCATAATGCCTGAATCCTTATAAAGGTCAGGTCGGGACCACTATTGCTAGGTGTCTCAGTTGCGGTCATCCTTGTGAATTCCTGGGAGTTTCCCCAGGACCAGATTTCTCCCTAACCCCATAATGGTTGTCTCTATCAAGATACCTCTTTCTCTCACTTGTGGGTGCTTGCTTTAAATGTTTAGTTATGTGTTTCATTTAGAATGCTCCTAGAAATCATGAATTACCAAGGGCCCATTGTGAAAGGACTTTGAGGGGAGCTGAAGTGAATTATAGAACAGGAAAGGACACAATGAGAATGGGGGGGGTAGAAAGTAAAAGAGGGCAACTCAAGGGATAAATACCACTAAAGATATCACAATAGCTATATGGAAATATACTGTTGTAGGACCTTTCTAAAGCCTATCTACATAATATGTAAAAAATAGTTAAAGTGAAGTTACACTGTAACAGGACAACAATAACCCTTCTAGACACTACAGGCTAAAAATAAAAAAAAATACAATCCAGAAAATGGGCTGCTTCTTTTAGAGTTATTTGCACATGAGATTACAAAGACCTCCAAATACACTCATTGCTCTTAGTTACTCTCAAGAACTTTAATAGTAAGAACTTAATACTAAAAAAACACATATTTCAATCATAGAACATAGAGAAATCCAATTAGGATTCTATTGGAAGATTTATCCTACTGCTGTGCTTTCATAGTGCTAGAAGTTTCTATTCATGCTACTGTAGGGACAATGTAGTCAAAATAACACAGCTGTGGAAAGGACATTGGGGTTCAAAGTTCCATCCCTAGCCAAGGAGCTGTCGATAGTTTTAGCTACTGGGAGATAAGAATCACTTCACTCTGAGTACAATCCATGATGCATCTACCAGGTTCTAGTGCAAGACCACATTCCCCAAAACATTTCAGAAGCACGAGTTTTTAATTCCTAATACCAATGTAGGAAGCTGGATATTACAGTGTATTTTCCTGTACCCTCAGCATTGGGGGATGGGATGGAAATAGGAGAACTTCTCTGGCCACCAGCATAACTCTGTGATCAGTGTTACAAAGAAATAAAATAGAGTGGAAAGTCAGGACACAGGACATCTTCCCTTGGCATATGTATTGGTAGTTAGTGATACATGTGTGCCATGCATCTACAGTACTCAAACGTACATGATTACACAAGTCTAATTTGGTGAAAGTCAACCAAAATGTTGATGATTTATTTTAAATTTTAAAATTATAAAATGATATGAGGTTACCTTTTAATGGTAAAGAAAATTATATGATGGCCAAATGTTAAAAATGCAGCTTAAGCGGGCGGTGGTGGCGCACGCCTTTAATCCCAGCACTTGGGAGACAGAGGCAGGCGGCTCTCTGTGAGTTCAAGGCCGGGCTGGGCCAACAGCTTCCAAAACAATACAGAGAAACCCTGTCTCGTAAAACCAAAAAAATGCAGCTTAAAGAGAGTGCATTTTTCCTTCTTTTGATTAGTTAGCACTGAGGATGAGTTCGCCTTTCTTTCCAAATTAGTGTTTAATATTCTTACTTGGAGTGGAGAATTAGTAGGAATACAATTGTTCTCCTATTGTGATGGTCCCTAAACTTCTAGAAAATGGGAAGATGACTAACATGGAATGGATGGGGTTGCAGCTACCATAGTTACTTTTTGTCATCTTGACATAAACTTAGCCATGCCAGGGAAGGGAAAAATATCATTTGAGAAATATCTCTCATTGGATTAGCTGGGTCTATCTATGAGGCACTTTCTTGATTGTCGATTGATGTGGGACAGGGCTGCCTATTGTGGGCAGTGTCATCCCTAGGAAGTAGACATGGGCTATATATATAAAAGGGCAGACTAAGAAAGTCATGAGAGCCAGCCAGCCAGCAGCCTTTCTCCATGGTTCCTGTCTCTTTAAGTACCTGCCCTAGCTTCCATCAATGATAGATTATGATCAGGACTTGTAAGTAGGATATGCGATTGTCTTTGATTAGGAAAAATAAACCCTTTTGCTTCCCTAAGTTGCTTCTGATCACATAACAACAGAAAGCAAACAAGAGCAAGATTGCTCCCAAATATTAATCAGGGTATACAACTAGTATTAATAAAATAACAGTAGTAAAGATTATTTTAATCCATAGTGGAAGAATTAGGAACATTTTAGAACTTCTAATTTTATAGGTGAAAAAGTAAAACAATTAGATATGAATAAAACACTCAGGGATAAAATCATACTCTGTCAGCCCCAACAAATAATAAAGAAGAAAAGAGTGAAATAGGAAGTATTGCAGGCACAATGCCTATAGTGGGTAATAATTACAGAACTGTTTTGAGATACAAGATTGGCCTCCTCCCCAAAGCACACAGCATACTTTCCCTGCAGGTTATAATTGATGGGTTTGAGCTCTGCTGATACACAGAGAGGATCAGGTTACCATAGTGAAAGAAAAACAAATGTACTTAGTAAACCTCGGTGGCTACTGTTGAAGGAAAATAGACAGTCTCTAGATACAAAGTGAATTTTCTCTCCCACTGACTAATGTGGCTGACTTTTAGAAACATGGTCCTAATTAAGGTTTAAAAGGCTCATTTCAATTTGAATTAACTTTAAATTATAAAACAATGCTGTTGGTAAATAGTGTTCTTTCTGTATTCAGACCTGAGCTGCTACACACAAGGCTACTCCACCAATTCCCAGCCGTAAACACAAATTATTGGCCAGAAACACTACCGACCAAGCAGTCGGTTTCCTGGCCTTACAAATCCAGGCTTGACAGGGGCTATTTTCCAGTACAAGGTCAAAGCAACTGTTTATTCTCCAAATGAGCTGGACCCCAGAATCTTACAGGAACCCTATTCTTTGTCATCTGAATAGAGGTACAATGCTTGGTAGCAAGACTGGGACATTTCCATGCCCTGGAAGTACCTCTGTTTAGTCATTAAATTGCCTGCAAATCACATCACTGACAGAATGATCAAGTATTTCATTCTTGGGCTACTTCCTTTCTTAAAAAATATGTGCCTAAGGCAAAATGCTACCACATAGATCTCTAACAATATGGTATGACTCAAAGGTGGCTTGGCAACAGGACTTTATTGTGTTTGCTGTCCTATCAGATTAAGCAAGAGATGTGCCAGTAAAATTGAAATATGTTCAGTGTGCTTTTACCATGGAGAATGCTAAGTAAGCCTGGCTCTGACAGTATGCTTTTCTATCTTTCCAGGAAAAACTGTAGGAGTTGAGTAATATCCAATAATTGGGAATATATTTAGAGAGAGAAAATGATTTTTATAATATTTTATCACAAGGAATATCAATGTGCAATACTGAAATCCGCACCCACAATCTAAGCAGTATCTTATGCTTTTGGCGTAATGTTAGAAGTTGTCTTGACACTATAATAGGACTGTCCCTAAGAGGAATTTGGGAGGAGGTAAATCCTGTTTACATCTAATACTCCCTTCTTTGGATTGCAAAGTTCCTTTCAGCACTGGAAGTAGAGAATGAGAACATCCACCAATCCCGCATTTATCTTTATAGTTTGGGAAAATAGATTTAAAGGAATTAATTAAATATGAAATATACCACATGCTATATGTCTAAAATTAAGAGTTCAAAACACAGGTTCAGTTAAAACACACCAGTGAGCTACAGGTTTATTGAAACCACACCAGTGAATTACAGGTTCAGGGAAATGACAACAGTGAGCTATACGTTCAGTAAAACCATAGCTGTGAGCTATATGTTCAGTGTAACCAGAACAGTGAACTATGGGTTTAGTGAAACTACAACAATGAGCTACATACAGGTTCAGTGAAACCACATCAGTGACATATAGGTTCGGTGAAACAATATAAATGATTTCTACATTCAGTGAAAGACATGGTTTTATTGTGAGTCACACATTGGGATGCCATCTCAAAAAACATATTAGAAAAACACAACTTATCAAAATGCAGAGAACATCTGAATTTGGGGTACCTAGCCACAATGGAAACATCTATAACACAGCTCCTGAACTTAAGACCCAGGGAAATCATAGAAGAAGGCCATAAAGAATGTAATGGCAAGAGGAGATGTAAATCTGCAGTGGAATCCTGTCTCCTAGAAATGACAGTGAAGATTCACACACGACACCTCAAAACTGTGGCTGGTTACAGGATACCTGAACAAGAACCATATCAGAAAACTTACTACCATAGAAGTGGGAAATCTTATGGCATCCCAGCTCCCAGACCTATACCCTGACAATTAGCTTATATAAGGAAACCAATCAATTTTAAAGGTGGAGGAGAATGCTCTTTCATCTCTCAATACCTCCTTATCATATTCTGTATGTCTAGTTACTCTGTTTAGCTAGCCATAAACACCTGAAAAGACTACCAATTTGAAGCAAAAATCTCAGGGTAGGGTTCAATTATAAAGCTTCAAAATGAAATATTGTGAAGAATATGAACAGACTTTTAAAAATGGTTATGTGTTCCATTCACTGATAAATGTAAAATATGTAATATAATTAACCTATATAATGTACAATAATATGTACATTTGACCAATAATAAGTTGTAGTATAAAATTTAAAAAGACTCACCCAGTTTTTCTAAATGTTCCTTTAAGAAAGTATTGAGGAAAACATCTTTAGGGTAAGAAAATATGAAATATAACTATTAAGTCTTCATCTTTACCAAAATGAATATTTTAAGTTAGATAACAAATAAAAGAAGCAAAATTTTAACTGAACAAAAATACTTATGGCTATGTTTAATAACTAATATTAAAATGAAGGCTGCCATTTTCTTAATACGTAGAAACTTAATTCGAGAAGTTATGTGATACATAAAAGGATAAAGCAAATTGGAAAGCTACTTTTTCTGAAAACCGAGGGACAGGAACGAATTGGAAAGAATATGAAAGAGAACAAACCCAACCCTGAATATCGCTGGAACAAAATGTGTGGGTGTCAAGCTAATCTTGGGTGTCATGCAGATCAATCAAGTCATGAAACAGTTGGGAAGCTGCATGCTAAGGTATTGCTTTTAATACATATTGAGTGTTGTCAGAAGTCATTGAAACTTCATGCATGAGGTACACAGTAATCAGATTTATGTTTCAAAGTTCATTCTTGCAACATGAGGAAAATGTATTGACCTGAGTCAGGAGGCAACCGAGAGAAGTCTGGCGAAGCAATCAAAGCAAGAGCTGACAAGCCAGAAGTCAAGAAATTGTTACAGATACTGAACCATGATCCATTATTTGTAAGTAATTTTTATGAGTGTAGGAGATGCAAAGAAGGAATGCAGAATGAATAAAACAAAGTTTAAACATTGACTAGGTGAAATGATGGGCATGTTAATTCACCTGACTGCAGACATCATTACATAACACACATGAGCACACAAGCAAAATAAGTATTTTCAGGAATTCATGATTATACCCCAATATAGCTTTAATTTTTAAAAATAGTTTAAATTATTAATAAAATTTAAAAAGTGATGTACTTTGATGAGTTGTCTGATTCATCAAAGAACTTGTTGAAATTGAAACAGAATATTTTATTTCTATTTTCATGTGCACCAGATATTTGGCTTTAAAAAGAGAAAAAGAAGCATGTTGAACAGACATCGTGTATCCATAACACAAAGAGGGTTGCTCTCTCTGCCTGGACTCTTAGGGAAGTGCCTGGACCCTACCCTGAATGCAATGATAGACTCTAGATATCCCCTATGCGGAAGGAATTGGCAATAGGGTGGGAGGATGAGGGGATGGGGAGTGTGGGAGGAGGGGAGGGAGAGGGAATTGGGATTGACATGTAAAACAAGCAATTTAAAATTAAATAAATAAATAAATAATAAAAAAGCTTTACTGCTGTTTGATAATGCATAATCTTTATGATAAAACAGAAGAGAAATTATGAGCAGGCCCACATTACATATCAATAAATTATAAGGCATCTTCATGCCTCAGGCTCTTTTTCATAAAATGGAAATGTTTAAAAGATGGTAATAGGGTTTTGTGAGTATTAGATGAACATGTCTTAAAATGCATATTAGAATTTAGTAGTGAAATATTTTACCAGAGTAGTTGAATAGTTGCATAATAGGTGCAGATGCTTGCAAATGTATGATTCAACTCAGTTTATCAATATATTTGATCAATATTAAATCACATTTACCTTTTCTTAGTTCCCTTATTTAATGATGTTTATTATTTGGAATATTATACTATCATCATCATTACCTATTGAAATTATACCCTGAAATAATTTATAAAAACAGCTTCCTTCTTCCAAAGATAGCTCTTGATAGACAGGTGACAAATCTTGTCCTCTACTCCATACTTACAAGTACTACTGAGGTTTTCAAAGACACCATTATTTCTACACGACTTATTTCTAAATCCATATATATGGCAGGGTAAATTTCACTCTTGCATGAAATGTCAGCTTTTCTGGTCACACATAGCTCACTAATACCTTTTTTGTCTTCTGATATCCTCTTGTTTACTTGTAGGATGACCAAAGCCAAGTGGGTCTGCTACAGGCTAAATGAAACAACTACCTCCAACTTTGCAGCTCAGAGCCTCTGCATCTTTGTAGAGATTCACCCTGCCAACCTTTAATGCAGCAATTCTTTACTTGTGTTTTAGAGACTGCCACATCCACCAGCAAACACTTTCAAACTTGGCTGCCTTCCCTCCACATCTTGTCCTCACATTGGGATAGAATTTTTCCTTTATTAGATGTCAAAACCCATAGTACATTGCAACCTTTTAGTTTTCTATGTCTTAGTTCTTAAGTACAGAGCTGTGCTTATGTGACACTGACCCTCTTAGCTTTCTGCCACTTGTCCCAGTCTGCATCATGTTGGCACTGACCAAAGTCTCCTTTGTCTGATTTTTTTCTGACAGTTAATGAGAAGGAAAAGGCCACAGCTATTAGTCTAAATCCTAAGGAATATGTGTCCATAGTATGGAAACTGCATTCACACATGGCAATAATTGGCAGTCTCTTCTAGGTGATCATAGTATTGAACTCAATGCATGATGATCCTTGCAAAATTCCTTGGTACAAAATAGGAAACTCTTTTGCACAGGGCAACTATGTACATTTTTGTGTGCATTATTGGTTTTCTCCCCCCTGCACAGCGGATTTTTCTGAGGAATCTGACTCATCTGAATAAAATGGGACAAAATTTATATAATTCTAACAAAAGTCTAGGCTCATATTTAAAGTAGTTTTAACTGCTAGAAATATATTAAGCAGCTCATTCTATAGAAAGTATTTAGGATTTAAGCAAGCAGAAGACAGTATATTTGGTTATCTAAGTGTCATAAACCTGGGGACAGCAAACCAGCTTCATAAATAAGTTTGCGTCAAGAAACTTATCAACATTTACAGATGGGCATTAATCAAATGGCACTTCCTGTTCTTTTATGAAAACCAGCACCGCATTGTACCTTACAAAGTTAATCAGATATTTAATTTGTAATGATGCCACTTTCTGTAAGCATATTTATTTATACATCTAAACAGTCTCCCTTGCTCACACTAGTTTCTGAGGCTCCAGTATTGTTTTGTTTGCTCACCCTTGATACTGAATTGAATGTCACTAGACTATGAGCAGGAGAATGTTTTGCTGCTAACGGAACAGCTCACATTTCAAGAAAGTGCAGCTCTCATGCATTCTGGAACTGACTTCACGATGAGTGTTTTTCTTGGTGCAAAGAATGTTCTAACTCCTTTGACCTACAGAATTAGCTTCTTTATTTAACTGTATGCTTTTTCATAAGACGAAGAACCTCCTCCCATCTCTCCTTGATTGGCATGTGAGTACTGTTTTACTGTGAAGGAATCCCTCTAATTTTAGCACCAGAGGGTGGGTGGAGCCAATATGTGGAAGACCTCCCTATCCTGCACACTGCTTATGTTGCTTTCACAGCATAGAGTTTCAAGGGAAGCTAACAAATTGTTCTTGTGTCAATTCATGTGCTACGCATGTGCTTCTGACAGTATTTAAATTCACAGACTGTTTGAATGTAATTAAACTTGGAAAGTGTGTCATTTGAAGCAGTGCTGTGAAGTTCCAGGTGAAAAAATCAGAAAGTCTCTCCATCTTTCCACTGCCAACTGTTGTAGGTATGAAGGTTCCCTTTAAGTAGCTATGGTGATAGTGGTTTTATGTTAGCGATCCCTTTTCCATTTTAAATTATAAGCAGAAACAGCAACCAATCGTAGAGATAGTTTCTCATCTATAAGAAGGGTTATTTTATCCCTATGCCAAAGTAAATTTTTAGGACATTAAAAGTATTTCCAAAGGAAGTTTGTTTTCTGTTTATCTGTATTCATCAGTGGTACTCTAAACACTATTTGCTGTTCTCTATCCTAAGTGGTTATATAAGAAGGGAAAGTCTTGTTATGCAGCCCTGTAGCTTTAAAATCAACACCCCATAATGTTGCTTTATTTTAAAATCCACATTTCAGAATAAACCTACTGCTACCTCTGCTTATCATTCCTCCCCCAGGATTAGAAGATGACACAAGTTGGTTCAGTGATTAAAGCGGAGAATATGTTTCCCCTCAAGCAAAGATAATTGTCTCCATAGTCACCTTTACTTTTTTATTTCAAGTTGGTGCAATTTCTATTCCTTTGTGTCAACTCTAACTTGAAAATTAAACACCTTTGGGGACACCAGGGGATAGCACAAGATGAACACCATTTTGACCACAGCTGGAGTCCTGCTGGATGCTGCTGCATTCATTTGAAGTGAATGGTGTGGGTGTCATGGGATGATAATGGCACGGAGTTGGTGCTTTCCTCCAAGGTCTTATTGCTTTTTTACTTAAATGTAGAAAGATACTACTTTCTTCTAGTTATCACTAGTGAAACTGGTAGTCTAATACTGGGAATAAAATGATTCAAACTATAAATTTATTTTAATAATAAATATTTCCTATATTCAGAATTCTCAGCCTTTTGAACATAACAGTTGCTTTCATATGTTTATTATAATCTTAGAAAAATGGATTTTAAATACAGCTATATATGTTATATAGTATCTACATAATATATAATATTACTTTGTCAAGACAATCCTCAGAGTATTTTAGTATATCTTTGGAAATATTTATAGACTGAAGATTTAAATTGAGACATTGACATTCAGACTTGAGGGAAAACTACTCAAGTCTCCAGTTCTAAGGGTGTTCCTGGTCATTTGTACTTCTGAGAGCTAATGCCACTTTAAATCCTCAATACATTTCTTGTACCAGTCTGAAATTCTAGTTATTATACAAAAGTAAATGTAGTAACAAGGAGTTTTGGTATTGGAAACAACCCCTCTTCTGAATGGGGCTTTGACGGGTGTGATTCATGTTTTTAAGCTTCCTCTTATTGACGTTATTACTTGCTGTTTCCATTTCCATTTTGAAGTTTAATCCCACCAGGTATGCAGGATTGTTACCACCTTCCTTTTTGGTTCATGCTTTGACACTACTAATTCATTCAGAAAGGAATCATGTCCCATATATTATGCACCATTAAATACGTTAGCACAAAGGTATAATTAACAGCCAGTGCAACAGACCAATCCCTGTTCATTTGTGCATACAGATGTGTGTGTGTGTGTGTTTATGCTGCCTAGTGTACATGCCACAAAGTTAGTTTCATTCTCAACCTATATTCACTCTATAATTTAGTATCAGTCATTCTTCTCAGCAGTTATTAACACTTTAGGATAAACAACAAAGAAAGAAGAGAAAGGACATTTATTAACAAAAAATCACAACATTTTCTACATTTTGGAGTAGAGAGAGAACCATGATATTGAGAAAGAAAAATGAGAAGGATGAAATGAGATGTATAGATATTAGAGGTCAATGATCTTATCAGCACTTGCCATTCCTCGGGTGAAGAATAGTATGCAGCCCTGATTTCATGAGACTGCTTGTAATTGCTTTGTACAATTATTTGTGTATAGCATGACTACTAATAAACAGAGATAAAATTGAATGACTGGTAATTAGCTTTGTCTTGCAATTTATACCTCTACCGTACTGTGCAGGTTAAGGTATGTTTGCTTTTCTTTTTTCTTTCTTTTGTTTTGTTCTTTGGGTGGGTGTTACTTTTGCTTTTGCACATTGTGGTTAATTCTGCTTGAACTGTGCAAAGTCAGAGTGCTGCCACTATGTTCCCAGGCCTTGATGTGTATGTGATTATTTAGAGACCATAAGCATAACCTTTATGATAAGAACTAGCTTGATGGCTGATCATTTTTTTGTGCTGTTATCTGTATGCTCATTGTATGGAACAAGTGGGTACCTTGATACAGGAAAGATTTCCATGAAAGGTCAAATGTACCAGATAAAAGTATTTTGACACAGTGTCTGAAAGATGATGTGACAAGAAATCTACACAAACCATTGTAATATTCACATTCTCAACAACAAACAAAAAAAAAGTGGGAGGTAGCTTAGCAGAGTAACTTCCTTCATCGCTGCTAATAATGATTAAAATCATACCTCAAACTCTCATCTCAGGAAGAAAGTAAATTTTCTTTTCACTATGGAAACCATGGTCTCCCATCACCAATAGGAAGGCTTTACAGAATGCCTCGTCAAGTTACTCTAGCCTTTTATGATCAAGTCTGATTATAAAATACGATGTTACACAAAATCAATAATAAAAATATTCATATGATCCAAGGTTTTCACAAATTAAATCTGCCTGGGTCATGGTAGTAGGCTGATATCTAGAATGCAAGTAATATTCTATATTATTGATGTGTGCCAAATAACGGAAATTGTTACAAATTAATTCATCCTAACCTAATTAACCCTGTGTGCAATATTATATGCATTCCAGACAAGTCCTGTTTTGCTCTGGCCATAAAACTAGAAAAGACAGTATTTCAACCCATAAAATCACCATTTAAGCCACTTAGAAACCTCAAAGTATATTGCTTATGAAGGAGAGAGATGCAGAAGAATGCATTACCTCATCTCTTTGAGTTGTGGCATAACGTAAAAATGTTCTTTAACATTTTTAATTGTACAAATAATCTTAGGAAAATACCTAGTCTGACTTTTATATAATGAACTGGTGGACTACATTAACACCAACGCATTGCACTTCTTTAAAACACACACACACAATCATTCTGGAGCAGGGGTTGGAGAAGTTTTATCATCTTTGGTTTGCTAGAGCATAAATGATTGCTTTATGTCTTAGACACCTTAGAAGTCTGACTTTTTAGGCTCATATAAATCAAGCAGCATTTATCACTGTGTATATAGTGATTAGGACTGGCCTTCATGGAATCAGTAGGAAGGTTATAAATTGCTTTCATGACATTTACTATGTCTCTTTATCTCTCTCTTTGCACATCTCTTTCCCTGTATGCATATTGCAATAATATACTTACCCCTTAGCAAGATATGGCAGATTTTAAAACAGCCATATCTAAAATACTCCTTTGCTCAAAATCTTCCTAGGATCTTCTCCATGTTGATATTACCAGTCTTTTCCTTCCTAAAGCTGGCAATGCTTGTGAACTATACCTTTAGGTTTTCTCATTACTAACAAAAGATATGGCAACTCAAATGAGAAAAACTTATGTAATTCTTTTAAAGTTTCAGTCTGATTTTCTGTGATCATCATTGTTGTCCCACTACAATTTTTTCCCAGTAATCACAGCAGAAATTCTATATTTTCTAATCTTCTTTAGAATTATCAGATAGGTAAGTAAATTCATTTAAAAGGGGGAGAAAAGGAGTGCTGGAAAATTAGATTGTCAAGGCATAGTATGTAGATGTGATGAGTAGAATTTTTAGGGTATTGAACTTAAGTTATGATCCTATAATACTTGCTCAATCTGTCTCAATTTAACTCTGTATATATAACGAATACTAAAATGTCCGTTTCGGTAAAAAATTAATCTTCGTAATATGAGGCTGAGGCGGGAAGATTAAGAATTGCTGACCAAATTTGGTTATATATAAAATCTCTGTCAGAAAGAAGGAAGGGAAGGAAGGAAGGATGGAGGGAAGGAAGGAGACAGGGAGGGAGAGAGAGAGAGGGAATGCAGTTTAAGTGGTAGTTTTGAAACTGGCATATTTGACTATAATGTGTCTATCATAGCACAGACGTTCACCAAAACAAAAAATTCCTGTGACACTATTATGTTTACAACCAATACTATTTGCAATCTTTACATTTTCATTGGCATTGTTTCTTCACTATATTTTTTATTTAAATTAGAAACATGCTTGTTTCACATGTCAATCCCAGCTCCCTCTCCTACCCTGCCTCCACCAGCCCCTAGCCCCCCACCCAATCCCCCACACCATTCCCCAGGGAGGGTGAGGCCCTCCATGGGGGATCTCCAGAGTCTGTCATTTCATCCAGTGCAGGACCTAGGCCCTCCCTCATGTGTCCAAGCTGAGAGAGCATCCCTCCATGTGGAATGGGCTCCCAAAAATCATTAATAAGCCATGGTAAACACAGATATACTACCCAAGGCCCCAGAAATTGCCAAGGCCTCTTCAGTGACACTACATTTAGGATGTCTGGATCAGTCCCCTGATGGCCTCTCAGCCATCAGTCTGGGGTCCAAGAGCTCCCCCTTGTCAGGTCAGCGGGCTTTGTGGGTTTTCCCAGCCTGGTCTTGACCCCCTTGCCCATCACTCCTCCCTCTCTGCAACTGGATTACAGGAGTTCATTGGCATTTTTTAAATGTGGAATAGTTATTAAGTATATTAGGAATCTAAGAGTGTCCGTGTCTGTCAAAGGAAATTAAGCACCATCAAAGAAAAAAACTGATGCAGACCTTAAAAATACATTTCTCAATTTAACTTCAGGGAAAAGGAGAAATACTTTGTGACTGATCTCTATTTTAGGAAAAAAAAGTACAGATACATAAAAATGTTAGAGTGTAGGATTATATACAGATGTCGTTGAAATGTGTTAGTGAAAAATCACATCTGATTACAAACTAGTGTGAACTGAGGACTGGCTGAGCAGAAGTCACTGATGGGGTGACCTGTATTCCTGACACCACAGGAAGGATCAAAGCATCTTTCCTGGTGATTAAGTTGGAAAAATAGATGGGAAATAATTCCAGAGAGAATGATTAAGTGTGAACATCCCCACCTGGTGCCATGGAAAAGGCACATGTAATTCCTAATTCAGGCATAGTGTCCCCTTCTGTACTTACTTTTTTAAACAGGGCTATCAGCTGCCTATATCTCCAAGGCCTTTCCAGAGATGCCTCCTGTCTTCATATTGTGTTTTTAAAAGACATTTCAAGTGGGCACATAATAAGACTTATGCATGCTTGGTTGCAAGACGCCATGCTCAGATAGTTCCCTGGTATACAACTCATCCATCTTTAGAGAGATTCATGGGATCTATACCCCAGATTTGTGTCAACTAGAAAATGAAGTTCTGAAATGAGAATAAACCTTTTACCTCAAACTATGCTCCATTTATCACAATTAGGCTACTGACAAACAGTATCTTAGTGTTAGTTTTTCTCCATAAATTTGCCTGTGAGGTCAGTTCTGCATGAGATCCAAAGAAAGCTAACTTTGCAGATCAGGGCTCTGGTGATGCTTAAATCATAAGAAGGCACCAGGTTTTATTTCTCTTCACAGGTTTCAAAAGATAGTGACATCTTTTGACCTCAGGGAAGAGTCTCCTAAAACAAGACTAAATGTAATAGCTAAAGCAGGTCAGTTTGAATAGGTTTCTGAGAGCCAGTATTATCCAAATGACAAAAGATATTTTATTAATTCCTGAAAGGGCATGGGGGGGTTAAGTCAGAACTGAATCATGAACTGTAGTATCATTCCAAATGTCTCAGTACTAGTATGTAATACTATTGATTCACAGACAAAACATGTCCCTTAATTATTATCATATCCAAACTTTTTGTCAAAAAATTAAAAAAATAAGAATGGGTTTTTATAATCACACACACACACATACACACACACACACACACACACAGACAAGGACCGGCAGATAGACAGAGACAGACAGACAGACACACACACACAAACACACACACACACACACACACACACACACACACACTCACTCACTCACTAACATAATAGCCATCCGGGAATAATTTGCTGGGTGTTCTCAGATGATGTAATGAAGCAACAGGTATTTTTCTTACTAATTTATTAGATTTTAGTCAGGCTTTATGGTCCATTTAAAAGCACTCTGTTTATATTTTGTAAGCTGCCTGCAAGGTGCCAGACAGCTGAATGCTTCTTATGTTACTGATGAGGTCACCGTTGAGTAGCATGCTGAGAACAGCAGGACTGACCCCAGGCTTGGGAAATGAGGCGGCCTTCTAGTGTCTGTCTTCATCTGTGTTCTTTCATATTCATCTCCAGAAGCTTTTGTTCTGCAAGCAGTGTGCTCTGGGTCTTTGATGAACATAGTATATACATACTGATGTCCTCTACATTAAGTTGCTTGGTCAAATTATTTTATTCATTTCAGGATGATCATAAATTGCACAAACATTGCCATCATAAGATAAAGTACAATAAACTACTGGTGATAATTAATGATTTTAATGGATCTACTCTTACTTTTGTGTATTGTTCATGTTGGGGGAACTGACCATGCCTAACTATGTATATAGAGGTCAAGGGTAGCTTACAAGAGTCATCTGTCTTCCACTGTGTAGACTCTAAAGACAAAATTTTGATATTGAACTTTTCCTGATGAGACATCTCAAGGACACATGAAGAAATTTAAAACTAGAAAAGCAACCTTATATATATATATATATACATATATATATGTATATATATATATACACAACAAAACATTAACTTGCCTATGTGCTGATAATTTATTGGTTAAGACAACTAAAACTGAAAAAAATTCCTATAGACTTTGGGGAAGAGAATGATCTACTGGTGTCTATTTAAGTCAGGTGTAAAGTTCTAATAGAGGTTTCTCAAATAACAGAATGCAGAAAGATGTATTGACAATGCTTTCTATAATGGAGAGCAATAATGCATGTCTGTGTGAATAGATGATATCAAATTAATGTTACAATGGACTCAGTTACAAACTGTTAACAACAGACTATGTTTAAAAATTTCACAAGAGCAACTTACTTTGCAAAAATATACATATCTCAGCGAGGTGTTGGTAGTACATGACTTTAATCCCAGCACTCAGGAGGCAGAGGGAGGCAGATCTCTGTAAATTCAAGGCAAGCCTAAACTACAGAGAAATTGCCAGGATAGGCTTCAAAACTACATAGAGGAACCCTGCCTCGAAAAACATACATATCCTATTATAAATGTGATAGTTTCTTCTATCTTACTAATGAAAATTTTAAATAGCAAGAAATGGCATTTAGAAACCAAAATGGCACATCTGAAGTACTGAAAGTCTCATAAAAATGTATTCCTATCATTAAAAACTTATTAATAGTTCTTTTCCTCCTCAAATTATTTCAATGTCATGGGTGGTTAAAATAAATGTGAAGGAATGTAGTTGATTTTATAACTATGTATAATAATAGCATAAGACTAAAGGGAATCTATATGTCTGAAAAGTTCACATTTTATCAGTAACAACTTGAACTGAATAAAAATTGATACAAATTTTAAGTAGATTGTAGAGTGTTATCAATGTTCATTGAGATAACTGAAGAATCCACTATAACACACATAAAAGACAGTTTTCAAATCAGAATGGAGTTCTGAATGTAGCTCTCATTTCAAATGTCTTAGTACCAGCATGTAATACAAATGATTCATAGACAAAACTTATCCTTTAAGTATTATCATATCCAATTATGCTTTTTGTCAAAAAATTAGTAAAAATAAGAACAGGATTTTTTTATAAACACACAGACACACACACACATATACACAAATACACACACACACAGAGACAGAGAGAGAGACAGAGAGAGATCAATATGTGATACAAAATTATATCTAAGTTAAAATCTTAGTATAAGAAGAAAGAAAGGGACTGGAGAGTAGGCTCAACTTTTAAGAGCATTACTCAGTCTTCAAGAAGGCTGAGTTAGATTCTCAGCATCCACTTGGTGATTCACAACCCTTTGAACATCTGGTTTCAAGATAAGTAACCCTCTGCTGGCCTCAATGAGCACTGAAATTATGTCATGTGCAAAAACATACATTCTGGGAAAACATCATAAACACACACACACACACACAGAGAGAGAAGGAGAGAGAGAGAGGGAGGGAGAGAGAGAGAGAGAGAGAGAGAGAGAGAGAGAGAGAGAGAGAGAGGGAGGGAGGGAGGGAGGGAGAGAGAGAGAGAGAGAGAGAGAGAGAGAGAGAGAGAGAGAGAGAGAGAGAGAGAGAGAGAGAGAGAGAGAGAGAGAGAATTATGAAGTGGAACTATAACTCCAGGGAAGCAAGCATTCCCAGGAGTGGAAAACAAAACCCTAACCCTAACTCAGTTAGCATACATGAAATGTGAGTGAACTAAGCAAACCAAACATCTGGTAGAATTTCCACATTGGAATAAAAAAAAATCAAAGTCTAACTGTATGTTATTTGTAGGAAATGTATTTTAATTAAAATGCAAAATTCTATTTCTTTCACAAATATGATTAAAAGTAAGAAGATCGAAGAAAGTATTTGCAAATTGTAGAGTAAAAACAAAACAAAAAACTAACAAGAAACAAAGCACAGAAATCTTATGAGAGGTAAGAGTTGGAATAAAAGTTCAATATTGTTGAAAGAAAAAAGTTTTAAAAATCTATTCGAACCCATAAGGAAAAAAACAGAGTTAAATTGATTAAATTTTAAAGATAAAATTAGGAGGGAATGTTTAAAACTGAGTTTTTTTCAGACCCTTTCAGTTATCTAATGTACTGAAACATAGTCCAAAGCAGAACATAAAACACTGTTGCATAACTTTGAACTCTGATGATTCAAATTATCTCTCAAAACATCTTCTTTACTTCACAAATTTAATTTCTTTCATAATTTGTGAGATTTGTGAATGAAAATTAACTAAATATGGAGTCATTTTAATCCATATCTGCATTAATTCCTCTACCAATAATATGTGTCCTAAATATTCATTTTTTATATGCAAGCAAGAAGACTGAAAGAGTCGGAAAAGCAACTGTATTAGGATTAATGAGCTAATCCTAGGATGCTGATATGCCTGGGCAGTAAAAGGGGGCTTCTTTTCCATATTTCCTTCCTGTTGATTTCAAATAATTCTACTTTATCTAAGGGTATATGTTGTTGTCTCTATATTTCCACAAAACCAAGTCTAGTTACACCATGCTCCCATTTTCAGTATTCTTGGCAAAGTTGTATCAAAACATTTCTCAGACATAGGATGGAAATATTCCAACTTATACCGCCTGTTATGAAGTGGTAAAAATACAGATCCCAGTGCCAAGGAAGCAAACACTGAAGTTAAAGAGCCGTTTGGAAGTATTAATGATACAGACACTTAATAAACAATGCAAGAGTTGGCATTGCTGAAGAAAGACAATCTATAGTCACTAAAGTAAAATAATAAACACCAATTTTAAGAGACAGTTGATGGCTCAGTCTCTGAACCCCTTAAATCCATAGGGTTCCCTGGAAAAGATTGCTGTCCTCGAGCATATCTGAAAATTCTAAAAATGTATTGGCTTGATTATGATTATAATTTGTTTCTTTCCAGGCTAAGAAAATTATAAATGCAGAAACAAAATACAGACCTTTAAACCTGCCTCCATTACTTTGTTATACTTTAGTCACCAAACTTGACATTATCTCACTTAGATTGTTGGTGGAAACATCCTTTACAAATATAAGGAGAAAAAAATGGTAGTCTGTTTCTCTGAAATGTCAGCATTCCTTTTTCAAGTTTGTCAGTTAGGAGAAGAAAGAAAACATGTGCTGATGTTAATAATTTAGTTTTATATTTATTCCATTTGAAATTCATAAACTGAATGCATTCTACTGAATTTTAATTTGAGATTGAATTAATGCTATATTGTATTCACAAAAATGACTTACTAAATCATAACAACCCTTTTTAGAAGGCTTAGCATTTACTAAGTTTCCTTTTACTGCTGTTTAATATTATCTATATCTTCAGTGACAGTACCACAATGAACATAATTATATATGAGAACCAGACACCATAGTAGTAATGAAAAAAGACATGGCAGAATCAGGGTAAAAAAATCTCATCATTCTGGCTGAGATTGTGAACACATACTTAGATTCCAGCAAATTCTAAGTTGAGAAGGTATCTCCAAAGATTAAAAATTTTTCTTATTGATGTTTGTACCTAATACATATGCTATATAACAAATAAGCATTCTAATGAAGTTAATTAACCATGCCTTATGCTTAACTAGCTGTCTAGAGATAAGGAAATGATTTATTGAAAGATTCTTTTTCCTCTTACTTTCTCTCTCTTTTGACCTCCAAGTGTACACATCTAGTTTTTAATGTGATAATTTGACCTTACTTACACATAGATATGCTTAGATGCTCATAACTGACTTATTTCTGCCATTTAAAGAATGGGCAAAGTGATAAGTCTGATGAATGTAAGAAACAGTCTTTGAGAGAAAAATATAAACTCCATGTCCATGATAAAATGCCTTTAGTTTATCTACCTGTCCAAGGTAACATACAAATGAACTGTTGTAACACTGTGGTTAGTCACATGTTTTAAGGAATGCATTTCATGATTTTCCTAAGGAAGCTTGAGCATTTATTAGGATAGATGGTGATCAAGATTTCGATTTCTTCTTTTTCTTATAACACTATGATACTTCTTTCCTCTCCCTGAAAATCAGTACTCAAGAGGTCCACCAAACACTTTCTCACTTGCCTTTTCTTTTGCATGCCCAGGCGTCACCTTATGAGGAACTCTCTGAGGGAAAACTGAGAGTTTCGGGTCTGGTCAGTCTCTACTAGGAAGACAGTTTAAGACCATGTGCCTATCACAGACTGAGGTTTCCAGAAGAAAGCTCACTAGCATAAGGGCTCTGTTGTGAGGACATGGATTCAATTCTTTGCCGAGTATTCATTTTGTAATTTGTAAGTTGTGATAAGGAGGGGAGCAATGCATTCTAACATAGACTAAGATTTTCTTTCTCCCTTTCTCCCTTTAAAGTATTTTATTGTGTGAAGAAAAGAAAGAAGCCACGAGCGTAACAACCTCCTTTAAATTTCTAAACATTGTGTACTTAGAGCATGTTTTTCTTGAAAACTTTAAATTTTGACTTATATTATTATTGACTTAGGGAACAAGGATTTGGCAGTGAAACGCAAAATCTTTTTACTTGAGTACTATGAAAAATTGACTTAACAAAAACAATGTTAAAGCCATGAATCAAGTTGGAGTCATTTGTGGATCTCTCAATATGTGTAGGAAAGCCTAAAAAATGCATATATAGGTATATATGTGTGTATGTATCTTTGTGTGTGTATGTTTTTGTATGTGTATATGTATGTCTGTGTATCTACATATATCTGTGTATGTTTGTGTATGTGAGTATGTATTTGTATATATGTATGTGTGTATATACATGTATGAGTGTGTGTTTTTGCATATGTATTGTGCATGCGTGTGTTTGTTTATGTATGTTTGTATGTGTGTATGTTTGAGTAATTGTATGTATGTGTTTGTATATGTGTGTATGTATATGTGTGTTTGTATTAAATGTGTGTGTTTGTGTGTATATTGTGTATACATGTGTTGTGTGTATGTATGTGTAAATGTGTATGCACAGGAAAGAGGCTGGTGCTAACCAGTAGTTAGGAAACAAAGTATAATGCATGCAGGGATTGTGATGAAACATTTTCTTTGAACCTTCACCGCATTTCCAGCCACACTCTTGGTCATTGCCACCTAGAGTTTTAGACACCTTCATGATGATGTCTCTTGTTTTTGTTAGCCTAATTCCAGTAGTGCATGGGAAGGCTCAAGTAGGACTTTCCTTCATTGTCTTTCCAAAGCAAACAACTGATGCATTTTCATGTTCAACTCTCAAAAGTCAATATGAGAAAACTTCTACTTTATTTGCAATTTATTATTCCTATTCATTCTCCAGTTCATGCTAATTCAAATGAAACTATTTTAATAAATTCAAGAATAACCTTTCAGTTGTTAAATCAAAAGTCTCCTTCAAAACTCTACTTGATGTTATACAGCAATTGATCTTTCTCTATTCATCTTAATAACCCCCAGAATTCTGCCTGTTAACTCGGTTGTCTCCTGTTTAACTGTCTAGTTTCTGACATGTTTCTCAGAATCTTCCTCTGTGAAATTTCACCCTAAAATGCTGTCTTTAGGAATTAATGATTGAACACATTTAAAGTTAGTCTGAGAAAGTATTGAATGCTTCCGGTATTCACTGAATTTTCATCTAACCATTTACATATGTATTTAGCAATCAACACATCTACTACATGCAAGATTACTGAATTTCATTCAAATTATTATTTTCAGTTGCTTTTAAACAAAACTTTCTGGTATTTCACAAATCACACTCCCTTCTCACAAGGGCAACTTACTGTCATATGGGATATGATTCATTGTATTTACTTATTTTCCTCCATTTCTTCTAAAAAATATTAAGTCACAAAGCGAAAAAATAAAAGTATCCCTGGTATTCAATTCCATAAATTGTTTGTTTTGATGCTGCTGTGTTTCTACTACCCCAGATAAAACTCTTAACAAATCCATTGTTCTGTCATTTCCTTGGTCCCTTGCCTGTATCTCTAGGGTTCTTGTATCCATCTCCTGACTCTGCCTTAGGCATAATCACCTGAATTTTCCAACCTGATGCTCAATCCTCATGTTTTATAGTCCTAGGTGACATCAGTGCCTCTTCTAAACTTTCTTTTGAACACTTTTACAAAGAAGCAAAAATATAGTACACACTCCACAATCAGAGGCTACATAATTGACATAAAATATTTACATGTGAAAATTAAACAATGATCTAGCTAACCAATATATTTACAAAGATCACACTATTTAAATTCAACTTTCAATTGCAGTAACTATCACAAAATATTATTTATCAGTATGTCGAATTAAATTTTATTTAACATATGTGACCAAGATTATCATACTAATGAAAATTTTGGAAATATATTGGAGAAATTTAATCCAAAAGACATAAAGCTAATCTGCCACACACTAGGAAAGTTAGGAGTGTGGTTCTTCACAGATTTTTAAAATAAACTCATGATTGTTTTCACATTAAGTTGTATATTAATCTTATCAGCTGAATAATTAAAAACTTCACACGTTTATTGGGGTAGAGACATGACCCAGCATTTAAGAACACTGACCACTCATACAGAGATCCTGACTTTGATTTCTAACATCCTCATGGTGGCTCATAGCCATCCATAACTCCAGGATCAGGGTATATGGTGCTTTTTCTAACCTCTGTGGGCCCCAGGTATTCACATGATACACAGATATACAAGTAAAATACAATTAGGTAAATCTTTAAAATCTTTACAAGTTAGTAGTATCGTGTAAAAAAATAAATATAATTTTAACCTTAGGTTAAAAGATTTGGAGAAAGGTATCCTGCATGAGTGAATTAAAATACCAAAGATGCTACGGTTTCTAAGCAAAAATCCCAATACTGGGTATGGGATGCCACCTTATAAGTTGTTGGTCAGCAAGGACTTAGCGAACTCCAAAACAATATAGGTTCTTGCTATCCCTCTTGGTTGTCCATTAGAGATATATGATGAAACTTTATTTCTGGGGATACTATACACCTTGGTTAAATGATACACACAGATACAGACTGGGTAAGCTGGAGCTGATCTGAAAGGCTGTTATGGATCTGCTAACTTTCATACTGATGGATGATGCTGTGAAATTTGCCGAGAGAGAAAAGTCAACAACAGCTTCAGCTAGCTGTAGTCCCTAAGAAAAATGAGTCCAAACTGCTATGCAAGAGGTGTCCTTTATTGCAATGGTGGAATGATTGCTATGGGGGCAACAAATCCCTCTGTGATTAGCTCTGAGGTCCACTCCTCTAGAAAGAATCCACACCTGATTTTTTGAATGTACAGTTTCATATTTAGCTTTGGGTGTCAAAATGTATGGCATTCATTCTTTATATTTTGAAAACTGTATGTACATTGTGAATAAACTTGGAAATAGGATTTAAGAAAAGCCATTCAAACGCCTATAGAAACAGAGGTCTTAGATCCTGAAACTTAATTCTATTATTTCACTGAATTGATATAGTACGCCATGAGGAAGTCCTGTGTATATGTCAATAAAGCACTGTTGGCAAATATGGAAGCAAGATAGGTGGGACCAGGAGTCAAGGAGGATTCTGGGAAAGAGAAACACAGGGAGACATCATGTAGCTACCATAGAAGTAAGAGGTCTGGACACTTTCTCTGGTAAGAGAAATACTTAGATGGGTTAAATGCTTAAGTCAGAGATATCCAGTAAGAAACAAGAAAATATCCAACAGCTTCATAATTAATATCCTCCTGTGTGTTTATTTGGGGACTGCAACATGGCAGAGCCCAGGCAACTGGCAGGGAAAAACCAAAGCAGCTGGCAAGGAAAAGGCTTCCCCCTACAAGTACCAAACTTCCTTTTCAATGTATAGATTTATACTTTAGACAACTAATTCTTTCACCATAAATCAAAATAGCTTCCTTTTCTAGTGGAATTCAATGAATGCAGAAAGTTACAGATTCCAAAAACACTAAGAATAAACAATAATTGAACTCTCATACCTAATAAATGTAGATGTGTGGATTGAGATTCACTGGACTAGGCTCAATATAGTTTAATGTAATTTTATTCGGGGAGAAGGCACTTACACAAGAAACAGATGACCACAGCAAGTTCCCACTCCAAGGATTCACACAGGCTGCTCTCCACAACCTCATGGGAACCAAGAGAGAGCATGCTTGGCCTGGACCCCTGACATAATCCTACCCACCCTCCATCATGTCTGCACCTGTGACCATGCCCATTTGTTGACCGCGGTTAGCGCTATAGGTGTGGGGTGTGGGTTGTATATCTCACAACAAACAAGCATGTCTGTACAACTTTGTCAAGGCTCAGAGATAACTGAAGAAGAGAAAGTGGAAACAATGTAAGTTCTGGAGAGATAGAAATGGTTTGCAAAGTCCCATCTTCTAGAAAATAAACATCTATCCCAGTTACAATCTCTCAACAACTGTATGTACCAGCTCTGCATAAGAATGGGACTATCACCAGGCAAGCATGGATGGAAGACAAAAACAGTGGGGTTTGCCACTTCCTATTTTTTATTTATATGGATAGATTCAGAGAAAGAGGAAGCCATTGCTTTCAGTTGTGTATATAATGCTAACACCAAAATCCAATGAACAGTACTAATCTAATGGCCACATAGATGATCATGGTTAAACTAAATATGTCACACAAGCCAAAAGTAATAAATTTAGGAAAGGGACATGCAGGGGGAAGAGAAGGTCAATAGTGGTGGGATGAGGATTATTGGGTGTGAAGACAGAATAGTCAGAATACAACATATTATATAAAATTGTGTGTGTATATATAACACATTATATATTATTTATGTATAAATTTATGCATGTGCACATGTATATATGCATATGTGTGTATGTATATAATATGAACAATTCTCTGGCTAACTTTCCTAGTGAGGAATAGTGACAAGCAGTTTCCTGGGAGAGACAAAGACAAAGGTAGTCATTTTCACGTGTGGAACCTAAGAACTATGAAACTCAACTATTTGGAGAAGGAACAGAATTCCATATAAATATAAAATGTTTAAAGAACTAAATAGTATTTTAGTATGCCTAATTTTTGTATAGAAAATATTTACAACACACATTTCTTCAGATTTCTCTTTATTCCAATGGGTTTTTTTGCTTTTATCCGTCCTTATTAATTTTATAAACTCCTCATTCTTTAGCCAAGATCTTGCCAACTCAAAAGTCTTAAGGCTTCTGCATGACTTGTATGGATATTTAGCAACTAAACATTTTCTTCCCACCTTGAAAATATCCAGGAAACTTGGAGTTTCTTGATCCAAATTTATGTTATATTATTATCATTATAGTATTTTAGTGCATCTAATAACAATTTCAAGTGTAATATAGAAAAAATCTTGTAAGTTATGACATCCATCTTCAATGTACTATGGGAATTTGAGTTTATCAAGTATGTTCAAAATCAAGGAATCCATTGAACTAGTCTATGTACAGATTGTCCATCATTCAGTGTTGTGCAACAGAGATGTGTATTCTCATTTTTTCATATTTTTAAAAGATGTATGTACATTATGAGTAAACTGGATCCAGGTTTCTACGTAAAATTTGTGTTTCATCTACATCCTGCACATAAAACCGAAATGCAGTTTTATATAAGAATTTTAGTATGCCTACATTTTGACTGAGATAAGTCATAAAAGATGAAGATGTACTCTTCTGCTTGTTATATAATATCAGTGCTCACAGAGTTACATATGCAGTACAATGCATGTTAACTATAAGTGGATCAAGAGAAATTAGGAAGCAGATTAAAGGGAGAGACATTCGGACACAAGCATGTGCATATTTGTATGAGGGGGGAGAGGGAATGAGAAAGAGAGGAGAGAGGAGAGAGAGAGAGAGAGAGAGAGAGAGGGGGGGGGAGACAGGGGGGAGAGAGGGGGGGAGAAAGAGAGAAGTTAAACCAGAAAAGAATAGAATCAGCCAGTGTGGAAAAAGAGGGATGCGAAAGTGGTGGGAAGAGTTGAGTATGATAAGCAAAATGTTGTACCTGTATGAACATCATGATGAAAATAACACAACTTTTAATTAAAGTCTTTCCATCTCTCAGTTTTCATGCAATTAGGCATGTCTATTCTCAGAGTAAGAACTCTTACCTTATATTAACATGTTTTAATGCCACATTTTTCTTCATTTAAATTTTGATTCATAACTAGTTTTGAAATTTGTAAGAAAACAGATAATCAGCTCAACATGTATTTTCAATTCTGAGACTTCCTTCTTCATTCTCACCATGAGAAACCCTGAAAGTTCCTTAATCTACAGAGGATTCTATTCAATTCAAAAACCCTAACTTCACAGTTGGCAAGTGTTCATTTGACAAATAGTGGAAGACACAGCCTTCAGGCTAGCCAAAACCACAGTAGTGTTCTGATCAAATAGATCCAAACCCACGAGGCTTTCTGAGTATTATTTACAGTTTTGTGTGAATTCATGGCTAGACTGAGCTTAGGCAAGTCAGCCAGGAAAAGCCAGAGTGTCTGATAATATATCAAACCTGAATTTATATCATTAATTTTACTGCCATTGTATAGCTCATGTCTTTGTTTCCCAAAGGTCTTACCCAAAATTCTATGATAATTTGTCATTTCAGGCTTTAATATGTTCACTAAGTACTTTGGGGATATGTTCTTAAAATGGGTAATATGGTAAAATTTAATTTTCTGAAAGCAATGGCTAACATGAAGTCCACTAACCAAAAATACTATTTATGGTGTCATTCATTGACCCTGCCCCTTCTATTTTTCTCTTAGCAATGATTTTAACAGTTAATGATCTTGTCTTACTGTGACTTAAATTCTCTTTATATAATGTAGTGACTATGATGGTTCAAGTATAATCATTAAGGAAATGTATGATAAATATAACACTGACGTTGGATTTGTGGCATTATTAATTTACAGTCTACATCTGCAGAAAGTTATACTATCTCTGAGATCCTCAAGTTTCTGATCTGTGAAATAGGATTGAAATGCTAATACCCATATACCATGTTTGTAGATAGCAACCATTATTAAATGTAGGGTCTAAAATAAGGCAAGGAATGAAATCCTGGCATTGATACTGATGACAACAATGATTGTTTATTTACAATTTGGTCTTGAAAATGATGTTAAGCACACAGAAGGATAGATTAATTTTCCTTTCCTACTCAACTCTCAAAAACTAAGCTTTCCCTTACATAATCACATTCATTGTATATAAGACTTAGTCTAATATTTCGTTGTTAATATTTTTAGGGAATAATACCCAAGTAGGATCTTTTTTTCTTCAATATAATCTCTGAGGTAAGAAATAGTATCAACCAATCTGATTTAAAATGCCAGTGAAGATACTGAAGTCAAATCCATGATATTAGAATAATTTTCAAGCTGCACTAAACATATCAAAAATCAGAAGTCAGAAGCATTCATTAAAAATAGGAAGCTAACCATGATAGGAAGAAATGATAAAATAAGTAAACTCTGTGTGAAAATGTTAATTATGTTGACTGGATATTGAAGAAATCTGTAAGAAAAAATAATTTCTGATATAAGAAATCATTGTGAGATGAACTATCTAAAAAGTGCTTTGTGAACAGAGTCTTAATCAGAATAAGAACTGTAAAAATTCCATGCAGTGAATAATCTTTTAACATATGACTAGAGAAGATCAACATGAGATTAAGATGTCTGTTAATCTAGTGATGCTTCTGAAAACACTAGTAAATCCAATAAATACTGAACAATAGTTGTATTATGTGACCTTTTGAAGTTCCTTAGGATTCATTAGCGAAAGAAACAAAGAATACTTATTGTAGTAATTCATGTAGTATAATACAGTGGGCAGAAATAGGGAAAATTGAGAGAGAGAGAAGTAGCGGATACAATGTAGAAATGGTAAATAGATATGTTGTATTACATTTGATATAATATAAATTAACATAGTTAAGTGAAAACCTACATCCAGGAAGGAAGTTAATGAACAAAAGCCCCATGGAAGGCAATTGTTATGGATAAATTTCGTTCATGATTTAATGTAATCTGCAAGAAAAATTTACTTACTTGTCAAAATGTTTCTTGGGAATTGAAATATCTCTCAAAAACATCCTTAAATGTGGGCTTAATTATCCATGAAATGTTTATGAATAAAGAAATAATAGTTATAGACTCAGATACATGATTTTATTAAAATATGTGAAAATTTGCTATAATTTAGCAGAATGTTCTTTTCCTTCCATTACGCATTTTGTTCTCCTTTCTTACTCCATCCCATCTCTTCTTTCTCTTCTCCACTTTTGCCAACTATCATGGTATGTGTTACAAAAATCACACGTTTTGGTAACAAAGAAATATTTGCAAAAATTGCCGCTGTGGTGAGATCTGAAGAGAAAAGTGAATAGTGGAAGACATGAACAGTCCCAGAAATCCCCAAAAGGGAAAAGGTCCTGTGCTATAAGTGCCCTTGGTTGGGAGTTGGGGGTGGTGGAGGGACAAGGGAGGAGGGGTGGGAAAGGGAGCTGGGACTGACATGTAAAACATTCACGTTTCTAATTTAAATAAAAACATATTGAGAAAAAAATAAAAGTAAATAAAAAGTGTCTAAAAATTCTCAAAATACTTTTAACCAAAGAAGAAAAAACGCAGTTCAAATGATGCCATACGTAATTTTGTAATAAATAGCTATTGTAATTAGACCACAAGAACACAGTTATGAAATATGAGGTGTGCTTAGAACAAAAGAGCTACGTGGACTGCAGCAAAGTCAGGCTTGAGAAGAGCGTTGGTGATGAAGAAGCATTCTTTGGTTCTGTCTCTGACTCCAAGTTCTGAAAACCAACATACTTCATGAATATTTTTCCAATAGCTTTAAACATGTGGAGGGAAGGCCATTAGAAAAATAAGCAGTCCCGGTATACATGTGAAATGAATCCCAGATGGTGTTGTGCACCCACAAGCAGTGTCTTTCACCACTTTGCTCCTGACTGTAATACTCTAATCATCCCCACCTATTCAGTTTTTGCTCTGCAGCTTTTCATGTGTTAGGATCACGTCAAACTCCTCAAACAACATTAAATGCAACGATTTTGCACTGCTCAGAAAAATGCTACGTGTTAGGACCTCTTTTGGTTCTCCAGATTAACTGGAATAAAAACATAAAACAAGACAGCTATCAAACAGATAAAAGGTTATCAATGCAGGAAATGAAATCATGTGTAATAACCCCTAACAACACATAGGAGAATTTAGTTTAAAATTACATCACCATATAACACGTCTGATACAGAATCAAGAGAGTGCTTTCGATTACATATGAGACAACTTTCATTGCCACGTTTCTATTGTTTCGTCCAAAGTTTCACACAGTCCAATACAGCTTATGAACAATTGTGAAACATTTTAAATCACCATTTAGTACTAAAATGTTCTTTTGCTTACACAATCTCATTCATGTTCATTTCTAGAAGGAAATATCATTTCAACACTAAGTAGATAGGTTTTAAGATTTACTTTTGTTGTCTTTAATTATATATGTTTATGTTTGTGTATCTGCCTGTGAGAGCAGTGTACTCAGAGGTCAGAGATGTCAGATCATCTGGGGCTGGAGTAACAGGCAGTTGTGATTTATCCAGCATTATGTTGAAAATATTTAAGAATGTAAACTGAGTCACCATGTAACTTGTCTCAACTAATATGAAACAATTTTATCATTAAGGTAAACATATCAGTTTTCTACTTCATTTATTAATTATCTATTTCATAATATACTAGTCATTGTTCAAGGTAAGTTTAAAAAATGGCCCCTTTGGATTGATATAAAATGACTGTGAAGTTATGTTATCAGAATTTTCTGTTAAAATAGCTTTATCACGTAAAATTCTAAGTTACTGGGGCAGTTAAAAGTGGAAGCTGAAGCACGAGAGGTCTGCACACATTGCAGCTAGAAGCAGATGTTTTAAAATTATTTTTCAGTTACTACGAGAAACATTTTATGATTCACGTGAAAACATTTCCTGTGGTACTTTGAGTTCATGACTCATTTCAACAAAACCTAAAACAAAAGCTTCATGTGACGTTTTATTTGGTGATTTGTATTGTATTTATTTGCACTTGTCCATAGGTTCAAAAGACATACTGTGGTACCTTCATGGAAACATAAGCCACAGATAAATAACCAACCCCTTATGGACAGAAGTGACAGGGAGGAATGAGCTGAGATCTCTGCATGATATGGAGACATGGGCTGTGCATTTTACGGGGTATGTTTCATTCTTAAGAAGCTGGTTTCACTGCACAGGTTTTCTTTTATTAACGTAAACGTCTGATCATATTGACTCAGTGTATCTTATTTCAGAAGAGTTAAACGTTGTGGTTGGTCAAGAACTTGATCTCTAAAGTGAGACAGTGAAGGGAGAAAACTGGTTGGAGAGCTTATTAGTTTGTATCAGACAGCTGTCAGACAAAGGACACAGTTGTTGAAAGTATTAAGTGTGTCATCTAAAAATAGAATTGCTTAAGGTGGTTCCAGGAACATAGTAATTTACCACCAAGTAACTTACACTTCTCTCTCTTTTTTTGTCTCTGTCTGTATCCACACCTCCCCGTGTGTGTAGCAGTGTCTTGTTTGAATTTCGGCTAGGTGTGCAACCATGATAGCACTAGATAAAACTGTCTTTTTAATCCCAAGAGACAAGCTAATATATTAGGCATAGACACAACTGCTCTCATGGTAAATGACAATTTAGATTGCAGAAGAAAAGAAACAGCATGACTATGGTAGAAGTTGTTGCTTGAGGCTATTAGAATATTTTCCTTAATGTTATATATGGCAAAAATCAATTTTGTTTTCCAATGTCTTACACCATATTAGAGTCTTCCTCAAATGATTTCTTTTTAATGATGTACCCATGCAATGTCAGTGTCATAATCTGTAATGAGAAACCAGGGCCTGGATTTAGATATGCTGCTGTTTAAATGCCATTATCAGCACATTTCTGGGCTATAGGTAGTAGACTCTTACCAATGTCCTTTTGTGTAAATACCAAGCAATTGTAAAATCTCCTAACAGTGCTGGGCTAATGAATGAGGCTATCGGTGTAAGCCTTTTGCTTTGCTTTATATATTGCATATTTAATATCTTTTTATTTTCTCTTACTACATTGTAGTTCTCTTTTGGTTCATTTATTTATATTTTAAGACTGAATTCTCTGGTCATTCCATTTTGTATTGACAGTTTCAACATTATTTTCATAGAATTCAGTCCTAATAGAGGTTTGTTGTGCTCATTAATGATTACAGTCTGGACTAATTATTGCTACTTTACCATATGCAATGACTGTTCCATCAGACCTTTATCTATGTCCTCAATACCACCTCATAGTACTCCCTGGATAAGTACTCTTTATTCTAGTGTCATATTTATTTCCTTGTCAGTTTTGGAGGGTTTTTTGGTTTGGGTTTTTTTATTTTTTAAGGCAGTAAAATAAAATATTGTTACTCTGCCTACTCTTGGGGCACTTTTCTTACTGTTGTGTTAACCTGTCTAGCCTCGGTGTGAGAACTTTTGACTTGTCTTATTTTGTTTTTTAATGTTAGGTTGTTTTCTCTTGGAGGCATGCTCTTTTCTGAAGGGAAATGGAGGAGGCAGTGGATCTAGTGGAGAAGGGAGGTGGGAGGGATGCTTGAGAGGAATGAGGGAGAAGAAACTGTGGTTAGGATGTGTTGTGTGAGAGAAGAAAGTATTTTCAATTAAAAAATAAAGCTAAACTAGAAAATCCCAAGAATCATGGGCCACTCAGTGCAAAGGTACCTTTCCTAAGTAGGGAGCATTAACTAGACCTTGAATAAATATATTTATACAACATATCAAATCTAAAGACCAAAGCTCCCAAGGGCCAAATTGTTTCTTGATAACTAGGCAATGTCCCACTGTAAAGCTAAATAATTGGAATTCAAATCTATCAAATAATCATAAACTAAAATTAACAATGATAAATTTCTAATGAAAGATAACATGTCCTATAGGACGGTATACTCTGACAGAAGAGGAAAAACATCCAAGTCAATTAAGGACTTTTGTAGACATTAGAGATAGTGGACTAACTGAGAAATGTTCCCTATAGGTTCAAGTATTTGAAGAATCCTTAGTAGAGGCCACATTTTAGGCACTGTTTGAGAAGTATGCCTACCTGAAAGAAGATTGTCACTAGTTAAAGGTTTTGAGAGTTTCTAACCCTGTCCAGCTTTCAGTAATTCTCTCTGCTTGTGTGTGTGGTTGAAGATGAGAACCCTCAGCTTAGTTCTTGTGCCCTTCAGAGTAATTATGGGCTCCTCTTTGCAACTATATATCAACATTAATCAATTTTTGGGTCACGTTGTTTTACTATAGCAACAAAACAGTACAGAAGGTATATAGGTTATGTGTTTTATGAAATAAATTAGTATAATTATATCCTAAATTCTTTATTAGAATATAAATGGATAGGCTACAAGAAAGCACACATGACATGAAACAGATTAAAAGATATTATAACTGACATGAAAATATATTTAATTAAAATTTTAGTGGGCTAAATACAATAATGAAAAATATTCCTGAGCTTGAAAACAAAGGAATAAAAGCATCCTGAATTAAAAAAATAGAGAAAAATAATTATAAAATGTTGACAATTCATGAATTCAAGACTACTTATGCTTAGATAATATACTATAGTCATTGTAGTTTTCACCAAGCAAAGGCAACATTTGAACAGATATGTTTACACAAAAGTAGAGTGATAATTTGTGAAGAAAGGATAATCAACCAAAAAAGTTTCTGAAAAAACATGCATTTACAAAAGACTTATATATTACATAATAATTAACAAGGTTAATACAATGAGTCATAGGCTTAATGTTCTTATGTAGAGGATACACATAAATTGTGGAAATGAGAGAAGGGACTCTATCAGACAACCTCAAGACTGTATCAGTAGTTCTCAACATGTGAGATGTGACCCCTTTGGGCATCAAATGATCCTTTCAAAGGGTTTGCCTAAGACCAATTGGAAAACACAGATATTTACATTAAAATTCATAAAGGTAACAAATTTACAATTATTAAGTAGCAATGAGAATAATTTTATGGCTGGGGTCATTACAGTAGGCGCTGTATTAGAGGATTGCAGCACTAGGATGGTTAAGAACGACTGGGGTACTGCACCCCATTCTCAGCACTCATGGAATGCCTCAAAGTGTTTAACTAGAAGTCAAGGATAGGAACTAAGCTGTCAAAAAGGAGTTAAACATGTGGTAAGGTGTAAAAATACAAATGTGCCTTGGTAGCTAAATATCCTAATGGACAGACCATTCCCTTTTAGTTAAGCATCATTGATACTGCAATATTTTGTACCCGTTGTTTCAAAATGAGTCAGGTAAAAGCAAACGCGTAAATTGACAAGTATACAGGGCCCCATCTTACTCTATGTTATATAGCTAAATAATCTTCAACAAAAGCGTGAACAACATACCTTGGAAAGAAAAAGTATTTTCAAGAAATGATGCTGTGAAACCTCAATATCAACATGCAAATGAAATGAACACTGAACTCTCATCTTCACATTGTACAAAACTCTATTACAAATGTATTATGACCACAATATAAGACTTGGTACCCTGCAAATGCTGAAGGATAAAGTAGTTTGTAATCTTCAATTTATAGGAACAGGTAAGACATTCAGTATACAACTTCTGTACTCAGATAGTAAGTTCAACAATTGACAAATCGGATCTCATAAAAAATATTCTATGCAGCAAAGCAACCTATAAAGTGAAGAGGAAACCTATGGAATAAAAGAAAGTCTTTTTGCAGCTGTACACTAGATAGAGGGTTAGCAATTACAATGGGTTTAGTAATTGACATATAATAAGAGATTTTAGAAAATTTAACATGAGGATAATAAAGAACCCAATTCAAAAAATGGGATAAGAAACAGAAGGAAATGTGTCAAACAAGAAAAACAGATGGCTGGCAGATACTGTTAAAAGCATTCAATATAATCAATATTTAGATAAATGTGTATTAGAGTCACATTAACATTCTCTTTCATTCCACTAAGAATAGGCATGATCAAGAATATAATAGTAAGCCATGATGGTATGGATGTAGGAAAACAGACCTATAAACTGTTGCAGAAAACACAAATAAGGGCAGCCTCTTGGAAATCAGTCTGGAGGTTTCTCAGAAACCTATAAATAAGACCCTTATGGCCTAACTCTATCACTTCTGTGCTATAGCCAAAGAACTTCTCAATATTTTACTATAAAGATTCTTGACCATCCATGTTTACTCTTGCTCTGTTCTCAACAGCTTGAGGTGTCCATCAACTGATAAACAGATAAGTAAATGTGAAGGGATAAATAATAAAATACTACTCACCTGCCAAGAAAAAATGAAATATGCTGGTTAATGATGGGATTGGGGAAAAATATACATGTATGTGTGTATGTATATGGAGTGAAGTCACTCAGGCTTAGAAAGACAGACATTTCATGTTATCTTTTATATGTATTTTATGTCATTTATTCTTTTCTTCTGTGTATTTATTTTAGAGTGCATATAGAAGACATATAATTAAAAATAGGTGATTGAGGGAAGATCCATTAAAAGAGGTGAAAATGAAAGTTGAGTGGGGAAGACATGAGGTGTGCATTGTAGGTTCATGTGTGGAGAGGGATAGTGAATGGGGAAACTAAGAGGGAGGGAAGGATAAACCCAAATTAAGGGTATGTGAAAAAAACTATCTAGAAACACATGATCTTGCAACCAAAGCTAACAAATGTAATTATAGTGCAAGCCCAAGCCAAATCAGATCTTAGCATGGCATAGGGAGTTGACCATAAAATCCTTCACATAGTAAAAGAGTTTTCAGCAATTGTTAGTTGTTGGGGAAGAGACATTTTTCTCTCTGAATTTAGGTTCTGGTAAGTTTAGCATTCTCTGGTATAACACCATATGTCTCATAATATTGGGCAGGTCAAATTGATCGTGTTGGTTTTTTTTTAAGATGCAAAGCTGGGTGAGTAGGAAAGTGGGAGTGCTTCTGAGAAGACAGGGAAATTAATGCAATCAAAATAAAGGGTCCCAAATTCTGAAAGATCTAACAAAATTTTCAAATGAAATTCGATGAGACAATAGAATACAGGTGACCTTAAAAACAGTTTGTACATATTGGGGGGAGGTATTTGGGTTAAAAGTTTAGATGGGGTTGGATGCAAAGGGCATAAGGGAAAGCAGGATACGTAAGACAAGGAGATGCAAGAGCCCCTTTTAACAATGCTAAAAATTGTATAGGAAATAAGAGGAGAAAACTACTATGTCTTATTGGTTGGAAGAGGACTAGCACAATGTCTCACATGCTAGACCTGACCATCCACCTGTCATACATACATACATATCCAATAGACATTGACATTTCAGGAAAAAGAAAAGTAGAACCAGGAAATAGGTACTTAAGGTACTGAACATGCTTAATTTACAGAAATTAATTCTAAATATAGAATGAGATGCCATCTCAGAAAAACAAACTTAAATGATTGATTGCTTATGCTAAGCAAAAGTGAAAACCAAATAGAAAAAGCAGAACTCTCACATACTTCCGATTGAAATATAAAATGTTCCAAACATTGTGGAAAATATTCTTGCACTATCTAAAAGTTTAAAGGTCTCATGTCGCTCTCAGCATTCTGTTTATAGCATGTATTTACAAGCAAGCAAGGTAACTAAATAGAGAGTCTTATTAAAAATGTGGACTAAATTCAGTATTTCTAAAATTTAGAATGAACTTTAACAGTAACCTTGTTGAGTGCATTATATCTATGTGTGTGTGTGTGTGTGTGTGTGTGTGTGTGTGTGTAGAGCAAGGAGAACAAAGTTAAACTAAATTAAATGGAACTGGGCACATTGCAGAGTGTTGAGAGAGATTCGTTATGGTTTATGGTCTTCAGAACCAAAGTATACATAAGGATTTTAAACATATTGTGAGATGGAATTTCAAGTTAACAAACAATCTCAGAATGCAGGACATTTCAGATAATAACATGAAGAAATATTTTCTGTTTCATGTTAAAACTTGAGTAAAATAATTCTTAGAAATACTTTATATTATTTTCAATAACATGATGTTTTAGTTTATTTGACAGGTAATAGGCATTTATGGAAAGTATTAGTGCTTCTGAATTTTCTTATAATGGTCATATTAATCTCAGAAAATCAAAAATCTCGTTGGGTACCAGAGCACAGTAATTTATTAATTACATGCAGGCTTGATTGGTAGATGGTTTACAGATCTAGGCATTATTGCTAATATACAGAACATTTATTCTTTAAGCAGTAGACTAAGGATCAAAGATACTTTCATTTAGCCTGGTTGGCTGACCTATGTCCCATAAACCACATCCAAGATTAGCCTCACTAGATGGAAAGTCCCAGTCTTTTAAGTGTCAGTATCATAAAGTAGTGCAAATGATCCTTACACATAATCCCATGCAACATCACACTTCAAGGTCTGCAGATGGCAATGCAGTAATAGCTCTTCACTTTTAAGTACCCTCAATTGACCAGAAGTTCTCTTCTATCTGCCCTCTGCTACTGATTTCATTACTCGAGACTCTTGTAAATAACTTTTATCTGTAGTCATATTTTTTTGGGAACCTGGTCAAAATTGAGCATGAATTACTAAAACAGTAACAAATGTTCTATGTCTCATCTGGGCAAAATTTGGAAAATATTTCTATACTCAAAAAGTCAAACAGGTTTTATGGCATATATAACTAAGTATAGTAAAGTCTTTGTAAAATACACTAAAAATTAAAACATGCACAGTGTAGGCAGGGGATATACCACCATTAGAGAAGTGCTACTCTGGAATCATGAGGTCCAGAGCACAATTACCAGCCCTTGGTAGACTGGATGTGGTGGGACCATAGATTCTGCACTGGTACACAGGGGCAGGAAGACTAGAAAATCAGGTCTTTTTGAATTATAAGGTAAGTCCAAGGTCAGTCTGGGATTCATGAAACATGTCTAAAACAAAAATCAATCAGGAAAAAGAAAAGAGATAGGGAAGGAAAGAAAGAAAATATGTATAGTAAACTGTTCTCCATAATTATAAATTTATCAGAGGAAATTCTATAATCAAAACACATGAGAAATTGAGGGAGGGGCACTGAAAACTATCAAAACCATCCCTGTAAAATTAAAATGAGATTGGATGTTTTAGTGAAAGCCATTAAATGCTTTGGTTGCAAGTTTAGTATAAATACATTCTCTAGATGAATTTTGATCTCTGTCCTCATCTACTTATTAATATAAAGTTGCAGTGCTGATGTCTAATTTATGTCAACTACAAGGTCTATACTCAGAAAAGGGCACTTGGAAGAGAAAATCTCTTCAGGGTTGACTTTTGTCTTTTCTGGAATTTTTGTTGCTGTTGTTGGTTATTTTTTTTTTTGCTTATTTCATCTATCTTATTCATCTCACATTAACAGAGAAAACAAAGCCATCATTTCAAACCACAGCTTTGAGCATTAGGGTCTATTATTAATGGTGGGGACCGTTGTTTGCAGTGATGTTTTTTAAAACTTTGTAATACAGGTTCAGTCTGAATCAAACATGTGATCCTATTTACTTTAAACTGCTTGAAAAAAAAGAATGTGTACCATTAGTACACACTCCCATTTTAATAAGCTACTGATTCATTGTTGTGTTTGAGTGTATCTGGGTGGCCACTGTTATATATAGCATATGCTGCATGTGTGAAAACATATTTTCCTGAGCAGGAAGCTTATGATATCACATTTGCCATACGATTTCCACCAAGCCACAACAGAAAAAGAGTGAGAAGTACATTTGAGCACATTTAACAGAGACTCTTTGACAGAACTGGTTAAAATACTTAAATGTGCTTTACATAGGTGAGATCATGAGCAAAGACATGGTTTGCTGAGAGACTTTTCTGTAATAAAATTGAAGAAGGAAAGTGCCCAGTTAGACTGGAAGGAATGGTACTCTATTACTCAGGGAGAGAAATTTTTAGAACAAAACAGAATGTTCTAACAAGGAATTCCAGGCAGCATCATAGAGAGTTTGTATGATTTGACATCATGACACAGGTGTCCACTCAGGATGAAAGGAAAATATCAAGGTCAGCTACATCAGATAATCCTCAGGCTGAATTCCCTTTGATGCTTCCAACCTAGAAACCCATATTTTACCCACAATAGCCTCACTCTCCAGAAATGCCATTCAAAGAAATGTAACATAGGAGTCTGCGTCTGTGAGTCAGACATGAGTGGAAGCCAAAAAAAGAGCAGAGGAGAAGCAAGGGCTAGATTTCCAGCTTTGTATTCCTTACACACATTGCTGAGCAGGGTCTCTGCTCTCCACTCTCTGCTGTCCCATGGCCCAGCAAAAGCACGCAGTTGTTCCCATTTAAGCTTTTGAGTTATTCTCTGTAATTGAGAGATGTTTTGGAAATAGAATTATTTTAAATTTTAACATGTATCCTTGTATTTGAAAAATTATTATTAAGAAAGAATTGGCTTAAGCAATTCCTGAGCAATCCAGCTACATTGACTAAGCCAATTCTTTCCTTGTTTGCTATAAATTTTTATTTAAATTAGAAACAAGCTTGTTTTACATGTCAAGCCCAGTTCCCTCTCACTCCCCTCCTCCAATGTCCCCTTCCCATCTCCATCCCATTCCCCTTATGCTCCCCAGGGAGGGTGTGACCTTCCACGGGGGATTTTCAAAGTCTGTCATATCATTTGAAACAGGGCCTAGTGTGTCTAGTCTGAGAGAGTATCACTCTTTGTGGAATCGGTTCCCAAAGTGCATTTGTATTCTCGAGATAAATTCTGATCCACTACCAGAGGCCCCATAGATTGCCCACACCTCCAAAATGGCATCCACGTTCAGCGGGTGTGGATCAGTCCTATGCTGGTTTCCCAGGTATCAGTCTGGGGTTCATGAGCTCCCCCTTGTTCAGGTCAGCTGTTTCTGTGGGTTTCTCCAGCCTGGTCTTGACCCCTTTGCTCATCACTCCTACATCTCTGCAACTGGATTCAGTTCTGAGTGTTATTGTGATACCATTTCTCGGTAAATAAAGTAGAGAGAGATTCACACATACTAACTGGATATTAATCTCTAACCTCTATGTGCAAACATTTGTACACACACCCACATGCACATGTATGTCCTCACACACGAAAATACATATGCACACAAACAACACATATGCAGAGCAAACAAACGTAAACAGAAACTCTGACACTGCTAGAGGGAAAAAAACAGGAAAAATATTTCAAGGCAGTGGCTTCTGAAAGGGGCTGACACCAGTCCCTCAGGAAATAATGGGAAGAGCTGCCAAGTGCAATTAAATGAAATTAAAATGCTTCTTTACAGCAAAAGGAAATCATTAATTGAGTTAAGAGAAAATTTGCACCATGTAAGGAAACTGTGCTAACTACAGATCTAACATAAGATTTGTAACTGAATATACAAACACTCAAAAAACTAAATAAAAAAAACAAAAACAAAAAGGAAGCAACCAAATCAATACATGGGCTATAAATATACAGACACTTCACAAAAGATGAAATATACATGGTCAATAAACTTGAATAGAATTGTTCAACATCACCAGCCATTAGAAAAGTACAAACTTAAAAGTGCTTTCAGATTAAATTTCACCACAGTCAGAATAGTCAATACTTAGGAAACAACAAATTTGTTGATGATGCAAAGAAAAAAGAATACTTTGACATAGCTAGCAGCACAGTAGATTAGCCCATCCTCTATAAGTATCAATAGGACATTACTATAAAAAACTAAAACTATATCTAATATATAACCCAGCTACATTACTCCTGGTATTTACCTAAAGGACTCACCATATAATGAAGATACTTGTATGTGAATATTAATTATGCTGTTATGCATAAAGATTAAATTATGAACACAAAATTGATGCTTGTCAACCTAGAATGGATAAAGAAAATATGATACATGTATACAATGGAATTTTATTCAGCCATGAAGCAGAATCTATCAATTGAAGGAAAATGGATGCAATTGGACATTATTAAACTAAGTAAATTAAGCCAGAATGAAATATATTGTAGGTTTCCCCTACCTGTAGATACTTTTTATAGGCACAAAATCAAATAGGTATCTATGGCATAAAAGTAGAAGAAAAACTCTAAATGAATGAAGAGAATTTTAAAAAGTGGGTGAGTGGGTAGGAAGTAGGAGAGAGTAAAAGTAGATATGGTGGGGGAAATGTGGTCAAATTCCATTATATACATGTATGAAAATGTTCTTATGCCAGGCAGTAGTGGCACACACCTTTAATCTCAGCACTTGAGAAGCGTAGACAGGTGAATCTTTATGAGTTTGAAGTCAGCATGCTCTGCAAAGCTAGTTCAGGACAGCTAGGTCTGTTACACAGAGAAACCCTGTCTCACAAAACTGAAAAGAAAAAAAAAGAAAATGTCCTTATGTATAGACTTTTGAATAAGTATAGACATAGTGAATAGACTCCAATTGAAAAGGACATATGAAGACATAGAATCTTGGTGAGACATGGTGACTTGCATCTCGAGTTCTAGCTAGCTTCTTGGAAGACTAAGGACAGGAAGAGCTCTTGAGCCCAGGAGTTCAGAGCTATCTTGGGCAACATAGAGACCTCATCTTAAAAATTAAGCATTCAGGTTCTTGTCTATCAGAGTTATTCTCATTTTAATTTATCTATGAATAGTACAATTATAAGGTAATACTTAAGGTGTCTCTAAGAGATATTTGGATATCCTTATACGTTAAAAATCTTAGAATTCTTTTTCACTAGTGTGTTTGTACATCTATGGTAGAGTTCTTATATAGAATATGAGAGGAACTAGTTAGTATGTATATGTATATATTGATCAAAGAACACTTAAAACTGCATTCCTGTGAATCTAAAATTTTAAATTTGCTTTAAAAAAATGAATAACTCGAACTATCCTGTTGATACTCTAAATGATAGTGCACTATTTTTCCATAAAATTGAATAAAGGGGATATCTTTCTTAAAACCTATGTGGTGTTCTTAAGTTTAATATGCATAATAATGTCCAAAACCTCCCATAAACAGTATTTATTTTGAAACTAATTACAGGGGTGTTTAGTTGAGTTTGTCATCTGAGACCCGGCTATGTAGAGTGGCCATTTGTGGCTGACACAGAAGCATTGGCCAACGCTATATTTCCATTTTCTAAAAGTCTCTGCCATCACAGAATATTGAAGTCCATAGCACTTTCCATCTCACATGCTTGTCCACATACTGGCACTTTAAAATAGATACACAGTACACTGTGCAACCATTCAAGGATTTGAGATAAATCCTATGAAAGTGGCTATAAATGTCAACACTGTACACCATCATAGCCCTAAATATGTGTCAGGAAGGGATATTACCAGTTTCAGGCTGTAATCAGTCATAGCCTATCAAGTAATAGCATGACACATCCATTACAGCGCTGTTTTTCTCACTTAGAATGCTACATTATAAAATTGACTGCATAGGTCATCTAACCTAGATATACAACACTGACTTTGGCTGGGAGAAATGCTTTTATGTAGTGTGGTCATTAACATAAACAATGCATGTGCACATTGGTTTTAATTTTATTCTTTTGCTACTTTTGGCAATGTGCCCTTGTGAGAAAGAAGACACATCTTTGGCGATTTTCTACTGCAAATATCAGCTCTGGGATGTTTTCCTGTCAAGCAGACATAACTCTGTGCAGCTGTAGCAGCGATTGAAGTTACATTACCATATTCAGACACTCACTGTCAGAAGTAAGGAAAGAAGGACGGTATATTGCATTTTCATTCATTCTTACGGAAAACTCAAGGTCAAGATCCCAACCTGGATAATTTTTAAGAAGAGAAGTAAATGGTCAAGATAGGATTTGAGATCCATTTGTGTCTGTGTCTATATTGGTAGCTTAATTTTCTAGTTTATAGAAAAGGGCACACATACAAACACACACAAACACACAATTTTTTCCTTCAGAAAAAAAACAGTGATGAGCTATCTAAAGTACTTTAACACTGTGTTTTATTGTTGTTTATTTTGGAAGACAGTTTATTCTATGTAGTGGTAGTTTTCTTTCCTTCTTATTTAATACCACATCCTTTCTAAATTATAACAGTTTATAATCCCCTCCAAGCTTTGTGGGTATGACACTTCTGTGGACTTCACTATTTTCATTTCTTTTCTCTGTTAAATATTAATATTGGATAGTCCCAACAAAATTGCTAAATGGACACTGGAATTATGTGTTTTAAAAAAAGCATTCTCTACCAAAATTTGGAAGACATTTAGCTTTTTGGGGCCTCAGTTTCCCCGTGTATAAAATGAGAGCAATGACGATGTTGCCATTACCTGGTTGTTCTATAGTTTCAGTGGCTTTATTGTGTGTAAAGACAGGAAACTGCCTCTGAGGCAGAAAAGAATGTTAGCCTTGTTAGTTTTCTTATAATCAGTTGTGGCTATAAATGAGCTTGCTCTTAAAACAAGGATAGGTGATTATATTAATTTGGTCTTGTATACATTACCGCATGCTTTTTTAAAAGATTTATTTAAATCTCTCTCTCTCTCTCTGTGTATGTGTAGGGGGTGTGAGGTGTTTGCTTATATGCATATGTGAATGTAGGTACTTGCAAAGGCCAGAAGAGGCCATCAGGTACCCCAGAGATGGAGTTACAAGCAACTGTAATCTATCTGATAATGAGTACTAGGAGCAGACTCTTGGGTCCTCTGTAAGAACAGTACACACGCCGTTACTCTGATTCTTTCTGTCTTGTAGAGTTCTGGGCTGTGTGTGTTTAACCATTCTTCATTACCTCTTTCAGACTTGGGCCTAACACTGAATTTAAAAGATAATAGATTGTCTTCTTCAAACTTGGTATATTGTATGTGCTTTAGTAATAAATGGTGCCCTTTGTTTGTGTTTATTTCCATCTCTGAAAGCAAGCTCTCATGACTCCTCTTTCATCCCAAACCCAATTAGAAGAAACTGATTAGTTCTGCGTTCAAATACATCCACAACTTAGCCCAGTCTTACCATCTCCATAGCCACACCCTAATGGTCTACCACTCCATCATCTCTTGAATGTTTCATGAGAAATTTTTCTAACTTAACACTCTGTTTTACTTTTTTATCATACAGATGAATCTGAATTATCAGTCAGAGGAAGCATTTGTGAGATAATTACTCTCTTCTGTTCATCAGTTCCAGAGCTCTTATTTCATTAGAATACAAACAATTTTCATTATAACTCAGAAGGTCCCTGCTACTCTGGTCTACCTTTTTCAGTTTAACATATGCCAAATCCTACTCTATATATCCACTTTACTTTGCAATAAGGGAACTATCCTTAGTATTAAAATGCACACTAATAATGCACTGGGCTAAATTCCATTGGGACTCTACAAATGGTTGGATATTATTGAATTTTTATCATAATTCTTTATCATTCAATTTCTTTGAGGGCTTTGTTTAAATATTATCACCTTAGTGGGGTCTGTTTTAATAATTTCTCTTATATTTTGTAACTCCCAGTCCTTAGAATGTCCTATTTTCATTTTTCATTTCTACTTTATTTTGCCTCAAAGTAATTACTACCTGATCTCTGACTGTCTTCTTGCACTGTTCTCTGGTCTTGCATTGGATATGAACATGCTAAAGTCAAAAGTGTTTTCCCTTTGACACCCTAGGCTGAACTTCAACTGCATATACAATACACTAGTAAATAAATATAGCTCAAGAATTTACTGAATGCAAGAAACATAGAACATAGAAGAAGAAATCTTTTCTGAAGTATGACAGTTAGAGGGAGGGAGAGAATTAGGCAATGTATAATTAGAGAGTACTCTTGGTATAGTGACACATCATTGTCAGTTCTTACAGAGAGAGAAAGAAATGACATCAAATAATTTATATTGTTAAAAGATTGAGTTTTATGTTAACAGAAAGCCAAAAGCATCTTGGAGTGTATTAAATAAGCAAGAGATGAGTAACAGGAATAAAATCTGAGAAGGAAGCAGGGGGCAGTTGACTTGTGCCTGCTGGGCTAAGGTAAAAAGCAGAATACTCATTTATAGAGAAAAGGTACCTTTGTCTATAGTTGTTATTGAAGGTGAGCCTCAGGAGAAGTGATTTTGTTTCAGATGTCATTTGGCAGCACAAAAGCATCACCCAAAAGTTAAGAGAGCTTTCTGTAGAATCATGAAGACTGTGTTACAGATCTCAGGATTCATTTTAACAGGAAGGGCAATTAGGCCATGCCCTTCAGTCCTTCCAAGGAAACTTTAGCCCAACATTCAGAGAGTAACACTGCCTCAAATAAATTAGCGGATGGTAATAGAGACGGACAAATAAAGGATATATGTGAAAGCAAAGCATGCTAATAAACAATTTCAAACCCCATCCTGGAGAATTAGAGGCTCACTCACCAGATGATCTAAACTAGTGGTGAGTTCAAGGCTAATGATATATTTTTATCTCAAGAAGAAAATGAATGATGCCTGAGGACCTGTGTCCAAGGTTGTCCCTCTGGCCTCCATGAACATGCACAAACCTTCACACACACACACACACACACACACACACACACACACACACAGAAGCAAGAAAGAAAGAATCAAGATAAAACATTTTATATCTTTATAATTATTTTATTTATCCAACTTAAGCATACATTTATATGGAGAGAAAACCTTCAAATGTATCATAGGTGCTAAATGAAAATATATGTAATTACATAATACTAACTCTATTTTATTTTGTGGGTCACCTTCTCTTGAAACAGGCTCCACAGCCATTAAGACATATATGAGTTTGCATCTTTGGCAAACCTAATGGCCTAATACCACTTTGAAATTTAAACATTTGTTTACTTTTCTTATGTTGTAAAATCTACTGTGTCTCTGGTCAATGCTTTCTGTTATTCATAAAGCCTAGGTAAATCTTGCCATTGCCTTGTTTCATCATCTGAAATTACTTACACTTCCTGCTGGGCATAGCAATTTGTATTGATTGCATCTACACAGCTTTTTTGCCTGGCTACTTCTGTATCACATAATGAAACTGTCAACTGTTAAACTGACAGTTATATAAAGATTGATACAACTTAAATTTCATGAAGAGATGACATAAAATTTCAGTGACTTCTATCGTTCATGTATCTGTTGATGACTAAAGAATCAGCATGGTACATAGTAGTGATATTGTTATACTTAGAAAGTTATACTACATCTCGCTTTTGATGTAACGGATGTTTTCACCACAAAGAGAACCCTTTTTGGCCACCTATTGTGTGTGTGTATGTGTGTATAGAGTGTGTGTGATTTAAAATAACCTTCATTTTCCAGGTTGATTATCTTATTATGTTTAAACTCAATATTGGCACATAAAATTGATTATGGATTTATAAAAATGTCAATATAATAAATTAAAGATATGGTAGAAACATACTATATAATTCAAAAGAATGATGACCTGCCACTAAAATCAATGTATGATGGATTCACATGAGAGCAGATAGTAGAGAATTGCTTTCCCTCCATAAGGAAAGAGGACACAGGTTTGAAAAGGAAACTGACAGGAAAAGAATGTCTTCAGAGCAGGGCATGAAACCCTGGTGTCCCAAGAAAGTAAACAATAATGGCTTCTGTATTAGAGGAGAAGCATGTAAGATCACTGTACTTTCCCAGCACCCTAATCAGTGTCTTCTAGGCAATCATTCTTTCTGAAGACTTGCAGGATGCCAATCTAAATGTCACTGTCTGCCATTTGCAGAACAGTCTACAGTAGAAGCATCACAGCTGTGGTTGAATCATTACTATTTTTTCTAGAATACTAAAAATACCAGAAAAAGCAAGAGAATCCCCAAGTGTATTCACCCTAAAATCTGACCTATCACAAAATGCTTGGTAAATTGCATAAGAAAAGACTAAACAACAGGCATTCATGGGTAAGTGATTGACTAGTTTAAAATCTAATTTACAGTATCTGTCTTAAAACATATAAATCAGCTGAAGAAACAAGAATAAGAGTTGAAAATATATTATTAGTTTACTGTAGGATATGATGCATAATAGGCATTTCTTTATCAGTGGTCACAAAATGCACGGTGTTGAACGCTGTGACACCATTATACTTTACTGGAGAGTTTCAGGAGACACATATTCTATAACATCAGGGTGAAATACAAAACACAAATATATCCTAAGTGTTTTCTTTTGTTCACATAGCTTGTAGACTAAAGCTGTGTCTTCAGTGGAGCATCTTGGGGACATTATTTTATAAATACATTTAAATGTTTACATAATTTAATTGTATCTATTAATGTTTATATCCATTATTTAAGAGTAAATATTTGTTGAAAATATTAATGGAGATCGCTTAGTGGAACAGATATGGGGCTGTTTCCTATGTCTTTGAGATTTTGTTCATACCGTGGTTCAAAGGTGGGATGTGGTTCAAAAGTGGGATGTGTTCTTGTGCAAGGTACTCCTAATATATATGATGTTTTTTCAATGTGGTTATCCATCATGTGAATATCATGTCAGAATATTAGTTTAAAAGCCTATTTTTATCCATTATTATTATGAGCCACTCCTCTAATTAAATACACATGCCAGTGGCAAGAACCATGGTTATGTTATAGAGCATAATTTTTTTTTGGTCTTTCAAGACAGGGTTTCTCTGTGGCTTTGGAAGCTGTCGTGGAACTAGCTCTTGTAGACTAGGCTGGTTTCGAAATCACATAGATCTGCCTGCCTCTGCCTCCCGAGTGTTTAGGATTAAAGGCAAGCACCACCACCACCCAACAAGCATAGCTATTTTTTATGGTTTTTTCGTTTCTATTATTTATTTTTAAATTTAAATTAGAAACAAGGTTGCTTCACAAGTCAGTACCAGGTCCCTCTCCGTTTCCCTCCCCTCCTCCCGTGCCTTCCCTCAACCCCCCTCAATATCCCCTCCTTTCCCCAGGGAGGGTGAGGCCCTCCTTGAAGGTGTCCATAGTCTGTCATTTCATCCAGGGCAGGGCCTAGACCCTTCCCCAAGAGTTCAGGGTGAGAGCTAGTTCTAGGATAGTTCCTGAAGCTACAGAGAAATCCTGTCTCGAAAAACAAAACATAAATAAATAAATAAATAAATAAATAAATTTCATGCCTTACTATTGAATTAAATGTCATCTATTTAGGTGTTTGGAGTAGTTTCTCCTTGCAGAATTAACAATTTGAAGATAACTTAGAGATTTCATTGCCTATTTTCATTTTCCATTATTGATCCTTTGCAAAGAGGACTGTAAAAAAAATCAAACAGTAAGACTATCTAGTTGACATATATAACATGGCTTCCCTGTCCTTAGTTTAAAATTATATCAAATAAGTACTGCAGTATGCGTTTTTGAAACAGATGGCCTCATTAAAGAGCACTTACTTGTCTGGGAAAAAATCAATTAGCCCAAATTCTGCACTACAGTTGCTTCATGGACAGATCACTTCACAGAATGCTAAGAAGGTGCAGTAAGTCTAAGAATGCTGAATAGTATCTAAGAAATTTTAATATCACTTACAATACTTAACCACATGTCTAAATCAGTAATTCAGCACATAGTTAATATGTATGAGTATAATCAAATAGTTGTAAAGAGTAAAGTCTAAGTCTTTCTCATAGAACAGTTCTCTCATTTGAGGAGAGCAATACGATGTATTAATTCCATTAGGAAATAAAGGATCTTGTCTTTAAAATTAATTCTTAGGACAACTAGACATGTATCTTTATACTTGAATGAAGTGTTGTATCTGTTGTAATGTTAATAAAAAACACTCGAACTTCTAAGAAACTAATGACGCAGTTATTTAATTACAAAGCAATTTTAGTTCATTTAACATAAGTATTTACTTTTAAAATAAAAGGCTTCTCCTAGAATTTAAATATTCCACATTCTCTATTTTAGAAAAAAACCAACTGTATATACATTTGGTTCAGATTTTCCACAGTTTAATCTATCACCAAGCAAGTTGGCTGCCTATGTCAGAATACACAATACATAGGATGCAGTTCTAAACACACTTAACTATGAAATTTGTGACACCCCTCCCCCAGCCCCAGACACATAGAGCAATGAATTCTATCCTTTCTTAAAATGTTAATTCACACCCGCTTTGGAGCATTTGTCCTGGGAAATTAAGGCAAACCTCTCAGGCACTGGGCCTAGTCATCAGACACGCTTTGGCCCCAAAGCTAATAGCTTACGGAATCAGTCTGAAATCAGATTTATCAAGATCTACTTCCCTTTGAAATTGTTGTGCCTGAGGTTTTGGTTGCTGACTAATGGAGAGAGGGAGCTGGGGTCTCCCAAATAGGACTTTTGCTTATGAAGCCCACAGATGACAAGGTAAGGAAGCCCAGGGCCTTCTGGAATGTCCTCCTGCTGGGACTGCACATGGCATTTCACTCAGCCTATGAAACACCAGCTTGTTTAACAGCAGCAGACAGTGAGAACAGGGGGTCCCTGCACTGCGAACGCTTTCATTTAATGAAGTTAGTAAACTAATCAGACTTCCATGACTCTTCCTGACAGCTTGATTTCCCACCTGGAAGATCCAAGCGTCTCTGGCTTCAACCACCTACAGGGCAGAGACCTGATTTCCACACTCCTGTGGCAAAATGCAGGCTGCCACCATGCCACTGAGGTCCAGCAAACACGATACCGTGTCTGAATAGTGTTCCAATATGCGTGGGATTAAGAATAAATCTTTTAAAATGAAAAGTAAAGCAGGAAATATATATAACATACTACCCTTTGGGGTAAAGCCCATTCAAAGGGAAAGCATTTTGACTCTATTTTAAAGGACTGCTGGGGAATTATACATGTTTTTGGAACGGCATCTTGTAAAAAGTATAAACCCATCATAAAGCTTGTAAAAGCAAAGCTCGTTGTCAAAATCTAAAATATATTTGAGACAAACCTCCTGAACCTTTTCAGAAAAGCAGCTGTAGCCAGCCTCCTGGCTGTGGTATGAGAAGTAAGAGTTAAACAGCCCATTGGAACTATATTCACCATCCAGGGAGGGTCCAATAGAGATTCATTGTGTAAAAGATTCTTTGAAAGGAAAAAAAGAGAAAGAAATATGCTTTAAATCATATTAGCTAATGCACTGGGAATTTTTATAAAAACGAAAATGAATAGTCTGCGGAATAAAGGCTTAGGAAATTTTAGAGTAAAAGCCACAGAACACTAGGGCATCATATTTTGACAACAAATAGGCTACACACTGCAATCATTCTTCCCATTAGAAATGGGTGGTTTCAAGTTTGTAAAAAGTATAAAAATGGATGCAGTGTGTGCCGTTCTGTATCCATATCTAGGAATGAAGAAATAAATTGCATAGTTTATCAAAACTCAGATTTTGTTGTAGAAATCTATCTTTCTGTTATTCTCTAGACTGCGATGCTAATTTAGATTTTTAAAAACTGAACGTAACTAATCAATTGATCAGTTATGCAGATTGAATAATAGTTGAAGAAATGAAATAACCATTGCATTTTGAGCTCAGGCACATTGGAAAGCTTGAAGACTCATCTCATTCGACTAATTCCATTATGGTAAGGTGTCAAACATTGCTGCTCCTTTAGATATACATGCAATTATTTCACTTAAAACTCTGAAGTATGATGTGTTAATACATTCTTATTAGAAATAGGAGTTTGGAGGCATGTATTATAAAAAAAATCCAGCTATTTTTAGAGAAACCATGTACTTTTTTTGAGACTTTTTTTCTGATGGGCTATTCATTAGATGCAAAGTTGGCAATGCAGTGTCAAACAGGAAAACAATTTAGCCCGTGAAGTTTCGGTGTTTCCTAGTACATTTGCCTTTTTTCCAGAGGTGGTTGATCTGACAGGCAATGGTGTTTCATATGTGTGCAAGGGATCCTCAGCTCCATATGATGACATCCTTAAAAAGCACATACTTGCTGAAAAGTGTTCAATTGATACATAAAACCTTGAAAGCATAAAGGTTGCTGTGATATATTTAGGCTAATAGTGCAGCTGGATAGCTTCAAAATGGACTGACTTTCAGTTATCCTCTTTAATACATAATGTGTCCTTTAGAGCTGTAGGGAAAATGCATCATTTCCTGCATTCTGTGGGAACCTGGGCTTCCTGAGAGGCCGATTCAGATTAGAATCATAAATCTTTCTCTGAAGTACAGAGCTTGCTAAGAATTGCTTTCTCGTTCAATCAAACCCAATAACACATGTTTTCCTACAAATAACATATAAGGAAAACAGAAACACTATTATCAGTTGTGCATACTCTTGACTCCTGTGTTCTTAATTTTTACACACATTTTAAAATCAACGTATTAAAGGTAAAATAAAGCAAATTTTCTTGCAATACTGTATTATCAGAATTTTTCTTACGAACACAGTGGAAAATTTCTGCTCACATACAGTCATCCATTTAAGTATTCCACCTTAGTCAGTCAAAATGTACCCAGTTCAAGTATTTGCTACTATAATTTAAGCACTCAGAGTCTATGGATGCACTACAGTGTTCTACTCTGGGAAAGGGGATAGAAAAAGGTTTTTTTCGTTGTTTACATGCTCTTCAAAAACAATGAAGGCTTTAAGAATGGCATATTGTCCCACTGATGAATTAGTCACAACAGGCTCTGGAGTAGAACACATGTGGAAGGTTTATGAGCATTTTCACACCTATTTTAGAAATGTAAGTGAAACCGTTTTAGAACTTCTGAGTTTGCAGACTTATGGACACTCTGAATTTTGCCTGTGCTTCCTTTATTTCTTGTTGCAAGACCTACTTGCCCTGAGAGTTCCAGTTCAGACAATTTCTACCACCCTCCTGTGCTTTTCTCCTGAGCTATGAATGTTAGATAACTCATGTCTTCTCTTGCACAGTCACACAATCTTTTTTTTTTTTTTTTTTGGTTTTTCGCGACAGGATTTCTGTGTATTGTTTTAGGGGCTGTCCTGGAAATCCCTCTGTAGACCAGGCTGGCCTCGAACTCACAGAGATCTGCCTGCCTCTGCCTCCCGAGTGCTGGGATTAAAGGCGTGCATCACCAACATTCAGCTTCACACGATCATTTTCATGGGGCGGGGGGAGACTTGCTGAAATCATTTTTAGCGTGTTTTTCAGAACCTTTAGCATAACATTCATAAAATTTTGCTGAATGAAATACTTAAAAATGCGAAGTTGTTAAATGCACAAAGTGTTATTTTATCATGTCACCTGGCCAACTAGGAAAAACCTGAAGACTTTAACATGGTCCTGAGAAAATTTGACAATGGGGAAAAACTTGATGCAAGTGATCACATTTGTAAACGAGTTAAGACTTTGTATTTTGAAAACCATCTTCACTTATTTTTTTTCTCATTTGAGCCTCATGCATCTAAGAGTGACAATAATCATTATACCCATATTTTTCCATATTTTATACATGGAAGATTCTGTTAGTGTTACAATAAGTCCACGCTTTCCCATGGCTCACACTGAAGATGTAGAGAGTTACCCTCCAAAGGAAAATCATGAGCATGCTTAATGTTAGGGAAGAGCACGGGGCAGGTCCACATTCTCCCTTCTTCTCTGCTGGTATCTTGAATTCTGGCTGTCAGTGATTGTAGGCACTCCAGGAGTGCCTAGAATTTATCTTGCTCTTTGGGATCTTTCTGATGGAAGAGTCAATAATACAAAGTTTGTTTTGACTCACATAACACAGATATAAAAGAAAATGTATAGACTGGAGACACAATTTTAACTGAATTGCTTACTATTTGACCTTGAAAAAGGCATAACTTCTCCAGCCTTGAGTTTACTGTTAGTAAGACTCTGTAGATATTAATGTCCTTGTGATAAGATGTCAAGAGAGCCGAAATATAATGTAAATGTGAAGTTATAGATGTACACGAGGCTGCAACATAGTTGCATGAAATCTGATTGACACATGCGAAGATGGAGGCTAAAATTATAATTCATTTGACCTTCTTCCTAGCTTTAAGTGTCTTAAAAATATTATATGTTCTTATTGGTCTCTATTATTTTTAAATAATCTTAGTCTATCTAACACTAGCTATTACTGTAAGTCCTTGTTCACTCTTCAAAACTGCAAGCAATGCTGTCAGACGGAGATACCAGGAAGACATTTAAATAGCTACATAAAAAGGATGGCAATAGCAATTATATAGATTATAACCACCAAATGAGCAACTTCATGTCACAATTTAGATTCTGTTAAACATGCATTATCTATTCTCTACTTCACAGACCATTGGTTTTCTAACTAGCATATTCTATATGATCTTATGTTCTTTATTCAGTAAAATCTCAGATTTAAGTACAAAATCTTACTTAGACAAAGAGTTTGATGATTCCATTGAAATAAATTGATCTTATTTTTCCATCCCCTAAATTTGCCTGTGTATTGTAGAAAAATAATTAACTCCACCAGCAAACACCTGAGTATCTGAAATAGTCATAAGCTACTATGTAATACTCAAAGAAAACTAGCTTTTAGAATACCTTTCGATAAAGATGGATGATTTTTCTTCTCAAAGTTTTAAGAGGAAAATAAAGTTTAAAACATATTAGATTTCTATGAAATGCAGTCTTATAATCTCAGTGCACTAAGCCCACTGAGGCAGCAGTACTGAATTCTAGGTCAGTCTGGATCTAATTATGAAACCTTGTCTCAAAAAACATGAAAAATAAAAGAAATATACACTTGAAAAGATTCATAGGAAGGAGCAATCTTATTAGCTGAGATACAGATGGACACAAATACACAGGATATTATGAAGCTGACTTATTCTTGTGGATTCTGTATTTGGAAGCTTTTCTAACTAAAAGTCAATAACTCATATGGCTTCCACTTGCTGACTTGTGTCACACACATTTGGAGCTGCCATCAACGAACCAAATTTTACTTCTTTCAAGTCTCCTCAGCAGCTGTCTATTTAATACAACATTACTTATATTTTGTGAAAGTTTAGTGATATCATTGTATAACATGGCTCCAAAATTTACAGCTGAAATGTCAGATATTGCTCTTAAATGAAAAACAAAAACAAAAACAAAAATTCTTTTAGAGTATACGTGTTAGAAACATCACTGCTTGGGAGGATTAAAGAGAGATTGGACAAGGTTAAGTTACACTTAGTTGGCAGTGGGTTTCTGCTCTGTTACTGCGCAGAAGGGTATCTGCAGATATTAAGAATCTACTCGATATTTCAAAAGAATGTGAGGACTTTTGGATGCTTTCATCATGGAGAAATGGTCTATTTTTTAGGAAAGCAGATATGTTTAACCTAATTTAAGCATTATGGACAAACGCCAAAGTATTTGTGTTCAGTGTAATGAGAAATTTTAATGTAATTTAAATTGTATTTGGGCATCTTGTTTCTTTGGTAGTGATTTTTAACATGAGTTATAGTATAGCTTCCCATTTAGGAATCATATTTTTATTTCAAAAGGTGTTTTGAACAGCAAAATGCAGGAACCATTCATATACCAATTGGCATGAAATCTTTATTATTATTTTAAGTTTAAATTTAGATTAGAAACAAGGTTGCTTCACAAGTCAGTTCCAGATCCCTCTCCCTTTCCCTCCCCTCCTCCATGCCCTCTCCCCAATCCTCCCATTATCCCCTCATTAAATCTTAACAATCTGGCTGCCTAAAAAAGACCTGAACAATGACATTTCAATATGACTAGCAGAAATTTCACAAGTGCCTCACCCCTAAATGAAAAGCTTCAGGCAATCAATGACTGTTGAGAGAGGAAGAACATATACATTCTACTAAACAGACTCAGTGTTTATTTATTCATGTATGCGTGTGTGCGCGCACGCGTGTGTGTGTGTGTGTGTGTGTGTGTGTATTTAGCAATAATGGTAGAGAAAAAGGACTTTGAATTTGACATAGAATGTAGATGATGAGAGAGTCTACAGGTAGGTGTGTAATGATAAAGAATGCATACATAGGATGTGAAAAACAGAATATCTAATCTAACAAAAAACGTGACCAGTGTCTGGATGAACTTCAACATATTACATATGTGAATTGTTTTATATAAAGTAATTGCCAGAAATAATGGTCATAGACTGTCTGTTAAAACTAAGTCTTTTTAAGTTCTACGTAGTTGTTGATATTCTAGTTTTCAGTCAGGTAGTAAATGGTTGTAACTTTTGCACTGATGAAAAGATTTCTTCTAAATTATAGCAATAGATAGTGATATTTTTTGATGGGAATGAACAAGAAGAAGATATATATGGCTCTGTTAGTAGAACATCTCATCTAAATATGAATAGCAATAGGTAAACCTTAGAACTGTTCAGCTAAGAGGAAAGTACACTGAGTAAATATGACTCCTTCTAGGGTTCTGTCACTTTTCCAAAACTCATTTGAACCTTGGTTTGGTATTTATAAGATTGGTATCTTCATTTTACAAGTAAACAGAGAGGCTTCAAAAGACAAAGTAATAACTTTAAAAGAACATGGTTAGAGATGGAGGAGTTGGAATAAAGAAACAAATCTGTTGGCTCACAGTAATTACAAACATTAAGAAATTACTTGGAAACTTATCCAACCATGAAACCAAGTATTTTTGATCTATAAATGACTAGCTGGATAAATAAAATAGCCACTTCTTTTGCTGAATGCACAACCAGACTATGGTTTTATAAAGAATAATAAAGTCAGAATTTATTTCAAGCCAGAGACGTGGATGTTTTAGAACTTAGAACTTTTATACTGACCATCAGAGAACATTAATTCTATAAAGTACCTTCCAGATTTGCATGTTTACTTAAAAACCTCTTTGTGATTCCAAGTTGTAAAAAGTTAGTGCATTCCCTAAAGGATATTCCAACTTCCAAGTATCCCATGGTTACCTTTACGCATGAAGCCTTTTGAATAACATGAAATTGGACAAAGAGTAAAGCAATGCATACAAAATAGATCTGATAAGCAATCCATGTCACATTAGACAAAATGGCTCTAAGATATTTGATGTGTGACTCTCACATACAACTAGACACATGATAAAGATTAATTTTCTTAACATTGCGTTCTGTACAATTGGAAACCTGGAATGGTGTGTGGCTCCCTGTTACTTTTAAAACTTTGGTTTTAACTTATGGTCCCAAGTACAGGTTCCAGGATCTACTGCATATTAGGTAAGCACTCTTTTACATATTTCTCATTTATTTTAGCAGCCACTAATGGAAATTCCTTGATATTTTCAATCAGGAACATTGAGAGACACTGTTTTATTTGTAAAAGTGAACCACAGATTAAAGATCATTATATTTCATATGGTCTATAAAAATAGCCACAGATATGAAGTATATTAGTTAAACCAAATGACTTATTAAATATTTTTTTACATTTTTACTGAAGTCACACAGTTTTATTTCTAAAGGTAGTACATGAAGTTGTTAATACTAAGTACAACAAGACTCACTCAGCAGCCTTCACTTTCCTTTTATTATTTCTAACAGTGTATCTTTTTTCTGGGTATTTATTTTGGCTGTTCCTTCATTTTTCCTTCCTCATCTCTCCCTATATCACTTTCTTTCTGTTCTTTCCTTTCAACATGGTGCAGTCAATTATAAGCTATCAAGATAAATGTAGGAACATGGAAGAAGATAAAACACAATACAGTTTGTTTTTACTATGTTACCAGATGACTATAAATTCAGAAATCTCAAGCATTTTCTAAATAACCACATTAATGAACACTGAAGACAAGGTAAGGCTAATCTCACCCACAGCTCTTGAATCCTTTAAGTGAAGTCCAGCTTTGTAGCATTCACCATTAAAATATCAAAAATATCAAAATATCAAAAAGACATTTTCCATGAAAATCATTTATGCCTGATACAAAGAATAGCTCTTTCCCTAGATGCCTGTAGAATGCTATATGGTGCTTTAATTTCTAGCTATGCCTCTCATTCTTTATATGTTTACTAATGACCATTTGGAGACATCAAAGGCAGCAGAATGAGTTAATATAACTTTCTCACTATTATTGGACTTAAATTTGTCCTAAAAACAAGAAAGAAATCACAGGGTTGTTTTTTTTTTTTGCTTCAGTACTCAAACAAAACATGTAACAATGTAAACAAATAAGTTATAAGAATAACATATATGTATACTACAAAATATAGAGAAATGGTAACACTCATTCCATATTACTTTTTATACTTGATAAATTTGGGGAAATATTATTGCTATACTGAAATATTATAGTGCATGAGATTTTTTTTACCTTTCAAGTAACATATAATTTTTGTGAAAAACAGGTAAACTAGTATGTAAAATTTTTTTCAGAAATTGTATTTGAAAGTTGACAAAAATCTTAAAGAACTGTTAAGCAATTATAATTTGGTCACTAATATATATAGTTTTATTCACTTAACCTAACAGAAACGATCTTAGCAAGAGAAGTAGACATGTTTTATTGCACTGAATTTGTTACGAAAGTTTATAATTTAACACATTATTTAATGTCTTCTTGAGGAACTAAGACAGACAGGATGATCACATTGATTAGAGATCCAGAGATGTTAGTTGTGAGAACAGGTGGACCATAAGTTGCTCTGAAACAGACAGACAGAAATGAGTAGGCACAGGGAAAAATCTTGTCAACTGAAAGATGGAGAGGGTTTTCTAAGGATAAGATATTAGGTAAACCTATAACCTAATCTTGTATAAGTAAAAAAAAACTAGTACTGATAATTATGGATAATATTACCATTTACAGCGATAATAATAGTATTTCAGTTACTGACCACTTGACTGCTGACAGCATCAGAATACTAGAATCCAATAAATCAATGAATTTCCTCCTAATAGCACCGTCAATGAGTTTCTATTAACTGGCAGTCATGCCCCAGAATCTAGTCTACACCCTCGAAAATGTCAGTTACTTTAAATCATACACTTGGTTTACAAGATCTGATGACTCCAAACTGGGGAACGTATTCTTAGAATCGATGTTCTACATCAGTGGTGCAGAGGCAGGCCAGATGACAGGGAAAAAAGAAACCACACAGTAACTGAAGACTGTTGCCACAGCAAAGCTTCAGGACATTGTGACAGCAGTTTGGTTGTCATTTGATGATAAGTAAGATCACTCTAAACTGGAACCAATATGCCCCACCAAGGTGGTCTCTAACCATCCTCTCTCTCCTTCATCATTATAATGACATCTCTGTATCATTAGCTGTAAAAGACTGGCTGTTGCCATATGTGTTGATGCATGATGTATCTGAAAACTTGGCAAGAGTGCTTGAAAGCAGAAATAAATGCTATCCTCATTTTACTTCATTTTTCATCCTCCCCTTCATTATCATGACCATATAATATATTTCCTGAAACCCTAGCAGCTGACCCTCACTTTGAGCAGTGGAATTCCCACTTTCTCTGTGAAATAAAACCTTTCTTTCAGGTCCTTATTTAGTCCCACAGAAGCCATTTTCTGATGGCATAAGCTCCTGAGCCAGTGAATATAAGTCTGTCTGTCTCACTCTTTGTGCCTTCTAGGATCTCCTATTCCTTGTCAATAACAGAAGTTGTTAGATTGTAGCATAAGAAGATCATACGTTAGAACCTGGCAGAATGGCCAAGATAAAAAACTATGATGACAGTTTAATCTGGGGAGGATGTGGAGAAAGGGAAGAATCCTCCATTGCTGGTGAGGGTGCAAACTTGTACAGTCATTTTGGAAATCAATATGGCAGCTTCTAAGAAAATTGGGAATCAACCTACCCCAAGGCCCAGCAATTCCACTTTTGGGCAAAAACCAAAAGGTTGCACACTCACACCACAAAGAAACTTGCTCAACTATGTGCATAGCAGAATTATTCATAATTGTCAGAACCTGAAATCAACCTCGATGCCTCTCAACTAAAGAATGGATAAGAAAAATGTGGTACATTTACACAATAGAATACTATTTAGTGGTAAAAATATATAGTGACATATTGAAATTTACAGGCAAATGGACAGATCTAAAAAAGGTCATCCTGAGTGAGGTAACCCAGACCTAGAAAGACAAATATAATATATACCCACTCATAAGTGGATAATAGACATAAAGGAAAGTACCACCAGCCTGCAGGCCACAACATCAGCGAACCTAGGTAACAAAGAGGACCTTAAGAGAGAAATGCATGGATCTGCCTAGGAAAGGGAAAAAGACAAGATCTCCTGAGTAATTTTGGAATGTGGCAGGTAAGAGGAAAGGTGGAAGAGGAGAACGGAGGAGGGAAAAGGAGTAAGGGAAGTGTACAACACAATAAAAATATAAAACTAGAAAAAAGTAAACATACCTCCTGGCCATATGTTATGAATGTCTCAGTCAGTAGAAGGTGACGCCCAAGCATATGCAACTCTGATGTGTATCCATATGACACCAGTGAAACAAATGCTCCAAATTACTGCTCTACAGCAACTTCCATGTTTGTATCATATGGATTCTCTGTGCCTCTGCCTTTGCTTGTAAAATGTGTGAAATAAACTTTCTTTATGATATTGCCTTGAGGAATAAATAGCACTGTGACAGGCACTTAATACTGTGTCTAGCATATGATAAATTAAATACTTGAGATATTTTTTTATTATTGGGTCTGGTAGACTCACAAAAGTATTCCTCTAATTACAATATGATGTTTACAACAGCAGGAAACTAGACCAACATCCCATAAGCCCATGTTAATCTTAAAAATTCTAGTGCCCACGGGTTTCTCCTATAACATTGTATGAGGAAAACAGCCTTACTTTGACCTCACCTGGACTTTATTTTTTCTTTTTTTTTAACATGTGCAAAAGCAAAGCTGTATCATTTACCACAACATGGAAGGCTAAAAAAACTTGTAAAATTATTTAATAGCACTTTGTGAAAATAATGGAGTTTATAAAAGCTAATCATAAATTTCACCTTTCTCAAAGAACATTGTAAATTTCTAATACACTGGATGATTTACCGCTATAGCTAAAGTGCTAAAAAGTATTGAAAGATTTTTTTATGAAAAATCAGCTGTTATGCTGTCTCCTTTAATGCATCATAGAAATAGCTTACAATGGTGTAATCATCTGCAATGTAGAAAGTACATTCAATTTCTTCATTTTTAAACAAAATAATTATATAATAAAAACAGGAAAAAACAGATAAACCACACATATGAAGAGATAAGAAATGGAAAATAGGAAATGTGAAAGTTAGAAACAAGATTTTTCTTTAAATAGTCATTTGGTGAATTTGGTTGAAAATTAATGTGAAAGTGTCTATCACAGAGAACTTCAAGTCAATTAAAATTAGCAGTGGAACTTGGATATAGCATAATGGTACCAACATGTTCTAGAAGAAAATGTTATTCTATCAGTTTATTTGCTGTTCTGTTGTTGAACTTCAATCAGAATCATCTAAGAATGTGCAGACAACCTAGGATAGTTTAAAATCATTCCTGGCCTCTATTTGTTCCCAAATGTTTATATTTTCAGGTTTTTTGTTTTTTTACATGTTTGTTTACTTTATACATTACAACCAAGTTCAGATAGAGTTCATGGTCTATGTAGGAAAATCCTGTTTCAAAATAAATGAACAAAAACAGAGTCAAGATCAGGCTGGCAAAACCCACAGAGGCAGCTGACCTAAACAAGGGGGAACACATGGACCCCAGACTGATAACTGAGGGCCCAGCATGGGACTGATCCAGACATCATCCCACTGAACCTGGGTTACAGAGAGGAGGCCTTGGCAATCAATGGAACCTTAGAGAGTAGAGAAGTATTTATTCCTGGCATACAGACTCTGGGAATGCATACCATGTGGAGGGATGCTCTCTCAGCCTGGACACATGGGGAAGAACCTAGGCCCTTGCTGGGATGATGTGACAGACTCTGAAAATCCCTCATGGAAGCCCTTGCCCTCCCTGGGGAGCAGAGTAGGGATGGAGTGGAGGGTGAGGAGCTTGGAGGATTGGGGGGTGAAGGAGGAAGGGAGGGAGAGGGAACTGAAAATGACATGCAGTAAAAGTTAAATAAAAAATATGGAAAAAGAAAAAAAACACAGAAAATTGCAACAAAAACAAACAAATGAACACTGATGGGCAATTGAGACTAGCTTTTCCATATTAATCTCTGATCAATTAACCAATTGCATTTCCCTACCAGACTCTCTTTAATCCATCTCCTCCAACATGAAGGTATTTCAGTTTTTTTAAATCTTTAGCTTTCTCTTTTTACAGGCTAGCTCTGATTTGTTAAATGTCAGTCAGAAGGGGCCAAAGCATCCCTTTCTTAATGAGAATAGGACACTAGACTAAATAAATCAAGTTTCTTCCTGCCTGCCTGAGAGAGAGTAACATCTAAATTAGCTACAGTGTAAAATAACCAGGGATAATTAATTATATGCCTTGAGACAACATTCATTCACTACCAAGTCAAATATACAGATATCATTTTAACATAGCATACAAAGAAAATTATAAGGACGCTTACCAACTTGAATTTCTTGAAGTTTATATCATGATTTAATGTTTTTTATAATACAGTATTTGAAAAAGTAAGTACCTTATATATTGAACTTATTTTGTTCTCTTTCGACTTCCATTCATTTTTTATCTTTTTAAATTTCTTTTTGTATTAAAAATCATTTAATTTTTCTCCAAGGACATTGCATGTGTGTTGTATACCACCTTATAGTCTCTAAGGAGAAAACAGACCCACAGAGATTTCAGGAAACATTAAAAATGTAATTTTTTAAATAAGACACTATTTCATAACTTTCTTGTAGACCATTGACTTTTCTAAACCATAGTTACATCATTTTAAAATGGATAAATCTCTGTTTCTGAAGAAAATGTGTAAAAACACACAAAGTGGGTATCAAAATAGTAATTTGCATTTGATGAATAATACAATTTTCATTATTTTTAGTTTTAATTTACCACTTCTTACTTTTGAGTTCATTTCTTTTCAATTAATGTTTTTGCATATAATGATTTTATTTGTACCCAGACCAGTAATGATATAAAATCATAAAGATAAAAGAAGTTAAATGTAAATACAAAGAAATTATTAAATTTATGCACAGTGATCAACATGCTATTTGATAAATATTATATTGTTAGTGTTTTAAGCATATTAATATATTATTTACAAACATTTGGAAGCAAAAAACGTAAATACATTCAGTCAAAACCAAGTTCACTGATTCATATATTATACTGTACTTGAACATGAATTCTCAATTTAATTTTGATATTCCTAAAATACAAAGCAGAAAGAATATTTATAAAACAGTTTATAGCAATGGAAATTCATGTGCTTTGGAATACATAATAATATTGAAACAAATGCTGAAAATGAGAACAATTTTAATAGGGAGTAGAGGAGAGATAAAAGTCCTCAAGAAGAAAGTGGAGTGCAGCTGACCAGTTCCCTGTGAACTGGTGAGTTTTAACTCCAATTGGTAAGGGGACTCCTGTGGGCTTAGACGATTAAACATGGACACAGAGGATTATTCTTAAACTCTGAAACACTACAAGATTCATCTGCTGGAGTTGGATTGCTTAAGAGAAACAATCCCTTTCTTCCTTCTATTTTCTAAGAGAATGGGCTTGTCTTACCTTATGCCTGTCCCAGTGTGGCATGTAGAAGGAAAATAATTGATTTACTGAAGTCAAGACTTAGAGATAAAGAGAAATTTTCCCAAAATCTCAGCTGTATATGAACTAGATCATAAGCTACTTGACTATTTTGGTTGATATTATATAGAATAATACTTCAGACATAGGGCTGGTACAGAAATGGGTTATCTGCTGACACCATTTGCAAGTGGTATATGTAATAATTTGGGGGGCAAAAAAATAAAAAAATGAATTTGGGGGCATAAAACAAACTTTGATTAGGCTAAAAAATATTCCCTTAAGTCATATCTAAATGTAACTTTAAAATGTAACTTTATTTGATTATAATGTTTCCCGGTATTACTAGTTTAGGTAATATCTTATCAGTTTAGCTAGGCTTTTAATCACCTAATGATAGGTGTACTTATAACTTGGTCATGCCAGTTAGTGCACACTAGGAAGAAGGGACACCAAAGAATGAAAGTACACCTCTTATTCCAGAAGTCAAGAAACTAAGGAGTGCCAGCAACCACAGACAGTTACAAAGAGGCAGTGAAAGCATATTCAGTGGTTCCAGATGAAGCTTGGATTGCTTATACTTTGATTTTAAGCATCTAGGCTACAAAACACAGGGAAGTTGTGTAGTAATTTCTTAGTATCCCTGGGAAATTAATACTGTGTGTTATCTCAATGCATTGGTATATTGTGGGTGCAGTTAGAGTAGACACTGTTACAGGTATTGTAAAGAGTTAGAACTCTATTCCATAATTAATATGAACCAGATGAATGTAAATTTGAAAGACATTTCTCAGGTTAGGTATAATGATTGAGCCTTTCCAATACAAAACTGTGATTTTTGCATGACACATATTCAAAGTGTTATCATTTAGCATATTTAATAAAGTAAAAAGGTCACATAACATCATTGGAGATTTTATTGTGCTATAACTAATGTGCATGTTCATCTATATGTGTTGGTTCCTGTATGTTTGATAAAGACAATATATTTTTCTAATGGATTATTTGAATACACAGAACAACAAATACAATACTCTGGAGATATGAGTGAGCCATTGTCTGATATACGTCACTACTTTTTATTTACATAATTATTTTTATGAAGAGTTTACCATTTCATTATAAGGAAATTAGTGTTTTACAAAAAACCTATTTATTTATAAAGCACTTGAGTATACACCATATATGAGCCTCATGGCCATTGCCAGGCTGCATTGGGAAACCAGAGAGAAGATTAATCAACAGGAAAATAGATATAGTTTAAAAAATACACTTAGAATAATAACATGTACACATCGGATAGCCATTGGGAAGAATAACAAAGAATGTATTATCACTTCAAGGCTCAGAGATAAACATTCTGCAGATTTTTTAACTGAAAGATTAAGTATTAAATGGTAGTCAACACACAAATAATAAAGCAAGAAGTTGGTATTTTGATAAAACAGAACATTCTATGGGTAGAAAGACAGTGTATCAATGAACCACATTTTTAAATGTGCCAAGAAAAGATTGTATATGAATGTTAAAGTTACTCTAAAACTGTAAAAAATGAAATAGCCCTTGGCAGTATTTCAATTTTCACAAAGAATATCCTTGTACTATCTTTAGGGCCATGTCTGAAAGCAAACACTGTAGCCTGCTTGCCTTGCCATTTCTCCTTTCAGCAGTAAAGTTTGCTGAAAATTAAATGCCCCAAGAATAGGAAGCTCACCATCACAGTAGTATCCTTTATTGGAATGTAACTGTACAGAAGAAGCACATAGAGAATGAGGCCAGCGGGACACCGTAGCAGCTGCAAGGCATTGGGCAATAGTAAGAAAGCCTCAAAGGCAGAGGGGGGCTGGGGATGGGCTAAGGCTTCAGCCTGGAAACAGTGGGAAGCATCAGCCTTTCACGAAGGACCCTGCAATGGCACAGGTGGAGATTGTGACAGTGTGTGATGGGAAAAGGCAAAGGAAGAAGAAATATCATGTCCTGCCAACAGTGCCTACAGCCTTAAGCTGAAGAACAATGCCTGCTTATTTATCTTCTTCCTTTCAGAGCTCAGTCATAAACACAGAAAAGTCTTTTGCACAGCAAAGAAAAAAACAGCTGACAAATGTAAAGCTCAGCCCTGCACTGGAAAAACAAATCACATAGGCAAACTGCTTATGTGACCAAATATAATATCCAAAATACACAAAAATCTGCTATGACTTTCAAAAAGAATGTTCAATCAAAGAGGCAAAGCATTTGAATAATACATATCACTGAAAATATAAAAATATGCAAGATATGTGAAATGTTATATATTAAAATCACATTGAGCTATTACTTCACAGCTATTATGATGACTATTATCAAACAAACAGATAACAGTTTTAGTGAGTATGCAGAGAAAAGTAAATCCTAAATACACTGTTAGTAAGAATTTAGTACAATAAGTATAGCAATTATGGGAAAGCTTGTAGGGGGTCCTAAATTTTTAAAAAATGTTATTGCATGATAGAATATTATTCAACCTTAATAACAGAAGATCTGAGCAGTTACCTCAATACATATGAACCTCCAGGCATTGAATTATACAAAATAATTACATGAGAAAATATTAATTTATCTCAGTCTTATGTGCAACAGAGATAAATAACAAAATATTTCCTGCCATGGTGAACCTCGGGAGAAACTAAAATGGTTAAAGCCGTTGAAGTAGAAAATATTAAAGTCCACTGTATATTACATTGACTTAAAAATAAGAGCTTCCTGCACGGAATCACTGAGAAAATGTTAGAATGAAGACCTGAGAGAATAGCATAAGATTTGAGAAACAGCAAGATTGATAAAGATGAAGGATAAGATGAAGGAGGAAGTCTGAGAGCAATAAGGGGGAAGAGAACCTGGGGAGATCTTGCATAGGCAGGGGTGGGATTTTAAAAAATGCATCTCTAAGTAGATTTGCTCATAGAATATATGACTAAAACTTTCCCATATACCTATGATTTGCCTTTCATATTACGTAACCACAGCAACTAATAAGGCAAAGTGTAAATGGAAGATTTCTGTCCTACCTGGTCCCAACGCCCTTCAGTCACAAATAAATACACTGAGGCTTATATTAAATTGTTTGACTGATGGTGCAGGCTTCTTATTGGCAATCTCTCTCCTAATTATTAAAATTTTCTCTTAATCTATGTATCTCTACATGGTCTTGGCTGACCAGAGAATGCCCAGGCATCCTACCTTCCCAGGGGCTACATAGCATCTCCCTTGCAAGCCCCCTCTCTGCCTTCTTCTCAGCATTCTCCTAGTCTGGTAAACTCACCTATACCTCCTGCTTTGCTACTGGCCAATCAGCATTTAGTCATAAACCAATAAGAAAGACACATACAGAAGGACATCTCCCTTCGGCAAAGAACTTGGTTTCACTATAATGAAATATAGCAGATTACAAGAAATTAGAGACATTTAAATTCCAAGAGATTTTTCGATGTGTTTCTCATTGTTACTACTCACATAAAATTGTTTGAGATTTATATCAGGTAAAGAATAATTAAATTTTACCACAATCAGTCCAGGATTCTGTGTTCTCTAAAAGCATCTCCCTTTACTGTCACACTTACCACATCCCTAACCCCTGATGAGTACCCAAAACAAATGCTAACATGGACTTTATCATTTAGTTGGGGCTCCTTGAGAGCGTTTTAAATAACTGAATGGCAGGACTTCAAATTTACAGATGTATTATTATATATTATATACTAAGTGTGATTATATAAAATATAATAGAGTTTATTATACCTACTCATTACATGAATTTCACAGTGTATTATGTAATTAATTCTATAGTTATGTATATGTGTGTAAACATTTTTGGACATTGTATGTTAAAAGGTAAAGGTAAATGTTTATGTGACATGGGGATGTTTTTCAGCAAAAGAGCACCTGTTTACCATTATCTAGGATGTAAGTTCAATTTTTAGTATTAAAAAAATTCAAATATATAGTGTTGAAATGAAAATTTGAATATATTTTTATGTATGCGTGTGAATACACATACCTCCACTTAGTAGCCTTTATGACCTTTACTTTGTATTAACACAAATGGAGTCTCTAAATGTGGCTTTTCCTCTGTATGAATTATCTGAATATAATATCCATGCCTCGTGACAGTTTCAACTACTGCATGCCCCATTAAGGACTAAGTCATAATTTTTGTGAGTACATGATCACAACTAAACAATTCAAGATGAACACTATCTTATCTGATATATGTAGCACTAATTTTTTTCTCTTCAAATACTCTGTAAAGATTTTATAATCAAGAAATTAATCAGTATCACAGATAACACTTGGCTATTTCGTATCATCTAGAAAAATGTCTTTGTTTTTCTCAGTTTTTCTCTATTTTGGGATATTGAAAATTCCAGAAAATCAATACATTGTATGTCCTAAAATACAGATGGATTTGCCTGATATTTTTATTATTTGATTGGCTGGGCTGCTTTGTTTTTGCTGTTGTTTGTGTAAATGTGAAATCGGAGATTTGCAAATGTTCTCATCTTTTTTCTGTTGCTGTGATAAACATTGTGTCTAAAGCAATCTACAGAGTAAAGAGTTATTTTATCTGTTATATTCCAGTCTATCACCAAAGAAAATCACATCAGGAACAGAACCATAGAGGAACACTCATTTCTGTTTCTGTCATTGGCTCATTCTCCACTACCTTCTTATGATGCCCAGCCCACTTTCCTAGAGATGTTACTAACCACAGTGAGCTGGGCCCTCCCACTTCATTAACAAACAAGACAATCTGTCATTTGCATGGTCACAGGCCAATTCGATCTAGACAGCTCATCAACCATTCCCTCTTCCTGGTGGCTCTAAATTGTGCCAACTTGACAATAAAAACCAACTAGTGCAGTGCTCTTTTCAATATTACATCACCAGACATTTAATAGAAGTTTGTCTCATGATTGATGCTAATTTTGACATATTGCGGTTCATCAGATCTAAGCTTCAAGTAATTTATCCTGCTTTTTAATAATCTGCATAGTAACATTTAAAGACCAGTCAATACTTTACCTCAACACTTTGACTAGTTGTTCGTGTAGTTATCATAGTAAATATTGAGAAGGTTCATAGGACATAATAAATAAACCTTTCAACAATACTCTATACAGATGTATTTTCTCCCATGTCATTATCATTCAACTAGATTCTTGAATTTAAAATATAGTTTAGTGTTGATGTTAGCATTACTATTCCTATTTCTTTTCTCATTTTATTGATCATTGCCATTAATTAATATGTAATTTTCTTATGTTAATAGAAAGTTGGCCAACATGGATTCGTTGTAACTTATGTACACTGGCCCTATATCCTGTAATCATTGAATGCTTTCTGACTTTTGAACAATAAAGTACTCTATGATCATCTTCAGGTATGGAACCAACCACTTCTCTGAGAGTTCTAGATTGCTTTAGGAAGGGAATTCTAGGTTGGTCACCATTCAAGAATGGGTCTTCTGAAGAAGTGGTCCTCAGACAGGAAGCAGGTACAGGAGTTGGGAAAAGCCATCATTATATTTTGATATAGATGATTACAAGTCCATGGCATAAGAGCAGTACAAGTCTACATGTTGCAAGTGGTGAGAAGTACTTTATGTTACAAAGGTCATCAGCATCCCTGACTGGATGTTGAGTCTAAGAGAAAGACAAGAAGCAAATGTGCCTCAAGTTCTATGTCTAAACAGCTAGGAATATAAAAGCTGGAAACTTGGAATATAAAATCTTTGATCTATATTGCAGTTTTGTCATAGTTTGAATTAGCATGGCCCCCTATGTTCTTATATTTGAATGCTTAGTCATCAGGGAGTGGCACTATTTGAAAAAATTTTGGAGGTGTGGCCTTGTTTGAAGAAGTGTGTGACTGGGGGATGGGCACTGAGGTTTCAAAAGTCCATGCCAGGCCTACTGTCTCTCACTCTTTTTGATGCATGTGGAACTGGTTGCCTAACTCTCAGCTACTTCTCCAGCACTTATGTGTGCCTGTGTGTCTTCTCGCTTCCCACCATAATGATAATTACAAAACCTTGGAAACTATAATCAAGCCCCAATTAAATGCTTTCTCTTAGAAGAGTTGCCTTGATCTTGTAGTCTCTTCACAGCAATAGAACACTAACTAACACAAGGTTGTATGTCCAGAATGCTTTTCAAGGCATTTGAAATACTTCAGATGTGGTGACACAAAAAACCAAGCAAGACACACATTCAGCTTCTTTCAGTATCATATTTAGCTACCCACCTGGATCAGTGAATTGTAACTACAATAATTTTATATTCATGAATAAGAAAAGCACCATTTAAGACTATTGAGATGGCTCACTGCCTAAAGGCACCTGCAGTGAACCCGGCAATCTTAATTCTATTTCTGGAGTTCACATGGAAGATGGAGAGGACTGACTCCTGTAGTCTTTCTTTGACCTTCACATTTGCAGTGTGCACACATTCACACACTCTACATAAATATATTCTCATAAAGAAGAACTAGAAAAACATCATTGGAGTATGGAAAAGGCTCTTCCATCCACAGAATCTGTATAGTTTATCTCTAAAGTGATGTGGTTACCGTGTGGTTCCTAACTTTTCTCTCTCAGGTTACTATATTTTCCCAATGGAGTCTCATCTAAGAATATACAAACAACACAGAAACATTTGCTATTAAGTTTCTCATCTGGGTCACCACAAGACTCTGGCTTTTAAAGTCATGAAGTGACAAGAAAGCTCTTTAGTTCCCATAGGACTTATCAACAATTTCCTTGGAATGCTAGGTCTGAGAATTTTCTTTAAAGAAGAGTTGGGTAAATATGTTTGGTTAGAGTCAAATACTAAATATCTTTGTTTTTAGAAGTCAAATTGCTTCTGTCACAGATACTACCATTGTGTCTGCAGAAGGAACCTGAAACACGTATTAAAATGAACATATCTGTATTTTAATCAGTTTGCATTTACATAAATGGTTGAAGGAAGAAATTGAACCTGTTTGCTAGCTATTTAAGGATATTCCTCATTAAGCAGAACATTTTAAAGCTGACATCAAATTATTATGGCCTTGATAACAGGAGATCAAAGTTGAAGCCAGAATGTAAATTATGTTTTAGTTTCTTTTATATAGCAAAACATATATAAATACATGTACCATCAGTGTCTTAAGGAAATTAATTTCCAAAGTATCTGCCACATATAAGAATTTCATAAAAAGTTTTATGCAAAAATTCTATATGAAGATATTGTGTTCTTTGGACAAGCTATAATCAAACTTCTAAGGGTAGATCATAACTATTTCCCTATCATTTGTATGATTAGTATTTGAAGAATTGAATCAAATAATTTTTTGTGGGAAACAATTATCAACATAAAGTATGAAATAAGACAGGGAAATTTCCTTTCTCCATTAAAATACTTCCATCCAAGAACAAACTATTTCCCTTATAGAAAACTATAGCCTACTAAAATTATGATTGATATTTAAGATATGGATCACTATAAGATGAACTTTGTCAGTTCAAATATGAAACTTCGTGATAATGTTAAACATCAAAAACCTCAAGTTTTCCTGGTCATGAGTAATTGAGCGGTAAGAATAAATGGGGTATTGACACTTTAGAAATTACCCTTAGCATATTAAATACTATCAGAATGTAGATATGGAAAATGATTTGTTTAACTCTTATAGAGTTGAGGCAATAGAAAATGGAACTTAAAATTCATAGCAAAGAATTGTACAATTTACTAGAAATATAATTGTAAGTAATCATTTTATGTCATCTAATCTTGCTTAGAGTAAATGCAAAAACACTAAAGTTGAAATGATGAAAATGGAAAAATAAAATAATTAATAACAAAACTATGGTATAGGTGTTCTCTGTTTTTCCAGTATGTAGGAAAATGATATCAGGTACACATTATTATAGACTATCATTTTTCATCTAAGTTAGGACAAATCCAAAATTAACTTCCAAAATAGTGAAAAAGCATTATCAAATGCCTAAATTGCATGCCTTTAAAATTGCATGTCTTTAAAATGACATTGCAACATTTTTATTCTGAAACATTACCTATTTATAATTCTTAAGCAAGTATCTCTTGCGTGTGTGTGTGTGTGTGTGTGTGCTTGTGTGTGTGTTTTATTTTAAGGCCAGGTTATAGATTATATCTATATACAGAAGCCAAGAGAATAGTCAATGCCCTAAGACAAAGAAACATTATCAGAACTTGAACATTCCATCTTTAAAAGAATTATAACTTTGATATTGGGGAAAATGCATGGTCTGGGTGTGAATAGCTTGTATCTTTCAATGTCCTAAATCCAATGCTTCAAAGAATATCTCAAGAATTCCACATCTAAATGTTTTATATGTATCGTATCCATCTCATCCACGAAGCTGAGGGACTGATTTTACCCTAGAGGTAAGGTATCACTAGATGTTGAATAAAGAGATAGAATACCACATTTTATAATTTACAGTTACTAACAGGGAGAACTCTTCTCTCCTGTCCTTTAATGTAAGCCTATAACTCCTGTTGGGACCAGATGGATTGTTTGCACAGCTCTTTTAACCATCGCTTCACCTTTCCATTTGTCAATGTATAAATCTTTTTCTGTTGCTTGGAATAACTAACTGACAACCGGCAATGAGGAATGACTAAGTTGGGAACAAAGAAAAGTAAAGTTAGTTTGAAGTAAACCATTTAGAAAAACTAAATCCAATAAATTTTTTTCTAAATATTTTTTAAAATGTTGTATTAAAAAAGATATTATGTATATGCACAAAAATTTATAAATATAGTTATGTGTACACATATATCTAAAGTCTTTTAAAATTTTTCAAACATTTCTGTTTAAGTTCTTATACAATATGTTTTGATTTCTTTTTCCCCTCCTCCAACTGTTTTCAGGCCTTACCCACTTCCCTACCAACCAAACTCCTTGTTCCTTGAGGTTTTTTTTTAATTTTCTATTTAAATTAGAAGCAATCTTATTTTACATCTCAATCCCAGTTCCCTTTCCCTCCCATTGTCCCATGCCCCCCATCAACCCATTGTCCCATGTCCCCCATCCCCTTTCTGCTCCCCAGGGAGGGTGAGACCTTCCATGGGTGAACATCAAAGTCTGTCACATCATTTGGGGAAGGGCCTAGGCCCTCCTCCATGTGTCTAGGCTAAGGGAGTATCCCTCAATTGGGAATAAACTCCTTAAATCCATTCATATTCTAAGGATAAATACCAGAGACCACATAGACTGCCCAGGCCTCCTAGTTCTCTTCTATCTCTCTATGTGTGTCTCTCTGTTTCCTCTGTCTCTCTTTCTTTCTTCTTTCCTTCCATCTGTCTGCCCTTCCTTCCTTCCTTTCTTCTTTCTTTCTTTCTTTCTTTCTTTCTTTCTTTCTTTCTTTCTCTTTCTCCATTTCTCTCTCTCTCTCTGTCTCACACACACACACAGGAACATGCATACACACACACACACACACACACACAAATAATTTAATAATAAATAATAAACTTGCCCTTCCTAGCCATAATATATACTTTTTAAGGTAAGATGAAAATAATTTAATGATATTGAGAAAAATAAGAATGAACAAAAAGTTCAATTTTTCCCAATTGTGTAGTACATTGAAAAATATCCAAAAATGTGTGTATGTTTGTGTGTATGTGTGTGTGAAAGAGTAATTGGTAAGTGGCATATGTTATTTTTTAGCCAACTGTATTTTGCTATCTTGCATCTGTATGCTACTTAGGTATTTTTTCTAAAATAAATAGTGAAAAATATAAAATATTCTCTCTTCTTTTGGAATTTAGTCTAGCAAAATATATGTTTTAATATAGTCCTAGCCAGTTCTGGAATTCAGCATTTCTCAAAGAATGCAATGAAACATTAATTATCATTGTTCTTGGCAAGCATCTGTGGAAATTTGGAAATGGTTTGCAGTATGAGAAATATATGGAAACACATTTACTCCTCAAATATTTCATATTTCTTTTGAAAAGAAATGTTCCTATAACTATGACATGTTTTTCCTGCACAATTTATTATTCCTGAATCAGAGATCTATATAACCTGTGACTGTACTATAATTCATAATTTTCTTAGTCTTAGGCTGTATATACCATAATTAATTTTACCCATGTATGTTCCATTAAATGTCAAACCAAACTAAATATGTCACTTCACAAGAAGTCTTATATGCTGAGATATTAGAAATAATAAAATGCCTCATTATTTTACTACTTAGAATATATACCTGTAATGTTATTAAATTTGTATTTTTTCATCCAAACACTAAAAAAATTTTCTGAAATGAATATGATATATCAATGCACTAACTTCTGTATAAGGCAAATTAGCAAAAATTCCATTCGTTAAAAATAAAGACAACATTTGTATATTAATGTAACATTTACTTCATTACAGGCATGTGATACTTGAATGAGAATGAGCTCAGAATTCAGACTGATTATTGTTTAAATCAAAGTTGTATATCTTTCTGATTTTGCACCTTAGAAATATTAATATCACTGAATTATGATGTCTATCTTCATTAATGAGATTCATATCACCTACTTTTATTGCTGACATATTATGTAAAGCATAGCCAATGCTTAATATTCCTTCATACATCTTAACTGCCTTCCTCATATGTCATTTTCAATGTTTATGTATGATACATTAATTTGACGACTGTGATTGAACCATTTATCACTATTTGTGAGTTGTTACATAAATCACCTTCTTTAAAGAAATAACCATATTGTATTAGAATACTTTTTTAAATTCTGAAGAAAAGTTCTCACGGATTCTGATTCAAGTGTACTTGAGTAGTTTTTTCTTGTTTTTCCTTTATATTTGTTCTGGGAGTTTCTAGATCAAAGAAAAGTCAGTTTGACATGAAGATATCAAAAAAATTGTTTATTGGCTTTACTAGCACGTTTCAGGTACAAAATCATGGTTGTGTTTTTCTAGCTGCTTAAATTCAAGACTGGACCTTTGTGTCATGGGACCAGATAAGCGATTCTCCATCTTATGTTTCTCCTAGTACTTCCATGACAGATAAATTTTAATTTTGTCCTTGGTGAGCTCCATTAAAGAGGTCCCAGAGCTTCTGAGGACAAACATGTTATTCACATCACCAAATAATTATTGAGATGAAATTTCACTTGGCCAGATGAATGATGATGTAGGTGGACCCTTTATGTAAATGTGGTATTAAAGTATGGAAAATGCATGTCAGGAATTCAATAGGATGCCATTCCAAAGAAGAGTTAATGAGTATAAGGTGAACTAATAAACAGTGCTGAGGTAAATTCTAATGTAATTTAAATACCTAGTTTGACAAATGTAGAAATGCCTCTAATTTAGTTTACATTCAGCAGTCCTCTTTATCTACCAATTTTATACCTAATAGTTTTGTCTCCCAGGATTGAAAATAATCAATATAGACAATAAACCCTCACTGAGTAGGTAGAGATGTTCTTTTTTTCTGTTTCCTAGGTCATACAGCAGAACAATTATTTACAAAGTAAATTGTGTCACTATCCTAGGATCTACATATAACCTGTAGATGATTTAAAGTACATGGGAGGATGCACATAAATTATATTTGAATACCGTACCATTAAATTTAAGAGATTTGAGCACTGACAGATTTGGGTATCTGGAAGAATCCTAAAACCAACACCATGAAAATATATAACAAGTGTTTTAGGATACAAAATAATCAAATTGTAAATAAAAGCAGAAAGTGTATGAGACATATCTTAAAGTTCTATGTGACAGTGTGTGTGTGTGTGTGTGTGTGTGTGTGTGTGTGTGTAATGGAAAGGATCAAAGAATTAATATGAAAGTAATGCATACAGAATAGCTTGTTTTAGGAAAAATTGCATCTACTTTTGTATCTGAATTTTGTAGTTTTTTTCTTGCTTCTCATACTCTATCTCCCTTGTACCTGTCAGAATTAACGACAGAAACTGCAGAAAAGTTGATTGTTGTTGGCATTCTTAAAGAAGCATTACAAAATGATGAATAACCAAAGCACTTTCCAAATCACCAACACCAAACAAGCAGATGGGTAATATAAACAATACACAAGAAAATTAAAAACTGCAAATGCCTGTAACTATTTTATGTCCAAGCAATTAACACCAATGTTGCCAATAACCTATAATGTCTACGGTTTTTACTCTATGTACCTCAACAAACTCCATCAATCTAAATGCCATGAAATTCCAAGTTTGTTTGTTATGATTTGAATACACTGTATCTTTTCCAAAATTCATATTAGTATTTAATTGTCAATGTGACAGACTGATAAGTGGTGAGCCTTTAAGAGACTTCAGGGCCGTGGAAAATCCATCTTCATGACGAGATTAAATGTTTCAATTACAGTTGATTTCTTATCATCTAACGATTAACTTACATTTTTCCCTTTGTGGGTGGCTCTCATATGCCTTTCACCACCACAAGGGCCTCACTGCCTGCACCCACTGAACGTTAAACCTTTCAGTTTCCAGAGCCATGAGCCAAAATTGTCTCGTCTCATTAATTTTAGTGTAACAGAAAACAATGGTGGCTTATGTTTTATATTTGGTGTTGTATTTTGATTTGGGTGTTCCATAGTCACTTTCAATTCAGAGACGATCACCACTAAACTATCACTTGACTCACATTGTGTGTAGTGTGTGTGTGTGTGTGTGTGTGTGTGTGTGTGTGTGTGTGTGTGTGAGAGAGAGAGAGAGAGAGAGAGAGAGAGAGATTTTTCTCATCCTCAGGTTTTGTTTGCTTGTTTCCCACTAGCTCTTTCTAAAAAATATTTTTAAAAAGTGTTTATGTATTTTTAAAATATGTATATTACAGGATGAAAAACACAAGAGGGCAAGAACAAAGTCACCCACTCATAAGCAGTTCTGCTTGATGTGCCCTTCTAAGTCCTCCTACTTGCTCTTAAAAGTTAACTTTGTCCTCTCTTTCAACTTCTATTCACTTAGCATAGATGGTGTTTTCTGCAGTCACAGCAGATGATCTTTCTGCTGAGATTACTTCCTTTACTTGTTTTCTGCTTGTTCTTCAACTCCTAAGAATGGAGCTCTTTTTTCTGATGTGTCTTTGAATAATTCTGATTATCTGCATAAGTAGTGTCATAGTTGGTGCTCAGTAGATTTTTACCTAATGATTACTATTGAGAAACTTTAACAACAAATACTACTAGGCCAAAATAATATATACTGAAGCACGTTATTGTTTATATACAAAGTATCTCTCTCTCTCACACACACACACACACACAGACACACATACACCACATACACACACACACACTCACAAACCTATGCCAAGTATCAGCCAGAATAAGTAAGATCTACTGGGATTAAAATCCAGATTGACGTCATTGAGGAAGAAATTAACCAAATAAAAATAAAATATTGATTCTGATCACTTCAAAGGAAACATTAGATTTCAGTGACTGTGATATTCTGAATGATTTCTAAATAATCCTTGGACTTTTCATACCAGAATTCACATTTCATTTTCCTAACTGCTCGGCAAATTTCTGTCAAGGAAAGTGATTGAAAGCAAGCCTAGTTTAGCAAATACAGCTCAGAGCATCAACTGTCACCCTGCAGATTCACACATAAAATAATTGAACTGCCATTGCCCACACATGGTGGAAACCTCATTGTGTTCCTTGTATGCTCTTTGACGTTGCCTAGTCAGGAATTCAAAGAACTAAATCAACAGGGGACCAAATTCATATTATATACTCTGAACAGATATGTCCTGTGTCACATTAAAGTGATGTTACAGCCATCAAAATGTCATGCTGACTCTTTATCTATCTATCTATCTATCTATCTATCTATCTATCTATATATATATATATATATATATATAGTTTCATTTGAAATTAAAATTAAATTTTCATTTTTCTAAAACTTAAAGCATATTAAATAAACAATTTCTCATATATTTTAATGGTGTAAAAAGAGCTTTGTACTTGTCTGACAGAATTCCTTTATAATTTTGCAGTTTTCTTAACTACACTTATAACTACTATATATAAATATAATATAGACTACTATTTTCATTATTGCAATGGAGGGGTGATGTATCTCAGCCATGGACCAATATTTAGAAGTAAGCAGAATTAGAACCTTACATCATGTTTGTTCCATTTAATCAGAGCAATCAATAGAAATTCTCCCCTCTCTTTCATGAAATCAAGGTAGAAATAACCCTCATGGGAGTGTAGACTATTTTTCAGGTTTATATTAACAGCCAATCACAGGTTATATAAAGCCATTCTAGAACTACAAAGCACTGCTCCTATTCATTCTGCCTTGTTTTTAAAATATTCTACAGATAATTATATCTAGTATTCAATATTTATCATCATTAATGTGTGAATTTATCTCAGAAGCAAGACACAAAAGAGGTGTGTCCTGGTATGTGTAAGCTTATCCAAGAAGTTAAAGTTCACACACCATGAGACACGTATTACTAGTGCTCTTTGCGGAAATGTCTGGCTGTGAGGAACAACTGCTATACATGTGGATATTTTGATTGGTTTTCATCATTTTGTAATGTTTCTTAAAGAAAGCCAACAACCCTTTCTGCAGTTCCTGTCTGTAATTCAGACAGGGACAAGGGAGATGGAGTATGAGAAGCAGAGGTGTTTTTCAAGAGGGTTCCATGCAACTGAACTGTGCCAGAAGCAGCAGCTGATAGACGTAGTCATAAGACAAAGTTAAGATTTACCAAAAGACAAGCTAAGCAATAGTGGAGAGACCACCTCGAATGCCCATTCCTGATAATGAACTTGATGTCTATAACCATCCGGGAGCCTTCATCCTGTGACTGATGGAAGCAGAGGCAAACACACAATTAATCACTGAACTGAACCCAAGGAACCCAGTGACAGAGAGAGAGGAGTGATGAGCAAATTGGCAAAGATTGGGCTGGCAAAACCAGCAGAGACAGCTGATCTGAACAGGGGAGAGCTCTTGGACCCCAGACCGACAGTGGGAAGGCCAGCATGGGACTGATCTGGACCCCCCAAATGTGAGTGTCAGCGAGAAGGCCTGGGCAACCTATGGGGCCCTGAGTTGTGGATCAGTGTCTATCCCTGGAATACAAACAGTCATCGTGTGCCTATAGCACAAAGAGGGATGCTCTCTCAGCCTGGACTCTTAGGGTAGTGCCTGGACCCTACCCAGAGTGAAGTGACAGACTCTAGATATCCCCTATGTGGAAGGATTTGGCAATAGGGTGGGAGGGTGGGGGGGAAGGGGAGTGCGGGAGGAGGGGAGGGAGAGGGAACTGGGATTGACATGTAAAACAAGCTATTTAAAATTAAAATAAAAAATGATGAAAAAAAAAGATTTACCAAAAGAATGCTTAACACAAAAGCCATCATTGAGAAAAATGTAAGTCATGACATCTAATAACATTACTAATTGTTCAGGATTCAGATGAAGAAGCCTTCATAGCATATTATTGATTGTAGTGTACTGACATCATGGTGATAAAGTGATACTTTAGAATAAGTAATGAAGACAATTTGAAATAATTGCCTACAACTGTAGTTCTTTTGTAGGTGCTCATGGAAACATTATAACACAATGTTATCATAGTAAATGGATATTTTTGTTAAAAAAACACATTTGTTTCAATAATTATTGGTTTATCTAAAACTGTTTATAAAGTCTTTTATTCCACTTAAATACATGGAATTTATAAAACTATGTGGTCCATGTAGTAGTTTTAGCTCACTGTGTATGATTATGCTACATAGTTGAAGGCATGAAGTTATATTATAGTCTATATGACTAAAATGCAGATACATCAACAAAAATATAAAATATAATGGCACTATTAATTTTCCTTCAGATTTCCTTAAAATATACATCCCTGAAAATATAGCTTTATTGACATAATTCTGTTAGATATTAAAATATTTATTAAGACACAACTTTTCCATTATTTTTTCCAAATTAAGGCTCGTGCATAGATAATGAAACAACAAATTACTACTGAAATGCAAAGTTTTATGAGCTGCCAGTATTTTCGTGTTTCCAAATGAAAAATTACATCATTTCTTAGCCTCAGTTTCAGCAACACATTACTGAGTTATACAATGAGGATGCTGAAAGGTGGGAGGGCCTCTATTTCTGTTTGCCTTGACTAGAAGAATTTCTAATAGTTACTAAATGAAATGGGTAGAAATGTGCAAAATCGTAAGTAGATTAGATAAAACAGGAATGAAAATAAATGTTGCCCTGATATCTATCTAAATGATTGAAAATTCCTCTATTCAAACTCATTACACACAGAAAACAGGAGAAAGTCAAAACATCTTGTCGTGAACTGCTTGACATCCTTTGAAGTCTCAACCTTATACATTCTTAGAAGCTTTGTTATCACTCTGGTATTACTATTGTATTTAACAGGAATCCTTTATAGATTTTAGCCTGTAGCGGGAACCTTAGTCTCAGTAGAATCAGAATTCTTGGCTTGCAATTGCTTTAACCGTCATCAGCTCAGGTTGCAGCATGTGTATCAATTAGACAAAGGCACTCCTTTCAAGGCTTTGAGTGAGATTACCAGCTCTGCCAACTGTGCATTTTCTTTCTCATCCTCATTGATTGGAAAGCACCTTCAGAAAATGAACCCAGGTTTAAAATCAGCCCTGCATTGTACTTAAGGACAGCTTCATCTTGTTTGCTGCAACAGAGAAGTGTTACTTTATTTACTGACCCATCAATGAGTGGTCAAGGCTTCAGGCTCATAATTGTCTTTGCTGATCTCTTTAGTTTATCTCTAGGGAGGAAATAAATTGAAATATTCAAGAATTGTAGGAAACGTTTGGATAGCTAGTTGAAATGTATATTCTATTGCACATGCATTTGAAATTAACCCTATAATGAAATGCACTATTTTATTTTTTTACTTAATTGCATTCTAGTATAGAGATGACACACCTATTAAAAATGAAAAAGAAAGGTCATGGTATTTTTTTAAAAAACACATAGAAGAAATCTAAAAAGGAGATGACAGATTTCTTGGTTCTTAAAATAGATTGTATTTTTCCAAGAAGACTGTAATAGTAATTAGATGTTCATGGCTTATCTATGCATATCTGCATATCTGTATGTATGTGTCTCATGTGAGTGGGGTATAGCAACATCTACCATAAATAAGAACACAAGTGCTACATGTTATTAACGGTGGTACATAAATTAGCAGTAACAGGTTTTAATAAAATTATAAACAATAGCAATCCTATGTTTATTATTGTGGCTGGAATATATAACACCACCAGTTTATTTCAGGATTGCTAAAATACATGAAAAATCAGCAGTGCAGCAAATTTTAGTTGGATGTATGAATCAGGGGAAGTGCCCATTGATTTTCAATTAGCTGACATTTAGCTACAGGATGTTAACAGTGACTGGCTGATTTGGTGATTAGTGTATGATATAAAAATTCCCACTAGAGACGTTGAATCAATTGGGTGTTCAGTGAAAAAGCCAATCACCTTTTCCTCATTATCCCTGAGGGAAAGTGGGAAGAAAGCAAACAGAGGAAGCATGAATAGCTACAATATCTGATGAATTTTTAAATGTTTTCGATGTTTATATTGGATTAAACTGCTTTTAAGCAATAGACTGACTACACTATATTAGAAAGTTAGCAGATTTATAAAATGTACTTCAAAGACTAAATAATTTAAAGAAAAATCACATTTGGTAGAAAAATGATTTCTAAAATGTTTTTATTAAGTGTGTTTAATTTTCAATAAGCCCATATATAGCTATTTCTAAATTTCAGGGTTTTTGTCAGAATTTGCTCTATAATAATGATGCAATTTTATTAAATCAGCTTGTCAATCTTCATAATAGACATGCCCATACAGATAATAAATTGAAATATCAACTGGATGAAATATCATACTTTTTTTACATGTATCTTTGGATTATTCTAGAGTTTAAAACCTAGCAGGACACAACATTCTTTGCATGAGTGTGTGGATTGGGGAGAAGCTAGAACGAGAGTAAAGGTAAGTAGGGCCAAAATACAGCACATAAAATTTTCAAATAATTAATAACATTTTCTAAGAACAAATCCATATATATACATATATATCAGATTATATATACTTATGTGTGTGCATTTTATGGATATAAAATGATTCAATTCCAGTTCATTTCTAATTGGATCACTTACATATTCAGCCATCATTAGACAAATAACATTATTTTATGTTTCTTTTTCAGCAGTGATGCTTCTTCCTAAAAGATTTGAGTATATTATTTTCTAGATACACATGAATAGTTGAATACTATTTAGTATATACTTATATTTCAAAATAAGTTGTTATATTTTGCTTACTTACAAGTATTAATTGCTTTAATCACACATTTTGCAAAATAAATAGAGAATCAAGCATTATAGTTACTGAAAGGTTTTCAAGATGTGTTTGGGAAGTCTTTTTCCACAACATGAAAAAAATAAAACAGCAACAACAAAAACTCCCTAAATTGCTCTGTAAGACCATGCCACTATTTCTGTATAACGACTCTCCATTAAAGTCATACAAATATATGATTTCAGCCATCTGACCTGCTTTCATCCCTCAACAATAAGCTGGGAAGAGTAACCCTGCTCTGGTCCACTGTGCTTAGATGACAAACCCTTGACCCTTTGGCCTGAATGTGCTCAGTTGTCAGTTTTGCCAACCGCAGCTGTTGGATATCCCAGAGGATCAGATGGCCAGAATAGGTCTGGATAGACCTATTAGCATCTCAATACAGCCTCTCAGTTCCCTTTATTACTAGGTCACTCAAATTAATTAATTTTTAATTTTGTGCTTCCTCAACTATAATAAATCAAGTCAGCCAGAAGACAGGAAAGCACCTGAAACCCGAGCCTGTCTGTGGTCTAAGTCACAGTGACTCCACTTTTGCAATCTGTCACTTAGAAGATCAGAAAAAAAAAAGGCAAATTGTCCTGTGCAGAGATTATTGAAAAGTACTTGTTTGATGAATGATGCCCCTTTCAAATGGCCCCTGAGATGAGGAGTGGTGATAAATGTCTTGGGTGTGTGTAAGCCTATAAACAACAAATAGATTCAGAGAGTTTCTGCCTACTTTGTATGAATGAGAGTAGGGTGCTATTTTCGTGTAATTACAGACCGGGCCAATAGTGACTTCCATTTAATATTGTCTGGACCAGCAGTAACTTCATCATACCCCTACACCGTAAAATTACCCACATTATTATTAGTGTTACTATTGTTCTCATAATTTTGCTTGTTTGGTTACACTTTCTTTGAGGCAGCATTGTTTGCAAAGCATGAGGTTTTAGAATGTAGAATCATCTGAATTTAAACAACTGGTATTCTGAAATATGGAACACAATGCAGTCATTTGTAAAACATCATTCTGAGATCCGTTACCTTTGATGTACTTGCCTGGGGTATTATCAGTTATGAAACTGGGGAAAGAAGAAGGCTACTGATCATGACAATACTTTCTGAGTGAGTAGTGATGACTTTGTTTATCAATATTCCAATGTGAACAGTTATAGACAGAGCAGATGGAATTCTTGTTTTCCTTGAAATTTCTGGAAAGTCCAAAGACTAAATACTTTTAATCATTCTGGAAAACTGTATAACTTCTTATATCATATTCTTGAGGAGAGAAATGTTGTCAAACTTAAGATATATGTATAGCATGCTGGGTATGATTTCTTAAAAAATATAAAATAAACCTAACTGTGAGACTGAATACAATTGCTTTCTGTTCCTGAGACAAATAAAGGGTAGATTCATAGCTGCCAAATAACTCTCAAGAAAGTTTCCCCCCTTAAATATAATCAGCTTCTCTGGTGTAATTTATTACATAAATCTTCATAAGTAGTTCTTTAAATATTTACAACTATTTTAGAAGTACTTGCACATAAAGATGTAAAATCAATGTAAGACATTTGTTGGAATTATCATTGCCATGAAGAAAGGTACATTGCCCATTATAGCATGAAATTTGCCAGAGAATACTATTTCTGAAAGTTGGTTGTAAGGATATTGCCTTGGGTGACAACCATGTGTAGATTAACAGGCACTAACATGGAAGGCTTCTATTGCTTGAGAATTATTTAATGTAAAGATAAATTTTTCAGGCTATACACTTTGTTGAAAACAATTTACATTCTTGATGCTGAGGTGTACTCAACCACGGCATTGACTGAGGGTAGAAGACATATGACTTTGGAGACAATTTACTCATGTACTCAAAAATGACAAATACATGCAGGAAATTTAATTTACTAGGACACAGGAAAAAAGTCTTAAGTTCCCCAATCTTTTATTGTTCTTGTGGAGACAGTTATGCAAAGTCTCCCTCTTGGTTCTTTGGCAGAACATGTTGATCCAATTGCCAAACTGAACAGAAACTGGCTTCAAGATTCCATCTGGCAAATCCATGGATGTCGTTTTCATCCTTTAAAACATGTGTTCTCCTTGTAGGAGAAGGTATCCGCTGCACCAATGAATAAGAAATATCAAATATTTAAATAATGTACCATTGCTATTTATTCAGTTATCTTAGCAAGAAAAATTGTTTCCCTTATTTTTTGCCTTCATATTGAAAAATTCATATAATGTATTTTGAATATTATCACCCTTCCCATCAAACTGCTTGAAGATAAAGGTCTTTCTCCCCCACCTATCCAATTTTGTTTCCTCTTTGTTTTTAGCCCATAAAGTAAAATTTGAGCTGTTCATATATTCTGAGATATGTGTAACTACATGGCAAATTAATTGGGATTTTCTTCTCATGGAGCTTTAATATAAACATTAAATCTTTATCACAATATCATACTGTAAAGTCAAATATTGGTTATGATTTAGCTTAATAGATCAAAGTCATCATATTCTTTAAATATCTCCTTACCAACTAATTTTTCATAACCATTAACTTCTCATAGAATTTGACTTAATAACAGGCAGTGAAGCTTAGAAAACCACATGTGAAAGAAGATAGGATATTATGACATAATGGTTGATTGGATTAGTTTTGGAACTGAGTTTACAAATAAGAACAATGAAATTTTCTGGTACGTAAAAATTTTTAACTATTTGGAAACTATGTGTCCTGCATTTATTCATCTGTGCCTTTATTTTCTTGTTTCCTTAATTTGATCATCTATTCATCCAGTCATTTGTATGCTTCTCAAATAATAGTGTAATAAGCATGTATACATCCATCATTTAGAATGGAAAAGCACTGGGAATGTAGACCTTACATGAGTTTTGGGGTCACTGCTCAGTGGCCTATCTTCCACCCCAAAACCATAATAGTTCAAAATAATAAACAGTGAGAACTGGAATATGAATATGCAAATTCCCTACCATAATGACAATTTTCTAACTAGACCAAACTCTCTCTTCCCAAGGTTATTAATATTCCAAGTAAAAAAATCGTCTCATACTTTAAATTTTGTAAATACTTCAGTCATCTTCAAGTTCATGTAAGAGTGTCATTATAGATGTGGTTTTCCGGTATTTGTTTCACTTAATACTACATTGCTAAGGCACATGCAGAATTTATATGAGTACTTCCACTCTCTTTGGTGTATAATACTGTATTATGTGAACATAATACAACTTCTCCTACTTTCTTTTTATCTTATTTAAATTACCTCCAAATCTTACATAGTTTGAATTTTACTTATAATACACACACACCTAGGAAGTAAACCACTTTCTTATCCTTGTTTTATTCACAATCTATTTGCCGAATTAACTAAAATATTTAAATTTCATAATTATATTAATTGATACTAGAATACACAAAATCACAGTTTCCTAAATATTCATATATCTTATTTACAAACTAGAACATATATATTTCCAAGTAAGCAGTTAAAATTACTCATTGCCTTCTTACTTGTGTCTTACTAATCATTAGTGATATTGATAGATCATCTGAAATTTATTGAAAATATATATGTGTACTCATTGGAGAAATGTCAGTTCTGTGTTCATTTTTCATTGTGTATTAGCTTGTATTTTGTATTTATTTGATAAGAAGATTACTATGAATTTTTAAAAATATATTGTTAAAATAAATATATTTGAATATAAAAAATTACCATTCAAATTTAATCAGGTACTAAAAGAAAAAATATGACTTTATAAAATTAACACAAGTGATTTTCATTGATATTGATATATACTATGTTAACAGATAAGAATACTCTTATGAAAATATACTCATTTATCACCTATACCTACATATTGAAAAAATTCAAAGAAGAAACTTTAACTTTACTCATGCTTGATAACATGGTTCTTACATGTATGTGAAATAATGAAGGTAAACATTATCAGTGATTTTGAGGTCAGAAATTAGAGTCTCATCTCTTGAAGTATCAGTATTAACAAAGGTATATAATTGTTAAAGTGAAATATTGCCAAGATAGCAAACATATTTTATGTAAATACATTCATGTAAAATGTATTTGCTATTTTGACTATTAAAATTAAATGTCCATAGTACAGTAAAAGGTCACATAATTTTATGTCTTTAATATTCATCTTCAGGACAATGCAACTACATTTAAGTCTCATTATATCTTGACTCAAGTTTACTACCAATGAAAAAGTGAAAGTTTTAATGCTATTTATTAAAATCATAATCACCAAATTATCTTATCAAGTCAAAGAGTTAACAAGATAAACAAATGAAATTTTACCTAGGTTGTATTGTTGCATTTATTAGATTTAAATACGCATTTTTCAATTTGGCTTTATTGAGGACAATAAAATTTCATTGATAATAACAAATGAAAATAGCTGTCATATGAAACAATGGTAACACTAAAATTAATGTAAACTCTATTATAAAGAATTTCTCTTTTCTATCAATATTAAGATTTTATGTAATTATGATGTTAAAGAAATTCCTTTTCTGTTTTAATTCCTGCATATCAAACATCATTATTACTCAACAAATTATATTTAATTGATCAGTATTTTCATTTGAAAATGTTATACTTTCTTTTGTCCTAAAGTGCATTTTTTGTTGAATTAATAGCTCACATTGATTGTACTTGGTTTATCTGGGCAGTAGAACTCAGTACTATAACTATGGAAATGTTCAAATTTGATTCCTGCTGTCAGTTCGACTCCTTCCTCCTGTATCCTGCCTGCCAACATTCTATACATTAATGGAGGCCTCAAAACAACATGTATTTCTTTTTGCCTTCTTAAAACAAAAGACAAGTCTTGATTAGTTAATTATGGTAATTATTTTGGATTAAAATCATGGCTGAAATTCCTCTAGGTGGCCTCACTTTAAAAGCTGAAAATTTTATCACTATAAAAACATGGAGGCTTTATTAAACATCCAAGGATTAACGGGGTATTGAAAGCCAGGAGTAAATGTTAATTTTAAATGTTTGTGTATTGTAGACAGTAAATCATTTATCATCTTGCCTCAGTCTGGCCATGTGGCTCTTCAACTGCCACGTTCTTGGATGGAACAGAAACTGAAGCATGAAGAACTATTGCTCAGGAGCTGTCCACCACAGTGTCACTCCAGAGTTGGAAACAGTCTCATAGGCCAACTTCAAAGTGACAGGCAGTTCAGAAATATTGCTTCATTTCCTCTTACCTGGGGGCATCTATTGGTTATAGGAATACAGAAATAAGTCATCTGATAAATCATTGCAATCATACATTCACGCTTCGAAGAAATGGTGATCTAGTCACTCAAGATGCAAGATGAAATGAAGAAGGATGTTACTATTTTAATCCTCAGAAATCTTAAGCAATTCTAGTGTCACCTTTGCATGAAGGAAAATGTAATTCAGAATCTATGGAAGAGTTTACTTTTTACCTCTTCTAGCAAATAAATTCTAATTGCATTTATTTATCTTCCATGTCCAATCCTGTTTCCCTCAGAGAGATGTAAGAGGACTACATCCTAGTCTAAGTTAGAAATTGTTAAGTTTTCCTAGTGCTAACAGTAACTGAAAATTTATGGAGTTTTTTACTCCCCTCTTGCAGCCTGCACGACAGCAGCTATTCAGTACTGCAGAGGAAAAACAGTCATGGTGTGGAGTTCTTAGGGTCTGACTCAGCAGGGAGACTGAAGCAAAGAGACCTGTCAACAACAGTAACAATGGAAGGATTTTAGAATGCTTTGATCTTATGAATAGACTTGGTATTAAAGGCAGTGCCTGCTGTCCCTGTATTAACAACAGGGCAAAAAGAGCAGACAACCTCATTTATATAGGCTAGTTCAATGCCAAAGGCAGAGAAATTGGAGGAGGGGGCAATGCAACCTTGGGAAGGGTGCAGTTAATTTGACAGCACCATCTTTGATTGTATTTCTCCAAAATGTTGCCAGCAAGGAAGGCCTTCTATTTTCCCCATTTTGAATTTTAGTTTTGTATAGTTCATCTCACATATAGACCAAGGAATAAATTATACTGAATATTCCTGAGCAGAGCTTACTCTGTTCAAAAATTCCAACAGTTTTTGTAATCTTATGGGTGACTATATTGACATACAATAAATATTATCTTTTTCCTTTCCTTTTTTGCTGTCTTAGGGATAGGTCCATCCTATGCAGACAGCTGTTCTACCACTGAACTGTATCCACAGCCAAAGATCAACATTTACACCTGGAAAGTTGTACATGATCTTACCTTAGTAAACAATTATGACTATTTTATTAGTCCTAACTCAATCATGTTTGGATACACCTATATTCCATTCTTTTACACCTTTAAAGGCTGCACAGTAAATTCAGATGCTGGAAAAGGCAGCTGATGGGCTTCCTACTTCTTTTTTTTTTTTTTTTTTTTTTTTTGGTTTTTCGAGACAGGGTTTCTCTATAGCTTTGGAGGCTGTCCTGGAACTAGCTCTTGTAGACCAGGCTGGCCTCGAACTCACAGAGATCCGCCTGCCTCTGCCTCCCAAGTGTTGGGATTAAAGGCATGTGCCACCAACGCCTGGCTGGGCTTTCTACTTCTGATAACAAAATAACCTCAATGCCTCAATGTGTGGCAAAGTTTACTTTCCCCTAAATCTGTTCTAGACTGGAGTATGGATTAAAGAGGGAGAGAGGGAGAAAGAAAGGGAAGAAGGGAGGAAGAGAGAGAGGGAGGGAGAGAGAGAGGGAGGGAGAAAGAGAGATCTTTTGGTAATTATTCTTTAATTAATGAAAACAATCCTTGTGCCTTTCTTTTCCCTTTGTTGAGATGGAGAGAACAGATTGCATAACATGATGATATTCACTGTCTTCCATTATTTCATCTGGAACACATCTGGAAATGGCTTCTGTGCAAAGTTACAGTTATCATACTGTAATTCCCCACAACCACTGACAATTTCCCATTTTCCAATAAGTTGAAAATATCACAGATAGTAGGCATTTGATAAAACACCTGACATGAACAATGTAAAGGTAGGGAACATTTGTTTAAGCTCAGGATTCCAAAGGTTCCTCTTAGAGTTTGTCCAATTCGAGTTCTGTGGATCTGAGGGAAGCTGAAGTGCTATTGGAAAAAATGCACTGAAGCAAAGCAGCTCACCTCACATGGACAGAAAGCAAAGAGAAAGAGGCAGGAAGGGAAAAGACACATCCTTCAAAAGCAAAGACATGCTGATGTACTTCCTTCAACAGATCCCTCCTCATTCTTCTGCCTTCTAGTGACAACCTCACATTCTGAACCCAGTGGTGGAATCACCCATTGACAATGTCAGTGTTCTCATGATCAAACCACAGCTAACAGGTTTTGAAGTCTACCACCTGGGGAGCAGACTCCAGCACTATAACCTTTTGGTAGCAACAGTTCATACTTGAAAGGTACCAATTACCTAAAGACCTCTATTTTATTTTAATATGAAATTTAAACAAAATATACTATTTGTTTCATTAAAGTTATTTAAAGCACATGATATCATTTATTTTTAACATGAATTTATTTTGTTCTCCTTTTATAAGCTTGTCTATCACATTTAATAATTATCTGATGCCTTGATGCCTAGCCACCTAGAGGGTGCCAGGCCTTTTATTCTCATAGTGCCAAAGCTTTCCAGTCTTTAAATCTGGCTATAAATAGGTCTTCTTTAACCAACTTCTAAATACTTTATTTTTATTTCTTAAACACATAATTCTTAATGAAATATGTTTTATGAATGTCTATTAACTTTTTCTCTAAAATTGTATTAAGGTGTGTGGTTTCTAGGGTTTGGGATTTCAAAACTGAAATAGGGCAATTTGTAATGAACTGAAGGGTCATTCTAAGTTGTGAAATATTTGTTGAAGATGTGCCATACTTGTTTATGCTGTGGAACATTTGCTTAATGATACAAAGATGTGTTGCATGGTTTTATATTGCATTTGTTTAACTCTGTGAAGCTGTGTTACTTCACCTGCTTAAAACATCCAATTGATTTAATAAGTAGCTGAACAGCCAATAGCTAGGCAGGATAAAGGATGTCAAGGCTAACAATCACAGAGAATAAGAAGAAGGAGAAATCTAAGAAGAGGAAATCAAGGGCTAAGAATTGAAGTAGTGTGTGAAAGTTATTTGGGAAGTTTTGTGAAGAGGAAAGGAAAGGGAGAAATGCAAATAAATTACAATCATGAAAAGAAGAGGAAGAGGGGGAAGGAATGGAGAGGGAGGAGAAGGAAAAGAAGAAAGAAGAGGAAGAACAGAAGAGTATACACAGTGAAGACTCTAAACATGTTGACTTCCATTGAGTCACAACCTGCAACGATTTTGCATGACTGTTCCTTGTCAAAACTAAACATAAAATACAGCTTTCTTGTGTATTTAGATCCCCATTGCTATCTTGTAATTCTTTGAAAACATTAATTTAGTTTTTTTCTTGAACCTTGAAAAATAGTATGTAAATGATACTTTAATTGTCATGTAGGATAACCTCTTCAGATAATCAAGGAAACACAACATTTAAACCTCACACAAAACTGTAGTTGCTTGATTAGAGTGGAGGCCTGCTAGCCTGTCTACCAATAACCAAGAAAGACCAAAGAGGTTGTGATTATATATGTAAGAACATACAAGCACACAGACACTGTGATAAGAGGTGGAGCAAAAATACAAGCTTGAGAGTCTGGGGTTAAATACAATAAAATTTCTGCACAGATCAGCTTTACTACATATAAAAGTTGAATATGTAAAAATTAGTTTCCTTAAACTTATGGACACCACTTATCTCTTTGGAATGATTAAATATTTAGATTATGTGGATTTTAATTTTAGATGTGTTTTTCTATGTGTGTGGGCATGTGTTTGTGTGTGTGGAAACTTTTAAGTTTAAATGCCTATGTTCTTAATATTCCATGATGACAATATGGCTCCATTCATGCCATATAATTATATATCTGTTCAATTTTTTACTTATTTTTATTCTCTTAGTGTTTCATATATGTATATGATGAATTTTAGTCTTTTTTCACCCCTATTAACTTATCTGCCTCTCTCTTCCACTCAAAACCTTTATCTTCCAAATTGTGACTTCTCTACTTTACGTTTTAATTTTTGTGTGTGACTTGTTGAGTTTTATTAGACACTAGCAGGATCTTGGGAGCTGAATAAAATGATGCTCCCTGTCACAGCCACTATCCTCTGACAACAGAACCTTAAGGAAGCCTGAAAGTACACACAAATACCCACCTTTGATGGAATGATGACAGGCTCAAGTTTGCACATGCTATGAGCAAGTAATCAGTGAATTCATAATGGTTATTTGTATCAAAGTCTAAATCTCTCTATATTGTTTTTTCATAATACCCTTTTATCTTTGTTTCTTCACATACCTCAGTCCCCATTCATTTAACTGAAGCTGGCTTTGGAGTTGGATTGGCTCTCCTACTCTAAACTCAACCATATTATTTAAATACAATTCACAATTTCTGTATTATATCAAAGAGCCATTGATATAAGACAGAACAAAATAAAATTAGGGACTGTTATCTGTGGATTTCTTTTTCTGAAAAGTCTAATTTCCTTCAGGTTTACCATCTCCCCTATTGTCACCTCTTCCAGGATACATACATATAAAAGTTAAAATATTTCTTTGTTAACATTAATGTTTGAGTTTTCCAGAGAACAAGGGATTTCCTGACAGCAATCTTCAACTGCTTCAGAAAGAGAATGAGGATCCACTTCCTTGACTTCACCTGATTCGACTGGAGGCATCTGAACTGCCCCACATCATTGACTCCACCTGACAAGCACTATCCTGAAACTGGCTTGAAACTACATCATTCTACACAACTCCGGACCAAGAAACTGAAATAACACATCTTCTACAATCTGGCCAAAGCTTCAGATGAGAGCTTCAATCAACACTAGAACCCCAGTCAGGAACTTCAATCAAGCATCTCCTGCCATACAGAGGCTGTCTGATCTACTGAGATTTTGTTATACTAACATTTTTCTTCTCACAGGTCCCCATGAGATTATCATCGTCCCATCTCAGCAGGAAGTAGTTTTGAGAATTCCACGCCCCCTCTCCCTACTATTGATATTGTAAGATAGTTTACACCTGTTAGTGTTAGTTTTCAATTATTTTAGAGTTGGGATTGGAAGGAGGTGTTCATATTTGGGTGTTTCTTTCAGATAAGTTTAGGTTTAGATAAAATAGATGTTTGATACATTTTGTTCATGGACACAAGTTAGTTGTCCTTTTTAGACTAAAAGGGGAATTGTAGGAGGAAGTCTGTATGCCACCATTAACCATGTGACTTACTAGAGGCACATACAGATGAGGTAATAAAAGGGCGGTTTACCACACCGCTAACCACGCCCACTTTAGGCATGACTAAAGTCGTATATGGCCGGACGTAAAGACGTATACGTACGTAGGCGGTGAACTACGTCACTAGCCAGGCCCATTTTTGGGCATGGCTAGGGGGCGTTACGGGGGAAGGCATAAAAGACAGCACACAGGAAGTCTCGGTCTCTTTTCCCGGAGTTCGGCTTCCGGTTCGGCAGCGGGGGGAGGGAAACTACTTGGCTCATCTGGGTTACTTGTTTGGTATCTTGTGATAATTTCTACAATAAATACTTAGTTTTACTTTCAGTAAGTGTGTCACTTATCGTTACAGCGTCCATTGGAGCCACAGTTATTGCATGTCCTGAAGAAATATTTTTGTTATACGTGTCCTCATTTTTTTTGCTCTTACAATCTATCCATATCCCCTATGATTTAATCTTCCAGGAGATTTTAAACATCATGAGAACCCAAGATGCTCCTCACAAGCATAGCATCATGCACAATTCTATATTTAGTATATTAAACAATAATAAGCAATACAGATGGCAATCAATTTCCAGTATCATCATCAGATATTTACCTTGTCAATTTTATGCCCCATGATCTGCACACAAAATTTTCATTAAAAAATATAACAGTTTTGCTTCTCACCATTTCTTCTCTAAGATGATGAATGACCAATATGCTATACATGCTAAAATGTGTTTGTCGATAAGACATATTTCTGAAGTCTGTAAATGAAAACCAGTAAGTTAATTTATGCTAACTTCATCAGCAGTGTTTCAAATTCCTATTTTCTACATTTGTTTTAGAAACACTCCAGTCAAGTGTTCACTTTAATACTCTATCTTCTTTTCTAGTACTGTATGCCACCAAATAAACATTGTCACACATATTCACTCTTTCCCTAAATACCAGCGAACAACTGAAACTATTCTTAGCAGAAACTTCATTGTTTTTCATTTAAGTAACTCTCAGTGGACATTTTATCTGGGGACTATGTCTAAGAGAACAGTCATTTCTAAGTAAGAATAGCAAAGTCAAAGTCACAGCAAATCCCCTTTGCAAGGCTATCACACATGCCAAATATAATATTGAACTAGGAACAAAATGACTGTACTATGGAGAATACACTATAATTAACCTTGTAAATTCATGTTGCTTACAGTGTGAGCATGTTCATTCTTTGTGAAAGAAGTCACAGTACTGAAAGTAAATGTGAAATTTGCTAAATAAATTTTTGGAAGCTTAAGTCATTTGACCTTTTCAGTTTCAACAAGAGTTAGTCATTCTTGGACATGGGACATTAAAAATAAACTGCCCCAAATAATAGCTATAATGTTCTGGGATATCCCCCCTATAAATTACTGTAGTAAATTTTTCTTGAAGAGTTAAGATAAATAAAAATAACATTAAGCTTCTTGAAATCATAGAGATCTAGCTATGAATCATTTTTTTCCTACACTTATAAGACTCTCAGCTTATTCCTGAAGGGGCAATAGACACTTAAACAATTTTGTCCTGAATTCCAGGGTTTAAATCAGTGTCATGACTTGCAAGTTCTTCGCTTAACATACTCAACTGTGACTTAACAGTCATTACTTAGTGATGTATATGTTTCTAACTACCACTTAATATTTACTCAAGAAACACATATAAAAGAAATTATGATTGATAAAAAGAAATCAGAGACCTGAAATTGATCCCTAGAGCTTATATCTTTAATATCTAGGCAATGCTGCCTCTAAAACTAAAGTCATTTTCAGAAATGCCTAAAAAGGCTATGACTAATTACTCAACAATTAGAAATAATTCACTTAAGATGAATTGAACAAGAGTAGCCACAAAATATTTCTGAACATTGAAACTTCTATTGATTAATGAAAATAAAAGTACTTAGAAATGACATTCAAAATATTGAAAGTATGAATTACTTGCTATTTATAATAACTACATTACAGATCTCACAGAAATCAATATAAATTTACTGACTCCTGAGTACTGTGGAGGGGTTCTCTCTTATTATTTTGAACCAAGCCTATTATGTAATATTTATACACTTTCTTTTGTCTCTGCTCCATTTTAATCTTGCTTGATGTCTTAACTGCTAGATGCTCTCACCTACACATGTGCACATTAGTAAATACACATACAATGCACACACAGCACTTACGCCAATACACTTACAGTCTTATACAGTAGAATGCATGGGGGGATTTAAATGGGATTCTCAGCTCTTGCACAAAATTCAAGTTTATTGATATTTTTAAAATAAGAATTATCTGATACTGAGCATAAACAGATATTCTTCTATGTTACTTCCAATAACCAGATCATAGAAAAGTAGCTCTGAATGTATGAAGAACTCAGAATTTTATAACTTGCAGTGTTTTAAAACAAACAACCATTAACCACAGTAGACAGACCATCAAAACCAACTACCAAACTAACTAAAGTGATTTGATTTTTTAAAAATTATTCAACCATGGATCAGTTGAAGTCCTAAATATGTTTAAGAATTGAAGACCTCTCAATTTCGACTTATAGAAATAGTTTATGTTATAAGATGAATTGTATACTGTTTAGTTAAAATATTTTAGTTTGGTATTAGAAGGTGAATTCTTGGCTGTTTGTATCTCTGAAAAATCTAGGGTAAAAGATGCTTTTAGACAGCTGTCTTTCCGCTATTAGAGAATTCATTCTTGTTATGACACAAGTCAATTCTCATTAAGCACTGTCTATGTACCAACATGTGTTGCACACCTTGTATTCATGTCACTTTTGACCCCATAAACAATGAAGCAGACAAAATTTTCAGGGTTCTCCAACTTACAAGTGAGTAAAATAATCCAAAAGGATAAGTTATTTATACACTATTTCATACTACATTAGAAAGGTTTACAGTCATGGCAAAATTCAAGTTCTTTGATTTCCCCAACAGAGACTGACTAAAGTATTGGTCTGATTCATCTTTGTCTTCTGTGATGAGGACATTAGAGACTGTATCATAGAATAATCATGTTAAGTGGACAAGCTGTAATGTAAGCATATACTAGTTATTCAGGTTCACAATAATGAATAATTTTACTTTTCTTTGCCCCCTTTGCAATTGTCTTCAAAACAGAACAGCAACAATTAAAAAGAAAATATGTTTCAGAATGGTGTTAGTATCTGCAGATGGTACCACCATCCTCATTTCTTTTTCAGAAATAAAGGTAAAGGCAATCCTTCACCTCAGCATCCATTAGTTCCTCTGTTTAGAGTTTTTTATTTAAAAGGATGAACTCATGTGAGGCAAACTAAGATTTCAGTAATTTACTAGACTATGCTTAATCACTTTCTTGTTACTCCAAGACATCTGCCTTGAAGGTCTCCAATGTTTAGGTTTCTGTTCAAGAAGAATGGTTCTTGTAGCAGGTAATTTGTCTCTGTTATGAGGTCAGATTGTGAATATATTTGGTGGGAAATGATTTCTATGGGAAGTATCTATGTTGTACTTCTGAAATAACTAAGATGGGATGGAATCTCTGCTAGAATGTCTTGTTCCAGCATGTGTTTCCATGAAAACTACTACTCAAGTTCAAATTTGTTTATATTATACTTTCTTTTAGATAGTCATATAGTACATACATCATTAAGCAATACTGAATTTATTTAAAAAGTCTGTAAATATTCATGAAATATATTCTCCCATTGTGTATAGATTCAGAATTACATTCTAAAAATGTATGATGGAATAAAAAGCATGAATACTTGTGTCATAATCAGTGCAATATGTAACAATAACAGATTGTGTTTTGATCTTTAAAAGCATTCATATTTAGAATCACATTCACTAATCATATGTTTGTATCCTGTTTAATAGTTTCCTTTGAACTCTTAAAAAATTAGTCTGTAAAGAAATGGAAAACACAGCAACAAATAAATTCAGTTATAACATTTAAATGAATTAACGTAAACAACATAGCAAGATATTAATTCAGGACACTTATTCTACCTTAAGGAATCTTTATTATCTTGTATTCCATTCAAATACATACTTAGTCCTGCAAACTACTGCGATCCAGTGAACCCTGTCGAGTAAGTCCCGACTCTATTACTGGAGAATGCACAGGAAGTTTTTATTTTCCCACCAGATCTGACAATCCCTGTGAAATCATGACCGTCCCATAGAGTTTAGAGCATATCCTTGGCCACTAGCCAGCAAGAGGGATGTTTAAATGTCTGGATGGCAGCTCAGTGAGCTTTCCAGTGTTCATCTGTTTTACCTACTGTGCTTAAGAAAGAGCAAGTCAACGAACGTTTTCATTTTCCTTTCATCACTAATAACTGTCAGCTCTATGAAGGGCGGAGTCTGCTTCTTCTTCCATGCATCTCCTCACTGAAGCATCAGTAAGTCCACTACACCACCCACCATCATTGCTCAGACTTGCATTTAAGCAGTACATTTCTCAGCATGAAGGCATGACCATAAGGAGTGTAATCCCTGACAATCACATCCTGTGTTGAATGTTGAAATTTAAGAGTTTTACCACTATAACAAAAATTGTCAGTAATCTACCTTCAACTTCTGGAAAGCTCGAAAGTTTGGGACTGTTTTCAAAGAAACCCAGAAGAAGTCTGTGATCTATCATATTTCAAATAAAAGTAGCTAGGTGTGACCACTATTAGGAAACATCCTCACTGGTGACTTGGAGAAGTATGTGTATGTTGAGCTACACTGATATACCTAAAAGCCTGCCAAATATTAAGAGTATGTACTGTCTGCACTGATTTTAGAAGCCATGTGTTTTTAGTTTAACAGGGTTTGAATAGTGCCTCATCCAAAAACTAACACAAAACAATAGAAGAATGGATGAATTACCATACTAGTATTTGAAGTTCAGCTTGATATTTTACTATAGACTTCAGTAATTTGTTAAAAATTAAGAATTTAAAGTTTATAAGAACATGTTTAATGACCTAATAAACATATAGTGATGAGTGTATGTATGTATAGGATATATTTAATATATAAACCTAAAGTATAAGTTATAAATATACTATGTTACATATGTATATTACATGCCTATTTACATGTATACACATGTGCATATATATATATAACTGCATATAACTATTCTTGCATTAAATAGTATTTATGAGCTTAAAAAATAGCAGAGTCTGTAACAAATATGTCAGCCGTCTCCAGCACCCATTCCCAATCTGCCACTTGGAGACCTGTCAAGCTCATAATGAGGCATATTGTGCAGGCATAAACACTGGGCACATAGCAAGCGTCTTACTGAATGCTGGTTCTCCACTCACCACCATCTCCCATCAATCATGTCCTCAGCAACAGCAGGGGCAATGGAAATAGAAGCAGAGGTAATTAGAGGCGTGACTCAGTTCCACATGCCCAGAAACTAAAAGCCAGACCATACCCTGTGAAAATCTTTTTGTGCTGTTGTCTTACCTAATTACATATTGAAGAAAGAGGTTAGTGTTAATGAATGTGAAGCTCTGATCTCCTTAACTAACCATTAGCAATGTATTTTTGTTTCTCAGCTCTTAACCAAATTAACTTGTATTCATTTTGGTGGCAAGAACATGAACATTTACACAGTATGATGACTTGGAACAACATTATTAAGTAAAAAAATCATTTATTAAAAGAATGAAAGTGTTGGGTTTCAGAGCTACACCTAAATTTCCATTGTGACATGACACAAATTGTAAGTCATCTTAGTCCTGGTCTGGCAAAATATGGTTAATGATGTTTACCTTACAAGGCTTTTTATTGAGAATCAATGACATAGTGATTATGGATATTTAAATGTAATTATATTTTTCACATTTAAGACAAGGCTCCCCAAAATGGGATAGATTATTATAAAATATATTTTAAAAGTTAAAATATAAAGGGAATATCTAAAGTGAAAAGATGTATGTGGTAGCTTGATGTACTGCCAAACTCATTGCTCTCTTTTAGTGATCCCAATTATTATATTGACGATAAATCTAAATAGGAAAATGTTACAGCATCAATTTTGTATTAGCATATTGTGAGGGCATATCTACATACATATTCAGCACTTGTAAGTACGTATAGTTATGTTTCTGTTTATAAGAAAGGACAATAAGAATCCAATGACCATTCCCTCATTGATGGAACCAATCCAGTAGCCCAAGGAACAACCAATCTTGGCACTGGAAGCAGGGCTGATAATAGGTGCCTCAAAAAAGAAAAAGAAAAAAAGAACAGGCTGGAAATCACTGACAGCAGATTAAGAAGCATGCCTGCAGTAAGTCCAGCCCTCAGCTTCTCATCTCCTGTGATGCAGGTGGGAGGGCCTCAGGTGCCTCCACTTCCTTGGTTTATAGAACAGAATGGTGGAGATTACAGGGTCAAATACAGGTGTTCTGTTCAGTTTCAAAATTCAGTAATTTACCAACTGTGACATCAGACATTTATTCACTTTTTCCAACTTTAAGTTTCTACTCCTTTGAAATGGGGGGATAATAGCATAGAATATGAGAGAGCTACATGAAGTTCCAGTCTCAGAGACATAACAACAATTCAAAAGACAAAGATATGGACTTTGCTTGTTTTTTTTTAAACAAATAGCTGTTATTGACATGCTCCTTTAATTTTAAAGGAGCAGTTCTAGAATTAGAATTTGGGGAGTTTTAATACAGAGATGATTAATATATAAGCACTGTCAACCAATAAACTTTACAATATATTTCCATCTACTGCCACAGTTGTAGCACATTACAGTAAAAGGGGAACGAAGACGTCTGAACTGTGTCTGTAACACGCTCGCCCTCCAAGCACTTCCTGTCTGACAGCTTTCCCTGCTCTGTTTCTAGTCTCAGCACTTCACTACCAAAGTAGGCCCACTCATCATCAAGCCTTTGTGTAGATCTTGGCAAATGTGTTTTCACTGCTTAGAAGCAGCTTCACTTGAATGATCCTAAAAATTTTAATGTCATTTTTTATTTTTAAATTTAATTTAGAAACAAGGTTGCTTCACATTTCAATTCCAAGTCCCTCTCTGTTTCTCTCCCCTCCTCCCGTGCCCTCCCACCAACCCCCCTATTTTTCCCTCACTTCCCTAGGGAGGGTGAGGCCCTCCATGTGAGTGTCCATAGTCTGTTGTTTCATCCAGGGCAGGTCCTAGACCCTCCCCCAAGAGTTCAGGGTGAGAGTGCATCTCTCATTGTTGGATGGGAGTCCAAAGTCCATTTGTATACCTGGGAAAAATACTGATCTACTACCCAAGGCTCAATAGATTACCTAGGCCTCCTCACTGACACCCACATTCAAGGGTTCTTCATCAGTCCCATGCTGGATTTCCAGGCTGATGCCTGGGATTCAAGAGCTAACCCTTGTCAGGTCAGCTGTTTCTGGGGGTTAAACCAGCCCAGTCTTAATCCCTTTGGTCATCAGCCCTCCCTCTCTGTCACTGGATTTCTTGAGTTCAGCTCAATGCTTATATTTCTCTGTATAGTCTAACTTGGTCAACTTATACTTAGGCATCACTATTGAATCAATGAAGCATGTTATGTCTGTCTCTAAGAAAGTCCACAACAAATGATGCTAAGACATTATTCTAAAGTGTGATAGCTTTGGTTTCAATATAGACTCTCACATGGGATTTTACCTTTTAATCTTACTTAGAGTTTCTGGAACAAGATTCATGTTGACTAGGCTTTCTCTGCCTTGACTCATCGTTTATGCGTCTGCTTCCATCATAATGCTTGAATACTTTGTTCTGGGATGCTGTGAGATGTCAGAAACTCTTTGCTTTAGTAGCAAGAAATGTAAGTGCCTTTATACATTGCTAAATATCCTGGAGTGGTGGAGGTGATCAAATCAGTTGATTAAGCATTTATGGGTCAACTTAAAACTTCCATGGGTGATCTAATAAAATAATCCATAGATGATTTGAAGATTCCATTGTATATATAGTTGTATGAAATTATGCCAAAGAGTTCTCTAACACATACACACTCCGTTGTAATAGCTATCAGAGAAGAGAAATATTCTTTCCCAACCTGTTAAATACTCTAATTTGCTTCTGAATTTCACATTTTTCTGTCCTTATACATTAGGTTAAACTTTCCTGTTTGTGGTCTTTCAACACTGAATATCTTTTTGCATTATATTTATTTCTTCTTGTGTGTGTGTGTGTGTGTATGTGTGTATAAATGTATGTGTAGTATATGGTGTGATGCATGTACATATGTGCTTTCACATACAAATTTGGAAGAAGAGAATATTGGTTATTGTGATATTTTGAAAAAGAATGATCCCCACAGGCTAACAGTCTTGAATGTTTAGTCATTAGGAATGGCAGTACTGGGGAGGGGATAGAAGGTCTGGACTTGTTAGAGGAAGTGTGTCACTTCAGGGTGTTCTTTGATGTTTGAAATGCCCATTCAAAGCCCACAGTCTCTCTCTCTCTCTCTCTCTCTCTCTCTCTCTCTCTCTCTCTCTCTCTCTCTCCCTCCCTCCCTCCTTCCGTCTCTCTCTCTCTCTCTCTCTCTCTCTCTCTCTCTCTCTCTCTCTCTCTCTCTCTCTCTCTCTCTCTCTCTCTCTCTCTGCTGCCTTTAGATCAGGATGTGGAACTCAAAGCAATCATGTCTTCCTGAATGCTGCCATTATCACCATCATCCTCCCTGCCATAAGGATAATGTGCTACTCCTCTGAAACTCTAAGGAGCCAGAATAAGACAGTTGTTTTTCTCTCTTCTTTATCCCTTTGAGACAGTCTCTCAAGCCTGATCCTCCTGTCTTCAACTCCATAGCACTAGGGTTACCAATGCATTAGCCTACACCACACTTTATAGGTTGACGCTAGGATTTGACCCAGTTCTTCATGCTTTCATAAAAAGCACTCTTAACCACTGAACCATCTCCATAGTCCTTGACTCTTTTAAAATACAAAAGTTCTGTATCTGATCATGTGGTGGGTTTGAGTTCCATGATTACTCTCCATTGGGACCCTAGAAGTTCTTCCCCAGATATATCTGATTAGAAACTGAATATGTGATTGTGTTTCTGAAGAAAGATCAACAGTTCTACACTGCAGTGTTGGCAATAGGAATATGATGAAATTTTACTTTTTAATGATATGTTCCTAAAACATGCATCCTTCACTGAATACAGAGTTACCTGCAAACAGGATGTTTTGTCTACATGCTAGAAGATAGGACACTACAGCAGAAGATCATGCATACTACATTTCTCAGCACCTTATACTTTCCAAGTGGCTCTTATTTGAAAAACACCGTCATCAAATATTACCAAAAATATCCTTTTCTTCACAATTGTTCTCTATTAATGTCAACTCCAGATGCCACAGCTGTAAAGTTAACCCTCATTAGCTTTTATAAATTCTACCCTGTAACTAATGAGGGATTGTCAAAACTCTAAACACAGGAAGAATTGTGGGGTAGAAACCACAGGGGACATGGTGGAAAGCATACAGTAAACACGGGTGGACAACAGCAGCCTTTGGAAACACTTACCAATACAATTAACACAATCCAAGAACCTGAAATGGAGAAAAGGACAACACTCCCCAATTTAATTTGCATGTTGTTTGATTTCTGTAACTTTGGAAACTGTTGATTTATACGATCAGTACACCGAAATATACAACTTTAACCTGTGTTTATAATTGTTACATGCGTTTTCACAAGAGTTTACAGTATATTTTTATGATGTATAATATGGAATATTTGGTAATATATAAATAATTATAAAATGCAACAACTAAAATCCATATGTCCTTTACAAAAGTCAAGCAAGATATACATTTAAAAATATATTTAGAAAAATGACATCAGCAAATTAAAAACAAGGAAGGCTATCTATGTAAAGTAGATTAATCTAAAGCAAAGAAATGTCAACACTTTTCAAAAAGTTTAGTTAGGTCTAATGGTAAATTGCTATGGCACTTCCATGAGTTATCTGATAAAGCATTGTACATCAAGATGTGTATTCTTTTTATATTCAACACAACCCTTATTCAGCATCTCAATAAGGATTGATATATCATTTTTCTTGGAAAGATCTATTCACTTTACAGATGTGTACAAATCTGGCTAATACCCAGATAGTGTTTTATTAAATAATATTTTAATGAAAACATTTATTTCAGGTATGGAAGAAGTACTTTCCATTCTAAACTGAAGCGATTTTTCATCATATACTTTTCCCACAGAGAATACTGTCCCTGCATTCTTGGTTCATGATTCACAATGGTTTCTCAGAAAACAAACTTCTCAATATTCAAATTCGCACATTTGCTAGTCAAGATTTACTAAAATTACTATTTGTGCCTTTAAATCCTGGATCAGAAAGGGCATCTGAATGCCCAGAGAATTTTGTATATTGCTAATAGTAATCACAGTAGTAGTACTGATAATAATAGAAGATGGCAATGACAAAACAGGAGCTTGGCTTTCTCAAAGATGTATTACCCAGACATATCATAAGTGATATCTGTGTTTTAAGTTAGACTTCAGAAAAAATATGTAAGTAAGGACCTTTAGAACTTTTTTCTAGGTTGGAATAAACAAGAGATGTCTTACCATCTTTATCTTTGAGTTAATAATTTTGTATAGTTAAAGCTAATTCATTTGTGGTAAAAAATCTACATTTTCCCGAAAAGGCGAGTCTTACTTAGTTGGAATTGTGTGTTAGAATGTGTTTGGTATCAGCACTGGAGAGGTGGCTCAGTGAATGCAAATGATTCCTGCCCACCCTGATGACCTGCGCTCTGTTCCTGGAACCCATGTGACGATGGGAAAGAGGCAGCTATGCTATTTGTTTTCTGACCTCCAGGCATAGAATTGCACACTCATGCACACAGGCACACACACACACACACACACACACACACACAGATTTTAAAGAAATCAATGAAAACATTTAAAAAACAGTGCTGAATGTTCCTATCATTTGTAGAACTGTTAGTGAATTTTAAGTTTATTCATAGTCTTCATTGTTAATCCCTGAGTCAGTATGGAGTATTTGAATAGCTGGATCCTGGATCGGGATTCATCTTCTCAAGTATAACCATGATTGTGTACCTCCTACATATGTTTGCAATTAAATTATCTCTGACTGCTTTAAAAATATGATTTGTAGTCTGTAAAGAAAAAAGAACTCACTGATATTCTTAATATCTTAAACATGAACCTCTATGATTCACATTTACACTGTTTGTCTTTGGCCAGACTAAAAAAATGTGAACCATGATACGATAAAAAATTCTCAAATAAAAAACACTCTTTTATCTTTATTTGAAAATAATTTATTTAATTACTGTATAAGTAGTACAGTGATATAACTTGATTGTCTATTTTCAGTAATATCACATAGTAAATTCATATAAGATCACATGGCAAATCCTACAACTTTCAGCATCTCCTCTATCTCTACAATGTTTAAGGAATTCTCACTGAATATATAGAATATCCAAAATAAGGCAAGCCACACACAGTAACTCAACCCATTCAACATACATATCCTTTTCTTCTTCATTCCTGAGTTGCATGATTCTTTCAAAACAAGGACATTATGTCCAACTCATCCATTAAAAGTAAGTGTTAGGACATTAGCATACTATGAATGCAAGATTAGTGTTTTTGAATACTAAACGTCTTATGCATTATAGCATATTTTAAATTGGATTGTTGTACTTAATTAAAAAAACATATTGTCTTACATCAGATCAAATCTCTCTTTCTAAATGGGCAATAGAAAAAATCTACATATAAATTTATGAAATATTTAAAACAATTCATTGAGAAGGGTCATGCTATGTAAAAACAAGAAGAAAGAGAAAAATTGACAAAAATGATATGAAGATGGTAAGGAGATGTGTTCGAGGCACGAAGACATAGGGAAGTAGATATGATGTAGATACATTATATGCATAGATGCAATTTTCAGTGAATAAATTAAAATGTTCTTAAATGGTAACATCAGAAAAAATTATCTAGGATTAAGTAGAGGAACTTTTAAAAAGCCAAAATGAACCTCCTGCTCCCTGACTTCTGTTTCCCTCTGAACTGAACTCAGAACCTTTGATTCCAGTAGTAGTCAAACACTCTACCACCAAGCTACAAACCCAGGTAAAAATTAAATCTCTTCAGAAAGGAAAAACATGCTGTTTGACAGAAGGTGAGCACTGAAGGGATGATATAAACAACTAAATAAATCCATTGATAATATTTTTCTTGTCAAGATCACTAAAAGCTAACAAAAACAATGCAATGTGGGGAAACTATCTTATTCAAGTCAAGACAATGAAGAGAGGAAAGCTAATGCATTTCATAGATGATGATGGGAGACATTGATGATGTATATCTTTAATATACTGCTGGATGTTATATAGTGAGCTGAGCAAGATCTTGGATATTATCACATGGTCTTTCCATTTGTGGATGAAGAACCAGAAGATCAACCTGTTTTGTCAAAAAATTCAGCCAGTAACATTTCTCACACACTTGCTAGTAACAAGAACCTTTTGATAACTAGAACAATTAAATACAAGCTGATCCTCAAAGTCTGGCTCACTGAAGTTTGAACTTCAAGTTAATGTTCCAATAACCTGTTATAAAAATCTATGAGAAGACATATGATGCTAAATAAATCAAATTGTAGTTATTACCAAGCTATTATAACACATTTGTCTAATTTGTTATCTGAAAACTTATTCATATTATTAGTTACTAGCAGCATAGATAAATGTAATGACTTCAGACTATGGCAACTTAAATGCTAAGGACAAATTAAAAGTAGGGAATTATCATCTAAAACACAGGTAAAACCTTGAGTTATAAATATCTTACTGTGTGGAAATCATGGGACTGACCTACTGAATGTTGGTGTCAGTGAGGTGGCCCAGGTAATCTATGGGGCTTAGGGTAGTATTTGTCCCTGGCGTACAAATAGACTTTGAGTGCCCATCCCACAATGAGGGATGCTCTCTCAGCCTGGACTCTTGGGGAAGGGCCTAAGCCCTGCCCTGGGTGAAATGACAGACTCTGTAGATCCCCCATGGAGGGCCTCACCCTCCCTGGGGATCTGTGTGGAGATTTGGTGGGGGACTAGGGTGCCTTAAGAGGGTCATGGAGGAGGAAAGGGAGAAGGAGTTGGGATTGACATGTGAAACTTAAATGACAAAAAGAAAATAAAATAAAAAGGAATAGAGTAGGAATCAGTGTTGGAATGGGGACTGAGCAAACAAAAGGGATGAAATTTTCAATTGATAATTTTCAAAGATACTAACACTCTGCTGTATATAAGCATAAATTTAGCAGTGATTAATTTTTATAAAGAATAAAATATTATCAAAACAGAAAATAGAAAAATATTGAAAATACCATAATTTCTTCATATTATATATCTGTTACTCTTTAATGGTGATTTAGATGACTCTGTATTTTGTTGTTTGTACATGTATGTGGCCTAATAGACAAAGTGCTCATTTCAACCTACACGAAACTTATGCTTTGATATTCATAGCTTAGTGAAGAGCCTAGAATATTTCAAGGAAATAATGTGGACTAAGTTCTCCTCAGGAATCACACGCTAAAACTTGGAGTTGACAGAAACCATGTAGTTATTTCTGTTCTATCAGTCTGAAATTGAGTATCACTCAGTAGTTCTCTGCGAGATTCTGGGAACACAGTGTCGAAAAGATATTCGTAGTCTTTCTCCTCAAGGATGTTCCCCTCTGGGAATTATGGGAAGGCATTTTTTCTTAATTTATTCAAGTATCAAAGCTTTTGAAGTTCTCGCCAATGCCTATGACTGTGTGCACAGACTCAAAAAGCACTAAAAATATTCCAGTGAAGTCTTTGCTTTTGTGTTTCCTCTGATCAGCAAAACGAATCCTTAAATCACCCTGTACTTGAAACCAGACAGCTGCTCTAAGACTTTCTGAGCTGGCACAGGAAATAGTGGAGAGGGAAGGCTGGAGTCTTCAGTCATCAGTAAAGAAAACAATTTTGAGCAGTCATCAAATAGTCTAGCTGTCTTGGAATATTATATCAAACACACTTTTCTATTAAGTTTCTAATGGAATAAAGTTAACATTCCACAATTAGTGTGCAGATAAAGCACCGAGCAGTAGATTCCTCAGTGACATTAATAAGGTATTTGGTACACTAAGTCTAAACGAATTTTGTATGAGCAGGAATATTTATAGTAACCTCCTGCTATCTGCTGCAAACGCAATTAATTCATCATATAAAATCCATTTGCATTTTCATTTATTTTTTCAAAATAAAATTAAAGTAGATAATACAATTCATTAGCAGGGATTAGAAAGAGGGCAGGTGAAGACCATGGTATTAGCTTGAAATCAATGCGAAATCCCACACACCTCCAATTCTTAAAAGAAAAAGAAAAACCAATTGGTGAAGATTTATGCTGATACGTAAGACATAACAAAACGATGACAGGAAACAGATGATACAGTTTTACAAAATTATATCATCAATTTGGTATTCAAATTCATTCCTTTTTATTCTTTTATTTACTCATTTAGTCTTATTATTTTGTAGCGCTGGGGTCAAAGTCAAAGCCTTGTGCATAGTAAGATAACATTCTAGCACTGAGATAGTAATCTATAATGGATCTAGAATGTAACCAATAAAATTTAAATGAAAAGCGATGCAATGATTTCCTCTTTTGTTAAATATGTGCCAAGGCTGATTTATTTATTTATTTATTCATTTGTTTGTTTGTTTGTTTTTTGAGACGGGTTTCTCTGTGGCTTTGGAGGCTGTCCTGGAACTAGCTCTTGTAGACCAGGCTGGCCTCGAACTCACAGAGATTCGTCTGCCTCGGTCTCCTGAGTGCTGGAATCAAAGGCATGTGCCACCACTGCCCAGTTTACAGCTAATTTAAACAGAGGATATATGCTAGAGAAATTCCTAGAAAGCAAAAATGATGCATGACTTTTTCCCTTCCTTACTCACTCTCATCTTTCTCATCCGTTTATGCAGAGGCTGGTCCCTCCTAAGGACTTCTATTTGCCACATTGATTGCAATAAATTTTCTTTATCCTTGGGCTACATGTTTTCTGTTTTCTCACTTTTGTGGCAAGCAACTATGGAAAGGATTTTCGTGACAGTGTTTCTTTCCTATCTTATTCTCTGCCTCTATTCAAGCATAAAGGAACACCATTTCCTCAGTTTTTTTTTTTTTGAACTTTACATCTTGGGCTCAAACAATGGAACAAGAACACAATACAAAACAAGAAAGCTCTTTTCTAATGAAAGGTGGAAAGGGAGTTGATCCAGAGGCGGGGAGGTAGGAAGGAACTAGAGGAGTAAGGAGAGGGAAAACTATAATCAGGATATACTCTATGAGAAAATAATCTATTTTTAGAAAAGGAAAAAATGAAGGAAGATCAGCTACATAATATGGCATATTGTTGAAGATAGGCTTGCTATCTTGTAACTTTCCTCCTGCACCAATACCTGTTTCCACAATAGCTCCAATAGCTTGTGTTCCAGAGTTCTTTGTTAATTGATTAACTTTTTATCGGCTCTTGAATTTTTGACGCAGGATCTTATACCATAGCCCAACTTCACCTGAATCTCACGGTGTACCTCTGGCTGTCCTCATATTCATAGCAATTAACCTGCCGTGAGCTCCTGAGGTCTGGGGTTACAGATGTAAGCCTTGCATTTAACTATATTTCATGAAAGAGAAACTTTCAATTTCTCTCATAGGCAGATCGAATCACTTTTAAAGGCAAACACATATTTTAAGGGTTTGTTATGTGTGCATGTCTGAATGTCTGTTGAAGTGTGTGTGTGTGTGTGTGTGTGTGTGTGTGCGCACGTGCGCATTGCATGTGCCCACACTCGAGTGTTCTCACACACGCATGTGCCGCATATGCATGCAGACGTCAGAAGAGGAAGTTGGATGCCCTGGTGCTGTAGTTACAAGTGGTTGTAAGATGCCCAACATGGGTACTAGGAACAAAATTCTGAAGAGCTGCAAGCACTATTCTTACTGTAACATCATTCCAGCCCAACTTTTCTGAAGTACAAAACAAATTAATTCATCAATGATGATATTTGTCTTTTGTTTTTTATTCTAATGTTCAACCCTGAACATAGCACATGTTAATGACTCAGTAAATACTGAATTAAATCCATAGTCAAATGATAATTCCTAAAAATTTTAAGTAAGACAGTAAAAGTAGATTATTGCAAAAATATAAATTGCATACATTAAAATTCCATACTTACAGTTTTTCCTCTGGTGAATGCTAATGTTTTTTCTATTTTTTTAAAAAATAGATGGATGTGTTGGATGAATATAAAACTTTTTATCAGTGTAATTGTCCAATCAAGTATAAATTGTCACATTTTCATCATTCATATCAATGAACATTAAGTGTCCTAATTATCTGTTTAGATTGGGGTGATAATTGGCATATTAGATTAGTTATGTTAGGAAATGGCATAGAAGTGAAATTGGATCTCCTGAAGGCCTCTTTGTGACAGGGATTCATGCGAAAACACTCTCATGTGTCATTTGTATGTTTGGGGGATTTCCGTATAATGATGTAATTACAAATGGGAAGTCTGTCTTCTGGAATATGTAACAATCATAGGGACAATTCGTCCTCATCTTCCTATTGCAAAAAATTGTAAACATAATAACAATGAATCTAAAATCAACACAAAGCCATCTCATAATTAATTAGCAATTTTTATGTTTAATTTTGAAATTCACAGTATTAATGTCTCCTCTACTATACTGGCAAACTATTGAACACAGGACAGGTAATTTATGGGCCTGTCTTCCATTAAATGTACTAATTTATGCATCTGTCATTCTGAGGAGATTGTGTGCTCCTGGAAGGTAAAATCTGAGATTCATTCATCTGCATTTCTCCCTTGTCTGCTATATTATTATTTTGCACTAATAGATTGTGAGGAACACTTACTGGATTGCATTTCACAGACTCTTTTGCAATTGTAAGATTCTCGAAAATCTGTAATTTAGATTTTCTTAGTTGCCACTAGACATAGCTTACAGAACCCAATCAATAATGATCTTTAAAGTAATTACTAAATTTCTGAAAACAAAATAGATGTCAGAAATAAACAGATGCATATAAGGCATATGATAGATTATTGATAATTTTGTGCAAGCTCTTTGGGGCCTTATTTCCTTCAAATTGCTCCCATAAAATATGTACACTGTATTTCCCCTTCTCTGTCACTCTTCAGCAAAATGGTAACAACTTAACCTTTGGGTCCTGCCTGTCTGGTTACCTATCTCAGTTTCAATACTAATGTACTGAGGTTTAAAGGCAAGATATGAACTTCAAAACCACAACAGAAACTGGAGGAAAGGCTTAGTGGTTAAGATCACTGGCTGCTCTTCTAAAATCCTGGGATCAATTTCCAGTACCTCAATGCTGGCACACAGTTTCCAATAACTGCAGTTCCATAGGATCTGACATTTTATGTGGAACCAGGCATACACATGGTGTATAGACATGTAACAGGTGAAACACCCCTAAACACTAAATCATAATAATATTAAAAATAAAAGCAAATAATTTTCTTACTGTTAACTGAAATCTGTTGGGGAAGTCCTGTGTATATGTCAATAAAGCACTGTCTGGCCAATAGGAATCTAGATAGGTGGGGCTAGGAGTCCAGGAGGATTCTGGGAAGGAGAAACACAGGAGAGTTCGAGATGTAACCGCCATGGGGTAGGAAGCCGGGAACTATTCTCCAGTAAGAAACATACTTAGATTAACAATTATGGGGTAATTACTTAAGTCAGAGCTAGCTAGTAAGAAACAAGCAAAGGCTAACAGCTTCATAATTAATATAGCCTCCTGTGTGTTTATTTGGGACTGATGTGGCTCTAGAACCAGGCGGGCGGGAAGGCTTCTCTCAAGAAAAGGCTTCTTGTAACAGAAATCAGTGTATATTTCCTAGGCTATTATGAGATATAAATATAATAGGTCATTGGCATTTCTTAGGAGAGTCACAGTGCCTAGAATGTAGTAAGTGGCTAATGCAAAGAAAAATTCTTTAAATTTTTAATATCATCATTAAAATGAAGTAGTTATCTAGCAAGTATTATAAACTGGACAGTTTTTCAATTATTTTGGTGGTACTTTTTTATGATTTCATTTGATGTTAATTTTTACAAATCCCATATACCACAAACAAATATCCTATTGACAAAAAAGAATTCAAATGGAATATGAAGATTTTTCTCCAAAACTGAATCTCAATAAAATGTAATTACACAGTTTTTAAATTTAGAATTTGTAAAACCATTTTAATAATGCCATACTGATGGCATTGTTCTGAACAACACAGAAAAATATGATGCTGCGGTATACAAATTGTTCTTATTTAATGTATTTGAGTACAAACACTTGTTTGTATAAGTGAGTGCACACATGGCGGTAGGTACGCTTGCCTATGAGTAGACATGTGGAAGCCAGAGTTCGACATTGCACATCATCCTCTACTGCTCCCCACTGTTTTCTGTTTGTTTGCTTGGTTGGTTGGTAGGTGGGTGGATTGGTTGGTTGATTGAGACTTCTCTCTCTCTCTCTCTCTCTCTCTCTCTCTCTCTCTCTCTCTCTCTCTCTCTCCTTCCTTCCTTCCTTTCTTTATTTCTTTCTTTTGCAAACAAGATTCTTTCACAGAACACAGAATTTGCTGCTTTAACTAGACTTTCTGACCTGCAAGCACTCAGATCTAAGGGCTTCTGTTCTTCCCTGTACCAGCACTGGGGTTACATATGACCACTGCATATGGCTTTTATGTGAATGCCAGAGATCTAACTCAGGCTTTCGTGCCTGCACAGACAGCACCTAGCCCACTCTGTCACCCTGCCAGTCCCTTATTTAATGTGCTTTTGGAATCCATGCTTGTAGTCAAAGGAAAGAGGCTGTAGTCTATTGACATTTTTTTAAAAAAGAACAAACCACATAAAGAGTATATCACTTCCTTCACATGGGCTTCTGAATTTTGATTACTGAATGTACATCAGCGGAATAATAGACCCTGTTCTCTTGACAGAATGTAACAGCAAATACAAGTGTGAAAACAAACAAAAGTCACAAGAATACCATCCTGAATGCACTCGATCTCGTCTGATAATTTCTGATAAATTAGAATTTTCTTTTAAAATATTTTAATTCATTTTTTAATTCAATATATATTGATCACGCTTTTCCTCCACCTAGTGCATCCAGATTCTCCCTGCTGCCTTCCTACAGAACTTCATGTCTACCCCTGCCACACACATACACACACCAAAAACAATTCCACTACAATAGTAAATAAGAATACAACAGGTTTGGATTTTTAAATAAAACGATTTTCATAGATCATTTAAACATCCACTCAGTAGACAAGTATCATTGAGGAACAGGTCATACTGTATAAATATGAAAAATATTGCTGAGATTGGTGGATCCAAATATAATCACCACAATATCTAATCCTGTTATAATTAGACTGAGTACCAAAGGCATTCCTATTCTCCATGTCAAAAAAGGTAGATGTATTTCACTTCAATGAAATGCCTACCACCAGTCATGAACTAGCAACCAAATCTCAAACATGGGAGATGGCACAGTCTGTAAAGGTGCCTATTAGCAAGCCTGATAACCTGAGGTTGATACCCAGGATCCAAATGTCAAAAGGAGAACCCACTTCCTCAAGCTGTTCTAATACCTTTACAAATGCACCATTGTATGTGGGCATTCTTCCAACTAACTAACTAAATCAAACTACAATGAAAAAATAGCACAGATGACACCTCTACAGGGTGCAGCCCAGCACCCCAGAGTTATACCCATTAATATTTCACAACAGATCACGAATCAACACATCAAATAGGATAATTTTAGCACATAAATTGACTCGTGGTTCTGGGCTATGTTGTGCTGCCAAGTGAGATTAGATCAGGTTAATTCATTTTCATTACTTCCTAATAAACTCACAGGAGGCAAACTTAAGTGTAAAGAAAAAGAGAAGGCTCTTACCTTGGCATATAAAACCTCGTTCTTCATAGCCAGCATTGCAGGTGCACTTGCCAATGGGGACAAGCCATTCACCCTCAGTGCTGCAGTACATCCTGGGAGGATCCTCCTCCTTGGAATTATTGACACAAGAGCCCCTAACCTCCACCAAGGACTGGGAGTCCATTGGCACTGTGTCTGGAAACATAGCCAGATTCTTCACTGTAAATGGGCACTTTTTGAAGTACACTCTCACAGACACCAAGGCAACGCAAGCACCAACATCTTGAAAAGCCAAATAAAACCCCTTTTTGTTGACTGGTCCCACTTCTCTTATCTCAGTGTTGAGTTTCAGAATGCGGTCCCCAAGATCCATCTGAGTGAAACTTTCATCAGCTGCAATGGTGTCAATCTTTGTAAATTGATGCTCTCGGAATTTCACACCATGGTCATCATCAGATTCCATGTAGTACAGGTTAAAGGTCTCCTTGCAAGTCCCCAAAACCAATGGAATGCTGTTGCAGTCTCGTAGTGTGAACTTGAGCTCCACATAGATTTTCTGAGCCGAGTTTCTGGGGACCCAGTTGGTCCTCAGCCAATTATTTTGGCTATGATCCATGACATTGCACACCTGGTAAGTCCTGATGGGTGTGTAATGTTCATCAACACCACTGATTTCTTCCCACTGAAGCCATCAAAACAAAAAGAGAGAGACAGAATTAGTGAGGTAAGGGTAATGATGGCACATACAGGACAAAAGTGCCAAGACACATTAACTCACAAAGACAAATCCAGCATAAATAAGAGGAGGCTTTGATGCTATGTATCTCAGAGATCTGTGGACCAACTTCTAACTTTCTAGTGTATGGTTATTGGCAAGATTTGTTGAATTCAATGCCTCAAAGCAGTTCATATGCCTTGCACTGCAAATTTTTAGGCATTCAGGAAAGGCCACAGGTCTAGTCAGTATGCAAAGCCAAAAATTGCAATAGGAAATCCTGGAAAGAATGGGAAATGTAGCACATTAAGAACTTGCTACAATTCTGTGTTTTGTCTGTCTGTCTTAAAAGAAAACAAAAACTCACAGTGCCTAATTTTTTTTATTTTCACCCAACTTGACCAGCATTGAAGTAAAAGTGGTATATGGTAAAATTTGGAGAGTCCAAGTCATAACATCACCATGTAGCTTCACACACAATAATTTTAAGGAATCTCAATCATTTAGGTGGACACATGTTGGGAAAATGCCAGCCTCTCCAAAACAAACATTTAGTTATTATATGTGAAAAAGGAACAGTCATATAGTGAACATTCACTTTATACTGCTTTAGTTTCCATATTGGAAAAGAAAAAAGTTAATGTGCTGTTATTATATTAGTTATAATGTAAAAGAAGAATTTTTCAAAGTTTTAAGTTTAAAACAAAAGGAACTACAAATGTGATCATAGAATAAATCTTGAAAAATAAAATTCAATTCATAATATTGCTTATATTACTCATGCTGCTAAACTTATTATGCCAGTCCTTCCAACTGTTATTGCTGTGTGTGCATTTTCTTTATTTCATGTACAATTTTGCCTACACTTTTCAGGAACCAGTCTTTTACTGAGTTACTTTTCCACTCTAAGTCTTCCATGGTTTTCCAGTACCCATGTAAATAAACTTTTAAACTCTTCAGTATGGAATCTCAGTTCCTTCAAAAATAATCCCAACCTACATGCTAATTTTCAAAGATTTCAAATAGAGAATAGAAATTGTCTTTCCAATGGGCACTATTTTATTGTTTTCAAGAGCCACCTTAGACCTTCTGGCCTTTATCTGCTTGTTTATAGTATAATAACATTGGAATATGTTTTTCTTCCTTTATGATATTAATAGCACCATTGTTATTTAGACATTATATTTATTTGTCAGATTAAATCATCACTTGTTCTTTGATAAATGTAGAATTTTTTCTAAAACTAAATTAATAAATTTTGAGTTATTCAGATTTAAAACACTATATAAAAGATTATTAGGGAATTAATTAAACATTACTTTTCCTGCAGTATATGCAGATATCATTTATGAGCATGAACCCATAAGAAATTGTTATTAAGATAAGCTTTATGGTGCAGTGATGGTATCTTGTCAATATTATGAAAAGTTATATATTTGATTTAAAGCATGAAAAGAAATGTTAGGGAATTTTTAAATTTTGGAGGTCAATCATTGTAGTATACATTATAATTGTACTCTTAAATCTCTTTCCATGAAGAAGACTTAAGGAGATAAAGGGGATAAACAGGAAGTTACAAAGTATCCTTAATTAAGATGGTAGGATAGTATTAATAAGTGACTCTAAAATTTCTGCCAGAAACTCCTACAACTGCTAAACAGTTTCAACATTACAGCTGGACACTAAATGAACTCACAAAAGCAATAGCTCTCTGATATACAAATGGTAAACTGACTCAGAAAGAAATCTGTGAAATACCACTTTTCACAGTAACCACCAATAATACAAAATACCTTTGGGTAACTCTAGTTAAGTGAGTGAAAGCATGGTATTGGCACACGTATAAGATATAAGCAGAATTCTCAAAAGCAAACTCAAATGGCTGAAAACCACTTGAAGAAAATTTCAACATCCTCCTTAGCCATCTGGGTTATCCCAATCAAAACTGCTGGCTACATTTGTTATAGTGGCCCAGATCAATTAGACATGTGGCAGCTCATTTTAGCAAGGGTGTGGAAAAAGGGGAACACTGATCCATTGCTTGTGGCTTTGCCAGCATCTGAAGCCAGCATGAGAATCAGTTGGTGGTTCTTCAGAGAGATGAAAATGGATCTACCTCAATATCCAGCTATACAACTTTTGAGTACATCTCCAGAAGATGTTTGCCCCTACCACAGGAACACTTATTCAATTATATTTACTGCAGCTTTATTCATAATATCATGTAATTGGAAACAACAAGATTCCCTCAAAAGAAAAAAATGGATAAAAAATGTGGTACATTGCACAATGGAGTATTACTCAGCCATTTAAAAATAAAATCATGAAAATTGCAGGTAAATGAATAGAGCTAGAAAAAATCACTCTGAGTGAAGTAACCTAGACCCAGAAAGACACTTATCACTTTTATGCGGATATTAGCTATTAGGTGGATGATATCCAAGCTGCAATCTGAAGAACCACAGAATTTAGGTATGCATATGGACAGATAGCTATCCCTATGAAAGGAAAATAGAACATATAGGTATGGCTGGATGTGAGGAGTACTATAATGGGAGGATATAGTGGAAAAGGCAATGCAAGAAGAGATGAGTTAGTGAATATTGGAGAAAGATGACTAAGTCTAAGGGCCATTTGAGGGATAATATGGAAACCTAACACAATAGAAGATTACTAAAAAATACACATATATTAAGAAGATGTAAAAGGGGAAAGGAAATATAGCATATTCTTTAAACTCACAATTAGGATACAAACAAATAAATAAATGTAATTGATCTCCAATAACATTTCCAACATTCATTTCAATTGTGGATTCTATAGGAATCTTTTCTGAAGAATTTCCTGCAAGAGGTGTCTCAGTTCTAAGGAGTGTATGGTAAGGAATTCATAGTGATAAAGTCACAGTCAAGGCAAAAGGTTTAATTTTAGAAGGGAGAGGGGCTGTATTTGGTGTTCAAAAATTTCTGGTGTTAAATATCAATGTTTTGTGTTAGTGCTCTATTCATGAAAGTGAGGCAGGTTTGGATGCATTCTGAGTCTTTATGGCTAGATCATGACATTGTGATTAGAGGGGAAAAAAGATCAATTGTTTTCACATTTTTAAAACAAACTTTCCTAAGAAAAGACAAATATTTATTTTGATCAATGAGTCCTTTGAAGATTTCTTTTGCTATAAGCCATATAAGCATCAAGCAGCAGATTCTGAAGAGATTTTCATAATGTGATGTAAAATATGATTTTAATTAAGGAATTCTCATTGTAGTTTAATTTGGCAAGCTATCCCAAGTCCTTGAATACAGAATTATGAATTGCATGAAGATAATGCAAACAACCCCAGCATGCTTTGCACAGAGAAAGTCGCAGGGAGCAATTACCACTTCATTAATTTGTAATGAAGACCTAATTGCCTGAAAGTGATGGTGAGCTGCCATCTCCAACCATTTACAAAGCCAGATTCTCTAACTCTGGCAATTGCTGAGGAAAAGCGATAGAAAAAATAATCTCGAAAGTAACATTTTCTTTCTTAACATTAACGATGTCAAAACCATTAGCTAAAACTCTTCTTGCAAGTGCAGCCTTTATCAATCAAAAGGTGTCAAGCTTTGCCATATATCTTTCCTCTCAGAATAAACATACTGATAAATTCTTACAAATGGAATACCATATAACAATTGTCCTAAGGCAAACATGGAGAAGATCACTGTAAAGCAAACGCAGGCTTTGGATTTCTTGTCATTGGAGAAATCATTCTGCAACTTCTTCCCAGGCGATTTCATTAATATTTTCTGAAAAGCAAAGTTCCTATTTCTTTGGAGCCAAACATGTACTTCTAAGGAAAACAAACACTTTTATTAATTAATTTCCGTGTAACCTAAAAATTGTTTTTTCCTTTATACCTCAGTTATATTAATTAAAGATTTATTTTTTGGTTTAAACTATTTCCTCTCATGGAGAACATTTTTAATGAGTTGAGAACAGGGAGTAAGAGTAACAAAAGCAAAAATACATGTTATCCAAAGGAGGAAATGTTCAATTATTTAGTACATGCATAAGCAACTATGTTGGAGGAAATAAGTAAGATGAGAAAAATAACTTCATAATTTACCTCTAAGGAGATAAAACTGGTTTATCAAGAATTTGAAGATGACAAAAATAAAAATGACAGTATTAGTATTATTCTGATTAAAATTGCATATAGATTCCAATGGTTCACAGGAAGGCATGAATCTATACTTTTCCTAATAATACTAATGACTGTGGTATTAAGTGATTTTTGTGTTCTTCCTGTCAACCCTCATGCCTTTAAGTCATGTAGTTATTCCCTTTGTATAGCTATACCCACTGCAAAAACCTCACTGTCTGGCCCATAAATATTTGAGCACTCTCCATGAAGCAGCATTTGAAGTCTGAAGAGGCACCTTCTCCAACACTAAGAATGCCACTGCTAAGATCATCACAGAGATACGTCAACAAAAATTGTATTTCTGTTTATGCATTACTTTTTTAGCCAAATCTAATATCAAAAGTGTGTACACTTGTGTGAGCATACATGCAAGGATATATTTCTAATAGCTTAGTATAAAAATTCAAGTAGTTTAAGAAGTAAGACAAATGAATAGAATTATTAAAGAAAACTTTTTGATGATGTCTATGAGGGTAAACAGTATCATGCTTGTTATCATTGGATAGAAAGTGAGAAAGAAGATGGGAAGTCAGCAGTGAGGATGTGATTTAGACCAGAGTCAAGTAGAGAAATGTCAAAAACGTCATGGCTATGAAGGAAAAGTTGATAATCTTGGTAACAAGTTCTGTGTATACATCCCTCAAACCCACTTTAACCTCTAGATATTTGATAATGACATTAGAACAGTCTCACTGGATATGGAGAAGACAACAGCCTCATTTAGATCTGACATATTGGAAAGAGATGAAAAGACAATAAGAAAGTGAAAAGATGAGGATTTACTGATGAGGAAAAGCTTGTAAGGGTTCAGAGGGAGAACATCCATCAGCAAAGAGTGACTTTAAGGTCTGTGTTTGGGATTCTCGGATACTGTGCAGGCGTTGGTGCTGTCTGAAGTTATAACAAAACATTGTTAAAGACACCGGGTCCCCAGGAAACTTGGGTGAATGGGATCTTTAGGTTCCTTCTGAACATGTGTCTTGGGTTCTGTCTCTACATTATACAGTATGCCCAAGATGGGTTCTCAGATACATCTGTTTTCCTCCTCAGTTATTTTGTTTGCCAAAATACAGAGACTGACATAACAACTAAAAAGGTTCATTTCCACCAAGCCTTTGTCTGCAATTTCAGATATTCCTTCCCAGATAGGACTAAGCAGAGCTATGTGGGGACCTCAGAACTGTTATTCTTTCTGTCTTGTCTGTGACTATGGTGCATCTGACTCACTTGCTTCAGTGATTCTTGATTCTGGCCAGTTGTTAGCCAGACAACTTCTAAAACATGTTGTTTGGTGGGTCCCTCCCCACCTATTGTTTTATTCTGATACACAGGGACTTAGCTGAATGTAACAAATATTTGTTTGAGAACCAGTGAATTAGCTTTGTCATTTGACCTTCAAAATTTCGACTTCCTAGTGCCATATGAGAGGGGGCTCCAATATCAGCTTCCATAACTTCTGGGTTACAGTAAAACTATACTATTTAACATGTCATGTTTAGCTAAGCGCTCCAAACTGACCAAAACACAGATATATCTTTCTCAGAGGCCCATCTAGATATTCTCTTCTTCCTTCCACAAAGAATTATAAGATGTTATTACAGCAAACAGAGTAAATCTAATCACAGGCTTCTATGTCTGACTGTGAGCCATACATTATCAAAAACATGTCAGCAGCACACAGGAAGTGGATGGGTTACTTCCTCCAACATATTTACTCTGTTATAAATTAAATAAAATTGATTTTCATATAGGATATTTTTATAGTATACTGTAGTTTGATATTATGTGGTGATTTTTAAAATAACTTGCTAGAAGAAACTTTATTTGACTTTGAATGCACCGATTAAATATTTCTGTGAATAAATCCTGGGCTAAAAATCTGTGAGTATTTAGAAGACAAATAATTGTGAATATTTTGTTGCTGTTTCTGCTGTCTTGAAGTCGACAGTGGATGAGGCAGAGTGACATACAAAGTCAGTGAAAGTATGCTTGCTATTATTTGAGGAATGCAAAGATATACTGGATAAAGAAGGATTACTGATGAGAAGAAAACACCAAGAAATCTTTATGGAAGTGGTAAATGGAACTTTAAGAGTGTCAGTATGGGGTATAATCAGAAGAGAGAAAAAACAATCAGTCGATGATTAAGGGTAGATTTCCTCTAAATAGCTGGGTTCCAGTGTTGGAGGGCAGAGATATTGTAGAATAATCTTTTTTTACACTGTGAAGAAGTGTCTCTCTGATTAGTTTAATAACTTGCTAAATGGCCAATAGATAGGTAAGAGGAAGAGCTGGGACTTTTGGAGAGAGAAAGCTCTGGGAAGAAGAAAAATAGGATTGCCAGCCAGATGGGAGGAAGCAGGATGGGCATTACAGAGTAAAGGTAACTGAGCCACATAAAAGAATATAGATTTCAAGATATAGGTTAATTTAAGTTATAAGAACTATTTAGGAAGAAGCCTAAGCTAAGGACAAACTTTCATATTAATAAGAAGTCTCCATGTGGTTATTTGGGGGCTGTCAAGCAGAACAGAGAAAGACTGGTTACACAGTGATCAGAGTCGCTCACCAACAATTAAAGCAGTGGGTCTAGGGTCACTTGAGAATCTGAACTGGCCGCTATACTTAATTTGCTTCTGTGAGAAACCTCTAATTGGTACTTCAGATGTAAGGCAAGAGGAGAGATTTAAAGGGAGTACTACAAAGGTGTAGATGACAATTTCAGTATCACCTTTGCTGAGTCAATGCTCACTCAGTTTCCACCCAAGAAAACATGAAGAGCTGTCCCAACGCATGCTATGAATGCCAAGTATAAGACAAGTATTAAAACAAATTTCAGGAAGACTCATCATCTTAAGAGAGGCAGTATCATCACAAAAATTTTTCTTGTATCTAAATAAGTGGAAATGTATTCTCATTAGACACAGTATACTTTCATAAAGAGCTAATTCATATTAATTAGCCATGACGCATCAAGCACTTCATTGACATTCAACAATGGAGGAAAAAGGATATCGTCATCAAGGAAATAGTGTCCAGGTGTATGTGTGAGTATTATATATAAGGTATACATATAAATACTGTTGAGTGTGTGAGGGTGATGTCTCTGTGACATTTGCAAATGCGTGCATTCCCTCATGTGCAGGCCATAGGAGGATGACAGATGTCCTACTCTATCACCTTTGGGCTTTTTCCTTTGAGAGGGTGGTTTTTGTGCCAAAATTGGGGTTGTGCTGTCGCCACATGGATTTTTCTATCTCCACCCCCACAGTGCTAATTTCTAGATGGTCTCTAATTTGGATCATTTTCCATTCTGAAGCATCTGTGCCAAAACTTAAGTTACTACTCCATAGAGACTTAGAGACTAACTAAAATTAAATGGCATATGACGTGTCAAGTGCCAAACATATTGCAATTAGCAAAGCTCAGAAATGTGCATTTGGTTGCATAAGGCATTGGATTAAAAACAACAAGTCCTTTAGTTAGATCAGATACTGTCCTTAGCTGACTGAATATCAGGCCTCTAATGAGTTGATTTTAGAAGGGACAGAGTAAGAAAGAATTTTTTTTAGTAACTGTGTGTCAACAAATTTATGATACAGAGTTTTACGCTTGATGACATGAAGAATTTTACAAGACAAGTAATTTGAAAGTATAGAATATAGTGTCACAGAAAAAGAGACTACATTTTAAACTGTGGAAAAAATCTTTAAAAATGGGGTAATATGAGGGAATTCTTAGGCAGAGGAATTGATAATCAAGAAATATAACACAGGGGCTATAGAGATGGCTCATGGGTTAAGAGTAGTTGTTCTTGTAGAGGACATGAGTTGAGTTCCCAGCATCCACATGCTGGCTCACAGCCATCTATCTACTACCACAATTGTAGAGGATCCAGTGCCCTTTTTAGCCTCTGTAGACACTGCATGCACAGGAGGCATAGACACTCTGAAGGCAATCATACATGCAGGGAAAACTCCTACATACATAAAAACAAAATATCCACTAAAGATTTACCTGTAGGTATCATACCTAAGTGGAATAGCACATCTACTAGTTGGATTTAGTTTTCTTATAAAAGTCAATATGAAAGGAAGCATAAGAAATGTTTCAGTATAGAGGTTTGACGTACATGAGTCACCTGACCCAAACTCGTGGGAGCTCAGGGACTCTGGACTGACAGCTTCAGAATCTGTCTGGGACTGAACTAGGCCCCCTGAATATGGGCGACAATTGTGTGACTTGATCTTTTGGCTGGGGCTGGGGCTGATAGTGGGATCAGAACCTATCCAGGATGCATGAACTGTTTTTTTTTTTTTGGAGCCAGTTCCCTATGGTGGGATACCTTGCTCAGTCTTGATGTGGGGTGGTGCTTGATGCAGCCTCAACTTGGTATGCCAGACTTTGTTGACTCCCCAAGGAAGGCCTTACCACTCTGAGGAGTAGATCAGGAGTGGGAAGGGGGGAAATGGGCAGAGAAGGGGAAGAATGGAGAACTAAGGTTGGTATGTTAAACAAACAAAAAATTTAAAGGAAGAAATAATTCTATCTTCAATATAAAACTACAAATAAAAATTTTTCTACTAGTTCAAAATTATATCAGGAAAGAGAAGGTCAGTTAAGTTGGATAATGAAGTATCATCTAGTCTACAATAACTGGATAAAGAAAAAAGAAAAAAAACACAATGTAGACACTCATCAGAGATTTTCTATACCTACCTTTATTTTCATGTATTGTTAAATGGCCCTATGATCTCTAGAATAAATTTCTCCTAACTATTAGGGAGCAGGACAATAAGGCTATCAAGTTTCCAACCCTTAGAAGAATGTTCAAGGTGAAATTGTCCAATAAAAAAAGGTAATTTTAGAATTGAGTGTAAGTGCTCGAAATTGATAGGAGAAAATTCCATGCACATGGACTTAATATGTCTAGACTGAATACTGCTAAGATAGGCATTTGCAGAATTATTACAAATGGCCAACGACTTAGAAATTAATGCGTAGCAGTGACAGCAGCACACTGCACATCAGCTGTGAGACCCATGTAATTTCCTGCTCTGATAATAGGTCACAGCCGCAGCAATTCTTCGCAATTTGCAATATACCTGTACAGAACCCACAGTGACGGAAATGAAATTAGCTTGTGTGACATGAATCCTGCACTAAGTTTTATAGACCTTCTGATAGGAAGTTTACAATTTAACCAAATATGTGTTACTCTTAAGAAAACCGTCTCTGCAGCTGGAGTTGCTGTACAGTGAGAGGCGAAACGTGCAGACACTTCAGTGAGTTACAGCTTCTCAGAACTGGAGCAGCCAGTCTGGATGGAAACACTATCAGTCTTCTAAACTTGAACACCCTGTGGATTCCAGACTTACAGGCTTAAGCTCTGAAGATAAACAGACTAGGTTTGAAATGGAGTTGTGATGCTTACTGGGTAAGATATTTAATAAGCAAAGGTTTGCTTTATGCATCAGTGACATGGAAAAGACTATAAAAACTTATGGAAATAGCCTGGCACTAAGTAAATTTGTGTATTTAAAATGTTTGTAACTGTGTCAGACATTGCCAGCAGTAAGCATGCTACATTATTATTCTGCTAAAACTGAGTTAGTCTGCATGACATTTTTTAAAATAAAAATAATACATTGATTGATTTTCTTATAAGAAGAATGCATTTTTCAGTTAAACTTTCTACAGTTCATTTTTAAAGCTTATCTAGAGCTGTTTTTAAATTTTATTTTACTTAAGGAGACTACAGCTCAAGACAGGAATAAGCCCTTACTCTCTTAAAATTTAGTGAGCATAACTCAAATTAAAAGTTGAGGGAATCTTTTGTTTCTTAGCATTTTATTATAAATGAGCCAGTCATCATTTCTTTACAAATAGTTTGCAGTACTTCTACATCTAGTAAAATGGTTGGCAGCACTCTTCCACACTTTACCAAGTTTCACAGACCTCACTATTATTACACATTTATTTCACTGTTACAGTACTCTTTTAAAGGGATGAGGGGTCAATACAGCATGCTGATTGACATATTCTATACTTTAGTAAAAATAAAAGTAAATTATTTTGCCTTTGAATTTTATACTGGCTAGTATATTAGCCTTGGTTACCTCATACCTAAAATGGAGATAATAGGAATTCTTTATCTTAAAATAGGAGATAGAGAATAAATACTTATGCAGCAATCATCTGCCAGCTAAGCAAACACTTATTACATTTTATTATTACATATTACTTATTACACTTACTATGAACTAATAGGAACAGACAAAGCACATGCTAACTAGGTACCTTAGGTATAAACTGAAAGTATGTGTTTACACAGTGATCATATATTAACTAAGAAAAGTAGGTGCTTACTAGTCACCTGAATTCTCTCACATAATCTGATACTACCATTAAGATAAAGATGCAAACATTGTAGTTTCTGGATTTTAACTTATAAGACTAAAAAGAAGATGTTATTCACTTATCTATTCTACAGAAATCCACTGTAGGCCAGGATGTCTGTTATGCCCTGGACACTTTCAACAATTGCAAATCAGTGCTGTTCTCATGGAATCAATATTCAACCCGAGGGAAATGATAATAAACAACACACACACACACACACACACATTGCATACTTTTGTTAGAAAACATAGGTATAAGACTGTGAAAAATAAAACAAAAATACAAATATAGAAAGAGACCGAAAATAGAATAGAATTTTTCATAGAGTTAGCAGTGCATCTATTCATTTTTGAAGCTACAAGAATGAAATGGGAACCTGGGAAAATAAAGCATCCTAGACTGAAAGAACAGAGAGTCTCTGGGCTAAGAAATAGGAGAATGCTAGGCAAGCCGGATCACTACAAGGTGGTCAGTGTGGGTGAGGGTGAGAGTGTGGGTATCATGGAGAAGTACTAGAGGACAAATTGAGATGACTACAGATTAGGAAACCCTTTCAAGAACTTGAAATGTTTTTCACATTGGAATTCAGTAAAGGGTTGGGGCAGAGGAATGGCATGTCCTGAGTCATGGTACAGAAAGGTCATGGACTGACTGCTATGTGGAAGAAGAATGCAGAAACATGCAAAACACAAAGCTTTAAGAGAATGAGGCCAGAAAGTGATTGCATTGGTGGAGTCAGATTCTGGAAGTCCCTTGTGACTGAGCACAATGATCTGAAGACAGATGAGTGTGGGACACTAGACGGAGGGTGAGCGTGATTTACAACACCAGAGAAGAGGTTGGAAGTCTGAATTTCATCATCAAGAACTGCCTTCCATTGGTATGAGAAGCAAAAAAAAGAAAAGAAAAATTATGAAGTAGCACTTAGGCAAGGTATTCAAACAAAAGTAGAAAATTACTAAAAATAGGTGAGATGAAAAGAAGAGGGAAAAGGAATGCATGCCAACAAGGAAAGTCACATGGAAAAGACACCAATTAAATTTGGTATTACTAGACAATGTCTGGAGAACTGAGGCTAGTTTTCAAATAGCACATATTCTCCAAATACCTGCTGGATATTAGTGGTTGATGCTGGCACTATAGCAATCAACATAATCTGAATTCATTCTTACAATGTATTTTTTCTTGTAATCACACATAGAAGGGGAAAATAAAAAGGTTGCACATTGTCTGGTACAGTGATATGTTTCTTAAAATATCAATGAGGAATGTAAGTGGAAAGGCAAATTGTGTTTCTTGATAGAGGAAATTTTGTTCATTGCTTGATTTTTAGTTAGTGAGTTTGTTTATTGAATAGGAAGATTTGATCAAAAGATAGTGTTTGAATAAAGGACTGAAAAGATGGCTGTGGTAGTGGAAGAATTCTTGGGAAATATTTTAATAAAGGGATATGGATACAAGAAAAGGGGAAAAAAGAAGAAACCTTATTCTAGGGAACATCTGGCTGTCACAAAGAAGAGGAAGAGCGATAGAAGAGGAGTTTGGGCCCAATATTGAGATGGGAGCACAAGACAGACGACAGCTCACTTTTCCATGCAGTTGCTGACTAAAAGGTGGTGATAACTGGAGAATTGAGAAGAGATTACATGAATGGTTTGGATTATGAATATTTTCTCATCATGCAAGAGATGACATTACACTGAAAGTATTGGGGAGGACTGGAGGAGAAGTGAAAACTAGAGAACAGAATACTTACTCTAATTCTTTTTAAAGTGTTACTAAAAGGAAAAAATGCAAAAGGAATCAAGGACTGTTTCTAGGAGTGAAATAAATCTGTCATGTCATTAAGAAATAAAAACCTCAAATATGTTAAAGACAGATTTTTTAAAAAGAGAAGCATGACTCTACTGGAGGACACTTTTCCTTTCTTTGGAGCTATTGGAGGAGTGGCAGTTGTCTTTTCAAACAGACACTTACTTTGAAGAATGCCTGACCTGGAACATACTATTTAGGAAAAATATGTTGTAAGAGTGAATTCAGGTTATGCTGATTGCTATAGTATCAGCATCAGTTACTAACATCTAGATAAATGCCTACAGGAAGTTCTCAGTTTTGTGGAACCTGCTATATGAGAAGTAATTGTTACTGAGAGTCCAGGAATAAGAAACAAGTCAGATTTGTAAAGTAAGAATTGTCAACATTAGTGAAGTTGGCTAGAACAAAACCTGTGGAGAGAGATGAAGTAGAAGGAATACAGGAGTTTTCACAAAGTAAAAATCAAGTAAACCCAGTTGAATATCTTGAAAGAGTCTACAAAGAAATAACTAGGACTGTTTCCTTTGCCGTAGAGAAGCTTCTCAGTTTCATGAGGTCCCTTTTATGAATTGTTGGTCTTATTGTCTGTGCTACTGGTGTTATGATCAGGAAGCAGTCTCCTGTACTAATTCATTTAAGGGCACTTTAGATGTTCAGTGTGGCTGGATTTATGTTTAGGTCTAAGATCCCTTTGTTCTTAATTTTTGTGCTTCGCGATAGACATGGATCTATCTGCAGTCTTGTACATGAAAGCATCGAGTTATACCAGCACCATTGGTTGAAGATGCTTTTTTCCATTGTATAATTTTAGCATCATTGTCAAAGATTAGGTGTTCATACGTGTATGGGTTAATATTGGGGTGTTCAATTCAATTTCATTGCTCTTCCTGTCATTTTTGTGCAAATACCAAGCTGTTTTCAGGACTATAGCTCTATAATAGAGCTTGAAGTCAGGGATGGTGATGCCTCCAGACTTTGCTTTGTTCAACAGGGTTGTTTGGCTATCTTGGGTCTTTTTTCCATATAAAGTTGAGATTTATTCTTTCAAGGTCTGTGAAGAAATGTGGTGGGATTTTGATGGGGATTACATTGAGTCTGTAGATTACTTTTAGCAAGATTGCCATTTTTACTATATTTATCCTACCTATCTAAGAGCTTGGGAGATCCGTACATATTCTGGTGTCTTCTTTAATTTCTTTCTTTAAAGACTCAAAGTTCTTGTTATATAGGTCTTTCACTTGTTTGGTTATTGTTACCCCAAGGTATTTTTATCTTTTTTGTACCAATTGTAAAGGGTTATGTTTCTCTGATTTCTTTCTCAAACCTTTTATTGTCTGTATATAATAGGGCTACTGATTTTTTTGAGTTGATCTTGTATCCTGCCACTTTGATGAAGGTATTTATCAGCTGTAGGAGTTCCTTGGTAGAGGTTTTGGGTCACTTATGTAAACTATCCCTAGCCCTAACCCTAACCCTAACCCTAAACCTGACCTGACACTGACCCTAACCCTAACCCTGAAGCTTCTGTAAGACAAAGGACACAGGCAACAAGAAGAGAGACTCTTAAGAAAGTGCTCAACATCCTTAGCCATCAGGGAAATGCAAATGAAAACGACTCTTAGATATCTTCTTACTCCTGTCAGAATGGATAAAAGCAAAAACACCAATGATAGTCTATGCTGGAAAGGATGTAGAGAATGGGAAACACTCCTCCACTACTGGTGGGAGTACAAACTTACACAGCCCCTTTGGAAATCAGTATGGAGATTCCTCAGGAAAATGGGACTCAGTCTACCACAAGACCCAGCAATTCTACTCTTAGGCATACACCCTAAAGAAGCACAAGCATACAACAAGGATGTCTGTTCCACTATGTTCATAGCAGCATTATTTGTAATAGCCAGATACTGGAGGCAACCTAGATGCCCCTCAACTGAAAAGTGGATAGAGAAAATATGGTACATTTACACAACGGAGTACTCTTAGTGGAAAAAAAAAACAATGGAATCTTGAAATTTGCAAGCAAATAGATGGCACTAGAAGAAACCATCCTGAGTGGGGTAACCCAGTCACAAAAAGACAAACATGGTATGCACTTACTCATATTTGGATTTTTAGACATGGATCAGGGAGGGCCAGCCTACAATCCCACTGCCAAACCTTCATCCAGCGACTGATGGAAGCAGAGGTAGACATCCACAGCTAGATACTGAACCCAGTGAGAGGGATGAGTGATGTGCAGAGGGGTCAAGACAATGCTGGTGTGTAAAGGGAAACCTTTTCCTTGAGAGAAGTCTTCCCGCCAGCCTGGTTCCAGAGCCGCATCAGTCCCAAATAAACACACAGTAGGCTATATTAATTATGAAGCTGTTGGCCTTGCTTGTTTCTTACTGGCTAGCTCTGACTTAAGTATTTATCCCATAATTGCTGATCTAAGTATTTCTCTTACCGGAGAGGTTTCCGGGCTTCCTACCCCATGGCGTTACATCTTGACTTTCTGTGTTTCTCCTTCCCAGAGTTCTCCTGGACTCCTAGTCCCACCTATCTTGGTTCCCTATTGGCCCAACAGTGCTTTATTGGCATAATCACAGGACTTCCCACATCACTGGTGAAACCCATAGAGACAGCTGACCTGACAAAGCAGAGTTCTTGGACTGATGGCTGAGAGGCCAGCATTGGACTGATCCAGACCCCCTGAACGTGATGTCAATGAGGAGGCCTAGGCAATCTTTGGGTCCTTGGGTAGTAAATCAATATTTACCATGGCATACAAAGGAACTTTGGGAACCCATTCCACGTTCAGCCTGAACAAATGGGGGGAGGGCCTAGATCCTGTCCTGGATGAAATGACAGACTCTGAAGATCCCCCATGGAAGGCCTCACCCTACCAGGGGAACAGTGTGGGGATTGTGTGGGGAGCTAAGAGGCTGGTGAAGGGGCAAAGGAGGAATAGAGGGAGATGGAGATGGGATTGACGTGAAGCAAGCTTGTATCTAATTTAAATAAGAATAATTTAATTTTTTAAAAAAGAAATAAATAAATAAAAGCAAAAGAATGACACTGGGCAGTAGTGGCATACAACTTTAAACCCAGCACTCAGGAGGCAGAGGCAGGTGGATCTCTGTGAGTTCAAGATTAGCCTGGTCTACAAGAGCTAATTCCAGGACATCCTCCAAAACAATACAGAGAAACCCTGTCTTGAAAAACCAAAAAAAAAAAAAAAAGAATAAAAAAAAAGAAATAAAAGAATGACATCATCTTGTTTCTGTTGGCACTAATCTAGATACCACTTACATTAGACTGATATACAAACGTAGGATGCACACACACCCACACACATACACACACATGAGAGAGGGAGACATAAGCATTGGTACACACATATACACATATTCTAGAGATATGTGCATGCTAGCTAGTTATTAAATTTAAGGACAATACTCAATAAATTAAAAAATATTCAGGACAGTGAGACTTTTCAGAAGGTAAAGGCACTTGCTGCCAAGTGTGACAGACTGCATTTGATTCTCAGGACCCACATGGTGGTAGGTAGAAGTTAGTTACTTTAAGTTATTCTGTGGGCTATACATATGTTCGCTAACTAGAGTATACCCACAGAAATCTAAACACAGTTTCTTGTGCACACTGGTTCATGCACACGCATACAGAAAACTGCCTGCACACATACCCACACCCACCCACCCACACACACACACACACACACACTCTCTCTATCTCTCCCTAAATAGTAAATAAATAAATACAACCAAAAATATGTTTGGTTTTCCAGGGATATTTACCCACATGTTTATATTATTTAATTTAAGTTAATAGCAGTTAACATTTATTGAATTAGCAACTGTAAAATTTCTCTCTAAGCATTTTATCTTTGTATCTTATCAACAAAACATAAGTATAGTTATTATAAAAATAACTAAGTATACGGTAAATACTTGACTTCTGGAAATCATTAATTTGGCCAGATGACAAATAAAAATACTTTTCTTTATTCTTACCAAAGGATGGACATGAACATTAAAATTACAGATACAACAAAAAAGTTAAGTGCAATGCTATGTCCAAAGTAATTTCACTGCATGAAGTGAGAGTGTCAACTTTACTAAGCTAAATATATTCTCAGGATTAACACACATGTGAGGAAAAAGGTTGAAACTTTATTATGGGATAAAAATGAAACAAAGCAGAAATTGACTTCACACAGCATAATGCAATAGTCCTAATCATGAATATAAAAATCTTTAAAGATCAAAAACAGGCCTCAGGTAACAATAAGCTTAGCAAAGCTAGTTCATTAGACAGTTGACAGTCTACCATTGACTTTATTTAACAAGTTTTTGAAATGTTCTGTCTCTGTATAGTGGAATTTCCTATAGAATTCCCAACTCACAACATGTTTTTCTCTTGTCATGTACCTAAACACTGACTGCACTGCGGAATCAGTATGCTAGGTTGAATGAAACTGTAAAAAGCACCAGCTGGCACCATTCAAGATGGCACTTGTCCAGGTCTCAAATGTCTTATTTATATACAGTGGAATTTTGCCAGATGTTTAATATTGAAGGCTAATAAATGTAATTGGCAGTACTACATAAGCACAACCTACAAATACCAGAAAATGCATAGCATTGTGAAGTTTGACTTATTCTCATTTCTCGTAATGAATTTGTAACGGAGGAAAATGGTTTAAGCAGCTTTGCCTTTGAAATTAAAAAAAGTTTTTTAAGGAAAGAAATGCTAAATAAGTTATAGGTGCATTGTAGGTTTGCCATTTGTTCTGTATTTTATTAAATGCAGTAGTGAAAGGTAACCTTTATACCATATGTAGAAAAACAAAGACATTTATTGAGCATAGGCAAAGGGGAAGATACTACACCCTTGAAGAAGTCATCATCTTGTGTCAAACATGTTTATTTATCTCCTGGAAAATTGGCAAGATTGACCAAGATATACCTATGAGAAAACTAAAATCTAATCACTAGGGTACTGAACTCAACATAGTGATACAATATTGGGATCCAGGCTTTCATTTCTAAATACAAACAGACATTGACTACTTCTTACTGAATGGAGAAGGTGGAAGAAAGGGGAAGGAAGGAAGAGGGGCACAGAAGAAGTGAAGGAAAATGTGAATTGCTAAAATAACCATATTGTTTTAACAATAGGCCAAAAGACATTCTTCCTCAAAATGATTCCTTTTTATGAGACAATTCTGCTACTGAAATATAATTTCTGCTAAATCACACTTTATTTCATCCTTGGAGGTTATCACATTCCTGAATATAATTACATCAGAAACCTACATCATCATTTCCATAAGTGTTAATATAAGAATCAAGAATGCTCTGACAGTAGACATGGAGGACGGGGAGGGTGTTGTTTAGGTTGGGAACCACGTGGAATGAAAAGTGATGGACAAAAGTCATTTTTCAATTTCTATATCCTCCATCCCCTGCAAGGCCCACTGGTGTATATCTAAGGGATGACAATGTCATTAATTTTTACCTACTTATTTTAATCCTTCAATCTAAAGGAAGAGTTTGCTGCATTTAATTGTAATATTTTCAGTGGAAACATGAGAACTTTGGTGAACTTAATAATTATATTATTGATGCTTTTAAAAATTGTATTTTGCAAGTTGTTTTTTTTTCAGACAGAATCTCTTATAGCACAAGCCTCAAACTCAGAATATAGCTGAGGATTACTTTGAACTACTGACTCCCTGCCTCTATCTCCTGGGATTTGGGATGTTCACCACCAGGTCAGTCTTTAAGTTGGGTTTCCAACTACACTTCTATTTCAAATATATACTTATTTGGTGTTTTATTGAATATATGAATAAAGAAGACATAAAACATAAGAGGAACAATCTAGAAATACGGAGATAAATACAGCAAGATTAACTTTGCTATTTTAGACTTAGAGAAACCAATGGCATTTTCCAAACCATGCATATTCATCTGTCTCCTGGGAATAGAGAAGGTTTGAGAGTGCTTAAGTGAAGAGGTTGTACAGGACAACCATTATGAGCTTGACATCTTAGTAGCTGTACAGCAGGCCCTTTGCCTTAGACTTCCATCTCTTCCCAAACTCAAATTATCATTTAACTAAAATACACTCAACATCATTGGATGTAGAGAAACCTTGTAAAACTATTGCTTCTTTAGAGTTTTGTTTTATTTTATTTTATTTTATTTCAGCACTCACTAAAGCTACTGGGAATTCTGGCATGAAAACATTTGTATTCCATGGGTACAGTATCTTGCAGAGATTTTTTAAAGGGCATTTCAGCATGTGTTTATATTTTGGATTATACTCCTAAAAAACACAAGGGTTTGGTTGTTCCTGGACTTGTTTATTTGAAAAGTTCTCCAATTGACTGCTTCTCTGTAATCTCTGCTTGTGATTATTGAAAATAGAATCACTTATGGCATATCTAAACTAAATTCAAAACAACCGGGGTGTAATTAGATTAATGCCAACGTAAACTACCAGCTCCATGAATGGAGGTCTTTTAAGCACAAACAATATAGTGGTTTTGATGCCAAGAAATCTCTGTGGTCTGGGACTTCCTATAAGATGCCATAGCACACAGGGGTCTCTAGTTTGATGAAGTCACTCAAACAAATCAACCAGGCACTCACCTACTTCTCCAAGCATGACCTCCTGTTTCCTTCACTAGTTCAAGGGAAAACATTAGTTTCCAGTAGTGGAATGTTTTTGTTGTTAATATTGTTTTTGTTGTTAATATTGTTTTTGTTGTTGTTTCTTAAGTTCCTGTTAAATTCTAAGTTTAACAGAAATGACTATTTCCTTCTGTCAGTGATACCAACTATTTGGTCTCTGAAACATTTGAAAAATAACAACAATAGCAATTCTATTTACCCTGAAAATATAATAAAAAATACTGTGTTCTGGTTATGTAAACTCTAGGGTTTTGCAAAGGAAATTTCAGATGCAGTGAAAAAGACTAAATCTACATTCATGCTTCTTCTTCTAACTTATTAAAAATGTAAATTCAAGTTTCTGTTCATAAACTGAAAGGAACAAATATCTTCTTTGTAAATAAATAATCACATGAACCAAAAAGTCCTTACATTTATACCTGTTGTCTTCTAAAAACAATTTGCTATTGGGAAACTGTAGATTAGCTGACCAAAGATTGAGTATGAGAGTGCATGTGTATACAGTGTGTGTGTGTGTGTGTGTGTGTGTGTGTGTGTGTGTGTGTGTACAGTGTGTATGCAGGGGTATGGTACATGCATGTGTTTGTGTGGGGGAATGTGGGAGGTGTGGGGGGACATTTGTCTCTCTGTGTGTGCAGAAAGTACTTTAAGAACTCTAGGTCACAGTTGACTAAGAACCTAAAAGAGAAGCAGAGGAACAAAATGAAACTGAAAATATTGATGTCTTCACATGCAGCTTAATACATTCTCTCATCAGTTAATAGTAGCAATCTCAGTAAAAGGACATAACAAGAAGAAATCTAACGCACAAGATGAGAAATTACTGAAAGTTTCAAATTCTACCGAAAGCATCCTTCGGGAATGTTTAAAATGGGATCAAGACCTCTCTGAGGTTCAGCAGTTTTTGGGGAAGTGGAACATATTAGAAATTAAATTGGATGATGTTTCTGTGATTCTATTTTAATTTTGTTTTATTTCCATTTTGTGTCCCTTGTATCAAAACATACACAAACATATGTAATAGCTAAATTTATCGAGATATGTAAACATAAAATGATAATTAAAATTAATTATTTTAATTATCAGGTTCTATCATCAAAAATTGGGATTCTGGCTATAAGAATCCTTCATTTGAAATTTGGACCCAAAATACCTGATGTTCCAACAAAACTTAGGTCCTTTCCTTGTGTGAGCCAATAAAACTAAAACCTATTACTCATAGGAAATTATTATTTATCTAAAATATTAGAGGTGCTATTAATATATATGCTATTAATTTTGTAAATTAGCAGTACATGACTTCTCACCTTTCAAGGGAATATTTTTATTTTTCTAAGATTCCTTTTAATAAGGAGAGTAGTGAAACTCTTAACCCCCTGTCACTTTTAGTCTTAGATGCATTAACTTGTATTCATTCTATCTCAACTTTGGCACACATATATTCTTTGTCCAGATAAAAGAAACGAATCATACAGTCATATAATTCACACACAGATTTAACAGCTAAGGAAAAAAAAGAAATGCCTATACTTAAGCATTCCATGCCCAGATGCTGTATATGTATACATTCTTTTGAATTCAAAGAACTTTATCTTCCTCCTGATGACATAATGAAAACTAGCTCCCTTTAAATTTGCTAACTAAAATTAAGTAGATCTTAAAGAGACAGTGAACAACTCTTTCAACTGTAAATTTGCAACCCCAAACATTACAGGATTTCCTGGGGTCTTCTTTAAAAATGACACTTGCACACTTTTAAGCTGCAGTGACCTGGCCACTCTCCATAGCGAACATCCACGTTTTCTGCAACACACAGCATGCACCACCAGCAATTAGACACTCCCAGACTGATCATTCACAGATGTCAAGAAGAGCTGAATAAAAATGTCGAGTACAGAGATACGTTTGGGACAGCAAAGAGTCAGCACTGAGTATGGCTTATTCTGGTTAAAGAAATAAAGTGTGGTGTGACATACATGTTTGTTGTCCGGTACAAGAAGTGAACTGAACTGAAAACAATGGTGGGATGGGAGAAATGGGAAAAAGTAGAGGACAAGAAAAATAAAAACCACACAAAAGGGTGATCAGTATGTGTAAGAAAATCCCCAGTGTAATATTACAACAGGAAGGCATGTACATGGTGATTATCACATGTCTGTGCAGTGTAAAGGGCCCATCACTGCCTGAACAGTCTGCCCACGGGATGTTACTAATAATCCACAACATCTCTTAGACTACAGTCTCTAATGTTTACAATAATAAGTGACAGAATTGAAAATCACTTCTACAATGAGGTTTTGTTTTTTATTTTTTCTCCACCACTAGGCTCGTAGGGTCTTGGATGTGCCAGTTGTCACACATGGTTCTCTGCTTAGAGGGGGGTGATTTTGTTTAATATTTTCTACTTACCATTTTAAAATTATTAATTTTGAAGAATTTTACCTGTGTCCTAACCCCACATTTTACACTGGAGAAAGACTCCCTCAATGCTATTGATTTGTTATGTGACGAAAGATTAAGAAACACGGGTGTTAAATATGAAAACACTATTACAAGGATAACTCCTCTACCATTTCTCTTATAGCAGCTATCATTTATTTACTAAATTGATGTGGCTCTGTTATTGTCTGCAGTCTCAACTGATTACATACCAAATACAGCAACTTCAATGTATTTTCTCTCAAATATTTTATTTCAGAATTCAGGATTCACAGTGTTTGTCATTATATAGTGACTTTGTCTGCATTTGTCATAATTATTCAACCAGACATCAAATTCAGGCATTCTTTCACATTTGTGAAAACTCCTCTAAATTTTTGAGAACAACATAGGTATGAAATAATTGCTTATAAATTCACTGAAAACTTTAGCAAGAAAAATGGAACAGGGATTTGCTTAAATTATAAGAGCAAGTGGTCATTATAAGTCTGCCACATGTAAATAGCTTAATCATAATGTAGGAATGGTTGTATTTATATAAAAGAAAGTCTTTCTAAGATATTTCATAAAGTTGCAATTATATGTTAATGAACATGGGAAATATTATTTTTAAAGTAGTTAACACTTTCTGAGGCTTTTAACATCCTCACTAAAAGGCTGTGAAAAACATCTCTTTCATCCTGTTTTTTCAATTCTCTGGAAATAATTTTGACTCCTGTAATCTAAGCACATCTTATAGATTCTAGCAACTACTTGCTACAGTTACTTCCATATACAATCTGTTAATTTCAGGCAATGCTCAGGTTTGCCACATTACAATTTTATGGAATGAAGACATTTTATTTTTCCTTACTGGGAAAAAATATGACAGGGGAAAATAAATGACAAAGCTGTAGTTGGGGAATCTTGGAAACTGTTCAATTGTTTTATCAGCTGCACCACAAGGCAAGTAAAGTGTCACCTTGCTTGGCCCTAAAACAAAACTAAATTGCTGCCTTGAAACTGCACTGTAAATATATTAAAAAAGCAATGCAAGGTTTAATATGCTGATTATTGTAAAATAAGCTTCAAGTCAAAACAACTCTTGACCCAAAGCATCACTGTGGCTTTCTCATACATGCCAGTCAGCAAAAGTGTACATCATAAATCCAAGACTGTGGTCTCATCTTTCCTCTGCTTGGGAGAACTGAGTGTATGTACACAGACATGGAGATTGAGAGAAAGTGACTGTGCTTCACTTTGGAGTATAGTGAGAACTGGATATAAGAAAAAAAAAATGTGTGTGTGTGTGTGTGTGTGTGCGTGTGTGTGTGTGTGTGTGTGTGTGTGTGTGTGTGTATAATTAGATGCATCTAAATCCTTTGTCTGATAGTCTCTCAACACTCCATTCCCAGTGTGATAATTGGCACAGATCGGGAAGACTTGTTGAGGTCAGTGTAACAGTAAAAGGTCAGTCAGAATGGATGTGTTAATTAATCTTCCAAGTCAATTTCATTTCCAATATTATTCCAGTGTTTGGGACTTTCTTAAAATATGAACATGCATCTGGAACAATCCAACACTCCAAGAAATTATGAGGAACTTTTCTAAAATGGCTAGGTACACCAAAGCAATCATTGCTTTCAAGTTTTAAAAGAGACAAAGAAAATAATTTTAAAACAAAATATATGGTATTGTCCCTTGTTTTTAAAACAATTTCACAATTAGAAAGATATTACATACCTAGGTTTTGTACTGTTAATATTTTCTGATTTTGACTATCTTGTTGGATATAATCTGTCACTGCTTACTAAACTATTCTGACCTTAACCATACTGAAAAAATGTGAGATAGTACTGTAAGGCAGCTATCAATATTAAATGTTTCTATTTTTTAACCCTAAAAATATAAACTTTTATTTATATGAGGATATTAAAGATAGTTCAAAAGTTTACAAGAATGCTATGGTCATTTAATAGCAAAAACATGGGAAAGTTAGTATTTTAATGCTTAAATTTTATTGTTAGTATTAAAAATACCAGAAAAGTCCTTATATTTTACAGTGAACCTAAAGGGAAACTCTGTCCTCACAGAATGATATTCCATCTCCTGACACCTCCCAGATAATGTTGCATCTCTAGTAATAAATAACAGCTCAGAGGAGTCACTATTCCCCTAGGTTGAATGTTCAGAATAAGAATTTCTTTTAAAAAATTTTCTTTGCAATGACATATGACTTCATGGTCAGACCTCTGTGTCAAATTCCTTCATTACTATAGTGTATGTGTCATCATATGCTTTCTGATACAATTTTATTTACATCAACCAAAATATCCATTAAATACAGTTAGAAGCCAGAATAATATAAATTTCAATGTATGCCAATAGGAATATATATATGTATGTGTATATATACATGTATATATATATATATATATATATCAGGTTTTGGCTCATAGTAGTGAGTGGACTGCACACTAAGTTATTTTTAAGAAGGCTGTAGCTAATGCTTTAATAGAATGTATAAAGGAAACACAAAATATCAATGGAAAGATGAAAACCTGCACAAAAAAACCAGTGCACCCTTGGGTCTTTAATTTTATTCCTTAGGAATATTGTTTTCATTGTCCTTGGGCTTACATTTTCATTTTGTGTAAAATTCTAGATGTGGCAAATGAATGTGTCAGTCATTAGCTGTTTAAATTGAATGCAATATCAATAAAAGGTGGTTTTGAGTCAGCGAATGGGAGGTAGAAGAAGAGGAAGAGAGCAGGAACCAACATGTAGGAAGGTATAATATGTGTGGTGGTGCCAGGACCACAACTGGACTCTCCCTGAGGAGGAGTACAGGATGCCCTGATAAAACAGTACGTTTAAGTAGCCATCACTAAGTAGTACTCACAGTTAGAAGATTTGCTGTTTTATACTTGTACTGGCAGCCTGAGTAGCTTTTCAAAGTCCATTTGCAACAAACTAAATCTTAAACATAACTGATAATTTCAACCAGAATTTCTGATAAAAGTTAAAAAATCAACAGGAGGGGGAGAAAACCAACTCTTCCCATCTTGGTCTGCTGTCATCTTATGCCAGTCTTTGAAGTTGTTTCCTGCAACCTTACCTGGGGGGGGGGGGGAGTGTCAAATCAGAAGGAAGAATGCAGCTGCAGGAGACATAAATCTGTTGTTATTGCTGGAGTTCCAACGGTGGATGAGCCAGGGCATCTGGCTTAAGGTTGCTTTTAGAAGCCCCTAAAGATTTCAGTACTAGGTTGTCAGTGCACACCAAGGAATGACCAGTACCCAGACAAGGGTCTTTTGCAAATCTGATATATAGAGTGGCTGGCAGGTAGCTGATGATCAGAATTCTCTAAGTGCTTGAAGATAAGTAGGAATTGGAAGCATTTAATTTTGATAAGTTAAACACACACACACACACACACACACTCTTTTAATATATGCCACTTATGAATTTTTAAATTAGCCATTCTTCTATATTAAGTCCTTTTAATTTTTCAAAGTAGTCATTCTTCTATATAAAGAAAAATTTAGCATGTGTACATATGTGATATGTGAGTTGTACGTGTTGGTTTACTTGTTTGTTGCTGCATAATTTTCTTAAACCTAAAGGAAATTATCTGAATATACTTAATTTCTAATAGTCAATATGAAAATTTTAATCATTCTTTGAATTTCCTATGGTGTGTTCCATATGCATTTCAGGTAATTTCCATAGTGATTGTTGAGAGTGATAAGTATTTTAATAAATATTTAATTAAATATGTACAGAAGGTACACTAGATTGAAGACAACTGAAGTTTGTAACATACTTCACAATGTAGCCATAAACAATTCCATGAGACACATTTCTTTCAATCTCAAGATGGGCTCACGGACACTTAGAAAGGCTGTGCTAAAGGTACAAGAGTAAAAGTAAAAAGGAAGTCAATAGTCACAAGTCAAGAACCGTATTTAAATGTCCATTACCTCTGGTCTGCTATGTTATTAATGTAGCTAATTCAGAAAGCATTGAAGTTTGTACCATTAAAACAACTGTCAATTAAGCTGAATCAATATAATCAGAAGAGGAAATAAAGTCCTAAAACAAGAACATTTTTCCCTGATTCTCTTACTTTCATCTCCTTTTCTTTTATTTTCTTGTCTCTTTTACAGTAGGAATCCTCCAGAAACCACGAGAAATATTAGATGAGAAGTATTCCTTTAGGAAAATATTTTCATTTATTTGAATCAAATATTGAAAGTACATCAGTGTGTTGACTAGTATTAGCAATATTTGTTTAAAAAATGAAAGCAGAATTTTATTAATGGAATATAAATCTAAATGAGTTAATGCACCTACAAGGTTCAGAATAAACCATGGCATAAAGAAAATGTTTATCAGTTCTTCAGGAAATGCTATCATAAATGGCAAACATTTTTATCTCATGAACATACACCACTACTTTACTTTGAAGAACAAAGTTGGCTGGTGTTGAAAGGGTCATGAAACCTAGACACAGCTGGTATAAAATACAGTCTAAAACATGGACATTTTTCCAACTTAAAGTGTTTCCAAATTTTCCTGGAGCAAATTGTAAACACCAATTATTTTTACAACACTTCAAATTGTATAGTATTGGCACTTGTAATCCAATTTGTTCAAGTATTATTTTAGATTTCATAAAAAAGGGGGTATATTTTCAAAGACAACATTCTACTGCCAAATATAACCAACACATGTTTATTTCCTCAGGTGAAAGGTTCAGGGCCAAACTGAAAAAAAAAAAAGACCGTTTCTTCATTATAAAACCTTATGTCATCAAATTTTTGGAGCTTTACTTAATTTAAAAATATTTGAAGTGAATGGAGAAATGTTTTCATAAGCAAAAGCACCTGCTGGACAAGCATGGGGACCGGAATTCCAGTCCCCTGACCTGTGGCTGCACGTGCCCCATGAGACTCTCTTAAACAGCAAATTTCACGTTTAAAGAGACCGTGGCTCAGAGAGTAAGGTGGAGATCAGCGGAAGATACCTGTTGTCTTCCTTTGGCTTTTACATGTAAATGGGTATACACATATGCACACCACACACAACATCAATATAAAACATTTTGATACACAAGAGCAGGTAATGTTATTTTATATACCTCTAATTAGACTTATGCAATATTATCAGTTTTAATGTCAATTTGCCACAAATCAGAATCCCCTGAAAATGGAGAACCCCCTAAAACAATTGTCCTGATTGACATGGAACATCCTTCTCAGTTGTGTGCACCACATCTTTGTAGGAGCCCAGATAAAAGGGCGTGTTTCAGAAGGAGGTATAGTCTGGTCTTTTGCTACACTGGCCTTTTAAAGCTTCCCTCTTGCCATAGAGTAGAGTTGATCTACAATGCTGTTGCAGTTATTTACTACTTTTTTATCAGTACAGCCAGCATTTCTGCTTCAAAGTTTTCACCAGGAGCTCCCCATTAACTTTGCAAGCTTCTGACCCCAGATTGGGACAACAGGTACCATGAAATCTGGTCTGTGTAACTATCCATTATTGCCCTGCAGTGAGAGACAGCTATGCTTGTACTACTCTGCTTGTTGAAGCACTCGGTCTCAAGGACTGAGTATTGTTGTCCTAGCATCTCAGGCGCCATTTGGTCATTGTCAAGATTTTAAAACTCTCTTTATAAATTCTGAGATGTGTTCTCCCAGAGAACCCTAACCAAAAAAAATGGAAGCATCCAGAGTATTGAGATGACAGGTTTAACCAGGTGTTTTGGAGAGGACTGTGGTAACATTTGAACCTTGGGTTAAAAGCCATTGGTAGCTGTTCTTTGGAGGTTGGAAAGCCATGCCTCCATGGCTTCTACATCAGTTCCTGCCTCCAGATTCCTGCCCTGATTTCCTTCAAATGTGGACTGGGTTATGAAAGTGTAAGTGAAATAAATCCTTTCATCTTTCAGTCACGGTGTTTCATCATCACAATAGAAACTCTAATTTATGAATTTGGATTTATTTATTTTGTTCTACTTGATTAATTTAATATTTATTTCTCTATCTCTGTGTGTGTGTGTGTGTGTGTGTGTGTGTGTGTGTGTGTGTGTGTGTTTGCAATGATGCCACAGCACACATGAGGAGGTCAGGGGAAAATTGTAGGAGCTTGTTCTCTCCTTCCAGCACATGGATGTTTTGGACAGACTTAGGTTGTTAGGCTTGGTGATCTAACATGAAGTACATAAATTGTTGCTATTGTCACTGAAGCTAAGTGCTTAGTAACATTAGATACATGTAAAAGACATTTTCTAAATGGCTTTTCTCTTTGGACAACATCTGTTAAGAAATCCATAAGCAATAGAAACAAGATGCAAACTGAGTTTATCATAATTAAATTCAGTATTTACTACTTCAATAGTCTTGGTTTACATAATACAACTCTTGATTATTAAATATGAAACTATGAGTTTTAAAAATGTCATCAATTTAGTCACCAAGCAATTTCAGTGTAAATCTATACTGATTCTTTCACGAAACACATTCTAATATTTTACACTATTTTTTACTTTCAAAAATATCTATAATATCCCATTTCAGAAGTTTTTGAATTTGTAAAGTTTACTTGAAATGCTGAACCAATTTCTAATCCCAAGTTCAGGTCACTCTGGTCCATGGAGAGAATCTAAAGAGTTTCAAACTATTGTCTGACTGTATTTTTGCTGTATTGTCAATGTGACATAAGGAGGAAGGGACACTCCTCCTTGTCAGCCATACACTTGACACGTCCTATTTTTATTACCAGTGTAGGAAAGATTGCCATTGTGTCTGTATGAGCAGTCACTCAGTTTCTTTTTATCCCTGCAGTTTTGAACAAAATCATCTCAGTGAGGGAACATTTTTTTCCTCTTCCAACCATATTTCTCCAGCAATTTTACATAGATATTATTCTAATAGTTCTCAATGGATCCACTTGAATTGACTGACCAATGGAAAGGTTAAGTTGGAGCAAGAGAAAGCATGGCGTCTAATTAATATGTCAGTGGAGTACAGCCCCAGCCAAAAGAGTTAATGAACCTTGCTAAGGACACATGTGGGTCTTTTGTAATGCAGGGCTGACTGTACAGGCTAGTTAGGTTAAATTGTCTGTCAGTTACTGGCCAGTTGGCCACCACCTGGCTGCCTAGTCCAGATTTTCCCTCATCCCAACAGCCCTCTTCCCAGCACTCAATGGCAAGCTGCTGCCACTAGACAGCTCACAGCCTCTGACAAGGTTTGTGCACACAATGGGCTCCTGACATGTGAATGTAGGGCCAGTGCTGTGTGCTGAATGGGGAAGATTTTCCCCATTTAAACTCATAATGTTCACAACAACACCCATAAAAGAAAAGGGCCATCCTTGGTGTCAGGCCATTAACATTTATAACAATATGCTAATAACCTTCTAGATTACTTTCAGTTTCCAAGGATATTTAAATACATGAATTGATGGCTTTAGATTTAAAAGGGGTGGGGTGGGGGATGAGAAAGGGAGGGGCATATGGCTGGAAGGAGGAAGAGACCAAAAGCAAATAGTGGAAACTGCAGTTTATCTGGGATAAACTACTTTTCACACATTCCAAAGAAGCAAGATTATACAGTCAGAGTTACATGATACTCAAGAAAAGTGTTCTCAAAAATAGGGATGATAGTAAACTTGACTACCACCATTCCTATTGTGGATTCCAACAAGTAAAATAAACCTTTGTTTTCTGTTTATATGGTGATTTTCATTCATTCATTCACTCATCTCCTACAAGAGGATTTCCACTGAAGCCCAGACAGACTTTAGAAACAAAGCCCTAAGAAAACTTTCTAGATAATGCTAGTGGGGGGAAAAATGACACTGTAAGAAAAAATAAGACATTTTGAAATCACCATGCAGTGGTGTATCTGAAATAATTTATAAAGGAATAAACAAGCCTCACTGAGCAGGAGGAACTGCTTCCTTCCCCATTCGAATCCCATTCACCATTTCCTTAAAATTTAAGAAAATCAAAAACAGAGTGTGCCGTATTATCTCCCACCGTATTCATTCAACATGAACATCAAAATTCAGCGCTAATTTGTGTCACCATCACTAACTGCCTGTCACATTGTTCATCAGAACTCATTGCTCTGACAGCAGCTCAGACTTCAGTGCTGATGAGTGATGGTTGGACCATTTGAGAACTAATTTGTACCATGGACTTCAATTTTGGATACTTGATCCAGAACTGTAAATGGTGGCTTCCAATGAAAAGAGACACTTCGAAAACATGGTGTGCAAATTTTAGATTTTATCAAAATGAACAGAAGATTTCCCACAGATATAGGTAAGACTCCCAGAATTCACTTTGTTGAGTGAGCAATAGGCTTCCTAATGCAGGAGCTCCAGAAACAACATTCATAACATTAAAGATCCAAATTTTTCAAGTATTATCTAGGTTAATTAGTACCAATATGCTTATGCATGGCCTTGGAATGATACAGAGTTCTCTCTTCAAAATGTCCTATCTCTGTCCAGCTACACAAAAGTATTGGAATAAACTTGTTTGAAAGAAATGTTTATGAAGAGTAAAATATTTGCTTTTCTAATTGTAAACAACATGAGACCTCAGAAATGTGCTGAATTTTAATGGCACTGTAGACAATAAGCTAACCATATAACTTCATCCTAGGCAATAATTAATAAACATAATGTTCTCCATAAATTATTTTATAATTTAAAAGCAACCTTCAGCTAGATTATTCCCTTTGATATCTTTTACTCAATGGTGTCAAAATTTCCATGTGTCTTTTTTTCCCCCATGACACTATGTAAAAAATACCTTTAATTATAATTCCTATTTAGAATTCAGAACTACTCATTTGGGGGTTGGAATCTCACTGCACATGTTGTGCCTTCAATAGGTCATAGGGGACATTTGTCACAGGAGAAAACTGTAGAAAACATCAGTTCATAGGTCAACTATTTGAGTGAATTTTGCTCCAAAATTGTGTTCAAGCTAAAGACCAGTTTTACTCCATTTCAGTAGGATATAAGATAGGCAGCCATGTTCCAGATCAGCTGAGTGTAGTATTATCTGATATGACAAAAGGTTGTGAGGAAAAGGAACTGAGAAGCTATGTCAGGCATAGTCAAGGGCTCTAAATTTAAACTGTAGTAATGGTACATCTCTAAAGACAATTTAAAATTATATGTTTGCCTATGAATGAAAAACAAACATCATTTAAAGAATGGTTATGGCTAAAATTATTGAAGAAGGTTATATAAAATAAGATTGGGTCAATATTTCAAAAGCAAAACTAAACCCAATTACTTTACATGAATGTAAGACGACTTTGCTAAGTATAATATATATTTATGGTGTATATTATATAAAACATGTAATATTTTTGTGTTATATAATTTACTCTAGCAAAACACACACACACACACACAATTTTAGAAAAAGAAAAGCATACTCTTTCCTGAATGAGTCTACATGCCTTAACAAACTATTATAAAACAATAGTGCAATAAAAGTTGCCTAGTGTTCATTTCAAAGCTTGTCTGAAAATTCTATACTATATTAGCTATAGTTCCAGGAAAAGGAAGTTTAGTTTCATAGTCAGGTGACCTAAAAGGAAGGTTGAAATTCACAAAACAAAGGTTGGTTGTCTTAAACTCTAGCCAAGACACAACTGAACATAGACAGACACTATTGTTGATGCTTATTCAGCTGAAAAATGAGAATATATTGAGTGTTTGAGTACTTATTTAATGAAGAAATGAGTTTCATATAATTCATTGACAAGAAACTATAAATACAGCTCTGTAAATGTTATCATAAGTTTATTTTTCTTATGGTTTGATCTATGATGCTGTGTTAGAACTACATCACTATTGATATTTCCAATTCTTCATAAATTAGTGTTGATGATTATTTTGTAGAGTAATAGATTTAATTGTAAGATGTTAGCTTTAAGAATTCAGCATATAGCTAGACATCTGTTGTGTTACCTATTTATAAGATAAAAGCTTATAAATATAATATTATCACATATTGTATCATTGAAATTACTTGTTATATTTTAAATAAACTTATGGTCTGATGGAGTATGCTATTAAAAATTTCTGCATAACTGAAATGCAAAAGGAATTTCTTAATTACTATGATGTTATATTTGGTGTAACAGTTTCAACTCAACATTACATGTGCAAAAATTAATTATAAGCAAATAAGGAATTCAGAATGTTTGCTGCCAACAAATGCTCTTTTTTTGCTTCTTTAAAATTATACTATATTTTATAGTTTTAGAAAATGACTTAAGAAACAATGTTGGGGAAAAATAGAAAAACAAAACAACAACAAAAAAAGCTTTACACTTTTGTGATCCAATCACAAAATAACACCATTGCCAAAGTTATCTGCTTCCCATCAAGAACTATGTTTGGCACAAGAAGCATTCAATTCATTCATCATTGTCAATGCACTCATACACTAATTATTTCAAATTGTTTCCTCAGCCAGAGGTCTAGGACAAATCAGGCAAGCCAAAAATAGCAGTTATGAATAATTATGCATAATTTAGCTCAAGGCCCAGGCCAGTCTATCATTAAAACTTTTAGTTGCCACTCTGTGATCTGTGCTAATTGCAAACTTTAAAATTAGTTCAAGGCTGTCTTTCCAACCAGTGCCAACCTCAGGACTTCTCTTCAGTGACTTTCAGCTAGTTTGAACTTTTTAAATAATATGCCAGTTAAAAAATTTTTAAATATATAATATGCAACATAGTTACACATACATTAAATGAGAGATGAAGATTAGTGAAAGTACTGTTAAAACCCTTGTGATTATTAGCAATGTTTACAAATGGTGGACATATGTGTTATTAGGATTCAAAATACAGTAATAATCTACCTGGGAATTATATCTTGTTTCAGTTAAAAAATATGGGTTTAAATAAACTGCAAATATTTGTATTCTGCATAAAATTCACCCTATACATTCTAGAGAAAAACTTTCTTCACATTGTGCTATTCATTAAGAAGCTCGTGAATATTCCTTTGGCCTTTGTTTACAAATAGAAAGACAACTCATGAATTTTACCACTGATTTAAAATTTCAAATAGATATAAATTTCAAACTGTGCAGTAAACTTAACACTCAAAGACAGCACATATAACTTTCTATATGAGGAGATTGTAGGCTCTGCTTGGGCCCCAACTCTTGTCATCAATCCCTCCTTGGATCTTCCTGAGCCTGCTCCTCCAGTAGAGTGGACCTGTCCCAGGAGGAAGGACTACACTGAGTCTAGCCACACCTCACTCTTGATTCCTCCTCTGCCCTCTGCTTGAGTGAGAAGAATACCAGGAGAGACCAGACCATCCAGAGTTGCAGACACTGAAGTTTTGGCCCACATATGCCACAAGGAAACTAGAGGAGAAGGAGAGAACCTACCTGTACCCACTTGAAGATGGGATGGGAAAACAACAGTATAAGAACACACTCAACAATAGAAAGACCAATATGACACCACCACAATGTAGGGACTCCACACCAGAGAGACCAACAAAGATGAAGTAGAAGAGAAGGACCTTAAAAACTATTTTATGAAGAGGAAGAAACTGGAGAATAGTCACACTAGAGAATTGGCAGCACAACAGAAATCTCTAGAACAAAAAAGAAGCAAACTCACCCCAGAGGAGTAGACACCAGGATATAATCAAATTGAGGGCTGAAATCAATAAAGTAGAAGCTAGGAAAATATTTTTAAAAAATCAATGAAACAGAGTTGGTTCTTTGAAAAAATCAACAAGATAGACGGACTTATGTCTAAATTATCCAAAAGGTAGAGGGAGAGAGAGAGAGACCATGCTAATTAACAAAATCAGTAATGAAAGGGGGTCATAACAGCAGATACTGAGGAAATGCAGAGAATCATCAGGCCATACTTTGAAAATCTGTACTCCACAACATTTGAAAATCTAAAGGAAATGGACAATTTCTGGATAGATATCACTTACCTAAATTAAATCAAGAACAGATAATAAATTTAAATAGACCTATAAGCCCTAATAAAATAGAAGCAGTCATCAAAAGTCTCCAAACCAAAAAAAGCACAGGGCCAGATGGTTTCAGAACAGAATCCTACCAGAAATTAACAGAAGATATAATACCAGTACTCCTCAAACTGTTTTACTCAATACAAACAGAAAGGTCATTGCTAAAATCTCTTTACAAGGCTTCCATAACCTTGGACACACTAAGAAACAAAACTACAGACCAATGTCCCTCATGAACACTGATGCAAAAATACTCAATAAAATAGTAGCAAATCGAATCCAAGAACACATCAGAAAAATCATCCACCATGATCAAGTAGGGATGCAGGGAAGGTTAAACATATGAAAATCCACCAAAGTAATCCATCATAAAAAAAAAAAACCTGAAAAAGAAAAACCACAGGATCATCTCACTAGATGCTGAAAGAGCCTGTGACAAAATCCAATACCACGTCATGATAAACATCTTGGAGAGATCAGGGATAACAGGAACATACCTAAACATAATAAAAGTAATATACAGCAAACCAAAAGCCAACATCAAACTAACTGTAGATAAACTCAATGCTATTCCTCTAAAATCAGGAAAAAGAAGGCATTGTCCACTCTCAACATATCTCTTCAATAGTGTACTTGAAGTTCTAGTTAGAGCAATAAGACAACAAAAGGAAATCAAGGGGATACAAATTGGAAAGGAAGAAGTCAAACTTTCACTGTTTGCAGATGATATGATATTTTACATAAATGACCTGAAAAACGCTACTAGGGAACTCCTACAGCTGATAAATACTTTCATCAAAGTGGCAGGATACAAAATTAACTCAAAATAATCAGTAGTCATATGATATACGAAAGATAAACCTGATGAGAAAGAAAAATCAGAGAAACATCACCCTTAAAATAGCCAAAAACAACATAAAATATCTTGGGATAATGCTAACTAAACAAGTAAAAGACTTGTATAGTAAGATCCTTGAGTCTTTAAAGAAACAAATTAAAGAAGATGCCAGAAAATGGGAAGACCTCCCATGCTCTTGGATAGGTAGGATCAACATATAAAAAATGGCAATCTTGCCAAAAGCAATCTCCAGGTTCAATGCAATCTCCATCAAAATACCAACTCAATTCTTCTCAGATCTTGCAAGAACAATGCTCAAATTTATATGGAAGAATGAAAGACCCAGGATAGCCAAAACAACCCTATACAATAAAGAAACATTCCCAAGCATCACCAACTCTGACTTCAAGCTCTATTATAAGCTTGTCCTATTAACAGTTTGATATCAGCACTAAAACAGACAAGTAGATCAATGGAATCGAATTGAAAGCCCTGATATTAACCCACATACCTAAGAACACCTGATTTGTGATAAAGAATCTATACAATGGAAAACAGAAAGCATCTTTAACAAATGGTGCTGGCATAACTTGATACCAACATGTTGAAGACTGCAGATAGATCCTTATCTATCACCATGTACAATATTTAAGCCCAAATGAATCAAAGACCTTAACATAAATCCAGCCACACTGACCCTCTTAGAAGAGAAAGTGGGAGGTACCCTTGAATGAATTAGTACAGGAGAACACTTCCTGAACATAACACCATTAGCAAAGACATTGAGATCAACAATTAATAAATGGGACCCCCTGAAGCTGAGAAGCTTCTATAAGGCAAAGGACACAGTCAGCAAGACAAAATGGCAGCCTATGGAATGGGAAAAATTTATTCCCCAACCCCACATCTGACAGAGGACTGGTTTCCAAAAATAAACAATGAATTCAAGAAGCTAGCCACCAAAACACCATACAATCCAATTAAAATGTGGGGTTCAGAACTAAATAGAGAATTCTCAATAGAGGAATCTAAAATGGTTGAAAGACATTTAAGAAAGTGCTCAACATCCTTAATCATCAGGAGAATGTAACTTAAACAACTCTGAGATACCATCATACACCAGTCAGAATGGCTAAAATAAAAAAACACCAATGACAGTCTATGCTGGAAAGGATGTGGTGAAAGAGGAACACTCCTCCATTGCTGGTAGAAGTGAAATCTTGTACTACCACTTTGGAAATCAGTATGACAGTTTCTCAGGAGAATGGGAATCAGTTTACCTCACGATCTAGCAATTCCTCTCTTGGGCATGTACCCAAAGAATGCACATACAACAAGGACATATTTTCAACTATGCTCATAGCAGCGTTGTTTGTAATAGCCAGATGTTCATCAACTGAAGAATGGATAGAGAACATGTGTTACATTTACACAGTGGAGTACTACTCAGCAGGGAAAAAAACAATGGAATCTTGAAATTTCCAGGCAAATGGATGGAACTAGAAGAAACCATCCTGAGCGAGGTAACCCAATCACAAAAAGAGAAACATGGTATGTACTCACTCATATATGGATTTTAGACATAGAGCAAAGGATTACCAGCCTACAATCCACACCTCCAGAGAAGCTAGGAAACAAGGAGGACCCCAAGAGTAGAATGCATGATATCCCGAAGAAGGGAACGGGGACAAGAGCCCCTGAGCAAACTGGGAGCACAGGGAGAGGGGGAAACATAGCAGGAGGACAGACAGGAGAAGAACAGAGGAGGGCAAGAAAAGAGATGCCTTGATAGAAAAAGCCAGATTTGGAGAGAGATCTGGCACAGAGGAAATGTTAGGGGATCCTCAGGAATGACCTAACTAAGAAGCTAGGCCATGTTGGAGAGCCTGCATTTGATGCCCTTCCCCCATAATGAAATTGATGACTACCTTAGTTACCATTACAAGATCCTTCATCCATTAGCTTATCAAAGCAGAAACAGGCACTTACAGTTAAACACTGAGCCATGCTACTGGAATCCAGTTGCAGAGAGGAAGGAGGAATAAGCAAAGGGGCCAAGAAGATGCTGGAGAAACACACAGAAACAGTTGACTTGACCTAGTGAGAGCAAGGAGACCCTAGTTGTAAAGCTGGGGAACCAGCATTGGACTGAACCAAGCCCTCTGAATGTGGGTGCCAGCCAGGAGGCAGAGGCAGTGTTTATCCCTACAGCACAAATGGACTTTGGGAGCCCATTCCCTATGGAGAGATAATATTGCAGCACATATACAAGAAGGAGGGCCTTGACTCTACCCCAAATGATGTGAAGGACTTTGATGGTGCCCTGTGGAGGCCCTCACTATCCCTGGGGAGTGGCTGGGGGTTGAGCCGGGGGTTCAATGGGGAGCATGGAAGGCTGGGAGGGCAAGGAATTGGAGGAATTGATATGTAAATAAGATTGCTTCTAAACATTTTGTAAAAGTGTAAAAAAAATGCAAGAACACCAGAAAAAAATTTCTAGTCATTCTTCAAAATATTCTTTATTTACATCTGTGAATGTTAGAGATGCCTTTCATTACCATGTATTTCTCACCCAATCGCTACTCATGTTGCATCTTATTATACCTCATGTCTCATAAAAGTTATTAAAATAATACAAACAAATTGTTTTGTTTTATCCTATTACAGTTTGTTTATGTTTTATCTTATTTTTATTGCGATGCCAGTTCATTTTCAAAGGAGATAGGAGATAGAGAAAAGGATTAAAATGGGAGGGAGGTGAAAGCTGGAGGAGGTGGGACAGGAAAACCAGAATCTAAATACAAGCATGAAAAAATCTATATGAACATGGATTTAAAATTATCTCTTTTCCAGGTCTTCAAGTTATTACAAATTTTTACCTTTCTGCAGTTGCTTGACTTTCAAGTCATAAAGATATAACAGAAAACTGTCGTTCTCTTGAGTTATTTTCTTTGTATGAAACACAGGATGCTCCACTGCACACCAGACACATTTGAAAGAGAAATGCATCAATGTCCTGGAATGTTTTTCCTGGCTATGGCCTGTCATATAAATGCCTTTATTCCTCCCCCTTTTAATAACACATTATACTTTCTATGTTTTCATACTCACATATTAAGCCAACTTGTAAACTGGTGCTCTTGGAGACTCTACTCAAAATGGCTATGCATAACTGTATTCCAAATTCAACTAAAGATTTTATTCTGTGTTTGTCCTCCTTTAAAATTTTTTTCAAAGTTAGAAATTCCTGATGAAAAGCTACTTTGGAAGCTAGTTAGAGGCAGAGTGTCTGAAGAAGTGTAAGATTGAAGGAAGCAGGTAAATCTTAAATAACAAGGAAAAGGTTGAGGAGAGTAAATGATTTGTGCTCAACATTGCTAAAATAACCTTGTTGGGGCTGGACGATAGCTCACTTGGTAAGGTGCTAGTCTTTAAGGCTTGAAGATCAGAGTTTGTTCCCCAGGAATGCTGTGGAATAATCCTCTTGTACACTGTAAAGATTTGTCACTCGAAAAACATTGACTGTACAGTAGTCATGCAGGAAGTATAGGCAGGGTGAGAAGACTGAGGATGATGGGAATAGAAAGGTGGAGTCAGGAGTCACAACCAGATGCAGGGGGAGTAGGAGATGAACATGCCATTCTAATAAAGGCACCTTCATGAGGCAGAGTGTAAATAAAGAATATGGGTTAACTTAAAATGTAAGAGCTAGAAACACTGAACTGAACCCCGGGAACCCAGTGGTAGAGAGGGAGGAGTGATGAGCAAAGTGGTTATGATTTGGTGGGTGAAACCCACAGAATCAGCTGACCTGAACAAGGGGTAACTCATAGACCCTAGACTGGTAGCTGAGAAGACAGCATGGGACTGATCCAGACCCGAACATGGGTGTCAGTGAGGAGGCCTCAGCATCTTTTGGGGCATGAGGCAATAAATTAGCATTTAACCCTGTTATCCAGATGGACTTTGGGAGACCATTCCATGTGGAGGGATGCTGTCTCCACCTGGACATATGGAGGAGGGCCTAGGTCCTGCCCCAGATCATCTGGCAGACTTTTGAGATCCCCCCAAGAAGGGCCTCACCCTCGTTGGAGAGTGGAGTGGGTATTGGGGAAGGGGTTAGAGAAGGGTTGAAGGAAGGTGGGAGAGGAGGGGAGAGTGAGCTAGGATTGACATGTGAAGCAAACTTGTTTCTAATTTAAATTAAATTAAAAATGTAAAAGCTAGTTAGTAATAAGCCTGAGCTATTGGCTTAGCATTTATAAGTAATATTAAGCTTCTGAGTGGTTATTTGGGAACTAGCAGGTGGGAGAGAAACATCTGTCTACATGGGACTCATGCAACAACAATCTGGCTGTTATACACTTGTGATCCCAGCCCTGAGGAAGCAGAACACATAAAGATAAATGGGCTCTGTTAGTATAACCTAATTTGTAAATTCCCAGGCAAATGTGAGACATTATTCAGAAGAAAAAGTTCATGTATGTTGAGGTCAGAAGAATGGCTCATTACTATTTAAATTTTATTATTTGAAAATAAATCTCTGTGAAAGAAATACTACCTATATCTCAGTAACCTTCACAGTCAATATGATTATCATTCAATTCTTCACTTACAGATGAGAAGAGACTTCAACAAGTACAGTGATCTTTGTCTTACCAATATTATTGCCTCCACAGCACACAGCACCATTTCCAAGAAACTCTATGATTGCAATGACCTCATAATTCTGTTTTGAATTTCCATTGAAGTTTGATGACTTAATAAACTCTTTAAAACTCTCAGGATGATTTTCTGTGGGGTAAATCTTCATGGATATAACTTACATATGTAGCCAGCATTAAAATAATCTTTAAGAACATAGCTCTGGGATCAAAAATTTAGAAAACCAAGTAAGAGGAAATTTACTGTCCTGTTTATAACAATTGTAATGTAGAAACTCCTACTGGTTTGAGATGAAATCTCTACTGAAAACTTGTGAGATACTAACAAAACCAAATCTCTGATGAACATTTGTGAGCAAGATGAACTAAATTTGTATTAAGACTAAGGAAAGGTCTTTATTTACCATGAATTTATGAAAAGTTTGTCTGTATAACATAATCACAACCATATTAAGATGAACATAGAGAGGGGCTAGAGAGATGGCTCACTGGTTAAGAGCACTGACTACTCTTCCAGAGGACCCGGGTTCAAACCCACACGGCAGCTCACAACCATGTATAATGAGATCTGATACCCTCGTCTGGCCTGCAGGCTTGTATGAAGACAGAAACTGTATCCATAATAAATAAATAAATAAATCTTCAAAAAAAAAGAGAAAGAAACACAAACACCACATAAAAGAAAAAAGATGGGCATAGAGAAAATGGAGAAATTAACATTTCCTTTCTATGGCTAGTAGTACATAGAGTAATCATTTGCTAAAATAAAAATTATTTGTTTGTGGACAATGATAATTTTTAAAACCTTTTATTGGCTCTTTCATGCTCTTAATGACCTGGGGAGTTACCGCATGCTGTTAGTAACAGGTACTGGCTAGATACTTGGTGTCACTTTTGCTGTTTTTCCATGTAACTTACCAAACTTCAACATGCTACAAAATTTACTTATTCATTATAATTATATAATAAGTTAAAGTTTAAAATCTTATAGTTGTGTAAGAGTAGAAACCCCTAAAATTTAGAGTTTCAATAAGCAATGCTCCATAAAATTATCAATTTCTAACATATTGTCTTTACCTGACAGATTATAAGATAGATTGCGAATATTTTTTATTCAAACTTCTATATTATACACTTCCAGATAAGAATGCTTTTAAGACAGGGTCTTCTCTTTGAACTCAAGTGTGTAGTGAATATATCCTTGAACTTCTGACCCTCCCATTTTACTTCCTTATTATGGAAAGTAGAGGCCGGCACCATCATTACCCAGTTTATATAGTGCTCAGGATAGAACTCAGGGCTCCTGCCTGCTATGCAAGAACTGTCTGAACTGACCTACATTCTCAGCCTAAAGTATCAGTGTGACTTTGCTATTTACACACACACACACACACACACACACACACACACAAACATACAAACACACAAACACACATACACACACGTGTGTTATAAGGTGTTCACTTTTTATGAAGAAGCAAAATATATATGTAGAGAGAAAATGGGAATAAAAGGAAAAGGTGGAAATAACATAACAAGTAAAAAGTGATGGAAAATGGAGAGATAAAGCAAGGAAGAAAGGGAAGAAGGAAGGAAGGAAGGGATAAAAGAAACAAGGAAGGGAGGGATGGAAGGAAGGAGAGAGGAAGAAAAGAGGGGGGGAAAGATGAAAAGGAGAGAGGAAGGGAAGAGGGCAAGAAGGTAGCAAGAACAGAGGGAGGGAAGAATGAAGAAAGGGAGGGAGCAGAAGGGGGAGAGGTAAAAAGGCAATAAGAGGAAGTAAGGAGAGTACTTCAAAGCTGTGTAAAGGGTCCTTGCAGTTGTAACCTTTGCAGTTAGAATCCTACTTCAACACTTCTACAATGAATCTGACAAATCACCACGTGAAGTTGAGCATTTCTGTGTACCCCAATGTAACAATTACAAAGATAAAACACTGACAGAAACAAAAGTAATATTAGCATATTTAAAGACTCTACCTACTTAGTAATCAACACTTTTCTGTTTTAGACACCCACTCATGAACTGTTGCTTCCCTGGTTTTTACGGATCCATTATACATCTAGGGCTGCTGCTTGCTAAATACTCCTGCCTATGAGTTTTCATGGAAGATAAAATCATTGGGCAATTCATTATGGTGGTACAGATTTCAAGAAAGCCAGGTAGGTTCCTCAGCAGCTTTGCCAGGCAGTTACTGGCAGTGGAGAGAGGCAGCGGCAAGGGTTTCACCAGAGGACACTGATACTCTCTCCTCCCCAAATTTACTTCTTTTATTTCCCTATTTGTGTTCTTCAAATTCTTCTCCTGAATATACCAAAAATCAATAGATATCTGATGCTCAAAAATAATCATTCTGATTCTTAAAATGAGAAATTAATTTTTGTATGTAGCTACATATGGTATTATCAAAGTAATAAAAATGAAACTAAAAATTACATCATCTCAATGTTTGATAAATGTTTCATAAATGTTGCTTATTAAGCTCATAAGGCATATTAGAAGTATCTGAATGCATATCCATAAAAATAGTACATAATGAATTAATACATCAAAAATTAAGTAAATAATGCATGTACTCTTGAGCAGATATGAGCAAAAATATAATATATTTCTACTAGTATAAATTATTTAGTTTCATAACAGACCATGTTTTATCTTTCCATATTACATGTATGAAAATTTTTAAATTAAACAAAATATATTACGTTTTCAATAGTCTCCTAGATTTGCACTTCCTTTAAACAAAAGTGTTTCAAACGAGGCACCTGATCCAGCTTTCTTAGACAAAGCTGCTTGGGATATTAATGGCTTGTGTTGCAAGGGAGATGCGCAAGGTAAGAAATGCTTGTTGGAAAGGTAATGTTTACTTCAAGCAAGAATTCTGAAGGCCTATAAAATATTAAAATTGTTTATTGTGGATGCAAAATAAGTGACATAATGAGCACCACCTCATAAATTCATTTTACCTTCTTTAAAAAAAAAAAGAAACCTTTGTTGTAGCTCAGTTTCATGTTGGAGAAATGGGGGTGTTCTTGACACTTTTAAACTATAAACAAATAGTATGTTTTACTATTCACATCAGTTTAAAAGCAAAAAGAAACACTGTCAATGTATAGTTGTTACTTAATTGAGAAGAAAAGAGTCCACATAACTAATAATTACACACTCATAAAAATGATCTACAATAATGTGGTAGAGTCTATAGCAATGTATTTTTTTGGTAAACAGGTCAAAATGTTAGAGAAGCATCTGGAGTTAAGCTGTCTTCTCCACTAACTGGTTGGGAACCATAGTTAATTCATTTATATTTATTGTAAATTTTCAACTTAAAATGTAGTGTTATGTGGATTAAATTTGTGAATATTTTCAATGTGTTGATACACACTAAACTATGGAGGTATGTATAAAGTGGGTAAATGATTAAACAAATGGCTGTCTTCCACAGCAGATGGAGGTGAAAGAGACTGAGCTGATTTCTCTACAACCCTGCTGCAAATTGCAACCCTATCCATCATGTTCTTCGGTTTAAAGATTCTTCTCTCTATAGCCAATGTCACCATCTAAATGTCATATATATTATTCATATTGTTGTCTGTCCCATTCAGACAATAGGATAATTTGTTCTTTTATTTATTTCCTATCTCCAGAGACATGTAAAGACAAATTCCTGGAATTAGTACCTGCTGGATACTTGTGAAATCAATATAAGTCCATTATGAGCCTCAGAGGGTTGCATCTCCGTGGCTTGGTTCTGGGCCCTGTTTTTTATCCCCACAAGATTATCCTTTATGGCAATCATCTGTGTGGAACAGCCTGGTTACTGAGACAGCTATGTGTTCCCAGAACACAAAGGAAATCAGCAAAACACCCCAATGAGTGTGACAGCCTGCACTTCTTGCTCGTCTTCCTTTCTCAGCATTTTTTCCCAGGGGATCTGGTTTTATGACAGATCACCATTAGAACTGGCTACAGGTGTTGAGGACAACAGCTAAGGGTGAGAAAGGCAGCCTGGCTACTACAGGTTGAATATTATTTGTTTTCATTCAGCAGGGTTAGTCATTGTCTGAAAGCTGCAAAATGGGCTATCTGACTTTGAAAGTGTCTATTTTATATTTAACTTTCCTGAACAAAATATCCCAAAAGTTAAATATTTAGCCTCAATTAGTAAAGGGTTTGCTCTACCATCCCATCCTTTTTGTTTTTTTTTTAATTTTTCACTTCATCAGATTTTATTCTTCTATATCTGCAAACTAGAGTGTCCATGAAAGTTTATTACCCCCTCAGCTTTGGGCTCTACACTCTAAAGGTCGGACACTCTGCTTCTGCCACACCATTCACAATGTGTGGGAATTAGTTCTCTGTCAATTTTGAAACCTGTCCAAGTAACAAGAGCTGTCCTGCTTTCTGTCCTGGGCCATCTGGCTGCCTTGGTTACAATTTGCTCAGGAAAAAGTCTATGTGGTAGACATGAGTCAATACAGGGGGAAAAGGACAGAATTGCTTAAAAACAGACAGAGAAATGTGTGTAGAAGGTATTCAGCTGCCCAGGCTTTGCTGAGCTCTGAAACGAAGAAGTCCTTTGTAACACATCAAGATGATCTAATTTTAGATTTACAGACTGACTTGCTTCAATAATTTTTAATTAATTTACCAATTATTATCATTCCCTTTCTACTTTCAGAAAAGGAGTAATTGCACTTTTTTTTCATAAGAAAAAGAAAAAGTGCAGACACTAGCAATCCAGGTCTTAAAGTCTTACCTCACTGTTGAATAAAACCCAAAAATAATGGATGAGTTCTTCTGCCAGTTTCCCAGATATCTAAGCCTGGTGCTTAGGCTTCATCTTGCCCAAAGCCTACCAAATCGCCCTCCACATACATAATGAGAGAAGTAGCATGATACGCTAAACAAATTGCTTTAAAAATAAACAACTTATCCGAGACCAGTTAGTCACTCCTGATTTTATAATGTGTTTTAACCTTTTCCAGTTCCATCTATTTTTTTTTCTTGTTTGGTGCAAGGAAGTGCTGGATTGCTAACATCCAAATAAACCAGATGTGAGGCACACCCACTTAACAGGAAGTGCTCTCACAGTACCAAACCCATATGAAAGAACTTGTGCCAAGTTTCTTTAGACACAGTTTCTCTCTCCCCTGGAAAGCATTCTAGCCATTGGCTTCTTCATGATAAGAGTTGCTGTTTATATTTGTGTTTTGCATTTATAAAATACTCTGTTTCTTTCCTCCACAGTGTAAACACCAGGCTCTGAAAGGCCAAGTTTACCAGTTAACCACCATGCTGTTCAGCCTGTAGACTGTTATTTCTTAGCCTTTGGATTCTTACAATCTGTTTCTTGTAACATGGAAACGAGGTTGTTTTGTCATGTTGAAGGAACTGACAGCTGTAATTACTCCTACCACTGCTATAGACTCGGTTCCCAGCATTTAACACATACTGCTGAATGCAAGAATCTGCTCAATGTTTTCAAAGATGAGAAGGGCAATCTTGTGATAGAGGCCATGAAAACCATATTTCATTCTCTCCAGAAAATGAAGTCCTTAATACACAAGTATATGAGAAGATTTCTTTCAACATGCTAGCACCCCTGAAATGTAACTGGAAAATAGCGATAAATTTCTTTGTTACTATTTGGAGTGTTGTGAAACTTGACTTTGGTATTGACTATTTCATTTATTTAAATTTTGTATTATGTGTAAGTGCCTACGTGGCATATGAACATAATGCAGATGCTTGTGGAGATCAAAGGAGTTGGGTTATGTGGAAGCCAGACTTACAGATCATTTCAATATACGTATGCAGGTGCTAAGAACCAAATTCAGTCCTCAGCAAGAGCAGTAAAAGTTCTTGACCTGTTCTTAACTTCTGCATCATAGCTCTAGCAACTCCATCTTTTCTTTATTCACAGTTTTGATGACCAAAGCCACCCTGGATATCAGAGCAGATTGCAGTAATAGTACAATATCAAAGTTTCCTTTAAAGTGATTTTACTCTTGCATTCATAATAGCATATATTGTTCACAATCAAAATTGGATATTAATGTACCTTTGGGAAGATTAAATAAAACAATATATTAGCCAGTGTCTGATAAACAGTAAACATTCATTAAATGCTAGCTAGTAAGGATTTTAATTAGTAAAAAGTATTTTATGTTTCCTAAACTTTGAACACTTTGTTTTAAAGAAAAGATTATATTATAGTCACAACATATGAAGTATTCATAAGCTATTAGTTGAAAGAGTAACAGGAACATCAGCTATACCTTGGAACAATGTACACATTACTGTTGACTATGTATCCTCTAAAAGGCCTCTAGTCTTGTGCTAAAGGCAAGCACTGAGTTTTCATTGTTCAATGTACACCTCGATCAGACATATGCAAGGGGGTGATTCATGAATGCCATTTTAAACAGACTTCAATTGTAGTTCTTTTTTTGAAACCACAAAGCCTTCCCAACACTTGAACATGATTTGACATAAAATTTTTAATCATGTAATGCAATTTTTCTATTGGAAAATTCTCTGTTACATACTATATAGATTCAAGTACAAACATGAGCTAATCAAAATTATACTTAGCTCTCTGTATAGCTAAATGATCAGAGCCACACTTGGTCATTGCTTTGCTCAATCAGTGAGATTGTTTTCCTTTACAAGACATAATTTTAGTAACTTTAAGTTTCATATTGAAGCTATCTTAAAAACTGAAACTATGTTAAGAATGGTAAAATTGTTGATGATAAAAATATTTTAAAAGATCGCTTCTCCTTTTAAAAATAAACAGAGCCTGTATTAGTAATTAAGATATTCTGCAGCCACTGAGGAATTCAAGCTTATGTCAATGGGGTGTGGCTAACTTATGCAACATTCCATAACTTCCATTGTTCCACCATCACAATCACAATCACAATCATTGTGTGACCTTGGATGCTTTGTGTGATGTAAAGACATTGGCTAAGTGTGTAATTTATATTGGAGTTAAATATATGGATAATTGTTAAGCATGCCAAATAACATACTGCCTTCATCTCACAGTTCCAAAGTTCCAAGTTACGATCTGTTTGACTCAGAAAATTCTGCCTTGAAAATCTTCCCATAAGTTATAGAATTGATCTAGCTTGATCAGATAATTTAAAATACGTTTGCAGTATTAAACAAAGAAACTGAAGAACCAAGTCCTAGTCAGTGTCCTCAAAATTGATAGTAGAATGTGTTTTCCTGTGATCTATCATCACATGCTCACTAGAAGTGATTAATATTCCTCATGTATCTTAAAAAATTAATCAGGAAAGGAACTTTTTTTGTATAGGTATTATTTAATTAGTTCAGGTATTTAATAAATTATCTATTGAGCATTCACCTTCTTCTGTACCTTTAGGATAAGTTAGAAAACAAAACAGAAAAATGGGAGAAGAGATATATAATACTAAATTAAATACACCACAGGGAATATTAGGTGCTGAGAAGTGTTAATGAGACAACAGCAGTTAGTGGTACAGGCAGTGCTGGGGGGGGGGGGGAATGCAGCTTGGATCACAGTGATCAGCCCACTAAGGGGCTGGCATTCAAGAAGAACTGAAATGAAGGTTGGTGTTTGGGGGAGGAAATCTCAAGGCTGCAAGACAGTGGGGGATACATTTGCAGAGAGAGGGAAGAATAATACTGAAGCTCAGACACAAAGAACTGGCTCTTTCAAGGTCAAAATGAGGGTAGCTGGGATGGAACTGTGAGGCTGGAGAGAAGACAGTATCACAGCAGAGAGGAGACGTGCAGGCTGTGCCGATAGGTGATTCTGACAACTGGTTTCCACTCAGAGGGACAGTAGAAGATCGTGGGAAAATCACTTTTGAAAAGAGTGACATAAGTTGACCTAATCTTTAAAAAGGTCTGTGTGCCTGTATATGCCTGTGTGTTTATCTGTAATATGCATTCTCCCCTCCAGCCTAGTCCCAGAGCAGTGCCAGTACCAAATGAACACACGGGATGCTATATTAATTATGAAGCTGTTGGCCATTTGCTATGATTTCTTTCTTTCTTTCTTTCTTTCTTTCTTTCTTTCTTTCTTTCTTTCTTTCGTTCTTTTTTGTTTTATGAGACAGGGTTTCTCTGTATTGTTTCGTGGCTGTTGGACCAGCCCTTCCTTGAACTCACAGAGATCTGCCTGCCTCTACCTCCGGAGTGCTGGGATTAAAGGCGTGTGCCACCGCCCAGCTTGCTATGATTTCTTATTGGTTAGTTCTGACTTAATTATTAACCCATAACTGCTAATCTGAGTATTTCCATGTGGTCTTCTCTTACTGGGAAAAGGGTTCGGACCTCTTCTCTCGCATCCTACATGATGACTGGCTGTGCCTCTGTTTCCCAGAATCCTCCTTGACTCCTAGTCCCACCTATCTTGCTTCTCTACTGGCCAACAGTGCTTTATTTATTAACCAATAAGGCAAACATATACACGGAAGGACTTCCCCATCATGTATTCTTATGGATGATGAAGCAATAGGACAAGGCACAGGTACAAGAGTCAAAGGATATCTCACGTGTTGTTTCTTGCCATCTCCTTTGCCACACTGTTTATGGCAGGGCATTTTTGCTTCTGGTCCATGAACCTCAGGGAATTCTCTCATTTCTCCCTGTCAGCTTACAATAGAACTGTGTTTATAGATGCTTGTGACTGCATCCAGCAGTATGTGGACTATGAGAACCAGAAGTCAGTACTCTCTCTTGAACAGCAATTCCTTTACCCACTGAACCATCACTCCCCAGCTTAGCATTTTTACCAGGGTCAGTTTCAATTGGATACAGATTATAACCACACTGAGACAAGGGCAGAGGGATAAGACTAGATTTTACAACTATTCAGTGATAAAAGATGATAAAAATTATAGATTTCTAAAATCAAAACAGAAAGGTTTTTCTACCATTGAAGGTGAATTATGAGACTATAAATATTTAAACTGGGCTCCAGAGACTCTAGCCAGTCAATTGGAATGAGATGGGGCCACTGATTGAAAGAAGGAAGGCTACAAGAAAAGTGTATTTTATGATACAAAGACGGGAAGATGAGATATTGAGGAGTCTATCTTTTGGAGAAGTTTACAAATAGAGAACCAAGAGACTGCAGTCAAAACCTTGAAGAAGAGGTCAGTTCGGTGAATGCATTGAGGTATTGAATTTGGAGACTGTAGTATCATAGGACGCTGAAGAGTAATTATGGCACAGTCTCACCTCTCTGACTCATAGACAACTCTCAAAAAAAGAGGTGAAATCCCACTCTTAGTACTTTATAATTTAATCATCCAGTTATATGTTCTAAATGTAAGTATCTTCTCTTGCTCACACCAATTATTACTTATGTAGTAGTTAGTATTTAGCATGTGTTGGGGAAGTCTTATGCTAATAAAGCACTGTCTGGCCAATAGGAATCTAGATAGGTGGGGCTAGGAATCCAGGAGGATTCTGGGTAGGAGAAACACAGGAGAGTCAACATGTGACGCCATGGGAGTAGGACACCGGGAACTATTCTCCGGTAAGAAACATACTTAGATTAACAATTATGGGGTAATTACTTAAGGCAGAGCTAGCCAGTAAGAGACAAACAAGGCCAACAGCTTCATAATGAATATAGCCTCCTGTGTGTTTATTTGGGACTCATGCGGATCTAGAACCAGGCTGGCGCGGCAGAGCCCAGGCGACTGGCGGGGGATATACCAAATCGGCAAGCAAGGAAAAAGCTTCTCTTAACAAGCATGTAGTATGTTTTATTAGAGTTCTGATGACTTAAATATTCTTTATCATTGTCATGCATATTTAGATTTTAACCACTGCCTAGCTATTAGAACTCATAAATATGCATATGCAATAAAATATGATAAACTTGTGAGCGCTGTATTGGTGTATTATTTTTTAACAATGAAATTGTTCTCATTTTATACGATATCATTTTAGTTTTGAAAAAAATACAAAACTGACCAAGTAGTAAATGTATTTAGATGGCCTTTCAGACACAATATAGATGTTATTCTGAGGACTGAATCCCTCATTGGGAGGAGAGTGATGCAAGATGTAGAATTTTTTCAAATATATAATAGTGTGTATTTTATTAGTCCTTTGTGACATGTTCACATTGTGAGCATCTGAGCCTGAGTGTTATTCCTGAAAACATATGATGACAATCAGCTCAGCCTCCTGGATGGTCCTGAGTTAAGACATCCATGTGGAAGAGAGACTGAGGGCAAAGAAGAGGAGAGCCTTTCATCATGACCTGCAACAGCCCAAGGAGGTGTCGGAGGTTTGCCAGAGTAGAATGAAAGCATTTCCTTTATGTGGTTGTCCATGTGAGTGTCTCACATAATGTCTGACCTCCTGTCCTTTGTGGGGTTGTGCATAAGGTTAGAGTTGGAAGCCAATAAAGTGGGGAACACATGGAATCAGATCTGTGTAAATATCATAATGATGACAATTACTTCTCTACTCTTGAAAAGAGTAGATAACTAGTTGTCTTCTATGCTGCTTTCATGAATCATTAATTATTCTATCCCTGTTACTGTGTTTCATTTACTGACTGCATATTTCTCATTACTGAATTTGGCATATTTGGCAAGTATCTGACAGGGTCTACTCCAAAATAACACAAGTGTCAGAATTCATCCAAATTCTCAAAGCTAATTCAAGACTGAAAATATGAAATTAGTATGTCTTCAGACAAAAATAGTGTTCTATTCTGTTTGTATCAGTCTAGCATTTTAGGATCATATGAAGTGAGTAACTCTATGAGAAAATAGATATTAAATTCAAATTGATATTTATTATGAGTCAGCAACATACAATTTAAATGTAACTGGAACACACAAATTTCATTTTGTTTTGTTTTTCTCAGTTACAAATGAAATTTAAATTCTGACCCTGACCACTCACTATAAAAACCCTACTGTATATATTCAAAATGAAGTGCATAAGCCAATCCTGTAGATACCTTTTTAGCCTCTTTAACTTCTGATTTCAATACTCAATGTGCATTGTTTTCTATCTTATAAATTAACATAACATACATCCTAGAATATCTAGCACACTTTATAGAAAAACACTGTTTATTTTGTATCTACTTTAAATTCAAGGCATCTGTTCAAAAGCATATGCCACAGGAGCCTCATACTGTTTATTATTGCTTTGACATTCACATCTGTGTTGTCTGTTATGTGACTACATATAATTTAACTTCATAAGAACTTAAATAATTAGTCACAGAAGCATCAACATGCCATTAATGTCTTTTAAGAATCACAACCCTTCCAAGGCCCATTGTATCACTGAAAACACCCAAAGCTTAATAAAATGGGTAATTAAACAGAAGCCACAGGACTTCTGAAGCCATTTATGATCCCTGATGAGCAGCAGTGATATCTCAGATCTACTCTGCACTCTTAAACCCTCTACGATGTTGATTCCTTTATTCTAAGAGCAAAAGCATATGCAGATATGTATCTAGGGTTGGGGTGAAGGCTCAATGGTGAAGAACACTTCCTGCTCTTACAGACTATTAGGTTCAGGTTCCAGTACACATGCCAGGTGGTTCACAAACCCAAACTAGAGATCAAGTGACCCTGATGGCCTCTTCCAACTCTGTAGGCACATGCATACATGTAGGACATATACACAGACAGATACACACACATAAAACAAATAAGTAAATAAATACCTAATTTTTGCTGTTACGTGAAATACCATGTCCTTTTTCTTAATTTGTATTTACAGACAGATAAATCTGCTTTACATATGGAGTACCTTAGGTTATTTCTTAGTATTTGAAAATATATGAATATCTATATGAAAGTTACAGAATATTCTATAGTATCTTTTCATAATCTCCTATGCACTGAATGAAGGCATTTTATCAATAAGTACATGCCAGTTACTCAGAGCTCATGATTATATTCTCATGGATAATATATGACTTCTTTGTGTCTGGTTTAAATATGAGTTTTTAAAATTCCAGAAAAGGAATTTCATACAATGACTAATGTTCAAAAATATTGATTGTTCCATGCCCATACAGTAGTTTAAAAAATGCCCAGCAGTGCTCCAGTACACAGGGCCTTTAAGCAAATATTTAGAGAAGGAGCAAGTAGCCTTGAAAACAGATCTGCTTACATTCTTTATATTTGAATCTGTAAAATCATGCCAGACATTCCTAGTTTCAGACAAAACCAATATTCCATGAAACTCCTTGAAGTATGGAAACTTTGATTACCACTTTGGCATGTGTGAAGAGACTGCTGAGGTGGCATTTGCCTTGCCACCAGGTGTATGTCTCTTTCAAAGGACCATGACCTTTGATCAATGTCTACTCAGTTCACAATTCATATTATAATCATATACCTCTCTCTAACTCAGTACCTTCAGATCTCCATACGATTCCATCATAGCAACTAGATTGTGGTGTCAGTGTCATGCCGGCACTTTTCATAGGGTCAAGCTAAATGGTAACAAAAACTTTCTTTAAAGAACAAACATCTACACTTTTATGTAGATATTACTTCTAATGCTTTGGATATGTTTATTTCATTCAAAATATTCAGAGGTTAAGAAGCTAATAAGGGATGTGTAGGAATCTTCCAGGGAAAGGAAATTAGACTATAATTTTATAAGGGAATAATAGAATAGGAAGATGAAATGAGGTGGGAAATGAGAGGGAAAGGAAGAGGTGGGAATGTGGAAAGGCATCGTTAAAATTAAAAGCCTTTGTGAAAATCCATATCCAAAGCTACTAATATAGAATTTTACTAAAATATATACATATGTAAAAGGAATTTACATGGACTTACCATATAGTGAGAGAGACAACGTTCAAACTAGACATCATAGGCTGCTAAATAAAACCCCCAAGTCAGCTTCAATGTTAAAAAACTCAATATTAAAAGATAATATAAACATACTTTTATTTCCTTCTAAATGTTTCTAGACTAAATTACTATTGTTACTAAAGAGATAAAAAGGACAAACAAGAAAATAGGTCAAATGTGAAATAGTTCACTTAGTAATTATTGCCTTGAGAAGGGCCGTGTTCACTAAGCTTGGACCTAAGGAATCCTCCTGTGTATGTCAAGGTTAAACTATCATTTATCTCCTGCATAAACACTGTTAACAGTATATTTCTGTGTTTACATTGAGGATCATAATCTCTGTAAATGTTATAGCTGCTATTTCCTTGTCTTTCAAGGAAAGAGATATTGAAAAGATGAACTTGGTGGCACATGTGATGTAGGAAACTATATCATTTGGAGAGTTACACTCTAGATTTCAAAATTTCCTATTTGACTCTGTGTACACTTCATGACTAAGTTTTAAGATATTTTAAGAAATTACCATTCTGGTAATGCAACTACAATATAAAACTAATATTGGGTGAAAACTTTTAACTTTTAGCTTCTACACAAACTCTGCTGCCAAAATACACATAGTTTTATTTGACTTTTTTTGTTTACTTCACAATAATTTTCAAATCCCTGTGGCTATCTTTATGAAACTGTCTTCTTAAGAGTCTCCATGTTACTGTGTCTTAAGAATTATTGTTAATATGGCAGCAATGCCCAATTTCAAAAACTGAAATAGCATTTGAGAAGTTACTATTTTGTTTTGTATAACATATGCAGGTAAGTGTGTATTTGCAGCTAGATGTGGGGGACTGTGTGCATATACATGTCATAAGCAACTAAGAATAATTCAAAAAATACTACACTCTAAGACCATTTGTGATATCACAGTATAGCACATGTTTAAGTTCATTTAATTTGTACTCTTTACATTTCTTAAAAAAACTTTTTCAAATAAATTTTTAGGATCAGATCTTAATATTGATCTTGTGTTTTCATCCCAAGTATATTTCATGTACCAGTACCACTATCAATGCATTCTAAATAGAGAACTGACATACAACAATTCTAATGCACGCGAATTTGAGAACCTGCCAAACAAGGTAGCCAAAATGAGTGTCATTAATCATCTATTACCCTCACCGTCATGAAAATTATCCTGGAGTCTTGAGCACTTAACAATCAAAACTGCTCCATTAATAGCCAAGGCTTTATTCTGGCTCAGTCTCCTCTCCCCGCCCACTCCTTGCAGAATTGCTATCCACTATCTTCTCTATATCTGAATGACCTGAACTGTTTCTTCTGTCAGTGAAAAAAATGTGTGCTGGTGCATTGCATGTGTACCTGATGAATCCCATTCTTTGTCAAAGCTTCACAAGCTGAATAAAATTTTCCTTGACACCAGTCCAACAGAAGTGACAACACTATCAATTCAATTGTACTTTATCTCTACTATATTTGAGTGGATTGTTGCAATACACTACAGTTACTCATCTAGCAGTTTCTTCCACCAAGCCTTAAAGCTTCCAAAAAATGGTGATGTACCTCCCTCAGGTAGATTAGTGTGGAACAATGATGATGTGTGGTGGAAAAATCAGATTGTCTATTATCTGTTTTTGAGCATGTTACCTACTATATACACATAATCTTTGAGTCGCTTAAATTCTGGTGCCTTCTCTTTCTTCTTCTTCTTCAAAGTGAGAACAAAATTGTGTGGTATTTTTAAAGAAATTTAACAGTAGATTTGTTAGGAATACTAGGAGCATTATATGACACATGGCAGAAATTCTGGTGTTGCTAGTGTCCTACTACCACTGATAGTACAGGCCTTGTAGAAAAGAGAAGTCACAACAGTTGCTGCATAATCAGATGCTATTAAAAATACTTACTTGGAACAAATAGTAACTATTGTACCAATAGAAGCTGTTTTGTGACATCCTTTCCATTTTGAAATAATGTATTTTATTCATTCATTCACATCATTTCTTTCACAACAAAATTTACCATGCAAGATATAACCATCAAGGAAAATTCACATGAAATATGTATAGAGTCATAAAATTTCTATGTGGTCTTATATTTTTGTTTCAGGAATTTGTGATGATCTAAATTGACCCATACTTTACAATTGTCTAATTATTTTAATGCTATATATAAATGTCATATCCTACTATAAAATATATGCCACAAGAATTTGGTGAGAGTTTTAATTTAGAAGGCACAATAAACAAACTGAGGAGAGATCACCATTGGTAGGAGCGTTTACTGCCCAGAATCCATGTGGGTGTTAATAAGTGGGTGTTAGATAGGATTGCAGAGAATTCCCAACCAACCTCATGAAAACAAAAAAAAAGGGGGGGGAAACTTAAGATTGAGTAAGAGAACCTATCTCCATGGAAGGAGAAGAGAGGTATACAGCAAGATATCTAGCATTCTTATTTTTTCTTATGTGTGCATATGGGTGTAAACAAATGAAAACACCCAAAAAATGTGCCCCCATGAACTCATGTGTGGACTTCCAAACCCACAAGAATTTACACAACAATGAAAATTGTGAATATTTACTGGTCAAGATACAACATATAGAATCTTATTTTAAGAATCATCATATTAACATTACATACAATATTCTAAAACCTAAAATTATTTATTGATGCTTTTAAGAACCAAAAGTCTACAATATTTCTTTTGGCAATTAAGCTAACATTTTCAAATAGATTGGTATTTCTCTTTGACCTATGATAAAAATCAATTTCTAGTTCCCAAAGAATTCGTCAAGCACCTTTTGTGACAACTTAATCTATGGTTTACAAATTCAGTTGTGAGGAGGAGAAATACAACCAGAAGAGCTAGCTGTAATCAGCTTTCTTTCTCACAGATTCATGAATAATAATATCTTTAACACTGAAGACAGCAGCTCCAGATGACATCTGTCTCCCAAGACTTAGCAAACTCATGGATTCTAAGATGGGTGAACTTCTCAGCTATAAATCATTTATTCTCAGTTGAATTCTTCCTTAAGAATGCCCACTGTAGGCAGTCGAGAACTTGATCCAGAAAGCAACAGTATGGCACAAGAAAGTCACTCTGTCATCCCAGGATTGAAGAAGGCCTAAGCAGAGAATAGACACCCATGCTTTATCCTACTGTCTCTGCTGCCTTTAAAACCAAGTCATCATTCAAACATATAATGCTGTGTAAATATAGTAAAACTTTTTTGCTTTTAATAAAGTGAAGCATCTCTATCAATTACTTTATCACAAATTTCCACAGAAAGAATTTTTATTCCTTCACATTGTATAACTTTAATGTCTTTATGACATTCAGGAGACCAGGGGATTCTCTATCACGGTTACAGTACCAGTTCTACTGTAACTTATCACCCACCACTCAACCTACCAGGGAGTGTTCAATGCCATGAAAACACAGGACTCCGTGAATGAGAAATGCTTACCAAAACAATTCACAAAACCCACAATATTTCAAATGTATTAACTCTGAGTAAATCCATATTCATGTCTCTCAGATTTATTGAGATGACAAATACAAACACTGGATGAAACTGGTCTTAAATTAAGTCATTGGGAAGGATAAGCAATCTCACTTTCGGAAGAGCCCTCAGTTCCACTGTCTCTGGCTCTGGTTCCTGGTTCTTATCTACTCCCTGCAGACATTATAGTCAACATATTTTTATATAGATGTACAGGGGAATGGAACATATTAAATCTGAGGGTCTGGAAGAAAAGTGAGGAGTCTTGGACACTTAAAAAATGTCTGTATTAAGCTTTCCTAAAAGTGATTGGGGCTTCTGGGACCCCTTATTCTTTTCAGGTTTAAGTGACATCAGTCATTTTGACATTAGTTGTTTATACTTTCTACCTGTTCTCAGGCAAAACAAAAAAAAACTTACATTACTTTGTCTTCCCCTAATTCTGGACATGATGGTTGTTTTCAGCTATTTTCATTTTGTAAAATTCTTTACAATAAAATTGCAATTTCTATTTTTAGGAAGGGAGAAGAAATAAATTGCTCTTCAATTATCAAATTGCATTTTTCCTTCAATCTTCATTTTCTTGAGTCCTAGTAGTGACTTCATGGTATTGTCCTTCATGCAATGAAGCAACCATGAGAACCACTGTTACATTCATCTGAGATTTAGCTTATTCCTCTTTTTTTGGTTTTTCAAGACAGGGTTTCTCTGTATTGTTTTGGAGGCTGTTCCAGAACTCACTCTGTATACCAGGGTGGCCTCGAACTCACAGAGATCTGCCTGCCTCTGCCTCCCAAGTTCTGGGATTAAAGGCATGCACCACCAATGTCTGGCCAATTTAGCTTATTCTTAAATTAAGATGCAAGAATATTGTGACATTTTCATAAGGAAGTGAAATTAGTCTTACATTAACATATGCTATTTTGTATTTAATTTACCTTTCTTAGTTTATTAGATGATTTCCATTTCACTGACTCATGCAAAGGTCTTTTGTCTTAGTTTTCAAAGCCATGCTTTATTTCTTTTATGTCTGTATTATAAAAGTAACTTGTTTGAAAGAAGGGGAAGGGGAAGAGGAAGGAAGGTGGAAAGTGAGAAAAAGTCAGTAAATAGAAATAGGGAGAGGGAACTTGCAACGGGACAGAAGAAGTGTTTTTGAAATTTAAGGATATTTTTAATGTATACCATTTTATACAGTGAGATATATGGTGGTTCAAATCAAGGACCAGGTCTGTCAACATGAATCATAAAGAGGGTCTCTTACGACTCTCTTTCTGATTCCCCACTATCATTCAACTGCCATATAATAACCTATTCATGTTATCTTTGATTAATGTATTGTACTTTAGTACAACAAATAAAGCTAACCATAATCTGATCCAGAAACATCTCATCATCATTTCCCAGACAACCTTATACTATAGCAACTACTTGGCTGGGCTTCCATAGTTGTTTTCTATTTCCCTGCCTCTTAGTTTATGGTGTTTCTAGTCTTCTTATTTTAATACCATTTATATTATCATGAGCAGTGTTTGCCAGAGAAATACATTATAAATATTTATAAATACTGAAGATAATACATGCTGTTCAAACTGAACTACAAGACTACCTAAGGTACTTTTGTAATTCTAAAAGCAAACATTTTTCTTGAATTGCTGATACAATCTACAACCCAGTAATACACATGTTTTCTCTTTCTGCATGTTTACTGTAAAATTATATATAATCTTATAATTAGATAGAAAAATAGATGCATAGACAGATAAAGAGATAGATGTTGATAGGTATATGAATTGTGAGTCATGTGCAGTGTTAGATTTATTTGGAAATTCATGTAAAGTAGAGCCCAAATTAAAAAGTTAATAGAAACCTGAGTAGGAAATGAGGGTGAATCTCATGCATGCTGGATAATAATATTCTAGCACTGGGATTCCAAAACATGGGCAACAGCAGAATCACACTGAAAGTAAGATCCAAATCCAATTGTTATACTCCAACTACTTAAAGTTGTAGGTTTGGTTAGGATAGTTTTGTACTTCTAACAATTGCTGTCAACAAATAAAAGTAAATTTACCCTATTTCCTTATATTTCTGGGTAGCTGTTTGTATTCCAATGATGCAAGTAAGATGTGGATTTTGGATGGGTGCGGAAGTGAGGAGGATCTAATGGGAGTTGAGGGAGGGGAAACCATAATCAGAATATATTGTTTAAACATTTTCAGTAATGTAAAGAATTTTAGAGGGTGAAGAAAGCAGCTAAAGAGATAGCTCAGTAGTTAAGAGCACTGGCTATTCTTGTAGAGAACCTAAGTTTGATTCCAAGCACCCACATGGCATTTGAGAACCATGTTTAACTTCAGATCTAGGGTATCTAATGCCCTCTTACAGCTTCAGCAGGCATTGCATGCATGTGTACACAAACATACACAGGCATATCCTGCCATGGAGGTGAAATATTGTTACAATTAGCAATGGAATCTCAGGTGCTTTACTGATCACGTGCCTGTATAATAATTTAAAACATGGATAGTCATACAATGGATAGTAACAGGTTACACAAATACATGAGATGCATTATAAGCATCAAGGCCTTCAGTGTTTTCAATTCCAATAGCAGTCATTATACTTATATTAAAAGTGTTTCACATCAGTTTCCTACAAGAAAAACTTAATTTCTTTATAAATATTTCAAAAGAAATAAATAGCTGGAATACACCAAATCTAATGGTCAAAACTGTGAAATTAAAAGAGACAATATTTTCAATAAGCAATTTTTTGGGATGAATTAATTTTTATAAATTTTCATCAAAATTCTCATTTACAATTCAATGGACCAATGGAAATGAAGATACTTCAATCTGTACATGTTTGATATGTGTGTGTAGTGTGTATGTGTGTGTGTGATATGAGAGCTTGAAAACAGTGATTATTTTACATATACTCTTTATAAAATATTAAAACAAGAGGTTATTACTGAGGTATACAGCATCATATTTAGTTTAAATACAATGCATTCCATGTATTTCAACAAATAAAGTTTTAATAAATTAAATGTGAATATCATTTTAAATTTTATTAAATATTATTTGTGTGTGTGTGTGTGTGCATTGTGAGTACATTGCAAGTGCGCTTGTGTGGAGGTCAGAGAACAGTATACAGAAGAAGGCAGATCTCTACCTCCAAAAGATTTGGCAACAAGGTCCGTTATGTACCAGCAATCATCTCACAGGCACATGAATGTCATTTTCAACTCATTATAGGTGGACGTGTGTGTGTGTGTGTATGTGTGTGTGTGTGATGAAGCAACTTTTGATGTAATCAGAAAATACTTTTGATTTTGCACATGGTGGCAAAGTTTAAAGTAAAAAAGCTAATGGTATTAAAGAAAATTACAGAAAGGATGCATCACACAGAAATATAAAGCTTTAGCACACATGGAAAAATAAATTCTATTTTAAGGCACTAAAAATACAATGCTCAGATTTTCACAGATTAAATGTTAGAATTCAGCTTTGACAATTTCTGACATTATCCATAGTTTCTCTTTTTTCATGGTGCCTTTTGTTTCAAGGAAAGCTTTGTCATGGTTTTCATTTTGATCAGCATACTGGGTGGAGTGACAGATTTAAAACAGAGAGCAGAGGCAGGACTTCCAAGTGACCAAGAATCACCTATCATGTGTCACAAATTTGAATTTTCTGGACCAGCTCTTGAACTGTGATTCACAAAAGAAACTCCCAGGTGATTTCTCCTGACATCCTGTTGTCAAAATATTTTTCCTACATTTCAAACTTCATCCATAAAGTGAAAGTAAGAAATCTAGGAGACTTTACAGATTCAGATAGCATAATTCATTGAGTCAATCCAAATTCCATTGTTCTGGAGAACAGGAAAGCAATTGTTCAGTTGTTCTTTATTCTTTTTACATTTTCTTTATCACTTTAAACATTTTCAATTCTTTGGTAAAATGAATTTATTTGCAGCATTCTGATTATTTAACCACTAAAGAATAACCATTATAATTGCAACATAAAGCCAATTTTAGCTAGTTTTGTTTCCAATTGTCTTGCAATGTATAGGTTTAAATTATTCAATGAATATATAGTCTACTGAAGCAGTTAATGAAATTAAGGAAGATACAATAAGCAGATGATAGAAAAATTTAAGGAGCAGGATATTTGATGAAAGATAAAAATTATCACTGCTGTTATGGTGCTTTTAGTTTGAAAGTAGGAGAAATACTAAGAAAACAGTTTACACAAAGATATCTCTGTGAAATTCAGTGTTTCAAGAATGCACTAGTAAGTGAAAGCTTTGGGGGTTTTAATACACATATGCATGCATACATACATTTACACATAGATAGACATACATGTGTGTCTATGTATGTTGCTATCTCTCAAAATGGAAGATTTATATAAATATATAATTACTTCTTAAAGGTTCTAGCTATGATTAAACCCAGGATTCAAGGGACAAGGAAAGGTAATTGCTTATATGTAGTTTGTAAAACTAAACAAATACTGTGTCAGGCAATATGTCAAACAAAACCTTCCATTGGACAATGAATTGTTATTTATAACCTTACAAGTAATTTGAAGATTCAACTTCATAACTAGTTTTATGACTTTTATGTAGGGACCACTGTTTTGTTATACCCCCCAAATGGATCTTTGAAAAAATTATCCCAAGCCTAATAATATAGTAAGAATTTATTTCTGTGTTTTCAAAGATTAATTTGCTTTTGATTACATGTCTATGTCTGTCTGTCTGTCTCTGTGTGTGCATGTGTGTGTCTGTGTGCTCATCTGTGTGTGTGTGTGTGTGTGTGTGTGTGTGTGTGTGTGTATTTATGAATGCATGCTACAGGTGTGGCTGTAGGAAGAGACAAGTTGCCCTGGATCCCTTGGAATTGTACTCACAGGCAGTTGTAAGCTCCCTGGCTGGGGTGCATGGAGTCTTACTTGGATCCACAAGAAGAGTACACTTAACTACTTAAGCCTGTCTTCTGTTGTGAAGAGCATTTTTTAAAGATAGAAATCTTTTTGTAAGGAAATATAGAGTTTCATAGCAAAGCTCTACCATGAATACATCTTTGGGAAATGAGAGGTAAGAAATAGAAATAAAATACATGAGGAGGGGACCTCCATGTGGATGCTCTCCCTGAGAAGTTTAAACAAACTTTAGCGAGCTCTGATGATACAATCATCCCACCCAAGAGTCATTTCAAGTTTAAAATAAATTATCTGCTTTGCAAGTTTTGCACTTCAAGATACTTGGAATTTGTGACTACAATACAACTGAATTTAAGTAACAGCTGGCACACTCTCATCTCTTCAGTCACCACATACAGCTCTAGAGGGAATGTCAACACAAATTCCCTAAGCATTGTCTTCTCAACATTGGAGCTGTCATTCTCTGTTAGGAGAGCTTCCATGTTCATGAAAAGATTTATAGCAGGACTCCTGACTCCTTCCGCATATACCAATCCTGCCCTTGCTTCCAATATAGCAACATCTGCAAAGATTGCCAAATGTTGCTATGAGTCAAAAACAAAATTACCTCTCTTCCTTATCTCTTTATTCATGGCTCTGATTCAGTGGTTCTCAACCCTTTAACACAGTTCTTGATGTTGTAATGACCACCAACCACAAAATTAATTCATTTTTACTTTATAAATGTAATTTTGCTACTGTTATGAATTTTAATATAAATATATGACATGTAGGGTATCTGAAAGAGTAATTCAACTGCCAAAGCATTTAAGACCCATAGCTTGAGGACAACCACTCTAAATCAATAAAGTATAAATTTAATTTACTCTTTCCTTTTTTTTTTTTTAGTTTTTCAGGACAGGTTTACACTGTGTATACTTGACTATCCTGGAACTCACTCTGTAGACCAGGCTGTCCTTGATTTCAAAGAGATCCATTTGCCTCTGACTCCCAAGTGCTGAAAATAAAGACTTGTGCCACTACCTCCCAGTGTGATATTTTACCATTAGTACTTTATCATTGAATTGCTTTAGTTAGCAAAAATATAACTGTAACCTTCAAAAGAAAGTACTATATCTTCTTCTCAGTAACACATGGAACCTTCTCAAAAATTAACTGTATACTTGGCAATATAGAAAACCTCAATAGATACAAAATTTGGAATAAGCCGCTGTATCTCATAAGACCACCATGCTTTAAAGTTAGAATTCAACAACAACACAAATTTCAGAAAAACCACAAACTCATGGAAATTGAACAATGCACAATTACATGATTCCTGGGTCAAGGAAGAAAAAAGAAATTAAAGACTTCCTAGAACTCTATGAGAAAGAAGTATCTCAGTTTTAATATTTTCTTCTATTATTGTTTTAAGACAAGATCTTACTATATAGCTTGCATAAGTCTACAACTCAGTATCTAGGCTTCTCTGATCTTGAGCTCACAATTGTCTTCTTCATCTTCTAGAGTTGACATTATTGGTATTTAGTTTATGCCTGGATCAATTTACTTGTGTTACCTAATTTTTCCCCTCCTCTTCAATATAAGAAAGATGAAATCATTTTGTGTCTGTAATTGGTTATTAAGAAAACAATTATTAAAGTTATGGAAAGCTTGTCTATAAAATATAACATTTAATAACTGAATTTGAAAAACTCAAAAGTCTTATTTTAACTAATTTACTCTTATAACATCTGTCTTTGATGTTGAGATGTGTTTCTTGTATGCAACAGAAGGATGGATGCTGTCTTCTAATCAATGCTGTTAGCTTGTATCTTTTTATGGGTCAGTGAAGACCATTAATATTGAAGGACATCAATGACCATTGATTGTTAATTCTTATATGTTTTGGATTTGTTGGTGGTGGTAGTACTGTATGTCGATTTGACTCACTTTATTCTTTTGGCTGTTGGTAAAGTGGGATTATCTATTGTCTGTGTTTTTGAGAGTGTAGTTAACTTCCTTGACTTGGAATTTTCCTTCCAAAATATTCTGTAGGACTGGATTAATACATATTTATTGTTTCAATCTAGTTTTGTCATGGAATATCTTGTTTTCTCCATCTATAATGATTGAAAGCTTTGCTGGGCATAGTAATCTGGGCTGACATCTATGATCTCTTAGAGTTTGTAGAACATCTATCAAGGACTTCTGGCTTTCAGAGTTTCCATGGAGAAGTCAGGTATAATTCTGATAGGTTTGGCTTTTTATGCTACTTGGCCTTTTCCCTTTGCTGCTTTTAATATTCTTTCTTTATTCTTTATGTTTGGTGTTTTGATTATTATATGGCAAGGGGACTTTTTTGTGGTCCACTTTATTTGGTGTTCTATAAGCTTCTTGTACTTTCATTACTCACTCATATATGGATATTAGATAGAGCAAAGTATTGCCAGCCTACAATCAACATTGCCAGAAAAGCTAGGAAGCAAGGAGGACCCTAGAGAGACATACATGGCTCCCCCAGAGAAAGGTAAAGGGGCAACATCTCCTGAGAAAATTGGGAGCATGGGGGTAGTGGAGAGGAAATTAAGAGAAAGAGAAGGGGAGAAAAGGAGGGGAGAGGAGGATATGAGGGAATAGGAAGATGAAGTCAGGGGGAAAATACAGGACAGCAAGAAAAGAGGTACCTTCATCCAGTGACTGATGGAAGCAGAGGCAAACACCCACAGTTAAACACTGAACTGAACCCATGGAACCCAGTGACAGAGAGAGGGGAGCGATGAGCAAATTGGCAAAGAATGTACAGGAGAAACCAGCAGACACAGCTAATCTGAACAAGGGGGAACTCTTGGACCCCAGACTGACAGCTGCGAGGCCAACATGGGACTGATCCAGACCCCCTGAGTGTGAGAGTCAGTGAGGAGGCCTGGGCAGTAGATCAGTGTTTATCCCTGACATATAAACGGACTTCATGTGTCCATAACACAAACGGGGATGCTCTCTCAGCCTGGACTCTTAGGCGAGTGCCTGGACCCTGCCCTGAGCAAAATGACAGACTCTGGATATCCCCTATGTGGAAGGAAGTGGGGATAGGGTGGGAGGCTGAGGGGGGGTGGCAGGGGAGTGTGGGAGGAAAGGAGGGAGAGGGAACTGGGATTGACATGTGGAGCAAGCTATTTAAAATTAAAGTAATAAAAAATAGTTAGGAAAAAAAGAAAAGAGGTACCATAATAGAGGGAGCCATTATAGGTCTAAAGAGAAATCTGGCTCTAGGGACATGTGCAGAGATCTACAAGGACAACTCCAACTAAGAATCTAAGCAATAGTGCAGAGGCTACCATAAATGCCCTCCCCAACAATGAGATTGATGACTACCTTATATGCCTTCCTACAGCCTTCATCCTGTAGCTGATGGAAGCAGAAGCAGACACCCACAGCTAAAAACCTGAGCAGCACTCCTAGAATCTAGTTGTAGAGAGGGAGGAATGATGAGCAAAAGGGTCAAAGCCAGGCTAGAGAAACTCACAGAAACAGCTAACCTGAGCAAGGGGGAGCTCATGGTCCCCAGACTGATAGCTGGGAAACCAGCATAGGACTGACCCAGACCCCCTGAACATGGGTATCAGTCAGGAAGATTGGGCAGTCTATGGGGTCTCTGGTAGTGGATGAGTATTTATCCCTAGTGTAGGAATGGACTTTGGGAGCCCATTCAACATAGAGAGATACTCTGCCAGTCTAGGCACACAGGAATGGCCTAGGCTTGCTCCAAATGATATGACAGACTTTGAAGATCCCCCATGGAAGGCCTCACCCTCCCTAAGGATCAGAAAGGGGGATGGGATAGGGGATTGGTGGGGCACCAGGGGAGTAGGGGAGGGCAGGGTAACTGGGATTGACATGTAAAACAAGATTGTTTCTAATTTAAATCATAAATCATAAATAAAACTGAGATTTAGGTCCAATGAGAGGTCCTGTCTCAAAAATAAGGTAGACCGGAATAAAGTAAGACTCTTGACATTGAATTCTGACCTAAATATACACACGAGCACACACACACACACACACACACACACACACACACAAAGGCACACAAGCATACACACATATACATTCCACACTGCATACACATATACACACAAACTTAATGTATGCACTTGTATGCATATATATTCCAAACTGCATACACATATACACACAGACAAACACACACACAGTTAGACAAACACACAAGCTGCAACAACAGAAAATTTTCTATCTTCTTTTTTTTGCCTGAAAATTATGTCATGAAGTTCAAGCAGTTGAAATGCATCTTTAAACATCTGAAAGTGGGTCAACAGAGGGAAGAAAGGGATAGAAAGAAAAGATCTGAGGGAAGCTGTCTCCCCCCACATTAAAAAAAAAGAAGAAACTGAAAACTGTACACTAAGAAAAACATGGGACAGCTAGGACAAGAAGAAGGAAACTGGGCCAGAGGCTCTGGTCCAAGTGTGTGCTTGACAAATCATAGTGAGATTCTGATTCTGATTCATGGAATCTAAGGCAACACTGATAACTGCCATTTTCACTTATCTTTGGATGCTGATGTTGACCACACTTGTATTATAGGATTTTATATACTCAACCCAATCTATGTCTGCATATAGATATGCCTAACTTATTTTATCGTAAAGTCTTTGAGATTAACAACAGGAAACTGTTAAATTATATAATAAAAATAGAAAAGACTCTATTTACCCTAATTCTTAATATGTGGAAATGTATTATCTTCATGCTGTTTTAAAAAGAAAACATATGGTAGAGTGTTGTTTTGGTACACAAATTCATTTCCTGTGGTTAACAAAATAGCTACATGTGTGTATGCTTGTGATAGTAAAACTGTCAGTATGGAATTCATGTTTCTTCTATATTTAAGCAGTAGGTTTTCACATTATGCCATCAATGAAATAATGAAAAGCTCAAAGATATAAAAGCAAAATTGGGTATCACTTTCGGCTAAGTAGTATTATAAGAGTTATCCAACTCAGTCTTGAGTTTTACTTTTCTGACAGCTAAAGCTATGTTTTATTCCAATTGTTTAATTCCCTTACACTTACAGGAAAGCCAAATCCTGTCTTATTTCATTCTCTCCCTTCCAAAGCAACATGGAAAATCTGATGATGGGTTTTGGCATTTTGTCAACGTCAAGGTGTGCCAGAAGGAAAAGCAGATGCAAAGAGGACAGATGGATGAAGTATCCTTGACAGAAAACATCCCCTCATGAAGGAATAGTTGATAGCACTGTGAAAGTAAGTCAGTATGTTTAGGTATCCCATCAAAAGATGGACACCAACAGTAAATTATAGTAATTAAAATCACTATGGACAGAATACAACCACAGAAAGGAAGAGACCACTTACACTTATTTCTATGAGAAACACATCAAACTGTATTTTCTTCAAACTATGCTCACAAAGAAAGTAGGTTTGGATAGTTTTTTCAGTGTTGAGAGGTATGAAAATTTTCTAAACATATCATCCTTTTTCCCCAAATAAATAAATATAATTTTCTTAACTAAAAGACTCATTATAAACATGTGGAATACCAAAATGCCACACATCTTAGCTAACAGTGCCTGAATTGGCAATGTCTAAATTTATATACAAAGTTAAAAAGTTAAGGTCTTAGCATCTAAATAAAATCAAGTTTTTAAAGAAGTGAAAGATATTCAAATTAAATGATTGCAACATATGCTTTCACAGTTGAATATTTATTTCTGTTGTACATGAACATGTCACCGTGGTTAATTTTTAAGGCTATAACTTGGGAAATTACCATTACCAAATATACACTAGGATTATTATATGAAAATTCTATCTTGTCAAATAACTTATCTTTATTCTATCACAAAAGCTACTAAATATTTATACTTAGATTATTTATAAAATTCCAATAATAATTGAAGTATTTAATCATCCCTGTGCAGCAACTCTGAATCCAGCAGAAAAGCACTCTTAAAACTTCTGTCACTGCACAAGGTATGAACATTAAATTGTGCTGGTCCAAGAGAGGACTCACTCACCAATATAATCTTTCCTAAAAAGTACAGAGATTTCTTCAGAGAATGCATTGAACATCCCTTATTATCTCTGAGAGAGGCAAAATCATCACAATCATTTCAATGATCTACTGAACTCACCCCATGCGATGGGTAGGAGATCCAGCCCAGCTCCCCTTGAATTGTTTTTGAATCTAGTAGATTAACTACAAGAAAAAAAATAAAACAAAGAATGTAAGCTCCATGAATATTTGTTTATTTTAACAATGCCTGTTTTGAGTATTCCCTAGTAAACACTTATTGTTTATTCATTATAAATGCCTGATAAGAACAACAAGCAAGCTACAAATACCTGTAGAGAAATTAGATCAAAAGTTGTTATGGACTTTTAAATTTTTACATTTAGGACAGATTAACAATCAAATATTTATATGCCTGACAGAATGATATTCCTAAAGGGGAAATAAAAATGCAAAATAGGTAAGAAATTAATTCTAACATAAAATAACTGCAAAGACAACTAATTGAGTTAGCATATGATTCCCCTATGAGTTGTCTTAAATAATGTAATAATATAATTAATATTCCTTATTGTTTGTGTCATCTGCTTACTGCTATATTATACAAATTATACTTGCAATGTTTATATTATTAGCACATATAATAAACAAAGTGATTCACTATGGATCTGAGGAGTAACTGAAGCAAAGAAGTCAATGTTTTAGAATATCATTTGTAAACCTTGATTATGTATAAAGAAAGATTTTGTATAAAGAAAAGCATTCTACTAAAAGGTACAAGTTATTTCTTTCTTAACATTGATATTGACTAGTCTGACTCCTAAGTCACATGTATAGAGTAAAAGTAAATCACATGTAGCTACGTTTTATTAGATATAAATAAAATTCATATTTGTCAACACCAAGATTTTTGACTTGTTACAGGTCAGAAATTATTGTATTGTTATGGTACTTCAAATTTAATCAACAATAAAACTCACTTAGACGATGTGTTTTACCTCCTCCTTCTATATTAGAAAACAACCTCATGATTGACTAATGGAAGATGTAAAGGAAGTTTACATAAACCAGACATCTATTATTAATGTTGACCAGAGCAGGCAAACAATAAAAATAATAATTGCATTTTGAAAACCTCAAATGTGCCCATGTTAAAACATAGTGTTAATCCCCACATTGTACACTGCACAGATTTGTGGATCTGAGAAAATTAGTACATTTTTTTAAAATCTCAATTAATTAGTTACAAATGAAACAAAAACAATGTAATATATTAAGGAGGAAAATATATGTGATAGAGTTTTAAATAATAATAAATAAAATAATAACATGACTAAAAATTTTAAAAAGTCGTCTTGCTTGGACTGTTAAATAATAAACACATTAAATTCTCTCCTTTGTAAGTAAAGAAACATTCAGTCTATTTCTTTTTTTTTTTTTTTTTTGGTTTTATGAGACAGGGTTTCTCTGTATTGTTTTGAAGGCTGTCGGTCCAGCCCGGCCTCAAATTCACAGAGATCTGCCTGCCTCTGCCTCCCAAGTGCTGGGATTAAAGGCGTTCGCCACCACCACCTGGCTATCTTTATAAAAATTTAATAATTAAAAAATATTTAGGGTTCTAAAAACATCATATTATACTAATATCTAACTAAAAATGTCTCTAGTATATGTAAGTTGGTTTGTAGATATGCATGTATAGTTAAAAAGTAATTTTCCCAGTCGGGATAACAATGTTCCCCCCCCCCACAATGAACCACAGACCACCTAACAAAAACTCCAGCAACACGAGTGTGAAGCTCTCTATTGAGTTGATGACCAAAGCTGTCCAAGAGACTCCCATTATAGGTTATTAGTATTGTTCATTGTCCCTCAGAGATAAAAGGTAATCCCTATGGCTAAAGATACCATACACTTAAGAAACATGTCCCAGGTGCCCCTGTGTTTTACCTGACCTGAAAGCCTCTTCTCTGAGGACTGCTTTTTATGGTAGCAAATGGATACATATGATCCTCCAAAGGAGGTAAGAAAGCAACAGTTCCACCCAGCTGTGATCCTATAAATCACAATGATGAAGCATGTCACAATAACCCTAAGTGTGCAGTAGTGGCATGCATACCTTGGTGATAACAACCTAGCTCTATAATTGCACTTAGCTCGATGAAAGAAAATTCATACCTGATACTGGACAAGTAGGCAACACCCAGGGCTAGTGAGACCATAGGTCATGGAGGGGAATCGATTGGCACCATGTCACCACACTAGCATAATCCATATCTACATTCTAAATTTTGTCCTTATGGCTACAGACATGTGTTGTCCTCACGTGTCACCAAAGAAACTACTTTGAAAAAAACAATGGATATCATTACAGAAAACCACAACCAGTCAAAATACAGAGTTGAGAAGCTCAGTCCCAGTTTCTACATCTATACTACATCTCTTACAGCTAAGGTTCAAAGATAATTGTTGGAATGATTGGGAAGATTCTTAGAGCCAGAGGGAGTTTGCTGTGGGAATGTGCCTCCTATGCCTGTCAGGAGCTACACTAATATCTCACTAACACGACTGCCTTAATGTGAACTGAACAAGGACAACATCAATAGATATGCTAATACTGGTAAGAAAAGTTCAGGAGGACATGAATTAGAAAGATCAAAAGGAAGGTCATAGAAGAATCTTTGGAAGGAGGAAAGTGGGGGAGAAAATGATGTAATCATCTTATAATCTCACAAAATTAAATAATTTTAAAAGATAATGAATTAATGTTAACTTGATTCTAATTGGAAGTAGTTATCTTTACACCCAAAAAATACGGTAACTGCATGGATTATAATTTTGATGAATAAATCACTTCCTAAAATAATGGTTTAAAAATTAACCATATATTTAACTACATTCTCTCAAAAACCAATGAAAATAACAAAAAGTTTACTGATTATTTAGTCTTCTAATTATACTTAAGAATTTGGAAAATGTAAATTTAAATGTATTACCAAAATTCTTTCTGATAAAAGTACACGGATGGTTGGCTACAGCTGGCAGTCATCAGTTGATTTCTGAATTTTAGGTAAGATTTGCATAGGAAACACTTTCTTAAAGTATTTGTTTAAGCTAGGTTTTCACAGTATTTCAAATCAAAACAACAAATGACCCCATTAGTCTTTAAACTTCTCTCTCAAATCTCACAAGCCAGACCTCCATCCTCTGCACTGCTCTCCACAGTCTTATATTCCAAGTTCCCACAGAACATCCCACAGAATTCTTAGCACTCAGTTGCTCTTCTAACCTAAAGTTCCAACATCCTTCTACAATCCTACCAAAAAAATGGTCAGGCCTGTCACAGCAATATCCCACTATGCTGGTACCAGCTTCTGTTTTAGTTAGGATTTCTACTGTTGCTACAAAACACCATAATCAAAAAGCAAGTTGGGAAGGAAAGGGTTTATTTGGTTTATACTTGCAGACCACAGTCCATCATTGTAGGAACTCAGAACTGGAATTCAAGCTGGGCAGGAACCTGGAGGCAGGAGCTGATAGGGAGTTGCTTACTGGCTTGCTTCTCCTTGTGGGCCCTCCCCCATTGATCGCTAACTGAGAAAATGCCTTTCAGCTGGATCTAAGGAAGGGATTACCTCACCTGAGGCTTCTTCCTCCCTGATGACTCTAGCTGGCCTCAAATTGACACAGAAAACCGACCAATACAGTACTTATTAGCTCATTGTCCCCAGTGTCTCTAGGGGTCTAAACAGATCAAGGTGTCATTATGTATGTGATAGTTGAATTAGCACTGGACAATGTGTGTTATATCAGTTGCTAAGATGAATGAATACTTGGCTTAATTTCAGTATTTATAACCAGCAGAAACAAAAATAAATAAATAAACAATGTAAGAAACAAAGAACAATTGTGACATTGCCTCTTCTTAGTAAATACCTCTATGGGCAGTAATTTTATAATCAAAGAACTACATTATATTGTCCCTGATGTTAATGATGAGGGGAAAACACCAGACTAATCCCATTTACATTTGGATTCTGCTCAAAGAACAGCTAATCCAGAATGAATAATAATGCCACAGTCAATTAAAATAAGTGTGCAGATTAATTAAAAATTTCATCTCAGAAATTGTACTTTTAGTCTACTTAACTTATGGTGAGTAAAGAAAACACCAACATTACTCACAATTTGATCCTGCTATCTATCAAACATTTAATTTTGTCAAGCATGGTTATCTTACAATAATATTGTACTGATCCAATCATATAAATATGCTTTGAACTACTATGCGCTTTTAACAAGCTATGGAGCCAGTGTTCTTGTAAAATTACCCCATGGAACAACAGTTCCAATTTGACTTCTGAATTTTGTTTATAATCAACCATCAACACATGACCTAATGGTGAAGACTGGCTGACATCAAAACATTTTTTAAAAGTTCTTAATTTAGGTTTATAAGGTGCCCTTTGTTTGTATCCAAATGAGAACAACACAGTCTAAGAACCATAAACACTTTAAAGTTAATGGCTGCTGAATTAGTAATTCCATAACAAGTCTCTAGTTACATGCAAGTAGTACTTTTATAGTGAATACTGTGTGTGCAGCACACACTCATACTGAGATAAGAAGATTAAGTTGGGCAATTTGAGAATAAACCAGTGTGTGATTTTTCCAGTGCATTGACTAAATCTCAGATGAAACTCACTTTTAATTCCCCTGTTGCTAGAGGTAAGAAGCTTGGGTATTGATGCTTTTACCTCTTGAAATATATGAAGATCCTGTAATTTCCTCTCCAGTGTTGCCATCATTCAAATGCCAAGGGGAGGAGCTATCTATATGAATTGTTCTGTGGACGTATCTTTATTGTAGTCTAATTTTTAAACACAACTTGTAATAGGAAGAGATTGTTTCAATTTCTAGAAAACCTAAATTCACAATTTGAATTTTAATGAAGAATTAGGAAATTGTTCCTGGAGGTTGTTAGGCTCCTTTAAAGTGCCCAATTCTCTGTTGTCAGCCTCATGCCAGTTACTTACAAAAAATCTAAGTTGCACTTTTTACCATATCTCATATTCTAATGAAATGAGTTCCTAATATTTTGGTGTGCAATATGGAAATAGATAATTTTAATATATTCTCTTCTAACAGATATGTGGACCACATAAACTTTAAAAAACTAAGATATTTTTTAATTGGAAACATTTTTCAATGTTAAGATTCTGTTTTAGTTGTGTTTGACAATAAAATTTTCATTTGGAAATCACTGTTTTAAATTTGGAAGTACATGGTTTTGTATTTCAACAGATTTACTGTATGTAATTTTATAGCTTTTACATAAGGATGCATGAAGAGGCAGAGGGATTATATTCCTGAGAGGGAGAGGCCATCATCACTTGGACTTCAGTCTTTGTTTGGCACTCGTGTTAAGATTGGTAGACACATGCAAGGGTGGTATTTAAAGGAAATCCCCATGTTAGAATTGACTAAATTCATAAGAAATAAGTCAAAAGTAAATAAACTTAAATTGGTTATAGGAAATTCTGGAAAGGGGGATACTGACCTGTCATTCCTGTGACTAATTTTACTGGCACATTTCCCACGTTTCTGCACAGTTGAAAGAGGATTCCTGAGAGTCACCATTCTTTATCTTTTCCTCTCATCTGTCACAATGACCAGAGGTATATCTTGGTACTGGTTCCCTGAGGCCCAAGATTATAACCTCAGAATCACAAACAAGTTCACTTATGACATCACAAAGAATTAGCTATAGCAACAATTGGCTCCATATCCTTTTATTAGTAGTAGAAATGCTTTAAATTTCTTACCATAAAACCCTTATTTTATTGACTTTTTCTCTTGTATTGCAGTGCTGGGATTGACAGGTCTCAATTCACACAAGCTAAGGAAGTTTTCTACCACTGAGGTCATCCACACGCTCAAAGACAAAGGTATTAGAATCAAATTGGAAAACAAATGTCAGATGGTGTGGATGATTAAAATCTCACAACATAAATCTCTGGAGTTTCTCTTAAAAATCCATAAGTACATTAATATTTTTTCAAGGACATCCTAATATCTGATTCAGAATCTCTGCTTTCCCACTTACAAAGACTGACAGTTGACCTAATACTCACAGATACACACATTTCTTACTTATGCACTGCTATTTACAATGTAAAGAAATTGTAAAAACTAAATGATATAATCTCTTGCTGGAGCAGATCCTTTCAAATCTCTAATAGTGCATCAGTCTACTTTGTGGTGATATAATGGTTACATTTAATGAAAATATGGAGTTATTTATAATTATCAAATAATCACTTCAAAGCAGACATCCAGCTATAATAGCTAAAGGATTTCAGGTTCCTCTAATAACAGACATATTTTCTTGTAAAACCTTCACTTACAAGCAGCCTTTAGAGCCTGTAAAAATAACTATAAAATGAGTACAACTGAAGACAGTCCATCCTTTCATTACATTTTGCTTTGACTGAAGAATAATGACTTTCTAGTCTGCTCACATCATCACCTCAGTTGCACAAGCCACAGTTCATACACACTTATCTTTATCGTTTTCATCACTTTCTATTACAATAAAGAGCATGGTTCGGTTTAGGTTACAGAAAGCAGAAGGGCCTTCTAATCTGCTTCTAAATAATACTTAAGCAGCCTAAACAGAAGAAAATGACACAGAAAGGACTACAAGTCATTTTTGGTGTTGTAAATATCTGTGTAGTCCTCTGTCATAAATAATACTGGGTTATGAAATCAAGATTTGCAAATGTGAACTATAGCTCAGCTTTTTTGGCTTATTTGTACATATTGGGATATTCTATCGAGGATAAATTTAGAGAAGTCAGTTTTGACATACCTCAGACTGAATTTGTTTAGTATTTTTACATTTTCTTAGTTTGAATGCTTCTGTGGGATTCATGCTAATATTTTTATACCTTTCTAAGTATAATAGAACTTTTTAATAGAGGTTTTGTGCTTCAACTAATAACTGCTAACATGTTAGTGACCATATAAAATATTTTAATTGTTGTCTATCAATGTTAAATTTAATATATATTATGTTATGTAAATACCTACTTATGACTAATTCTCAGACTTCTAAATAAAATATTTAAAAAACATCAATAAAAATGGCAACCCTTTACATTTCTGCTATTTTTAAGTCATTTATTACATGTTACTTTGATGGATTTTTGTGTGTAATACAAGATTTCTCGGCAAGGCAGGCAGTATACTAGAAATTTGTTGTTTTTCTGGAATTTTCCTCTTAAGAAGAATGTTGGATTTACTTCTGTACAGAGCTTAATTGTAAAAGAAACTGTAATTACGTGCCTCTTCTAAACCTTTACAAACACCAGGGAGAATGCTTTTAAATGGAAACACACAAAGTCTCAACATAAGATTTGCTGTTTACCTGATTATGTAGCTCCAGGAGATAACAGCCAAAATTGCACTTGTAAAGGAGCTTTTCACAGGTGTAAACTGTACTATGTTTAAGCACTGAGCATTTTTAAGCATTCCCCTTGCTGTTTGCCTTTTCCAATCAGAAGAAATTCCAAAGGTTATACCCTGGCAATGTTAATGTACACCCACGAAGCGCTCAAAATCTCAATTGGGGCAATATTTCCTAACAAATAATTCTTTTATATAAACTAGTGGGGTTTTTGTCAGTGAATGTTTAGTAAATAATGAACCCCAAATGTAGAAACCATCACAAAACAGTAGGGTTCTGCTTCTGCACACTGGAAACTAATATATGACTTATTTAGATACATTTTCCAGTTTGGACCTATTTTCAAAATGTGTCTAACAGTCTAATATTACTCCTTAAGTATACATGGTATTTTTTCAATATATACTTTTTTGTCAAATGTTCTAGAAACAAAACAACTTGTTTACTTTCAATTCAGAAAAGGCTTTTTAAAGATTACCAATTAAAAGTGAAAAATATTCAAGTATGGTATAAAAAGCAATAATTACGGCAAAGAACATTTTAAATACCTAAAACTAAACATTGTATTTATCTTATAATATCAGACTACCTTCATGCATTTTAATTACATCTTAATCAAAATATCATACAATCTTGATTTTTTACCTTCTGTATTAATCAATAGAGAAGGAAGCTCTACTGAGTTAGAGTTTGACCGATGGCTATGAAAATGGGATAGAATCAATTCTAACACTCTTTTTTAGAAATAAGAATGCTCATGGAAGTTCTTGGACATAAGGGACCTAAATTTTAGCAGTAGAAATGAAACTGCGGGAAGAAAGCAGTTACACTTCAATTTAAGAATAACCTCTGGACATTGTAGTGTCTCAACATGAATTTTACTGGAAAAGAAGGCAATTTTATTATGAATAAAGCATTTTAAATATCTGGGGAAAACTAAAAGCAAGGTATAACTTTGAATTCTTAAATTTCAGGATGACATTTATTGAGTCATATGCTATGGATTTTGATGAATACGATAAAATTTGAGAGATAGCTATACACACACTCACACACACACACACGCGCGCGTGCGCAAGCAGGATATTTTATGTAATACATTTGGATCTTTGTAATTGTCTACTGAAGATTCATCTATTTTAAAATTCCAGCCATTTTCATCAAATTTTGGGATTATAGTGTCAATGGAAAATATCAAACTGACTGCTGGGGACGGTCAGAAAACATTTAAGATACTGATGAAAGAGAAGGTGGAGTTCAAAAGGACTTCAGCGTGGTTTTTCCTGGTAGTATAATTACATTGTGAAGAGGGCCTGCAGAAGCTTCTATTTTGGGATGTCCCTCTCGTGTTGGTCACATGTGTTTCCAATAGACTCACATGAACACATGAATGCATGCAGATCCAACACAGAACTTATGTTCACATTACATCTATGCTTGTTGGAAATATTTATCAATATTCAGTTTCTCAAATATAGATGAATTTGAGTTTGTTTAAAGTATTAAAATCTAGAAACAGTGACTAAAAATCTAAAAAAGCCTTAAAAATATTCATGGCTGTCAAATTAAATGCAACAAATAATTAAATCCTTTTTTAGATGCTGAATTTGCAACAGTAATACACCTCCTCTGGGGATTTATGTCATAACTTTCCCAATTTCGTATGTGTCACTGCATAGTTTTTCATCAAAGAACTTATAGAAGGGTTATCTTTTCCACCAGAACTGATATTTACAAGGACATAGAGCATTTCAGACTTACAATATATTCCAAAGTTTTGTCTGTAACTAACCATTAGCTGCACACTCTTGGTAAATAGACATAAACAAACCATTGTAATTATGAAACACTAGTTCTTGCATAATAAGAAATTCAGTGTATCTCACTTTTCTTGACTCCTCTTAGCAGTTTCCAAAACTGGGAGTTTGAAATTGAGTTTAGGGTGCCGGACTTTTTAAAGTTATTTATATTTTATTTATGTGTTTGTGTTGGTGCCTGTGTGAGCATATTGCAACGCATATGTGTTCAGGAGCCCAAGGATCCTAGTAGAGAGCATCAGATCCTATTCAACTAGAGTTGCTTGTCATGTGGTTGTGTGCCAACATGTGAGTGCTGAGAACTGAACTTTTGTCCCCTACAAGAATGGCAAGACTTGTCCACAACTGAAGTAATCTCTCCTGGTAATAAATCTACTACAAATACATACCTGGTCATATAAAAATATGCATAACTCCCAAAGATGATCTTTTGCAGAGGAAAAACATTTAAAGGTATTAAAACTATATCTTTTTTGCTGTTTTCTCATTTAAAAGAGTCTTTTTCTACACTAAAACACTTAAGATGATTTTAAATATCATTTTCAAGTGTATGAAAAAACTACACTTTACATTGTATAAATGTTTAAGAAAGGCAATTGTACTTCAGAGTATAGGGGAACCATTATTGTCATTGTAGATTAAATTAACCAGCACAGTCACCTGAAATACACATAATTACCCATGGGAGAATTTGTTTTTCATGAAACAAGGACATTAAATGGCTCCGCTCTAGACCAGAAATGTTGATAACACGCAGTAAAGGCTATGAGTTTTTCTGTTGAATTATCAAATGTAAACGAGTCTTATCTATGATAAAACAAACAGAAAAAGTAAACTGAGAGGGAAATAGTATATTTTAAAAAGTATTTGTAGGATTTTACAGTAGTTAAATTTTTGTAGGATTCTCATATTTAATAAAGGGGTAAAATTTTAATTTGTTGCTATACTTCGGGTAATAATTTTAGTGTCTTTCCTTCTTTAAACAGAAAAAAAGACTACCTTAACTTGCTTAGGAATGTTTGTGGAGAAATTGTCTTTATTATAGACAGTGGAGGAGGGATGGAAATTAACCTATGACAAACAATGATTGTTTTCATTGTTAATCTCACTGACAATTAGTTTTTCAGAATAGAATTTATAGCATCTTGTGTCCTGGATATTATGCATATATACTCATCCATAAAATTGTAGTCACAGTGTGGGAACGGCTCAGTTTTTCAAGATAACTCTATGATTGGCAACAACAACACACACACACACACACACACACACACACACACACACACACAGACACCCTGTATTGCAAACAGCTATTTCCTTCTGAGTAGTGTTTTGCTTATCCTAAGGATTAGTAAAATGAGCCACATGGAAGCCATTGCAAATTAGTTTCCCAGCCTGACTTCTCAGTGTGAAGACAGTCTGCCATCTTTTGAATTAAGAGACATATCTTTCTAATAGAATATGTTTTAACGTTACTGCTCAAAATATATTACCAATTGCTAAACCAGGTTTGCAAATCAGGAAATTCACTACCTATTAACAATAGATGTTACTCCCTTTAGATATTCTGAGAGAGACTGGGAGCGTTAAAATTTCAAGGGCATTAGAAATCAACCAACTTTCTCAGGAAAAAAATTACAAATTGTGGATTTTATATTTTTAAGAAACGATGGTTTCAGTGTCACTATGCCTATAAGGCATATTCATCTATCATTCTTAATTATTATGGAGGAAGGGTAGTTTATCCTCTTCATAATTTGTAGATGAAACAAATCTGATGATGCCCGAGTGTACAACTTAGCAACCATATTGAATGGCATTTTCCAAGTTGTCTTAGTCCTCTTAAAGGCCCAGCTACTTATGATTGCTGTTTTGAAACTCAATAAAATTCATTTTGGGGATTTTAATACATTTATAACATTTTGCTTAATAATTTATTTTTAAGTCTTAGAATTACAAGAGGTCATATTTTGCAGCTTTATTTTAAAGGAAAGATTTCCACAGATTTCAATATCACAGGACAGTAAGAACGTATTAATAGAATACAAGTGTTTTATAAATTCACATAATATTCTAGTTAAGAATTGAATTTTAAGTCAAGTTTACATTTCCCTTTATTTGGAAGAGTTAATCAAATCCATACAAGAATTTTAAAAACCACATTTAGGGAAAAGAATTTCTGAGCTATTTTCCAGACATGAAGGTGGGGGGGATAAGCTATCTAAGTTTCTCTTTTCCCAGTGACTGAGTGGCTGGATCCCTCTTCAAGGGCAGAGAGTATAACAGACAACAACACATTAGAATTTTTAAATAAAAGCCAGGGATAGCCACACACTTCTATATAATCCCAGCACATGGGAACAGCAAGAGTTCAAAGACAGCTTGGGCTACATAAGGCCATGTTTCAAAAACAATAAAAAAACAAATAAATAAAGTTTTTGTAGTTTAAACATTGGCATTATAGCAAGAGAAGAAAAATACTTAAAGGCAACTTGCTTTCTTACTTAGAAGCCTGATGTCATTAATATGCTATTTTTGCTTCTTGGCAGGTAAAGGGAATTTATTGCATCAATTAATGCTAAACATGTGTGCTGAAATTCTCCATGAAAGGCATAATTGCCCCCTACTTAATTTGATACTTTCTAAAGTGCTCTTTTAGCTACCTTAAAAAAACTCTCTTAAACAGACTGCAAGCATTTTAATGTAAACAAAAATACATCGTTTTATTTTATTTTTATCATATATATATAGAGAGAGGGGGGCGTTCCCATAGGAAGCAGCAGCTACATAGCTACATTTTGGAGCATGTTTTATCTCAGCCTCCATTTTTATTACATAAAATCCTCAATCTTGACACCCTGTTTGTGGAGACAATGTTCTCACAGTTTTCTGTCAGTGGAATCCTGAGGAAATCTTCACTTTGGAGTAAGGCCTGTGGTATGTGTTAGGAGAAGAAAACAGAGGCCCAGGTGGGAGCAGAAAGAGGCTTCCCAAGCCTTACCTCCTGTCCTCTGCATCAAGTCCCCCTAACAGCTCTTCATAACCTTGACTAACTTACACACAATCATGATTTATGTGCATCTCCACTTTGGAATTCCAAAGTCCTCTTACTGATTTAACTTTATTTCTTCTGCCAAAAATCTCAGCATTTTGAAGTTAATTTTACAAAGTCACACACACACACAAGAATTAGTTGAGTCACAGTGACTGAAGTTGACAATCAAATATGATTCTGGAATAAAAGGAGTCTTCACAGGTACACAGGATATGCAGAGAGGAGATAGTAGTCAACATGGAGATTCAGAAACAAACTGGACCCTGGATCCAGTGGTATGTTATTGCCATGGTCCTCAACTGTGTCAAAGAGATGCTCTAATAATTAATTTAGGGGTGATTGATGCAAGATCCTCTAAGGAATGAATGACAAAAGAGATAGACAGTGAGCGGTGAGGTTGTAAACCCAATGAGTCAGGACATTGAAAACACGTAACTAGTAGGTTCAGGCAACATTTAAGAGGAATATTGACGGCCTGACACAGCCACAAAAATATCAGAAGCAGTCAACCATGAATCCACTTGGATTATCCCACTTTGAGGAAACATTCTATGGATCTGTTCAAGTTTACTAAATTATGAAGAGAAAAAATGGTACCAATCCCAGACAGGACGTTGACCGCGGGAGATGGCACTGGAGGGAGACACTGGATTGTATAGGGGGGAGAAGGCTTACGAAACACTCACTCAGTAATGAGTAAAAGACTAACAGGTGACACCAGCAGGAGACTATAAAGTAAACTGGAAAATAAAAACAATTCCTTTATTTAGAAACTGGAGGAAAGAAAACCGTGGAGAGAGCAAAAGTAGCAAGGAGGGCCAGACAGCAGCCAACACGACAACTGTGTGCTGCAGCTGAAGGAGAAGATGCTTTTCCAACCCTTTATCCTCCACCGCCCTCCATCACCCGGTGGGCAGATGAATGTAGATGGCAGACACCACCTCGTCCCCTCTGTACACCAGATTGAAAGGTCTGGATTACAGCAACGGAAGAGCGGCAAGGAAATCAGAGATGTGGGATCTCCTGCGTGATCAAGACTTGTTGCGGGGGCAGAAGGGGGTGTGTGGGTCGCGTTCTCTCAAGGTCTGATTGGGTGCAGGTGGCAGCCAGGTGGGGAAGAGAGGCTCGGTGGCAGCCCCGAGGCTGCAGGCAGAGGGCGCGCGTTCGTTGCTTGCTAGCCAGTTTGGGCTAAAATTGGTCAGCTTTCTGAGTCCAGGCGCTCTTCAGGCTGCTTGCTGCCAGCACAGGTGACTGTGGCAGCCAGCACCGCACTCAGTGGGACACTGGGTGTCCAGAGCAGTCAGCATCCCTCCACCGCGCCGGCCATCCCGGCTCCGCGCCACGCTCCAACGTCCTTGGCCGCCGTTTTGAGGGAAAATTGTACGAATAGCTCCCAGGCCCTGGAGGGCTTACAGCTGGCTGTTTCACACCCAGCCTGGGTTTTAATGAGGGGAGCTTCCAGTGAGAAAACAGCGAATGGGGCTGGGGAGGAAAGCTGCAGGCTTCCTTGGTGCCACCGGTCCCCACTTTCAAGCAGCTGGGGGTTAAGACGCCCTGGCGTGGGTGTGATGGCAGCGAGGGGTGCTTGATTCCTTTGTGTCCAACCTTACAAACATTCCCCGTAATGTGCATAATGCTAAAAATTTACTAGGGCACACACTTTTAGAATGTAATCAATAGTGCATTATCACATGTGGACAGTTAAAGTGAAGAGAAAGAGGCTCAGTTGCCTCCTCCACTGGCCACCCCTGTGCCGGACGAGGACTGTTCACAGCAGTTTGTTTGTACAGTGCTGCGATTTGTCCCCCCGCCCCCTATTATTCTCAGTTCACCATGTTGGTTTGGATTATGTGGATTTTCACCCTTTGCTTTGACTAGAACAGCAGGACGTGGTTTAGAAAATGAAGGGGTGTGAGAGGAGGTGCACATTCATGGCTTCCAGTTTAAGAATGTCACTTCAAGTTTGAAGCTTTATTTGCTGAACTGGTTTTGATCCCTCCACGTGCATGAGCCCAGGCTTTCAACGGGTGAAACAGCCTTTGGCTCAGACTCTTAAAACTTTTCTGGATAAGGCTTTTGCTTCTGGAGAAAATATCAGAATAAGTGTGTAAACGTGAGAGGAGAAATAAACAAACGTGCACACCCAGTTTTTGAACAATAGGTTTCTGAGATTTCATTAAAAAATTGATTATCCAGATGATTTAAGTGATAAATATCTTTTAGGCAAAATATTTATATATTATCGTTGGCACTGGAACCTCTGAGATCTTCTCTCCATCTTTCCAATCAACTTTTTATTTTCTTTTAACTTGCATAGACATTCTTTGTACTGAACTACCTTTTCAAAAATGTATTTTGAAGAAAAATGGTGGGAAGTAAAATAAAAATTGCTGGCACTCATATTTTTCCTGGGGGTGGGTGAGATCTACTAAGTTCAAACAACTACCTTATACCGGACAGCTGCGAACAGACCTGCAGAATTTGAAATCAAGGCTCCCGTTCTTTGAACACAAGAGCAATGGCTTCCAATAGTGATGGATTCATGGTTTGGAAAGGATTGCATTTTAAGAATACCACAGCACTGTTTTTATTCCTAAAGTCATTACGGCAAAATCACCTAAGGTTTTTATTTATTTCCTTATTTCTGAGGAGTAAATATTTGATTGTAGTTTTCTATATGTATGGAAGAATAATTTAACAAAGGTTTCACACCAATCAACCCATTATTTGAAAAATGTGTGAAAAGTTACTTGCACACTTGGTAGAAGCCCCTTACTGACCCTCGGTGGTGATACAATCCAGATCTCTTAAAACAACCAAAGAGAGACACCGAATCTGCTCTCAATCTCACTGAAGCAAGAATTGAAAGAGCAAAGTTTATTGAATGCTTTACAGACATATGTGCATGTTAAAAAATAAAGTTGGAGATCTTGACAAGAAAAATCTCTCATAGAAGTTAGTATTCTTCCAAGAAATACATATTTCTCTGTACATCTAGTGGTTATGCCAAACAAAACCATTGGAAAATGACTGAAATCAAAGGTAGCCCACATCACAGATCTCTAAGTAAGTTCTGTCTGTAAGAACTTATCGAGTTTTGATGATTTGTGGAAAGTTTTATTAATACTTTCTTGAAGACTTTATGACTTGGAAAATGTAACTTTCAAGAACATTTCTGCTGCTTCCATTTCCATTGAAGTCACTAAATCAAATATATTGTAGAAATATGCTTTGCCTTTAAAAATCCTTCGCATATGTAACTGATTATTTGATATTTAAAAACTGTGTATATTTTACTTCAGAAAAAATTTTCAACATTCCGCTATGAAATTGAACATTTATGGATCTTTATAAGGAAGAAATATTTTGAAATAGTATTAAAAGTGATTTGATCATTAAATAACATACAGAAAATTAATGTTCAAATGGGGATAATACACAAGATAAAGAATCTTACTGAATCGTATCTTTAAATTCAAATAATTGACCATCAAGTTATATCTACCACATTTTAAATGAGCAAGAAACAAACAATGGTGAGATTCAAGTAGCACAGAAAACTTTATGTGAATCTTTATCAAGTTAGTAAAAACTGGTAAATGCTTTTAAATTATGTTTTTTATAATACTTTGTTTTAAGAGTGGGTATTAGTTACAATCATGGGAACTTTAGGCTTCTACTAATTCATAGAGAAGCTATATTCCCATACAGTATAACCTTGACTTAACATGTCAGTGGTGTTTTGTGTAGTTTTCATTTTATAGGTACAGCCACTTCTGACTTATAAACATAACTTTTTTACTTTAAGGGAGAATAGAAATTGTATACATCATGGAATCAGTAAGGGAAAGGCATAAGAATTCCATAGCCACAGTAAGGATGCTTTGTATACCTAAATTCACTGTACTTGCTAGAATCCCTAGTGTTTTAAAAGGATTATTAATTTTTCACTTCTGACAAGAGATGATGCCAAAATGGGGTGAGTAGGGTTTTAAAGTGAATGTTTCCTCACTTGAATTTAATGGTATCAATATTATTCTTTAGGAAGATATAGATTCAAAATTAATTAATTTCATGATCAATTTTGAGAGGTCACAAGAACTTTCTTTTTGGCACAACCATAATATTATCATAGCAATTCAGATTGTCAGTAAAAGCTTAAACAAATTTGCTGATAATCCTGTTAATGACCTAGGTCAAGTGTTAACTGTTGTGGGTTATAAAGTAGTGAAATTAAGGTTTCTCCTACCTCCAGGCAAACAGCACAGTTATAACTACTGGGGGTGGGTGGAGAGCCAAGCTATTAGGAGAACTATTAAATTACAGAAATGTATAATGCATTTAATTATTTAGTCTAGCATGAAGAAATGCTATTAAAAGCAAATGCAAACCTTCTTTTAAAAAAAAGCCCATAAAGATGACATGATAGCTTAGCTCTCTGTTAATGTTTCAATCACAGAGAGTTTTATTTGAGGTTTAGAGTTTATATACATTGAAGGTAATATGGATTCTGAGTAACTTTTGCAAAGGAGAAATCTCTTATTTAAATATTTAGTGTGTCAACATTTACCTACTGCTCTAAGAGAAGCATATAGCATACATCTGCAAGTTTTACTTTTAATCTTTAAACAATCACATAATCACCTCTTGTGCTTTGCAGATATTTCATGGTTGTGTTGTAGTCAATCCAGAAGAGTTTCCCAATAAGATGTACACATGTAGGCTGAATTTTACTGAACTTTATTTTTAAAACTCTCATTTTCAGTGTAAAGAGTGCAATGGGTAAATGTGAATCCAATTTGTGAGGACTTTTGGATGGAAAATATTGCATATAATATTAAATAAGCTGTGCGTTATGCTTCAGACTGCTACAAATATTTGTGTATAAAGAGTATTTCATGCAGTTCCAAAGTTGGCTGAACTAATAAAGGTCAATCACTTCACTCTTTATCCAGCAAGTTTTAACTTCTTTCCAAACTTACTGTTCACTAGAGTCACTGTACAATGGAAGCAGAGCAAGCATACAAATAATGCATAGGGTCTATCTGCTTTGAAACATAAGTGATTTCCCACTGGAAGTCTCTTCTTGTGCCATGTGAGTGGAAACAACTGATCACTGTGAGCAAAGCCTTTACTAACTTCTGTGAGTGAATTCAGGCCAGATTTTAAATGATCCTCTAAACCATGCATCTCTATAATCATCCAGAAGACCACCGGGAGAAAGTAGAACTTGGAATCTTGGAATCACTTTCTTGAAAGCACATTAGAAAGTCGCTGTAAGTAACTGGTAGGTTAGACAGTTCACATTAAGTCCGTAAGTTATTTTTCTTTATATTGGACTTGTGGGACTTCAATAGTTTTATTTAGGGATCTCAAATTGTTTAAGCTCTCGTAAAGACAAGTTCATTAACAATCAGTTCAATGGCCAGGAAATTTGTCAATTTCCATCATGTCTAACTATGTGATAGGAGAATATATTCTAGTTGATATACTATAGTAAATTACCTGTAATTTTAAAACATGATTTTAATCATGATCTATCTTATTGCACATCTTCAGCTTTCAAATTGAACTGTTTCAGGTTATCTTAGCTCTATCTATGAGTCCAGATTATTTGTTAGGGGGAATTTCATAGATATTGTGACACACATTTGGAATTTTCACTTTCCATATAATTCAACTGTTAAGAGCCACGATACTGGATAAATATTTAAAGTATCACTAAAGTATTATCTAACTTAAGCTATTCATGTAACATTTATTTTAAAGTGCTAGAAATCTCATAAATAAAATGAGACTGTAGCCATATGATAGTGTGAAGGACTAGCCCTGTGAACAATAGACACATAAAAACTTTCGCATAAGCAAATTAAATGAATGATAAAAGTTTCATGAGTATTCTATCATTATATATCTATATTGTTACCTTGTACCTGACTGTTGGCATACATTATGCAATCATACATACATGAATGTGGTTTAAAGGCAATTAAGATAGAATTATACTTATTTAGTTAAGTTAATATGCTTGCTTTTACATGACTGTGAACAAGTTTAAGCGTTGTTTTTTTTTGCAATTTAAATAAAGGTTAAGTTGACCTACAAATGCAGTTTCATCTATATCCTCTTTGTCACTAATTGAGTCATCAGCGTCAGGACAGTTTATATACATTCCATTTGAAAAATACAACTTATCAAAACAATGTGGTAATTATATTGTTGTCTTGCTATTGTTAGTGTTTCTATTATATTTGGGAAAATAGTTCAAAACTCTAATATATTGCAGTTATTCATACACCTATGATTACTCATGTCTATTTTCTTCATGAAGAATGACAGACCATTACTTTCAAATGAACATTTTTAATTTGTGTCACTAAAAAAGTCATTTGTGGTAAAGATGGTTTTCCTAATCACCATGATGAAAATACAATCCATTTTTCTATTGAAAAACAGACAAATTTAATAAACTCTGCCAAATTGATAAAGACAGCCAAGCCACTAAGGAAAGAAAATTATACCGTCCCATTAGCATCGAAAGTAGGTCATCAAGCGTTTGAAGCAGTCTTTGTACAGAATGGGTTTGCATATATTTTTCACATGGGCATAAAAATAATGCATACTACATTGGCTCTACGAAGTATTTTAAGTGAGTGTTGTACACCTACTGTGCTTCCTGCCCATCAGTTGTTCCCTATTGTTAGCTTGACCAATAAGATTCTACATGTTCAAAATCATTAAGAGGAAATTAAAGTTGTACATGTTGCTGCGAGGCAATCAGTTATTCTGAGAAGTTACGTTTTTAGGGTTTGCATTCTCAAATCATTAGGAGCAGACTGTGAAAAGCCCTCAGAAAGGAGTCAGGAGTACGCTTGGTACACACAAAAACAAATATTCTCAATATTAGGTTTGCACTTTGATCCATTGAAAAGCCAGGGATGCCCGTTTACGCGGACAATAACTGATCCACCATCAAGAAAATGCCGTTAGCGGTCCGTGGATGGTCTTTCTAATTTGCTATTCAGTTATTTACTGTATCTGCCCAGAAGCTATTCATCAATCCATCAATAAACGCCTTCTCCCATTTGTATGAAAGCCCCTTCTTTAAAAGAACCCAACTTAAGCTCACTTCCACCCCTGCAAACATCACTGCCTCTAATGTGGCATGCATATGCTGCCCATGAGAACCGGTATTGCTGAGCACAGCATCGCCCGGCCGGCGGGATCCACATCACTTCAATAAGACGGTTGCAAGATAAACATACGCACACGCGCACACAAACACCTCGGACCCAAAGAGTCCCTTTCCCTCTAGTCCATTCATAAGTGCCAAAGGCTCTAAGCTGGAGCAACCTGTCATTATCTTTAAAACACACCGCGGGATCTAGAGAGACGTTCTTTGAAACTTCCCAGAGAACCACATGGTCATGATTAAAAAAATAAAATACTGCCTTGGCTATTTGGCAATTAACAGAGTGGGTTGGGGAAAAAAGAAAAACAACGGAGGATTTTCTTTCTTTCTGCTTCAAATTGGCAAACGTAGTAAATGCTTGAATCGCTGTCACATTAAAACCATATTTTTTTTAAGGTTTCCACAATCCCAAATCATCTCCCAAAAAGTATTTGGGGACTGCTACTGGGCAAAGGCAAGCTTTCGCTGCCACCCGTTCGTTCTGAAGGCACTTCGGGGAGCAGTGCGGGTGCAGGGGACTGGGCACTCGGTTCCGGGGGCTGAGCAGTACCTGGCTTACCTTCGTTGGAAGGCTGTGGGCTCAGTTCCCCGGAGCAGCTGAGGACGCAGCAGCCGAGCAGGACGAGGATGGAGAGGTGGCAATCCATGTTGCTGGTGCACCGGGCAGTGAGAGGAGCATATCTCCACGAAGCATGCCACTGATGTGAGGGGGAGCGCTCTGATTGCTGGAGAAGTTACCATGCTCCGCTCACAGTCTGATGTCAAGTTTGACACTGGAGATAAGGAGGAGTCTGGCTGCCTTTCTGCGAACCTCGCTCGGGGACTTCGCTGGGTCCTAGTGCCGTCGGAAACCAGCGCTGAAGAAGACAGGGGGAGCTGGTGGCTGGCAACCAGGTCTGGTGCACCCCAGCCATGGAGAAACTCAGTGGGGTGGAGGTCTGAGGGTCGAGGGTGTTGCTAATTGTACAGAGAGGCTAGAAGTTGTGCTGGAACAGCGATGTAGAATCGGGGGAGTCACCCTGTTTTCTCTGAAAGGCTGCTATTTGTGTGCAATACTTGATCAGTTGTCCATTTCCCAAAGAGCCCCGATAGAGGTACTGTGAGTTAAAAGAAACTAATGTTCAATAAAACAACAGTAATGTTTTTAAAACTGGGAGGCATGCGTTTAATATTTATATAATTCCAACGATCATTGTTACGATTCATTTACTGTGTTGAATATGACCACAATTCTCTCTGTGGTTCAGCAAGACAAAAGTAGAACTCCTAGATCAGGAAGTCTGTTCAGTCCATCACATGGCATCAGGCTGTCAGAGGGATTTATCAGAAGATTTCAGCTCACCAGCGCACATTCAGGTTCCAAACACTGGGAAGAAATCTTCCCCCCTCTTGGGACAGTAGCTATCCTAACCATAGCAATAGCTTTGGGCCGCCACTCACTCCATAGGGTACTGGAATTGTAATATTAATCAAACTGAGTTCTGAACAATGAATGTCCTTGCCTGCACCACCTAGCCTTAGGACTTTGCTATTCTGTGACACTCAGCATAACACACAGCTCCCTGTTCAGGCTTCCAGCCGCCAGTAATCTAGTAATGTTTGAAGACTGTTTTCTAACACTGAAAATCCTGCAGCTGCTAGAGAAGAATGGCCTTGTTTTTTCTCACTTACCTTGCAGTGGGCTTACAAACTGTCTCACCCTGAACAGTCGGATTGCAATCTATTTCAGCTACATAGGTTTTTGCAAGTTATACTAAAAGATATTTCAATTATCTTTGAAATACATCCCAGACAGTGATTTCTCACCCACCCTCTCACCACCCATTCATCTCGGCCTATCCTGAAAAGAAACAAGATGATTACCTCACGTAGATCCAAAACCAAAACGGAAACTTAGGTTGGCAACATTTACACCAGTGACCGGCATTCAAGCTCTGAGAAGTGAGCTGTGTAAGTTTTAAAAGATCCTGGCATTAAGAGATTCACTTCACAAGCACTGACTTTCAGTGATACAGTTTTCACATGAATTTAGCCTAATAGCTTCCAATAGCATTTATTGACTGCTTGGTGAAGAAGGGTTGGGCTGAGGAAGCCAGATGGAAGAGAAGGATCCTACTCACACACACTTCCATGAGAGACTTATTTGTCTCCCTAACTCCTTCTCACAATATGCCACCAGGGGCTGTAGAGCCCACCAGTGTTAAATCTGTGAGTACCGAAAATAAGAGATGCTGATCAGAAAACAGGAACAGAGGGACCTTGTCATGATGTTTATAGTGCCACCACAACAGTTAACATTGCTTTGCAACTGAATATGATTTTCCCTGGAACTTTGAAAAGAATGGCATTTGGTTCAGATTGTAATTTAGAAGCATCTGGAAAGGTCACAATACTATGCTGGTCTTTATGAACATGAGTTGCCTTTCCTCTCCCTAGCCCATTACTTCTCTTTCCCATCTAAGGAACACTGTTGACTATGAAAAGGACATTCACGTTTGAACAATGTTACAAGTAGGCAAAAAAGGAGTTAAAAACAATGACTGTGCCAGACACAAAATATAAAAGATGCAGGGTTTCTCACTTGTAGACTCCTTAGACCTAAAGACATGAGAGTTCCTGGATCTGAGGAATGAGGCCCTGGATTCTAACCCAGCATTTCAGAAACAGAGTATGCAACACAGAACTTTGGAGATGAAGGCAGGAAACTCAGAACTTTAAGGTGATTTTCCATTCCACAGTGAATTAGATGACATCCTGGTTGCCAGGAAACCTTGCCTCTGAAATCAAAAAAGAAAGAAAAAATAAATGAAAGGGAGGAAGAAAGGAAAGAAGGAAAAGTTCTCATAAACTCAGCACTGTTAGGGACACATGTGAAAAAGAATCAGGCCAATAAAGAGAGAACAGGCCAACAGAAGAGAAATGAGTTTGGCCACCTTAGGAGACGTTGAACTGCTGGGAGAGGCAAAAGTGTAACATTGATGGAGGGGCTCAGAAGGCACTGTCAGTGAGCAGAAGGAGCACAAACAAAATTAGAAAATGTCCAGTGGAAGGGAAAGTACTTTAAAGTTCTCACACATGTGGGTCATAAAATCTTTTTTTTTTGAGCCCTGTTAGCATCAGAGATCAGAGAACAGAATGGAAGCCAGAGTGATGACTGTTTAGGTAAATACTCTTCATAGGGCACAATGAAAACTACACAGAAATCCCCTCACTGGTCAATATGTTTGCAACCTACCCTAGACTAAAGAGAAAGAGCAAAGCCAAAAACCCAGAAGTAAATTGATCATGTATGAGTTTTAGGAAATTATTGTAGTCATAGGTTAGGCCAGGGCATTGTCAATGACGTTGAAGGACAGAGAATGAGTACTGAAAGAGATCTCTTCTTCCCACCACAGGTGTGACCCTGAATCAGAGACTTTAGAACCCAGGCAGTTTCAACTGGACAACTGCTGGGTGAGAAACAGGAAAATTCAAAGATGTGGTGCTTACATCAGAAGTCATTATTAAAGTAAAACTGATTGTAGGACAGCACTCAGATTTATCAGGAAGGATGAACACCTCCTGGATGGGGAAAAGCTACATTTTTTTCCAAGACAAAGAGTTAGGGACCTGATTTAGATGTTAAGGGAACATTCGTGAAAGAGACAGAAATTGAGTCGCATTGAGGAAGAGGAGACAGGATAGGTAATAAAGACATGTGCTGCAGAAAAAGAGTGACTGTAATAAGCTTCCTAGAGGAGGGAACGTCTGTTATTGGAAGATAGACACTGAGGTTGTGTCAGAATTTTGGGAGAGGAGAGACAGGAAAGCTTGGAAAAGCCTGATCACGAGTTCTGAGAACTTATGGACTGTGGGATGATTTGGGATACAAGAGACTTAATCTGAGTTTAAAAATGGGAAAGTTGCAACCAAAGTGGCAACACCAATAGCAAGGGATACACCAACCCTCCTTGATGCTGACTGGTGTAGCTGACATTATGTCTTCTGTGGAGCTTTCTGTTTAAATCAGTGTACGAAGCAGTTGTTTTGGTTTTGCTGGCTTTCAGTGAGATTTTGGCACTAACAGATCCTATCTTAGTGTAAGTGTTAAGTAATGGTTAGGATGTTATTGAGTGATATCCTAGGGTCTGACATGTAAAAACTTGTATTATATAAAAAAGTCACTAGCCAAAGTAGAGTCTAGACTGTATAATCTGAGTAGTAACAGAACTTCAAGTCACAAAATCGTAAGTGAGGAAGTTGTCAAACTTCACAATAGGTTCATGTTAAGAAATGAGGGATACAATGAGGAATACTAGTGTCTATACAGCCTTTTAAATTCTTATTTGACTACATGTTTAAAAAATATTTGAAGATGGAAAATGGTAGAGATTGTTATGTTACCTAAGTCTAGTTGGAATAGCCTGAGGGAAAGTCAAAGGAAATGAACTATCCGTAGACAAAGACCTTACCTGGTTTGTTCTGTTAGAGATTATGTATATATAAATGTAACTAGGTACATGTTTGCAAGGAAAGTGTAGGCAGGGAGATAAAACTGGGGCATGCACCAATATTTAACATCTTGAGGCTGAAGTGGAGGACAAGGAGCTAGAAGAGATGAGCTCATTGGAAGACTGGAATATTGAGTTTTCACAGGCATGCGCTGTAGGTAGTATTTCATGCACAAACCCCAGTATGAGTGACTCCTGGCTGTAATAAATTTTATGATAAACCTCTGTCCTGTACTCTGCTACTTCGGCCAAAGCCACTGTTGCCCTCTGATGAATGGCTCTCTCTCTTTCAGACATATACAGAACACTGCTGAGAGTATGATATCTCCTATTGGCTGATGTCTCTTAGCCTAACAATTGAGGCATCCTGTGTGTATTCTGATTCCAGGACTACTTGACACTTGTAACATTCTACAAACACATGTTTCTTTGTCCCTCTTCTTACTTTTTAAAATGTTCTTATTTAGATGACATTTTTTACATTTATTTTGCAGACTGACCACAGTTCCTCTTCCTCCTCTCTTCCTATCTACCCACCTCCCCATCCACTCCTCCTCTGTCTCTATTCAGAAAGGGGCAGGCCTCCCATGGGTTTCACATGGAACATCAAGTTGAGGCAGGACCAAGCTCTTCCCCTTGCACCAAGGCTGGGTATCCTTGCCCTCATCTCTTTTTTAATAATCTTAACTATTCCATTTGCTCTTAGTTTTCACACACACACACACACACACACACATACACACACACACACACACACACCACATTTGTGGGCTACAATATAATAGCCAACATAGATCAATATAGGCTATTTGTAATTTTCATCTTTTCATATGTCATCTTCACGCTCTTCTCCGGTTATTTTGAAAAAGACGGTTACCATGTGCTGTACTTACAGTATTGTGCTTTGGAATTCCTTCACCCTATGTCTTCTGGTTCTCATTATATGCCTTCTCATTCTTCCCTATTATTGCTTTCTCTTGCCAGCTTTCTGACTTTCAACTTCTATGGAACAACCTTTCTGTTTCCACAAAGGGATAACAACTTGTGATGCTGTGTTTCAGTGCCTGTCTTATTTCACTTAGTGTAATGCCTTCCACTTCTATCCACATTACCGATTTAAACCCCTTTAGACCCAGATATTATTCTACTGCACCTATCTAACACATTTTTAAAATGCACCCACCCATGGTAAGGACATCTCAACTGAGTTCTAAGCTACTGTGAATGATTCTGTACTAGGCATGTGCATCCCAATATCCTTTGTCATATAGATTCATTTCCTTCTGATGGATAACCAGCAATCGGCTGCTAAGTGGAAGTGTGAGGATGGAGGTTATAGAAGTGTTATTAAGAGTCCGAAGTCTGCACAGTGGATCTCAATAATGGAGTAAATGGAAAGAGGAGCAGTAGAAGGGGTTCATGTGCTTGCCTGAGCACTAATGCAAAGAACTGACAGAAAACAAAGTGAACCAAAGATGGGGGAAATGGATTCTGTTTGAGATACACTGAGAGCCAGCCAGAAGTTCTGAGAAAAGCAAGAGCAGAAACTGGAATTTAGGAGATGAGTGGAACATTGTGAGTAGCTTAATTTAGAGAAATAAAGTTGAATTTCCCAAAAGATCACATACAGTGAGGGGAAATGATGTCTCTGAATTTAATTCTGATAAAATAAAATTATTCAAAGTGCAAAAGGAGGTTGAATTTATTATGGTAAACTGGGATATGTATTGTAAAGGGGATGGTAAGGAGAGTGAATCAGAAAGGTCACCAGAGATGCAGACTCTAGGAAGTGAGCAACCAACCAAAAGTAAGGGGAAGTTTCCTCAAAACTGCGAAGAAAATTGTCTTGTAGTTAATGGACAGAATGGAAGACCAAGAATCTCTGCCTAGAGGAGGTTTTCAGATGCAAAACACCTCTCAGACTATGTTTTCTTAAAGAAGGATAAGACACCAGGGACTCCATTATACTGTGGGGCCTCCATTATGCTCATGGGGTGAAAAGCAAATGTAGAGAAAGGATCTCAAAGAATGTGCCATTTTGCAAGTAAAATATCGAAAGTGATACTTGCCATAACCTTCACAAAAGGGCTTCGGAAGGAAGGCTGGATGGAAGAATGCTTTCTGAAAGATGATGGTTTTTCCCTATAAAACTGCCGAGTTTAGTTTGGGGATTAGAAAGTCTGCATATGTAGTACAAAATAACTCACTCTATTTTAACCTCGATACTCACTGATACAATAAATCTTGAATTTAAACATGAAAGTTTATGCAATCAGTGTAAAAATTAACCTGTATAGATTCATTGAAAAAAAGTAACTGTAAATTGGAACTTTTTCCCTCAATTGTAAAGCTCTCAAAAGAGAGGTGGAAAAAAATACATCAGTGATATGACCTGCTTGGTAGAATTCACACTTATTCTTACATGAAGTTTTTAACTTACCTCTGAAATATATTTAAACTTTTTGAAACAAATTTTATTACCATAGTTACTGCTTGGTCTTCAGTTTTTCTCATCTAAATAATAGGAAAATAAGCCAGGAGCTCTTTTCATAAATCTAAGAAAATATCCAAAACTCCAAGAAAGCTAGCACTTTGGAGTGATGTGGTGAGAGAATAAGAGAGGATGATGGTTGATGTGAAACTTATAGTTTCCTACAACCCTCATATAAGCTCATTTGTGAGTAGTAATCCATGTGTACATACACATTCATTCAGATAGATTCATTCTTCATTCCTGTACCCAATGCACATATGGGATTGGATGCTGTCCATTAGGATTCTCCCTAGTAGATCTAGAGACCTTATTAAAATACAGGTTAGCGTTACCAGATGTAGAGCAGGGCCTAAAATACTACTATGCCCAGAAGCTCCTCCTGATGTCTGTATGACCACCTTGGCAAAGTTCTATATTTCTTTTCGTTATATTACATGCAAGTAACACTGACATGATCAAAATGAGAAAAATGGATAAAATATGGTTCAAAATTAAAATGTGTCTCCACGTAAACCTGGAGAGTGACGTATTCCCGTTGTAAAGCACATAATGCTATGCAATACATTTTCTTATTTTAAAGTCACAAAACTGGGACCATGTCTTCCTTACTATGAACTGGCATTACTATTGCAAAAGCCCTGTTATACACTCTTTCTCAGTATCTTATCTGCATTATTTTAATTTTTATGATATTTTTAATTTATGAATTGCCTTTTGATTATCATATGCTTAAATGAGAAAGTAAATACCAGATAAAACAATACCTGGCACAGTAACATATACAAATCTATTTCATTATTCCAGATGTGATGAATATGTGACCATAATGGTTTGATAATTTCTTCAGCAAACTCTACATAAGAACCATTATTAAAAGAAGCTCGTGACCAACGACAAAATGTCTTTGAATTTACAAGTAATAGAATGTTTTTCTGTCTTTCTTTCCTTTCTCCTTTTTCCTTCTTTCTTTCCTTCCTTCCTTCTTCCCTTCCTTCCTTCCTCTCTCCCTTCCTTCTTCCTTCCTCCCTCCCTTCCTTCCTGCCTTACTTTCTTTTTCTTCTTATTTATTTATTTATTTATTTATTTATTTATTTATTTATTTAGAGACTGAATTTCTCTGTGTAGCCCTGGCCATTCTAGAACTCACTCTATAAATCAACCTGGCCTCGAACTAAGTGATCTGCCTGCTTCTGCCTCTAGAGTGCTGGGATTAAAGGCATGTGTGATTAACACCCAGCTAACAGGATGTTTTCCTAAAGCTGAGAAAGAAGTCTGTACTTCTTGTCAATGTATTTTAGCTGGAAGATGGCATTTTCATTGTCTCAGTGTACTGTATTATGATTCAATGAATACATAAGAGCAAGAAAGGCCTTCCAGTTGAAGGTGATTTGATTCAGGATACTGTAACAGGTGATATATGATAGCTCAGGTAAAAATGGAGGTCATCCCAAGAATTTCCTCACATTAAAAAAAATGGGAAAAATCAAAATGTTCTGTGATGGTGCAATGAAGTCATACTACATGTGAGGATCACATTTCTTTAGGTTTTAGCTCCTAAGTATATGGTGAGCCTGAACATAAAATAGCATTACTCAATGCAGAATAATTAACCGATTATGTGCTTGTCTAACCACAGCCATTAATTCAGCTGGGAACCGGAAAAGCAATCCATAGCGAGCTATAGATATCTCGTTTCAACAATGTTAAACATTTGTGATTTTTCACGGATGCTCTAGTTTCTGCAAGTGCCCATGCAACCTCACCTGCTTTTCCAATTTGTCTCTTAGATTATGCTCTAGGTCAATGAACCCTATTATGTCATGCCAATACAGTGGCTAAATGATGATAAATAATTGAATATGTGACAAGTAATCCACATCTGAATGTCAGTCATCTTAGTTAGGCACCATTTCCCCAACTGGAGGAAGAGTTATTCCATTTCAAATTCTATGTTTTGATATTTCTAAACATTTTATAATCTGTGAATACACCAATAAATAAAAATGTATTTGCAGAGATTACTACAATTCAAAGAAAACTGATTTTGAAAAATAAAGTGATGTAAAATATTTACAATTATGCATTTTAGAAATTTATAACTTTTATAATTTAATGATAGTAATGAAAGAATTTAAAATGTGCATGCAATACTTTTCAAATATTTCAAGTGCATGGGCTTTGGTATTTGTATTATTTGCTTAATTTATACTTTTCAAATAGTCTGTTGTTTTCAAGCACAAGAAAATGAGTTTTTAATTCTGTTTCGACTTTTAAAACTATCATCCTAATGTCCAGAATCTGTGATACCTTTACAAATCAAGTTTACACACAGGAAGTCTGTCTATTGAAGGTACCACTCTAGCTAAAAAAATGAAGGAACAGTACCATACACAACACTTCATCAAAGATTTTTATTGTTAAACCCTTATCTGGGGAAACTGCGATGTAGCGCGTTCTCCACTAGAGGGCAAAGAAGAGGCAGCGGCCACTGCTGCTCAGGTGTTCAGTTCAGTACTATGTTCCAGATTACCAAGTGACCATTGGAGAAAATAGCAAAAATTTATTTGTTGGTTCATTTTAACTACTTTTGAGCTATAGAAAATTCTAAAAAAAAGATTTTAGAAGTCCATGCACATCTATAAGTTCTGTCTAATCACCCAATCTTGTTCTTACCTGGCCTAGATACTTCTTTAAATTCATCATGGTTGGAAAAACAAGAGTCACACTTGATTCTTGGTCCAGGGAAATCTGCAGCTTTCCACACTGAAAAATCGCAGAGATTGGTGGCACACGGTCTCCTTTCTCATCCTCCTTGAGAGACAATGTCTTTCAAATTAAAATATTTACTCAGAATGACACCAATGTAAATTTACAGTCTACTAAAGTCATCAACTGACAGACGTGGTTTTAGTAAAATTGATAGCAAAGGAAAGGAAAGGCCATAAAACTGAGAATGAAATAAGAGGGAGATCCAAAGGAGTCATTATTTAAGTTTTTCCCACGCAGGGACAACAGGAAGGAGGTCCCCTGTGGCACTCACAGCTAACATTTCTGGGGAAGCAAATCCTATGGAGACATTAGAGAACCTTATCTTGTCCTTTAAATCAGAGGGATACAGACATCTTTAAGAAAGAGCAAAGGAGAAAACATCCTTTTTGTAACCCAGTTACAAAAAGACAAAAATGGTATGTACTCACTCATATATGGATTTTAGATACGGAGCAGGGCATTGCCAGCCTACAATCCCACTATCAAATAGTCTGGGGTGCAGGGAGGACCCTAAGAGAGATTGCATGGTAACCCGGAAAAGGTTTATGGGATGAGATCTCCTAATTGGATTGGGGGGGAGAAGAAAGGGAAGGCAGAATGAGATGAGAGAAAGAGAGGGGGAAAAGAGGAGGGGGGAGGAGGACATGGGAGACCAGGAAGGTTGAGCCAGGGTAAGAATAGAGGAGAGACGGATGGGAGATACCATAAAAGAGGGAGCCATTATAAGTTGGAGGAGAGATCTGGCACTAGTGAGATCTTCACAGATCTACAAGAATGACACCAACTGGCACAAAGCCTACCTTAAATGCCCTCCCATGATAATGAGAATGATGACTAAATTATATGCCATCCTAGAACTCTCATCCAGTGGCTGGTGGAGGCAGAGGAAGACACCCACAGAAGGGAACCGAATTGAACTCTTGGAACCCAGTTGCAAAGAGGAGTGGTGACCAAAGGAATCAAGATCAGGCTGGCAAAACCCACAGAGGCAGCTGACTTAAACAAGGGGGAACACATGAACCCCAGACAGATCCAGATACCACCCCCCACTGAACCTGGCTGTCAGAGAGGAGGCCTTGGCAATCTGTAGGATCTTGGAGAGTAGAGCAGTATTTATTCCTGACATACAAATGGACTCTAGGGACCCATGCCACGTGGGCTCTCTCAGCCCAGACACATCGACACATTGGGGAGGACCTAGACCCTGCCCAGGATGATGTGACAGACTCTGAAAAATCCCTTATGGAAGCCCTTACCCTCCCTGGGGAGAAGAGGGGGAATGGAGTGGGGATGAGAGGTTGGGAGGATTGGGGGGTATGGGGGGGGGAGGGAGAGGAAACTGAGAGTGACGTGTGTAAAAAGTTAAAAAATATGAAAGGAAAGAAAGAAAGGAAGGAAGCAAGGAAGCAAGGAAGGAAGAAAGAAAGAGCAAAGGAAATAGACCAAATTCCCTTCCTGTGACTTGGTCCATCAATACAAAGGAATTATTCTGCCATAACTTTTAGCTGCATCACAGAGCACGTTTGGGGCAGAAGCAGAAAATTCTAAGAATGATTTCGGAAGAATAACAAGACAGTTAATAAAAAGCAGGATTAATCTAAGACAAATGAACTGGTAAGTAAAACATGTGAAGCTATTTTAACTCTACTGTAAAATATAGTACATGTCTATTTTAAGGACTTGCAGAGAACAAGTTTGCACCTGCTTTATAATATTTAAAACTGTTTTTTGTTTAGCAATATTCTTAGTATTTTATTTAATGGGGTGTTATTCTTCATTGGATTGATATGGCAAATTTGACATAATAAGCCCATTAAATCCAGAGCTCTTCACTTTTGGAAATTAAGACCCACACTGAAGGGCAATAACGACTGTGATCACCCATGACCAAATTTTCTGCCAAAACAACTACTTCATCCAAGACACCATACAATTAAGGAAGCAAAGGGTAATTGCCAGGGAACCAGTTTAGTCTAGTTTGTTTACCATTTTACTCCCAGCCTTCAGAGCAGTGTCTGATACATGGTCAATCTACAATCCAATTTTTGTAGGTAAATGAAAATTTAATTCAAATTCATGATAATATATCTAAAGTATTGTTTTGTTGATTTGTTGTTTTTCAAGATATTTTTATATCATGCATCTACATGAGTGTCTGTGTGTAGACTTGTGTACATGGTACAGTACCTGCTGAGTTCAGAAGAAGGAGTTGGATCTCCTGGAACTGGAGTTACATGAAGGAGTGAACCACCTCACCTGAGTCCTGAGAAGCCTAAGCAAGAATATCAAGCACTCTTGTTCACTGGGCCATCCCTCTAGCCTCAGAGTTTGTCATTTTTGAGTTCGTTTAATTCCTGACTTCAGTCCTGTGCTTATTTGCTTAGATTTTATTTTTCCTCTTCAAAAACTCTAACATAGTCCAGAAATGTGGGCAAAAGAAGATAATAGCATAGACATAATTAATTAGGTCTTATTTCATTGTATTTGAATAAATGAACAAATTGCTACAACTCTGGAAAAGTTAAGCCAGTAATTTTATGTCTTTAAAAATAAGATAATTTTTTCAATATATGCATTTAATTTATTTAACAATCTTTATGTTAATGTGTCATCATTTATGATATGTTGATTCTCATATGAAGGGGAACAAAATTCTCATTCAACAAAATTATGCAAATATTTTCCATCTGCATGATTGTTCTAGTTCCTTGACAGTGATATTTTATAATTTTTTCCCAAATACAATGAAGGGTGTTTTATATTGTCAAGCTTCCATCAAATCAGACCTCAGTCAGAGAGCTCTAGGCCACATGTAAATAATAAGGAAATAGCTATTATGTATGGATAGATTAAATATATGCAAGCACAATCATTACATCATCCAAAATTCAACTTTTAGACTTCCTTTAAACTTTTGGCAGGAGTGGGGAAAATGAATAAGAACAGTACAAAGTTTCTATGGGTCATCGAAATTCTCCATAGACTATGGTAATGAAAGACGCATGCATATTAAGGCAAATAACATAACACACTACACTGTGGTGACCAACGTCCTTATCTGTTATAGATGTATATGTGGGAGAGGCTAGGAATGTATGTGAAATTTCTGTCCCTTCTTACTCTCACTGTGAATCTCAACCTGTACAAAGAATGACTTTATAAAATTATTTAATGCCTACAAAGCCTAACTTGTAGCTTTAGTTACTTCTACAACAGGTTGCTTTCATCATCAAAGAGGCACGGATAATCAGCAAGTTAACAATATTTTAAATAAATACAAACATCTCAATGTAGAATGACAAGAATATACCCATACCTTCTGGCAGTCACGAAACTGAACCTCTTTGTTTCTCCTCAGGGTCAGCAGATAGCATGAAAGGACAGCAGAACATGAGCCACTTACACACTGATTCCAATACTCATGAATTGGCTGATTTCCATTAACACTACTTCAGCTGCTTGTTTTCCTCATCGGTCTACAATTACTTTAACACTTTCCTAGTCACAACTATCCCTAGGGAAGAACCTTGAGGCCCTAAACTAATTGAATTAATTATAAGAGAAGACAAAAAGTTGAACCCTTTCATCTTTGATGATACTTTTATTGAAAATTTTAAGACTCAACAGGGAGAAGAAAGGCTTTCTAGAAGATCCCACCCTCAGGAAGAGGCAGCAAAACACAATTAAAGACACAAATAGATAGCAATACCTTTTCAGAATACCACCACCTACATGGTATTATATTATCATTTCTGATGAGTAGATTTTTTTTAAAAGGGGGAAGCAAACTTGCAACTGAACAAAATAATTCAATTTTAATTGTTGTGTTTTTTTCCTGAGACAGGGTTTCTCTGTGTAACTGTCCTGGCTATCCTGGAACTTGCTATGTAGACCAGGCTGGTATCAAACTCACTGAGATCCACCTGCCTCTGCCTTCCAAGTGCTGGGATTAAAGGCATGTGCCACCATTTAGTAGTAGTAATTCAAATTTTTATACAGAGGTTTTGTATTTGGAGAAAATGAGTTCTTAAATATTTCTTTGGAGGTTTCTATACTTTATGAAGCATTTTATCTGAAGCCTTATTGTTGTTGAGCATTTAATCTTCAAATGTTCACTCGCCATTACTATACTTTTGAAATCCTTTTAGTTATTCATCTGTTTTATAATTGGTTGTGCATTTCAGTTAGAAATAAAATGTATATTATGAATTATAATCCTTTGAAATATGATTATACATTTCTTCTGACCATTGATTTATCTTCGTATTGTCTTGACATTAAATTGAAATTTAAAACAAAAATATTTTAAGGTAAATTTATTTGTAAATAAATTTTTTGAATTTGACAAAACCTGGTGCACACATGATATAGAGACCATGCTTTTTGATCTAGTTTAAGTAAACTTTGTCTACCTTAAGTAGAAAATTTTTGATTGTACTATAGAAAATTTGAAGTCTAAATATTTAAGCACTTCATCAACTTATAGCTATTTGTTGTGTATGGCATGAGCAACAATTTAAATGTTCATGCTTTATCTCTGATTGATTTCCAGTTCTATCACAATTTTTGAAACATGTTTATTTACTCACTGAATTGTCTTGTAATTTTTGTAGTAAAACTCAACAACATATTTTTTTCAATCTTTATTTTTGTATTCAGATCCTTCTTTCACTAAGACCATACTTTCTTTTTAAAAGTCCTAAGATCAGGTTAATTTCAAACCTTTCTCGTCCATTTGAATGTTGGCAATCCTGGATAACTTGTGGCTTTATAGATTATGTGGCTTGTATTGTAGGAGGAAGTTTGTATGCCGCCATTAAACATGTGTCTTATTAGAGGCGCATACAGATGAGGTAATAAAAGGGCGGTTTACCACACCGCTAACCACACCCACTTTAGGCAGGACTAAAGACGTATACGTACGTAGGCAGAACTACGTCACTAGCCAGGCCCACTTTTGGGCATGGCTGGGGGCGTTACAGGGGAAGGTATAAAAGACAGCACACAGGAAGTCTCGGTCTCTTTTCCCGGAGTTCGGCGGTTCAGCAGCGGAAAACTGTTTGTCTCGTCTGGGTTACTTGTTTGGTATCTTGTGAGTAATTTCTACAATAAATACTTAGTTTTACTTCCAGTAAGTGTCGCTTATCGTTACAGCGTCCTTTGAAGCCTACATTGTATTACTATTTTCTGAAGAATATGTGCATGGAATTTTATTCAGTTTATACTTACAGAAGAATTGCTTCTTGGTGATCCTCACTCTTCTAACCTGTGAACATGGAATTCTTTACTGGTCTCCTCTATAATTCCTCTAACTGAAAATTTTATAATTTTATAATTTTAAGTATAAATGTCTTGCCCATCATTTGGCAAGTTTCTTTTTGTAATTTTGGTTTCTGATGATAATGCACTTGTCATTTTCAATAGTTTTATAATGGAGTGGGGATTGGGTGTGGGCCTGGGGGACAGATGGAGGCCTAGGAGGGGTAAGGAGGGAGAGGGAGCTGGCATTGACAAATGAAGCAAGCTTCTTGCTAATTTAAATTTTTAAAAAAGGAGGGAAAAATGTAATTCTTCAGTTTTGTTGGCTTTGTATCCTTCAGCCTTGATGAAGTCATTAATTGGTTCAAGTAGTTTTGTATGCTCCTTATGACTTCCGGTGTCCACAGCCTACCATCTGTGAAGAGACAGGTTTTTTACTTTCCTTTTCAGTTGTGCTTTATCTTCCTTATTATAGTGAATATCATAATGCTGAACAGAGTTAATTTGAATGCTCAATTTGTTCTTGGTACCTGTTTTTCATGGAAACCATTTAATAATATCATAGAAATAGAGTTTCCATTGCTCATCACTCCTCTAGGGGTCAAGACCATGATGATGAAACCCACAAAGACAGTTGACTGGATAAGGGGGAGCTCCTGAATCCCAGACTGATGGCTGAGAGGCCAACACGGGACTGATCCAGACTCCATGAATGTAGTGCAGGGAAGAGGCCACATAAATCACTGGGGACTTGGGTAGTAGATCAGTGTTCACCATGGTTTATGAATGAGCTTTGGGAGCCCATTCCAAAGAGAGGGATGCTCTCTCTGCCTGGGCACATGGGGAAGGGCCTAGGTCCTGCCCAGGATGAAATGACAGACTTTAGAGATCCCCCCCAAGGAGGGCCTCACCCTCCCTGGGGAATGATGTGGGGATTGGGTGGGGGGCTGGGGAACTGGTGGAGGGACAAGGGAGGAGGGGTGGAAGAGGGAGCTGGGACTGACATATGAAACATTCACGTTTCTAATTTAAATAAAAACACATATTGAGAAAAAAATTTAAAAAAAGAAGTAGAGTTTCCAGAGACATGGAATAGTTAGAGCACACACACCTGTATACACGCACCACACACACACACACACCACTTACAGGATACTGAACAAACTATAAATGTTTCAAGCATAATTATATAATTTGTGCAAAGTATAACTTATATAATAGTCATAATGGAAATATTATAAAGATCTACAATAATTAGAGGAGATCATACAGGCCATCTGATTATAACCCTGGAGGACCTACTGCTCACCTGGAGCCCTAATAGAGACAATGTCATAGTTAAAGCAGTAAGAAGTTCCTGCTTGGAGGCTGGCCCACTACACAAAAGCTGATTTTCTAGACTCCACAGGCAGTCTGTAGTAGAACAAGTGAGAGATGATACTGAACATGGAGTATTGGAGTATTCGCAAAATCCTTTCCTGTTTGACAGGAAAGTTCTGGTATTTTTGTTCTACTCAGTCCTTCAACTAAATAATCCATATGGAAAGCAATTAGCTTTACCCAACCAATCTTGACTAATTTAGATGTTAACGTCTTTCCCAAATTCCCCAAACAGTGCTTGAATACTGTTGAACATCTTACTGCCCAGTTGAGTAATACAATTATTAAGCGTACTACTTATAATGATATTAGCTGGAGGCCTTTGGAGTTGCCTTTCATCAGATCAAATTACTTCTTTTTACTCAGGAAGGGAAAAGGTTTTAGTGTGAATAGATGATGAATGCCATCAAATGCTATTTATATTTTTCTTGAAAGAATTATATAATTTTCATGCCTTATTCCCATATGAATTAGCTGTATTGATTTTAAGTGTTAAAACAAATTTACAACCCTGGTCATAGTCTATCATTTAAAAAATATCTTTCTATCCCATTTGCTAATGCTATGTACTGACTCTGGTTTATACATTCTGAGTCATATTGATACTTTCCTGTTTTAAACCTTTTGTCTTTAGATATTAAGATGATCAAAATCCAAGTTAAGAAACATTTTATCTTTCATTTGTTTTGACAATGTTTATGGGCAATTTGATTAATATTTAGCAGGTTTGATCAAATATTTGTCACAGAAACTTCTTTATGGTCAATTTGGAGGAAAAAATGATGTGTCTTTAATTACTTAGTTCTTACTTTATTTTGAAATAGGATCTCACTGTATATTCCTGGCTGGCCCAGAACTCTGTATTGACCTCGCTGGTCCCATAAAAATCCAACTGCATCTGACTCCCAATGCTGAATTAAAGGTATGTTCCACCATGCTTGGCATTTTTGCATTTATTTTATCGCTCTCAGCAACATTATAAAATTCTTCCTGCAATTGTCTCATATTTATGCTAATTATTTTACTAAGTGTCACTTAAAATTTTCTATTCAATTTTTCTCCATTATTTTGATCACATTTTAAAACAACTTTAAAATATGTCTCTTTCATCTAAATTCTGGATTTTCTTGACATATCCACTAATAAATATATATGATAGAATGTACCGTACACATTGTTAGCCTTTAAACTATATGAATTTTTCTGGATTATTTCTTTCTAACCTTATTAGAGCTGTTAACATTTTATAGTTTGCTCCACTGAGAAAAGCCTAATGGCTTTATCAGGTTTAAAAATCCCTAACTGCCACTTTCTTTGCGCTACTTTTATGAACATTTTACAAGTTTACACAATGTGAATAACAATATCCTATTACTGTTTTATCATCATTTCTAAAATTCTATTACTTAGACGATCACAAATATAGTTGCAAATTATGTAATAGCAAAAAGGAGATATACAAGTTCTTTATATATAAACTGTTATTTATCTCATTAAAGTTTCACTCTGGTCTTGTTAAATAAAATTTAAGTGTAATTAATATGTGTAGCTCAATAGGTTTAGTTTAAGATATATTTGTCATTGGGTAAAAGTAAGGGAGGTTGGAGTATGTGGAAGGTAGACAATGCAATTCACAATGTAATGAACTATATCAACATAAAATAATCATAAAAGGTAAAGAAATTAATATAAATTAATGTGCCCACGATATGCATGAAACTCTTTGTAATTTGTTCACATTGCAGCTACTTTTATACCACTACTGATTCAATGTTTTCATTAAGAATGATCCTTGTTTTGTTTTCCACTGCTGTAAAAGACTATGACAGACTGGGTGGATAATAAGCAACAAAGTTTCATTTCACTTCTGGCTTTAGAAAGTCAAAAATCCACTGCATGGGCTACAGAAGAAAGCTTTTTTTGTAGCCTTTTGGAAAGCACAAGAAACATCTGAGAGAGACACAAGGAAGGGGAACTCCAAATCATTTAGTCAGTAGCACACTCCCAGCAGAAGTGTGTTGATCCATACTGAAGAGAACAGCTCTCATGAGCTAAACAGCTGGGCCACTCCGTACTGTTACAATGCCATCTGGGAAACTTGAGACCTCAACTGTTCTTGTGAATGCTCCCTCTGAACTCACATTAAAGTTGTCTTTGTAACAGCTCACAGGGAACATTCACTGGCACAGTTGATGTCTCAAGTGTCCTCAAAGAAACACGTGTATCACACAGATCTTCCTTTATCCATGGGAAGTGACAAAAGATGTGAAGAACATTAGTTATATTGCATTTGAAGGAAACTTTTCATAAAGTCCCTCTTACACTCATGTTTATAAAAACGCTAAGTTATTCAGGAAAGAGTATTGCCATTTTTATAATCTTGTAACTACAAATGCTATCAGGATATTTGCACAAATAAGATTGGGTTTTAGATTGAAGTATTTTCTCACTTACTTATAAAAGCAAGAAAATAGATCCCCAATTTTTTTGTTTTGTCCTCTTTATCAACAAAGGCATGAGATCACTAATTACTTCTTCCCATTCCAGCAGGAAAACAGCCAACTGATCCAAATGAGAACCTATCTGATCCTGAAGCTGCTTCTTCTTGGGGATCACAAGTAGATCTATATTTCTAGAACTGAGTTTGGACTTTATTTAGGAAGTTAGAAAGTTAAGTTTACAATTTTAAAAAAGTTATTTTCATAAATATAATCATTGCAAAATGCAATACAGATATTAAACATTTTTAAAAACAAAATTCAGTTCTCATTAGCATAGTCACAGAATTGCATAGCATCACCACCATCTGAATATGGAACATTTTAACAAGTGTGTGTGTTTGAGTGTGGGGAGGGTGTGCCATGAATCTTGTTCCAGTTCTATCTGGTTTGTAAGGTTACTTACTTCCTGAGGGTCATAAGATTCCTCCAAGATAGAGTATTTCATCTCAGAGGCTATTATTACAAAACGAATAGTTAATGGGTTTGTCTTAATTAAGGTTTCTATTGATGTGAATATCTATCTATCTATCTATCTATCTATCTATCTATCTATCTATCTATCTATGTTTTTCAAGACAGGGTTTCTATGTGTATCTCTGGAGCCTGTCCTGAAACTCACTCTATATATACAGAGATCCATCTACCTCTTCCTCCCAAGTGTTGGTGTTAAAGGCATGTGTACCACTGCCTATCTCCATGCCAACACTTATAAAGGAAAACATTTAACTGGAGTGGCTTATAGTTTCTGATGCTTACTCCATTATCATTCTGGTGGGACACGGCAACACACAGACAGATATGGTGCTGGACAAAGAGCTGAGAGTTCTCCATCTTCATCCACAGGAAACAGGAAGTGAACTGTCTATCACATTGAACATAGCTTGAGGAAAAGAGACCTCAAAATCCACCGAATTTCACTAACAAGCACATACCCACTCCAGCACAAACACAGGGTTGATTATCTTCTCATGGGATTATGATTTCCTTGAATATTTTCAGTGAGAAAATAGGTATTAAAAGCCCTTCCTTAATTTTAATTGAATTACTAACATTTATATTAAGTACTGTTAAGTTCTTATGTATTTTGAATTGTAACATGCATTCTTTCCCGCCATTTACCTGGGTCCTGTCTCTGTCTCTGCCCCCAAATAACACACGAGACACTATATTAATTATGAAGCTGTTGGCTGTTTGCTATGGTTTCTTAATGGCTAGCTCTGACTTAATTATTAACCCATAATTACTAATATATATTTTTATAAGGATGTATCTTTCCGAGGATGCCATCCTGATGTGTCCTCTCCTCCCAGGATCTCATGGTGACTCTCTATTCTTGAATACACTTCCCAGAATCCTCCTCGACTCTTCATTCCACCTATCTTGCTTCCCTATTGGCCAATAGTGCTTTATTTACCTGCCAATAAGACAACATATACACAGAAGGACTTTCCCTACCATTAAATAGGAATTATTGCCAAGTTTTCAATGTTCTATTATAACGGTTTTGTTTTTATTTATCTGTCATTAGTAGTAAATCAACTAAACTATTAATTCTAATTTAGCTTGTTTTTTATTGTACATCATATAATTTTGATATGTACTCAATACCTAAGAGACCATAAACATTACTGTCCAACAATATTGAGTCCTATGGTTTTTACCAATTTATTTATAATCCTTGATCTTACATGTAAGGTCTAAAATTGTTTTGATTAGTTTTAAGCAGTATGTAACATAAATTATAATGTATCCAATATTATTTTCTTACTACTGGTTATCTACTGTAAGAGCATTTCCTGAAAAAATATATTGCCATTTCTTCATTCTATTTTCTGTGAACCCTTTCTTAAATCATGGCCTTTTCCTGATTTGCGTCTTTGCTATATTCATTTGATTCCCATCAGTCAAGATGCTTGCTGCCATTAAATTCTCCCAACTCTAATCCAAAAATGACCTATTCACTACATAAAAGCAGGATTTTAATGAAAATATTTTATTTAAAACTGATAAAGCAAGTAAGCAAAAATATAAACAGCATTCGGGATAAATATAATTCTATTTTTCTTTTTTTTTTTGTAAAACTGATAGTGTCTTCATCATTTGAAATTTGGAGTTACTTTCGAGTTACAGTCAATGCACATCAATTTTAATATAACACATTGTAGTTTTCTTGATTCACACCCACTGCTACTTTTCAGTCCCCCCCCCATGCTTTTCCATCCACAAAACTGGGGCTCAGCTGTGAGTGGGAGTGTTTCCCAGGCCCTTTCCAAAGTTCACCAACTGTTTCCTTATTTTATCATTAAGATAGGATTTTGACTGTGGGAGATGTTAGCGGGTTCCAGGAATAGTGTCCCTGAAAGAAAATGATAGGGCTCAGTAAACTTTCTTCATGTGCCTTCAACTAGAATATACAAGATGAAAGGAACATATATATTTTCAAAGCCCTGTTGGCATTCCAAGTATGCTGTTTTATTTTTTAAGAATTGAATAAATAAAACATTCTAAGTTTCAGTGAGAGACACACAAAGCAATGGAAGGAATCACTGGCTCTGAGCTTCCCTGCGATTTTGCAGTGGCCCTGGTAAGGATGTGAGTGTCCCTTTCATTTCTGACTGCTATATTAGAAACAAAGTCCAGTTTGTTTTACCCAGATCGTAATCTTAGAAACACAGTTGCCAAATGGTCCAGTCCCTAAAAGCTGGCTATTTATCACCTGAAGAATGTAGGAAGATTTACAGTAAAATCAGCTTTTAAAGTATGAAAGATGTGTGGTATCGATTGTGGCGGAGGAGGCAGAAAGTCTGCATTTTAAGCAACTTTGTGTGCCTTGAACATCAGCAGATGCTGTTGATGAATCCCAAACAGGAGCATGTGAGATTTATCCTCCTCTATGCTCTTCTCTCAGCCAACATTACCCATTCACTCAGGAGCACTTATGCTTCTGGAACAAGAACAACAAAAAGAAAGCGCTCTTGTAATGCATCAGGGAAGAATATTTCTGCCTAGCAAAAAAGAAAACCATTACATACAATACATAGCTGAATTTCATTTATAAGGTATATGCCAGTGGACTTACAATATTGTCTTTAATGCTATCAGAGAATAATTTTGATGCAAATCCCACTCACATGCAAATAAAACAATTGCCAAAGTAGCTCTCAAAGCTCAAATATTCATCTTGACCTCATCGTCCACCTTTTGCAACTAACATACAACAGCCTACGATGGCCCTATTTCCTGGGAAAATTATAAAACTCATGCCACAAATACTGACTTTAGTGCTTTTCCTTATGTGTGCATGTATGTTGTATGTGTGCTCATATATATGTGCACATATACATGTGTGAGCACATGTATAGCCACAAGCATCTAGAGGGCCTTTCTGTATGCTTTATCCATTTTGTAGTTTTGAGACAAGGCATTTCAATGACCCAGGAGTTCACTCATTTGTCACTAACAGCTATTCAGTGATCTGCAGCCATCCTAGCTCCACTCATACCAAGCTAGACTTACAGGCATTTATTAGGTTTAGATTTTATGGGTCCTTGGAATGGAAACTCAGGCTTTTGTCCTTATAGAACAAGTCTGTCACCCACAGGAGTACTCCCAGCCTTGATAATTCTTTGTTTAATCTAGCATAGCAAATAGTACATATTGTATACTTATTCCCACAGTGCAACTAAGTTTAACAAACACACAGCAGCATTTGCCTTAGAACATTAAGACCCATGTTGGTTTGAGAAGTCCAACCAAAATGCAGTTACTTGGACCTTACTGACATCAGTGTATAAACACAGGATTGCAATTATCTTCTTCCTGGCAAATTAGCTTAAAAACAAAACTCTGAAAATATTTTCAAGCAGATAATAAACAGAATACTGGAAAAGGATGCTGGGACATAGAAAATCTGCACAGGGAAAATTTAAAATAATCTTTAGATAGAAAGTGTGGAAAAGCAGATTGTAGCATTAAACACTTTATTAGCTGACACACTTGGAATTAAAACCATGTGGAGAGAGAGAGAGATTAGTAGCAAACAAACACAACAAATAGCAGATGATTACAATGGGCAGGGAAATCAAGAGGGATTTTTAAATGTCCATTGCTGCATATCCTTCAATTTTAATTATATTATATATTATAATACATTACAGATAGAAAAAAATGTTACCATTTGCTCTTTAATGGCATAACCCTAAGAAGAAATAGTAGCATACAGTAAAGTGCATGGATCATCATAGAAGTTTAAATATTCTGTGGTTTTTTTACCCATTAAAACTTAAATATCAGTGATTATTCTGAGAAAATGATGATGATTTCTGCCAGGAATCAACCAAAAATTTCAGTCTCAAGAGAGAAAGTACTAGGTACTTGTGAATACACTAGACAATTCCAAGAATGCCAGCCCAAATAATTTTAATTGCTGTATTTATTTTTACTTTATTTTTTATGGATTTTTTATTACTTATTTTTAAATTTAAATTTAGATTAGAAACAAGGTTGCTTTGCAAGTCAGTTCCAGGTCCCTCTCCGTTTCCCTCCCCTCCTCCCGTGCCCTCCCCGCAACCCCCCACCCAATACCCCTCATTTCCCCAGGTAGGGTAAGGCCCTCTATGGGGGTGTCCATAGTCTGTCATTTCATCCAGGGCAGGGCCTAGACCCTCCCCCAAGAGTTCAGGGTAAGAGTGCATCTCACATTGTTGGATGGGAGTCCAAAGTCCATGTGTATACTCGGGATAAATACTGATCTACTGCCCAAGGCTCAATAGATTACCTAGGCCTCCTCACTGACACCCCCATTCAGGGGGTCTTGATCAGTCTCATGCTGGATTCCCAGGCATCAAGCCTGGGATTCAAGAGTTAACTTTTGTCTGGTCAGCTGTTTCTGGGAGTTAAACCAGCCCAGTCTTAACCCCTTTGGTCATCAGTCCTCCCTCTCTGTTACTGGCTTTCTTGAGTTCAGCTCAGTGCTTAGCCGTGGGAGTCTGCCTCTTCTTCCATAAATACGTATAATTTACAGATGTATGTGCATTGTACATATATATCCATAAATGTATGTGAGTATAGTAGTAACCTCCCATATCTGAGGTTTCTGTATCCACGATAAAGCCAAAAATAAATGGAAAATACTTTGAAAAGTAATTGTATCACAACTGAACAGAGATGACAAGAAAGTGAACTTTCCCGTTATTATTTTTTAAATGACAGGATGAATACTACTTGCATTGCATTTCTTTTCTTTCTTTTTTTTCACTTTTTTTGTTTTGTTTTTTGAGACGGGGTTTCTCTGTGACTTTGGAGGCTGTCCTGGAAGTAACTCTAGTATACCAGGCTGGTCTGGAACTCACAGAGGTCTGCTTGCCTCTGCCTCCCTAGTGCTGGCATTAAAGGGGTGTGCCACCACCGCCTGGCTACATTGCATTTCTACTGTGCTATATTTTATAGGTTGGAGGTGGTGGTCTAAACTATATTGTCACAGATGTGTGTAAGTCATATGCAAATTTTGTGCCATTTAATCTAAGGGCCTGCAGCATCCATAACTTGGTTCAAGTTAGAATTTGGATGCTGCATGTTTTGAATGTTTGTAGCTTGTAGCAACTGATGTAATTGTCATGGGACTTTTAGGAGGTGAAGTCCGGCTGAAATCAGATATAAGGAATGGGCATTTGACATTGACACCTGTCCCTGATTCTTACCTGGCAGCTGCCATGTAAATAAGATATTGTGTCACTCTCATCCTCCCGGATGGAGCTGTTATGCCCTGCTTCATTTGCTATGATGGACTGAAATTTCTCTGGAATGCACAGTCACATACAGACCCCCCCACAGACACAATTTGAGTGAGGTTACTCATAAATGCACATCATTCATAGTAAAGTGGGAGGTTCCTGCAGTAGATTGGCTTCCAGCAAGCATAGAAGTCTTTGTAAGCCATATGGAACAAGACCCTCCTTCTCATTGCTCTCCTCAAGCTGTTGTTCTACTTTTCATTTTATTCTGCCCCAATATTCTTGAATTTGAACTTATATGTAAAAAATATCGATTCTGATTTCCATCGCAGATTTCATTTCAATCTGTTCACTATTTCTTCTTAGCTTTCCAATGCAGAATTTCTAGTCTTTTCTGAGATTCATCCCAGAAGAGCCCTCTTGACCCAACCCTCTCTCATTTTCAGAAGCTCACTCACTTGTTTATGTTTTTGTCCTGTTTCTCTTTCAAAGAGGGCGTAACAGTCTCAAACTGATAAAATTATTTCTATAACTGTTTCTTCTTTCTCCATAGATCAGCATATAAACACAGTATTATTTATACACTTAATCAACTATTACTAAACATCTGCCATTCCCAGGTACTATTCCTAGCACTAGAGACATTGCACAGATAAAGACGAAAAGAAAAAAAAAAGACCCAGGAAATCCATCCTCTATTCAATTATATACTCTGACGTAAGAGGAAGAGGGAGTGATAAAAAATGTTTACATTTTACCATTTTGGATTGCATGCTATAACTATTAAAAACAAAAATCAGAATATCTAAGTGATAGGGGCAGGCTAATTTTATTAGTTACATTTCTATTGCAGTGACAAACACCATGAGGTTCCCACCACAAAAAAATTCCCAAAAACAACAACAACAAAAAACTTAAAAAAGAAGGTGTTTAATGGGATTTACAGCTTCAGTAGGTTAGAATTCATAGTTGCAGAGAAAAGTCATGTCAGGAAAAGACAAGCACTCATATCTTGATTGGAGATCAGGGGACAGAGAGCACATTGGGAATGCAAGAGTCTTTTGAAACATCAAAATCCTCCTCTAGTCACACGTGTCCTACAAAGAAGCTGTGTCTCTCAATCCTTCCAAACAGCTTCACTAACTGGGGTCCAAGTGCTCAAACATATGACCATGTGGGGGCCGTTCGCATTCAAATCAGACGGTTATGAAGAAGCAAAAGAGTAGTGTGTGACTACATGGGTGAAATTTTAGGACTTGCAAATGTAAAGCACTCTACATTTTGACCAAGGAAATGACCAGGACACCCTTGTGCCTATAGCAGAGTTAGCAGTGGAGGACAGAGAATTATGAGTTTGCTAAATTAGGCAAGTGACACCACAATGATACTGATGCTCACAGACTGCAATCTGATCTCTGTGCTACATTCAGAAGGAAATGGGATGGGACTAGGTAGTACAGGACAGGGTAGTATTTTATCTCTTTTCTTTCAACTAACTTTCTGAATCTATAATCCATGCAACTATCCTCAATTTACTCATCTAACTGTACTGCAAGATGGTTTCTGCCCATTTTGTTTAGCTGAATGTTACAAGCAAAGAATGACAAAATCTGCTTGGATGTTCTTACTGCCTTATTGTTCAGATCTTTGCTCAGTTACCCATCCACTCCTGCATGCAAGGAATTTGCCTGAATCCCACGTTTCATACTTATGTTCAATGTGATATCTATATGCCACCATCTCCACCTCATTAGCGAACGGGGGATACAAATTGGAAAGGAAGAGGTCAAGCTTTCACTATTTGCAGATGATATGATAGTTTACATAAATGACCCAAAAAACTACCAGGGAACTCCTACAGCTGATAAATAGTTTCAGCAAAATGGCAGGATACAAGATCAACTCAAGAAAATCAGTAGCCCTACTATATGCAGAAGATAAAAGGGCTGAGAAAGAAATCAGAGAAACATCACCCTTTACATTTGCCACAAACAACATAAAATACCTCGGGGTAACACTAACCATGCAAGTGAAAGACATGTATCGCAAGAACTTTGAGTTATTAAAAAAAAAAGAAATTAAAGAAGACACCAGAAAATGGAGAGATCTCCCATGTTCTTGGATAGGTAGGATAAATGTAGAAATAATGGAACTCTTGCCAAAAGCAATCTACAGATTCAATGCAATCCCCATTAAAACCCAAGCGCAATTTTTCACAGACCTTGAAAGAACAATAATCAACTTTATATGGAAAAACAAAAGACCCAGAATAACCAAGACAACTCTATTGAACAAAGCAATCCCCTGAGACATTATCATCCCTGACTTCAAGCTCTACTAAAGAGCTATAGTCCTGAAAAAAGCTTGGTATTCACACAAAAATACACAGGCAGAACAATGGAATCTAATTGAACACCCCGATATTAACCCATACACATAGAACATCTGGTCTTTGACAAAGAAGCTGAAATTATACAGTGGAAAAAAGGCATCTTCAACAAATGCTGCAGGCAGAACTGGATGCTAGCATGTAGAAGAATGCGGATAAATCCATGTGTATCACCATGCAAAAATCTTAAGTCCAAATGGATCAAAGACCACAACATAAATCCACCTACACTGAACTTCTTAGAAGAGAAAGTGGGAGGTACCCTTGAACAAATTGGTACAGGAGACAGCTTCCTGAACATAGCACCAGTAGCACAGACACTGAGGTCAACAATTAATACATGGGACTTCCTGAAATTGAGAAGCTTCTGTAAGGCAAAGGACACTGTCAACAAGACAAAAAGGCAGTCCACAGAATGGGAAAAGATATGCACTCACTCCACATCTGACAGACGGTTGATCCCCAAAATTAACAAAGAACTCAAGAAGCAAGACTCCAAAACACAAAAGGATCTAATTAAAAAGTGGGCTACAGAACTAAATAAAGAATTCTTGGCCGGGCGTTGGTGGTGCACGCCTTTAATCCCAGCACTCGGGAGGCAGAGGCAGGCGGATCTCTGTGAGTTCGAGGCCAGCCTGGTCTACAAGAGCTAGTTCCAGGACAGCCTCCAAAAGCCTCAGAGAAACCCTGCCTCGAAAAAAAAAGAATTCTCAATAGAGGAGTCTGAAATATCTGAAAGACACTTAAGAAAGTGCTCAATATCCCTAGCCATCAGGGAAATGCAAATCAAAACAACTCTGAGATACCATCTTACTCCTGTCAGGATGGCTAAAATCAAAAACACCAATGACAGTTTATGCTGGAGAGAATGTGGAGAAAGGGGAATACTCCTCCATTGCTGGTGGGAGTGCCAACTTATACAGCCACTTTGGAAATTGGTATGGAGATTCCTCTGGAAAATAGGAATCAGCAAAGTCACATGATCCAGCAATTCTACTCTGAGGCATATACCCAAAAGTTGCACATTCATACAACAAGGATGTCTGTTCTACTATGTTCATAACAGCATTATTTGTAATAGACAGAACCTGGAAGCAACATAGATGCCCCTCAACTGAAGAGTGGATAGAGAAAATGTGGTACATTTACACAATGGAGTACTATTCCGCAGAAAAAAAAACCAATGGAATCTTGAAATTTGCAGACAAATGGACAGCACTAGAAGAAACCATCCTGAGTGCAGGAACCTAGTCACAAAAAAATCACACTGTATCTACTCACTCATATATGGATTTTAGACATGGATCAGGGGAGTGCCAGCCTACAATCCCACTGCCAGAGTGTCTGGGATACAAAACCTTCAACTAATGTTACATATATGTAGATGGCTTAGGTTGGTCCAATGCAGGCTCCCTAGTTGTTGGTTCAGACTCTGTGAGTTCCAATTAGCTAGGGTAGATTTCTGTGGGGTTTCTTGCGATGATTTTGACCCCTCTTGATCCTATAATCCTTCTTCTCTCTCTTCTTCAGGATTTCCCGAGTTCAGCCTAATGTTTGATTGTGGGTCTCTGCATGTGATTACGTTAGTTACTGGATGAAGGCTCTCTGATGACAATTGGTGTAGTTACCAATATTATCACTGGAGGTGGCTGGTTCAGGCTATATATCCATTATTGCTAGAAGTCTTAGCTGGGGTCATCCTTGAAAATCTATGGGAGTTTCCCTTGCATCAGGTTTCTACATGACCCTGAAATTCTCCCTCTTTCCAGTTACCTCTTTCAGTACTGTCTCCCTCCATCTACTCCTCAGCATGATCCCCCAAGTTCCCATCTTCCCAAGCCCCCAAATCTTCCACCTCCTCACTCCTTACTCACCTACCCAGGAGATCTCTTCTATTTGCACTTCCCAGGGATATCAATTCATCTCCCCTTGGGTCCTCCTCTTACCTAACCTGTCTAGGTATATGGATTATAGCATGGTTATTCTCTACTTTACAGCTAATATTTGCTTATGAATGATTATATATCATGAATCATTCTGAGTTTATTTTACTTCACTCAGGATGATATTTTCTAGTTCCTTACATTTGCCTTCAAATTTTCTGATGTCATTGTTTTTAGCAGTTATATAATATTCCATTGTATAAATGTACTACTTTTTCTTTATTCATTCTTTGGTTGAGGGCATTTAAGTTTTTTCCATGTTCTGCTTATTATGAACAAGACATAGTTGAGTGAATTGAATTTTCTTGTGTTATGATTGAGAATTCCTTGGGTATATGCCCAAGGGTGATATAACTGGGTCTTGAGGTAGATTGATTCCCAATTTTCTGAGGAACTGCCATATTGATTTCCAAAATGGTTGTACAAGTTTGCACTCCCACTAACAATAGAGGAATGTTCTCCTTGTGCCACATCCTTTCCAACATAAACTGTCATATGTTTTTTTTAATCTTAGCTATTCTGTGAGGTATAAGATGGAATTTCAGAGTCTTGATACTTCTCGGTGCTCTCTGACATTCTCCAAAACACAATTGCCATTTAATATGTTTGCTTTATGGACATTTATTTTTAGTTAGGCAGCTAGAATTTACTACTGTATTTTCTATCACTCAAGGTTATTTGATTTCTAAAAGCATCTATTGATTTTATACTATAAAGTTAGTGTTATGTTCATACATAAAAGCTCTAATCATTTCATAATAAGTACTAGAAGAATGGAAAGCTCTGATTTTTGTTAAGGGAATTATTGTTCCTAGTATAAGAGAATGAATAAAATCCTGAATTTGAACTTTTACTGAACAGAGCAATATTCTTAACTGTGTTTATATAAGAGTTTATATAAGACAATTACAACAAAAATTTAAACCTTATAGATACTGTTAAAACTATTAATAGTAAATTACATTTTTGTGGACAAATGCATGGTAGGACCATGACCTACTCAACCTCTTGAGGACACACACGTACAGTTATGTTCAGCCCTTTGGTTCAGACATATGAGTACAAATAATATATAATTTTCAGGGTGCTAATATTCTTCATTATCTCTCCTCTTGATGACATATAATAGTCTATTTAGTAAGAACTTCTATCAGCCTGAATTAAATTCAATTCCATACAATGATGAATTCATATACTGAATAAGAAATGGAAATTCTTATTTTTAGCAATTGACACATTTATATTTTTAACACTGAGTAAAAACTATTTTGTAAAGGATAACAGACTTTTGATTACACATCTTTAAATAGATACTAATAATAGGTTGCTTGCAATGTTAACTGTGATATGACTTATATAATCAACTCATTAACTTTAATAGTAAAGGATGAGCTATATATCCATAAACAAATAAACAGCACAAGCAGCTCCAGAAAAGTGAGCTAATATACCCAATTCTATACACTTATTGAGGTGGGAAGTGAAGATTTTCTGAGTTGCTGCTCAAGTGTTTCACTATTGGGGAGGATTGGGTCCTAGTGTATTCATTTATTAACTCTTTCTGAAAATTAAGATGAAATTTAGTCTTTAATAATTCTGGACTCAGACAGACTGAATGGAAATGTCTATTCAACCTGTGAATTGTGTCTGTATGAATTATTTATCCTTTCTTAATCTTCATTATCTTTTGTGTAGTATGGAGTGACAAATAGAGGGGGAAAGCAATTAGTGTGATATTCTGTTTATATATTATTAGTAATATATATTATCCTATCCATTTATTAAAGATACTGGGACAAAAAAGCCATTACATTAAGCAGGTCATAGTCCTTTTTCTTCAAGAGAAGCCAAAGTGTAAACCAATAATTATTAAATAACATAACATTATTGAAGACTGATAAAGCTAGAATGTTCTTCTATCCACATGCATTGCATGACAGGCTTCTCCTGTCAGGTTTTAAAGTCAGGACTATTGCCTGTGATTATGAGCTATCCCAGAGTAGGAGTTGAATGGATGGTTTCAGGTAACTAGATGATCTCTCCTAGACCAATTCCATGCAAATAAGGAAGTATTCAACACTAGAATACACCACTGAGATCTATACCTTCTCAGAGACCCTGTGGAGTATCGTGTTGTCTTTCTGCCACCTCCCTGGGCCCTGCTGCAGTTTCAGCCCCCAAATAACACACAGGACACTATATTAATTATAAGCTGTTGGCCATTTGTTATTGTTTCTCATTGGCTAGCTTAGCTCTGACTTAATTATTGACCCATAATCACCAATATATATTTTATAAGGATTTATCTTTACGAGAACTCAGACTTGTGTCCCCTCTTCCTGGGAATCACATGGCAACAGCTCCTTTCGCTGAATCCTCCTAGACTCCTAGTCCCACCTATCTTGCTTCCCTATTTGGCCAACAGTGATTTATTTATATGTACACAGGACTTCCCCATCCCTGTGGAAGTGATGCTCCTATAGCAGAAAAAAGAGTTTCAGAAGTTTTCTAGAAGATAAGGTTGGTATATATTCTCCCTTAGTTGACTGATTTGATGACTTTGGGAGCACCAAGCAAGAAGTAATACATTCACATTTTCTGCTACATGTCTACTTTGTCCTCATATGTCATACACAGGAAAGACACGAATGGTAAATTATTTTCATTTCTGGAGCTATGGGAATACCAGTGATATGGATTGTAGAGCAGTCAGCTAGGAATAGGATGTTTCTCACTGTGTAACACTAGACTTCTATAAAAACAGTCGGCATTGAGCCTAGGAAGATGAGAAGGAAGGTTAGAGCATACATATGCACTGTTTTAAAGGTCTATTTTTTGTTGCAGGGTAAATGTAAGAATGTAATTAAGAGCAAATAATTCCTCATTGAATAAATATTTAACAACCATGTACTCTGTACACTTCCAGGTATTGCAAAGTAATGATCAAAAGATTAGATATGGATTCTTGTGGAGCTCAAATCCTTGTGGAAAAAAAGATAACATGTGGAAACAAATAAAACATAGCCCGGGAATGATTTGCAATGTTAAAAGTGTTACAAAGTCAAAATAAGGTGTTGAATAAAAGAGTGACAAGGGGACAATGTGTGAATCTGCTGTCAAATATCAGTTTCTATGCTGAGATCTGAAAGGTGAGGATCATGGAAATATGGGAAGATATGTTATCAGAGTCTTTAGGTACTGGTTTGGGTCTGATGCTATCACTGGCAGAGTAAACTCAAACCATATGAAGCAATGCAACCTTCAAAGTGTTGAAGCAGAGGGTCTTGGAGGAAGTATAAAAAGATCTTCTCTTCCTGGTGGGCAGGTTGTAACTTTACAGTTTATTCTAAGGTTAAGGGCCTAGTAAAATAGTTTGGAACCAATTCTAGGAGAAAGTAAAATCAGAGAAACACTTTGAGAACTAGCAATTCCACTGTTTAAGTTAGTACCGATAAATTTTTGTAGGGTTTCTACAAAAATATTCTAGTATAAAATTTGCATACCATATACTCTTCCAGTATACTTGTCAGTAATTTTTAGTATGTTAGTCAGTTTATTAAACCATCGATTTGATCTTAGAGAAATATCATCCGCAAAGAGGCAAATTTGGATCTTTAGCTTTCTTCTTATTTTGTCATTCAATTTTCCCCCAGCATCATATGGGTACACACACACACACACACACACACACACACACACACACACACACAGAGAGACAGACACACACACAGTGTCTAAGCAACTTAGTCTATGTCTTATATATGTTTTACATCCATAATTTATATGCTTTGGTCATCTTTGAACAATATAATCAGCCACAGGAGAAAATTTAGAAGACATTGTCATTTAAAAATGAAGTATCTTTTGGTAGGTTAATGTTTTTAAGGCTTAATCCCAACACTATAATAATGAGAGCAGTGGGACCTAATAATTGGGAAATAATTGGATGAAGAGGGTTCTTACTTCATCAGCGGAACAATCCACATGTTGATGGATTTGCAATTGCATGATATTATTGGGATGTAGTGGAAATTCTAAGTAGAGGGAGTAGGTCTTTCACAGAGAAGCTTTCAAAGGCTACCTTTATCCTATCCACCTGTCTGACTCCTTTCTCTCACAGGGTGAGTTGTTTAGCTCCAACATGCCTCTCTGCCACAGTCCTCTGCGTTATGAAATACGAGAAACAATCTAGTCAACTGACCATGATATAAAACTGCTGAAGACATGAGCAAAATGCTTTCTCCTGAAAAGATGTTTATACATGTTTTCATGATGGTCAATAGTAGACTAAAAAAGAGGTACAATGGAAATTCAGAATGGAAAAACAGACACATTTGGATACTGGAATTTTGATCAGCACTAAGAAGAAAAGAGCTATACAGCAATGAGAAGATATAAAGATATATCCACATATAGTATATATCATGTTTCAGTTGGGTTCCCTCACCAAACTGAAAGCCCATATATTATAGATTTCAAGCAATGATGTTTGGAAACACATATCCAGTGAAAACATTCAAGATCAAAAGAAGTTAGGAGAAGGAAAATTAGTAGGTGGAACACAAAATCTTTTAGCAAGTAAGAGTGCAGTGTCAGAAACGTTAGTCATGAGTGTATGGAACCACATTCATGTAGAACCACAAAATGTACAATATGCTAAGAGTACACATAAAACTATGTAGTCTAGACAACATTGGCCAATTTTGTCCAAATTTTTTGACAAATGTATCTTCTGATGGGAGACACTGATAAAGGATGAGGCTGAACATCAATAACTTCAAGACAGAAATGTGAAATCTGTATAACTTTTACTCGGTTTTTCTGTGAATATAAGAATCTAAAATATAAAGCTGTTGGGGGAAGTCCTGTGCATTTGTCAATAAAGACTGTCTGGCCAATAGGAATCTAGATAGGTGGGACTAGGAGTCCAGGAGGATTCTGGGAAGGAGAAACACAGAAAGAGTCAACATGTAACGCCATAGGGTCGGAAGCCCGGAACTATTCTCCGGTAAGAGAAATACTTAGATTAACAATTATGGGGTAATTACTTAAGTCAGAGCTAGCCAGTGAGAAACAAGCAAGGCCAACAGCTTCATAATTAATACAGCGTCTTGTGTGTTTATTTGGGGACTACAAAGCGGCAGAGCCCAGGCAACTGGCGGGAGATAAACCAAAGCGGCTAGCAAAGAATATAGGCCTGTATGGTGGCTCATACCTTTGTTCTCAGCACTTGGGAATTGGAAGAAGGTGAATTTCCAAGAATTTGAGTCTAGTCTATAGAATAAAACACAAAACATTAGAACATAAACAACACACACACACATACACATTAACTTACATATGTACATGTTAACTGTAGTTGTGATTTGAATTGGGGTGCCCTTTGTGGAAACAATGGAAAATCTATGATTTTAAAGCTATGACTTTCATATACAATAGATATATTGGGTGGTAAAATTTCTCTTACTCTGGAGGTTAAGTTAGGAACAGACTTAAATACAGGAGTTAAGACCAGCCTGGGAAATGTAGCAAGAACTTATCTCCAAAACAAGACAAATAATAAGAATAATAAAACAAATCAGATCAAAATCATTGTTTGCAGTGTGCTGGGATAGGAGAAAAATAAATGGTGAATCACTAATTTAATGCTTAAGACTAAATTTTAGTTTTCACTGTAGCAGAGAAATGTAAGGAGGTCTCACTTTAGTTTGTTAGTACATAGGAATGCATGGCAGCAATCAAGTTTGTTAGTTTACATCTTTAGTAGAATGTGTGGTTTTCACATTCAAGGGGAATTTTACATAGGTACAGAATAGCATTTCTGAAATTCAGGCGGAAATTAATAGGACACAGAAGGTTGGAAGACGTGCCAGATTAGTCTGTGTGTTCTCAGAGACACTCATCTCCTTTCCCTGTTCTGCTCTGCATCACCAGTGGTCTAGTCAGTGTTGGCCAAGTTTCATGGTGTTTGGACAATGGAAGGTACTATTGAAGACTGCAAGGCAAATGATGGAGGTTTAGTGTCTCCCAGATCTACTAGCCTCTGGGGATCTGCTAGTCACCTCAGACTCTGTGTCTAGATGTATCTCTCCAAAACCTGATGCTCTTTGATACCTTGCTCTAAGAGTGAAACATGGCAGTTACCTCATTGCTTCCTCTCTGTCCTTCTTTTACTTTTGACATCTAACCATTGAGTTTGAGTAAAATTCCTTCATAAATCCTAGAGAGATTATTTTGTTTGTTTTTCTGGAGTAGATCCTAATTTATAGATGTTTTGAGCATGTGATGGAGTGTATGTGTGTGTGTGTGTGTGTGTGTGTGTGTGTGTGTGTGTGTGTATGTGTGTTACTTAAAGCAATAGGAAAACTAAATGAAACAATAGTTGTGTTGTTTTATTTCTTGACAATAGCACTCATAAGGCAGAACATTTGTCCCCTTTATTCAATCATACATTTTCAGGGCATAGAACACTACTTAGGCTTTGTAAAGACTTGATAAAAGTGTTTTTAAAAACAAATCCATCAAATAATTAGGTGATTTCTGAGAGCACTGTTAATATTTTATTTATTTCAAAGTTATTTTTAGACTCAAACATCCTTACTTCTTAAAATTAAAATTTTATATATGTTATGATTGAAAATATGTTATTTGTTTTCTTCTCCTTCTGTACTTTAATCAACACCACTGTTTCTCATTAAACTTGCAGGGACAAATTTAATAAAAGTGATTAAATTTGGTACAAATGGAATGAAAAACAAATAGTGATTCATATTCCAAATACTGCATTCACAATATAGGTCTATAAAATCAAGTTTTGAAGGGACGAGAATTTTGTTTAACACTCTTTGATATTTTAAGTATCAATCCAGTGGAGGCAAATTTATTTTCTTCCTTTTTCACTAATTTTAAAATTCTACCTATCTATCTATCTATCTATCTATCTATCTATCTACTTACTAATTTCTGAGATAGGATCTTATGTCGCCTAACTGGATTTGAGTCACTAAGTAGCAGAGGATGACCTGGAACTTTTGATAATCTTTCCTCTACCTCTTTAGTTCTAGGATTACAAACATGTGTAATCATATCTGGTTAATGCAAATCTAGGGTCTTGTACATGCTAGGCAAAAAACCAGACCGACTGAGCTACATTTCCAGCCTTTAAATTTAATTTCCTTCCAATAAATTGAATTGTATCTCTAAAGCTACTATTAAAAATAACATAGTGAAGATAAGAAGATTCCATATGCAAAGACGGTTCTTTACTCCTAAGCAAACTCTATCTATCCTTCAAAGACATGCATAACACATCTCAGGGTAAAAGGGACAAAGAAAAAATGGGAAAGCATATTAATTTAAAGGAAGTGAGTTGGCAAGAAACTATAGGAAAGAAAGTTGAATAAATTAATAATTTATATAAAAGAGAATCTTTAACCAGAACATACCAGTGTATACCACATATGGCAATATATACACATATATATGGCATTTCTGCTTTCAGTCGTCAAGGCCCTGTCCCAAGGGTGGCGCTGCCCACAGTCAGGTGGGGGGAAAAAAGATATGCTAATGAGATAAAAGTCCCTTATGTTGCTCAGGCGAGCTATAAATCCTTGCTTTTGAGACATCTATTCCAGGATTTAGAATTCCCGAAGCCTTGGGTATGCACCATTGTATTCAGTTTATGCTCAGGTATTTTTAAATTGCAAACTAGTTTCTCATTTTTAGCAGAGTATGGTTTCTGAAAAGTGAGAGTAAATTAGTAGCTTTCCACTTTATGCTCACATTTAGTGAAAATACTAAAATTATTTCAATTCTACCCAGTAGTTTCTATTCACTCTGATCCTATAGCCTTTCTATCCTTGTTGTTTCTATGACAAAATGGATGTGTCCATTTTTTTCCAAAGACAATTTGAAAGGCACATTGATCAACATCTGTCTGCAACTATACTCCTCCTAGAAAATATAATTCATTTCATGAAAAGAAAATAACAAAACTGCAAAAGGTTGCTGACAAGAAAGCCTGACATTTTGGTGCCCAAAAAGAGTTAAATAAAGATGATACCATTTTAATTTTTCCCCATAAATATATGTCTCTAAACAGTACTGTTTAATATAAAATCTCCTTCCTGGTACTTAGTTTTATTTTAAAAGAAATTTATTTTTATTGTCACTATCTTTGGTATGAAAGAAAACATAAAATATTACATATCTCTTTATACAAATCCATCTGTGCATTTCAGTAAAAGACCAATTTAATTAATAGGACATGGTAAAATAAAATTTAACTATACTGAGATCTGGAGATAGTAATGGGAGAAAAGACGGTTACATTGGCATTGAGACACAGTCCATTGGGAAGCATCCACGCAGCCTGGAAAAATAGCATCTAGCTTCTCAGATGCCAAGAACAGGATCTTTGTGATCCTGATATGGAATTCCTGGTGAATGGATTGCAACCCTTCCTCTTCATCCAAAGCAATAATATGGTGCTTTCTTTGCCATGATCAAACCTGCCTTGTTAGGGTTAGGGCCATGGCCCATCTGGTAACCTCCTTGCAGTGCAAGAAAACAGACTGAGGTCAGATCTCAAGCACCCACTTAAAAAGGTGGGTGTGGGAGCATGGAGGGATGCCTCAGTGTTCAAGAGCACTTCGTACACTTAATAGGAGGACCTACATCCAATCCCCAACACCCACATATTGGCTCACCTCAGCCATCTGCACAGCTCCCTCTTCTGACCTCTGAGGGCTCCAGGATTGCAGATGTTTCACAGACACACATTGAGAGAAACCACTCATACACATAAAGTAAAATTAGTTAATTAAAGAAAAGCTGGGTGCTTCTCCCTTAATCACAATTCTGGGGAGGAGAAGACAGGAGGATCCTGGAGTCTCACTATTCAGACAGTGGCAGAATTGATTCACTCCTGCTTCAAGGAACAACCTTCTCTCAAAAGACAAGGTAGAAAATAACAGAAGCAAACCCCAATGCAAGTCTCATATCCACAATCATGTGACTGTGTCCACAAACACACATAACACACCTCTTTTCTCCATGATACAGAATGAATAGACTTGATTTAAGAAAAACTCTAATCATATCAAGGCTTCATGATGACTTATGACTGAAACCACAGCTTTTGTAGAGCTGCTACTGAATAAATGTTTTCAAGACACACACCTTTGTTTGATGGAACAGGTCGCATTCTGTAGCTTTGGATGCCTGGAAATCACAACATAGCCCAGGCTATCTTCAAATTTATAATAATCCTCCCACCCCCAGATTTCCCAGTTCTACAATGATAGATGTGAGCCTCCAAACCTGAAAAAAAACTCATACATTTGGTGTTCTATTTTGTGAATTCTTTTTTGTTTGTTTTGTTTTTACGAGACAGGATTTCTCTGTATTGTTTTGGAGGATATCAGTCCAGCCCGGCCTTGAACTCACAGAGATCCGCCTGCCTCTGCCTCCCGAGTGCTGGGATTAAAGGCGTGTGCCACCACCGCCCCGCCTATTCTGTGAATTCTAATAGTCATTTCAAACAATCTGTTTGAAAACATTATTGACCCTTCAGGCTCTTAAAATTTGTAGAAAATAATAAATACTCACTTAATGAGTTTGTTTTTTGAGCAGGTGTTCATTAAAGAAGAAAGTCAGCAGAGATCAGTTTATTAGCACTTTATATTGATGATGACATAACTTATTTTACAGATTTTTGCTCAATTTCTAAAAGTCTTTCAGCCTCATTCTCAGACTTTAGGCATCACCTATACAAGATTTACAATTTTTCAATGTGTATATATAAAATATTCTCATAGTGGTATGAAAGAGAAGCATAGCAATGATCATAAAATGCAGAATGTATTCATATGATTTTCTGGAGTGGTCTCCTGGTTTATGGATGAGGTACTAAAACCACACTTATCTGTGGGCATAAGGCTAAATGTTTAAAATTTTTTATTGGGAATTATTCTAGTCCTATGAATTAGTGATTGCAAATCCTCATCCAATAACCATTACTTCACTAACAACAAGTTCTTAACTGGGTTTCCAGTACCAGACACGGGACTCTTCTTGAGTGGGTCTTAAGACCAATTAGTTGCTGTCGGTTATCTCCAAGGTATGGTTGCAGCTACTGAAACTTCAGAGTTATTGTGGTATGCTGGTCACTGTAAAGGTTCATGAAACCCCGGGGTTATTGTGGTATGCTGGCTACTGCTATGGTTCATGTATGTCATACTTGTGCTGGACCATAGGTTGCTTCCACCTATGGAAGCTAGCATAGAGCCTCATAGCAGCATGAAAGCTAGTTCTCAGGGAAGGAGATAGGAATTCAATGAAATTTACTAATTGTATGCAGAGTTGTTCTATTGTTTTCTTCTTATACACAGAAGGTCAAAAAAGACACATAATAAAATGAAGAAACCATCTGAGTGAGGCAACCCAGTCACAAAAAGACAAACATGAACCTCCATCTAGTGACTGATGGAAGCCAAGGCAACACCCACAGCTAAACATTAAACTGAACTCCTGGAATGCAGTGACAGAGAGTGAGGAGTGATGAGCAAAGGGGTCAAGACTAGACTGGTGAAACCTAGAGAAATAGCTGGCCTGGGCAAGAGGGAGGTCTTGGACCCCAAGCTGATGGCTGAGAGGCCAGCAGGGGACTGCTCCAGACCCCCTGAATGTGGGTGTCAGTGAGGAGGCCTAGGTAATCTGTGGGGCTTTGTGTAGTAGATCAGTATTTATCTCTGGCACACAAATGGACTTTTGGTGTCCATCCCACAATGAGGGATGCTCTCTCAGTCTGGACACTTGGGGAAGGGCCTTGGCCCTGCCGTGAATGAAATGACTACTCTGGAGATTCCCCATGGAGGGCCTCACCCTCCCTGAGGAATGGAGTGGGGATTGGGTGGGGGGCTGAGGGAGCTGGGTATAAGGGGATTGACATGTAAAGCAAGCTTGTTTCTAACTTAATTTTTTTTTTTTTGGTTTTTTGAGACAGGGTTTCTCTGTATTGTTTTGGAGGCTGTCCTGGAACTCGCTCTGTAGACCAGGCTGGCCTCGAACTCACAGAGATCTTCCTGCCTCTGCCTCCCGAGTGCTGGGATTAAAGGCGTGCGCCACCAACGCCCGGCTCTAACTTAAATTTTAAAAAAATTAAATAAATAGAAAATTAAAATGAAATAATCAAATTATTTTACCACAAACTAAGCACACACAGAGATTCAAGTACACAACACCTCTTATCCTACATTTGTCTATAGGATTGTAGGGAGGAGAGTTGAATATGAATCTGCTTAGCACACTGCAGAGAGAACAATCAATATTGAAAAAACATAAAAAGTAATATATTTTACTTATTCATAATCAAAGGTAGAATAGGAGAAAACAACAAATATTGATGTATGTTTGCAAATATATATGTCTGCATGTATTCTCGTTTTTTTTTTTTTCAGTTTAAATTTAGATAAGAAACAAGGTTGCTTCGCAAGTCAGTTCCAGGTCCCTCTCCCTTTCCCTCCCCTCCTCCCGTGCCCTCCTCCCAGCCCCCCCCCCATTATCCCCTCATTTCCCCAGGGAGGGTGAGGCCCTCCATGGGGGTGTCCATAGTCTGTCATTTCATATAGGGCAGGGCCTAGACCCTTCCCCAAGAGTTCAGGGTGAGAATGCACCTCACATTGTTGGATGGGAGTCCAAAGTCCTTGTGTATACTCGGGATGGGTACTGATCTGCTGCCCAGGGCTCAATAGATTACCTAGGCCTCCTCACTGACACTCACATTCAGGGGGGTCTTGATCAGTCCCAATCTGCATGTATTTTCAAAGATGCATTGTCATAATAGATGTCTCTTAATTGTGAATACAGCTGCAATATCAGAAAATATTTAATCAGCATTAATTTGCATAAGGCTAAGAGTATATTTGTAATGTAATCTATTTCAGCTTATTAGGTCAGTGAGTAAAGGTGACTGTCCCCATATTCGACACCTTGAGCTCCATCTTTGAGATATACATGGTTTAAGAACAGAAATGAAAACTCTAAATTGTCCTAGAACCAGTAGACATGAGCCATGGCTACCACTCCCATAGGTTTTATATATATCTATATATCATATTATATACTTATATTTATAAAATGTAATATGTATGAAAAATAATATGTGTAATTTGTAATACATCCTTTTTTGAAGGTCTTCACAAGGTTGCAGCGTTTAAATTTTTGTGTTTTGTTATTTCTTAAGTAATATATGTGAATAGAATAAATGTTTAAAATGGTAGAAAACTGTATTTTCCCCTAAAGAAGTCTTTGATACCCAGTAAATTTGTGAAGTTAATCTGGAAAGTAATTGGCCTTGGATTAATTCCAAGTGGTAAAACACAGAACAGATTGACTCTTCATTCATTATGGCAAAAAGGAAACTTTTTTAGAGCAATTCTATAGATAGCATAAAATGCATGAACATATACTTTCAGTTTTTCGTAGTGCCATTTTACTATTTTATATCTGCAGATTCCAGAAACCTGGAAAACAAACTCATTCTTTGTCTTTTTTTTCTTCACAAACTTCTGCAAAGCTCTTATCTTTGATTCCCCATTCACACATTGTCAGGCCAGTTGACCCCTGCGTTTGGTAGATTAATGGCACAGCATCAAGCAGATATCAAACAAACGTGCCACTTCCAAATCCACAGCACCAAACTGCAAATTGGAAATGCACCCTGGCTAGGCTGTCAACAAAGGGGACCCTGGGTGTGTGATTCCACTCATCGTTCATCTTAAGCTGTTACCAGACAGCTGAGATCAGACAACAGTGACAGAACATGTGCTTGGTGGTTAGCGTGTCAGATGTACACTATTGAAGACATTGGGCACAAGGGGAGAGAAGGAAGGACAGGAGCTGGCGCCTTTGTTTGTTTTTAAGAAAAGACATCTAAGCAGCATCATAGCTGACTCCCTATGAGGAAGGCCTGGTTTTCCTCTGTTCATTAGAGAATGGGGTTGGAGGGATTTTATGCCACATAATGAGAATGATTGGGACCCTGTTCTAGCTGCTTACTCATTCTTACCAATTTTCACTCACAACTCATTTCCATCTGGTTAAATTTGTGATTGTTTCTAAAAGAATGGGTTTGATTAACTGAAACTGCTTTGGATCCATCCCCCACCCGCAAGTGTTTTGCAGAGTGACGAAGAGCAAAGAATTCTGTTTTCTTCTTCTTAGTTTGAAACTGAAAGTAAAAATCATTAATGAGCGAGCTCACTGTATATTTTAAACACAGATAGGATGAAAGCAAGAAGTTTCAGAGGAGATACATGAGAGTCTGAAAATCTATCAATCACGTTCTGACTTGAGAAATTGCCTGTGCAAGGGATCAGACATTTTCAAAGTGTGTGGTGTATATACACATACACTACACACTTATGGTGTTATCAAAGACAAATATGGATACTGTCCATAAAGTTCAATAATGTTTAAACAATGCTAATTTATTTAAAATGATATTTTGGAATTACTGTGAATACAAAAGAAAAATCAAAACTGTGTCCCCCAATTTTTAAATATATTTAAATAAATATATTTATTTATAAAACTATAACTCCTCATTTTTTGTTTTTAAACTTTCTTTACAGATTCTTAAAGATTTTTGTAATGTATATTTAATACTTCATAGTGAGATTACTTATTAATACAATTATGAACACAGTACTTAAAATTATAAACCTCCCTGCCTAAATTCCTATTGAAGGAAGAACAGTGTGCTTCTAATTTCTCTTTTATTATGTTATCATAACATAACAATAAATTGGACAATGAATCAAATTAGTATCATCACCACAGACATTTCATCTATTTGTACAAATCTTGAGTGATTGAGGCCTCAGTGTTGAGATATCTATTTTAAATATGTATGGCATGACTGACGTGGTATTTAGAGACAAACAGTTGAATAGCTAGTTCAAAGTGCCCTAGCATCATGAAAATTCTTATTTCCAATGTTTACATTGCTCGGAAGAATTACCATTGCTTGATATTTCTGCCTCATTGTCATGGTTGCTTCGGAGTGGAGAGATGGCTCAGTGGTTAAAAGCAACTGCAGCTCTTGGAGATGGACTGCCAGCCCTATAGCTCAAAACTTCCTGTAATTCCAGCTCCAAGAGATTTGAAAGCCATCTTCTAGCTCCTGTAGGCACCAGCATATGTGTGGCAGACCCTTTACGCAAACACACACAGAGCAAAGATCAAATATTGAGAAAAGATGATTGTTTCAGCTCCTACTACCACACCTAGTTTGGCAGTTGGCAGAAGGAACCACAGCACACTTTTAATAAACTGTCTGCATTACCTTCCCATAGCTCACAGGCCTGAGGTGCAAGACAGGGCTGCTTCCTACTGAAAGGAAGCTGGGGAACAGAAACATCTGGCACATTGCTCTCTACCCAGAAGAAACAATATAGAGAAGATATAGAGTGGCAACGGGTTGGGGGTGGAGAAAGTGCTTGCTATGAAAGTGTAAGGACCTGAGTGTGAATCCCCAGAACCCACATAAAAGCTGGTGAGATATAGCACAGGTTTGCCACTAGTGCTCCATCATGGAATTGAGAGGCAGAGACAGGAGAATACCAGCAAGCTCAGTGACAAAAAGAACAAATAGATATTATCTCAAACAAGGCAGGATATGATGACTTGTAGGTACCCCAGATATTCCTCTAACCTCCACACAAGCATCAAGCACATGCCTGTATCCACTCACACAGGAGCCTGAGCATATGGACCCACCCACACACCTCCACCTACACATCCACAAATACAAAACACAAAGCAAGAAAATAAGAGAAGCAGGAAGTTGGGGAAGCTGTTAAAGTCAGGAATCACATGCTAAAACATAAGGTGTGCACATGCATTTTTAAATGATCCTTTTGCTCATCAATGATCATCTTCTTCCAGGTACAGTGGCATCTACCTCTAATCTCAGAACTTTCTAGATCCAGGTAGGGAGATTGTGCAGCTAGCCTGGGTGACATAGCTAGACCCTTCCTTAAAACAAAAGGAATTTCTAGTATCTTCAATGGTAGTCAAAAGGAGATAAATTGAAACATACTTTTGGGGTGGGGCACAAAACAAAATCCCTTCATTTTACAAATGCAGATGGTAAAGTATAGCAATTGAAATTTGAAAAAAAACATAGATTTTCTTTCAGGAAATAAATATCATTTCCAAGGCATATTTTGAGACATCAAGTTTTTATGCCATCTTTTCTTTGTTCTGGACATTTACTCTGTGTTATTGGAAAATACAGTTACAGAACACAGCGTGACATACTTGAGATTAATCAAGTTCAGTTGCTACTTTGAAATAAAGAATGTATAATTACCAACTATAATTAATGTGGTAGTTAAATGAATACACTGGTGTCTTTATGGTATTTGTCGTTGTTATTGGTGTTGTTGTTAGTGTGTGTGTGTGTCTGTGTGTGTGTGTGTATGTGCACACTTTTGCAAATCTATTCCCAATGAATTTCTATTTTAGGATCTTAGAAATCTAAGCGTAAGCTTTTCCAATTTCTGCTTTTCCCCATTTTTAAATATAAATTAAAAACAATCTTATTTTACATACCATTCCCAGTTCCCTCTCCCTCCTGTCCTCTGTCCTCCCATGCCACTCACCAGCCCCCTAGCTACCCCCATCCATTCCCTAGGGAGGGTGAGGCCTCCCGTGTGGAATTATCAAAGTCTGTCACATCATTTGGGGCAGGGCCTAGGCTCCCCTTCCCCACCTCTCCCCTGTGCATCTAGGCTGAGAGAACATCCCCCAAATGCTTATTTTCAACTCATTCAGGAAGGTTTACATCCAGCTTCTCTGACTGGCCCACACATTTTGACTTCTATTATCATAAAGTAAATAATTAGGAATGAATGAGATGAAGAGGAAAAGATGGGGAATTATGCAGAAGAAATTTTAGTTTGGAGAAACTCCCCAAAGGCATCTCATCCGATAGTTTAAATCATTCCTTGGGAAGGGAAACATCCCTTTGAACTTCACTTTACTTTATGGAATGATATGGAAAGGCTGAATCCCAGAGGCTTCTTATACTTTTCTTTTCCTTTCATGTAGGACCACATCTAAACTTACTGATATGAGAGTCTAACTTGAAATTTCTTATGGTAAAATGCACACAAACATCAAGCTACAAAACGACCATGGTGGTTACTCATCCATTTAAAAAGTGCATTCTCTTTTCAAAGTTAATAGCTCAGTTGTAACTATTTCCTCTCCCTTCCTCTAGGGAGATGAAGGACACTCAAACAAGTGCTATGTGCAATTGCCCTTAATGCTTTTGACAGAGTTATAATATATTTTGTTCATGTCTTCCAAAATTGAAATTTGCTCTGTTCTGTTAACACAATATGTAGATCTAGTTTCTCACTCTGTATAGATCCAGTTTCTGATTGTTATTTGTTTTCAAATCTGGAGGACCCTCAACCCCATCCTCCTGAGTAAAGACTCTGAACACATGAGAGTACTCAGGAACCCCCTCCCTGAAGATAAAGACACATCAAGTGGTCTCGAATATTTAAAACTTAGGAAGTAGAAGAAATCCTATGTGTATAAGACAGCTGAGAACCTTAATCAAAATATTTCTTTCCTACAGCTAGTCTCTCTTCCCTTCTATGTGCTATTTCAAAAGAAAAGTGTACCTCCATATACTGTTTTTAAATTTTCTGTTGTTCCAGCATTAACATGTGAAGAAAACCAAGACAAAACCACATTATTGTTATCCCATAGCATTAAAATGTATGAACATTTGGGTACACATATACATAGAGAGAGACAGAGTCAGAGACAGACACACACATAGACATGCACAGGGAGAGAAAAATGGAGACAGAAAGAGAGATAGAAAGAGAGGGAGAGAGAGGTTCTCTTGTTGTTTTGTTTTTAAACTTCATTTCTTTATTGATTCTTTGGGAATTTGCATCATGAATGCCAATTTTGCTCACATCCCAGTCCTTCCATATCTACCCTTCACCCACCAAAAAAATTTTTAAAAATCTAAGCCAAACCAAACCAACCATACAATAAAACCCTCCTTTGCTCCTCTGTCTTTCCTGCCTCTCCTACACCTCTTTATTCATCTAGCTGCAAGGAGATATGGCCTTGCAAATATTCTTTTCCATGAGTCATTGGTCTGTTTCGATGCCTTGGATGTCTGGTATATCATCATCATTGCACCCTCACTGGAGCTCCTCTCAGTTATCCCGTGGGTCCTGATGATTTATGGAGATCCTGTAGGTATCCTTCAGCAGAACCAGCATCTTCACATGTTCAAGAAGATCATAGATGGGGCACGTATTGGGGGGCCTACCTATGGACCTGGGTGGTAGTTGAGCTGGTCAGATCCAGGTTGGGACTGGGCCCCTCAAGTGGAGCCAGTTTTCCTATGCTAACACCATCAGGGTTAGCTCTTCGATGGCCCTCATGAGACATGGGACCAGCTGAGAGAGAAATTCCTTGCTTCCTTCCTTCCTTCCGTCTTTCTTTCTTTCTATCTTTCTTTTTTCCTTCCTTTCTATTTTTACACCCCTACCACAGTTTACCCTCCCTTCTGTCCTTCAAGTCCCTCCCTCGTCTCACCTCTGCCTGCTCCAACCCATTTACTTCTCCTCCACTTCTATTCAGGAAAGGACAGGTCTTCTGTGGATATCGACAAAGGTTGGCATATCAAGTTGTAGGAAGACTAAATGCTTCACCCTATATTCAGATTAGGCAATGCAACCCAGTGGGAGGAAGGGGTCCCAAAGTAGCCAATAGAGTCAGAGGCAACCCCTGCTCCCACTGTTAGGAGTCCCACAAGAAGAACAAGTTATACAACTACCACATTATGCTTCCAATGGAGGGACTGTGACACCAAATAGCTACACATTTGACCTATGGTCTGTCCTGCTTATGGGATGTGATGAGAAGAGTGGCATAGAGATTATAGAAGTGCCCAGCCAATGACTGGTCCAGCCTGAGACTCATACCCATAAGAACGAGACCACTGCAGACAATGCTTGGCGCGTCAGGACCCAGAGGCGGGATGGCCCAGAGACCTACAATTGAACCAAACACAACTGGGGAAAATATGTCAATGTAATGATGCCTAACAATATTCTGCTGTACTCACTGATTAGTGCCTAGCTTAATAGACATCAGAGAGCTTCCACCCAGCAACTGGAGGAAACATGCAGAGACCCACAGTGAAACATTAGGTGAAGATTGGGGAATCCTGCTGAAGATAGGAAGGAAGGATTGTAGGAGTCAGAGGAGGTTGAAGGCATCACAAGAAAACCCACAGAATCAACTAACCTGAGCTCAGAGGGACCAAACCTAAATGGTTTGATAATTAAGAAGGAGCTAGCCAATAAGTCTGAGCCTTCAGCCCAACAGTTTATAATTAACGTAAGCGTCAGTGTGTATTTGGGGCTAAATGTCTGCGGGACCAGGCAGAACAGAAAACTCTGTCTACATGAGCCAACAGCCAGGGAGCCTGTATGGAACTTCGAAAGAAATTCTTTTTTTTTTTTTTTGGTTTTTTACGAGACAGGGTTTCTCTGTATTGTTTCGGAGGCTATGGGTCCAGCCCGGCCTCGAACTCACAGAGATCTGCCTGCCTCTGCCTCCCGAGTGCTGGGATTAAAGGCGTGCGCCACCACCGCCCGGCGAAATTCTTAAATACAAAGGTATATCACTGAGAACTCCAAGCTATAGGGTAAAACCTAGGATCCCGTGCTTTACTTATCAAATATATTTCCCTTAGCACTCTCTCATGTCAACATTTACTTGACTTTTCCCTTTTCCCTTTATTTCAGTGTTATCACTTCGTAACAAAATTTGTTTAGACAAATGTTAAAATGTCTTATATTTTTAGGTAAAGAGAAAAAGTCTTGTGATTTTCTTAAAGTTTATTTTGAACAAAAATGAAGGCAAGGGGAGTTGATTAAAAGTACATTCTTTAAATGGCAGCTAAACAAATTAAAAATGGCTCTATATGTTCTTACCTCATTACTCTCTACAATTAGCTATTTATAAAATAATTGACAAACATATCTAAAATCAAATGAGAATGCTTAGAATGGGGTTGTTTCTATAGTTGGTCATTATACTTAATCTCTTTTTCCCCCAAGGTAGACTGAATTCAATGGAAAGATAGGTAGGTGTCATTTGAAATGCAGTTCTGACTTATATTTTTCAGAATATTGGTTTTAGGGTCTAACAAGGACAATGATTTTTACAGATTGGACCATGACTAGAGTAATGAAGGCAAATGTTACATAATCAATAAATACATTTTGAAAATAAATGTCCCTCCAAATAATTTGTAGGAATCAAAGAAACTTTAATTTTTTTCTAAGGATACATATATAAAGTGGCTTCTGCCACTTACCTTAGTAAAACATAAAATATGTTACATAACTTTAAACATATATGACTGTTTAGTTTCAACTCAGGTTCAACCTCAGTTGTCTATGAAACATGTGGTGAATGATATTCTAAGTAAATACCAAGTTCTTCAAATGCAAGATAAAAGGTCTATTTGATATCAAATTACAATTAAATACAAAGGTAATAATTTTCAGCATAATTCCCGAGTGTCATAGATGAAGAAGTTGGAGGATAATATTAGTGATGCAATGGATCTCCTGAGTAAATTGGGAGCATGGGAGGATGGTAGTAGGGGAGTGGGGAGGGGAGAAGGGGAGTGGGGAAGGGAACATGAGAGATACCTTGATTGAGAGAGTCATTATGGGGCTAGCCAGGACCTGACTCTAGGGAAATTGTCAGGAATCCACTAAGATAACCCCAGCTAAGTATCTAAGCAATAGTGGAGAGGGTACCTCAACTTCCCTTCCCCTATAATGTGATGATTGATACCTACCGTAATTATCATCATAGAGCCATCATAGAAGCAGGCTGACTCCTGGAGTTCAGTCATAGAGAGGGAGGAACAATAATATGAGCAAAGGGCTTAAGACTATGACAGGGAAAGTCACAGAAACAGCTGGCCTGAGCAAGTGGGAGCTCATGGATTCTGGACTGACAGTTGGGGAACTTACCTAAGACCGCTGAAGTCTTGGACAGTTTGTGGGGCCATTAGGAGTGGAACCAGTTATTTATCCCTAGTGCCTGAACTGGCTTTTTTGAGCCCATTCACTATGGAGGGGTACCTTTCTCAGCCTAGATAGAGGGGATGGCTTGGTCCTGCCTAAAGTGATGGGACAGAGTTTCCTGATCCTCCAAGGTAGGCCTCATCTTCTCTGAGGAGTGGATGGGGGTGGGGTGGGAGAATGTGGGGGGTAGTGGGAGGGCAGGAGGGAGAGGGAACTGGCATTGGTATGTAAAATAAGATTGTTTAACAAAAATGATGTCTGAAAAAAATAAGTGTTTGTTTGGAGATATTTTAGCTTTAGCAAAGTAATATGTATGCTGTTATTATTGTTATTGTTTTTTCTTGTGTTTCATATTATGCATGGAAACAATTACCTCAGCCCATCAGGAAACACTTGGGAGAACTAATGGGTACCTACTGGGGAGCCAAAGCCATTTGCGCACAGAACAAGGCAGCACAATTAAATATGTTAACAATGGACCCATACAGTATCCCTGGCAAATATAAGACTGCTAGTGCAAAATGCCACTCTGGTAAATATATTTCAAATATCTATTTTATCTCAAGCAAACTGCAATGTGTGGGTAGCTTTTGCATTTTATGTGAGTGTATGTGTGTATGCATGTGTGAGCCTCTGTGTGTGTGAGTGTGTGTATGTATTCATGTGTGTGTGTGTGGCAGAAGCATGCATTATGACTACATTTGTTGCTTAGGGAAATAGAATGGTTGTTTCTCCAGCACTGAAATTGTAAATTTGAGTCATTACTCAGCTGCATTCAGTGAAGCCATTTAAAACCAGTTTGACCTTCATCCTCCTCAGGTGAGACTCACATCTGTGAAATAACAGATTTGGGAATTAACAGGGAAGTGTTAAAAAGTTACATGTATGTAGCACTGTGATGGTTAATGAAAGCATGTCTAAGAAATCAACTTGAAGTCACGTGTAAATGAAATGAGTGTGAGCTGTGTGTGTTGATGTATTCACATATTTGTTTGTATGCATTTAATGACATTAAGTAAGGTAAGAGTCCTTGGACTTGACAAGAAATGAAGTTTTTTTCCATGAGTATATCAATTTTCTTTTAAATAATTTTGCAGATAATCTTGAAGTTTAAGTAAGTGGAAAAAAACACTGCCCTTGAATCTGGGCAAGTTTTCTAAAGATCAACATATATGTTTCCATTTGTAAATTGTAATAGTACACTTTTCCTAATGGACTTTTTGGAAAGATACAAAGACTCACTTATGTGCCAAGTGCTTCCTATGCTTTGTTGACTGCATACTTTGTAAGATCTGCACATATGTATCATCTTTGCCACATCCCAACCATGAAAGACCTTTTGCTCTAAAGCAGGATCTCAGCCACTCTGCATTACTTAGAAAAAAGACAAGCAATCAAATGCCTAAAGAAACCAGACAGTTTTCATAAATTTATGAATCAAACAGGATAATACATTGTAGTTAAATGGATCTGAACTTGTCTATTACCATGTTAATATATATATAAGTGTGTGTGTGTGTAATTCTTCACTTAAATGTCTATTGATATGTCAGTATATTTCATGCATCTGTTCATGAATCTACTTGTCTATCACCCATCTATTTCTGTCACCATCTATCAGCCCTCTATTACCTATTGTCTATGGAAATATCTGTCATCTATCGATCTATCTATAATCTATTGTCTATCTATATATCTTTCTATCTATCTATCTGTCTGTCTGTCTGTCTGTCTGTCTATCTATCCATCCATCCATCATCTTTCTACTTATCTCTAACCAGCCATTAATTCATCTAATTACTTTGCTGCAAGGCAGATGAGAAAACCAAGAACCACTTGTTTTGTGGGTTTCATTTACCTGTGTGTCAGCTTGGTAAGGAGTTAAGCCAGGATTTAAAGTATTTGAATTTGACTCTTTCTGGCACATAACAAATATGTAAGGAAAAATTCTAAATGACTTTTTTTGCTAGCTCTCTTACTGGAATGGTAAATAGTTATTATGCAATTCATGATATATTAGCCGCAGTCACAGCATAACAATGTGTGCTACACTTTACTGTGAATGACGTTGTGCTGATAGCATTAAGTGCAAGGATTAGATTAGAAATGTAATTGCCAATGTCAACTGACTCATGTTTATGTAAAATGAAATATTGTTTATATCCAAATGGATAAATATGTAAAGTGAAGAATTAGAGGCTTGATGTTACAGAGTGGTGATGATGTTGAGGACTGTCAACTTTCTTACCCAGGATTCAATTCATGCTCTGTCAACAGGAGAGGTACATAGTAGCACATATATTTTAAGTACTAAAACTTAACATGTAAAAGGGAAAATGATACTTTTATAGAATTTCTTGAAATAAGGTGAAAGAAATAATGCTGAGAAGGACAAAGAGGGTGTTAATTGGTTTGACTTATGTTCCTTGGAAATTCAGAAGAAGCTCCTAGATAAAGAAGGAAGGATTAAAGTGTAGTCCTGCATAGCAGAATAGCAAATTTCAATAAAAATGTTTTCACTGTTTAAGATGGACGTATACTAATGAAATACTCAATAGATTCGTATGTGATTTCCTCAGTAGAATGTTAAACCAAATTTCCAAATGAGGATCTAGAGGAAACTGACACACAGCATTAGTTACTTACACTTTCCAAACCTCCATTCAGAAAGAATACTGAAAGATATTTTTCTCATGGAGGATGATGCATTTTGAGAGACACTTGCCAATTTTATAGCTTTGGACATGTTTATTTAGCTATTTATACAACAAAACAGTTAAAATTAAGTAACTTTGCTATCATCCAAATTATTTTCAGAGACAAAATGAGTGTCATACTTTAGAACAATGTTAGATGAGCAGTATTTACTTTTAAATGACCCTATCACAAAGACTTATCTTTTAAATGCCTACAGTCTTGCTTTTATCACATCTGTAAGATGGCATACAATGAGACAAGGGCTTTGAGCATTTTTACCATCTGTGAGTCTTTCAAACTCTTGGCCCTGTGGAAGGATAAATAAAGGAATTCAGTTATCTCAAATATATCAACATTCCATTTTTTGTCAATTCCTTTTTATTTATTCTTCTTCTGTATTCCAATCTACCCAATTATTAAATTATCCATACTTTACTCATTTTTATAACAAAAACATGTATATAACAAAAACATTATTCCTTGTTTGCAATAGTAGAATACTGAAATACTTCAGAGCATTAAAAGTATAGATATGTAAATTTCATAGGTAAGAACCAAAGGGGAAATAAATTCTAGATGTGTTTAATTTATCTGATATATAGTTACTTATGTCCAGTTCATCTACAGTTAGAGACACTAATCAATATTCTCATCATGCCCACTATCAATAAGAAGGTCCATTCTCAGGGGACAAGACAGCCATTGTATCTGATGAATTAAACTATTAGAAATCAATATAACTCAGAAGGAAAGATTAGCCAGTTGTGGAAAACTTCCAAAATTAACCTCTCATTTAAAGTGATTTACAAAGTTTTCCATAAAACTCTCATGAGGAATATTGTAATCTGGCTGGAACTGAAATGATATCTTATCATCTGTAAAGTAATGGGGTTGGAGTAGACAATCCCTCATATCATACCTTGAAATTATGTCACCTCAGTCCCAACAAAGAAGTGACAGGGAGACACAGGACCAGCTTCTAAGAAGCAAGGAATGGCCAAGCTACATGGGAGGAATGTGGTGCACGGTGCAGTTTCAGAGGGAATGTTCATATGTGTGAGCTCCGTGCTACAGAACTTGGCACCAGTGCTTATAAGACCCAGTAAAGTGAGACAGCAAGAGGAAGCAAGATAAATAAATGAGTGACAGCTAAGTGTGCCCAGGGAGGAAGAAGCAGGATTGCTACAACTGCAAAGCAAATTATCTAATTGTTGGCACAAGCAGTGTTTGTAACTTGGGTCAGCATGCATACAACTTGGAAAGCCCTGTATTTACCCACGGGGGCATATTTTGTGGCTTCTGACTTGGGGTTTGGCCAAGAGAAGTGTTGCAGATGCCTGTGGTACAGGGTGACACATACTTGCCCCTCTTCATTTCCAATTACAGTAAAAAGTACATTGGGGGAAAAATTTGAGTATTGAATTAAGTAGTCCATGTTGGATATTTCTTAGCTACTAAATTGTCTAGTTTCATTTGAAAGTTTGCTTACCCACCCTCAGTATTGTTTTGGTAGTACGTTAACTCTGAATGAACTAAATCATATGGATGTAAAAGATTTGAAGTCAATGCATCATAAATTTTATTCATAAATACATGAGGATTTTCTTTTAAATGAACCACAGATCAACATCCTGAAACTATTTTGGAATTTTTTCAACATTAAAACTTAATTGTTGAGAACTTCCAAATTATAAAGCAAAACAAAATTACCCAGATTAGCCTGATTCAAAGTCTATAAATCGCAATGAACTTCTATATAGTTTAAGTAGAAATTCTGAAGTTTTGCAACTTCACTTTAGGTTTTACAGTTTCACTCTCAATTATGTTTATATGCACTGATTCACCACACATACAGAGAAGAAAAAAAACCAATGACATAGTTAAAATTAGAGCATATTTTTTCTTAACTTTTGAAAGTAAAACATTTTAGTTTTCAAATTTTTTGGCCGAGTTTACACAGTAACAGATTTTGATGTGTTGAGTTAAGTGGATTTCAGGATTGACAAGAATAATAAGTCTTATAAACATCTTGACTACATCGTGTTTGAAAAGTACTTAAATATTTTAATAGTGGTCAAGTGAGTGTTCAGGATTGACAACACGCACACTGTTCTGTCAAACTGTCCCTTTCTGACTGTAATTCGGAGGACTATAAGAGTTTATATTTGGCCATTAATGTGGGCCAGGTTCCTCACCATGTACTCTGCAAAAATGTTCTTGTTAAACCATCAGAACATTGGTCATGAGAAACGTAAAATCTTCACTCCTAGCTTATAGATGTAGAACGTGGGACATGACGTGGTAATAAAACTGTGAAATGTCTTGTAGGAAGTTTAATTCCCCTGTGGGGCTGGAGAGTTGAGAGTTTTGAATTCTGAGATTGATACATCGATGTCTGCACCATCTGTTCCCACAATATTCATAAGGTATCTAAACTCTGCTCATCAAATAGAGAAGTTCTTAAAACAGTACTTTGTTGTTGCCTGTGCTGAAGACTAGACGTACTCCCGTGGAGAACTTTACATCGTGCTTATGTGTACTTCTGGGCACAGAAGAAAGAGACAACAATTTGCTGGGTCGCTTCCTACCCCAGGTGATATGACACTACTGCTTTAAGAAGGGTGGGAAAGGCAAGAATATCATAAATATCGCCATTTAATTTAATATCACATCAAATTAAATGTGTACTTTATATTCGTTAAGAAAGCATTAATTGGCCCCAGACCCCCTTATTATCTCATGCTTATCAACCCCACTTTAGTCTCTTCCTCCCTTCCCTATGATTTTTTTCTGCTTCCTGACCTTCCCTGAATATACCATGTTCTACATCTTAATGACTCCTGTCTCTGTTTCTTTGTGTTTGTGCTTCACCCTCTCCATCTTTGCAGAGACCTCCATTTGTCATGGCCGTGTAAATGCCACAAGGAAAATTGAGAAGCCCTCCACAAGCTGACTGTTGTCAGGTATAGAATTCCATCATTCTTTCTGTACCTCTTTTCTTGCACTCACTGTATTTCATTTTCTGTTGTTGACACTGGTGCCTTCAACTTCAGGACAATATTGCAGCAACTGTCTCATGGTAGGTGCGAATGAGGCCAAAACTCATGCATTCTGCATTAGAATGACCAGAAATGATGACTATGATTTATTTTAAATTTGTCCTACTTTGTTTTATTATGAATAAGAAAACAAAAAGAAAAAATAATGTAAACCAGATGTGAATGTATATGGAAGAAACAATTTGCTATAGGTCATGGATGTCAAATGGGTGCTTACCTGGTATAATGGATTTGCATACCCACCAATATAAAAGCAGTAAAATTCCTTGATTTTGAAGCCAACCCACAAAGTATCCAGCATTCATCTGGGTTCATGCGCATGGTCGCCTTTAACCTTGGTGCAGAGACAAATGCTAAGAGCAAAAGTTTCCTTTGTTTGTTCTGCATAGTGTACACTTTTGTTTCTATACCAGAAAGTCTCTAAATTCTTTAAGAACCATGAAAGTTGCAATAGACTGATTTTTAAGCCCACACATAGATAAGAAATCCAGCGAATTTTCACAGATCTCAACAGATACAGGAGGGTGTATGTTACACATTGATTCTTCCTAAATTCTCAAGAAAAATAAGCCTAAAGCTTGATATGGATATCTTAATTGGGATAGGAAGCAGATTCTGTATGTATGGGTAGATTCTAAATGAATGTAGTGAAAGCAACTAGTTCAATTGAGGTTAGCAAGAAGGAGCATTAGCAGAACAGATAAATGAGCCAAGATGAGATCAGTTATAGGTAAGAGGTTATGGCCAGTTCCTCCTATGCATGAATGGAATTTAAGACCATTGGGAAGGTCTCTGGAAGTCCAAGCAAAATACATACTTCAGTGTTATTTTGTCTAAGAAATGAAAAAGACAGAGACTGTAGATATCAGTTCTTGTCAGTCACTGCTTGAGAGCTACTCCTGAAGGATACTGAGACCTTTGTTTGTAGGATTTCTGGTGTATGGGCTGAATGATCTTCAACTTAGGAGAAATCCATAAATAATACCAATTATATCATGGAAGCTGGATGAGCCAATGCCCTCAACATAAAACCAAAGCAATATATTGGATGCATGAACTACTACAGAGACAACTGTGGGCCTTATGAAATGAAGATATCAGCAAAGTATCATAGAACTGCTCTTGTGAGACACTGATTAGGGTACAGGTGTAGAGCAAGACAGTGCCAAGCATGTCTACTAACAATGTGGATTTTGCTTTGCTAAATACACATTTTAATATCTTTGCATTTCTCTGCATCTCCACATATAACCATAATATGTTCCATAGTATATACAATGCATCTTTGTTAAAAGTGAGAATATAATGATATAAATATGCATGCTAAACATCCTGAAATTCAATGTTGGGAAGATAATTGATTCATAAGGGTTAAATATAAAGATCCAAATAGGCCTTTTTATGGTTTGAAATCCCACAATGGAGAAAACAACCTTGTATAATCCAATTTTGTATGGGACTAAATTAACTGGTATGACTCAATCCTTACTCCAGGATAAAGAGCACAGGCCAGATCAAATGCCAGCCAAGAAACCTCCACAGCATGGCGTCTTCCAAAACGAGAACAGCTCATTTGTAAATAACTAGGAATTGGCTCTCCAGGAAAAACCTACCACAATCTGAGTCTAAAGCTCAGAGCAATTGGAGGCCCATAGAGTAGCTTCTGTGGACATACTAAGTGGCACATGGAATGCTAGGTTTGAAAGTAAATGCTTGATTTGTAACCAACAAATTACATTTGGGATATTGTTGCCTTATCCCAGTGGTTCGTAACCTTTCTAATATAGTGACCCATTAATATAGTTTCTCTTGCTACAGTGATCCCAATGATAAAATTATTGAGCTGCTACTTTGTAAGGGTAAGTTTGTTACAGTTATGAATTGTAATGAAAATATTTGGTATGTAGGATATTTGATATGTGGATCATTACATATAGGTTGAGAACACCTGCCTTCCCTATAACAAATATTCTGATTTGGGATCATATGCAAAAAAAAAAACCCACAATGTTTTCATGCTGCAGAGAGATGATAAACATAAACCCAACTTATGTCTGTAGACTTTAAGAAATAAAAACATCCATTGTCCGAATAGAGAGGCTTCTCTGGTGTGTATTCATAAATAGTGAGACAAGTAACAAAAAAGGAATATAAATACAGGGAAAAATGAAATCTAAAGACAAGACTTGTCAGTGTAATTCAAATGGAAACCCAAATTTACTAATGAAATTTTCCTCATAATGACTGCCATTTCTTCCTGGACAGCATAGGTCATGAATCAATTTTAACCTTTGCTAAGTTCACCGACTGGCATAGCACCAAGACTACATACAGTATTACTGGCGTTAAAATAACATGTATTTCTCAGATAACACTAAATTTAACCAAGTCACCTCCCATATTTTCCTCAGTATAAAAAGTGAATACATGCCTTCACCATGGAGATAGACTCTTTTATTGTTTATACTGTGTTAAATCTCACTCTACCAAATACTCAACTGTAGACATACTATCAATCAACAATTAAAAATAAATTAATTCTTTTCCACTTAAAAATAGCTTTAACAAATGTCATTACATGTACCTTATTTGAACTAGTTACAATAGTTAATGTATTGTAAACTTAGGGTCCTCCTTGTTTCCTAGCTTCTCTGCCAGTGAGGATTGTAGTCTGGTAATCCCTTGCTCTACGTCTAAAATCTATATATGAGTGAACACATATCATTTTTGTCTTTTTGTGACCGGGTTACCTCACTCAGGAGGGTTTCTTCTACTGCAACCGATTTGAATATGTATTTCAAGATTCCACTGTTTTTTTTTCTACTGAGTAGTACTCCATTTTGTAAATATACCACATTTTTTCCATCCATTCTTCAGTTGAGGGGCATCTAGGTTGCTTCCAGGTTCTGCAGCAAATATTGTTGCTATTAACATAGTGGAACAGACATCCTTGTTGTATGAATGTGTATCTTTTGGGTTATGACTAAGAGTAGGATTTCTGGATCTTGTGGTAGACTGATTCCCATTTTCCCGAGGAACTGCCATCTGACTTCCAAAGTGGCTGTATGAGCTGGCACTCCCAGCAAACACCAGCAATGGAGGAGTGTTCCCCTTTCTCCACATCCTCTCCAGCATAGACTGTCCTTGTTTTTTTTAGCCATTCTGACAGAAGTAAGACAGTTTCTTAAAGTTGTTTTGATTTGTGTTTCCCTGATGGCTAAGGATGTTGAACACTTTCTTATGTGTCTCTCGGCCATTTTAGATTCCTCTATTGAGAATTCTCTATTTAGTTCTGTACCCCACTTTTAAATTGGATTATTTAGTGTGTTGGTGACTAGCTTCTTGAGTTCTTTGTGTATTTTGGGAATCATTTTTCTGTCAGATGTGGGGTTGGTGAATATCTTTTCCCATTCTGTGGGGTGCCTTTTTGCTTTGTTGACTGTGTCCTTTGCCTTACAAAAGTGTCTTAGTTTCAGAAGGTCCCATATATTCATTGTTGATCTCAGTATCTGTGCTACTGGTGATATGTTCAGGAAGCCGTCTTCTGTACCAATTCATTCGAGAGTACTCCCTACCTTATCTTCTAAAAGGTTCAGTGTGGCTAGAATTATTTTGAGGTCTTTGATCCATTTGAACTCAAGTTTTGTGCATGGTGATACACACGGCTCTATCGGCAATCTTCTACATGCCAGCATCCAGTTATGCCAGCACCATTTGTTGATAATTTTGTCTTCTTTGTAAAAAATCAGGTGTTTATAAGTGTGTAGGTTAATATCAGGGTGTTAAATTTGATTCCATTGGTCTTCATATCTATTTTTGTGTCCATACCAATCTGTTTTCAGGAGTATAGCTCTATAATAGAGCTTGAAGTCAGGGATGGTGACGCCTCCGGACGTTCCTTTCTTTTACAGGGTTGTTTTGGCTATCCTGGGTCTTTTGTTTTTCTATATAAGTTGAGAATTGTTCTTTCATGGTCTGTGAAGAATTGTGCTGGGATTTTGAAGGGGAGGGTGAAAACATGCTATGTAAGACCAATTTAGAAAAATATGGTTATCTTCATCACTTCTGTAGTTTTCCCTCTTATTTAAAAAGGACACATAAGAAATATGATGCATGGGTTAATACCCATTTTACCTATCAATGCCTGGATACTCACCAGTATTACTATTGGTGATTCCTTCTAGTCAGCTACTCTTCTACAGTTTTCAGTTCCAGATTTGACCAGTATATTTGTTCTTCCTTCAACAGACTAGGTCAATTTACCTTTATCTTGGAAGATGCCAATATACTTTTATCTGATCACACATGAAACAGTATGTCTGGTCATAGAACACTGATGAAAGCAAGTTTTCAACCAATTTTCCTTTCTCCAGGAATGATTTTATGTGAATGACCCTCTCTTCTAGTGTGACCCATTGAATATACCCACTCAGGACCTAAAGATACAATCAAGTTCACAAGAATAGGCTGGCTAGTCCTGTAAAAATTGTATGAGACATATAACCTTGGCTAAATTACTGGAAATTGTTTGGTAGCATTGAACTATTTTATTCACAACATTGTAAAAATACAGCTATTGTCACTTTAAACACTCAAAATTTACTTACAACCATCATCTAAATTTTCTTAATTATAGAGGCAATGAATTCATCTGTTAAATTACTAAGGAAAATTGTATACTGTTCCATATAACTATGACTGGGACAGTCTAGATATTTTAGGATGTGGGTTTAAGATTTTTTTCTAAATTGCAAGAGAAACAACATTCTTGTTATTGGAGTCCAGAAACTCCTTTACTATCAAGGTTAACAACTTAGTTTTCTGGTTTCTGAAACATGCAAAATGACCATTAGTTTCCCATCAACCCCTGTTGTGAGTAAGTTCCATACTTGGGCTCAAAGCACATAGTCTTAGCCAGTGTGTGTGTTACATACTGTCCTCTGCTTGAAACTGATTCATGCATTCCCATTGCTCACCATATAAAAAAGATGCCTTGGGTCACAGAGGCAACAATCCATGGGTTCAGAATGTTATTTCAGAGAACAGAATCCAAATTGATGCTCTGGGATAGCTTATCTTTTAGAAGAGTGTCCCTTCTATCCCCCACACAGTGCTATTTTCCAGTATTATAACAGAACTCTTCCCTAAATCCCTTGGTCTCAACTTGAGAAGTACAACTTAGAGAATATAAAAGCAAAGTTTATATACTTTAGGAATAACTGTTCACACTCACATGTGGGAGTTTTGTTCTACTGGAGAGGTACTACTTTTGTTCATCTTTTCCATATTGCCCCTCTTCAATAATCAGAACAAAAGATCAGTACAATAGGCTGGGCTTAATGAAAGCAACTTAGCATGGATTATACTGACCAATATTGTCCTTGTCTGGGATTTTACATACTCTTGGTCAATGTTAATGCTTTGCCCGAATGACTGTCAATGAGAAATTGCATGTCTAAAGTTGCTTCTTTCAGTATAATAAACTCTGATAATATCTGATGTACAAAGAAATGGAATCAAAAACTCTGCAAATTCTAATGATGCTAAAGCCACAATTCCAGGTCATACTAAAATATAGCAAATTACATTCAGAATTTTAGGGGCTATTGCTAGTGATTCAAAATACTCATTCCATCTCCAAAGCTACCTAATACTGAAGTCCTGAAAAATACAGTGAGGTGAAGAATCACTTTCTTTCCCAGACTTAGGAAGAAGCCCTTAGGGAGCATGGTGATGGCTTTTGAAGGGAAGTTCAAATTAAGTTCAATGAGATAATGCTCACTTCCACTTCTAGTCAAAATCAGAGATTAACTGCTCTAAGAGTTGGATTTCATTCTTAATTTCTGTGAGCAGCTTTCAAGTCCTAACACCCCTCTTTTCCTTTCTTCTCTACATATGAGTGAGACAATTAAGAGTCTGGTGATTGCTCCACTAGTGCTGGTGAGATTTTGTGCTACAAAAGCTCACCATATTCCTGCTGTCTCTTAACAATACAGAGCCTAAAGGCACCATTTTTCCTGTTTTTTTTATGCCATCCATAAACCTGCTACAGAATTGTTTTTCTTTTCCTTCATATGTTGCCAGGCTCTAAGTAGTAAACCTTTCTATAACCTCTTGGTGTGTTTGCAAAATCATCAATATCTACAACCAAACCCTTCCACCTTGATAGGGGGACAACAAAATATATCTCAGTTATTCCAACATTAGAAATACACAAAGTACTGTCTCTCAGCATTGCAGCACCAATGATATTATATTAAAGAGATATACGATTTTCCTAAAAGTTTATCACACTGTGGAAAGTATTTGTGATGTCTCCTGCTGGCAACTTTCAGAATCTAGAATTGTCTTGGAGATAAGGCACTGGGTGTGCCCATGAGGTATGATCTTGGCTATGTTAATTGAGGTGGGAGGACCCTCCTACCCTGACTGAGATCCTGGACTGTATTCATGAATGAAGGGAACTGAGAATGGACATCACATTCCTCTCGGTTTTCTGATTGTACATTGATGCTGCAACAATAAATGGCACACTTACTGAAAGTAAAACTAAGTATTTATTGTAGAAATTACTCACAAGATACCAAACAAGTAAGCCAGATGAGCAGAGTAGTTTTCTGCCGCCGAGCTGGAAGCTGAAAGCTGGGAAAAGAGACCAAGACTTCTGTTGTTCAGTCTTTTATACCTTCCTCTGTAACGCCCTTAGCCATGCCCCAAATTGGGCCTGGCTAGTGAGGTAGTTCACCGCCTATGTCCGTGTATGTCTTTAGTCATGCCTAAAGTGGGTGTGGTTAGCAGTGTGGTAAACTGCTCTTTTATTACGTCATCTGTATGCGCCTCTAGTAAGTCACATGTTTAATGGCAGCATTGTTTTCCTCCTACAGTACATGCCATGAGTCTAAGTGCTTCCAGCTCCTGCTGTCATAACAGTTCTGACATGATCGACTGTGCCTTGAAATGTGAGCTAAAATGAACTCTTTCTCCCTGAGGTTGGTTTTACCAGGGTCATTTTATCAACAGAAAGAAACCAATACAATACCTAAACTACAAAATTTTGACCAAAAAGTTTTCAAAATCAATTTACACAGTTTCACAATTCCTAAGGACTTTAGATTAGGTTGGAAAAAAAAGAAGTGCTTCTATTGAAGTTCAGCATTTTGTGCTGAACTCTGTCTCTGTCTCTCTCTCTCTCTCTCTCTGTCTCTCTCTCTGATACAATGATGCACACATAACTCACTTCATTTGAACACATTCTGTAATTCTGTAATTTACATAGGATCAAATCCTTTCTGGGGTTAGTGACTGATTTATTTGGAGTCCTTTACCTTTGAGTATAATGCAGAATATGAGTCTCTTGGTATCTCACTGTGTAGTAATACCTTTTTGAAAACTCGAATACATGAGATTATGAACAGTGGAACATGAGTCTTCTCAAATAGCCCATGTCACAAATTCGGTTACCATCACAAGTCATTGCTTTATTTTAAATGAAAACTCATAGTTTTTTATTTGACATAGTTAATTGCTTTTGGAATCATACCAATAAAGTCTTTTGTTAGTTATTAAGATTTCATCAGATTCCTGTTTATATTCCACACAACCTGTTGAGGCATGCTCAATATTTTTTAAATTTGATATTTCTTCAGTAATGTTTGTGGATTATAATACAATGACAACATTCTCCCTTTCCTTTCCCCACTCCAAATATCCAAATAACCCTCCCTACTCCTCTTCAGATTCCTGCCATTTTTTCACTATAAGTGCATGTGAATATACATATATATTCCAAAATATAACTTGCTCAATCCACATAATATTACTTGTATATGCGCTTTTGAAGATTAGCTTACTAATAATGATTTCAGATAAAATGTCTGCTCTTTCTCTAAGGAATATGATGTAATTCCTTTCTAATAAAGATATCTAAAAACTATTTGCCAAAAGGAAGAAAATATAAATAGATTTCTCTTAGTAAAGCAATGGAATCCTTATAATTTAAAACAGATAAGTATGGGTATAAAAGCACAACCTAATCATAACTATTAATCAGAAAATTAAGAATTTTTATATGTGGACGAAGACAACTAAGAAAGAATGAATGAATAGATATCCTACAGTATTTCAAGTGACAGAAATAGAAGCACATCCTCGAGACAGTTAATAGAGGGCTTTATGGGAGCAACTGTATGCAGTTAAGATGAGTGAGGACTGCATTAGAAATCACCGTGAAGGAAGTAATATGAAAAGTTAAGGGGTTTGCAGCCAACATCTTATTTTGATTTTGTTTTTAATACGTGACAATCCAGAGGAAAATTACTTATTAATGTACCTTAAATTATTTACCTGGATTTGGTGGCACAAGAACCAAATCCCTGGAACACCTGATGCTCACGTATATTGTTAAAAGCTATGAAAGATATGTGAGCAAAAATAATCAAATATTTACATGTATATTTCAAATATGTGTATGTGTACAACTTATGCATGTGTATAAATATACCTTTGTATGTATGTATGTCTGTCTGCTATAGATGTTCCCATTGGGTTTTCTTTTTTAAGAGTACATAATATTTAGTTATAACAATACCCTGTGCCTTGGGATTGCTCAGAAAAGCTCTTTCCTTTAAAAGAAAGTCTCAGAGGCCTAGGAAGTTCTATGTATGGCTAGGTTCAACAGGTTCAGTTTGTTTCTCAGGGGATACCCTTGACCCACCAGAGAAGAGCAGTTTACTTTATGCCCTTTTCTGTCATGCAATAGGAAGAATTTGTTCCTACAAAATTCTCTGGATTTAGGCTTTTCTTGCCAGTGGTCAGAAGCGCTGTTTGAGAGACCTTGTTCCCTCCTTCCTTGGAGAGTTGGAAATGTTTCCTCAACATGCATCCTCATCTTCTTTATGGGCTCATTCTCATCTTGAGAGGGATGCACCATTAGAACACCCTTCATGAATAGCCCAGTAGTCCTGTCAAAGTCATGACTCAGAGATGTGGTGTTTACAGATATCTATCAAAATGAAATGCTTTAGAAACAGGAGCCACAATTAGCACTCTGAAAATTCCAGGTGTGGTAGTTTCTATAACAACACTCTCCTCTGTAACCAAATCACACAAGGTAATTCATTGATAATTCTCTTACTTCCACCTCCTACAATCTCCGATAGGGACCAGGTCATTATCTAAAGAAAGGCTTTCATGTAGAGGTAGCCAAGTCCTCCAGGGTAGACAGGATCATGTCTACACAGCACCTGTGGAGTTCTGAAATTAATATCTCAGAGTTCTTTCTTTTCCTTAAAACCAGACGACACACTAACGTAAATGGAAAAGATGATTTAATTTCCTGAATGTAAGCTACAAGCCAAGGAGCAGGCTGATGTGATACCCTACTGCACTTTGTATTTTTAATAAGAGTGGGTCATTAAGAGTTAAGCGAAATGGGTTCATGTCAGGGTGGGATGCCAAGGACAATGACAGCAAAGAAGATGGAAAAGAAAACATGCAGGCACCTGAAGAGACTCTCAGAAATGTGTGAATATTCAAAAAGATTCCTAGTAGCCAGAAAGTTAAGTAGCTAAACCTAGAAAATAATTTCTCCCTTTGATACTTAAGTAAAATTCTATCTCATGGCAGTTCTTGTTTGGGATATCTTGTTCCAATGACTCAAGGGAATAAAAATTTCATGTTCATTTCTGGCAAACATTTCAGAGAGCTTCCTTCAAAAGACTTTTATTCACTATGTATAATCCCTCATTATAGTCTGCCTCTGCTTCCATCAGCCATTGGATGAAGGTTCTGTTTCCCAGACTCCCTGGCAGTGGGATTGTATGCTGGCACTCCCCAGATCTATGTCTAAAATCCATATATGAGAGAGTACATGCCATGTTTCTCTTTTTGTGACTGGTTTACCTCGCTCAGGATGGTTTCTTCTAGTGCCATCCATTTGCCTGCAAGTCTCAGGATTCCTTTGTTTTTTCTGCTGAATAACACTCCATTGTGTAAATGTACCACATTTTCTCTATACACTCTTCGGTTGAGGGGCATCTAGGTTGCTTCCAAGTTCTGGCTATTACAAATAATGCTGTTATGAACATAGTGGAACAGACATCCTTGTATGAATGTCATCTTTTGGATATATGCCTAAGAGTGGAGTTTCTGGGTCTTGTGGTAGTTTTATTCCCGTTTTTCTGAGGAATCTCCATACTAATTTACAAAGTGGCTGTAAATATCGGCACTCCCACCAGCAGTATAGGAGTGTTCCCTTTTCTCCCAATCCTCTCCAGCATAAATTGTCTTTGGAGTTTTTGATTTTAGCCATTCTGACAGGAGTGAGATGGTATCTCAGAGTTGTTTTGATTTGCATTTCCCGGATGGCTAGGGATGTTGAGCACTTTCTCAAGTGTCTCTCAGCCATTTTAGTCTCCTCTGTTGAGAATTCTCTATTTAATTCTGTACCCCATTTTTTTGATTGGATTCTTTGGTGTTTTAGAGACTTGCTTCTTGAGTTCCTTGTAAATTTTGGAGATCAGCCCTCAGTCAGATGTGGGGTTAGTGAATATTTTTTCCCATTCTGTGGGCTACCATTTTGTCTTGCTGACTGTGTCTTTTGCCTTACAGAAACTTCTCATTTTCAGGAGGTTCCATTATTAATTGTCGATCTTAGTGTTTGTGCTACTGGAGTTATGTTCAGGAAGCAGTCTCCTGTACCAATTCGTTCAAGGGTACCTCCCACTTTCTCTTCTTAGTTTGTGGGTGCCAAACATTTTGAATATACCTGTTGAATTTTCAAAGAGGTGGTTGGTCATAAGCTTAGTCCTGAATAATATTCCCTGATAGAGAGAAACAATAATTTCTCTTCTTAACTTTTAGTTGAGTAACTGTAGTCAATAATGTGTGAGTAAAACATTTCTATTTCATGATGTACCTCTGCTTTCAGTTCTTAATAACACTTTGAGGTAATTTACCTCTACTCTGAACCACTTGGATTTCTACTCAGCTGGTAGACAAAAACACATTGGCAACTAATTTTAAGGGACTGGACAAAACTGAGAAATCAGTCACATAGATCTGATTTTCACTCCAGAACAAAGGCTCTGACAAACCACCGCTGTTTGCTTTCAAGTTGATGTCTGATTCTCTCAAGGAGACATACAGTAGGAAAAGTGTTGTCTAGGGCATCTGTGTGTGAAGCATATAAGTTGGCCAAGAATCATGGCCTTTACTTAGGAATTGATAGATTATTTGTAGGCCACAATTACGTGATATAACCTGATACTTCTACCTAAAATGTAGAACTGGTATTTTGAATTACTATTATCATGTTTTTCTCAAATAAGTTCGAAGGAAAAGTATTAGTTTATACCCTTTTCCAGAACAGAGCGTTTTCTGCAAAGATGTTAAAGGCTGCCCAAGGAAATGTATCCAGGAGTTCCTTACTAGTTTATCATATTCAATCAGAACCATTTCATATATTTTCAAGTTGATAATTCTATAGTGTAATATATAATTTTTAGAATTGAAATCTATTTAATAATTTTCACAGTTATCTGGATCAAAATGTACAAGTAAATGAAATATATGCCTGTAAACTGTATTGTGTAAATTAAGAGTGTTTTATAATCTATTCTATTCAGAGAGGAATAATAGAAGTTTCCAAGAAGTGATCATTTTCTCATCATTGAAATAATGGTTACTGTGAGTTGTAGAAATCAATAGCTTTGAAATAGTGCTTTTTTTCCCCTCTTGGATAGAGGATTTGTATTGCATAAAGGAAGTCAAGAGCTTCTTTACGTATGAGAATTAACCCTCTTACTTATGTGCTGTTTTTATCACACAGGAGGAGAGTAAATTGAGCAACCCAGCTTGCTTGCTGCCAACCTCCTTGTCAGGGGAGCCTTGTACTTATCACAAGATGCTCAGGAAATTAACACTGCTGCGCTGAAGAGTCCTCACACAGTCCAGATAGATAAGCAGATTGCTTCTGCAGCTCCTCCATCCCTGTGTCACACCTTAATAATTATGCACAATGAGGACAAAAATGCCTCCTATTGTGCCCCGCTCAGGGTCACAATAGAACAGAGGAGGTTGCTGTGGGTACAATGAATCTGGGGTATTAAGTAGATCCCACCTTTGATCAGGCCCTGTGCGCCTGCTGATGAATTGAAATTAAAGAGCGGGACTTGAAAGGAACACTTGAAAAAAAGTGTTCCAATTTGATTATTGGAAAGTAAGGGTGGGATGCATTATAACCAAAGGCATTACACACACACACACACACACACATATATATGTATATATATATATATATATATATATATATATATATTTCTCAGAGAGGAATGAAAAAGATAAAATTATCTCTAACCTGGACTAGAGGAAGGGTCTGAAAAACATCATTATAAAATCTACTGGCAATAATTATTTACATAAAACAGAAAAAGCCTCCAAAAGAAGTATACACTTCAATAAGTGTTTCTTGTAAATCAAATTTGTGGTCACCCATCAAAATATAATGATTTGGTTTGAAATGCCTGTCTTTCCAATACAATTTGCAAATAATGTTAGAAACAAAAGCTGATTATCTTAAAGGAAATCTATACTTTTCTCAGTAAATGATATTAAAAGAATATTTTCTATTCAACTCCTGTATTATTTGTACAAGTAAGTTAGGCAGCATTTTTTGCTAACAGTGCTGGGAATAGAAACCACTGACTGGAATCACAGGTGTGACATTGTTCCTCTCACTATCACAGGAACAGGTAACACAAAACTACATATTGTTAAGATAATTATTCAGGATAATGGGAATGCCACAGTTCTCTTCAAAAATTAAAATTATTTTTGGTTTGACAATTTATTCATTTAGCACTGTGTTTTTTCAATTTTAGATGAATTCAGTGCCTGAGCAAAGTGGGGATTGACAGACTGTTGGAGGAACTTCTGTTCATCCCTCAAATGAGGACAGCATGGCAGACGCATAGGCAACTTCCGTTCCTAGGCAGGTGGAGCTCTCAAAAAGGAAACCGCATGCTCTTGTTAATACCACTTAAAGTTCTCCCTCACAGGGAGTTCACATGAAGTGGACTTTTTTGTGTGTGTGTGTGACTCACATCTCCTTTGCCTTCTTATACTAAACCGAGGTTCTCCAGCCAGTTTGGGGATTAACATAAATCTGCCCCTGTCACTGGTTCAGGGTGAAAGCCTGAAAAACTAATACCACCACTGCTAAACCACAATAATGCATCATTGTTTATCTGGGAAGTTCATCCCCAGTCGGACCAGGAATAGATAGAAATACACTGGAGACAGGAGGTGCTCAGCAAGGATCTGGTTTGTTTCACATGTGAGGACATTGCTTGAAAAGCAACAGCTTACTTTATAATGAAAACCTCTTCAGTTGAATGTTCCCTTTCCTGGTTGGCTAACATCCCTTCCAATATCATAGCTTTGTTCTCTTTAGAGTATCACAAAGGTATTGTAGACTTCAATGATTTCTTTATGTTTACTTTATACAAAGAGAGTGGATCACAGTAGTCTTGTTTCATCTCTCTATCTGACATTATTGGTAGAAATTCTGAAGTACATTGTTGTACTGATTAAGTATAAGAACAAGACTTTTGGTATTACACATGCCTAAACCCAGAGCATGCCACATAAATTTTCAGAAGGTAGAAAGAAGTTAAAGAGCATAGTAAACGTCTGGTGAAAAAAATAATGAAAATAAGCAAAGCTAAGAGATTCGTAGATTAAAACTCAGTCATTAGCACAATAAAACAGGTTCAATCAAGTTCAAATGGACTTTCACTAAGTCATTAAATTTTGGAGAAATGAAGCAATATCATAAGTGAAGAATACTGTATGTATTTATTTCATAAAGAAAAATTTAGCTGCTCTTCACCTTTGATGAGGAAATATCAATTTAGCTAACAAGCTTTGACTGTGTTTTGTCCATCTCCTAAGACTTGACAAAGCCTAATACAACTTCTAGTATCACATACATCACAGTTTGATCTAGATGACCTACTTATTGTACTTTTGCCCACTCTTGGTTTTGTAAGTTCCATGCATTTTTCTAATTAAATAAAGGTGTGGTATCTTTTCTTTATTTAAAATTATAAGCATGTTGAGAACAAATATGTAATCAATAATATTAACTAAATGAATACATTTTTAGGCTTGTAAGTTACCTCATTTAATATGTGCATAAAAGAAAATGGCTCTATCATGGCTCATCTAGAGAGAATGATTATACAATATAATGGTATTGATACTTCACTCACAGCAAGATAACTTTCTGTTCTAATTATGTGTTTTGAATGACTTTTCATGTGTTTATTTTTAGTCAGTTTTTATTAAGTAAATTTGATCTTCAACATTTTCATACATGCGTAAAATGCATTCTGATTATGCTCAACTTCAATTACTGCCAATCCCTCTTTTCCCTTAGACATCTTTCCCCCACATTAGTGAATTATATCATGGCCCAATCTTTTAAATTAAAGCAAATGGTATGACTATGAGTTTGGTGTTATCTATTGGAAATTGGGCATCTCCTGTGAACAGATAGTTTAAAACAATGATGTTTCCTCTCACAAAATCTTTCAGTCATCAAGAGTTCAACAGAGAGGGGTAGCAACCCAGGAGCTCTTGAACAATTGATTGTTGATGAGCCAGTCTTACACAGGTGCCCTGTAAATAACAGCAGTTGCCCTGACTTCAGTGTTGTATGGTTGTGTCATGGCATTTCACAGCCATTCTTATCTTCCAGTCCCCACATTCTTTCTGCCCTCTGCTCCAGGATGTTTCCCCAAACCTTTTAGGTGGATAGTCTTATTTATTGTTGTACACTCAACCATAGATTATTCTTAGCATCTCAAGGAGCCATGCGTTCCTGCAATTGCTTCCATTTATAAATCAAAGAGAGACTTCTCTCCTTAAGGCTGAGAGTAGCAATTTTTTATATGGCTGTAAACTCAGATATTTAGAAGAGAGTTCAATGTTCTGTTAATTCAACTAAACAACAATAATAAGTTTGCTACTAGGTTCTATGATTTCCCAGCTGCACATGTTTGACCTAGTGATAGTACCATGTGTGGATTCCCTGATGCGGGGCTGTCTTCAAATTAGAGATTGGGTTTTTTTACCCCATTATATTTATGCCACTATGAACAAATGGGCGTACATTATTGGGGAGGTAGGTATTGAAGTTCATAGGATTCACATCTGGGTAAGACGATTAATGCCCTTTTTCCTCAGGAAACTGGGTAGCATATTCTGACCCTACGAAAGAAGTTTTCAGCTATGTTCTAGTTTGTTTTCTCTTAACCTTGTGATCAAGGTGTGTGGTGTCTTCCATAATAGAACCTTATCATTTGGTTCTGACAGGTAACCAATGTTGAATTGTTTTGGTGTGGCTGCCTTGACTTATGTCACGACTGCCTCGACCAGCAAGGAAGACGCAACGCTCAGACTCTTCTTTAAGCAGTTTATTCAGGAACCTTGAACAATCTTCTGACCCTTCTTCTGACCCCGGGGAGTGCCAACCCACACCTTAAAAGCCCTTGGGCGGCCAAACCCAGTATGCCACATGGAACATGCAGATAGGTCCACGTACGTGGAAGCAAGCCTAATATCCAGCCTTAACCAAATACAGGTGGGGCTCTTAAGGAGTTGTTTATCACAGAGAGCACTTGCTGTCGGGCTAGCAGAAGGCGGAAGCCAGTGCCATCTTAAGGGTGCGACACTTCGCAGCTCTCTACAGACTTACAACTCAGAGGTATCCCACAAAGAATATTGAGATTTTGTGTACTAACCTGCCATTTCTATGATAAGCATTATCCAAATATTGAGTTTACCTTCCCTCTAATTCATTTTTAACAATAGTTTTTCATTGGGTTACAAAATAGTATGTTTACTTCTGGGTTTATGTTCATTATGTTAACTAACCCCCCTCTCAATCACTACTTTAACTCCTTACCCCTTAAAACCATTATCCCACTCTAATTTAGTATGTTCTACTCTCCTCCTCCAGTAGTTATTCCTATACCCTGCTGTTCCCTTTCAAGTTTTCTACCTTCCAAAAGGTACTCCATGATAAATACATGTGATTAAAGATTTGAAGCCATGATCCACATATTAAGAAGAACATGCAATGTTTCTCTTTCTTAGTCTGGATTATCACACTCTGTATATATTTTTGTCTAATTTCACCCATTTACTTGAAAATTTCATTATTTTTCTTTTCCTTTGTAGCTGAGTAAATTCCATTGTGTATATATACCACTGTTTCAATACTCATTCATCAGTTTCTGGAAATCTAAGCAGATTCCATTTCCTAGTTACTATGAACAGAGTAGCAATAAACATGAGTGTAAATGCATCAGTGATTCACTCTAATGAAATCTACACTTTAAGGAGACTTAGCTCATCTTCCATTTAAGATTCTGAAAATGGCACAAGCTCAGGGTGTCATATATTGCAGTTATGTTGTGTGCATAAATTCTTATGCTCTCCTTGGTGTAGCGCTTAGAGTTTTTGCTCATTTTGAATTCACTGAGATGTATTTAACTGAATCTGGTGTCATAAACAGTATGTATGTTGAGTTTCCACACTCGGCAACATCATTAGTTATAACACTACTATTAAAGGCTGTTCCACCAGCCCTGCCACACTTTAGACTCAGCAAACTACAAATCCCACTCAGCTTCCCAAACCTGAGAAACCCATCTTCCTCCTGCTCCCAACTATCCTTCCCACATCAGTGCCCCTGGAGACACAGGAACCACCCATAGCCACTGGAAGAAGTTGTAAGTGATTGGTCTCCTGCCTGGTCAGCCCTACTTTCTAGGCCCTAGGTCCTGGGGCACATCCTGTGTCTATCCCACTAGAATCCCAGCCCCAGAAGTAGGTCAACAGGTATGACACCTGAAGACAGACTCATCAGCCACTGATTGGAGTCTGCAACCTGCAAGTCCCATTCTGCCCCATAAAACTGACAGAACCCATCATTCTCTCCCCACCCAACCATCTCACATGGCATCAGCAGCCCCTAGAGAGACATTCGCCACCTGCACTGATTACTGATTGGAGAATGAGATGGGTAGACAGCCATGTAAAAGTAAAATTAGCAACTTAAAGAGCAATATGGCAGCACCAGAACCTAGTTGTTCTATAATAGTAAGACCTGAACATCCCAACACAGATGAAGCAGAAGAAAACGACCTTAAAAATAACTTTATGAAAATTATAGATTCCCTTAAAGAGGAAATGAAAAAAATCCCTTAAGAAATCAAGGAAAAGACAAACAAAAATTTGGAACAAATCAACAAATCTCTGAAAGAATGCCAAGAAAGCCAAGAAATAACACTGCTATTCAGAGTCCAGCAGAGGTGGAGATGACAGAACATGCTGTGGTGTCTGGTCCTGGAGACAGAACCATGGGGGAGCACTGTATAAATATAATTGATTTGCTTTTTTTTTAAAAAGTACTGCACATAGAAGATTTACATAAAGAAATATTAATCTCTCAATACATTAAACATTTCTCTTTGTTAATGAAAGCAGCGGCAGATCAAAGAAAACCTATAGAACAGAAGAAATCATGATGAAATTGTATATAAAATAAAAATGGATTAGAACATATGAGGGATTTCTATAACTCAGCAAGCACAAAAACTGCCTGTTAAAACATGGTCCAAAGAAATGAATAGAAAGCTCTCCAAAAAAGATACAGAAGAGGCCAGAAAATACACCGAAGGACTTTAAATATACAAAATCATTTAATACATGAAAATAAAGACAGTCATGAAATATCACCCCCACCCATTAATATGGTCATGAACCTACTAGATAAGCAGGCAGCAAATGCTGACAAAGCTGGCAATGTAGTCCAAGAACTGAATGTCATGCACCACAAATGGTAAACTGAAATGTTGCTGCTGCTTTGAAAAATGTGCTGTGATGTTCATCACATAGTTAAAGACAGAAATATCACATACCATCTATGAATACCAGTTCTTGGTATTCAAAGGAATCTCCTACAGAGAAATGTGAACATTTCTGCTCCAGGAATCATTGTCTGAAATACCCATGAGGTGGAAACAATCCAAATATCTCTTGATGGATAAATGGAAAAAGAAAGCAAAGACTATACTTATACTGCAGCATTACCCAGTATTCACAGAGGAAATTGTGTGTTCTACAAAAGGAATAAAGGCTGAGGGTGTTGCATAAGGTGAAACAAGCTGCTGATAAAAGGATATATATATTGTTATTCTCTTCACAGGAGGCATCTGAAATAATAAGAATTACAACTATATGGTTGCCAGCAATGTTCAAGCAGCTTGCAGAATAATTCTGTAATCTGTATTTTTAGAGTATTGCATGAATTATTCTGATTTTATTATGAAATTTTGCTGGAATTTTTAAATATAACTATTGTATTTATGAAAACAATGATGTTGTGTATTTAGGTGAATCTATAATTACCTGGGTGATGTGGCTCTGTGTATGCCTTTTGGGTATTCTTGTTTGCCTTAGTTCATATAAGACCCATTGTAACTGTGGGCAAGATTATTCCCTATGCTTGGGGTCTTGGATTGAAAAAGATTGAGACAGGAGCTGAACACGTTTATTTGGTCTATTTACAGGTGGTGGACATTATGTGACCAACTGTTTCATACTCCTGAAACATTAATTTCCCCACTATTATGGAATTTATCTTAGAACTGTGATATATAAGAAGCCATTTATTCCTTCAGCTTATTTTATTGAGGGAAGAAAACTAAAATGTATTGCTAATATCCTTTATCTCATTAATACTGTTAACTGCTGTGCTTAATGACTCCTGATAAAGTCTTCACTTGCCATAGAGTGTAGTAGTTTTTGAATGCTGCTGTATTTCTTTATAATGTTTTGCTAAGGTGTTTTGCATTAACACAGATGATATTGGTCTGTAATTTTCTTCGATTTATTTTTATTTTCCTATGCCTTTGTCTATGAGCTAAGGATAACATTGACCTCATGGAATCATTTGGGGAAGAGTGCAGATAATACTCAATCTTAATTTATTTTGTGTTTATGTTGCTAGTGCTCTTCATTTTGTGTGGATCTAAATTAATATCTCATGTTGTTTTTAATCTATAATATTTTTAGATTTTGTTATATGATTGTTATATAGTCATTAAATATTTATAATTTGTATATAATGTTTAGTTAAATGTGTATAATTGATTAACATTAATCATTTGCATACCTAATTGGGGTTTGTTGTGATATTTAATACTAACAGTGTATATTGAAATATTTTGTTTTTAAACTTCATTTTGCTGCTTAGCTATTTCTCAATTGACACTATTTGAGTCTTTCATTACTTAAAATATACTACAGTGCTGTCTTCTGACGTACTTCTATGTGTCAGACATGCATGAATGTCTGCTCACACATATATGTATTTGCGTAGATACTTCTGCTTGTTAAGGCAGAAGTTAGATGCCATTTGGTAGACACTATCCACCCTGTTATTTTGAGGCATGGTCTTATACCATCCTAGAACTCACCGAGCAAGCACAGCTTGCAACGATATCTTGCTTGTACAAATAAAGCTTGTCTGAAGATCAGACGATGGAGCTTGCCACTAGCTAACCATAGAGTTCAGGAGGTAAGGTCTGTACAGAAAGACTGGAAGTGAGATGGTGTAACACTATAAATAAATGACCCAGATATTGATAATGGGGTTCAAGCTTCAAGCTGAAGATCATAAAAGCAAAGTAGCTGGCCACTCCTACCTCAGGCTGAAAGGCAATGTTGCTGCCTCTCTTCAGCATGGCTGTAGAATACTGAGGACGAATGTCTTCCTGTCCTCAATGTGGCTGGAGAATACTATATTGCTGCTGTCTTACATACCTCCATAATGTTTGGACTAAAGGTGTGTGATCCCAGGTGTTGAGATCATCTTGTGCGAGCTATTTCTCTTTAGGACTGGATCAATCTTGTGTAGATCTGGGTGGCCTTGGACTCCTAGAATTAGAGGTGTATATCACCACCTCCTAGCTTCTGGCTGCTAAGATTAAAGGTGTGTGCCTGGCTTCTATGGTTTGTGGCTGACTTTAATTTCTGAGTCCTCAGGTAAGCTTCAATAAATCTTAAATAATACATCACCACAAGATGGCTGGGCAGAAACAGGAAATTAATTGGCTGGGCAGAGACAAGAAGTAAGATGGCAGGGCAGAGAGAAGTTATAAATGGGAAGAAACAGGAATTTTCTTTTTCCACTGGGAAGCTAATGAGATAAAAGTGGCTTTGGCTTCTTCTCTCTGATCTCTCAACATCTTCCTCTATATCTGACTCATTTAGACCAATTAAGAACAGTGTTTAGGACATCTGGCTGGAATTAGAGGCATACCATTACACCCGGTTTCTTCCACATAGGTTCTGTGGATGGGACTTAGTTGAAGCAAACACTATTCTGACTGAGCTATTCCCAAGGCCTCTCCAATATTCTGGATTAGGGGCCAGCTAATGTCCTTAGTAAAAACTCCTTGTGAACGATTGATCAATTTTGCTTGCTGCCTCTCATTTTCTTCTTTGTCTGTTTTAACACGGTGATTATAATATGCTTAGGAAAAGATCTCCCTATGCTTTTAAAAAACAGAGATCACTGGAATTTGGGATATATAGAATGCTATGCCACCAAATTTGAGATGCTTTTCTGACATGATATCTTACAATATTTTCATTTTCCATTATTTTTGCCTTTCCTTTGTGCTATATCTAACTTTTACTTATTGGGTCACTTAATTGTGTCTTACATCTCTTTGAAGTTGTTCACTTTGTCTTATTCTTTTACTCCCTCTCTTCTTCACAATGAACACTATTAATCTATCTCCCAGTTCACAGACTTTTAGAAATGACCAATCAAATCTAGTTTTGAATGCCTCCATTAAATTCTTCACTGCAGTGTAGTAGTTGATGTCTGGAGAATTTGGTTTGTTTGTTTGAAAATAGTGTCTGTGTCTTTACTGACTAATTAATGATGGGATGCTGTATGGACCTTTGCTTCTCTAAGTAGCTCTAGGAGTATTTGAATCTTGCTGACAGCAACTGTGGAGTCTGTCAGCTCTGGTTCATCTGCGCATCCTCAAGGGTCATTTGTTTTGCCTAGACTTTCTTTCCTATTGTATTGCTCATATATTTTTCCCTTTCTCTTTTGTTCTGCTTGGCTCCTTTTCATTTCCTTGTTTTTTGTGAGCTTGGTTTCATTTATCTGGCTAGACTCAAAATCATTGGCTCAAGTGGTCCTTCTTGCCTTCATCTCCCATATGACTGAGAATGCAATCTGCGTCATCATGGTCGGCTCAGTTAACATTTATCTGCTTTTTTCCAGGAACTAATGATTTCTTTGCTTAAAAGTACAGTTTTGTTGTTTGTTGTTTTTGTTTGTTTGTTTGTTTTATTCTTTGCTCTTTGGGGGGTCCACCACTATGCTCCTAAATAATCACACAGAGATTTAATCTTACCTGTGAATGCCAGGCCTTAGCTTGGCTTCATTTTTGACAGCGTTTGTAACTTAAATTAAACTGTTTCTCTTCTTCTAGGTTTTGCTCTGGGCTTTTTACCTTTCTTTATTCTATACATCTTTCTTCCCTTCTTACTCGGTGGCTGGCTGTGGGACTGGGTGCCTGGCCCCTGGTGTCCTGCCCCCATCTTCCTTTCCCCTCTTCCCATTCTCCCCTAGCAATCTGTTTGCGCTCACTGTCGTCTCACCTGTTTCTCTCTCTTGCCTATCTATTGGCAGTACAGCTCTTTATTATGTCAATCAGGTGTCTTAGGTAGGCAAAGTAACACCGCTTCACAGAGTTAAACAAATGTAACAAAAAGAATGCAACATATATTTACATCATTAAGCAAATACTCCACAGCATAAACTATTGTAATACATCTTCAACTAATATTCCACAACAGAAAAGTGTGCATTTTAGATATTCAATTGTAGTTACTCTGGATATACAGAAATCTCTCCCTTGGGTTCATTGTTTGCTTGTGTCTGTGCTTTGTGATTCGACTGGACTATTTTACTGACGTCTGTTTTCTCATAGGACAAAGCTGCTGATTTTGTTTATTAGAGGGTACAACCTTGGGAGTGAATGTTCAGCTTTTTTCTCTAAACACTACAGGGATGACTGTGAATGTAACTTTTTTTTGTTACAGTCCCTGTCTCCCTCCCTCAGCTTTGGGTGGTCTGTCTCTAGTGGCTACTCACGAATTTACTGTTCACTAATTTGTAGCTGATTGGTATATTGTCCCAACAAGGCTCTGGGGCTTAACTGTTTCCACAGTCTTTTCCAAAACAAGCATGGGCGCATTCATAAGGGAAGAATAAATAGCTTGTTTCAAAACATCCTTTGAGGTTTGATTCTTCTTTTTCTTTTCCCAAATCTTTTTGCTAAACTTAAGCATGACCTACTTGTTTGTACCGTGGAGCTACCTCCTAATCATTCCTCAAGATCTCCATTGAGTTAGACAATGCCCTAGGTCATGATGTGTTTTGTGTGCTTCAAATAAACTCAAGGTCTTCAAAGAAAACTATAATAGCAATTGCTGTAGCCAACATCTTGCCATGTTTACTAATTTTGCCACTAATTTAAGATAGAAGACATAGGCAATGAATGGCATTTTATTTTTCTTAGAATTACTGCTGTAGACTAGAATAAGGCACTGGAATGATGGTTTTGGTACAGAGTACTATTCATGGCAATATGTATTCACCTGGTTTTACTAGCAGGGAGCTTCTATCATGTAAGAAAGCTATGTACTGGACAACTGAGCTCCACTATTGCTTGGCCCTCCATACCTGGGTTAGCGTTTCCGTTGTACACATGGTAGCCAGAAGGGGAAAATGAACCTAAGATCTCTTGGCATTCTTTCCTGGAAAAAAAGTCTTTGCAATTTGAGAGCCTGGAGAGAAAGGATGGGATGTTAAAATCTTTCTTTCTCTGAGAGAGGTCATTACATTAAACTGGAAGCAGCGAAAGGAGAAGCATTCGACTTTATCTTCGTGACTGCACCTGCCTTAGTCGTACGCTTGTCACACCGATGTGTGGGAGAACAGGAGCAAGTTATGGATGAAATGACACAGAATGAGACTGGATAGACTTTTGTGAATACACGCTTCTCCATTAGATGGATGCCTTCAGGACAATTTCCAGAGACTTAAGAAGTTGCTTTTTATAATTTTCATGAGTTATGGTTGTTTTGCTGGAAGTCACGGTTGTTTCATTTTGGAAAAGGGTCCAAGGAAATCGTCACACCATGATTCCACAAGTGTTTCTTGCCCCACACACATTTTGTCCAGTTTGGCGTGTTTCTCACAGAGTCCTTACGTAGTCAGTCCTTATGTATGCAGTCCTTACGTATGCAGTCCTTACGTACTCAGTCCTTATGTATGCAGTCCTTACGTATGCCGTCCTTACGTACTCAGTCCTTATGTATGCAGTCCTTACTTATGCAGTCCTTGCGTATTCAATCCTTACGTATGCAGTCCTTAAGTATGCAGTCCTTACGTATGCAGTCCTTACTTACTCAGGCCTTACATACTCAGTCCTTATGTACTCAGTCCTCACGTATTCAGTCCATTCACTTGCAAATGGGTTTCAGAAGGCAGATCGTGTGGTTCTGAGTTTTGTACACTTTTCTCAATGGTCATTTGTTCACAAATGAACTATGTTCGCCACATCTAGCAGACTAGCTAAACCCCTTCCATTTTACAAATTCCATTTTTCCCTTATTGCCATTTTTCCTGCATTCATTGTTGGCTGTTTCTTTTTCCTGTGTTTTTCCCCTACTTACATATGCCTACATATAGCAAAACAAGCATTCTTGAAAATATTTTTTCAATAAAATGAAAAGCATAATTCTTTGAAGACTTTACAAATATCATTTATTTATTTTTTAATTACAGTGATTTAAACTTTCATAAACCAAGGAGAGAATTGTAAGATTTACCATCTAACCACGTTTGAAGGAATACATATAACTACATTTCTGCTCATTATCTCCTACGCCTTCTGCTATGTTCTTCACATTTGATTTCTTTTCACCCAGTTTTCATCAGTCTCTGCTAGTCATCTAGAGGAAAATGGGGGGGGGGAGTTAACACTTAGTTTTATTCTAAAGTCTATGAGACTGTGTATGATATTTGGTTGACAATTTGAACATCAGCAGCATATTAGGATTCATTTAGACACCAGAAAATAACCAGTTTAAATATAGTATTAATCCAGTCGGCCAGATATTCTAAGCTGCTGATAAGATCATTTAACTTAAATACATCACTTCTCACAATTTAATATACAGTTATAGACATTTCCTTAAAGGAGGATCATGAGACAATCCATTTTTCTGATATTCTGCATTTTACATAGAAGGAAACTAAAGTTGTACTTCCCATAAATCTGCTGTGTTTATCATAACTCAGTTGATATCTTCTTTTTCACTGTATACACAGGGACCATTCAGTATGGCTTACAGTAAAGAAACATTATGATCTGAAATGCCAAACCCAGCATCATATTTCTTGGTTCTAATATCATTAGACAGTCATATATTATAGCTGTGACAGAAAGGCTATGACAGATGACACTTTGGGAGTGTTGGGGGAGAGAGCTCATAAAGTACTTAATCAAATGGTTGCAATGTCTGAAAGGATTAAAGTCAAGCAGACTCAGACTCACAAAATTATGTTTCCTATTACTATGTTAAGACTGACAATAAAATACTGCCTATATTAAATATGTGTATGAGTGTATAACCTCTTTTATTCTCAAAATACAAACTCCATAGGAACAAACAAGTGTGATTTTCATTTTTACTTTATAAGTACATTATGTATCTCTACAATCTTAAAATAGTATGCATGCAGCATGAATGTAAAAATACTATGAACACTACAGAAATCAAATGAAAGGAGAAAAAACATTGGTATAAGACAAAAGGAAGAAGGTAGAAACAAAGAGACTGTGAGGGAGGATAGAATAAAGAGGAAGGAGAAAATTTAAAGAGTGAAGACATTTCTTTTTAAGATTCGTAGATGTGTATTAATATGTTATTATTACCTTGTATTGTTCTTCTATAAGATAAAAGTGAGCAATTTAATTCCAAACCCCTTTCCATGCTTAGATTGGGCATGAAATATTATGTAAACTCAACAAATATGATGGTTGTGTGTGTTTTCCCTCCAAGATCAATTTCTCAGGATGATCATTTACTATGCTGAATCTGTTCTGTCCCAAATGTTTCCTTAGAAATCTGTTGTCAGATTTTTGTTTCTTGTGATAACATTGGCTCTTCCAATAAAGAACTATTGACATGACTCAGCACAATGCCCACAAAGCCTTTCTTCATTGCTCCACTTCCTCTCTCGTGATATTTTCTACTGTTATAGTGAAGATCCCTTTCAATGCATAGAGATAGAATGTTTAACTAACTTACCAGTTTTGTTGTATGGAAAATATTACTGAAAGTATATCATTTAAACAATGAAAGACATGACTAATGTCACATGATACAGAAAATACTTGAGACATACTAAGTCCTCAGCATGTATCTTGATTTCTACGGCTTCTAATGGCAAGAAATATACTCCAAGTTGATGAATTCATAAACAATTTCTGATCTCGAGGAACTCCTTCTGATAGCAGCCAAGAATTGCTGAACATGTATACAGACACCATTAAAATTAAACTAATTCTGTTTTCTTAAACTTGAATGTATGCACCTGCTCTGGATATATTTGATACTTTTGCTAGGGTAGGATTTCAATTCAAACTCAAATGCTTATAAATCTCAAATGCACATTGATAAGTAGTAAATCAAAGACATTCTCCATCAACATCACATTCCTGATTTCCAAATTGACAAGAATACCTTAAAATTTATTATTTTAACATTGACTCAAAATTTCCTATTGCCAAAATATTAATTTCTTGTGATCAAAATGTGCATCCATACTCCTGAAATGAAAACACATAGCATATTCACATACACACAAAGTCATGCATGCATAAACAGACACACACACACACAGATACACAGGTAGACAGACACACACTCACATGCATGCACACACATAATGCTCATACACTTAGAAACACACACAGACACATACACATACACATTCACAACGTAGTTTTAATGGAAACCCAACCCTGACCACAAATTTGGTCAAGTCTGAAATATTACAATCTATACATTAGGAAAATTTATTTTTAAAGTGAACATCTTAGCTTTGATATAAATACACTACTGCTCTCCATCAACTACACTGCATTTGTCTAAATTTGAATAAAAAATGGTAATCATACAGATTAGTTGAGGCTAATGTGGAAACAGTTCTTTAGCTGAAGTGGGGAAGTCATGATAAGTACAGATGAAGTGTTTAACATAGTATAGAGTATCAAAATGATTCTATTTTGTTTAATAAAATATGACCTTCCCAAGTCACATTTATAGTTTTGGAATGCCCATCAATCGTTGGCTCAAAGGACCAGGAGGAAAGCTTAATTTATCTTGGCTGTGATCCTAGCTGTCAGATTCTCAAAGGCTGTATTGTAGGGTTACTGAAACATGCAAATTGCTCAGCTACTGGGGACATCTTGAGGTAACAGACAGAATATTTCTGTGCATACATGAAGCTTGCCAAAAGCATGAGCTACCCAATAAGCTTTTTAAATTAATGACATATAAAATATTTACACTTTCCAACCTGTGGTTCTAAAAAGTCATCAAAATTTATGTTGGCCTCACCAAAAAATTGGGGGGTACCAAAAATTAAATTTTAAAATTGTTGTGCATGTAGGTCAAAATAACTTATGGAAAACTCCACATTGATTTGAGAATGATGTTAAATTTAGGAAGCTTCATGTTAACACATTAGAATGGCGCATTTAATTGAGTAACAGACTACTCACAACTGAAAGCATTTAAAAACTGGGGTTTGAATGCCAATATACAATTTGTGCCCTTTGGATTTAAGGACCTTTAATAACTGTATTAGCTCATGTTTATAAAGGAGTTTGATGCACTCTGCATAGTCTGAAGTTTAGCTCATCTTGATATTGATGCTTCCAGTTTATGCATATATTTGAGATAACTACTTCATTTGTTCTCCCAAGTCATTCATCCAAGAATTTGAAGATGTGCATCTCTTTTATTTCATTATAATTTCAAATTAAGCTTTTGGAACTGCTGGCATGTGTATCTTATATTTTATGTACAATTAAGTACAAATGACCATAGATGATGGTTAGGCATGGACAAGAAAGAACTAAATTTGCATTGTATAAAGAGAATGTTAAAAGAATAAGGTAGAAAATTAATTGTCTAAAAAGAAGACACTGAACATTGTTAACATTTCACTTTTGCATTTTTGTTACTTACTGGCATATATGTATGTTTATATATATGCATGTATATATAAATTTATGCATGACTGGAGTCCACAGATAATTAACGACACTGAAAGGAACCTTACATAGATATTTTTCCCATCTGAGAGGTGAGCAAATAATAGCATACAGTCAGCATAGTAAAACTAAAATTCAAACACACATATTTTGATGTCAAGAAAAGGCTCTTTAATCAGAAAATTTAGTCACTGTGTGTAATATAAAATGTAGATTTATTTATTTTAATGTAAGGTAAACTAACTGAAGACTGAATTTCAGGTACCCACTAACAGCAAAATTGATTTTTAAATGACCGCATTACTAGCTATTGTTACTGTGATTATTCTATAAATGTTCACACCAATGCCATCTTATTTAAGTGATTTCATTCTAATAGTTTCAATGAGAATATGACTATTAAAGGTTAAGGAGATGGCTCAGTGAGAAAAGCACAAAGCCTAATGATCTGATCTCAGATCTCCATAGACAACAAAAAGGCACACAGTGCCATATGTGCCTATAATCCCAGTTCATGACCAAAGAATGACTAGAATAGCTATTTGCAGCCTGTGTGTTGTGACCCCCATGGAAGTCACATATTTGATATTTACATTATTCATAATGGAATCAAAGTTATAATTATGAAGTATAAATGCAATATTTTTTCATTTTTTAATTTAAATTAGAAATAAGCTTGCTTCACATGTCAATCCCAGTTCCCTCTCCCTCCCCTCTGTCCCCACCTCCCACCAAGCCCCCCATCCCCCTCTGATCCCCAGGGAGGGTGAGACCCTCCATGGAGGATTTTCAGAGTCTGTCATTTCATCCAGGACAGGGCCTAGGCCCTCTCTCAAGAGTCCAGGCTGAGAGAGCATCCCTCATTGTGGGATGGATAGCCAAAGTCCTAAATGGAGCAATTTTATGTTTGGGGGGAGGTCACCACAACATGAGGAACTGATAAAAGAGTCACAGTATTACCAAGATTGAGAACCACTGCTATCAAAGGTGTGGGCCAGCTAATTTGGCCTGCCCAGTGGCAAGGAGACCCTGTCCTATATAAAATGGAAAGGCAAGGACTAACGCCCAAATTTGTCCTGTGACCTATGTACATGTACTGTGATATGTGCATACTTGACTATCCCTTCCCATAAACATGCATTCACACACACACACACACACACGCACACACACACCTGGTAATCACAAATAAGTTCATGAATAGGAAAAAACTGCAAATTTAGCTAATATAATAATTTCTGTAAGTTGTCAAACCATGTTTACAACTGAATGGTGCAACCCACGAGTCACCTACATGCTTGGTGATCCCTGACTTTGAGGGAAATTTCTTACTAAGTCTCATTCTGGGATCTCACAGTACAAAGGTACTTAACATCTATTACTTTAATCCTGAGTGTCTATTTACATAATATATAGACTTTGATGATGATGACATCATCTGTTCAGTAATGTTTATTCATCTCTGACATTGCATAGAAACTGAGAGGCCATTTGAAATAAAAACTTCCTTAACTTTAAAAGAGGACAAACAATTCTGGAAAGTATTAGGAGTGATATTTAAATAAATGGAAGGATTTGTGCAAGCATGCTGGTCATGATTATTCCTCTAAAAGAGAAACACATCTTTGCAATTCTGATAATTCTCGTAATTATTTAACTCTTTTTCCTGCCTTTACTTTGGCTGTCTTCCAAATAATTATGTTTACCGTTTCCTGAATAATCTGCTTTAAAGTTAACTCAGAGTGCTCTCTCTCTGTTTACATTCTAATGGTTCGTTTAGAGTTAAAGTTCTAGCTTATGTGCATGGCAGTGAATATCACTTAGACTCTGCTAGCTGCTTTTACTGTGCATTGTGTACGATTTGAAAGCACCGGAGTACAGAATTTCCTCCTTCAACCTTGCTCATCTTCTGGCTGCTACATTTTGTCTGGTTCTTAGTCTGACTCCTTACTGTTTATCATTACTGATGAGTAGCCTTCTTTTCCTAGAAACCTTAGAACCTACTGGTCTATTCCTTCCATGTTCCTTCCCATGTTTGCCCAATGTCCCTGTATGGTACCATGAAGGTACCCATCTCAGTACCATGATTCATTTGAGATTTGAAATATCAACATTCACTTCTTATTAGACATGAAAATCAGTGGTTATCCGATAAATTAAGGCCAAAGATCCATGAAAAAATGCATGTCTTAAACTGGAAGTCGTCTCAAAAATCACATGAGAAATCATGCACATGCCTGATGATAGTTCTGAGGAGTTCAGTGAAGACCCGATATTCAGAGAGTAACAACTCAGACTACATGCATACTCCTGTATTTTCATTCCAAGTATCCCTGACTATAGCCCATTTGACCCAGTAGCCTGCTATTCCTCTCTATGGTCAGCTATTACTTTCCAATGACAATACCTCTTGTCATTTCCAAAGTAGTTAATCTTTCAAAAATGATTAGAGCTACACCACAAATAGCATATCACACTAACTTCCAAGAATGCTAAAAGCCTGAGGTACCATAGCTATGGGAACATTCTCTGGAATAAGCCTCACTGAATTTCTTGCTTTTGCTGAAGAGGCAATGTATTAATCTATAGGCATTTGCCAGATCATTAAAAGGTAAGCTTGCTGGAGAAAACAGCTATAGCAAAATGGCTGAGCAAAGAATTATGTCGAAGTTCTAAAATTCAAGGAAAGAAACTGGGGAAAGTTACAGGTAGTTTCAGGGCACGAATGCATAATGGTCACAGGAAAATTAAAATTTTGTTTTCAAAATTAAGCTAGACTTGGTCAAAATCTTTATTCCATCAACTATTGTACATCATTCTTATATTCAAATTATATAAAATGTTATAGTGACTATAGGAGGAAGCCAAGTGATTTTAGCCCACCAACTATAAAATAAAGGGTATTTATGATATTTATGATCTCTGATCAAACAAAAAATGAATTCATAATCTAAAAAGTAGTTTTATAAATACCAGTTGCAGCCTATATTTGAATATATGTGATTTTACACACTTGATTGAAAATTATTATATCAATTAGGGTAGATATTCACAAAAGGGATCCCCAATTCCCCAGTAACATATATCTTGCTCAATTCTTGGTTCAAGACACTATGATGCTGGGTGGTACAGGAAAGCTCACATTCCTTATGAAAACTGTACTTTATCTCAGAGCCTTCCCAACTGTGGAGTTAGGGCAATATTAGCTGATGATACAGCCCTAACACAGCCCTGCTAGGAGCTGCACCTGGAAGAGATGTGGGACCATGTTGGTTCTATGTCTGCCTCATCCACATCCTGAGGTTGGCTGTGGGCATGAGAGAAAATAGAGAGAAGCCCCACTATGGAGTGGCCCAGGCTATGACTGGAACATAAAGAAGAGATAGAGTCCTGGCTGAACATTCAGTTGTGCCACCCACAGGTCCTGGCCATGTCCCTGATGGGCACCTGGACAAGTAGTTGGTCCAAGAGGCCTTGGCCTTCTCAACAGTCATTCATTTCCTCAGAGTGTTTCCAGTTTGGTTGGTCCTGATGTAGAAATAGAATATTCTTTGGAGGAGATCCTTACCCATTTTTAGCACAGGCTCCACTTTGGCATCATTCTGAATGATGGTTATCCAGACAGACAGATCATGTGGGTCACTGTCAGAGTCCAGAAATACATGCTGTGCAAAGTTTTCATGCTATCCACATACAGCAGCAGATTCCTCACAGCTTTGGTTTTCCCTTCCACAAGTACCAAGATTACATCTCCTAGGATAATTCACATTGTCCCCAAGTCAAGGTTGGAGAGTGGAATCCACATATTTGTACTCAGGATTGATATACACAATACGGGCTACAAATGTGATGCTCACATTCTGCACAATGTCCCCAACTACATGGATGAAGATAGCTCAGACATTGGGGTTCTCCTGATGCTAGCTGTTGTTATCATGGCTATGCCCCTGTCCATGGCTATTCCCATGTCCAGAGTGATGAAGGGTCAACACCATTATGATATTAACAGCCACAGTGAGCTGATCAACATGTCCCTATGATCTCATAATGTACAAAAAACAACAACCATTATACAGCCAAGTCAAGGAGTCCACCAGTCAACATTCAGATGGACCTCAGAGACTACAAAGCTACCCCAGCTCACTGACAGCCATAGTTCATGATCTTGGTGGTTCATCATGAAGATACCCAGAGAGAGAAGGAACATGCTGGCAAAACCAGTGAATAGGTGGGTGGTATCTGTCTTGATAACCAAGCTGTGTGCCAGATGCCCACAAAAGACATCTTGGATCATGAACACCAGACAGATGGCAGTGGTCACATAGAGCTTGAGCCTGGCCCACTACTCCTTTTCAGGGTCAGAGTGACTGACAAAATCCTTCTGGGCATAGAAACAATGGTTACTTTCTGTACAGTCAGCTCAGCAGCCTGCGGGTCCACATGACACCGTGCCAGTCAGACTCACTTTTCCATGGAAACCCAAATATGAGCCTGTTCACAAGCATTCCATACTGCTGGTTTTGCATGTCCATGGTCGCCATGCTGCCATGCCTAGTGCAATCCCTAAATTTTAGACAGAACGCTCACACTGAACATCCACTTTTATCTTGGTTCCCTGTGATCAGGATTTTTAAGTGCCTGTTATTGCAATAAAAACTTCACAGCAAAAATACCAAGAAAAGTTTTTCCCATTTGAAAATCATAAGATCGTATATTACCCATTATTCTTTTGTATTCTTGCATATAAACTGTACAGAATAATGGTTTCGCTGTGTTATTTTCTTACATGCATAGCATCTGAATTGACCACCTTCATCCCCAACTATCCTCATTTTCCACCCATAGTTTTTCTGATCCCATTCTTTGCTTTAACAGAGCCCTCCAGTTTCATGTTTTTTAAATCACTATAATCTCCAGTTTTACACACAATCATGAAAATTGTATGATATTGTTATTACTTCAAAACTCTTATGTATATATTAAAACTATACTACAAACAGATACTCATACATACAATATATGCATGCTAAACTCACATATATTACAGCTATGCTGATTCTATATTTTGGCTAATATGAGTACTTTCATATTAAACATGAAAGGGAAGGTCCATAATGTATCCTGACTTAGATTATTAGGAGTTTGCACCTAGGAGTGGCATAGCTAGATCACTTGTTACTTCTATTAGAACTAGTTGCTATAGCAATTGGACTAATTTACTTTCCTACTAATAATGTGCAAATTTTTTCTGAGCCATTTTTAGTATTTGACTTATATTTGTTGCTTGTTTGGATGGTTGATTTTTGTTTTGATGATGAAAATAACTGTTGTGACTATGTTATGATGTAATCTCATTCTAGATTTAATTTACATTTTTTCATCATGGCTAAAACTAATCAAAATTTTCATGTACTTATTGACAATTTTGCCTTTATCTTTTTAAAAATATTTGTTCATTTCACTTGCCCATTTACTGAACAAATCATGTGTTCTTTGATGTTTAAATATTCTGAATTCTTTATGTATTCTAGATTCACTGTTCGATGAATATCTGGCAAAGGTTTTCTCCATCCATACACAGGCTGTCTCCAATCCAACAACCATTTCATTCACAACAGCAAGTGATATCACAGAGCTGTAGTAATGAAAACAGCATGATGCTAGCCCCCCAAAACTCCAACACACATTTAGATCAATGAAGTAGAATACGAGATCCAGAAATAAGCTCACACATCTGTAGTCACCTGATTCTTAACAAAGAGGTCAAAAGTACAGAATACTACAAAGACAGTGTTAGCAAAATATGTCAAGAAACCTGGAAGCTACGCACAGGGAGCTGATACAAGGCCCAGTGTGTGACTACAGAATTCATGTTAGAATGCCAGGTAACCCTTCATCTAAGAACTGGAACTTTAGCATTACTAGAGGAAAACACAGGTGGAAGGCTTTCAAGTCTACTTTGGGCAATGACTTTCAGAATACCAGTGCCTAACCAGAGCTCTTCATATAAGCCCCATTTTCACTATCACAAGCAACTGCAGGCACTGAGATACTGAGTTTTATGATGGTCTTCATTCTTGTAAGATGCCACACTGTGTGCTTTTATTTGTCTGCACCAGTATTTCATATGGAACCTCTTAACATTATTTTAATCATATTCAGAAGCATTTTGATAATACAAATTATTTTCCTCTTTAAAATACTAACAACATTGCTTCTTGAAAAAATATTGTTAAGCAAGAAATATGAAGTCTCATTCTTTCAATATTTTTGTATTTGAGGGGTTGCATGTGTTTATACAGGTGTGTGTGTGAGAGAGTGTGCACATGTGTGTAAGTCAGAGTTTGACTTCAAGTTGCATCTACCTTGCTTTTTATTGTCTTGTTTGTTGTTTTGTCTTGGTTGAAGATGGGATCTCTCAGTGGGACCTGAGATCACCAGTTGGATGGGCAAATAGTTTCAAGGATCCTTCTGTTTCTACCTCCCCAGAATGGGGAGTAAAGCATGGCTGATGTCCTTTGTGAATGGGTACTGATGATGAAATTTAGGTATGCCTACTCACACAGCAAACATTCTACTATCTGAGTTATTGTCCCAGTCCACCCCTTTATTACTTTTTCAGGAATATAATGGCTTTTCATTTTATTTCTTATTCTAGATACATATCTGATCATAAAGTTGAAATTGAATTTTGCGTCATATTTTAAAACAACTCTAGAGTATTGTTTGTCTATTACATTTGTTATTTATTTTTTGTGCATTCGGTTGTGTGAGGGTGAGGTTGAGAGGAAGTATACACATGCCACAACACTCTGCAGTGGTCAGGGAACAACTTATAATTCCACTCTCTCCTTCAGCCTTGCAGAAACTGGGGATATTGAGCTCAGATTACTGAGCTCAATGGCAGATGCCTTTACCATCATACCCGCCTCTCTAGCTCAATCTTAAAATGATTTTAGTACAAATGTTATATTTTAAAGAGATTAAAATCTATTCAAACATAGGAAACTAGTCTGTTCTGTGTTCTACTTCATTTACTGTTTATATTACATTAGGGGAAACTGCATTTATTTTACCTTCAAAGTAGTTTTATGATTCACGATGTTTTTTTTAAAGCCATGAACAAAAATATAGCTTAAATTGTTAAGTTCCGCTACTGACATTTTTCAAATCTCCATTCAGAGTTGTTACCACATAAAATGTTTGTAAAATCATAAAAGGCATAAGATACTACTTATTATGGATTCTTTTCCAGTTGGAAGAACAATTTATTGGAGATTCTTGTTATGGCATGAAGACAGCACGGAGGACTCAATGCCATGCTTTGGGACACTTGATGTAGGAGAAATCTCTGTCTCTGCCCTTTGTTCCTCCTGCACCATCCAGAGTCAGTGGTGTAATCCCGCCGATGACTAACTTCTATTGTGCAAAGAACTTAATTACATACTGTGGTTCAGTTCCTATTTTGCCAGGCAGTCGCTCAGCCATAAAAGAATGTTGTAGAAAGTAAGTGGTGAAATGCAAAAGAAATTGAAAGCACATGATCACAGTCGGGAGGCAAATGAGTACTTCTCAAAGAAAAGCCAGAACTCTCTAACTGGGAGCTGGATCCCACTCCTAATACAAAGGAAAGCTGGCATCCATAGGGAAATATTTTGTAATTTCCCTGAGTGAGCAACATTATAAAATTACATGAGCTATTTTTGCTGTTTTGATTACTGGTCAATTGGTAAAATTCATCAAGAAAACTCAAAAAGGTTTTTAAAGCCATAGCATTTTGAAAAGAGCAATGATGCTTTTTAGAAGAATGTTCAGCATATCCTTTATGGTGAGATAATTGTTCTAATCTTTGATATATAATTATGAGTAGCAGGGAACAGAAAACACAGATATTTGTGACAGTGTTAGGAACGCTGGGAAGGTTGAAAGTTTGAATAACTTTCTCCAATTTACAGAAGCCCTGAGTCTGGTTTATAACACGAAGACACAATCTTTGAAGTATTAAACATTCTGTCCTGAAAGCACCAATTTAAAGCACATGTCTATAAGTGAAAATGCTGAATTTCAGTCATAGTTTGAAGCATGAACTACACTTCCCAGGTAAAGGAGACTTTCCTAGGGCCAGAAATGCAATGTACTCAGACACTGATGTTCAGTCATTTGTTTTTGTTTTAGCAAAGAGGATGTTTGTGTGTGTTTGTGTGTGTGTGTGTTATATGTCAGCAAAGTTTTATTCCAGATGTTAATTCCAGCACATTATTTTTACTGATTAAATTACTTTAAGCTCTATGGTAACTTTTTAAAGTTTATCCTTGTATATGTGGGCTGTAAACGTGTGTTGAAGTCTGGCACAATAGTGGGAAGCAGTTAGGTCATAGTGCTACCTGCATTCTGAAGTGTTATCAATGGCTATCTCCAAGAAGTCCTAAAGAGAAGCCCTCTGTAGGCATGGTGTTTGCATCACATCTGGTTACAGAATCAAAGACCTCCTGTACCTTGAACTCACTTACATTATCAGTGAATGCACCTACTTACCTTTGCATGTGTCAAATCCTAGTGAAGTTTATCCCGGTAAACTCTAAGTGATTAAGTTTATTATATAATTTCTCTAAAAAGTTTTAAAAGCTCTTTTGGGGAATACAAATCTAGTTAAAACCTGAGACTGTATGGAGTGGCTGCCACACCTAAATTGAAAAAACAGCATTTTAGCAATGAAAACATGAAGTTGCCATCCATGAAAGACCGAAGTTAACAGATATGGAAGAAATAAGAAAAGATGAAAATGACATGTGCAAGAAGATTCTGTTACCAATCAAAACTTTGGAAAACTGATAAATTATAGCTATTAAGATAAGATGTGATCTTCTAAAGGTTTAAGGTTTGTTTTTTTTCTGTATTTGGTAAAATAGGACAAAACAGTGGTATGTATGAAGGTGAGTAATTTAGGCTGGGAAGGATGAAAGAAGATTAAGAATAACTCCAAGAGAGATGAATGAGAATGATAAAGGTATTATGCTCAAAGACTTTAATTTTTAAACTTTTGAAAGTTGTATTTTATTTATTGAGTGTGTGTGTGTGTGTGTGTGTGTGTGCGTGCGCGCGCGCATGTGTGTGGGAGCACACACGTGTGAGTGTGTAGATCAGAAGGTAATTTCAAGAGTTGGTGCTCACCTATTATGTGGGTTCTGGGGATTGAAAACACCTCAACTTGCCAGGCTATATTTTTTCTCTTAAAGACTTTTAAGTCACAGAATACAGAGCCTAAGAACTGGAGAAAAGGCTCCATGATTGAAAGTAATTCCTGTTCTCCAAGAGAAATGCAGTTCTGTTCCCACACCCAAATCATGTGGCTCACAACTGTCTATAATTCTAATTCAAGGGATTTGATGTGTTCTTCTGACCTCTCCAGGAACCTACTAACACACAGGAAATGTTTGTATGTCTGTGCATGTGCTTATACACACACACACACTCACTCTCTCTCTGTCTCTCTCTCTCTCTTACACACACACACACACACACACTCGTGCACACACATGCACATACATACACACAACTAATAAAAATAAATCTTGGGTCTGGGGATTCTGTGGTAACTCTGGTGGTGGATCAGTATTTATCCCTAGCACACGAATTGACTTTGGGAGCCCAAGCTAAATAGTGGGATACTCTATCAGTATAGACCCATGGGGAAGGTTCTAGACCCTGCCCCAAATGATATGACAGACTTTGAAGATCTGCCATGGAAGACCTCACCTTCCCTGGAGAGCTGAAAGAAAATGGGATAGGGGACCAGTCGGGGGCAGGGGAGGAAGGGAGAGAGAAGAGAAGGAACTGGAATTGACAAGTGAAACAAACTTGTTTCTAATTTAAATTTAAAAAAAAAAGAGAAAGAATAAGAATTCAGAACAGGGGAAATAATTTAATTGAAACTTTCATTTTCCTACAAGGTTTTATCTTTCCTAAAGATTTTATTGCCTTTATGTTATCGTGTAATTACAAGGAAGGAGACAAAATTCATATTTACAAGATGAGGGCATGATAATTTCACAATAGGCTTTTGAATTTGGAAATAATAGTTATTCATTTAAATCTGATCCTTAGACAGACAGTGAACTAGCCACTGAAAACTTCTCCTAATATGTCAATATTATTCTTGACAGAATTTACAGAAGCATACAAACCTTAGTTTTGAAACAAAACGAACCAGAAGAGACCAGGCATATTTGCGCTACTGAAGAGTGTGTTATTATGAAGGGCACAGATGAGAAGAGACTCCCCAGGGAAACTTGCCTACTCATCATCTAATCATATCGGCAGTATAAGTAGGTCACAACAATCATCAGGATATGTGCCCTCTCTAATGTCTGACCAAGATGATTCAATGTGTGTGTGTGTGCGTGTGCGTGTGCGTGCGTGTGTGTGTGTGTGTGTGTGTGTGTGAGTGCCTGTGCGTGCCTTTGTGTCTGTCTGCTGGTGATGGTAAGTGTTTCAGAGCCAGAGCACCCCAAAGATAAATGTATTAAATGGAGATTGTGAACAAATGAACATGTTAACATGAACTACCTAATGTAACCAGAGGAAGCACCTATACTGTAAATGAGATTGAATTCTTTTAACCCACGACGAATAAGTCTACTTGAAATATTAGTTTGCACACCAAATATTTCATATCATTCACCATAAGTGAATACAAAAAAGTTTGGTGCTTACCAACAAAACGTATATACGTACATATATAAATACATATATATGTATGTATGTATATGTGTATATATATATATATCATTACTTCAAAAATCTCTATTTACCACCAGTTAATCAATCATGTATTACTGATGAAAAAGAAAAACAATAAATCATAAAAGAACTGTTTTGGGTGCTCATAGCATAGGAAAAATGGTTTCTCTTTTTCCTGAAGAATGTATTATTAAAAAATCTGTAAGATGTGTTTTAAATGTACACCCACGCTGCCAGACAACCACTGCCACCACAAAAAGGGGGAAATGGTCCAAAAGAGACTGGAATGGAGATCTTTGTACATCCTGCCGAAAGCCAGGGCCTTTCAACATACTTGTGGCTTCACTGCAGGAAGCAGACGCGTATTTGTTGATGAAGCCATTATGTAGTTATGAAGTATTCCACTCTTCACGAAGGCTGTATGACTTTTAAAAATCCTTTTGGTTAAAACAGAGCACATTGAAACTCTATATAAAAATGAGAAAAGAAAAAGCTTAGACTCCCACTTAGTAATGCTAGAAAAATTGCCCCTCAGTGATCAGAGGACACATTATGATTCCACTCAGGATATATTTGCACTTAAAACTTGGCTGTGAAACGATGAGTCTCTCAAGCTGATGAGATTTGCCACAGAAACTAGTGAAATATGTGTGTATGTTTTAATAATTTATATACATCTGTTGCTTCTGTGCATCAGAAATGCCCAAATACTAAAATCTCTTGAATTATATATATTTCCTCCTATCTGAAATATATAATATCATTATGACTCTGAAGAGGAATGCTTTTCAACTTTTATTTTATCAAATAGTAGGCTGAAGCAAAAAATATTTTCACTCAATTCTATGGTTTCATAGACTCAGTTATTCAGAATATGGTTTTTAAACGTTAAACTATTTTCCTGGCATAAATCAAATTTATATGTTCTACTAAAAATATAGTGTATTATTTATAGTATATACACATTAAGAATTGTAGCATAAATAAACGTGTATGTTCTTGATAATTGCTGATGGAAGCGTTCATGTTTGTTCATTAATATATATAATACATTTATACTATATAAATCCTTTTACAGATTGTTGTTTTTAAAATCTGTATGATACGTGTCAGATTAGCTTGTGTATTGCATATATTGTGCATTTTAATGTTCACAAGAACTTCACATTTCCCCATTGTCCTAGAATTACTTATGGCTTTCAGCTTCCTTTGTGATTATTATGCCTTAAAAATATTCTGTGTGTCTGAGTGAGTATATGTTCATGTGGGTGTAACTTTTTCAGAGACCAGAGAATCCTTGAGGTTGGAGTTATAGGGAGTTAGAGGGATGGATGAGCAACCCAAGCTGGATGCTGGGAACCATCTTGAATCCTTGGGAGGGACTATGTAAATCTTTGACTACTGAGACTTCCCTCTCAGTTTCATTATCATATTCATTTAGAAAACTGCTCAAGGGTTTCCAGCATTCATATGGCAGATCACAACTGTCCACAACTCTAATGTTAGAGGATATGATATCCTCTTCTAGCCTGTGCTAACACCTGGTATACCTACAGTACACATTTGTACATATATAGCAACAAAATACTAAAAGAAAAACAAAAAGCAAAACAAAAACTAAAATACCTGCTAACAATTGTCTCTTTTCTTTGCTTAGGTCTCATCTATGAGTGAGGTCATTTGCATAAACTGACACAATTATAGAATTCTATACTATCCTTACAGGATGACAGATGCCCTGGAACTCTTGATACCAGATATACATGGGAAATTTTATATGATTTATTATAGATACTACATCATAAAATATAATAAATAGAGCAGTTTCTGGTACTGAAGATCCAATATTGCCTTTTGAATATTATAGACATATAATATTACTATATGTTTTGTGCTATAAAACATTAAAATACAAATGGAAATTAGTTTTTAGTATCTAATTGTTTATGGCTGCTCTTTGAATTTTGCATCTTATTCTTGAGAACTCTAATCTAGAATCTAACATAGAATAAAATTGATGTATAGATAATAACAGGTGAATTTCACTACCAGATATAAGAAGACACTCTACTTTTAGTATAATAACTAAGTGACCTTTCTCCACGAGAGAGTGTCTCATAATGTGTAGCATTGCTCCTCAGTGAACATATCACACTATCTATCTACACAGGCCTAAAGAACTGTGTTTGCTAGGTTGCATTCCCAGTTTTTGTAAGTGATTTTGGTTGTGGGTGCTTTTCTTTAAAGTGTTCTGAAATAAAACAGCAAAGGATTTTTCTCTGTGGCAAACACTTCATGTGATAATACTGTGGCCATTGACATTTTGTAAACACTGAGTCTGTGTCCTTGTCATTAATGGAGAATTAAAAGCGACGTTCAAAGATTGATTTGTACTTTTTTCAAAAGACTTTATGACTAACTATTGTCACTTATTTTCGTATTTTATTATCTTGAGGAAATTATACTGTAAGTGCTCCAGTCACAGTAGTTTTGGATTATCCTAAAGACTTAAATGGAACAAAAAGTTCACTGTGTTGTAACCCACTGTTCATCAATCAAATTTCAAGACAAATTTAGGCTACATGGAGAGACTGTGTTTCAAGCAATCAAACAACACCAGGGTTGAATTCATCTCTTAATGCTTTGTGGAACAACTTATTTGTCAAATAGTGATCAATTCTGCACAACTTTGCTGCATGTGGTTTGAAAGCAGGGAAGGAGTAACTTATGGATATGTCCTAAGATTATTCCTCAATCCTGATGAAAACTTTTGCTTCATTATAAACAGATGAGAGAACTAGCCCTACAGAAAAGCCCAGTCTAAGGTTCATTCATATACTGTTCAAACTGTTGCTGTTTTGGGTGTATGTCACAGTGTTTAACAGTTTTTCCATCATCAATGACTGGTATAACGTTTGGCACAATGGAGGCATGCACAAAATATTTCCTGTGTGAAGGCACATGTAAATGAGGAAGTGCTTAAAAGTGTCTTGGACTCTTTTAAAGGCAAGTTCAAGCAGAATAGTTCACCCTTCTCTATTCCCTGATGATCATATCTCTCTTCAGAAATGTTTGTTGACATCTGTTAATTATACAAAATAATGGATTTTATTATAGCATCTTCAGACAGGTTCATAAAATATTTTGATAATTTTCTTGTCCCTTTTCCACTGCTCTTAATGTCCTTCCACTTCTTAATTAACACTTTTCTGTTTTCACATCTTCTTTGACCCAGGGATTTCACTGGAATTGTTTGTAGGACCTTAGCTGGGAGGTCGTTTGAGGAGCAACCTTATTAGTGAGGTTTTGTCACTAGACAAAATGTCTGTCCCCACCGCATCAATCTTTATCTGTATTTAGATCCTAGATAGGGGTGGGGCACCATGAAATGCTTTGCCATTCATGACAGGGTTTTGACAGGTCCTGTCTTGAGGTTATCTAACTTAGTGCCTTATATATTTAAGCAAATGCACTATCTTGGAGCTAAGTGTGTTTCTTACTTTAATCAGGCATACATTATCAGAATATTCCCAAATATATTTTTGATAGATTTCCTTGTTACTCTTGGGTACAATGACATTTGAAACAGTGGATTAGAATTAAGATTTTTAGGAGACATGGAGCCAAGATGGCCTCAGTGCACACCATTCCTGTAGTAGTTTAGAGGTGGATACATAATTCAGTCTGTTGCACACCAGCTCCAGTTATCCTACACCAGGCCACAGCTGATAACCCCCAAGGGCCATGCAGAGCTCAGTGTGCACAGGAGAAACACTGCCATCCAGCTAGTGGCCCCTCCTACCCCCTCAGTCAGTCCTGCAGCCTCCAAGATAGAGCTATGGCAGAGATACACAAGCCCTAGCCCAAACACTGGCCTGCTGCAAGGAGTCTTCAAAGCCTGCAATAATATTAAAAAATAATAAAATGAAGCTAAAACTTCAGGTCCTATGGGAAGATGCTTTTAGAAAGTGGTTTCAGGAAATTGGAATTAAAGATGGTGGAACATAGCCACTAGAGGAGAATGGCAAAACTAGAGACACGGCAGTGAAGGGTAAGGGAGAGAGCAGCCACAGCTGACAAAGAACACAGCATTACACCAGGTCAGTCTGCAGTATGGAGTCGCCCTTGCTGCTTGCTTTGCTGGAAACAGGAGAGCACGGCCTGGTGCTGCCCACAGGCTGCTATCACAATGGTCAAGCCTAGAGTCCAGCACCAAGGGTGGGTGTTCTGAGGCCTGGAGATGGCAAAAATCCTGTCCCCAGACACAGTGCCTAGTCACATGATGTCATACATTAGTGTTGATAATGATCTAGTTTTTTGTTGTTGTTGTTGCTGTTCTGCTTTTTCTAGACAAGCTTTCTCTGTAGCTTTGCAGCCTGTCCTGGAATTCACCTTGTAGACCAGGCTGGCTTTCAATTCACAGAGATCTGCCTGCCTCTGTCTCCCAAGTGCTGGGATTAAAAGAGTGCACCACCACCATCACCTGGACAATGATCTAGATTTTATGCTGCTTCAGAAATAAGAAATCTTGAGCTGGGCGTTGGTGGCGCACGCCTTTAATCCCAGCACTTGGGAGGCAGAGGCAGGCGGATCTCTGTGAGTTCGAGGCCAGCCTGGTCTACAAGAGCTAGTTCCAGGACAGCCTCCAAAGCCATAGGGAAACCCTGTCTTGAAAAACCAAAAAAAAAAAAAAAAAAAAAAAGAAATCTTGAACCCGACCAATGACACATTGCTGTGAGTATTATCATGTAAAGCTGTTTGTTAAATATATATGTACATGTAAATATGTAAATATATATATGTATACATACATACTGTGTGACACACTGCAATTTCCAAAGCCATTTTGATGAACAAACATATGAAGGAGCAGTGAGAACGATGGAGGAGTAGAGCAGCATTATGGAGATTATAGGTGTGGAAGAAAGCTTTGGTAGACAGGAGAGGATGTTGCTGCCAAGTAGGGCACAATCAGCCCTGACTGGAACACCTAAAGCCATGTTGACATCCATGACCTGCACTACGGCCGGGTAGCATGTATAAGTTAATGATCTGTGCTGTCACCGAGTGTAAAAAGGCAAGGAAGTCTTTCACAGAGAAAGTGGTGATAGCAGACTAACAGTGAAGAAGGTCAGACATAGACAATCCCCCTCCAATAAAAAAGAAACAGTCTATACAGGAAGCCATTGAAGACAATTCTTAAAAATCGTGATAGGGATCCTGAATTGAAACCCTTCATATTTCATGACTTCTGGCAGGGGTCAGTGTGGGAAGGACTTAGTTTTGTTTAAGCGGTTGGCCATTGGGAGTGTGACCATGTTCCAGTGAGTACACAAGCATCACAGATTGGCTTATGTATTCTTTTTTTTCCTTTGCTTCCTGTCTTTGAGGGAGATCACAAGGGAGGAGTGAACTTAGAAAGATGAAATGAGTGTGATCAGGGCTTTATTTTTTAAGACAAGAAAAGAAAGAAATGTTTTTAGAAAGAAAACGAAAACATACAAGAACAGTGAACTGAAACTGTACTCTCTGCTACACTGGCCTCTAATTGGTGTTCACGCTGTCCTAATTGTGACCTCTGAGTGTCAACTGATAAGAAATTAACCAGAGGAACCATCTTCTATTCTTAAAACATTCCATGCACCCCTCATATTCTCATCTTTCTTTCCCTACTCTTTTTCAAGAACTATTTGCTATTATATGAGCACCAAGTTAAAGCTTGTGCTCATAACATGTCCCTTATGAGGCCTATTTATATTTCTGTGTGTCTCTGTATATTTTTTATTTGCTGTATATTTCTTTACTATTTATATTTTTCCTCCCAGATGTTTCTCCTTGAATGCCAGAAAGTCATTGTGCTTTATGTCTTATTTTGTCATATTTGAAGTATTAAACTAATAGGAAAATATAATGCAAATACAAGTCTTTGATGCCAAATATCTTTGCATTTCCTTTCATATCAACAAATCTTGCAGAACAAATTCAAATCTAACTTCAGTAGAGTCATTTAATTGCAAAATTAAATCACTCCTAAGATATTGTAGATAGACAGGGCATCTGGTGCTTTTGTCTTGAAATGAGCATAATACGTCCAGTTTTAGACCAAGCACTATTAGCATTGTAAAATGAATTCACTTAAGGAAAATGCAAATCTATATATTCCCTTAGTGCTGCTAATTAGGTTGTCCTCTGATGGTCAGGATTGGCATAAAGCAAGAAAAGGTGGCTAATGAATATCTAATTCTCGTGTTCAACAAAACAGTCAGGCAGTCACAGTGCCTCCTAAATACAAATGCTCACAGCCATACATTAATGGTGTATTCTGTGTTCTACAGGAAAGCTTCACACTCCTGCTGGTGGTGGAAAGTGCAGAAACCCATAACTGGTCAAAGTGCAGAGAACCTTTGGTGGTAGACTGCTTGGTTGCTAATGGGAGCGTCATGTCTCTCACTCTAAGAATGTAAACACCAAAGTGGGGTGAATATTAAATATAAAGGTACCTTCTGGCAGTGACATAACCTTTGCATTTATGAATGCATAATAGCTATGTGTATCTGCACAAGACTTGAACAAGACTGGGTACACCAATATTTCATAATGGAGAGACAAGTTCCATGGGCTTTCCCCACACAAGAGGGACTATTTGTAGTTGATGGTTGCTTAGTGAGGAGTATCATTTTCTTCGGTGGCATAGCCACAGATACGTTGTGCCTCTTGCATCAAATCATCTTTCACCCTCACTCAGGTCATATTAAACTCTGTGAGCCACAAAGAAAAAAAGGATCATGAAATTAGGAGAGGGGCTGTTGGGAAGAGTTCCAGTGTGAGAGAGAGGAGAATGAGGGAGAGGAAACCAGGGTGAAAATTATTGAAATTCATGGCATAAATGTTTGAAACTATCAAACAATAAAATGAATTTAAAATGAAATGATCTCTGGATATATTTGTCAGATGCATAGATTTTTAACCACATAAATAAAGAGGAAGGCACAGAAATGATATGATTTCAACTCACAGATCCTGTGGACATGTAAAGAAATATAGGCACACCTTAGAGTTAAAAACGTGATTGACAATTATAAATTTGGCCTGAGTTCTGGCTCATGAAAAAAAAACTTGACTGTTTTGAGCATAATAATTGTTCATGGAAAAATGTATTAAAAATGCTATATCCCTGAGAAATTGAGGCTGTGATGAGAAGTTAGAGGGACAGAATACTAAATAGTTGGCACTCAGTGAGAGAATACAAATGCAATTGAGTTGTGGGGGCTGTAAACCTTATAGCTTTTAGTAAGGCACCACCATGCTGAATGAAACTGGAGAGCAGTAATTGACATGTGTTCCTGTGATTAAAATTGTGTTTTTAAATTGATAAAAATATTCCTTTCGGCATTACCTCAGATGCAGAAACAGAATATGAAATCTTCACAAAACCAAGATTTTTTTCCTCTGAGCCATGAAGGTTATTAAAACCCCAGACCAAAAAGGGAAAAAAAGTGAAGGACCAAAAATATTTTATTCTGTGTACATTTAATAAAAGCCTAATGGGGCAATTTGAATTACAGACTCGTATATATTTTTGTCTTGGGTTTATTATCTTTTTTAGTAAAGAATTTCACCCATAGCTTCTGAAAATTGAGCAGCTGGTTTCGGTTGATTGATGGGTATGTTTTATGAAAACAACCAACTGCAAATGATCTGGCTTATTGCAGTTGGTTCTGTTTCATTCACTGTCTCATGCGAAGGTTCCATCTGGAACATTGTCAGTCATCAAAACCGGAAGCCCTTTGTTGTGCTCTGAGAGATACTACACATTGTCCAGAAGGAGCTTCCTTTAAAGTTAACTCATTCTTTCTTTATAATATAAAATGAGTTTCCTATTCCAAAGAGATTTAATGGAGGCAAGTCACTATAATAAGTTACTGAGATGTCAGGAGGATTTTCCCAGTGTCATGGCAAAAGTCCTAGGAGTCCAGGAAGTTTCTGTCCTAATGATGTCTTCCAACTGTACTTAAATTCTCAATTCTGACTCTCAACCAGAGCCTTAAAATTCTCAACTTAAAGACAGGTACACTGGAAATTATTTAAAAAATGCAGCATGGACAGTGCTTTACATCTGAAAGAAAGAAGGCATTTCAATCAGCAAAACACTACTTAAAAGTAATCCCTGATCCTATAGCTTAATATGGAATGACTTGTACAGTCACATGATTAAATGTGTAAGTCAGCAGCTTCTTGTGACTCACCATTTTTAGTTGACTCTGTTGATTTCCTAACTTCCTTGTGGAATGGTCACACCAGACAAGAAAACAAGTACTCTGGTTCCATTTGTGGCCATTCTCCTGGCTAAGGACTCTACCTGCTGTGAATTGTACAGATGCAAAATAGTCTGTATCACCTGTGGACCATGTTCTGCAGGGTAGAGTTTCTAGGCCATTTTCTATGAGATGAGTTCTTCTCATGCATATTGGTGTCAATATCTCTCAGATAACTGAGGTCTAGAAAGTGTAAGAACACACAAAAGGTAATCTTACAAGTAACAGAAGAGTGAACCAATCACATGTGAAACAACATGGCAGATACTGAAAATCCTGATATTATTTTTCCATCAAAAATATAAGATCTAAAGAAATTCTTTTCTATAATGTTTAATTGGGACCAGGCATGCTAACATTAAGGCAAGTGCATCTTTATGAGTTTGAGACAAGTCTGATTTACATAGTGAGCTCCTAGGTAGACAAGTCTTCTCAAACAAAATAAAACAATAACAAGTAAACCGAAACTTCTAGTGAGTAAAAAAATTCCTAATGTAAAAATTTGTTATTCATATTTTTGCATGCATCTTCCAGTCCTGTTAAGTATAGTCACACTCTACATCTGCCACTACCATCTCCTACCAAAATCCATCATCAGAAACCTCCCCTTCTCAGCTCTGAGAGCTTCTGTTCTGCTTCCATGTCTATGATTTGGCCACTCTAAATACATTCTATAAATGAAATCAAATGGAAATTTTTGTGATAGGGTGTTCTAAATTTATTTATTGTCCTTAAAGTTTATACATGTTACTGCTTCTCACGATTTCTCCCTTCTTAAAGCTGATTAATATAACATTGCATTTCATGTATGCTCATGATGCGTTTATTTCATTCAAAGTTGTTTTAATTTGGTTGTATCAATTTATGTGGTATCATGCTATAATTTGAATCATATATGCATACTCGCATATATAGTCATAAATAAATGTTCATTTTATGCTGGGAAAAATGGCTTGACCCAGTCCCCCAACTTGTCTCTCATTATATCCAAGGAAACATATTGTGAAAGCTTTACTCTAAAATGGTGTTCAGCCTACAGTGATATTCTTTGAAACCATTTTCCAGGAATAAAGGAAATAAAATCTTTTCTCATGAAAACATGAGAAAAAAATAGGAATTTTTCTCCTAGTATTTGTCAAAAGAACAACAATGAAAACCACTACTTTTATCTTCCTGCCCATCAATGGATACTTTACTTCTTACATATGTAGGCTCAACATTGGGACAGTTGGATCATGTACTAGTTTTACTTAGCATTTTCTACACAGTTTTCCCTGGCGTTATAAAAAATTTTATAAAATTGCTGTTTATCTTTTACACTATAGTGAGATACCATTGCTTTTTTTTGCATTCTTTGAAGATTAGTGATTTCATGCATTTTTCCTTTCAAATACTTTGGCCTATTTGCATATTTTCTTTTGAAAATTTCTTTCTTGACTACATACTATATTACGTGTGATCAATTTTCTTTATAACACAGCAAGTCACCAGTGGCCAGTGAGCTTTGGGTATGAGCACAATGTCTGCTAACATTTTCATGAGAAAGCACTTAGGCTGTGCAACCATTTATTCTTAGGACAGTCAATCACTGGAGAAATACATCTGGCTCATCCATTGTAAAATATGAGTCAAATTCATTAATTGCTACTGTACTTGTGTACTTGTGTCTTGTTGAGGTTTAAATACAACCAGTTTCAGGACTGCCATCATTATATTGGAGAAGAAATAGAGTATGCGTGGGAGAGGCTAATTGTCCCTCTTTTAGTAATCACTAGTTGCCTGTATTTCCTTGTCTAACAATGGGACTCAAGGAAAACTGCCCCTTACACATCAGCATGTCTATCAACATAGCCATTGTTCCCTTCCTATTTATACAGCTATTTCTAGGAAAGACTGCTTCACAACAGACTTCCTTATACCTCACAATCTTTTCACTTCCCCTTCACAATGTTCTGTGTGTTGTGGATGTGGTATGTAACAAGAAAAAGAGGCAATCAGATTTAGAATATGGGGGGCTTGGAGGGATGGGAAGGTGAGTACATGGGCGGGGGGGGGGTGGAGGGGAAAAGGTATGGGGGTAAGTGCGGTAATTCTGTTTTAAATAAGAATGTATCTTTTAAAAAAGTCAATTTACAAAATAAATTTTATTTAAATTAGAAACAATCTTATTTTACATATCAATTCCAATTCCCTCTCTCTCCTATCCTCCCCTGCCTGCCACCAAGCCCCCATCCCAACCCCCATCCACTCCCCAGGGAGGGTGAGGCCTTCCATGAGGAATTATCAAATTCTGTCAAGTCATATGGGACAGGGCCTAGGCCCTCTCCTGTGTATCTAGGCTAACAGAGTATCTATCTCTCCATGGGAAATGGGCTTCTGGAGTCAGTTCATGCACTAGGGTTGATACATCCTGGTTCCACTGCCAGAGGCCCCATAGACTGCCCTCGCTGACATCCACATTCAGGGGTCCTGGTTTGGCCCTATGTTGGCTCCCCAGCTGTCAAACTGGGGTCCATGAGTTCCCACTTGCTCAGTTCAGCTGTTTCTGTGGATTTTCCCGGCATGCCCTTGATCCCTTTGTTCCTCACTCCTCCCTCTCTGAAACTGGATTCCAGGATTTTGGCTCAGTACTTGGTTGTGGATCTCTGTTTCTGCTTCTATGAGCTACTGGATGAAGGCTCTAGGATATCATTTAAAAAAGTGTTGAAAAATCTGTTGGTCTACAGTTTCCTTTTGTTGTAGTTTCCCTGTCTAGCTATGATACCAGAGTAAGAGTATCTTCATAAAATGAGTGAAGTATTCCTTACTTTCTGATTTTCAGAAAAAAATTCTTGGTTAAAAAAAAAGCCTGTAGAATAACCTGTATTTTAAATTCTGTGTTGTTCTTCAGTGTTCAAAATGCAACAAAACTCGCTCTGCTCTACAGACACTGATCTGTAGACATTGAAATCCTCTAATGATCTCAAAGCCTGTTTGCTTTCTGTAGAAACTGTATAGAAAACTTACAGGATGCAATGTGTCACGTACTCACTCCTTTTCATGACTGAAGAGGCACAGATGAGCCAGAATCAAATGCAGGACATTTAGTGAGAATTCTCCAAGAGTAAAATTTAAAGGAAAAAGTTATCCAAACTTGTTCTTTTTTATGAATATAATTCCCTAAGCTGAGTCATATTACCAAACACATTTTTATTATACACATAAACTGAAGAACATTCACACGAAGAAGTGATGGCCATGCATTCCTCTCCATGAGTGGCAAAAATTTCTGAAGATGTTGCTTAAGCCATTCCTGTTGCAGAATATTCCATCTGATGCCCAAAAATCTCTTGTCCTGCTGTATAGTTCAATGACCAAACTCCCAGAGGCAATAATCCTAAATTTTGCAAAGTTTTGTAATCCAGCATTCAGTGCCAACTCCTAGAACAGCAACTTACCATTAATCAGTGGTGACGACAAATCACTCTTATTAAGTTTATCCTGGGAATCAGCTGCTTAAAATGAAATAAATAATCCCTTCTGAAATAGACTGTATCCACATACTAAAGAGAAATAGAAATTTCAGGCAATTATCTTGACGACCTTGGTTTTCAAAATTTCTCTTGGTTGAATCACAATGGATAACTAAGCCAAAATGAACTTCAGGCTTCATGTATTCTAAGAGTTACATACTAGACTGTTGAAAAACAATTTTGCCTATAGAAGAAAACAGAAAATTGGAAAAGGAAAACCCACATCATGCTATGATATCTAGTTGATAAATTTAGTTACATTTAATATGCTTTATTGCCCGGGAATGTATCTTAACTCTGATCAATTGTTAGTACTAATCAACATCTGCTTTGTTACAAATAAAATTTCCATTTCATCATTTGCTAGTGTTTAGGATAATTTAAGAGGTCTTCAAGGTTCATATATAAGGGTTTAGTGTGTAGGGTGATTATACTATGCAAAACTCTCAAGTATCAGGAGGTAATGATTAATATGCTTTTATTACTTTTAATTTTTATGTCATTTTTATAATGATTATATTATCAGCTTGAGCATACTGATACATGCCTAGGTGCTAACTAGCATGTATATGTGTATGTATGTATCTCTGTGTCTAGGTATTTTCAAATATTATTGGATCGTGAAAACTATGACATAGTCGAAATGGTCAATATATTAACCACTTGATAGACCCACATAATACCACTATTGGTGAGAGGTGGGAGATTCTGGTAAGTTGGAGGGAGTACTGCACCATATCCTTGAAGCTGCAGATTTCCCTGGTCTAATCCTGTCCCCTTTCTTACCCTACTTCCCAACAGTTCTGTTCCAGCATCCTCTCCTAACTATGATGGACAGATGCCCAAGAAATACATTTCCAATACTAATAATCCTTCTTGTTGACTTATTCTCAGATACATTGATGTCCATGATGAGAAAAATAACTAACATTCAAGGCCTAGCAGCAAGACTATGGAGTTAGCACTCAACAGATGGTGTGCTGCTGGTAGGATAAGGATGGTAAAGAACTTTGGCTCAAACATTATCCCACCTCAGTGTGCTACCCATTTCATAAACTCACACAAATGAGGTCTCCAAATCTTGAACTTGAACCTCCAAAACCATGAGACAAAACATAGCTTCCCTTTCCTCATAAGCAGCCTAAATGGGTATTTCTTTTATGGATACAAATCTATAAACTGCTTTTGCCTGATAAGACAGGATCTGTCTGTAAAACTGTTTAGAATTTAGGTTTAACAGAAATTAGAGGAAAGAAAGAAAAAAGATACCTTAGTTTTCATATGAAAAAACTCCAGGTGTGCTAACAAAGGTGTCATCCTTGCATTTAATAGAATATGTGTAATACCTATTTTTAAATGGTGACTTTGTTGGTGATAATACCAGGCCTAGGTATAATAACTGAAGAGCCTAGTATCTGAGAAGAGAGGGAATGTGAACTAAGAGAACCTGGTGCTTTGTCACCCAGTGTGATTAGCTAAGACAGGAGAAAGGAAAAGAGGAAACGGGAGCAGGATTGAGGATAACAAATAAAAATTAGTAAGTCTCTGAACATGAGAATGTGTAAAAATGTATTTCCTTGGGTTATGACTATTACCCATCAAAAGAAGTAGCGCATTTGGAGACACCATCTAGTTTTAGCCCAGGATGCATGCCAAGAACAGCAGTAGAAAAAGTTTGCCTAACCCACTGTGAGTGGAGATGAAATAGGATAGAGTTGTTAAACCAAAATTCCCCATGCCAGTAAAAGCAAATTGACATGCTCATGTGCTGGAAGAGTATGTACTCTGATTTGTGACCATTTAGATTATAGCTTCATGCACAGTGAATGATTGCTGCTCTGTGTATTTTGATAATGGTTAATGAAGAGGTTGTCACAGCAAGGATACATTTGTATCTAATCCTGCTTTCTGCCTGAATCAAGAGGCTCTACATCACAAGGTTGTAAGCAATGAATATAATAAAATTTCATTTCCTTAAAAAAGATAATACTTTACTTTTCATATTAGCTTACAAAGTATCAAAACCCCTCATGGAATTTCCAAACTTAATTCATGGCTGATTCTGCCTTCCGTCTTCCTTTCCCTCTTTCCTAGGTACATACCCATTGGTCCAAGTTGTCTAAATTCATTGACCCATTGTCTCCTCACTCCCTCTTTTAAAGCCTTTTATTTTTTTCAATTTCATGGCCCACTTTCCTGTTCCTTCTCTGTATTTACTTCTACCTGGATATGAATATGCGAGAGAGCATAGGATCTGCAAATGAGAGAGAGAACACAGGATATTTTCTTTCTAAGCTTGAGTTACCTCATTTAATGTCATTTGTCCAATTTCTATTTTCCTGAACATTTCATAATTTAGTTTTTCCTCACAGCCAAATAAAATTCCATTGTGTATATGTAGATAATTTCCATTATTTCTTTATAGTTGAGGTATGTCTAAGCTGGTTCTCTTTCCTAGCTAATATGACTAGAGCTGTGATATCGTGGATGTAGGACACTAAAACCTTTAGGTAGAGGCTATTACTCGTATAGATGGGTTGGTGATATTTTGCTATTAAGCTGTATGTAGAAATTTGTAACCTATGTCTATGTCCTGTAGTTATATTATTAGCTCTTTGAGTAACTTTCATACTTAATTTCCACAGTTGCTGGACCAATTTACATTCCCATTACATCCTCAGCAGCATTTGTTGTCTTTTGTTTTCTTAAGTGTAGCCATTGACTGGATGAGATGGAATCTAAATTTGCATTTCTCTGGTGGTTAGAGATGTTGAATACTTTAAAAATTATTTGCTGGTCATTTGTGTTTCTTTTCTTGAGAATCTTTGTTCTTATCACCACCTACTAATTGATTGCAGTTTTGTTTTATCCAGAGTTTATTTTTTGCAGTTCTTTATTTAGCCTTGACATTAACCCCTTATCTGAAGTATATCTGGCAAAGATGTGCTTCTTTCTGTAGGCAATTCAGTCTGATGACTGTTTCTTCTGCTATCCCAGTGCTTTCTAATTTCAAGCGATTTCATTTGTTAATCCTGAGGGCTATTTCCTGTGTTATGTGTTCCATTTAGAGATTTGTCTCCTGCAACTATGTCCTGGAGTGCTTACCCACAATTCCCTTGGTAGTTTCAATATTGCTGGTTTTAAATGAAAATCTTTGATCCAGTTTGAATTGGCTTGTGTAGATGGTCAGAGATGCACTGTAATTTTATTCTTATGCAAGTTGATATCCAATCTTACTGCAAGCATTTATCAGAAAAGCTACCTTTCTTCTACGGTAGTTCTTTTTACAGCTTTGTAAAACTCAGGTGTCTATAGTAGTGTTCATTTTAGTGTCTTCTATTTATTTTTGCTGTCCACCTGTCTGTTTTTGCTGTCCACCTGTCTGTATTATGGCATATTTGTCACTGTGGCATCATACATATACTAATTTTAATTCAGGTTATGTCCTATCTCTGGCTGTGTTCTTTCTGCTTAGAAATGACCTGGCAATCTATGATACTTTTTTTCTATACAGACTTCATATTTTTCTCTTATTGTGTGAAGTATATCATTTGGAATTTTGATGGACATTACATTGATTCTATTGATCACTTTTGGAAGTATTACCATGTTCACAATATTAACAGTGCATGCCAAAGTCCTGGGGGATTTTTCTAAAAAACCTAAGCGCAGCAGAAGACAAGAAACTATAAATATTGGTGTAGAAATCAATGAATCAGTTACAGCATAACAATAAGAATTAATCAGGAAAATGTTGGTTCTTTGGAAATGATCTTCATTTATTCACTCTTTCACATCTAATAAACCGTAGCCAGAACTTTTTCTTAGCTTATTTTCTCCTGTTCATTTTTTCATTCATCCATTCATCTCATGACCATGAATTTAGATTCCTGCTATGTGGTAGAGGCTATGCTAGGCTCTGAGAATAGGCTGAGGACAGAATGTGCCTTAATATTTCAGACATACTATTTAAGACACAAGGCAAAACAGCAACAAATAAACTGGTTGCTTTAAAACTGTGATGTGTTTTGCTTGTCTGACAAAGCATAAGGGAAGGGAGGGAGGAATGGGGAGAAGAAGGAGCCAGTGAGGGACAGCGGGGTGTCTCAAGCTAGTATAGTTTCTCTGTGGTATATGCAATTCCTATTTAAATACCACTCCCTCCATGCCACATCCTTAGTCATACAACAAAATGTGTCTGGAGAAAATGGCATGATCTAAGTGATTAAATGTGAAATTCTAACAGGGTTTGTAAAGACATTTCAATGCTTCAGAACAATGGCACCCACTAGTCCTCATGTCCATACTCCTGTGGATGATGGTTCTCCAACTTTCTCCTTAATGTTTCAAGCTGATTTCCCATCCCCACTAAGAATGAAAAGCTCTGTTTCTTATATCACTGAGAAGTTTTAAAATGTTGATCCCTTTAGCTTTATAGAAAAATACACAACTGACTGAGCTAGTAATATTGTGTTGTTTGCTCTTGCCTCCACCATCCCTGGGTTTCTCACCATCTCTAACAAACACATCCATGCACACACTTCACATACAATTCCTTCTCTTGGAAATAAGTGAGAATTGTAGTAAGATACTACCTAGGTTTTCATCATGTATATGCACAAATACTTCTTACTAAATAGACATTTTTATGTGAGAGAGTGCTCATGTTTTTATGAGGATATTTCTCAACCAGCACAGAGATAACTGCTTCTAGGACCCTAAAACATCAAATCAGTTAATTTTGTAGTTGTTGTTCAAGGATCTTGTTTTTTAAGATGTTACATCTACCCTGATGCTATTACCTCAGCTGTACCAGTGTACCAATACACAGGTCTAAGCTGGATAACCTTCAAGTTTAAATAGGCTTTCTGGGTTCTTACTCTATGAAATTACACAATGAAGAGAAAAAGAAGTACTGAATGGAGAGGTCTAGTAATGAACATAGGCATCCTCAGGTTGAGGGTGCTCCTATGAAAAGAGTCAGTCTATTTCTATTCTACAGTTCTTCTGGGCAATGTGGACAAAATGTTTTAGTATAACTGTCAATCAAACATTGGTCTATATTGTACATCCTCTATAACATACTCTCCATATGTTCTGTAGGTGGTGGAGTTTCTTGTGTTTGCCTAGCTAATCCACCTGTATTTTTTGGCAGTGCTAATATTTGTTTAACTATGCTGTGTCAACAAAGGAAGCTCAAAAATGGTGGAGAAAATAGAAAAGTCATGGGAAAATGAGGTCAGAGGGATTTGTGAATTGAGCTATCATAATGCATGAAGGAATATTTAACATGACTGTGTCACTGGTTTCCCAAGCATGCCAGTGACTATTTCTTCCTGAACATTGACAAAACTGGGCAGCTCTGGGTTCCTAGGAGTGGGTTACTAGTTGCATACTAAGTTTATTGTCTGTCTCTAATGCAGTTTTTTTATAGGAGATATTAGACAGAAAGGGCTCTTTGTCTCTTTCTCCCTCTCTCATTGTGTTTATCTCTATTGTATTCCCACATGTGCTATTAGTAGAGAAAATATAATTATTTATCACTGTAATTTTGCTTCTAGCAAGTTCTAATTATAGCACTTCAACTCAGTGAATACAGAATTGTGTGTAGAGCTGATTGCAGAAGTGACTAAGTTACTGGTATTTATCAGCTATTGTATGAAAGTTGAGAGCAGTGAGGAAGGACTAAAGTCTCTCACAAGGACAGTAAGCTGCTAGTTGAAACAAGGACACATATTTAATTTTCTCACTTTTGTATTACGAACAGCACCTTATTTAGCCTTCATTGCATTTTTTTCAGACACATATATGATTATGCCTTGAGGCTCTGAATTTTATCATTTATTTATTCATCTATTATAAAATTTAAAAGTTTATGTTAAAAGGTAGAAATTTTACTCATGGGTTGAATTATGTTGAAGGAAAATCAGCTTGGCATTTTGCTAATGGCGTTTAATATCTGGTGATTTGTTACATCACTGTCTTGTAAAAGTAATTGTGTGTGCTGCAGTAATTTCTGATAACAGCTAGATATTATAATTATTACACCAAATCAGATCATATCTAAGATGCCAAGAAATAAACATGCCTCACATAGAAAATAATAGTGCAAGACATGGTATAAATAGGGAATATCTGAATAAATTGATATTTGCTTTTAAATGTATTTTTATGTGTGTATATGTGTATGAGCATGCATATGCCTCATGTGTATGGGTGCCCGTTGAGGTCAAATGGACCTCAGATACCCTGGAACTATGGTTACAGATAGTTGGAAGTTGCTCAACATGGGAGACGGAAATCAATTTCAGATCTTTTCTCCTAACAGCAAGTGCTGTAAAACACAGAGCCTTCAAATTTAGAACTTCTTTTTTATTATTTTAATTTTAAATAGCTTGTTTTACATGTCAATCCCAGTTCCCTCTCTCTCCCCTCCTCCCGCACTCCCCCACCATCCCCCCCATCCTCCCACCCTATTGCCACTTCCTTCCACATAGGGGATATCTAGAGTCTGTCATTTCACTCAGGGCAGGGTCCAGGCACTCCCCTAAGAGTCCAGGCTGAGAGAGCATCCCTCTTTGTGTTATGGACACACGATGTCTGTTTGTATGCCAGGGATAAACACTGATCCACTGCCCAGGGCCCCATAGTTTGCCCAGGCCTCCTCACTGACTCTCACATTCAGGGGGGTCTGGATCAGTCCCATGCTGGCCTCCCAGCTGTCGGTCTGGGGTCCAAGAGCTCTTCCCTGTTCAGATCAGCTGTCTCTGCTGGTTTTGCCAGCCCATTCTTTGCCAATTTGCTCACTGCTCCTCTCCTCTATCACTGGGTTCTTTGGGTTCAGTTCAGTGTTTAACTGTGGGTGTTTACCTCTGCTTCCATCAGTCACTGGATGAATGTTCTAGGATGGCAATAGACATCAAGTTCATTATCAGGAATGGGCATTCGAGGTGGTCTCTCCACTATTGCTTAGCTTGCCAGTTGGCATCATCCCTTTAGATCACTAGAGTTCACACTGGTTCCTGATCTGTCCTCTAACCTATGATTCCCCGCTTCCCCCATTCTACCCCCCCACTCAACCTTCTTGTTCCCCCATGACCTACTCTCTCTTCCTCTTCTCCCCCTCTCTTCCTCCCAGCTCCCATTCCCCCCCACCACTCGCTGTGTTCCCCATCTGTTCAAAACTTCTAAAGAGAAATGTCACTTAAGGATTATCATCTTGCTGTAGGTTTTATATATTATTTTTTCTCCTTTGTCCTGATTATAAAACTTGTACTTATTCTTCTGTATTATCACACACAAATACAATATATTTAGATTATCCTCAAACCCACATGTCCCTCCCTAACAGTGTGCTTTCATCCCCTCCTCTCTTTCTTCCTTTTCCTCTTCCTTCTCTTCATTTCTCTTTTCAACCCCCTCCTCCTTTTCCTCTTCTTTGTAGTTCACTGAGTCTATTTAGTGTTGCCCATATGTGTGGGATTGTAGGATGTTGTCAATAGGAATATGGGAAACCAATCATGGCTCTGCTCCTGAAGAAAATTCTCTTCTTTCCCTGGGTGGTATCCACATCCCTTCAGCTAGTTGTAAGGCCTCCTGAGCCCCTTACATCACCATGTTTGAATTTTGACTGGCTTGGTTTTGTGCAGCCTTGAGTTGGCAATCACAGCTTCTATGAGTTCATGAATGCAATGGACTTGTCATGTCCAGAATATATCATTTGACATAATTTGTTCTCTCCTCTTCCATTATGTTCTCTGAGCGTTGTGGGAGGGGAATGCGAACAGATGTCTCATTATGGGCTGAGCATTCTTCAATCATTTGTTCTCTGCATTTCAAACAGTTGTCACTGTCAGTCTCTCTTTAACCAAGACTCAATGTGTAAACAAGTCTCTTTGATAAGGGATAAGATATTAAATAAGAGCATAAGTATAAATCCTCAGAAGACAATTTGATACCTTGTTCCTCTAACAAAATATAACAAGCTTAACCATTGGTTCTTGGACAGGCTTATAATATCATACATGAGTTCTTTTCTATGCAGATGGACTTACGCCATAGCATATTACATTGGGTCATAAAATATAAAATTGCAACTCATTTAGAAGGCCTTGAGAGGAGTCTGAATGCTAATGAAAGGTATGTTGAGATTTTGTGAAGAGAAATGTGTTGTTACTGCAGAGTCTGAAAGCTTAGAAATCGAGTCTTTCCATTTGGGATGTTCTTGTTTTTCATTGTCTCAGTGTCTGTGTTCTCCAAAGGAGCAGGGGACAATCATACAAAATCTTATGTTTTGTACATGCATCTCTTCCATTTGTATGTCCATTTTGGCTTTGCTCAAAACATACTCTTCCTTCTTCCTTTATCTCCATTCAGCACCAGTCTGAGTTCATCATAATATGTGTATATATTATCAGATAAAAGTGTAAGGACTCTTAAATAAGTCTTTATACTTATAATAGGAAGTGATGTCCAAAACAAATATTGAACATTGAAGAAATTTGAGTTACACATGGTGTTTCTATGCCTCAAAAAGCCCTTTAAGGTCTCAAACAACAATATTGCTCATACTCTTCATAAATCTTCCATCTCTACCAATGTTATAACATTTTCTGCCCTCTGGGATTCTTCAAGAATATTCAAATATCTCTTGGCCACTTTCCTGAATAACTTGACTGATTTTCGCCTCATTTTGATAATATGAATACCAGAAAAAGTATGTATTTCACTGTCAAGTGAACACTACAGAATCCTTAGTGAGAATTTTTATTTCATTTTAAAATGTTTTATTATATGGTGAATCAATCTTCTACAATAGCCAAACCTAGACTCCTACTTTAAAAATGGCATGAAGGTAAAATTGAAAGTTTCCTAAGAGCAACTAAAGAAAAATCATGCCCAGAAACATGGATAAGACTATCTAGGATAGCAGAAAAGAAATAAATGAAAACCCCAGTGCTAAGGTAAATAATAAAGTACTTGACCCTTGCTAGTCATGTGTCAAGCTTTGAGCTCACTACTCTTCATGTAATAAAAGTCAAACATCTGCATCCTTTGACTGCTTCTAGAAAATGATATGGAAAAGAGAGTCCACATCCATGCCTTTTAACAGGAAGTTTTCTCGCTAATCATTTCTGTGTGCTCTTTGCAGCAAAACTTGCATTGTTAACACCAAATTGAAGACCTTGATGATGTGCAGCTTTCAGTTAAAAGATTATCAAGATTTCAAGCATAATTTCATTTTAGAAGAAAGTACAAAGAAAACAGCACTTCCCCAAAGGAATGTAGAACAATCTCTCTAGGAGAGACAGTGGCAATGTGAGCTCTGTAGAGCAAATCATGAGAAGACCATACTTACCCAAGACTCATACACACTGCATCCTTACAAGGAGACTGAGCAAGATGGAAGGAACTCATGGTTGAGAAACTAATACCTCCCAGTAGACAAAATCCCAATTATTATGCATTTTTGAATAACTGTGAAAAATTGATTTTCAGTTTTTAAAGAGATTTGCTTTAGGGATTTGATTGTTACCCAAGCTAGGCACATCTCCTGAGGATTGAGGATGGAATAACTTGGAAAAAAAAAAGCATGTCCGTGACTGCAAGAAAACAAGGCAAAACAAACAAATAACAACAAACCCCTCTTTGTTCTTCAGTTAAATAAAGCTACGCATCAAAACTGAACTTAAAATCCATCCAAAATCAATACAAAAAATGTTCTCTCCTCAGGAGCAGGGATTGGCACCACCACAGAGTAGAAAACTTTAATCAGTGTTATTTAAGGAAACTTTGAGGAGTGTGATGCCAATCTAGACCCAATGCCAAAATCTACATCAGGAATGCGTGTCTCTCACTGGCATCCCTGTGTGGAAAAGTGACAGCTCATCCATCTTGCCTGTTGTCCTATTCTTCAGGGAGAATGTAAGAAAAATTGCTGTGATAGTCAGACAGATTCATGCCGACACTCAAAATGTGTAACAGAATAGCTAGGACAAGACATTATGAAGGACTGAAATACAAGGAATTTTATAAATTAGTTCATAATCTATTTTTGACCTGATACTGAAAACGTTTCCTCTTTTAATCACATAACTAGATAAACTGAAAATGAATTTGGGAGTATGTTCTAGACCATGGAATCAGTCACCTCTGCACACTAAGTACAAAGATGAAAGTAGTGTCTGATGTCCAGAGAAAGTCAGCTGATATCTGCAGGGTTAGAACAGCCTCAATGCAACTTCTGGATCACACAGAGTGTCAAGAAATACTCGTGGTCTTCTTCCTGAGCTTTGTGAGACCATTTTGACTCAGTGTGTTTAGTGACTTGTATTATGACCCAAGAGTTGCTATCCTGAGGATGGTTACCTAAAACCAATGTGAGCCTTTCTCAAAATAGTTGTCCTCAAATTGGTAATGTTGCTAATAACACACAAGTATAATACAAGGTAATTATCTCTTGCGGTAAAGTTGCATGCTATATGCATAGAGGGGCTACGTTACATTATATTCTTAACAAACAGTGGCTCATGCGTTACTTGAGCATTGAAGGTGTAAACAATACTTGAAATACTAATAGCTTCATCAAGAAGCATTGTTCAAGTGAATTGTTTACATGTATAAATATTAATATAGATGACATTTAATCAATGAATCTTAGGAAACAAAATCTGACCATTTCACCATGACATGAACTCAAAACCTAAAAAAAAAAACCTGTGTAGTCTAGAATAAGAAAATGATAGAGAGATAAATTAGGTCAAGAAAATGTGACATTTTTGGAAGTTTTAAACCTGTTTATGCTATTCTTATTCACTTGTTTGAAAAATTTTCATTTTAATATGTTAATTTGTTCTTGAATAAAATTTGTTTAAGTTGGATAAAATTAAGACTTTTCTTTGAATTCTTAGAAAATGTTTTAAAAACTCAAATATGCTTTTTAAATCAGCAATAATTGAATATTGAGATATAATATTTGTATAGATTTATTATCTATATGAAAATAATTTGATGCATATATACAGCACATTATAATCAATTCTGAGTAATCCATGTCCCAATTTGCTTCTCTCTCTCTACCTGTCTATCTTCTTAAACTGTTCTTTCTCACATCTTCACAAATCTTATTAAAATGGAAGACTTTGCTTTTTTGATGGGTAGAATGTAGGTAGCTTCCTGTTGTTTTTACTTTTAGCTCGTGTCACAGTTGCATAATTGCAAAATCTTGACCTTTCTTCGAATCAGGAAACCAAAGCCCTTTCTCCCTTATTGTGGTTTTGTGATTTTTTTATCTGTCAGTTATGGGAGAAATGAAATTATGCTAGATGGATCATCCGGTTTTGTTCATTGATATCCTTGGGCATCCATAAAAGCAAATCACCTAAATAGATGAAGATGTAACTTAAATAAAGAGAAATATGTGGAAAATCTGTAGCTCTCCAAGCAAATACAACCGAGGTTCCATATTTCCAAGAACAGACAGCTATGACAGTCTGGAAAATCTCCAAACTAAATTCACCTGAATGAATCCCATACAGTCAGTATTAGGTGAGGCACAGAATTAGCCATGCCTGTTTTGAGACTCTAAATCTCATTTGTGTAACACACACCTGGTAATCTATAAGTAAGAAATTTCATTAAAAGTGAGTGTTATCACACTTTCATCAACTTCTTTTCTATTTTCTTTATGTTTCCAGGCCTGTTCATAACCCTTTATTCATATAACTTTTCAATGCTGACTTGTTGATTTTGTACTTTAATTGTTAAAAGTTTGTTTTAGGTATTATAAACACCATCTTCTGATTTGCGAAGAAAATATTAATTTTATTCAGAGTCCCTTACTGACTAGAAGTTAAATAAGTAAAAAGTACTGTGGGTTTTTTGTTTATTTTATTTTGACTTGTCATTTGACGGGGGATTGTGGATTGTTAGCTGGAAGAGACAAGAGCCATTTGTGGTTGGTTAGCATATGTAATCATAGCTTGTGGAAATACTTAAATGGGATTTAAACAGGCACCTTTGCATTGGGAATAGTGGAAAGTGCACTTGTGGGAAGGATGGAGTTCATGGCTCAACCTCCAGCTTAACCTTAGCCAAGACTGTTAGTTGTATGAGATGCTTCCTAGACTAGGCACTCTGGGACACCCTGAGTGCACTGACTTACCAATCATAGACTGGATCATGTTTACTTAATCTATTCAGATAGTATTTTATTAAAATAAGATTGGAGAGAGAGATATTTGTGTACTTTCCTTGCAACATAAATTGATTTTTATGAATTATTTATGAGTGAAATAAATGACTCAATAATTAGAACTCTGATGTGCTTTCCCCATTCAACAGTGAACATAGTTAGAATGCTTGCTGTGAAGGTATTGTATTGTATTACCAATTGCACACACATGAATGTCACAGAATACTTGTATGAACTATTTGCATCATTCTTGTTCTCAAACAGTTCTATAAAGGATAATGACAGATAATGAAATCATTAATATATTAGTCAATGGCTTATTCTTGAAGATTTCCAGGGTACTCTGAGGAACATTCGTGGCCTGGTAAGCCAAGTCTACTTATCCCAAACCAAGGAAGATGACATTTTAGTGGTTATAAGATTTATCAGGGTTCCAGGGTTTCCTCCTGCATGTCCTCCCTCATTGGGTTGGTGGTGAGGCTCTAAGAACGTTGTCTGGAAATGATGAACTAATTTAATTTTGGAAGCTTTCTCTTCCCACCCAATGTGTTTGTGTAGGATACGGTACAAAATCTGTTGATGTCAGCTATTCATTCAGTGTGGGTTCAGCCATGTTTATATTCCAGAGACCTCACAGAGACATCTAATGTCTACAAGCCACAAAATTTGATTTTCTTAATTCCCAGTCTTTAGATCCTCCCACTTAAATCTTCTCCTTCTTTGAAGAAGACTTCAAGACTTATTGCATGCCAATTGCTCAATAATTATCTTTGGAGATTTATTCAGATTCCTAAATTACTGAAGCTGGCTTCCTCAAGACTGTCAAGTATCAATAATGAATAAGAGTGTTCTGTGTAGAGTAAGCAATTCCTTTGGTAACAATTTCCTCCCATGATTAAAATTATGGACTTAAGGATAGAAAGGGATCCTGAAATATCATTTGGACAAAAACTTCTGGCTCTACTTGAACCACCCAATACAGACATGAATAATTGCATGGAAAGATAGCTTTGCTTTCGCAACTGTTAGGACAAAGGATTTATAATTTTAAACATCTAAAATTTGATCAGATTTGTTTTTAATTTCCAATTATTATGACTCAACTCCCAGAAGTTTAACTAAAAGAAAATTTCACTATCCTGGGTAGTCCAAAATTGTGAGTCATACATCCTAGTAAGTCAGTCTATCTGCTAATGTCTCCAACAGGGCACACTGTGTTTTTCTCTGATAGCCTCCCTTAGCAGATGTCTTCAGACCTTTAAGCTGCATGCAAGAGTTTTCCTGTTGGTGACGTTCTCATTCATTTGATAGATTTGCCAGGATCTATATTAAGAATATGGTCTAGCAATGCATTCAGAATCACCAGTTCCTGAGAAGCTAAAGCAGAATAAGCTTTTTGGGGGAGATGCTGACACAAAGTATTATAAAAAGCACAGAATGAAATCATTGATACCAGTGGGCCATTGTTACATAGCAAACCATTCTAAAATGTAGTAACTTAAAGTAACCATTTTTAGTGTTACTGAGTCTATGTGTGATCTGGGCAACCATTTTTGTTTCAGCAGTGTTCACGTCCATAAAGAATACCAGTTGAAAGAAGTAGAGTGCATTTCCTAGGACAGACCTTTACAGACACTTGGGGTCCACCTGCTATAGGGGGATCCAAGGAAACCTTGACAGACCTAACGGGGCTATGTTACTCAAGGTATCACATCTTCTAGCAGTTAATTCTGATTTTTTTACAGAGGTAGTACCATAGAAGAAACAGCACCAGGAATATACCCACTGTCGTCAGTCAAACATTTAAAGAAGAAGTCAATGAAATTGGTCATTTTTACCTTGTAAGAAGGAGTGGTAGTTTCCATTGCAGACACTTACAGAGCAAATAAAATATAAGTTTTTCCAGCATATTTCACTTAAGTAAGTATTCACAGTTTTTTAAATAATTGAGCAATATAATTTAATATATTGTTATTTTAGAAGTTTCATATTTTTGTTACTCCTTATCAGTAAGTCATAGGTAATATGAACATCAAGAAGCCTTTAGTCAAAACTCTCCAGTAAAGTGTATAGAAAGTGCTCTATTGAAAACTGTACCCTACCTACTTCCTCAAATACCAGCACCTTGCCTTACATTTTCTTCTCTTTCCACACTGGGTTTATAAGTTTCTAAAAAGACTACTTATTGTTTATTATAGCCATTGTTCTCTATGTCTTATTTGTTCCTTTGGCTTTCAAATTTGTTTTCTATTTTTTTATCACTTTTCATTTTAATTTTAAATAGCTTGTTTTACATGTCAATCCCAGTTTCCTCTCCCTCCTCTCCTCCCGCACTCCCCATCCCCCCCCCCCAGTCTCCTACCCTATTGCCAATTCCTTCCACATAGGGGATATCTAGAGTCTGACATTTCCTTCAGGGTAGGGTCCAGGCACTCGCCTAAGAGTCCAGGCTGAGAGAGCATCCCTCTTTGTGCTATGGGCACACAATGACTGTTTGTATTCCAGGGATAGACACTGATCCACTGCTCAGGGCCCCATAGGTTGCCCAGGCCTTCTCACTGACACTCATATTCCAGGGGGGGGTCCAGATCAGTCCCATGCTGGCCTCCCCACTGTCAGTCTGGGGTCCAAGAGCTCTCCCCTGTTCAGATCAGCTGTCTCTGCTGGTTTTGCCAGCCCATTCTTTGCCAATTTGCTCATCACTCCTCTCTCTCTGTCACTGGGTTTCTTGGGTTCAGTTCAGTGCTTAATTGTGTATTTTAACAGTTATTGTTTGAGCTCTTTGAGAAGAGATATTTTTGCTATCTCCTCCACTTTACTGATACATTCCAAATACCTGGAATAGTAGTTGTTTACCGAGAATAGACATGGTGACTCGGGTAAGAGAGGGATCACTATTGTTAGGACTACACACTTAACAGTGGAGTGGAGATGGAAGGCTCTTCTACACCCTCATGTACATTAAAAGATGAGAAATGGGTCCACTTAAATCCTATGAATTTGGTGTCTCCTCTCCTCTATGTGTCTTTGCTATCTCCTATTAATATATACATCTTCCAGGTAAGTGTGGAGCTCTTGTAACATTACTGATACCATTTTTGTTTATTCTGATCTGGCCCCTTATTATTTGCATTGATCCTATATATGTCCTGCTCAATTGATATTCTAAATCTCATTAAATTTTCATTAACTCATCTATGTTGAGTTCCTTGAGGTTTTTTTTTAAAGAAATATAACATCAGTCCTCTTTTGCTCCCACCAATCTCTCCAATGTACTCCCTTGTTCTCACTCAAATTCGTGATGTTTTTTCTTTAGTAGTTATTGCTACATATTTACTAAAACACACACACACACACATACACACACATACCTACATATAAATAAAACCTTCTCAGTCTGTATAATGTTACTTGTATGGTTTTGATATCAGGATTGGCCACTGGATACTTGGTATTAAGCAACCAGTCAGGAAAATCTTCCCCATGAAAGACTTTCTCAGCCACTTTCAGCATTCCTTGAATGACTTTTGCTCTTTGTTTCTGGAGCAGGCCCCATGACTTTCCTTCTCCCATGTAAGCCAGTATTCTGCTATTGCGAGTCTTCAGGTCTTATTTAGGAAGCCATATTTTTTAAGGATCATGGGTGAAATGTCCCTATCTTGTCTAGAAGACACAGTCTCATGGCAGATATTCTGGTCTTGTGGTTCTTAAAATGTATATACCCCTTATCCACAATATTCTCTGAGGCTTGGGTTTAGAACTTAAGTTGTAGATGTTTTAATTTGGCTTGAGAACCCATCAAGGGGTTAGTTTCATTTCTCCTTAATACTGTGTACTATATACATATGATGGAGAAGCATATGAACAGAGCTGTTCAGTGACCCTTTCAAATCATACAATCTATATGTTCTTTTGGGCTTTATGGGTCTTCACAACAAAATTAATCAGTGCCTAGCATATGTTCTTTTATGCATACAGGCAATTTTTTTAAAAAATAAGAATAAAGTTCAGTTTCTGACATGAAGCAATTGTACTAGAATGTTTTAATATGATTAACAATATTGCAAAGAATATTACCCACCCCAGTTAAGGGCATTACTTAAACTTATATATAATTAGATTTACATTTTTCTTAAGTAAAGACATAATTATGAACTAGATATTCTCTACCAAAGCAAGATAAATTATAAATCCTAATCTATATTATAAGTGCATATGTACAAATTTATGTATAGAAAGTTGACCAACTCAGACATTTAAATTCTGTAATCTGGGCCCACAAAAGACACAGAAGCATGCTAGATAAAGGGAAAAATGTGGATATTGCACAAGACAGAATTGACATGGAGGGAACACAATACAGAGATGCACTTACAGTTTCAAACCAGTAGTCTCTCTATTTTTTATTAATTTTTATTAAATTAAAACAATCTTATTTTTACATACCAACCCCTGTTCCCTCTCCCCCCCATCCCCTCACTCCTCCTACCAACCCCCCATCCTACCATCCATCCACTCCTCAGGGAGGATGAGGACTTCCATGGGTGATCATCAAAGTCTGTCATATCATCTGGACAGGACCCAGGCCCTCCCCTATATGTCTAAGCTGAGAGAGTATCCCTCTATGGGGAATGGACTCCCAAAGTCCATTCATTCACTAGGAATAAATACTGATCCCACTACCAGAGGCCCCATAGACTGCCCAGGCCTTCTGACATCCACATTCAGAGGACCTTTATCAATCCTTTGCTGGTTCCCTAGAGGTCAGGATTGGGGTCTGTAAGCCACAAGGACTGTCTCTTAACATGTGATTCATTCCTGCTGAGAAGGATGGGAATAAAAACTGGAAGGTTTTAAATTCTACAGTACTGGTTTTTCTGCGTAGGAAATACTCATCCAAACCTCAGTGAGTTGATCGCATATTGTTTCTGCCCACTGCTGTGCTGGCAAATTCATAGCTGATCTGAAAAGCAAGAACAAATTCACTTGGAATGAATAATAGCAAGGCATAGCTAATTAATGCTGGTTCAATCCGAGCCTCTTAGGCAATCACGACAAATTGTACAGTGCAACCACGTGATTTTTTTTAATGTGACAGTGGTGTATGGGGATTGATCTGTGAATGTAAAGATGGCATCAAAATGGCAGAGCCAAAGCTCACTGCTCAGCATTTATGTCTCAATGAATTAGAGTTTTTGATCTGGCAAAACTGCCACTAGAGTGAACATTCCTGAAACGCTATCATAAAATAGAGTTCTGAAACAACTAGTTCATCTGTCTCTGACACCCCATGCTGTTTCTCAGAATGTGAAACACAGATGCAAATATTTTCAGTCTCCTTAGAAGGAAAAACCCCATTTAAAATGCTTCATTTGACACAATAAAATCATAGACACTAGTTCTACAGGGCCAGGTAAGACTGTCCTATTCTTAAAGCATTTGGATGATAATTGAGTGAAACAATTATGAATATAAAGCAGACAAACAAAAGATTTTCTCATCATCACTTAGGTAACATACTGAGTAGCCATCTATTTTCTATTTATTAATCCTTAATAGGTTTTCTTTCTCCCTTACCAATTTTAAGCTATACCTATTCAGCAAATATTCCATGGGTCCTGCAAAACGCGCACTATTTCCTGAATGTGCATTACTTTTGATTCAGTTGTATTAATTTCCTTATCTAGATGCTTACTTATTTGGGAATATTTTGTCTAAGGAACAATAATATTATATAATATTTTTGTATATTTTAAAGTTATTATTACTCTCCATATACACAGGGACATGAGGAGGGGACAGCAGAATGCTTTTTGAGTTTCTTCTTTCCTTCTGCTTTTGTGTGTGTTCTGGGACACTAAGCTTTCATAATAAGCACTTACCCACTAGTCATTTTACCAGCTCAAATTATTTTCTTATATTTGAAGAATATGCCTGGAGTATTTGATACCATGTATCTTGAAACACATTAATGAAAAGGTTATTTCCATACATGATGTTCCATGAAAGTATTTTTCTTCCCGTCATCTATAAAACCTGCTAGTCCTTGACTGCCACATGAGACTACATTATCATGGACAGATAGCCTGCTGATTAAGACCACTTGCCATACAAACATGAGGACTTCATTGAAAGTCATACCGTTCACATAAAAAGCCAAGCATGGTTGCACATTTGCTGGCCCACCAGCCTTACCAGAATGGGGAGCTTCGCATTTCCTGAGAGATGCTGTCTTAGGCAATGAATCAGACAGTGACAAGAGATGGCATCCTATTCTGACCACCACATGCATGTACCTATGTGCAAGGCTGAACTTCATATGCAAGTAGCCCCTGCACACACACATACATCTTCTGTTTGACCTTCTTATAATTATGTTTACGCTACTAATTTTATTGCTTTTGTTTTTTAAAAATTTTAAGCAATATACATATACATATATATGTATATATATATAAATTTGAACCTTAAGAACAAAAATATTTCCTTATAACTTCTGAATTTATCCCTTTGTACATTTTTTTTTTTGGTTTTTCGAGACAGGGTTTCTCTGTATTGTTTTGGAGGCTGTCCTGGAACTCACTCTGTAGACCAGGCTGGCCTCGAACTCACAGAGATCCACCTGCCTCTGCCTCCCGAGTGCTGGGATTAAAGGCGTGCACCACCAACGCCCGGCCCCTTTGTACATTTTTAATCCCAATTTTTTCCTAGCAATAATTGCCTTAGTTAATTTAGTTCCTCAGTTGCATAAATTCTGTGAAGACTTGCTTACAGGTAATTGTTCTCCCATTTCCAAAGCAATAGGAAAATTACTTATTTTTTTTTTCAAATGAGTGGTATTTCAATTCCATGTCCTTTTCCTTGGGAACACTGCAGACTTGAGTTCAATTCACATGGATTGAATAGAGAAACTCCAAACTCTATTATTAACTATTTTTTATTTTTCTTTGTAAGATTATATATATGTGTGTGTGTGTGTGTGTGTGTGTGTGTGTGTGTGTGGATGCCTTTGGCATTTTTTCATCCTTTATAATTCAATAATTTCAGTAGGGTGTGTTTTTGGTTTTGAATGTTCTCTATTAGCATTTCTGGGAACAAAGTGAACCTTGTCAATGTGTCATTTCAGCTATTTTCTCATTTCAGAAAGGTATTTTTCTTTTATTTTTTTCTTACTCTATTTGTTCTGCTTTCTGCATTGGGGAGGCTCCAATTTTCCTTATGTTTTTATGCTGGAAATCTAGCATTTATTTATTTTTTTATATTTTATTTTCCAGTTTAAATTTAGATCAGAAACGAGGTTGCTTCACAAGTCAGTTCCAGGTCCCTCTCCCATTCCCTCCCCTCCTCCCGTGCCCTCCCCCCAACCCCCTCCCCATTATCCCCTCATTCCCCCAGGGAGGGTGAGGCCCTCCATGGGGGTGTCCATAGTCTGTCATTTCATATAGGGCAGGGCCTAGACCCTTCCCCAAGAGTTCAGGGTGAGAGTGCACCTCACATTGTTCTATGGGAGTCCAAAGTCCATGTGTATACTTGGGATGGGTACTGATCTGCTGCCCAAGGCTCAATAGATTCCCTAGGCCTCCTCACTGACACCCAGATTCAGGGGGTCTTGATCAGTCCCATGCTGGATTCCCAGGCATCAGCCTGGGATTCAAGAGTTAACCTTTGTCTGGTCAGCTGTTTCTGGGGGTTAAACCAGCCCAGTCTTAATCCCTTTGATCATCAGACCTCCCTCTCTGTTACTGGCTTTCTTGAGTTCAGCTCAGTACTTAACCAAGGGAGTCTGCCTCTTCTTCGATCACCCACTAAATGAAGTTTCTGTTTCCCAGACTCTCTTGCCATAGGATTGTAGGCTAGCACTCCCCAGATCTGTGTCTAAAATACATACATGAGAGAGTACATGCCATGTTTCTCTTTTTGTGACTGGGTTACCTCACTCAGGATGGTTTCTTCTAGTGTCATCCATTTGCCTGCGAATCTCATGATTCCATTATTTTTTTCTGCTGAATAGTACTCCATTGTGTAGATGTACCACATTTTCTCTATCCACTCTTCGGATGAGGGACATCTAGGTTGCTTCCAAGTTCTGGCTATTACAAATACAGCTGCTGTGAACATAGTGGAACAGACATCTTTGTTGTATGAATGGGCATCTTTTGGATATATGCCTAAGAGTGGAGTTGCTGGGTCTTGTGGTAGGTTTATTCCCATTTTTCTGAGGAATCTCCATACTGATTTCCAAAGTGGCTGAACCAGTTGGCACTCCCACCAGCAATGGAGGAGTGTCCCCCTTTCACCACATCCTCTCCAGCATAAATTGTCATTGGTGTTTTTGATTTTAGCCATTCTGACAGGAGTGAGATGGTATCTCAGAGTTGTTTTGATTTGCATTTCCCGGATGGCTAAGGATGTTGAGCACTTTCTCAAGTGCCTCTCAGCCATTTTAGACTCCTCTATTGAAAATTCTCTATTTAGTTCTGCAGCCCACTTCTTAATTGGGTCCTTTGGTGTTTTGGAGACTTGCTTCTTGAGTTCTTTGTAAATTTTGGAGATCAACCCTCTGTCAGATGTGGGATTAGTGAATATTTTTTCCCATTCTGTGGGCTGCCTTTTTGTCTTGCTGACTGTGTCCTTTGCATTACAGAAGCTTCTCAGTTTCAGGAGGTCCCATTTATTAATTGTTGATCTCACTGTCTGTGCTACTGGTGTTATGTTCAGGAAGCTGTCTCCTGTACCAATTCGTTCAAGGGTACCACCCACTTTCTCTTCTAAGAGGTTCAGTGTGGCTGGATTTATGTTGAGGTCTTTGATCCATTTGGACTTAAGCTTTGTGCATGGCGATAAACATGGATCGATCCGCATTCTTCTACATGCCAGTCTCCAATTATGCCAGCACCATTTGTTGGAGATGCTTTCTTTATTCCATTGTATATTTTTAGCTTCTTTGTCAAAGATCAGATGTTCGTACGTGTGTGGGTTAATACCCGGGTTTTCAATTCGATTCCATTGGTCTACCTGTCTATTTTTGTGCCAATACCAAGCTGTTTTCAGGGCTATAGCTCTGTAATAGAGCTTGAGGTCAGGGATGATGATGCCTCCGGACGTTGCCTTGTTGAACAGGGTTGTTTTGGCTATCCTGGGTCTTTTGTTTTTCCATACAAAATTGATTATTGTTCTTTCAAGGTCTGTGAAGAATTGTGCTGGGATTTTAATGGGGATTGCATTGAATCTGTAGATTGCTTTTGGCAGGATTGCCATTTTTACTACATTGATCTTACCTATCCAAGAGCATGGGAGATCTTTCCATTTTCTGAGGGCTTCTTTAATTTCTTTCTTTAAAGATTCAAAGTTCTTACGATACAGGTCTTTCACTTGTTTGATTAGCGTTACCCCAAGGTGTTTTATGTTGTTTGTGGCAATTGTAAAGGGTGATGTTTCTCTGATTTCTCTTTCAGCCCTTTTATCATCTGTATATAGTAGGGCTACTGATTTTCTTGAGTTGATCTTGTAGCCTGCCACTTTGCTGAAGGTGTTAATCAGCTGTAAGAGTTCCCTGGTAGAGTTCTTTGAGTCATTGATGTAAACTATCATATCGTCTGCAAACAGTGAACGTTTGACCTCTTCCTTCCCAATTTGTATCCCCTTGATCCCCCTTTGTTGTCGTATGGCAATAGCTAGAACTTCAAGTACCATGTTGAAAAGGTATGGAGAGAGTGGACAGCCTTGTTTTGTTCCTGATTTTAGAGGAATTGCATTGAGTTTCTGTCCATTTAGTTTGATGTTGGCTGTTGGTTTACTGTATATAGCTTTTATTATGTTTAAGTATGCCCCTGTTATCCCAGATCTCTCCAAGACCTTTATCATGAAGGGGTGTTGGATTTTGTCAAAGGCTTTTTCAGCATCTAGTGAGATGATCATGTGATTTTTGTTTTTCAGCTTGTTTATATGGTGGATTACGTTGATGGATTTTCGTATGTTGAACCATCCCTGCATCCCTGGGATGAAACCTACTTGATCGTGGTGAATGATTGTTTTGATGTGTTCTTGGATCCGATTTGCCAGTATTTTATTGAGTATTTTTGCATCAATATTCATGAGGGATATTGGTCTGAAGTTCTCTTTCTTAGTTGTATCTTTGTGTGGCTTGGGGATCAAGGTTATTGAAGCCTCATAGAAAGAGTTTGGCAAAGACCCTTCTGCTTCTATTGTGTGGAACACTTTGAGAAGAATTGGTATAAGCTGTTCTTTGAATTTCTGGTAGAATCCTGCACTGAGGCCATCTGGACCTGGACTTTTTTTGGTTGGGAGACTTTTGATGACAGCTTCTATTTCCATAGGGGTTATAGGTCTATTTAAATTGCTTATCTGTTCTTGATTTAGTTTTGGCAAATGATAGCTGTCCAGGAAGTCATCCATTTCCTTTAAATTTTCGAATCTTGTGGAGTACAGGTTTTCAAAGTATGACCTAATGATTCTCTGGATTTCCTCGGAGTCTGTTGTTATGTCCCCTTTTTCATTTCTGATTTTGTTAATTTGCATGTTCACTCTCTGCTGTTTGGTAAGTTTGGACAAAGGTTTGTCTATCTTGTTGATTTTCTCAAAGAACCAACTCTTCGTTGCATTGATTCTTTGTATTGTTTTCCTGGTTTCTACTTTATTGATTTCAGCCCTCAATTTGATTATTTCCTGGCGTCTACTCCTCCTGGGGGAGTTTGCTTCTTTGTGTTCTAGAGCTTTCAGCTGTGATGTTAATTCTCTGGTATAACTGTTCTCCTGTTTCTTCATGTGAGCACTTAGTGCTATGAACTTCCCCCGTAGCACTGCTTTCAAAGTGTCCCATAGGTTTGGGTATGTTGTGTCTTCATTCTCATTGAATTCGAGGAAGTCTTTAATTTCTTTTTGTATTTCCTCTTTGACCCAGGGATGGTGCAGTTGAGCATTATTCAATTTCCATGAGTTTGTAGGTTTTCTGTAATTTGTGTTGTTGTTGAATTCTAATTTTAAAGCATGGTGGTCTGATAAGATGCATGGAGTTATTCCAATTTTTTTGTAGCTGCTGAGGTTTGATATGTTGCCAAGTATGTGGTCGATTTTTGAGAAGGTTCCATGTGGTGGTGAGAAGAAGGTATATTCTTTTTTATGTGGATGAAATGTTCTATAGATATCTGTTAATCCCAGTTGGGTCATTACTTCTATTAGACCCTTTGCTTCTTTGTTGAGTTTCTGTCTGGTATTCCTGTCTAGTGGTGAGAGTGATGTGTTGAAATCTCCCACTATAACTGTGTGGGGCTTTAGATGGGATTTAATTTCTAATAATGTTTTTTAACCAATGTGGATGCCTTTGTATTTGGGGCATAGATGTTCAGGATAGACACTTCATCTTGGTGGGTTTCACCTTTAATGAGTATGTAATGACCTCCTTCATCTCTTTTGATTGATTTTATTTGAAAGTCTAGTTTGTTAGATATTAGGATTGCTACCCCTGCTTGTTTCTTGGGTCCATTTGATTGAAAAATTTTTTCCCAACCTTTAACTCTCAGATAATGTCTGTCTTTGAGGGTGAGGTGTGTTTCTTGTATGCAGCAGAAGGAAGGGTTCTGTCTTCGAATCCATTCTGCTAGTCTGTGTCTTTTTATGGGTGAGTTAAGGCCATTAATATTGAGGGATATTAATGACCATTGATTGCTCATCCTTCTTTGATTTGTGATGGTTGTTGTTGGTGGAATTATGTGTGGAATTTCACCCCTTTGTTCTTTTGGCTGTTGGTAGAGAGGGGATTCTCTAATGCTTATGTTTTTCTGGTTGTAGTTAGCTTCCTTGGGTTGGAGTTTTCCTTCCAAAATTTTCTGTAGGGCTGAGTTAGTGGACACATATTGCTTGAATCTAGTTTTGTCATGGAATATTGTGTTTTCTCTGTCTATAGTGATTGAGAGCTTTGCCGGGTAGAGTAGTCTGGGCTGGCATCCATGGTCTCTTAGTGTAGGTAGAATATCTATCCAGGACCTTCTGGCTTTCAGAGTTTCCATGGAGAAATCAGGTGTAATTCTGATAGGTCTGCCTTTATATGTTACTTGACCTTTTTCCTTAGCTGCTCTTAATATCCTTTCTTTATTCTGTATGTTTGGGGTCTTGATTATTATGTGGTGAGGGGATTTTTTTTTTGTGGTCCACTCTATTTGGTGTTCTGTAGGCTTCTTGTATCTTCATTGGCATGTCTTTCTTAAGGTTGGGAAAGTTTTCTTCTATGATTTTGTTGAATATGCCTTCTGCCCCTTTGAGGTTGATTTCTTCTCCTTCTTCTATACCTATTATTCTTAGGTTTGGTCTTTTCATGGTGTCCCATATTTCCTGGATGTTTTGTGTTAAGGATTTGTTGGATTTAAGGTTTTCTTTGGTTGATAAATCCATTTCTCCTAGTGTATCTTCAACACTTGAGATTCTCTCTTCCATCTCTTCTATTCTGTTGGTAATGCTTGTATCGGTAGTGCCTGACTGTTTGTCCAGCTTTTCTATTTTCTGCCTTTCTTCAGATTGTGTTTTTTTTAATGTCTCTATTTCAGTTTTCAACCCTTGCAGTGTTTGCATTGCTTCTTGAAATTTTCTGTTTATCTTTTCGTCCGTTTGTTGCCTTTTATGAATTATTTGGTTTGTTCTTTCTTCCATTTCTTGCTTTTTTTGGTTTGCTTTTTGTTCAATTTCTCGCATTTTGTGCTTTGTTTCTTCTTCCATTTTTTCATTTTTTGCTTTGTTTTTTTCTACCATTTCTTGCATTTTTTGCTTTGTTTCTTCTTGCATTTCCTGCCTTTTTTGGTATGTTTCTTCTTCCAATTCTTGCATTTTTTTTGCTTTGTTTTTTCTTCCATTTCTTGCATATTTTTGCTTCATTTCTTCTTCCATTTCCTGCCTTTTTTGGTTTGTTTTTTTTTCTTCCAATTCTTGCATTTTTTGGTTTGTTTTGTCTTCCATTTCTTTGAGGGATTTTCCTATATCCTCTTTTAGGGCCTCTATCATTTTCATGAAAGTGCTTTTAAGGTCGTTCGCATTGGAATGTTGGGGTCTTGCTGGTGTGGAGTCTCTAGAATCTGGCGGTGTCATATTTGCTTTTCTGTTGCTGACTGTGTTTTTGTATTGTCCCTTTCCCATCTCTTCTTCTAGTGGGTGCAGAAAGAGCCCCTTACTGGTCTGGGGACCAAAGTTCCCTTTTGGTGGGTGCTAGTAAGTCCAATAATCTGGTGGTTCTTCTATTCCTTGTCCAAATGCTGGTCCTGTGGATGGAGAAGAAGAACAGGAATCTGGGGCGCTTAGCCTCCTACCTGGTCCCCTGGACCCTATGCTGGGTCCTGTTGTACCTGATCCGGAACAGCTACTCCCCTGGTCTCCCTGTCTCCTCTGGTGTCCTGGACTCGTTGGTGGGAGAGAAGATCTGGAGTCTGGGGTGCTTGGCTCCCGCCAGGATTGGGAGCTCTGTGCAGTTCCCAGGCGATCTGCAGGCACTGGAATGCAGGCCAGGAAGCCGGTCTGTTTACCTGATGCTGCCGGAGGAACAGCTGCTTCCCTGGACTCCCCTCTAGCATTTATTTTTCAACCCCCTTTTCCTTCTTTTTTTCCATTCAATCCAAGTCATAATCTCAGGTCCAATGTCTTATTACAGAAATTGTGGCCAGAACACAAACTCTGCCTCTACTCCCTCAATGATCATTGACACCGTTCTCACAACTTCCTAACTACAACTAGCTTTCCTACTGTTCACTGTCTCCTGGGCTCTCTAGTCATTCAGTCTTTGGTCTTCTTCTTCTTGCCAAGACCTACTGTATTTTCTGTGTGTCTTCTCTGTGTCCTCGGACACTGAGAAGATTCATTTCCAGAGCTATCCTATGATTCTTTACACCTATATGGCACTATCCATGCTCCATCTCTTAACTCTTTTGTTTCTTCATTCCCTGAATTCAAGGTAAATTCTCTGTTTCTTCTGGGGGGGTGTTTACTTAAAGCTGTTTTTCAGGAATAGAGTGAACAGATTCTCTACATGCCCATTTACTTGGATAAACTTGTCGGCAGGGCCCAGTATTAATTACCATTGCTGTTGTTGTTGCTGTTTATACTTAATGTCCTCCACAAGGTGGGCAATGGAAGTTTGAACATTTTATATTTCATTTCCTTTTACATTTTAAAATAGGCTTTCATTATTTTCTAGACCTTTTAATTATCAATAGATAAAATCCCCATCCAGACCTATTCTATTTGGTTGAGTGACTGCAAATTCCAGTGCATGAACCCAAAGTAGAAAAGAGCCTGGATAGTCTCTCAGGTAAGAAAGTCATTTCTGTATTTTTACACTACGTGCTAAAACATTTCTTCCTTTTCCACACTCTCTCCCCCCCTTCATTTCTCCTTACATGTTATCCTCCTCCCATCCCTGCTTCTCTTTCTATGCCTCCTCCTCTCCCTCCTCTCCATCTTTCCCTATTTTCTTCTGTTTTCTCCACTTTTTATTAGCAGAGTACTTGAATTTAAGGACATGGGAGAACAGGAAGGTTGAGCCAGGGTAAGAATAGAGGAGAGAAGGATGGGAGATACCAGAAAAGAGGGAGCCAGTATAAGTTGGAGGAGAGATCTGGCACTAGTGAGATCTTCACAGATCTACAAGAATGCAACCAACTGGAATTAAGGCTAACTTAAATGCCCTCCCATGATAATGAGAATGATGATTACCTTATATGCCATCCTAGAACTCTCATCCAGTGGCTGATGGAGGCATAGGCAGACACCCACAGCTGTAAACTGAATTGAATGCCTGGAACCCAGTTGCAAAGAAGAGTGATGACCAAAGGAATCAAGATCAGGCTGGCAAAACCCACAGAGGCAGCTGACCTAAACAAGGGGGAACACATGAACCTCAGACTGATGACTGAGGGGCCAGCATGGGACTGATCCAGACATCCTCCCACTGAACCTGGGTGACAGAGAGTAGGCCTTGGCAATCTGTGGGTCCTTGGAGAGTGGAGCAGTATTTATTACTGGCTTACAGAAGGACTCTGGGAACCCATACCATGGGGAGGAATCCTCTCTCAGCCTGGACAAATGAGGAAGAACCTGAGCCCTTCCCGGGATGATGTGACAGACCCTGAAAATCCCTCATGGAAGCCCTTGTCCTCCCTGGGGAATGGAGGGGAGATGGAGTGGGGGTGAGGGGTTGGGAGAATTGGGGGTGGGGGAGAAGGAGATGGAGAGGGAACTGAAAGTGGCATGTGTAAAATGTTAAAGAGGAAGAGAGTTGGTCATGGGGGAACAGGAAGTTGAGGGGGTGGGGGTAGAATAGGGGGAAGAGGGAATCATAGGATCGGATACAGATCAGGCACCAGAGTGACCTCGAATGATCTAAAGGGATAACACCAATTGGCAAGCTAAGCAATAGTGGAGAGACCATCTCGAATGCCCATTCCTGATAATGAACTTGATGTCTATAACCATCCGGGAGCCTTCATCCTGTGACTGATGGAAGCAGAGGCAAACACACAATTAATCACTGAACTGAACCCAAGGAACCCAGTGACAGAGAGAGAGGAGTGATGAGCAAATTGGCAAAGAATGGGCTGGCAAAACCAGCAGAGACAGCTGATCTGAACAGGGGAGAGCTCTTGGACCCCAGAGCGACAGTGGGGAGGCCAGCATGGGACTGATCTGGACCCCCCCAAATGTGAGTGTCAGCGAGAAGGCCTGGGCAACCTATGGGGCCCTGAGCTGTGGATCAGTGTCTATCCCTGGTATACAAACAGTCTTGTGTGCCTATAGCACAAAGAGGGATGCTCTCTCAGCCTGGACTCTTAGGCGAGTGCCTGGACCCTACCCAGAGTCAAATGACATACTCTAGATATCCCCTATGTGGAAGGATTTGGCAATAGGGTGGGAGGGGGGGGGGAAGGGGAGTGCGGGAGGAGGGGAGGGAGAGGGAACTGGGATTGACATGTAAAACAAGCTATTTAAAATTAAAATAAAAAATGATACAAAAAAACAAGTAAATAAGTAAATAAGGTGGAGAATGTCTGAGAAAAAAGTTAAATAAAAATAAAAAATAAAAACAAACAAACAAAAAAGAAAAGTGGAAGGGCTCAAAACGGCATGGTCCAGACTTTTCTCAAGCTTTCTACATCAAATACTATATTTATTCCCCCAAATCAAACTGCTTCTTCAAAGTAGAAAATAATAAAATGGCTTTTAAATAAAAAAACAATAAAGAGTCAAACTTACTCCACTCATCTCCATTCACACATATACTTATTATCCTTTGTGTGTGTATGCACTGCATGTGTGTTTTCTATACATGTGTTTTCCAGTAAACGTTAGGGTGCCTGCATGGGGTGTGCCCACATAAGCATGTGGAGCACAAACTTTGACACCCCGCGATGCTTCCCAACTTTTTTACCAAGATAGGGTCTCTCTATGAAGCTGTAAGTAGCCCTCTTGGCTAGGCTAGCCTGCCAGATCCAGTCTCCTCTGGAAGGCTGGGGTTACAGCAGGCTGCCTTATGTACCAAACTTTTACTTGGGTTCTGGGAATCCAAGCTAGAGTATTCATGCTTACACTTATAAGCCTTTCCCTGGTCTGGCAATTAATGTCTAGATATACAAAAAGAACCTTTCATCCTCCTTTTAAAAATTTTTCCTTCACTATTTTGGAGATCTTTTCTAGCAATTTTTTCAAAAGGACAAAAATTACCTATCATAAAAATTGAGAAAAATTGGTTTTTACCCCCTCACAGGGTAAATAACAGCAAACTGTTTGATAACTGTGAATTTTATATGAAATTTAAGGTTCATTTAGAACAAGTATCCAGAACATATGGCCTTATAACCATAACAGGTACATTGCATTTCTTCACACTTAGATCAATCATAATGTCTTGGGTCTTTTTGTTTGTTTATTTTTTGTTTAAAGAAATAGACATCCTGATTAAACTCTTACTTTATCCACATGTGTACTTCCTTTAATTTTGAGTAGGCCATGATTCTTAGAATTTCTTTGCTCTAGCAAGTAAATAATATCTGTGAAGCCCTTGTTACTGATAACTCAAACAATGACTTTCTTTTCAATGTCTGCTTTCATATAGAGGGCTACAGAATCACTCATCCAGGTGACACCCCTAATAACACTCAGCAACTGCATGCTAAATCACAGAATAAAAGCTAGAAATGATCCCCAGCTTAATTTTAAAAGATATAACCACAAGGCTTAATAAAACATTCCAGAGAAGAGCAGTGACATCCCTTTGCCTACAATCCATACTGATTGCTTTTTGTTTGGCTACTATTATTGTATTTCAGAAGCCACAGGTGCATCTAAGAGAAAGGTTCATTTTTCTTCCTTTTATATGGCACCTGCTAAGGTGTATCTATTTTCCTGAATAGCATAAAATGAACTGAGATAAATGTGAATACAATGCTATTGCTACCGTGTAATGGAGCTTAGTGTTTGAAAAGCCTCTGCATAATTTGTGTTCCCTCTTTTACCGCTGATTGTTATAATGACACCCTTGTTTTAGGTGTGTTTTTGTACATTGTTCCGCGGAGGCAAGATTACTGTTTCCCAACATCAGTTTTCCACGGCAATAAATTATAACACAGATGCTATCCAGTGCCAGAATTGATTTTTTTGTGAGCGGACTTGATCTACAGAACAATCATATATATGAATACCTGACATAGTACCTGTTCAATGGACTATCTATCTCACTGTCATAATAGAGCACGTTACAAAGACTTCACTTTAGTTAATGAAATGGAAAAAAAAGTGTCACAGTCTTTTAACAAGGCGGCAACATTTTAATAGCTCTCTGATGAGTCATTTTGTCAGCATCCACATTTTAATTCTTTTGGTTACATTTAATTTGTGTACTTTTAGTTAAATAGCCAAATATGTGCATATTAATATTACAATTTTTCGACATATGATGAGCATTTTGGTCACACACATTAAAGTCTACTCCTCCCACGTGCAGACAGGTAGGAGATGATCTTCAGTGTAGTGTGTGCACCAATAGCTTAACCATGTATAGAACCTGTTGGTACACATCTTCCTGTTTAGCTTTGTTTTTAAATAGAAGAGAGAGTTTCTCAGAATCCCCATTTTTCTTGATTTGATTCACTAGCATTATCCTGCTTCATTTGATTTCATCTGACTTGAATGGTACTCAAATCAAGGTCTGCTTTGAATTGCATGCAGCCCAAGTAGAACAAAGTGACTGACCTTCTCTGGAACTGAAAAATTTCTTACTTTATCAATTTCTAGGGAGGATTTATTTTTAAGTTTGTAAAAACAAACACAATACCTGTTCAAAATAATCTATATATTTACATATATATGTGCATGTGTATTATATTTTTTTTGTTTTAAATCTATGTTAGCCATTTTTACAGTTCCTTCGTTAAGTAAGGAACAGCTTAGTTGCTGTAGGAACATGCATTAAATTTTATGCAAAGTATAGAAACCAAAAATTATAAAAATAGTAAATAATAACTCACTACATTAGCATAAATGTGTTATAAATTAGACTGTAAATGCATCCAGTCAGTTTGTATTTAAATTAAATATAATGGACTATATAGGTAGGGTCTTTTGTTTTCATCCCCATGAATCTGCAACCTGTGTGTCATTGACCATTCACATATCACTTGTAAGCATTGAAATATAATTATAAGAATATAAAAGTACATTAGAAGTAATACTACATACGTTTTCTAATTGTTATTGGCAAATGCTATTTACTGCTTAAAGAAAGCATCAAATTTTAAGCATTTTAGTGAATGTATAGTTTGAAAATACATCATCTGCTCTCTTTTTAATAGAATGTCATGTTCCAAAAAAATGCAAAAAAGAAACATCTGGGACATGGTTGGGACTTTGTCCTATCCTCAGAGATGCTGATTGGAACACCATCAACTTCATGGAAAACTTTAGGCACAATCCAAACAGCTGCAAGAGAAAGAGAAGATTGCCTTTCCGAAACTGCCATCTCACAACCTTCTTAGCACTTGTAGGGTGCTGTCTGCACTTAGTAACTAAGAACAGACTAATCAAGGAAAACACCAACCTATTTGAATTCATTTTATAAATATGGATATATACAAGCATTTCTTAATGTTGCCAGATCTAATAAATAATTTTCTGTTCCTTTTCTAGGACTGTCTAGGCTTTATTTTAATAATTTTTTCAGTTAATGATGTGTAAGTAGAGCCTATTTTAATTTTAATTTTTCATTACTCTAAATAGCAATCTGTTCAAAGTCCTGGAATCTCTTTGGTTTACCTCTTACTCATCTTACAGAGAGCCCTGTGAGTCCTCTGTTTGTATTATGTGAAATATCAAAGCAGACACCTGTTATTCTGTATTCTCATGTTGTGTACATTCTGCCTATAGTGGAAGACAAGGAGTCTTGTGTATGGTTGGATGTGTTTGTGTTGACAAAGAAGCTTGAGAACATACATCAGTCTGCTTGCTACTGAATTGAGCTTGCACATCTATCAATTCATTCTAGAAGTCAGGAGCAAGAGACCTATGCTCAGAGCCTTGGGCACGTGTCTACTTGATTCTAAGTTGATCTGAAGACAAAGATGATAATTTTGAGTGTCATATTGAATGATTTATTTCTATTAACCTTGATTCACTCTTAGAACTTAAACTTTACTATGAATTTTAGTAGTATGTTAGTGAGTGGTACTTGCGATCTTTAATAAATGTTCATCATCAGAAGATAAAATGATACAGCTCTAGGATATTCCTTCCATTTTTAAGCACTTAGATAATTTTCATTAATGTCAAAGAGAGATTTTATAGAAACTATATATTTCTGCTTTGCTCAGCACTCTTGTACCCAGTATGTGAAATGCTACTGGAAATAATTGATTTATACGTTAAAAATTCCTGCCCAGGACAACTGGCAGCATAGTTATAATCTCAGGCTGCTGTTAAAGTGCTATGATGACTCTTCACATAGGGAACCAGCTATGGGTCTTATTGATTTCCACTGTAGAATTGCATATGGTTGCGGTTTTCCTGGAGAGTTTCCCAAAATGGTTGACTTGAGTAATATTTCTTGCCGTATAACTAGTACAAATTCAATTTGACTGTCATGACTGAGAACTGTGTATTCCGTTAGCAGTTTCCTTCTGAAGATTGCACTGAGGCCTGCCTTGTTTCACTGCATTTGTTCTGATGCCTTCCAAGCCTGGCTTTATCAGGATCCGTTCTATCTGTTCATTGTGTGGCTGCAAGCATGGTTAAGCATGTCTCTCATTGTCAGGACTCACCTTTTAGTTTTTTTTATCAGTTTCAGGAAAGCATGCTTTCTTTTGACTTCTAGTTTGGAGTTGGAAAATGTGGCAGATGGCTGTGATAACCAAGCCAGTCTTCTATGTCAGGTTTTAGAGCTGGGGTAAGATCAGGATACTCTTCAGTCGATATCAAATGTGGTTTCATTGCCAAAAAATGTCCTTTTATAACATTTAAAAAATCTTGGATATTTACAGTGTAGATCCTTTAAAAATTATGAGCTCTAATCAGTATCATTTTTTCATCTTCAGATGCTAGGTTATCAAACTCTAAGAATATTAAACTTCATGCCATGTAGTCAAGCACTTCCATTCTGTTTTCATTATGGTCTTCCCTGGCTAATTATATGCCAGCTTAACACAAGCTAGAGTCATCTGAGAGGAGGGAGCCTCAGTTGAGAAAAAAATTCTTCTACAGATTGGGCTGTCGGCAAGCCTGTAGGAGATTTTCTGAATTAGTGAGTGGTCAGGAGGGCTTAGTCCATTGTGGGTGATGGCGTTCCTGGGTTGGTGGTTGGTGGTCCTAGTTTCTGGAAAAAAGCAGGCTGAACAAACACATTAGTAAATAGGACTCCCCCCATGGTCTCTGCATCAGCTCCAACTTCTAGGTTTCTACTTGGTTTGAGTCACTACATTGCTTTCCCTTTGTGGAGTATGACTTTGTTCTGTTATATTGCTATAATCAGTTCCATTTTAGTGTCTGAAAGACTGTAGGATAAGATTGCTGGTGTACTTAAAAAGCAAAATTTGGGCTGACAAAAATGGTTCAGTAGCTAAAGGCTCCTGATGCCATGCCCAGTGAACTGAGTTGATTCCCCAGGAACAAACTCCCAAATTTAATTCCCTGATCACCACATGTCCCCCAACTCAACACACATACACATATAAGGAAACAGTCAGGTTCTTGGAATCAAAAATTAATTCAGTGCAGAAAGTACTTATTGTACAAGAATAAGGACTTGAGATTTGATTCCTAGAACTTACATAAAAAGCCAGGGCTGGTGGTGTCCCCTCTAACCTGAGGACTGAGGGCCAGAGACTAACAAAACCCCCAAACTCACTAGCCAGTAGAGATATTTGAAAAGACTAGGACAGTTCTGGATAGTGTGAGAGATACTATCTCAAAAATTAAGGTGTAGAAGAAATTATAGATGTCAGTCTGTGGCCTCCACACACTACATGGGTGAATATTCATAAATATGACTCTCTGTCTCTGTCTGTCTGTCTCTCTCTCTCTCTGTGTGTGTGTGTGTGTGTGTGTGTGTGTGTGTGTGTGTGTGTGTGTCATGGGCCCCACCTCCTCCTCTCTCACACACAGAAAAAAGGGAAAAAAAGAAAAAAACATAGTTCGGATTTGGAGTTTAAAAATAATTTTCTATTTGGGGAATCACTGAATTCTTATTTGAGCCATTTGAAACTAATAGAAAATGAAGCTGTCTAGTGAGTGAGGCAGTAATTACCCATGTCTGGGAAGACCAGTTTGTTAGAACAGAATACAAAAGTTAATGATGCTTCTGAGCAGCTTAGTTTTAATTGTTATCCAGTCTTTGAAGTGCCCACTCTTAAGCCTGACCTGGCTTAAGTGCCATTGATCACAAGAGACAGAGATCAAAGAAGGTGGATGGATTCTTTTTAAGTCATCATCACTATTGTATCAACAGTGACAATGGCAGCTTCCTCTGTCAGCAGGTCAGGACTGGTGTCTTTATTTTGGAGGGAGAGCTTATGAATTAAGCAGTTGACCTTTATGCCAGTCAGTCACTCAGCACTGGGCCACCCACGGCTGCCAAATATCATTACCTTTTTGCAATGGCTACTTCAGCAAAGCACACATGCAGTATTTATAAACTTTACATCGCCTTCTTGCCAAAATTTCAATGACATTGCCTATTTTTCATTTTGTCTGCATCCATTAAGAAGCATAAAATGATAATCAATAGCTTAAAAGTTAAAGGATACACAAAATGTGTACTGCAGTGGACCCATCTCACACTTTTTTGCATGAGTAATAAATCTTGCACCACAGGATTGCAATATTGCTTTTTCCTATGGTCTTACTGCAGAGCTAAAGACACAAGATTCCTTCTTACCAAAACAACTCCCTCTAATCTCTATGAATAGTAGACTACTGGGAGTTACCAGATTTCGTGATCCAGTTTAATGGTCTTAGGGTGGTGTGTGTGTGTGTGTGTGTGTGTGTGTGTGTGTGTGTGTGTGTGTGTGTGTGTGTGTTTAATCTACAACATAACACGCAGGAAACATTACCATATTTTAGCTCCCTTCTGTGACCATTTCTATCTAGGGATCAGTTTTATCTCTACAGTTGTTAGGACTGGCATGCACAGGTTCCTACCTCTGCTCTTGAAACTCCAGTCTCTTTCAACATAATTACTGCTTATCTGTGGAACATTGTCGACCTGGCAAACTGAAGAACCATTGAAGCACAGATTAAACCCTCAATTGATAGGATTTCCTATCAATTGAGAAAACTAAGAAAAAGAAAAGATACATTCCAATTGCTATAAGATTTGAGAAAAGCTGTCTTGTAGGTGAAGTTATTATTAAAGCAAGGAAACACACATACAGTGGATAAAATAGGCATCTATCTGAGGACACTAATCCTGATGTGATGTCCAAAAAGTGACTGCAGTATAGTCTCCCTTGTAGTCCTAGACTGCATCACTATTAGGGTTAAGTTCTTATCTTTGATTAATGGCGATTTTCCCCCTCTCATCAAGAGAATTCCATCATAAATACACTTCAGAGGAATTTTATTGTCAGAAATTGACTTCCTGTGAATCCCAGAAGGAATAGTAGGTGCTAGAAGTCATCTGAGAAAGCCAGCCAGGGAGGAGACTTTGCTCCTGTGTCATTTGCTCTGTGGCTTTCAATCACTCCATCAGTGGGAACAAGTAGAATTATAGATCGGTCCAGAAATTGGATTATCAAGCAATATTAAAGTTCTCTGCTTGCATGGTATAAAGAGAGAAGGGATGGCTCCTAGCTGGTGTGGTGTGGATTACCAGATGTCTGAGAAAATGAAAGAAAGGAAGTAATCTTCATCCCGTAACGCAAGTTGCTCAGGTGTTCACAAAGGCTGTGTTTGATTCTGAAGCAAAGGAAAACAAAATAATGTTTGTGGACCCAAGACTAAATTCAGGAGAGCACTGTTTCATGAATTTGCATGAGAGCTTCTTCTATGTTACCTCATGATAGGGCCAACTTAGTCTATCTTTGAAAACATTAAAAAGTACCAAAATTAGATACATTTCCCACAATTTCAACAACAGGCATATAATTTTCTTATTCTATTCTTTTTGTGTTTTAATTTTGTTGATTTCTCCTTTTTATCTTTTTTCTCTACCTGACTTTGAACCCTAGTTTTCTTTCAGTATTTTATAAAGAAAATAATATGGATGTTGATTTTAGATTTCTCTTCTTTACTAAGATATGTTTCCAGTATTATAAACTTCCTTATTAATACTCTAATGTGAACATTTTAAAGTAGAATATTTTCATTCAGTGTACTGGATTTTTTATTTTAAATAAAAAAATTTAGCCTATAAAATTTGGTGAATGTCCACATGCATTTTGGTAACTGTTTTCTGGTTTAATGCCATTGTGATATGAGAATATTGTTTGTGTTATTTCTATTTGCTTATATCTGAAAAGGAATGTTACAGGGTCCAGGATATGGAAAATGAGCATTGTTGTGAGATGAATCATGCTGTCATTGTGCAAGACATGCAACTCTATACAGATTGTCCTTTCCAAGTTTGTGGATGCTAGCTCTGTTTTTACTGGTGTAAGTTGCTTGTATTTCCAACTCTGAAGCAGTGGGTTCTACTTTATCTCCATGCAGTTCTGTTGCATTGCTTCTAATGAGTATGTAACAAATATAACAGTAACCAAAATAGGTTGATGGCTGCAAATTAGTAGTTGAAAATGTTGATGAGGAAATCTAATTCCTAAACCACATTAACATTACTTGATTGTCTGCTGAAGTATATGTAAGGTGTGCTTCACACATGTTCAGTTAAATGTTGCCACCCCTGAAACAAGAGTCTACAACAAACTTCAATATTCATCCACATTCATACATCAGTGCTTGATGTTCTTGCATGAGAAGTTTGAAGGAACATATCTGAAGACAGAGGCAGAGACTAACATGATGTAAAATAAGCTGAGGAGTTATCATGGTTGTCTGCTGCCAGCAACATTTTGTAGAGGGCATGGAACTAAATATCACTCAGAGCCAAAGTGGAAACCAACTCTGCCAGCTATGACTCTGGACTTATGGCCTCAACTTAGAATGAACAGTTTTCTTGTTTAAGTCACTTGGTTTGTGGCAGTTTGATGTAGCAGTCTTAAGTAACAAAATGTAATAATTTCGTGGGTTGTGTAGCTAGGTTGTACAGTAAGGGGCTTTTCTTCCTTCCTTCCTTCTTTCCTTCTTTCTATCTCTTATTTATTTTTTTATTTTGGGGGGATGATTATAACATAATTCCATTTCTCCCTTCCCTTTCTTCCCTACTAATCTTCCCTTAAAGCCCTCCCTACTCTCCTTCAAATTCATGATTTCATTTTTACTAATTGTTATTGCTTTCATATGTGCATACTTAAATATGTATGAATACATATATGCATTAATATTGGTGTACATATACTCATACTATACATATATGTATATTTATCTACATATATTTCTGAATATGACCTGTTTAGTCTCTGTAATATTACTTGCATATAAGATTTCAGGGGTGACTGCTTGGCACTGGAAAACCAATTGATGTGCTCTTCTACATTCCAATCCACAAAAGAGAAATGACTTTAATATTCATAATAAACAAAATAGGTTCTTATGCCATATGAGTTGGTTTATTGTCTGTGACCTCCACTAAACTTAAGCTCAATGACATTAAAGTAGCATTAATGATCTTTTGTCTGTAACTCAAATGCTAGTGCAGATCATGGCATATAATAAACTTAATAAATTTTTGTTGAATGAAAGATTAGTGATTTAAAAACAGCTGTCTTTATATAATGTAATTATATGTAAAATATGAGTTAGTTCATTATATCTCAATAATACATGTAACATGGGAAGGCAACCATGGAAATGAATCAGAAGTTACAGGTAAGTTACGCTACCTATGTGAACACTTGACACTGGAGTTCACAGATGTCATTCAGTAAGATTTGCCTATTTCCTATTATGTTCTGTTTCTGTATTATTGTGTTTTATAATGCATTACTCTATTTTTATAAAATTTATGTCTGCCTTGTGTCCTCAGTGAAAGAAACATAGCTGGTACTTTGATGAAGAACCTTATTCCAGAGTTTGGGGGAGTGTAAGAGTTACTGTTAATATTCATGGAAAATGAATCATGTGTTTGCCCTCATTTCATGCACAGAATCTACCATGACATCAGCAGGAGCTTTTTACAACAATAAATCTGTGCCAAATAATAAATCACATTCTCTCATATTAAATTAAAATGTGCACACTGGAGAGGCTTAATTTTAAATTTCCATGACAAATGGGAATTTGGACACTGAGAAAACAAGATTGAAATAAGAAGCGACTACCAAAAACCCACGCTGTGGCTCTCTGGGGGCTCTTTCTCTCTCTCACTTTGTAAGGTAACAAATACTCCACAACCTGCTAATATTGCTGTCACAATGCTGCATTCCCTTTCTCAAATATTTCTCATGATAATGAGTATTTATAAGATTTTCAGAGCCATATTCATGGAATAGGCTTTATATAAAACTCAAATTTTAAAAAAGAACTGCTATCAATAATCAAATTAGATTGAAAACCCTCAAAGACTTCCCCTCAAGCTATGATGAGAAGACAGAATCTCAGAACTATTGTGTTTTCTTTTGAATGTGGACATGGTGTCTGAGATAACTTAGGACAACTAGATACACTATGCAAATCAGGAATTCTTGAAAACATAAGGAAACCTTCAGCTCTTCTTTTATTACCACCACTCACCACCAGCTATGTATAAGATATGGCACATCTCTATTCTTCCTTTATTGGCATGTGGTACACAGGATAATCTCCATAGTGCAGAGGGCATCAGGCAAGCAGCACGGTCTCAATTTATACCTAATAAGAATGGAACACATCAGGTGTTTCTTAAGTCCTACCCCGGCCACTGCTGCAGGCATCACTGTGATTGATTTCATCCTGATGTCTTCAGTTTACAGGAAATCCATATAAATCAAGGAGAATATGGAAATTTCATACCTCCCAGGAGTAGCAGATTAACTGATTCTAAATTAGAACAAAAAGCAAGGTCAATAGGAAAGCAACTCCAAGCACACAGCAATAGTGCTAGACACTGTACTTTTGAAGAAAGCTCTGCTGTGGATATTTTTAGATTTTTTAGATTTATGTTTAGATTTCCCACCTTACTAAATCCTGCCCGTCCATTGGCAGAAACAGTTTTATCCATCAACCAATAAGAGAAACATATATTTACAGCATACAGAAGGACAGCCCACATTATATGTCTTTGGTTGTAATGTCTCCCACATGTTCCTTTTCTCATAAGTTCCACCTAATCAAAGATTTGAAACACAGTTTCCATAACACTGTGGATCCAGGATGAAACTGAATCATTGGTACTCTTGGTATGGTCAGCCATTGATCTCTTGGCTTGACCTTACTGCAATATGTGATCAAAAGCAGCCAAGAAAAAAAATGTCGAGGTGCAGATCACTTTCCATGCAAAAAGTGGCATTTGTTTTGCTGCAAGACTAAAATGAGGACTGGGAAAGTAAATTGTCCAAAATATGTCATTAAAAATTAAAAACAAATTGAGGAAGTTTATGTTTTAGCTAGAAGTCACTGGCAGTATTTTTCAGATTTCACAGAAAGAATATATCATGGTATCAAGTAGTATATATCTTGTTTACCATAGTTCTTATGAGGTAGAGACTGCACTAATAAAATTTGAAAGGCCACTTTTAGATATTTTACATGGATACTTCTGGCATTGCTAACATTGTTTTGTGGATTATTATTATTATTATTTCTTATTAAGATTACTGAATTGAAAGACATAGTGTCAATATCCTGCCAATAATACACCTCTCTTAAATCTTGGAGCAAAGGGGAACTTGCTTTCAAAGTCATTTGATATCTGTTCGTTGTTGTTGTATTAAGCTGCTTATGTTGGGAAATTCAATCACTGCAAGATCTTCTTTTACTATTCTCTTCTGTTTTCTTTCCTTCCTCCTTTCCTGTCTTCCTTTCTCTGGCTCTTGAAATTCCTTGTAGGTTTTCCTTTTTTCTCATAGAAAGATGTAAAATAAAAGTGTTTCACAGCAATGGATTTCCGAGTACCAAGAAATTATGTTAGGTGTAATGGGAACCATGGTATCCAAATTAGACTGAAGTAATAATTTTAACATGCTCATTTATATTCCACTTATTTTCAAAAATAGAAACTCCATCTGGAAAAATGATCATTTACAAATCTGTGTTGGGAGTAAACAAAGAGTTTTTGATCTTTATAGTCATGAGATCAAATTATTCTATGCATGTGCATGAACTATAACCATACTTACTAATAAAATGTTAAGAGAAAATTAAACTCTGTGCCTTTACATTCTGAGGGTATAAAGAATGAAAGAAATTTGAATCTTTGAAACTCAACATTCACAATTTGGGAAAATATATACCCTTTCCCCCAGAAGAGCAGTTCAAGATTATTGAATATGCCATGGGCAACAAAGTGTTCTTTCCTGAAAGAAATGTACCATCAAGAGCCATCAAGGGAGTAATGGTGGATTTAATGTGGTGGTTTGAGCAGAGAACTCTTGAATTTATTACTGGTCACATCACTGTGGAATCACTTCTCCCTGCTACTCCAACCTGTAACTAAAACAGAGGGATTCAAAGTGGGGAGCTCCCTGAAAGATATCTTACTCTGAAGAAATTTGAATAAACTGATCAATAACTTATTTAACCCTTATAAATGAAATTTAGCACAGAAAGAAATGTTTTCAACTTTGTCTAGCATCTGTCTAACGTGATTTAGAGGACTGTCAGTTGAAGAGGATCAATGGGTAGAAAAGGCAGAGAGAATACACAAAACACACATTTGTATTACTCATTGAAATCAAAGCCAAGATGTAAACCAAGATGCTGAAAACAGTGGTGATCATGACAAGATTAGTGGCCAGCACTTTGATTCTCTCTGACAGCTTGGGGATGCAGTATAGATGTATGAGTCCCTTAAGGATAGGAAGGCATAAGCAACACTTGACATAAGTGCCATGAACTGCTGGTATCACCACTTCAGAACATAAGACTAAGCCAGAGAATTAGAATTCAAAACTTGATTGAGTCATGTAAATGAAGAAACATGACAGATCTCAAAAATGCATCCTCTTTCCCACATTTTGAAAATTGTTCAGATGTGGTGTATTTAAAATGAGATAATATTGCGAATACATCTTGTGAAACTGGGTGGATGAGACAGAAATTTGGCACTGAAGTTTCAGACTAAGTGGTGTCCTTAATAATGAGCACCTCTGCTCACATGAAGACAGAATTGGTCCTTCTAACCTCAAGGTAGCAGATGTATTTATACACTGGAATCCTGCCATCGCCTGCCTGGCAGCATCAGACTGATGGGCAAGCTGTGTCTGAGCTGTCAGATGCTCAACCATCGCTGTCAGTTATGCTCTTGACACGTCCGTTATGTCTGTGTTGCCATAAAGGGCAAAGACTGATATTTCCTCAATCTATTTTCTGAACTAAGTTTTTATTTTGCCTTCAGGGGTCCCAGAGGGCAACACCTAGATGATGTTGTACTTTAGGGATGAGGAAGTTAAGAAAACCAGAATTACAAACAGTTTGTTTAACCATTCCTGTGTTTGCCCTTGGTGATCATTACACTTTAAAAGAGGTATTTGTCCCCGGGATAGGTAGTTTATTTCACATATTGTCATTATGTCATTTTCACCATTGAGAATATGTAGCTCAGATTTGGGACTTGAATGTATTATTCTGATGCTTTCAAGGGACTCAGAGGAACATTCCAAGTGTACACATGTTTATTATATCATATTCTTTCCTTCTAAAGTTTATTGGGAAATACCTGCAAAGTTAGTGATACCATGTGAACTTATTATTTCTTCAACTTAGTTTTACCTTATCTAAATCAACTGAAGTTTGGTGAATATTTATAAATTTAGCATTTTAATATCATGATACTTATAGTAATATCACTAACCCATAAATACCTTATGTTGAATCTTCTAAGTTGCAGAAATAGGATTAGACAAAGTAAATGAAGAACCTAAATTATAAGCAAAGCACATAAAATAATTTTTAAAAAGATGACTCTCTATTAAGAAATACTTTTCATTCCTAAAACCCTTTGTTTCTAATGTTGGAGATTAGCTTTTCAAAAGGAAATATGTCAAATGTTTTACAGTGTTGGTGTTCACTTTGTAGTTTTACATTGTCACTCAAGAAGTGGGAAACTTTTCCAACAAATACAAAACTGAAAAACAGTTCAGGAAATAGAACCTTCCTCATTTGTCCCAAAAGATTATATCCTAATGAGTGTTTACTGGGTGTTTCCTCTCAGGACTATGGCCTTGATGACAGGGTAACAAACATCACAAAAGATTAATTCTTGCTCAATGCTCTAATCTCTTTCTTTGTAGTTAAATTCAAATCTAAACCTTCTCATAAGAAATGAATGATGAGATTGACAGGTTCATTTTTTCTTGGATTTGAAAATGTTTCAGGTTCTGTTGTCAATCTGAGATGGCTATCATAAAACCACTATAAGAGGGCCAGCAAGAGAACACAGTGTGTGGCATGGTGTAGGCTTGCCACTAAGCCCAATGACCCAAGTTCAGTCTCTGGAACCAACATGGTAGAGAGAAACAACTTGCTTAAAATAGTCCTTTTACTCCATACACATTCAAGGGTGTGTGTGTGTGTATGTGTATGTGTGTGTGTGTGTGTGAAGGCAACACAAACACTACATGAAAAAAATCACCTTACAATATCAAGATATATCAAGATATACACGTATATCCACAGACAGTGGTTCTCAATATTAAAATTTCCCAGAGAGTGAAACTCCTCTACCTAACTATAGTCTTTTTTAGTTTTTATTTTATGATTTTAATTTTAAATAGCTTGTTTTACATGTCAATCCCAGTTCCCTCTCCCTCCCCTACTCCCACACCCCCCCACCATCCCCCCTAGCCTCCCACCCTATTGTCACTTCCTTCCACATAGGGGACATCTGGAGTCTGTCATTTCACTCAGGGCAGGTTCCAGACATTCCCCTAAGAGTCCAGGCTGAGAGAGCATCTCTCTTTGTGTTATGGACACACGAAGTCCGTTTGTATGCCAGGGATAAAAATTGATTTGGTTTTTGTTTGTTTGTTTGTGTTTCTCTGGTTTCACTCTCTAGATGAGGCTTGCCTTGAACTCAGCAATCCACCTGCCTCTGCTCCCCAAGTGCTAGGTTTAAAGGACAGTGCCACAACCTCCTGGTTTGTATAACTTGTTGTCTTCCTAACAGTTGCTTGGGCCCTGCTTCTGTCTCAGTCCCCCAAAAGCACACAGGACAGTATATTAATTACAAAAGTGTTGGCCATTTACTTGGTTTCTTATCAGCTAGTTCTAACTTAAATATTAACTCATAATCACTAATAAATACTTTTATAAGGACTTATCTTTCCAAGGGCACAGCCCCATGCATCCTGTTCCTGTGATCACATGGTGACAGCTCTCTTTACTACATTTCCAAGAATCCTCCTAGACGCCTAGTCCCACCTATATTGCTTCCCTATTGGCCATCAGTGCTTTATTTATACCAATCAAACGTATACACAGAAGGAATTCCCCCATCAGGTTTGGTTTGGTTTTTGAGTGTATGCAACCCTTGACAATCCCATTAACAATATAATGATTTTTTTCTCGTATCTGTAACTTTACTTCATAGTATGATTGGATAGCACATGGTTCCTTTACTTTTCATGTTATTTATATATAACTTTAGATGTATTTGCTAATCATCTGAATAGCTTTTCAAACAATTTCTCTATTTACATTCTTGTCCATTTTTCTCCTTTGTTTTCTGTCAACCACTAAAAATATATTACATTATAGATAATAACTGCCATCTAAAAAAGAATAATTTCTTTACCAAAATGAATTAATGTCAGATTATCGTTAATTCTCAATTCTTCCTTTATAATCTCATCTCTCTTTCTTAGTAGTCATAAATTTGTATTTTTTACTATGAGACATTTTTTAATTGCTACTTTTCTGCCAGTATACTAGATGAACTTGTGGGAACTGTAAGAAAAGAGGAAGAGACAATGTCAAAAAGAGAAGAATTACATAATGGGAATATAGAGGGAGGAGAATGTGTGCTGATCATAACATCTTCCAACCAACTCCTTAACCCTTGAAAAAATACAATTGAGTTTTCATTTAAGTCAATTCAATGTAAAACCCAAGATTTGTTGTTAAAATTTTAAAGGCTAATATGACTATATTCTCATCTAGAAGCCAGCTTAAATTACAGATTCCTTCCAAATACTCAGGTTTCCCACTACAGGACTTAGAAAACTCATTAACTCCATTCTGAGGAATGGTTGAGAAATTTACAGTTTGTTTCCATTTTTACACTCACACAGTGTTGGGTGAGAGTTCAACTCTTCTCCCAATTTACTCGGGAACCACAGAGAACTTATTGGGGTAACTGCCTGCCTTTGAATAATAATACAGTTTTGTGCCTTTACTGACTCTCTATCTAGGTTATGTTCACGAGTTTTCTAGCTCCAAAAGGAAGTGTTATTAAGGCCCAGCTGGAACAAACTGTGCATGCCATGTGCAGTCATAGACAGGGTACTGTGAGCGTGAGACACAAGAGCCACTCAACCTTACACTGTTGTGTGGAATAATCCTTTGACACACTGTGATGATGTGTTGCTCTTCTTGTTAATAAAGAGCTGACTGGAAAATAGCTAGGCACTAAGAAGTTAGGAGAGACTTGTGGACAAAAAAGAGATTGCAGGGAGAAGAGAGCAGAGTCACCAGAAGACACAGAGGAAGCTGGAAGTGAACATGCTATGCTAAAAGAATGTACTGCCACATGGCATGTATCTGTTTTCATCAGTGCTGGACAAAGCCTCTCTGATGACAATTGAGCTAGGTACCAATATAGCAAAATATTGTTAGGCATCATTCCACTGACAATTTTTCCTCCAATTATGTTTGTTTCTTACTAGGTCTCTGGGTAACCCAGTTCCTCATTATTTCATTCTCTGCACTTTCTTAGAAAAATCCAGCACAATTATAATATGTACAGTGTAGTGTTAACTTTTACTCTGGAGGAATTAAGCCCTGAGGGCTGGAGTCATGCTTCTATGAAATGGCAATAGCAATAAGCACCAGAAAGAGCTTTCAGATGGAAAAAGAAACCCTCAATTATTAGAAGTTGGTTTAATGCAGCAAATGCAGTAAGATTCACCATAATAGTTGTTGATTTGGCTGCTAAGTGATTGTGTGTGTGTGTGTGTGTGTGTGTGTGTGTGTGTGTGTGTGTGATATAATTGTGGCATGGTATGATAAACTTTGAAATGATCATGCCATGTCAAGTCATTAGCAAAACATCTTAATTTTATAAAAGGGATTATCAACATAAGAAACTAAGTGTTTAATTTCAAGGCACAAGATACAACAAGATTGTAAAGATTTTAATTCCATAATTGAAACTATGCAAATGTTATGTCTCTGAATAAGAGGTTTAAATATCATCTGTCTTTAGAAAAATATGATACAATGGAATGGACACTTTCAAATCATTTAGCTGAGATAAATGAATCCAGAATATCGAACTCAAAATTATCTTCAAGTTCTTTAAAATTATGTTACCTTCATGGGTTATCATATGAATAAATGTTTGAGTTTATCCATTCGTGTGTGTGTGTGTGTGTGTGTGTGTGTGTGTGTGTGTGTGTGTGTGTGTGTGCATGCATGCACCATGGTACATGTAGGGAGGTCAAAAGATAATTTATGGAAGTAATGTTCTTATAACTATGGGTCCAGCGATCACATTTCATTTATGAGGTTTGGTGGCAAGTGCTCTTATCTGCTATGTCATCTCACTAGCTCAAGGTTTTAAAATTTAAAACAAGAATTCAGACTGTTTGTTTTAATTTGTTTTATAGTGTTCAAGAATATTCTGCAGTATCTAAGAACTTTGTAAGTCTTATTTATTTTAGCAATTTAAAATTTTAATTTTTAAACTTTGGAGATAAATTAAATCTGTCCTCAACAGATTTGTATGGGTTGTTTAGATATTAGAATTTAAGGATTTTGTTGGTAAATGTATTCTTCTCTTTCAATACATTCCCATTATTTTTGGAACTACCTACAAGAACGAATTGAGTGAAAGTCATTATTTCATGGAACCTGCTTATGAAAACAATTGTTCTTTCACTTGGTTTCTACATTCTCATTTAACCACTGAATTTAAATATCTAGTGAACATTATGTCACAAAGTGCAGAAGGAGACATGAGAGGTTAGTGACTTGCTTTTATGAGACACACCCTGCTTAATAGTATTTACTACCACCATCATAGCACCATCCTGTAAGATAAGAAATTTAAAGTCCCATTTTAGTAATGTAGTCTCATTGAGACATCTAAGAGACAGCTTCAGGCAAAGTTATTGAGTGGAACCTGAACAATGTCTGGCATTAATAAAATCTCAAGTCATTGTCTCAAAATACAATCTAGACCAACAGGTTTCTGTGGCATATGTGCCGTGGGTTTGCTATGGCAGAAAACTCAAAAGACATTTGTGTTTTGGTTGTCTTTTTTATTTTAGGTTTTTGAGACAGGGTTTCTCTGTATTGTTTTGGAGGCTGTCCTGGACACCACGCTGGCTTTGAACCCATGGAGATCTGCCTGCCTTTGCCTCCTGAGTGCTGGCATTAAAGGCCTGCGCCACTAATGCCCGACTCAAAAGACATTTGTATAATCAAGACAAGAAAATATTAAACCATGTATATACTGTATATATGCTCTTGGTGGATTCCTACCAAGCACAGTATGGGACTCTTAAGACCTGCTGCGGCACCATCAGGAGTCCCATGTTAAAGCTATTTTCCAAAAGTTAAGGTGCATGTATTTTCATCCATTAGTGCTTACACAGGCATCTTCATGACCAAAGGCATTTACTGATTTCTTAAATAAGCAGTTGTGGTCACAGATGCACTGAATAGAATTTGCAGAGTTAAGAGTTAGAGAACATTGAGAAAATGGTTGGCAAAAGCATAAGGACTTGGCAAATGTTAGTAATGATTATTCACCCTTTAGCAACCCTATTACTTGTTCAGAAAAAAAGTATCACATCATAACAATAGCAATCATAATATTATGGTCTAGTTACCTTGGTACTGCATTAAATATATCTTTCTGTTCATGTAAGTGTGGCATAAATATATATCGGATGTGGTGACCTATAAGGCATGTACCATTTCAAATAGATTAAAAACTCTGCACAGATGGATTATGGATGAAGAAAAGTATGCACGGGAAAAGTGTATTTTTAGAGCTCAACAAACAGTGAACAGGTTTACAACATATATTTGTTCTTAAATTCATATTCCTTTGGCTTTCCTGTGCTACAATTTGATTTGCATTTTGTAGACTCATCAACCCCTGATCAAACCAACTAATCAAACTCCCTTGATCTCTACACCAAACTCAGCTCACACACTTTGCCAGTGAATTATTTTCTTCGGCTCACAGTTTCGAATCAGAAGATTCATTGTCCTATCATGTTACACTAAGTTTTCTCTGGCCATTAATGGATTCACTTCCCCCAAATCATCACTTTCAGATGATTTCCTAGGACTGTCAAAGGCTGCTGGAACTTAGGACTTACACATATTGCTGGCAGAACTGAAAATTCACTAGACATAGGACTTGTGGTCTCATTTAGGAAGTACATGTCAGAGATGCTGTGATGTTCTCAATGTGTTCCTAATCTGTCAAGGCAAAATTCAGCCTCCGGAAATCCATCATCAGGCAGTTCTCCTGATCACACACAAAAGTTTCATACACATTTATCTTCATCAGATTATCAAAGTGCCTGAGGTGACAGTTTACTGCAAGCACCTAGGACTTGAGCTAATATAGTGGCCCATACTTCATGATAGGCTCATATTCAGGTGTGGTGACACGAACATGGAATGCCAGCACTTGAAAGGAAGATTAGAAGCTTGAGGCCAGCTTGAGCTACATGGAATCCTGGGGTAGTACAAACGCAAGAGCTGAAAGGTGGCTCAGATCATCCTCTTTGCTTATTCTTTTCACAAACTCATGAAAGTGCTTGTTTGTCTTGCAAAAAAGAGCCTGGCTTGGAAAATGCATTATATGTTCCTACTGACTTAAGCATTTTTTAATGTGATACTGTTGTTTATGTTTATTAAGGTCCATCACAACTTATGTTGTTCTTTTAGGAAGTTTTCAACCTTTCCCCTAGGGATTCAGTGAATAACTAGACAAAGCTCTGAAAGAGAAGGAAGAGGTCATAATTCAAATATGATTGAAGAACTGGGAAATACATTTTCATTCTCTGTTTGGTAGTTTCTTGCTTATTTGCTTACATTGCTTTCCTTCTTTCTCTTGTGAGCCTTCCAGTCTGCAATGGCTCCACATATGACATGTCATTCACACTATCTAAGATCCTATAAGTGAGTGAGGATTGCTAAGAGTCACACCTCTGATGTAGTTGCCATATCCCTACCAGCTAGTGTATTACAGTGACTCACTTACATGAGTACACATACAGTAAAAATCAGTGTCTTGGGGGGTCCAGACAGCACTTACATAGCTCTTGGCTGACAATTGAGTAATTCAAAAGATATTCATGTAAGTGCAAACAATACAGCAAATATGTTGATAAATAAGAGTTAGAAAGCACTATTTTATATTACATCCTTTATTTAGAAATTTGTGATTTGATGTTAACAACTAAAAAATCTAAAAAAAATAGTTTTAAAGTATCAAGGATTAACCCCTGTCAGCAAAGTCAGGGAAGGGAATTGGCACATTTGAAAAGTAGAAGATGTTAAATTTGATCAAATATCTTGTTATAGATTTTCATACGAAATGGCTAATGAAGTTAATACAATTCAAGTAAAACTAAGTTGATATGCTAAAATTGTAGTAAACCTTTTATAATAATGCTCAAAAGGTACATTTGTTAAAGATAGAATGAGCTTTGCACAAAGAGGGAAACATCAGATGTGTTTTCATGATCTTCTACCATTTTAAAAATCTTCACTTAAGAAAAATATACATTCCCATGATATGTCACAATGATAATTTCCAATAACTGTGACTTATTTCATATACTTAAATATAATAATCAAAGCCGAGTGTTGGTGGTGCACGCCTTTAATCCCAGCACTCGGGAGGCAGAGGCAGGCTGATCTCTGTGGGTTCGAGGCCAGCCTGATCTACAGAGCGAATTCCAGGACAGCCTCCAAAACAATACAGAAAAACCCTGTGTCGAAAAAAAAACAAAAAAGAAACATATATATATATATATATATATATATATATATAAAATCACTGTGTAGAAGATAAAATTAGGTAACAATTAAGGGAAAAGTTGATTAAAAGACCATTTTTCCATACATACTTCCAAAATCGTAGGTCTGCTGCTTACAGAAATTCTGAAGTTCCATTAATATAGTTGCATACTGCTAACCATCCCAGGCACAGACAATGCCACAATTCATGGCTTTCCTTTTCCTTTAGAATTCATTGTGATGCTTGCAGTGACGCTAATGCTGCCTTGTTCCTATTCCATAAGGATCTTCAGCTTCTGATCTATGTGTAATTACACTCATGGGAAATAGCAATTCTCACAACAATTGAAAATCATTATTGTAATTTTCAATTCATTTATTAGCCTATCCCTTATTGTCAACTGGAAAATTTAGGTAGTATGTCTTATATAAATCATGTATACTATCATTCCTTATGTCACATGACCATGAAAGGACCTTTTTCATTGACACCAGAGTAAATGTTCATTTAAATAATTGCTGTACAACTATATTAAATATGCATATAAATTAGAAATAAATATGTTTCTAGAAGTTATACTGATTTTAAAAGATTTAGAAGGTATGTGTAGAGAGAGGGAAATAATTTTTAACTAAAGCACAGAATTCAAATTCTAAAAGTTGTATTTATACATGTACACCCATGCTGTGTTCTTAGCATAAGAAACATAAACAGTAAGTGTTTGCATGGAGTCAATATATCTTAACGTGGTTTTAAATTATGTCTCCTCTGCTTATATTATTTGAAATAATAAAGATTCTATGTGATTAGTTGCCATTGCCACCCTGTTTTAGTAAGAAAATACATAAACAGAAAAGGTTTAAGTCCCGACTCAAGGTCTAGAGTAATTTATAGGGGCTGGTTGACTCCTGTGATTATAAAGAAGCAAATTAAACCCTGGAGTGACTACTATAGGTAGAGTTTTCTCATCCCTAAGACAGACAATTCTACCACTAAATACTACAGAGATTCTTCCTATACACTCCATCAGTAGGCATCTGTTTTGGAAAACTCTGAACAGTTTAAGCATAGACTGAGTTGCTTCCTCTGCCCGCATGGCTCAGCAGAACTGAAATTACGTGGACAGAACTTTGTATTGTATGCCTGTGGCAATCAAGAAGGGAATCCCAAATGCTTCCATTTTCATAAACTCATTGGACCCAGGCTCCATTCGTCACCATGACTTTGGTAGTAATTTAAGGAGGTTACTCTGTATCTCCTGAACACTGTGCCATACCCTCTGTGATGTGAGAGAGCGTTTCCCTTAGAAATGTGTACCATTTCAGTTATAGAGCATAAATCATTAACAAATATGGTTTTGGAAAATAAATAATGTGTATACTACTCTTCTGAATATATCATGCTTTCTGATTCCATGCTTTAAAAGGGACTTATTCTTTGCCTGGTATTATAGCCTCTGCTTTCGATGTCTTCACAGTGATTATTTCATTAAATTTTTCATCATTGATGCCTTTGTGTCTCAAAAACAGTTTCCTTGGAGATGTCTATAACTTCTGTCTCCTATTGTCTTTCTGTCTCCTCTTACACACAGCTCCTGGGCACTGAGGATGGGATGAAGACATCTCATTTAGAGCTGAGGCTTCCAAACTTCCCCACTTCCTGTGCGTGGACCAGTTGTTATCTCTGAATTAACTACCATATATTGCAGGAAGTAACTCATCAATACTACGTTAAAAATAACATATTACTGATCAGTAATATGCCATTTTTTGATCATTTACATTTTTCTTTGCTAAGTTTATCAAGTAGAATTAATTGTAGTAGATTTTCTCCTAGGGCCCATGACCAATCTACTCTTAGATTCTTGACTTCATTAACATTGTATCAGGCTTGATTTTCATCTCATGGAGCAGGCCTTAAATCTAATTTTTTAAAGCAATATTTTTTACAACCTGAGCATCTGTGCCATTACTTATACTGGTGGGTGTATCATGCAGGTAGGTTACTATTGTAGTTTGTAGGGCTTGTAGCTGGGTGAGACTGATGACTACATTTGTCTTTTGATACTATGCATTGTGCCTTCCAACAATATGAGTCTTATTCTATATGGGTGAAGCTCCTAGTTGTACATCTGCTTGATTTCTCCATGTTCAAAGATATATGTATATCTTTATGAATTCACAGAAACTGTGAACATATGTAAAAGTACAAGCCAAACAAAATCTAAAACCCTTTCTGTCTCTTCTTAGAAAATAAACAGAAGTCTAAGGAATAATAATAAAACAAGACAAAAGCAAACAAATAGGAATAATACTAAGTAAACTAATTAGAGAAAGACCAAAAGTAAAAGCTCAAGAAACACATGTATCATTAGTAATTGATTGTTTTTAGAAAAGATAAAGTAATTTTTTATGAACATAATGGCACACACATACACATCTTATTCTAGGGGAGTTGTCATGCTCAGGAATAGTTTGTCAACACAAAATGGACTCCATTCTCTATGTCTATGTGTATTTTTACTTTATTATTTTTTTTAAATACTTATTATTTTTAGAAACACTCTTATTTGCATATCTATCTCCCCATTCCCTTGCCCTCCCATCCTCCCATGCTTCTCACCGACACACCAACCCACCCACCACACACTCCCCAGGGATTGTGAGACACTCCCAGGGGATCATCAGAGTCCATCACATCATTTGGGAGGGCCCAGGCCCTTTTTTCCATATCTGGACTACAATAGTACCCCTCCATAGGGAATGGGCTCCCAAGGTACATTTGTGACCTGAGAATAAACTTTGGCTTCACTTTATAACTAGGGTCCGCGTGCTCTCATTAGGTCAGGTCAACTGTTTCTGCGATTGTCTTCAGTTCCATCTTGGTTCATTTGGTCATCTCTCCTCCCTCTCTGTAACTGGATTCTGTGAGTATGGCTCAGTGCTCAGCTGTGGGTACCTGTTTCTGTTTTGATCAGCTACTGTGTCAAGGATCTAGGAATGGTAATCAAGGTAGCCATCAATCTCATTATAGGGGAAGGGCATCAAAGGCAACTTCTTCACAACTGCCTAGATTCTTAGTTGTGGTTATCCCTGTGGATATGTTTCTTTGATTTCTGCTCTGTTGATTTAATGACTGAAACTAAATAATGTGAAGATTTCCATATAATTAGTCAAATGACTTGGCTGACATCAATGAGACCAAAAAAATTAATTCCTGGATTACTAAGAATATCTTCTTTATGTTATCATTGTATCAGTTAGTGATGAATGTTCTAGCGTGAGGGGAAAATATAAAATTACATGTCATATATAAACAGCACAATGGTTATGAAAAGAGGTAGCTTTTGAAGTCCAGTGATCTTGGGCAATTGAAAATTAGACATTATCAATGATTATCTCAGGTCATTAGAACTATCTGACTAACAGCCAGTGATGGCAAATGCGATTTCTCCTTCCATATGCTAGACATGAGGCTGTCACTATAAAAGCCCATACTGAAGAGTCATTACAAAAACAAAAGTCAATAAAAATTACCCCCAATATGGAGGAAGCATTGCTAAACAACAACTTATACTGTTCAGTTTTTCTGAGAAGATAAAGACATGGATTTCGTATGTCTCTGTTGAAGCCTATTTCTGTTTCATTTTACATGAAATTGTGATCATTATTTCAAGAGATAAATATGGTTCAGTTTTGGTCTTCTTCATAAGACAATGTACCTACTCCCTGCTGAAGGATTTAATATAGCTGTGACTGAGTACATGTACAGTTTCTCAAAATAAAAGAGCCACATCAGCTGAGTAATGTTCCATTGTGTAAATGTAGCACATTTTCTTTACCTATTCTTCAACTGTGGGACATCTAGCTTGCTTCCAGGTTCTACCTATTATGAATAATGCTACTATAAATATAGTTGAGCACATATCCTTATGGTATTATTGTTCATCCTTTGTGTATATTCCCAAGACTGGTTTTGAGAAACATTGGTTTCCAATTTTCAGAGGGACTGACACACTTATTTCCAAGTGTCTGTACAAGTTTGTACTCCCACCAGCAGTGGAGGAGTGTTCCTCTTACTGAACATCCTCTCCAACATAAGCTGACATGAGTGTTTTTGATCTTTGTCATTCTTGCAGGTGTAATGGAATATTACTTAGCTGATAAAAAAGAGAATATAATAACCTCATAAATTTTCAGGCAAATGGATGGAACTATAAAAAATCATTGTGAGTGAGGTAACCCCGACCTAGAAAGACAACACTCACGGCTAAGTGGCTATTAGGAGTAAAGTATAGGATAGCCAACCACAATCTACAGCCCCAGAAAGGCTAGATAACAAGGAGGGCCCTAAAAAGAGATACATGTGTTTCCCTGGGAAGGAAAAATATGGGATAGACTGCTGTAAACTTTGGGTAGAGGAGCGGGGATAGAGGGACTGGATTGGGTGGGTCGGGTGAGTTGGGTGCAGGAGACCAGTTGTAGGCAGGAGACAGGGGGAAGAGTAACTAAAGAGATTTCTTTATGGTGGGGCATTTGAGAGTCAGAGAGAAACCTGTGTCAGGGAAACACCCAGGAATCCACAAACATAACCCCAGCTAAGATGCCTAACAATGGGAGAGAGTGCCTGAACTGGCCATATACTGTAATCAGATTGGTGATTACCACAATTGTCATCAGAGATACTCTATTAAGTAACTGGTGGAAGCAGATGCAGAGAACCACCACAAAGCACTGGGCTGAGCTCTGGACGTCTTGTTGAAAAAGGGGAAGATGGCTTGTGTGATCTGGGTTGGTGAACATGAAGGGGAATCCACAGAGACAGCTGACCTGAGCTCATGGAAGCTCATGTACTCTGAACCTACAGTTGGGGAGACTCCATGGGACTGACCTAGGTCTTCTGTATGTGTGTGACAGTTGTGTAGCTTAGTCTCGTAAGGCTCCTAGCAGTGAGTTCAGGTCCTGTCCCTGGTGCTTAGTTGGCTTTTGGGACCCTGTTCCTCATGCTGGATTAATTTTCCCAGCCTTGATAAAAGCAGAGGAGCTTGGTCTTGACTCACCATGATGTGCCATGCTTTGTTCAAGCCCATGGGAGGCCTGTCCCTTTCTGAATGGAGACAGAGGAAGAGTGGAAGGGGAGAGGGTAGTTGACAAAGGAGGAGGGGTTGGTTGTGAAGAGAGAAGGGAGGGGAAACTGAGGTCAGCATGTAAAAAGAATAGAAAAATGTGACTTAAATAAAATAAAATAAGAAAAAAACACATCAGAGTCCTACAAAGAAAGGTTAAGGTTTTGATAGACAGAAAATTTGCATTTAAAGTTGAGGTGTCTCAAGAATCTAGTACAACATAAAAATGGTTCCATGAGTTAGCTTCAGAACAAATATATGGGAACCTCAAAAATACAGTGAATGAAGTACTCATTAATGAAAGTCCAAATCATGGAATAGTAATTTTGATAAAGGGCCTGAAAATGGAAATATAGATACTAAAGAGAAATTGACATATATAACTTATTCTTTCTTGCAATATTTAACAGTGGGTAAGAAAAGTTTTGTTGATACTAGACTAAATGGATATTTTGCAACTTATATTCTCATTCCATTTATACTCTAATTAAACTTTACTGACTAATAGACATTTTATGCAGCATACAGTTTTATAGAATATGGACAAGTAATGCTACACAGAAAAAGAGTGAGCTAAGGGAAAAGTTTAAGACCACTCAGTTTCTAGCATCTAGAGAGGCAGGTGTTGTACTGCAATGACCAAGAAAGAATGCACAAAAGGGAGTTAAATGGTAGAGTAAATCATGTAGTTATGAAGGCATATCTGTTTTAACTGGAATTTCTATGCTCACAATTACTGAATTCTTTCAATTGGTAAAATAAGGAGCCTGGATTCCCTTTCTCCTAGTAACATGGAAGCCTTCTTGAATCTGGTATCTAAGGTGTTATGTATGAATGCTTGTCTCTTCTAACACATACCCACATCCTAATCTCCAATATCTCTAAATATCACTTTGCATGATAATAGAAACTGTTATCTTATATGTAAATTATATCTCTAAGTTAAGGACATTGGAGGTGTCACCTTTGTTTTTCTCTCTGTGTGTTATTAAAATGACAAGTGTTCTTACAAGAGCTAGGGAGTGGGAGAAGAAGCAAATATGGAAATTCCCAGAGACATGCACAGGGAAGATTGATTTGAAAGAGAACTAAGGAAGAGATGTATCTGTAAGCCTAGGAATTATAACAACCACATGAAACAAAGGGACAGTGTGGTAAAAACGTTTGCTAGAGTGTCCAGGAGGAATTAAAACCAGCTTACATTGGTTCTAGACATACAGATTCTAGGATTCATAGATCAATTTCTGCTGTTTGAAGCTCCCAAGTTCATGATGTGTTCTTACCCCAACATTATAAAACTCACAATAAAAATAAATGACCCCTTTAACTCTTTAAACTTTGTAAGACAGAAATAAATAAGTTTTGCTAATTGCTATATAAATATTTTCATTCTATACTATTAGTAATTATCATTACATGTACTATGCAATAATCATATAAATCATTTGATGATAAAATGATTTTACTGGAAATAATAATTCTATGAGTTCAGAATTTTAACATAACCTATTATGTGACTGTTGAAAATGTCTTCCTGCTTCTGGTTATTACAAATCTTTAAGTGTTTGTTTCTAGGTGGATTAGAATGTGACCCTAGCAAAACAGTTTTAATGTAAAATGTAATAATATTATGCAACAAAAGGTATTAAAAGTATTTGTAGCCTATATAATGAGACTCTCTTGGGAGGCCTAAGTAGACTTAACATAGTGGTACAAATTTCCTTCTCAGAACAGAGAAGTAATCCTGCCCTTTGGATTCTTTGTCAATGGAGGATGAACCTTGATAGATTTTCATATGTGGGAAAGCCTTTCTTGTTATATAATACCCCAACATTACTGAGAAAGGACGAATGGAGTCTTGTTATTAATTATTCCAGTTGAAGAAAAGAGATGCTTAAGCTTTATAGGGGTCTACCTTCAAAACCTAAAAACTGGATAGATTCCTACAGTCTCCATAAAATAAACTAACACACATAATAAAGACTGTGGTGCTAATAAATGTTCCTTTTTCCAAAGTAGCTGCTTTTTCCTTCTTTCCGGTTTGCCCTTCAACCCATGATCTGCACTGTTTTCCTCTAGCTATGGGTGACATCCTCTACAACCACGGATGATTCCAGTAAACACAGATGTAATAGGCCATGACTTTGTTCAAATGCTTAGCACTGCAATTTCCCTGGAATCATAGTATTTTTACTTTTCTTATGTATACATATGAAAGTTTGTATTCACACTTACACACTTATCAAACACACAGGTAGTATACAATTATCTGCTAGACTAGAGCATTCTTTGCTATCTTGAAAATAAACGTTGTAGGTGGCCATAAATGTGTGCCTGATCAAGTAAGAAATCCCTGGGGTGTGGACTCCAATTTTATATAATGATGTTTAGCTCCTATCTGATGCCATTCTGTGCGTTATCAGCCTCAGAGGATAGCCTAGCCACTCTGCTATCTTCTCTAACAGCTGTTTTATCAGACAAATGATTTTATCTCACTGCAAAGTAGAAATGAAGGAAATCACTCTTAGCCCTCTACAATTCTTAAATTGTCTGCTATAGACAATACTAGGTGGTCAGGCTATCTTGTTCACTTGAACAATGTTTCGAGAAAGACCTCTCGGTACAACTTTGTCAGGGGAAATGATTAAATAGATTGTTTATGGAGTAATTTCTAGAATTACATGATGAACATATCAAAGCTGGTTTATACAAAGCATTGCATAACACCACTCTTGTTCTTGTAAAAACGTTTATTAACCTAAAAGCAAATAACTGACTTTTTAATGCCCAACATCAGATTCAAATGACATTTATAATAATACCCAGTAAATCTATAAAACACTTCACTACACTAATATAATTAAATTGGAGGGCAGCAGCCACGATGTAATACAAGATGCCTGTGTGCTTTATCTAATTAGTCACAAGGAAATTGTTCAATTTAAAAAATAGAGCCTCAGGAAATATAAATACATATTAAGTACCATATTAATTTACATGGACTTCCTTATATTATACATCTTTTACTAAAGATATATGCAAATATTATTTAATATTCAGAAAAGAAAGACACCTAGAAATGCAGCTGGTAATTTTCTCTTTCAGAAACTCTATTTTCTTTTTGATAAAAATGTTCAATATAGATGTAAAATATGTATGGTTTTATTTTAATATTATAAGTATAAATATACTATTACTTTTTCTGATAGCTTTTATGTTCTAATTTCTATAATTTTAAAAATTTATGCCTGGACTTTGGCCACACATAAGAGAAGTTAGCAGAGAAACAAAATGTATCTATAGTCAATATTTAGAATACTTACCCTTTTATTTAATGAGAGAAATCACAGAAATGTCAAATATAGAATCAATGAATGAATACTGGACAATAAAGATGTGGGTATTAAAAGTTATATGGAAATACAGCAAGCCAAAATTATTTAGAAAATCGCATAGAATAAAATTTCACATTTTTTTATCTAAGATTGCAACTGTTTCTTAACTTCTTCCTGATACAAGTCTGTGTGTTAAGCTTAGTTCTATGCTGGCTAAAGAGAAAGCATCAATCCTATACATATATATGTGTACACATACACACACATACACACGAACACATATACACTTGCATATACATGTATAATTTTAAAGCTAGGTAGATGATAGCAATAACTAAGGTTAAGAGATGAATGAATAAAAGATATAGTGACTTGATCAGTGTCATAATTGTTCTGGTTGCTCAGTAAGGACTTGAATCTTGTGGCTAGAGTTAATTGCTATTTTAGTAACCAGAAGCTATTTATTTAAACATGTTTAAAATCAATGTAAATACATTTCATTCATCAAAAAAATGAAGTTCAAATAGTCTTTATGTATGAATCAATGTTTGCTGAAGATGTCTGACATAAATTTGAAGACAGAGTGCTTGGAGATTACTAATAAGCAATGTCACAATCACACACTGAATTTGGTTTTAAGAGCTAAGTACTATTTAAATAATTAACTGACTTTTCTAATACATATACTTATACATGTATATATGTATGTGTATATCTGTTATAAAAATACCTAAGATGTATGTTTAAGTGTATATCCTATATCAAATGATAATACTCAGTAACAGATAGAAATGCAAAGCAATTTGTAATGAATGTGTGTGGCTTTTATACAATTGTAATGTTGCATTATCTTTTTGTAACTCCTTGCTAAATGTCTGCATTTCTTCAAGGTCAGGAAATATAAAAATTGCAAATCTAGAAAAAACAGTCTTGCATATGCAGAGTGTGTGTGTGTGTGTGTGTGTGTGTATTGTTTCCTCCTTTCCGGCAAGCATTATGTACCTCCACTCTAATGCTCTGCCTGTGGCTATATTTATACTTCTTCATATCAATGCTCCTACTACCATATCCCATCACATTTACCAGCACATAGGCTCTGACATTCTATAAGCTTGTGAAGTAAGAGCAAGTATATTGTAAATCAGAATGACATGTTAAAAATGAAGAGAAAAAAAGTTATAGAAAAAAGTGTATGAACACATAACCTGTACCATGGAGAGGAACATATTAGCATTTATGTAAATATTAAAATAGGTTAAAATAACAAAGACAGAGTTTGTGTGTGAAGTATTGGCATAAAATAATGTTATGATAGTGTGACACCATCTAGCTTCAACTCCGGTTCTTGAAACAACTTTGTATTTCCCTTCCCAATAGTCCACCTTAAGAAGAATATCATTCAGTTGCAGGTAATGAGATTTCTGGAGATTCCATTATCCTTTCATATGTACGTAGAATGCACATCTCATCACAATTTAAATGTGAAGGTTTCAATGGCTGGATCCTGTCATTTTCTACTTATGCAGTGCTAAAACAACAGCTACACAAAGCTCTTCTTCACACATGTATTGATTCAGGAAGAATGCATCTAGGGGTAACAATAACTAGGATAGAAACTTTACTGTGTGTTTTTGTGCCGTTATAAGGAATTTAAGCAAAGTCTTTTCAAGTGGAGAAACCCGATCCATCATAGGTCTAAATCACCTCATATCTTTTCTTGCTATTAGCAAAACTTAATAATATTTCCATAAAAAAGTAATTGGTACCATTATGGATAATTCGGTTCTCATTCTAACAGTAGTATGTACAGAATAAAAGTGAAACAGATTAAAACCATTTGATGTTGGATTAAACTGTTAATGGCTTTTCTCACTGTAACGATGGGAAGGAACTGTCATTTAAAAGAACTTGGATAACACTTTACTTATTTTAAGACATTCATTATATTTATACTGCCTTTTACTATTCAAAACTACCAAATCTGAGCTCAGCAAGTTGCTTTATTTTAAAATACATATTATGTGAAGATGGTGAAGTGTTTAATAAAGAAGATCCTCAATGCTATGCTGAAAAATGAAAAACACCACATCCTACCGAATAATTACTATTTCAAAAGACATTAGGATAATAGAGAGAGAGACATACAGACAGAGACAGAGAGACAGAAACAGAGACAGAGAGGTCTGTGTCTGAATGCTCCTATAACTATGAAAGAGTATGCCAGTGGATAACTGAGGACAGGTTTCAGTAGTCAGTTCTCTACTTCTACCAGGAGTTCAGTGAATGAAACTCGAGTCCTCAGTATTGAGTAGCAAATGCTTTTACAGGCTGAAAAGTCTTAGCAGTCCTATGAGTACACATTTATTCTGGTTCTTGTACATCTGCACATTTATTCAGCCACAATTTATCTTTGACCTGGAGTTACTTTATATTCCCAGCACTTAACTAGTAGAGGCAGGAGGATTATCAGTTTGACCCAAGCCCAGACACAGAGTTTCAAGCCCGTCAGTCCTGTTCTCTAACAACAGCAACAAAACTACAAAATAAGTGAAATATGTTATTTTATTGTTGTTTTCTTTTTTCATTAATTTTTTCCAAGTCTAGAATGTCTGACTCATTTTAATCTTCTGGTACCACATATCAAAACAATGTTTTAAAATGCTTGAAATAAACTTTTTTAATTCTTTCCATATCTATCACATGGACATTCAAAGTAAGCATTTTATTCACGAAATGCAAAGCCTTACATCTTCTGTTGCTAGGCTGAAAAGCATCTCCAGTTATCTGTAGATCTTTAAAGATTGTAAAACACTATTATATATTAGTTCTCTCCAGTACAAATGTCTGTTCTGTGAAAGGTAGATAAGTAGTGAAAGGATTTCTCAGGCCTCATGATTCACGGTACATATAGCTGCCAGATATGCATTATAGTTAAAAGAATGTCTTCTTTAACTTCAAGTACACTATAAAGTAGTTTAGTAAGTTCTAAATCATCTGGTGATCATTAATACCTATTTCTTATTTTGTTGTTTCAGTACATACTTATATTTGAATGTTTACTAGTAAAAATCAGTTTTCCATAGTTAAAATGACCAGAGCTCTAAAACTAATGGAGAAAGTATTCATGAAAGGAAATTATTCTCGCAAATTTCTCAAGAGCCTGTGAAACAGTCATTCTCTTGACTTATTTTTAATATCTGTGTATCAAGTATCTGTTTATAAATAATATTTGTCTATATCATTGAACTATTTTTAAAAAAATTTACATTAGAATCTGCTAAAATGTTTAAATTTATGGTAACAGGACCTATTCTTTCACATCCTGGAGAAGAAAAACTTCATGGTGTTTGGCAGTATAAATACTGCCAGATTTCTCTATTTTCCCATTAAAACATATCTCTACAGATAAACATACAGCAATAATGTATGAGTCTTATCATAGATCCAAAATTAAAATCATCAAATAGAAAAGGGGTAGGAGAAAGCCCTTGCAAACCAAACTCATCTGCCATTAATAAGCCCCATCTGCCAATTTATGGCAGATACACAAACTGCTATAAGAAGATGCCAAGACAATTTAGAATTTCTTTCTACAAAGTCTGAGCCAGAACTAATTTCATTCAAAGGATAAATGAGCAAAGTACTCCTTTGCCAACTGACAAAACATAATGATTCATGATTAATGGATGCTTGGTTGATTTTTTTTTACTTTCTTTTTTTTTCTTTCTTTGCATATCTTTCCTTTAGGCATGGCACTACTGGAATCAGTGCAGGGGGAGACCCAGGGACTTTTCAATAAGATGGCAGGAAATCTGATCTATATTTTATGGTTAGAAATGGCTCATTATTAGCAAATAGAATGATTGATGATAGAAAACGTTGTCTTTTGAACCTTGTGGGTAATATAGCACAAATATTTTAGAACATTTATCTGCCCTTGGAAACCAGCTATTACTGTTAATATACTTTTGCTCTGACAATCAAATCTATTTAAAATACCATTAAGTTTTGTTGATTGGATCATTTTTGCCTTGCTTTTTAATTAATATTATTTCTTTGAAGGAATTAGCTAACAGCTTTTTTGTGTGTTTTAGACTAAAATAGTGCGCATATTTACTAAAAATAATGAAAATATATGAACATACTGAAAAAATAAAGGATTGTATGCTTTTCACTAATGATAAGTAGTAAAGGCCAGAAAAATAATGATAGACAGAATTTAATCAATATTTGATGGGTCAAATCCTTCTGTATACATGTTTGTCTTATTGGTTGATTAATAAAGCACTGTTGGCCAATGGGGAAGCAAGGTTGGTGGGACTACATTTGAGCAGGATTCTGGGAAATGTAGTCAAGAGCAGAATGTCACCATTTAGGAAGCCAGAAGAGTAAAAGGTGTGAACCCTTTCTCCATTAAGGTCACATGTAAATACTCAGATTAGAAGTTATGGATTAATAATTATGTCTGAGCTAGCCAACAAGAAACCATAGAAAATGGCCAACAGCTTCATAATTAATATAGCATCCTGCATGTTCATTTGATACTGAAGTGGCTCTGGGACCAGACTGGCGGGAAAAATGCTTGTTGCAAATATTTATGTCTTTACTATGATTATTATCAAAGATGTTGCTCACAGTATGGGAATTTGTTTACCTGTGCTGCATCAGTCAATAAGGTACACTCATTGCTAACTAGTTTTGGATTCTTCTTGTGATCTAGACATTTGCTTAATGCCATAACTGCCTGTCTGTTTATAATCAGAATAATTTATAAAGATACTGCTTCAAAGTGATGGGGATACTTGCAAAACAGGTCATCAATAAAAATGTAAGACTGTACTAATCACATTGTGAAAGGATGATCATTGATTAAATATAAGTCATGTTAATAGGAACTGTCAGTAAGCTGATTAAAGGCCAATAAAAGCCATTCATTACAAAATAGCTCATGAAACAAAATAATAAGCTATACAAATTTTACTTAGCAACTGTTGCCTCTATAATTTTCCATGTTTGTAAAACATACATATGTATATGTATACCTGTGTGCATATGTATATGTATACCTGTGTGTGTTTGCATGTATATGCAGATGTATGTGTATGCCTGTTATGTTATTAAGTGTTAAGCCAAAGAAAACCAATGCTCTATATTTAACAAACCACATTAAAGTGACTGATTACAACTATAAATATGACCACCTGATTTATGCAAGTTATAAGAGGATCAATAAGATTTCTGGTTGTTTCTTGATTTCTTTCAAGAAGAACATTGTTTATTCAATAAATGTTAAATCCTCTTAATAATAAACGGCAAAAAATACACATTAGTTTTTATTCTTTTTACCATTATCATCATCATCAACGATTCAATAAGAGCACGCCACAAAATTTCCTCTAAAAATAGCCTTGGGATTTCTTAGTGGGAAAACAAGATTAGGTATGTATTATAGCTTCAGAAGAAACACAGAAATGGCAAGTTGAGGAAATTTTCAGTAATAATTACACTTGAGCTTCTCACACAGATAAATGAAAATAATATATAATACATATGAACATGTCATATTAGATTTAATAAATTTAAGACTATCTAAACCTTTCAAAGGAGCATTGGACATTCAATAAAATCTAAGGTGACTGGGTGGTTCATTTATCAATAAATGCATCTTTTATCAATAATATTCATTAAATTTCCCTCTCTCCTAGAACAAAAATCTTCTTTGATTTTGTTTGCAAATGACATACAAAATTACTTGAATTTTCTTTTTTTATTAAAGACAAGTTTATTATAGAAGACAGTGAAAATGGCATTTTTTAAAGATGTTACAATTTCAGCTGCAAGCATTAATAATCCTCATTATACTGACAATAACAGGTACTTAGAAGAAGGATTTGTTAAAATTTACAAGATAAAGTGGGCTAAAGAAGAGACCAATCAAATTTGTCCCTTCATAACTGAATAGTTAGAATCTTTTGCTGGAGCAGGTAGCAGCTGCATCCTCAACACTTGGTTTCAGAGGTTAGTGAAAAGCAAACTCTTGTACTTTACAAAAGGTCTTGTTCCTATTGTCCATTTAGAATATCTAATATGAGAAATTACCAATTTGCAATTAAGCAGTGTATACAGAGTGCCTCATAATGCAAACCACAGGAACACAAACAAATTTCATGTTTTGAGTAGAAGTTGGTTCTTTTCCCTTTCTCTATCTTTTACTGATTCCCTGTACTTCAATGTTTAGCACATTTGGTTCAATTCAGTTGTAACATTGAAACTCTTCCATTTCCTGTAACAGAACTAGTATTAATAACTCCTTGACTAGTTGTTGAATGCAATGCAATACCTCATATTTTTCAATGTGTTTCTCTAAGTTTTGAGGATTTGGAACAACAAAGGAGTATTAACATTAGCCTGAACATTACAGTTAAGTTCCAAACTCCACTTTATACTTCCATTTAATTTATGATTCAAATAGATAAAATCAGCCCTTCAATACTGAACGTATTTGTTGACTGCAAATCTTTTTAGATGCAGTATCCATAACTATCTATGACAGTAATTGTGTATATTCACAGTGATAATTCTGATTTTACAAATTGGAATAAAATAAACATCAACTATGTTATCTAATAAACAAATGCTCCTCTTTCTAAGTAGGCAATGTTATTTTGCTTTCTCGTGGTTCTATGTTATAATTTTTACATAAGGATTTGAATTGCAAAGATTTTTATATTTTTCCATATAATGATTTTGCATGTTTTTATTATTTTCAGTATTTTTGCCAGTAAGTTTATTTTCACAATTCCTTTATTAACTGGGGTCAAAAGAAGAACCTAGCATTGTGCATGCACAAGTCATTTTCATTAAAGATGTCATGCTCTGTAGCTGAATGGAGAGCAGGACAGCTGATTCTTGTGGAAATACAATATGCTATCATATATGAGAAAAGCATCCAATGTGTTCACACAGAACTTCAGGCCAAATAGCCATCCTCCTACATCTACCTCTTATGTGTGTTCATAAGTAAAGTCTCCCCAGGGACTCTTCTTTCCCACAGACATCAAAAATATACAAAACTTTCTTTTATCAGAGTTTCTGGGGTTGGGACTAATGCACTCTGAAAAGGAAGGATGGAGATTAAGAAGAAAAGAATCACTGCAAAGAGTGTGAGGGCATCAACCCGTTTAGTAAAACCCACAAGTCCCTCACAATCATCTTCTTGCTTTATTTCCCAATCTATTTTCTCTTTTTTTTCCTGTGGGATTTCCATCAGAAACCCTTCCTCAATTCTGAGAATGTCTCTTTTGTTCATATGCGTGGCTGGACTCGTAACTGAGATTCAAGCTGAAGTCAGTATAAGGAGTCCAGATTTTCCACGTTTCCCTTCCTAACTCTTGTTGTCAGTTCTTTGATATTTGAAGACTTGGTTAAAGAAGCAATCTTTTCTCAATTCTTAGTTATTTTATTTTTTACAGGAAAGGAAAAATACCAAAATGTTTTTGGAGAAAAACTAACTGTAGGTGTAAGATTAAGCCACACTACCTGAAAACAAATTTAATATGTACCAAGCCTGAGTAGAGATTTTATATTGTTTTTAATGCTTCAGCTCCTGGTCATTAGCACTTGATTTTGTAGTTGTAGCATATGCAAGAGACTTTTGCTAATTATAAATATTTATATTAAAGCTTCTTGCTGAATGAATAGTACTCAAGAAGCAGTTGGTAATCAGAATTTGATACCTATGCTTACGAAGACCTAAGATACTTAATATAATTTAATAAACAGTATGCTAATTATTATTAGGGCAAATAGGGATTTTGTTTGTTTCAACAAAAATTACTTTACCAAATGCACTATATAGATTTAGAAGCTTAATATATATATATATATATATATATATATATATCTGTGAAGCTTTGGAGACAGTAATTCACCTTTTTTACTTTTAAAATTAATTTGGACAAAAAAACAGTGTTTTCTTAGCAGGTTTTTGAAGAGTAATAAAAATCATCTTAAATATTTACTTTTCTTCAACCATTTATTCACTCAATAGATGCATGTATTATTCTTGAGATGATAGACAAGGTACATACTTGTTTTTTCCTTCAAAAAATAATGCCTTAAACATTCTACCATGGGATAGTGAGGCCTATTTATAGTAGTCAGGAGTCATATTAGTTCTCTTTATCTTATTTGGTGTAGCTTCAGAGAAGAATTATGGCTTACATGAAAATCAGAAAAATAACAATGATGTTAAAGTCTAGTGATGCGATCACACCTGAGGGCCAGGATCATTATGAGATCTGCATATGGCAAACAAATAACCGACATCATGACAAATGGATAAAAACTCAAAGTTTCCGTTAAGGTCAGGAACAAAATATGGATGTTCATCTTCTTCATTCCTATTCAGTATAGTGCCTATCGTCTTAACTGGAACCACAGGATTAGTGATAAAAAGGGATACAATTATGAAAATACATCAAATGTCCCCACTTACCTATGAGATTATTCTATTTACAGGAGACTTTAAAGATTCCTGCAAAAGTAATTATTAGCAATAATAAAAGTATTGTCTGCTATGCAGTAGGATACAAACTTAGTGAACAAAAACTAGTAGTTTTCCCATGTTCTAATGAGAAGATGCAGTTACAACAGACACATTTTTTAAAAATGGAATTAACCTAAAAAAACCAAATATAAGACCTCTGAAGTGAACACTTGAAGACACTGAGGAAGGGAACTGTGGACGGCCCTAAAAGATACCAAAACCATTCATTGGAGAACAGACAGCATCATCCTCAATTTGTCCTGGGAAATCCTGAATGGACATGAGAAGAATGAGATTAGATCTTGATTTGCAGCTCGCACAAAACTCAGTTCCAAATTGATAAAGGGAACCAAATAATAATCAATATTATGAAACTATTAATTTTAGTAACTCAGAGATGTTATGTATTTAGTCTTTTGATTATTTGATGCCCAAGGCCAACAAATAATGTATTACTAAAGTAGACAGCTATGAGCCTATGTTAAAGAAAGCACACAGGCTGACAGTTAAGCCTTACTGAAATACTGAATCTTTTTAAAATGTTGGTTGATAATAATCACGATATTCATAAGTTTAGTGGTTTATAGCTTTAATTCAAGAAATCAGATAGAGATGATAGGTATATGATAGATAGATGACAGATAGACAGACAGATAGATAGATGATAGAAGGATAGATACATACATAAAGAGAGACAGAGAGAGACATATAGAGAGAAACAGATAGAGAGAGAGAGAGCCAGAGAGAGAGAGAGAAAGAGAGAGAGAGAGAGAGAGAGAGAGAGAGAGAGAGAGAGAGAGAGAGAGAGAGAGAGAGAGAGAGACAGGATACAGGTTGGATAGATGCCACATAGGCTAAGAGCACTGACTCACTGGCTGCTCATTTAGCAGACCTGAATTTGACAGCCAGAACTCCCAAAGCTGACCCTGACTCTAGTTACAGGGATTTGATCTCTTCTTCTGGTCAAAAGGCACATATGTGTTATACAGACAAAGATGCAGGCAAAACACCTGTATACATAAAAATGCAGATTAAATCCATTTTTAAACAAGAAAGAAAAAAGCTTTACAAATATTTTTGGAGAAAACATTGAATAAAATCTACTTATGAACTTGAGTGCATTTTACCGGTGATATTATGTATCGGCAGTTACTCTTTCAAAAAAACACCACATGAACTAAAGTCACTGAGCTATTTTCTCCTTGCCACTAATGTTGGTAGTTAAAATAATACCATCATCACTATAATGTCCTTGTAATAAAATAAAACTAATTTTTGTGTCTTTTAATAATAGGAAAGAGAGAAGAATGATGATTCCTAATGTTTACTTACATTGTTGAACATTCTCCTATCCAAATAATTTTATTATTTAAAAATATAACACAAGGCTTTTGTCGTTCATTTCTTTGCACAATGAATTGTTCATTCTTTACCAGAAGAAATTAACCTTGGGAAAAAATGTCACCAAACACTAGGAAAGAAATCACAGAGATTAATGAGCTTAATTTATTGACTTTAGCAATGTGGTACTGATGTGTGTGTGTGTGTTGGTGTGTGTGTGTGTGTGTGTGTGTGTGTATGCAATCACACATGTGTGGGTGCACACTGAAGACATATGCCAGTGTGTATACATTCCTTTTACATTTGACCAATTTTGAAATGTTCTTTATGCTTTAAGGTATTGTAGGAGGTTATTTTTATTTACTTTGATCTCTGCACAAAGTGCATTCTGTTTCTTAAGTAAAAATTCAAAACAAATGTAACTTTAAGAATATTACAACCAGAAAAATCTAACTACACACCAACAAGAATAGCACTCAAGTTTCTTAAGCACCTTGTATCCATTACTTTCTTTTGTGTTGTGTCCCTCACTATGACAATAAATATGTTTTACCAAAGCCCCCTACCTCCAACTCCTGATAATCTTAAAATAAAAAAACTTATTCATGTCAATCCATTATGCTTGGAAGTTTAACTAATTATTAAGTGGCACACAAATTTCCAACAGATTTTCTGATTGCTTTTTTTTGGAAATATATGACATATTTCTTCTCATTTGTAATGTAAATGAATTAATTTCTCTATGAATAAATTAGACTTGAAAGTATTTCGTGTTACCAAATTTCCAAAGATGTAAAGATACATTAGTATCTTTTATACATGATACTTTATTTCTATATGGCATTTGGATAGTCTTCTATAAGCTGAAGAACTGGTCAATTAATGTTACTGTTGCAATGCAGGTGAGAATCTTAACATATACTCAACATAACTATTTTTGTACTGAAATATATATATTTAAAAGAAATGAACTTAATATGTATTATCTAGATCAATGTCTGAAGAAACGGTGTTTCCTTCTTAACCAAATTTTCTCAATTTTCAGTTTGCCCATTAGTCAGCTCCTACCAACCTGCCTTTTTCACTTTGCTCTCAATTCCACAAAACTACAGAGATACGTGACCACTCTGTGGTCCAGATCTGTGGACCACTTGAAACAGGATCTTTGTAATTCTGAGTCCTTAGTTCTACTGAGCATGGCTGACTTACTAGATGAATGAAGTATGGTTGCATCCCCCTTCATGCTCAGTTCTCAGGCTCCACAATGCTCAGCAGGCAGTAGTCAATTTAGTAAGGTTTTATCCATCACAACTGAAAAGATGCGAGGCATTGCCTTGATGAATGGAAGATAAATCATGAGAGGGTTATCCATTCAGGCAAAGCTGAATGACACTGACAGAGCCCTGCGTGAAAGCTCATTTTGTGTTTGCCTGTACAATATCTCATTTGTCGTGAGCTTCACTTGCCAATGATATCGGTGGCTTCCCCTGTATGGAGCCTTCTTTCTTTATTCCCTTCAACAAGTCACCCAGTTGATAAAATGAAAGAAACACCATGGAGAGAAAATACTATTATGATCTGAAAATTTCAAGTTCAGAAATATATCTCACCTTTTATCTTTGTTACAACAAAAACTAAACGCACATTTTTGGTAGTGTTCTGAGAGAATAGAAGAGACAGCAAGCATCAGTACAAGAGTTTTAAAAATATTAATAGGGCCACTAGGCCATCCTCACACCAAGACTTAAAATTATCACTACCCTAGGATTGATTGCGATGTTGATGTTGCAGTATTTGGGACTGACATAGAAGAGTCTCTTAGATATGTGGAATGCTTGGAAACCTAAGAGTAATGTGTTATTCTCTTACAGTTCATGACAGACAGCTAAATATTGAATAAACATTGTATTCAGTTCACATAGATATGTATAGAATCTTTATAGTAAAGGGAAATTCATTGCATACTATAATTATACTCTAAAATAAATATATTAAGAATTAAATAATATCCTTCTCTGAGTAGGTGTTACAGGGTGGGTAAAATGAAATACACCCCTGGAACTTCATTGTAAAATATTCCAGAAATTAATTAAATATGAAAAGTCAAAGATTCCAGTGTTATGCTAATTTTGACAGTATTTATTTACATGCCCCACCCTGTATAAAAGCTTGAACATGATAGTTTTCAGTAGGGCTCATGAAATAAAATGTAACACGACAGAAACCATTAAAAATACATTTTGCTTTCTAGATTATTGGAGTGGCTTTCCTTTGGAAAGTTTGATGCAAACCCATCCTTCTCATACTTTGCTATTCCCATAATGTTATCAGCTTAGCAGTAACACAAAGACTACTCTTTACTGCATATTGTATGATCTCTTCTATGATTATGCAAAATGATGTATCCTCTAATGTATCAGATTAGAAGAACGACTGTAAAGGAAAAAGCACATGAAGAAAATCTGAAAGCATCTTCTGTTAGGATATACCAACGTTTCTTTGCCTTTCTATTTCTAAACTAATACGATTAAATGTTCTATTTTCTTTTAAAACATTAGTCTTAAAGAATTCTTAATACTCTGTCATTAAGTTTATAGGCTCTCATATAACTGTGTTATTAGAGCATTGGAAATCTTACTTTTGCAAAGTTTATCTTCATCAACAGTTTTTCCCTAGACATAGCAAAATTCAAAAAAAAACTGTTAGGAGATAACACATATACACAAAAATATGAGAAGCAAGGGACTGTCAATCTATGAATTTCTTTAGATTGGGATATTTTATATTGTATATAAATATCAAAAAAATTAAACTGTATACCTTAAACCCATATAACATTTTATTTGGCAGTTATACTTCAGTAGAGCTGAAAAGGGACATCACTAAAATAACAGCAGGATTTCTGTATGCGTAGTAGCATGTAGGATTTTGACTGTAGAAATAGGATCTACAGCTGGTGACACAGTGTTCTTTACATTGTCTTTGGTTTTCAGTTCACCTCTTCTCCATACGTCTCAGCTACCCTTGTTCTTGCAGACACCAGCCTTTATTAACTTCTGTCCCCTCTAAACCTACTACTTCTGTCTTCCTTTTTCATTTCTTCTTTCCCTTTCTTTGCATGTTTGTTTTACTTTTTTCCTGTGAAATGCCTTAAAAGGCACACATGTTCCCTCATTACAGTACCAGGAAAACACGTGGTTCACATTAGCACAGAGGTCAGGTGGCTTATTTCTACGGTCATCCCTACTAAAGAAAATTGCAAAACATTTCTGCTCTGTATGCACATGTTCTAAGGTAAAGAAAATGGTATAAAACACACACATATAAAATAGAAATGAAGAAAATTAAATTCTATACTCATCTATTTGGCTTAATATGCTCTGTTATCTTTCTTTGCAGGGATTACTGGGCTAGACGTGATGACTTACTTTAGTGTATTAAAACTACTTTTATCACATTATAGTGTTTAACCGTCTAAACAACTGACTTCATTGATTACAAGTATCTTTTTTATTTATTTTATATACCAACCACAGCCCTCCCTTCCCTACCTTCCTCCCTCCTGCTTCTCCCCAGCTCATCCCCATGGACTCCATGACTCCATGGGGAATCAACAAAGCCTAGCACATTCAGTTAATGCAAGACCAAGCCCCCCACCACTACACCAAATCAAGATTGAGCATGGCATTGCATCATTTGGAATGAACTTCCAAAATCCAGTTCATGCACAAGGGATAGATCCTGGTCCCACTGCCAGGGGTCCTATGAACAGACTAGGTTACAAAACTGTTGCCTATGTGCAGAGGGCCTGGTTCAGTTCGATGAAGGATTTCCCGCTGTTTGTCTAGAGTTCCTGAGCTCCTGCAAGTTTGGGTCAGCTGTCTCTGTGTGTTTCCCAGTCATGATCTTGACCAACAAACAACCCTACCACTCTACCACCCAGCCAGCCTTGCTCATATAATGCCTCCTCCCTCTCTCCAACCGGACTCCTGTAGCTAGGCTCAGTGCTTGGATGAGGATCTCTGCATCTGGTTCCATCAATTACTGGATAAAGGCTCAATGATGATAGTTGGGGTAGTCACCAATCTGATTTACTTCCAGTTAGTCAATCTGTCCACTATTGCTAGGAGTCTTAGCTGGTACATTTGCACAATGGATTATTACTCAGTTGTAGAAAAACAACATGAAATTTGTAGGCAAATGGATGGAACTAGAAAAATCATTCTGTGTTAGGTAACCCAGAGCCAGGAAGACAAACACACTATGTACTCATGCATAAGTGGATACTTGATTTAAAACAACACATAACCAGAACAAAATCCACAACCCCAGAGAAGCGAAGTAACAATGTAGTCCCTAAGAGGAATACATGGATCACCCTGCATAAACTGGGGACAGATGGCTGGCAAGGGGGAGAGAATGGGAGATGAAAACATGAGGGAATGGAATTGATGGAGTTTGGGGATGGATGGGATGGGAAAGCAAGGAAAGAGATATTTTAATAGAGGGAGCCATTACAGAGCTAGGGAAAAACCTGATACTATGGAATTTCCCAGGAATATGCAAGGATAAGTATCTTTTATATACCAGTGTTATTTTGTTTTGAAAGATTTGACACTTATGTTTGTTCTCACATAGTGAGGTAAAGTCTTATAAACTAATTCTGTGTTTACCACATTTAGGGAATTAAGAAATTGTTCTATGAAACTTATCTGTTATCATAATGGGAAAAGCCATGAAGTTGTGGTAAGTAAAATAGTTTAAAAATAAATTTTGTAGTATCACAAAAATAATAGACTAAACAAATATCTTAATAGAAAAAACAAGTCCCTTTGCATCATCAGGCAAACAGAATAATAAAAAATTATTACACAGCAGTTAACTAGATTAAGTGGACAAAATAAATATACAAGCTAGTTTTTTAATTGTACATAGTTAATTTCACAATTTAATATGCACAATTTTAATTTCTTTGTTCTTTAACTCATACATGATGTAGTTTCAATCCAAGAAGAACATATTTTCTGTAGACTATGTATGGAACTATCAATCTTTACCTTCTCTGTCCTGATTACTGACTGAAATGTATTGGTCTGTAATACTAATTCTTAAGATATGAACAATAAACATTTTCCTCTACAAATATCATTGTATATTTAAAATTCTATAATCATAATGAACAATTTTAAAGCTAGGTATGCACATTTCAAAATGAACCAATAAATAAGCATGTGGCTCCTTAGTTTTACTACCTTGACTCAAAATTTAAATGCATTTGTTAGTTTATTTTTTTACAAAATCAATATGAATTTTGTTAAACTGTTAGAATTGTATGGCAAATCTTAATATTACTTTGTGCCCAAAGTAATTATGTCACAGAAAATCAAATTATGGAAAGTATTAAAATAATGAAGTTCAGAATGAGCCAGTAGGGTTTTAAGAAATGAAAAATACACTAAGAAGTTTAAAAAATTTCACAATTTGTCAACTGCACAAAGCTAAATAGATGAAGCCAGACAAAATCCAAGTGGGGAGGGAAGGAGGTAGGAAGTCCTAACCCCATCTGGGGAGGTATTGGCATTCAGTTGTTAGTGGGAGAGGGAAAGTCCGTTTCCTTCCATGGAGTGACACCTGGTATGTCAGCCAAACTCCATGTCAAGTCTCACAACTAGAAGTCGTCACCCAACACAAACTGGACTCAGTGAGTTTTTTAGATACAGGGTGGGGGGTGTTGAATGGATGGGTAGGTGGTGAAAATCCAGAAGGAGTTGGAGGAAGTGGAAAAATATGATAAAAACATAGTGTATGAAATTCCCAAAGAATAAATAAAAACATCATTTTGAAACATTGTCACAATTTCACACTATTAAGTTAAAACTAGTCCATGTTTTCTGTTTCACTGATTTGTTTCTGTATGCAAAATATTTGTTATTGGCTAGATAATAAAAGTATTATTTGTATATTAGTTTCTATTATAAAATGTAAAAAGTATGAGGATGTTTGAAGATTGTGGATGTGTCAGATAATTGTAATAAAATCTGATTCAAAATGCCAAAATAAGCATTTATCTTTCACAGAAACATTGCTACACACAAGAAATATTTGTTTTAATTATTGATTTGTCCTATGTTAGGCATAGTAGGACCCCTTCTATATGCAAGCATTTATAAGAATAAATTAAGTATACTTTTGAGACTTCTTTTATTTCCCTAATCACTGTAACTCTGGAAGTATAAGTCTATCCTCAATCTACAATATCTCCTTTGCAATAAATAATGGAATGACACATGACATATCAGCTAAACTCTAAGGTAGGTGTCATGTCTAATAGTAGTCATCCTAGACTAAAATTGTGTATGGTCACCTTCTTATGATAATCAAAGAAAATTTTAAATTGATGAAACTGATATTATTGTGTCAAACCGCAGCACATTTAATTTGAAATTAGCATCGTGAATAAGTCATGAAAAACACAACCTGAGCAAGACTGTAACTTTGACATAATGAATATTTGCTTGCTGAATGGAAGTTTTCCACAGGGAGAAAATGTTTTCAAGTTATCTGTTGGCTATCAAGTAAGAAAAATCTCCCAGTGGTTCTTAGTATGGAGGAGTCTAAGTCCCCACAATATTTTGTTTGGCACCAAGAGTACATGTTTAGGAAACCAAAGATGTTCGTGATTATAGTTGCTTGGGATTAGGGAACCAATTTGAATAAAATCTAAGGCGGATTTTAAATATTGCAGCACCATTTTTCTGTTTTAGTGAATAATTGTAACACTAGATTACATGGACTGCAAAGCCCCCAAGTTGCTGTATTTTCATAGGGAAAAGATCCCTTTCTTTCAGGCTTAATAAGCTTGGGCTATACCAGCTTTTCTCACATCAGCCCAAGTGTCACATTTGGGCTGGGCGAGGCTTGTTAGCAGTAATTACCAGCAGTAGGTTCTATTATTGGCCAAAGTAATTTTCACTGCTAAGTACCACCAAAACTGCCTCAAGCCTTTAATTTTTTTTCCCTTCCTCTTGCCTTCCTTGGCATTCTTTTAAGTTAGTGCATTTTCCCATGATACTGCTCTCTGTTAGTGTGGTTCAAGGCACAGGCGAGGTGCTGGGTATCAATGTGCTCCCGAGACACGGGGTCAGGCCTAGCTAAAGCCTTTCACAAACAGAGCCTGAACTCTATTACAGATGCAAATCCACTCTGTGAGTGCAGATTGTTCCAGCGACATAATGGGGGCCTCAGAATACCAGGGCAGCTCCCTTTCAGCATGGGCCCTTTGTCTGCGTCTTAGCAAATTCCTGCAGCCTGTTTAAACTCCAGCCATTGTCCCCGTGGCTTCACTGATTTCTCTGCCTGCCACCATCTTACAATGGGCTGATATGAACATCTTTGTTACTGCTTTTGTACTGTATATCAGAGTAATGTTCCAGCAGATTGAGGCCTAGGAGGAAGAATTAAAGCCCTACTACACAGAGCATGGTGAATTGCAGGATTTACATATCATTTTGAGACTTTGGGGATGGGGTTCACTGCTGAATGCCCTTGTGTCTCAAAGGATGTTGTCCGAAGACAGACTGACAGAAAAGGAAGTGATTTAGATAGTCTCTGACAGCTTAATACGCAAAATACAGACACAGTTTGGAGACTCACAAACCCAACCCTTTTCACACAGAGCATATTTGACTCTGAATCTCAGGATGGCTCATGTGATAATCTCACTTTACTATTCCAGAACTTACCGAGAGGGCTACATGACATAGATGGGTATCTTGGATTCCATTAGTTATGGTGGACATTAAATCTTCCATTATTTGGGAAGTTGATGCTGAAAGAATGGTGTCAGTGTCTGAAGCAGTGGTTGTGGACCTTCCTAATGATATGGTATTATAAGACCATTCCTCTTGGTGTTATGATCCCCAACTGTAAAATTGCTTTGTTGCTATTTCATTAACTGCAATTTTGCTACTACTGTGAATCATCATTATGCAAATATCTGATATGCAAGATATCTGATACGTTACACACTAAGGGGTTGAGATCCACAGGTTGAAAACCTTTGGTCTTTAGTGATAATTGCTTCTGAAATATATCACCATCCAACTAAAACAAGTGTTCCTAGTTCAGTATTAATACATAGTTTTTCCAAGATATATTTAGTTGATCTATAATGCTGCAATCATTTTTCTGTCAGTATGGAAAGATAGTAATAAAGATAATCAAAGGCCATTTTGCAGTATGTTTTTAATGTTCTTTCAAGTTAAGAAAATTAATGTGTTGAATCTGAGGAGGTCCAAGGTGAGGAAACTTTCTACCATTATCAATTTCAAGTTGATATCAGGTCACTGAACATGGAGTTGGGAAAGAGATAAGCCCAAACTGGTTTCCGTGAGGCTTACAAGACAATTATAGCACAAAACAGACACTGATTGATTTTCTTATGCCGTTTTGCTGTAAAGCAGACGCCATCTCAATGACAGCATGAACTTGGGTGAAGGATGCTATACAAATGCATGGACAGCAGACAAAGATGCAGAACACATTGTAATTACAGTGGGCTATCATCTCAGAAACACCATTTGTATGGTTGACATGGTTTATACGTTAACTATGTTGGTTTTGTTTTTCTTTCTTTTGCTAGCAGTGTCTCTGGGTTCTATATGGCATGTGATTGGCACCAAAATGAAAGGGTAGAAGCAAATGTGAATAGACCCATTCCATAAGTCTCTAAAGGATGGGTACTTGAAGCAGAAGTGCTTTTTTATTGTTATTATTTCTTTCTTAAAAGAGAAGGTTCACTTAATTATATCTAAAGAATAGTATTACATCCATTGATATGCACATTGAGATAATTCTCCTCATGGGTTGTATTTGTAAAGCATTATAAAGTTATTTTTAATATGCTGTCCCTTACACTCCAAACATTACTGAATTGAATTGCTTCTCACTCTCTGACTACACAGGGCAGTTTCACACTTCATTCTCATTGTATCTGCTGTCTTTTCTGCCCCAGATTCTTTACTACTATATGTATAAATCCATAAATTATTTGTCATTTTCTTTAAACAGAACTGTACTTTCACATATATTGTACATTATTTGAACACATGTTTTACTGACCAAATAGGAGGTGAATTACCTTAAAAAAACTCCAATGTACTATTGGGCTTCTATTGCCAAAGAACAGAGAACTAGCTTCACAAATACTGACTAAACTGAAGTTCACTGGCCTCAGAGCCTACAAAGCATCTTCCTTGGTGATGTTGTAATTTTTTTATTGAGTTGTGGCTCTATCAAGTTCTTTTCATCCTTGCGTGTTCAGTAGATTTCCACACTAGTACACTGTCAAATTGCTATTGTCTGAATGAGCAGGACAAAACTCCTAATTTTTCTCATCAGTGCTTCCAAATTTGTGAATTTCCCTTTTTAAACATTTTTTCTCTGTATCTGAAAATGTATTATTACAAATAAAGTATGACAACCATAATTGAAAGATGCATACAGATATTAAAAATCCCATGTAGTTGTTAATTGAAATACTCTCATAAAACATCTTAAATAAAAATATACAGAATGGAAAACACTAAGGATCTATGGCAGCATTTAAATCAAATGCTGTTAATATCATCACACTGTGATGTGAAACTGTTTGGAACTGATAGCTGCAGCTGCTGTCAGAGAGAGGATCACTGACAAGGAGTATATCGACCCCTCTCCAGGGCATGCATGCAGGTGTGCATGTCTATGCATGTAAAGGACAGAAAAACATGCCAGACTCCTTAGACCTGGAGCTACAGTTTTTTAGGGTGTTTGGTTTGTCATTCAGGTATTGGAATTTGAACTTTCATCCTCATGATCTTTGCTGTTAGTGCATTTCACTATTGAGCTATCTCTCCAGCTCTTAATTTTTCGGTGTTAATTTCCTTTTGCAAAGAAATGGACAGTTCTCAGTGCCTATGGAAGCAGTTTTTCTAATATCCTCATTGTGTTGTCTTTTATCATGCTGTTAATCTGTGTGTACAATTAAATTCACTGTTAGCAATTTTGCATCATTTGTACAGTTTAAAAGATACAGTAAAGAATAGTCAAAGCAAATATTCATACTTAACCCTAGTTGCATTATTTTTTAAATCTTCTTTTGACCTGTAACAAGGTTTATTAAGTAAAGGACATGATGGAAAACCCACATGTGTAAATTCATGAATTTCGTCTTCTAATATATTCTGTCCAGGCCTAGTTACAGAAAGAACTTTGCAAAGATCTTATACCTAGGATTCAGTAATGTTAGAGTCAGTTCATTTCTTATCTCCTCGATTACCTTTCAAAAGTTTCCTTGTAAGTCAACTAGTTGCTAACTATGTTCTATTATATGCTATTTATGGTTTAGCTTCAAAAGAAATCCAAAAGGACCTTACAAATTAAACAAAAATTATGGCCTGTGTTCAGACATAAGACTTATCATGCATCTAAACAAAAATTTAGTGAACTATCTACGTAGCTCTGAGTATGGTGATGAGTTCCTAGATACAACATTGAAAGAAGTATCCCGGAAATTCAAAATGGATGTCACAATATATTAAAATTTAAAACTTATGTTGAGTCAATCTATTGTTAAAAGAATAAAAAGGAAAAGATTAACCACCCACAATAGAAAGCAAAATCTGTGAAGGTATTTTCATGTGCAGTAAACAAAGAGTCCTTGAAACTCAAGAATAAAGAAGTAAATGGTAAAAATGGGTAACCTTTCAAAAGGAAATACTCCCATGGCATATAAGCATGCAAACACACCAGCACTTATGATTAGGGAAAAATAAATTAAAATACTACAAAATGATACCCTCTCTACCTATATATACATTTAAAATCCTAGCAATAATGGCCACAGAAATCACTAGTCACTAGTGAGGAAGTAGAGCAATAGGGACTCTGCTGCATTGTTGGAGGAAATAACAAAATGATGCAATCCCTTTAGGAGACACTATGCCAGTTTTTTTTTACAGGCCTGCCATCATCTTTGTTTCATACTAACAAGGGTACAACTAGATACTTACCATCTCATTTGAAAAGTCATATGCATGCACACAAATAGATTATGAGACATATACAAAATATAGTTATGATATCGCTAAACTGGAAGTAATCAATGCATATTTAATAAATGTATATAGTTAAATAAATATAAAAATAATGCTAATTAAATAACTGTGTTTCTATAACATATATTACTGATGAATAAATGCACTGAAATTTAGCTCAGTGAATAATACATAATAGATATTTAACACATATATAGATTAACAAGTAAATAGTTAATATATACATAAACACATTATACTATAATGGAATAATATACAGTCATAAAATGAATGACTTCTTCAGTCAGATGAAAACACAGATGAATTATAAATGAATTCTAAAGTGATCGACACAGCTCTAAAAAGGCTGTAAGTTTCATGAGTATAATTGCATGACATTTTGAAAAAGACAAAATATTAGAGGGACTGAAAAGATCAGTGGGTGTGTGAAAGACAGGTGTGGCAATGAACATTTTTGAGGTAATAATATCATTCCCATTAGTATTAGGAGAGTCCAAACATAAGTCAATGAAAAATGTTTTCTTCCAAAGAACATTCATTTTTTTCTTCTGGAAAACTAAATGGTATAGAAGAAGTAGTGGAGAAATATTTCTTTATTTTTGATAATTACATATATAGAGAGAATATCTTGTCATCACATTCGTAACCCATGACACATTTACCTTCTTCCTTCTCCTGCCAACCCCTTTCATCCCAATTAGTTCCAGCCCTAGTCCCCATGTGTTTGTGTGTGCCCATGCACATGTTTACAGGAGTTTTGCAGGGAAATACATCTGTTGTGTGCTCATGATCATGAGAGTCATGCTGTATCCAGAAGGAAATGTTCCATAGCACTTTTCTCCATCCTCTGGCTCTTATATTCATTCTGTTTATTCTGTGGTGTCTTTGTGTCTTAGAGTGGGTTAGAGCCATAGCAGTCATGTATTTTCTGCTTCTTTTTTGCCACTTATGAGTTTTTAAAGTTTCACTATGTAGCTCAAGCTGGCATCAAGCTCAGCAACCTTCCAAATTAGGATTACAATTGTAGATCACTGTGTCTCAAATGGATGTAACAAAAATATTGATATGCTATGTTTTTTATAAAAGCCAAAAAATAGAAATACATGGCATCATAAGTACTTTTATTGTTTCTTGAATTTAAAAAATTCCATATAACCTTTTTGTGAAAGATGTAGTTTCCTAAATATTTGTTTGTATATCTGTCTTGAGTTATACTTCATGTGGATAGCCACAACTTATTACTATGAAATACATACATAGGATATGTAAAAATATGTTGTGAGATTATATAAATGATTCCTTTTAAAACATAAAACAAAAACTATAGGTATTTGAAATAGAGTATGCTTTGCAAACATTTTCTTCTCCAATCATTGAGGGCAGAAAAGAAACCTACCAATTACCTTGGGCTTTATATCATATTAAACAGTTTGAACAGCCTACAAAACTTAGTTATGCAGATACTGAATATGTTTGCCTTGCTTGATGACTTAATGTAAATCTCTCCACTCTTTGTCTTTGAGTTCATTCTTCTCACAGTTAGCATTCCACAAAGCTGCCTGTTTGGCAGCGCTTTATGTGTCTGTCTTGGCACCTAATCAGAAGAGGAAGACATAAAATTCGTATAATTCTCCATCCATGGTCTCATTCCACTGACATATCTTCCCTTAAGGACCAATTTCTGAGAATCCAGACACCTGATTCCTTGAAGAGTAACCTAGAGAACTCCTAATCTCTTAGTATTCACATAAAAAATGCAATGTGGTTTTAAACTTTAAAAATGACATCAGCATTACTATTCTTTATATGTAATAATGTGATATATATATCATATTTATGGGATGTATAGGAGCTGGAGATTTAGTTCAGTCCTTGCTTGCAAGGAAAATTAGAGGACCTAAGTCTGAGCCTAAGCACCCATGTGAAAATGCAATCATAATGGTACGTGCTTATTGGATGGGTAAATTTGGGGGAAATTCTGGTCACTAACCCTAGTCTATCAAAAACTTCAGGTTCAGTGAAACACCCTGTCTCAGAAACTGTGGTCAGCTGACTAATGAAACACCCCTGTGATTGATATGTGACCTCAGCATTTGCATTTACACACCTCCACATACATGTGCATGCACACATAACCTAGACTCTTGGCTAGTGGAGCTCATAATGCAAATTCTGCCTGCCACAAAATTTATAAATTTTAGATTGCTTCTACTTTCAACAAAATATACTGTGTACCATATGGGTTTTTTATGGACTTTTTAAAAATAATGTTTTATTTAAATTAGAAATAAGCTTGCTTCACATGTCAATTCCAGCTTCTTCTCCCTCCCCTCCTCCATTGCCTGTCCACCAGCCCCCCTAGCCCCACACACCGTTCCCCAGGAGGCATGAGGCCATCTATGGGGGCTGTCTAGAGTCTGTCATTTCATTCAGGGCAAGGCCTAGGCCCTCCCTTGTGTGTCAAGGCTTAGAGAGCATCCCTCCATGTGGAATGGCCTCTCAGTATGCCATGGTAAATATTGATCTACCACTCAAGACCCCAGAGATTGCTGATGCCTCCTCACTACCACCACATTCAGGGGGTCTGGATCAGTCCCATGCTGGCCTCTCCAGTCGTCGGTCTGGGGTCCAAGAGCTCTGCCTTTTCAGGTCAGCTGTCTCTGTGGGTTTCACCAGCATGGTCTTGACCCCTTTGCTCATCATTTCTCTCTCTGTCACTGGGATCCAGTTCAGTGTTTAGCTGTGGGTGTCTGCCTCTGCTTCCATCAGTTGCTGGATGAAGGTTTGGCAGTGGGATTGTATGCTGGCACTCCCCTGATCCATGGTAAAATCCATATATGTGTGAGTACATACCACGTTTGTCTTTTAGTGACTGGATTGCCTTAATCAGGATGGTTTCTTGTAGTGCCATACATTTGTATGGAAATTTCAAGATTCCATTATTTCCCCTGAGTAGCACTCCATTGTATAAATGTACCACATTTTTTTCTCTATCCACTCTTCAGTTGTGAGCCATGTAGGTTGCTTCCAGGACCTGGCTATTATAAATAATGCTGCTATGAACATAGTGGAACAGATGTCCTTATTGTATGAATGCGCATCTTTTGGATATATGCCTAAGAGTAGAATTGCTGGATCTTGTGGTAGGCTTATTCCCATTTCCTGAGGAATCTCCATACTGATTTCCAAAGTGGCTGTACGAGCTGGCACTCCCACCAGCAGTGGAGGAATGTTCCACTTTCTCCACATCGTCTCCAGCATAAATTGGCATTGATATTTTTTTTTAGCCATTCTGATAGTTGTAAGATGATATCTCAGAGTTGTTTTAATTTGCATTTCCCTAATGGCTAATATGTTGAGCACTTTCTAAAGTGTCTCTCAGCAATTTTAGACTCCTCTATTGAGAATTCTCTGGTTTTGTAGCCCTCTTTTTAATTGGATACTTTGGTGTTTTGAAGACTTGCTTCTTGAGTTCTTTTTAGATTTTGGAGATCAGCCCTCTGTCAGATGTGGAGTTAGTAAATACCTTTTCGCATTTGTGGGCTGCCTTTTTGTCTTGCTAACTGTATCCTTTGCCTTACAGAAGATTCTCAGTTTCAGGAGGTCCCATTTATTAATTATCGATCTCAGTGTCTGTGCTATTGGTGTTATGTTCAGGGAGCAGTCTCCTGTACCAATTCATTCTAGTGTACCTCCCACTTTTTCTCCTAAGAGGTTCAGTGTGGCTGGATCCATTTGGACTTAAGTTTTGTGCATGGTAATAGACATGGATCTAGCTGCATGTCTTCTACATGCCAGCATACAGTTATGCCAGCACCATTTGTTGAAGATGCTGTCTTTTTCCATTGTATATCTTTGTCAAAATTTAGGTGTTCCTTCTTGAATGGTCTTGGAGAGATCCCGGATAATAGGAACATACCTAGACATAATAAAAGCTATATACAGCAAACTAACAGCCAACATCAAACTAAATGGAGAGAAACTCAAGGCAATTCCTCTAAAATAAGGAACAAGACCAGGCTGTCCCCTCTCTCCATACCTCTTCAATATTGTACTTGAATTTCTAGCTAGAGCAATAAGAAAACAAAAGAAGATCAAGGGGATACAAATTGGAAAGAAAGAGGTCAAACTTTCACTATTTGCAGATGATGTGATCTCCTACAGCTGATAAATACCTTCAGCAAAGTGACAAAATACAAGATAAACTCAAAAGAGTCAGTAGCCCTACTATATACAGACAATAAAATGGCTGAAAAAAATCAGAAAACCATCACCCTTTACAATTGAATTACAATTGAGGTAATGCTAACCAAACAAGTGAAAGACCTGTATCACAAGAACTTTGAGAATTTAAAGAAAGAAATTAAAAAAGACACCAGAAAATGAAAAGACCTCCCATGCTCTTGGATAGGTAGGATCAATGTAGTAAAAATGGCAATCTAGCCAAAAGCAATCTACAGACTCAATGCAATGCCCACCAAAATCCCAGAACATTTCTTCAGAGACCTTGAAAGAACACTTCTCAACTTTATATGGAAAAACAAAAGACCCAGGATAGTCAAAACAACCCTGTTCAACAAAACAACATCTGGAGGCATTACCATCCCTGACTTCAAACTCTATTGTAGTGCTATAGCCCTGAAAACAGCTTGGTATTGGCACAAAAATACACAGGAAGATCAGTGGAATTGAATTGGACGCTGCATGGGTTTTGTATCAATCAACTTTATAAAATGCAACACCACAGAGTCATGACTCCATCATACACAGAGTGGCTCATTTATGTTAGAAACTGAGACATGAGATTTGGTATTCACACAACAATCAAAATAACTACAATAAAATGGTTTTCTGAGCCACAGAGAAACCCTGTCTCAAAAAACAAAACAAAAAAAATGGTTATCTGAAACCTTCTTTCAAAGTATGTCAAGTAAATTGCTAATAAAGAAAATTCAGAAATCTTTACAGTTTGAAAGTGAATACACTTCATGATGGGTTAAAATTAAGTGCAAGCTTTGGGTTTTACATGTGAAAATTTGCATGATAGCCAATAACTTTCCCTCAATAAATTATTGTCCCTATTTGGGGTGTGCTCCTGTGTGATATCTGACCTACTATACTTAAACTAAAGGTATATAAACCTTGAACATAGTTCTTAGTCTTTACATTATTTGATTTACCATAAATCATTTCTGGAATAACATCCCCCACACCTTCCCCACAATCTTCACAAGAAAAAAAATGAGTCAGAGTGAGAAGCTGATGTGGCCTGACACATCAATGCAGAATTAGCGTCTCATGTTGTAGTTGATTTTATTTTAAACATAGAGAACAGTCTGAGATCATTTTAATTCTGAGATGTTTTAGCCCCACAGTTCTATCCACCAATCGTCTATTCAGAGTTGTCAAGCATCTTCTTAACTCTGAGGCACAAAACTGAATACCAGACTTTAAGGCAAGTGGCTTTGCTTTAGACATGAGCACATTTTCTTTGTGTTTTGCTGTTCCTTAAATTAGTGTGTTTCCTGTGATGCTTACTACAATGAGTGAGTGACTTTGTTATAATTTCTAAATATCTTTTATCTCCTCAGATGACCACTGTTAAATTATGTGCACTCTTACAGTAATTAGCACAATCATAATCATATTGTAATTATAAAAAGGGTCAGATAAGAAAGAGCCAACTGTTTTAAATGCAAGACTTGAATAGACTTGAATCCATTGTGAATAATATTCATGAACTACTCTAGCCTTCTTCAGTGAGGGTCACTTTCAATTACAGGCATGAATATATTTATTCATCAGCTCACCAAAAAAAAAAAAAAAACTGCCAGAGAGGTTAAACAGTAAATGACACTTCCTTTCTTGCAATATGTAAGTAAGCCCCTTACAAAAAGATCTACTCACGCCTCTATGATGAATTTCCTTGTCATTTTACAGCTGTATCATCATTTTTTTGTGAAATTGATGTATGTACATTACACTACTATTGAAGACTCATTCTTCGTCAAGACAGCTATCAGATAAGTTGGCCTTATTCATTTTGTAGCAATAGAATTTTCACATTGAAATTCTAAATAAAGAAAATGTGTGTCCTGATAAATAATGTACAGGGAAATAATTCTTACACACTATCTCTAAAATTCAGACAAAATATAATTAGCATTATGGTACATAGAAATGAAATCTTAGTAAAATACTCCTTTAACTGTGTCACATACAATTTACTTGAAACTTAGAGAAGGAATCCAACTTTTTGTTTATTACACTACAAAACATATAACATATATAAATATACCCAGTATGTATATGAATTTCCTACCTCATTCACTTATTAACTGATTTTAATTTATATGTGACTAGGGTGCTCATTTAATTTGTACACTACTAAGGTGATAATTCTAATCAATTAAATTATGACTCATGAAGGCAATTGTCTAAGTCCATAAGTCCTAACTGTACCAAATTAATTATTGTCTCTTTTCAACACACCTACTAATTACTCATCTAATCATTGCCATCTAACAAAGGCTTTCTCTGATCTATTCATCTCCTGGACAAAGGACATTGAAATAAGATATATTTTTGTCATTATATTCCATCCTCTTCATCTTATAATTTTTATGATTAGATTTACACAGGAGTTTCTCAATTTTCTAATGTTTTTAATTAAAATTGTATAAGAAATTTTAGGTACATCTAAGAACATATAAAATTTACTTGTAATTTTAATCTTGCAAAAGCATAAATAATCCAAATAATGCTGCAAAAAGTCAGACATAATATTTTATTAACAGAATTATAAACTTCAGTCATTTTATATTGATTATTATGAGCATTTTATAAATTTAAGTTGAATATAATATAATGTATAAGAGTAAACAGTTTATTCATAAGATTTGAAAGTAGAGTATATACCTGACTATCTTATAATTATAAAAATAACATTTCAAACCTGGACATATATCTATTCATATTTATCAGTATACTAAACACCAAGAGGCTTAGATACATTTAACTGTATCTTTGTAAGTGATGCTTCTTTTCAGAAAATATAACAAAAGCTACTCATTAATAAAAACTCCTCTGAGAAGAAGTACTCTTGATTCAAGATATGAAACCTTGAATGAACGTGTAACAGTAGTGGGAACACTATGGATAGAAGAAATCTACCATGTTGTGGGTAGATAATTAAAGGGTTTTAAAAAGGCAAAGTGGGTACATTTCATCCAGCCCTACTAAGGTATGTCACTAAGTGAAGAGGTCACATGCAACAGAGTTAGTGCAAGAGGTTTATTGGGGGAGGAGGGATGGGGAGAGTGACAGATGTAAAGGTCATCCGAGAGTGGGGACATGAAAAAGGAAGACAGGCAGGCCGACAGAGAAAACAGATGACAAGAGAGGCAAGAGAGGGATCTGTGACTGGTAGGCACTTTTAAAGGGGTGCCCATGGTAACAGGTGATGACATACCGCCTGGGTGGCCAAGGCAAGCTTCTGCCTGATGGGACTAATATATCTCAGAGAATGTTTGTCCATACCTTACTATTTCATAGACTGGAAGCCAAGGACCTTAGGTATACCATAGTGGTTATATTCTTAATTAATAGTAAAGAATCAAAACAAGGTTATATTTGTATCATGTAACCATCTTTTAGTTGATACCTCTATGTCTTAACCACTTTGTCAATGCCTTTATAAAAAATAGTCTTATGTGTGGTAACTATAAGGTGTAGTGCTTTGCTTCTGATTTTACAAACCTATAAATAGTGTGTGCTATGGAATGTGTGAAGCCCAGAAGAAAATGAACATGCAGATGTCCTTATTTTAGAAGTTAGAAACTTGCTTCTTTCTCATGTAATTTCTTTATTGTTTTTAATTGGGCCAGGGAGATGGCTTAGCAGAAAAAGACAGCTAATATTCAGTCTTCAGGACCTACATGGAGGAAGGAGAGGACCAACTCCTGAAATAGTCCTCTAACCTCAACACATGTGCCATACTGTTGGGGGAAGTCCTGTGTATATGTCAATAAAGCACTGTTGGCCAATAGGGAATCTAGATAGGTGGGACTAGGAGTCAAGGAGGACTCTGGGTAGAAGAAACACAGAAAGTCAAGATGTAACGCCATGGGGTAGGAAGCCCGGAAACCTCTCTGGTAAGAGAAATACTTAGATTAGCAATTATGGGATAAATACTTAAGTCAGAGCTAGCCAGTAAGAAACAAGCAAGGCCAACAGCTTCATAATTAATATAGCCTCCTGTGTGTTTATTTGGGACTGATGCGGCTCTAGAACCAGGATGGCGGGAAGGCTTCTCTCAAGGAAAAGTTTTCCCTTTACACCATACTCCAAGATACCCTACAGCCCCACACAAAAGGATATATAATTTTTTAATGTTGACATTTTGATACATTTATGTGATGAATTTTAGAATTCTTTCCCAATAAACTTTTTCTTCCATAAAATTTTTGATCATGGTATGTTAATCACAGAAATGGTAAAGTTGTTGAGACAGAAGGGATACAAGCAAATTAAGATGGTTTCTTTAATAAAGAAATGAGTATTTTGACAAGGCACCACAGTTCACATGAAAGTTTAGGAAGCTGTAGGAGCTTTCAACATTAGGCATTTCAAATCCAAGGTCAAGAGAGATAAAGATTCATACTTGAAGAATGACAAAACTAACAAGTAGATAAGAGTAGATAAAAGTAAACATTTATCCATGGAGCAGATTGTTCTAAAATAAAATGTATATTTTCCTCAAAATATTTCATCTCTCTTGGAGGTTAACATTTGGCACTCAAGGTCTTTTGTTGGTTTTCCATCTGTTACATGCTGCTGGCTTCGATCAGTCTACACCATTACTTCCAGAACTTGTTCTTTCTGTATATTTATAGAAAGCACAGGAAGCCATGAGTGAGCAAAGTCCTAAGCGAGTGTGTATTTTGACACGAACATAGCCTGGCAAGGACTCTGAGACCAATTGGCCCTTGGTTAGTTGGCAAAACCATTACTCATATGAGCCAATCTCAAGAGGGGTGGCAAAGCTTTCCTTGGAACCTGAGTACATGCAATTACAAATGATTGATCAGTATATGCAAAGACTAGCAACTGCAGATCCTCCAGCCTGAATGCTAATAACATGAGACGTCTCACATTCAGAGACTACCTACCAACATTAGCTGGCACCTCCCTCTGTGCTGCACCTAACAAATACACCTAGGTTTTGGATTGTGGCTGTAATGATTAGGAAATCCCGCATGATTCTAGCTTCATTGTATGGGTGACTGTGTATCTGTCCTTTCTTCAATCCATTACTTCCCCTAGCTAGACTTTCCATATTCAAGCCACTATTTCATGCCAGCTTTACTGACATAGAAAAGTAATTATTCTTAAAATAATTGGAATAAGGAGATTCATGCTTGTTCCTTAAACTAAATTTTAAACTCTCATGTGTATACTCTTATGACAGTTTCCCTAGGCCATCAGGCTATGGACTAATCCTCGGAAACTACTGCTGTTTTTCCTAGAAACTGTTAAGCTGGTATTGGTGAGAAAGCTGCCTGACAAGAGTACTAGGCACTTTATTTGGAAGACCAATAACACAACTCAATGTGCTTTGTAGTTTTCTTTTAAGATTTTTTTCTGTTATTCTGTAGTGATATTCTTGATGCTACAAATCCCAAGCAACACAAAAATGGAATATATGATTTCATTATAGAAAATAAATCTTTGAAATCTTTAAATGGATCTTCTAGAAAAGCTCTGAACTTAGTAAGCTTAAATACCCTAGTGGTTGATTATTGGTTTTGCCCTAAGGAAGATGAATTTTCACTGAGGGAAGATCTAATCCTCTTAATGTACTTGCTACATAGAATTCTAAATATATTCTAATAAAATGGTCTTAAACTTTATAGCAACTGAGAACATGAGTGGATTTTGTTCTCTTTCCTCCAAATAACAAACTGAGAGTTGAAATTGTAAAAGACCTCAGCATGATTATAAAAGGAAATTGAAAAGGAAGTCACAATTAGGCAAGTCTTTGAATAACTAGTTCCCTGTAGTTGTTTACTTTTACATAAAAATGTTACTGTGGTTTTACTTATTTTTCTTAAATAGAAGCCACAACTATACCTAAGAACATTCATAACTGATCATGGAATTGCAACAGCAGCATCTACAGGAAACTTTATAATGATTAAAAGACAAATACTTGCAGTGTTCATTTAACTTGCTACAAGTTGGTATGCAACAATCCTGTATGAGTCAGTAAGTGTTCAGTAGAGAAAGGAAACATGACTGAAACCCATCTAGAAGCTTTATTGCCGATTTTATTAGACATTTGCAAACCTATTAGATTCACAAATGACTATATAAGATACCATATTTAAAATGATTGGAATAAGGATTTTTTTATCTTTAGAGAACTGCAAAAGTATTAAACATTCTGAATTAATATGGAATAGATGTTGACCCTTTTCCAGAATAGCAGTATGTAGAAGAGCAGTACACTGGGCAGTAGAATACTTAATCCAGACAATTCTCTCACTAGAAGAGGAGGCAGCCAGTCCTAATCAACTATCTTGCCAAGTAAAGATATTCACTAGGTTAGGTAGGTTAGCACATTTTTTTACATATCATGTTATAATTAACAATAGTGTTTTAATTTATCAGGACAATTCATTGGAATTTAAAGATCATCTACATATGAATGGAAATATAACTTTTGCAGGAATCTTAATGATAAGGGAAACAGAATGCAGAAAGATGGTGAAGAGGATTTGGCATTTAGAAGGATGGTTTGTGGAGTTTTATATTTGTATTTGATATCAATAATGTGAGTACTTACAGATATAAAGGGTATATGGTACTAATGCAAGGAATGGAAATGAACAGAATGAGAGAAACTGAAGGAAACAATAGTGCCTGGTCTTGTGCTTCTAGAATTTAGAATGAGAACATCTAACATGGAATTAGTGAAAACTGCAGACATGGAGGGATCATTTGAAACTTGATTTTAAAAGGAACTTGAACTCCAGTACTGGCAGTTCTACAAGCTGTCAGCAAAGAAACAGCATGGTTGGATTTATGCATTAAGAGAGTTAATTGGAGATAGGGAAGAAGTGCCAAAAGGAAGTATGTCTGCTGAAAAGTTGACCAAGTTCCAGTGGAAGGCCACCCATCTCAGAATATTTGGATAGCACAAATTGGCCTTGATGGGACACAAAATTGGGTGGGAAGGGAAGGGAAGAGGGGGTTGAATATGAGAAGACTTAAAGAATGGAGGGTAAACATGGCCAACACATTTTGTAGGGAATTCACAAAGAACTAATAAAAACTAATTGGTAAACACAGTGTTCATTATATTTGGGAGGAAAAAACGGAATAACAAATTAGACAGAAGTCCATGAAATCATGAAGAAAAATGAAAATTGTGGCTTAGTCTCTTATTGGAAAATAAAATTTCAACAAAAAGTACAGCTAGACAAAACAACACAGTGATAAATAGAACCCTTTTTCAACAATGGATATGAAGACTAAAGAAGATAAAAAGTATAGATTCAAGGTTTCACATTTATAAATATAATAATGCAGAGATGGGCTGAGGGGAGGAGGGACTGGGAGGAGAGAAAGGAGGGGAAACTGTGGCCCAGATGTGAAATAAATAAAAATAAATAAATACATTTTCTTAAAAACTGTTTAAAAAATAAGGACATGTTTAGAAAAGAAATGATGGGATGTATTTGATGAATGTTCTCTCTTTACATTTGACATGCCATGCAGCAGCTTACATAGATGAATAGAGAAATTACAAACATTTTATTAATTTCATTCTCTTAAAATACATTGGAAGACTGATGTGAGCAATTTCCTCCAGAATGAAATTTTTGCTCCTCTGAGGAAGAGAGAGGCTCATGAGACCATGAGTAAATTATTGCAGCTAGAATCTTTTTTTTTTCATTGTTAGGTAGTGTTCTATAAGTGAACAGAACCAATTTAATGTAGGCATATTATAAGTGGAGACAGATTGCCTTGCATGACAGGGATGGAGTAGTTAAATCATGACTGTCTTCACGCTGAGGCTGAAGGTTTGGGAGGAAGCTGGATACCTCAGAATTCCTGACCCACCACTGACTGCTTTGAGGATCTTCAGAGAGTACCTGGTGATGAGTCCCTGTTGGAAACCCAAAGACACTGCTCTGTGATGTCAACTCTATGTACATGTACTATGAGAGAAATGTAGGTATCCAGGGTCACACTGGTGTTTCTTGTACTCTTTCATGCCTGTTGGAAAGTGACCCCCATTTTGAAAGCGAGTCTTCTCAGCTAATATTTTCTAGAAATTAGCTTGTATATGTCTATGTGTATTTCTTAGGTGACCTTAAGTATTGTGAAGCTAACAACTAAGATCAATAATCACCCTTGCCAAAGAGAAATTTGCTAGTATTTTTCTATCAAAGTCAAGGTGGAAAGAAGTAAATATTTACTTAATATTTCAATTCAGAATTTTCATATATTTATATTATCCTCATATTACTTATTGGGTATCTACCATGTGATAAAGCATATCTTCATTATTTTATGTGCTATTACATAAATATATTAATCAGTAATAAAGGCCTGTTTCTAGGATATTGAGGACTCAACAGTGTACCATCAATCTTTTTGGCCAACAGGCTGAGACTTTCAAACTCATCTTCTTTCCTAGTCTCCACCCCTTCTTCACAAAGATCAGGTCCGGATGGACCATATACCAACTCTTGAGTTTCTACAGCATTCTTGTCTTACATACTTCTTTGAAGAGCAGGAGTAGTATACACTGTTCACTACACTCAAACTCTTCTTGCTTTCTTGTTTAGTACTCACACTGTACATGGCGAAAGTCCAAAGCCATTGCTCCTATTAGGACCATAGAGTTTCACCTCTTTGTTCTTAAGACAGACTCAAAACTATAAAAAGAGGCACAGCTCAGTGTGACCATTGATGTCCACTACACCAGCTCAAGGTGCCTCTGTTTTATCTACCCTGCCTTTCTTTGTTTTGCAGATATTATTTGCTGAGCCCTCAAAAGCCTGCTGATGAGGCAGGTAGTGCCTATTTAGTGTATTCACTTTCATATTTAAACCAACTCTGATTATTATTTCCTTCATCAACGCTCAATTCCTTGTTCTGTGTTTCACCTTTTTTCATATCCGTTGGCATGATAAAGTCAGACAATATTTTTGTGTAAGTTGAAATTTTGTCTTCATAAGTATCTGGTTGCTTATTGTAAGCTTGACACAAGCTAGAGTCATTGAAGAAGAGGAACTCTTCACTGAAATAAATGACCACTTAAGATTGGCCTGTAAGAAACCCATTGCTGCAGATACCAAATACACACACACACACACACACACACACACACACACATTTCCACACATAGAACTTCCATAAAGACATAAAACCAGGAGCTATAATATAAAAAGACTTATAAGGAAAAACAAAAGCACAAACAAAGTATTATACATAAACATAAGTCTAAACTATAATTGAATTCATTTTGCTGTCCACCTACTGCTGACTATGGTGCTTTGGTTCCTCACCCCACCACTCTCTTCCGTTTGGTTGTTTGTCTGTTTGTTTTGTTCTATTCTAGTTTGTTTTGATTTTATCATATTTTTAGATGCCTGCTTGTTTTCTAATAATAGAAAGAAAAAAATAGGTTATGTATTTGGGTAAGTGGAGAGATTCTGGCAGGAGTTTGGCCAGAAGAAAGCATAATCAAAACAAATTTATGAAAAATATTTTATTTCAATAAAAAATAATTGAACTATAAGTAAACCATCAGGCATATTCTTGATCAATGTTGATAGGGGAAGACCTAGCCACTCAGGCTATGGTGCCAACCCTAGCCAGATTGTCCTGAGTTGTTTGAGAGCATAGGCTGAGCAAGCCAGTAAAGGAACAAACCAATGAGGAGCTTTTCTCCATAGTCTCTGCTTTACTTCTTGCCTCCAGGTTCTTCCCTTGAGTTCCTGCCCTGTTCTCGCTCCAGAGATTGGCCTACTGACCTACTACTGAAAGGTAAGCTAAAACAAATGTATTTCTCCTCCAGTTGCTTTTGGTCATGGTATTTTATAATAGCAAGAGAAAGATGAGACAATTAGTGTGAATGGAAAGAGAATTGATAGAAATTGCTCCGACAGACTTGGGGATGCTGCTCATTGGCAGAGCACTGCTAAGCACAAGTGATGTCCCTTGGTTCAATACCCAGCAGGAAAAACAAATCAACCAAACACTCAGAAAGAAAGTTATGGGATAATGGGACATAAGAAAATCTAAAGATGAAGTCTTCGAGAAACGCTGATTGGGAAGTGGAAAGGGATTTCAGGTTAGTGAACATTATTAGGCAGGGCAAAATGAATTTTTCTTAGAATACTTCTGGTTTATGAATGAAAACCCTACGAAAATTGCCTTGTTAGTCATTTTATTCTTCTTTAAAGTCAATTTTAAATTAGAATTGGTTTTAAATTATTTGTCAGAGTTTAGAGTAAAATGTTTATATATGCTTTTAATATGTTTACTCTATTTCTACATTTTTTATTTCACTTTCTTTTTTACAGTCAGTTGAACATTATATGTATATGAAGACCAAGAGAAAAAACACGAGATGTTATCTTTTTTCTTCCTTGCCCAGAACCAAATATAATTGATATATCTACATTGTTAAGGAAAAACAGACACTCCAAAGTTCTTTTGTTAGTATGTCATGTTCCTCATGCCTTGATGATAGGTGAGATCAATAGTTTATTGCAGAAAGAATTTCTTATCAATGTCATTTAAAACTGACAATTCATGGGATGTAAAACAATGAGATATTTCCTGTCTCCTTCTTTTATTAGAGAGCTGATTCTAAAATGAGCAATTTCTGTAAGAGATAGATTTTTGCTCATAAATTTTATATTACTTTTCCTTTCTGTTGAACAGCCTCCAATATTTGCCGAGTAAATGAAAACTTAAAAATGAAGCTTGTCTTAGATTTTAAATAAATCACTCCCCTGTGATATATCTAATTATAAGATATTTATGTACACAGCTCGGGAAAACTAGAATCCACTGATCAGTGACTGATTAAAGGCACACAAGCACTCAAAGTTGCTGAAATGTAAAACAGCAAGAAAAAGTTCCCTCTGAGGGAGCTTGACTCAAAAATGATTATAATACAATCCAGTCAGAGTGGAAACAAATGGCATAGGAGACAGGCATGTCCTGTCATGTGGTAATGGCATTCACTGTGCCACACCTACTTGAACGATTGAATAGCAGGCCATGTCAGGGAAATGTATGGAAGGCTTGTCACTTTGCTGAGTGTGACTGTTCTACATGTTTTGGTGTCTTCTTCAGCGTTATCTGTTTCCAGGAAAATTAATAGTTATGGAGAAAACAGTAAGTGCTGAGTTTATTCGGCTCTTTGAAAGGCTAAGATGACAAGGTGGAAATGCTGGTTTAGGACATTCACATGTTTTCTACTTGCTGTTTTCGTGTAATTTTCCTAAGAAGCATATGAAAAATTTGAATGTCATTTGATAAGAGTCCCTAAGCCTTTGATAAATGTGAGTGCCCGCTTGAAATCAACAAGGATACACAATTCCAAAGAACAATTGCAATGCACTTTTGACATATACCTGAGCTCATGTCATTCTAAATACTTAGGAGACATATATACAAGTAAACTTATACAGACTGAGTAACTTTTATTTATGAAAATATTTGCATATACATATCTGAATAAAACAACAATTAATGAAATTGAGGCTGTGAATTTGACAGAAAGGATGGGTTTATGGGAGAGTGTGAAGGGAGGAGATGAAAATGGAAGAAGTGTTATCACATTATAATATTAAAATAATATGTAAATAAAAAGAATTCTCAAACCTGTTTGGCAGGAGAAACTATACAGAGGTTAGCTTTAAGGGAATTTCATTTTATTTGTATGTCATAGGATCCCAGATACTAATAGTTAAAGGGAGTGAGTATGAAAAATAACAATAGATGTGTCAAGTGCAAATGCTGCAAAGTGATATAAAAACTGTGTATTTGTGTATCCAGTATATATTCAAATACCAAGAAAGCCCATACTTCATGTTGAACTGTCAAATCTTCTTGTAATGGATATCCCAAAGACAAAATGTCAAAGAAGTTGTGGTGGAAATTCAGCCAGAAAGAGTCAGACATGCTGTCAGTACCCTTCCAATGTTTCTAGAAGCAAGCAGAAATGCTACTTCAAATATTGTCAAGAAAATTGGACAGCAAAACATTTTACTTCGTTCTCTATGACCAACAAATAAATATTTATGGTTCTGTACTGAGGTGAAATGGCTAATAGACGTTTTTTACTTAAGTGACATTAAGAATGATGAAAATCTCATGTATGATTAGGGAGAAAATGAAGGTAAGATAGTTCAGATGACTTGGTCATGTTCACCACATAGCTATTTAGAAGAATAGACAGAGAAAACTTGTCTTAACTTACAATTTAATGACACTGTGTATACTGATGTGCTAAACTTTATTCTCTAAGCAGAAAAATGAGTTTGGTCCTTTCATAATGTATAAGACATATTAACATAAACACACAACTATTTACTTACTGAAATTGGATACAGTCCTAAAAATATATGAATCATAAATTTAGGAACATGGTCAAAGAAAATAAGTGAGCAAATACTGGGGGAGTGGTCTTATTTCCTTTGCCTCATGGTAATTAGATTAGATGACAACAGGCTTTGTGATACAGTCATAACATACCTTTTTAAATTTTCATTATTTGGAGGGGTGATTGGAACATGTCATAGCACATGTGCAGATATCAGAAAATAACTTGTGGGGGTCAGGCTTATTATTCTACCACGTGGGAGCCAGGGATCAAATTCACATTGTCAGGCTTAGTGGAAGGTGCCTTCTGGACCTAATAATTCTAATTTTGATTATTTGTGTACAAACTTTTTCATATTTGATTTTAAACTGTGACTATTCAATAGCAAGCTATTGTTTTTTTCTTCCTTACCTAAATTTGAGCAATGTAGATCATATATTAAGAATTACACATGACTGTACTTAACTGATAACATGCTACAAAAACATGCTATTTATAGAGAAACAGCATAGATGAATTAGTCATATAGCTTTTTCTCAAGAGTGTCTCCATTTGCCTTTGAAGGATGGAACTCTTGGGGTCAAAGTCACAAACAGAGGAACATGAGAGAAATTCCTAAGGAGCTGTTTGCCCTAAGCAAGCATGTGGAAAATAAGCAGATGACTTCAATTTACTGTGTCATTACTCACCCCATTCCTGACACTGTCATCACACACACACACACACACACACACACACACACACAGAGAGAGAGAGAGAGAGAGAGAGAGAGAGAGAACAGAGTTATATTCCCCCATGCCTGATATTTGAAATACAATATGTCAAAATAGATTTGGAGAATAAGGTGAGAGCTGATGGATGGAATGCACTCCTTCTAAGTAAAGACGTGTAAGTGTGCACCTTGGCTTCCCAAAGGCAGCTGAACATCACCAGCTGCTACTTCATCATTTTCTTAAAGAAAAAAATGTTCAAACTATGTAGAATAAAAGCTGATGGTATTATTGAGTATTAAACATGTTGATCACTTGACAATTAAAAGCTAAGTTTTACTACTTTGACCATATCCTTTTAGTTGACTTAACAATAGCTATGTATTTATGCTTAAGAAAGACGCCTCAACTATTTAGTATATATAAAGCACAGGACACACAGTTATTAGAGATAGTTGGATAAACAGGAGATAGGCCAGTCTGATTTAATTATCATTGATGTGTATGTACACTGTGTTCACACATGTAGAAGTCAGAGGTTAATATTTGGCTTCTTCATTTAAAGGCATCTAACTTACTTTTAGAATAAGAATCTCTCACCAAACTGGGAGAAGAGAGACTGGCTGGATGTACCGGCCAGCAAATTTGCAAGATCCTCCCATTTCATTTGTCTGAGCTGTGGCTTAAGGGCAGGATTTTCCACACCTAGACTTTTCCTTGGATGCAGGGGTCTGAACCCTAAGCCTCACTCTTGTATAAGCCGTATCATAGCCCCACAGTCCAAAAGTTAAAAAAAATACCAATTCAAGGCTGGGAAACGTTGTAACAAATCTACTATTCCAATGGATGAATTCATTAGAGATGATTAAGCATACATGGTACAATCATAAAATAATTAAAAACGATTTAGCTAAAAGGCCAAAACAGATATAAATGATTTTTCATAAGCATTTATAACAACAATCCCTGCCAACAAAGCATACATTTTCATTTTTTTCCTGAAGGGTTCCTAAATGCTAGAGCATCACCATCCATAGTGATTTCTGAATATAAACACATGAAGATTGATCTGACTTTTGTGGCTTGAAGCTTAAAGTCAATTAACTAGCATTAAGGTAGAGAATGAGTATGATTCAATACCAAAAGTTCTGCTCCTTCAAAGATGTACTTCTGCCTGGTGATAGTAAGAGGAATTTACATATTTCATATCATTAAATACATAAAATAGGGGATAGAAACTTAGCAAAAAATGGCCCCTCTACCAAAATAGGTTTGTGTTGTGACACTATTTTCTTTTAGAGTATTTTCTGCAATAATAAGACAAATTGTGAAGAAAATGTATAATTGGAATTCATGAATTTACAATGAAAATGAAAAGGTGGTGTATTCATGATAATATTCTTCCTTTCTTAGTTCTTGCAAATTTTTGGCACTGAGTTCAGAGACACAAACATCTGTAGTTCATAGACCTAAACAAAAGACACCATAGTGTCTTCAGATTCAATATAACTGCTTTTCTTCTTTGTTTTCATTTGACTTCAACAAAAGGTTTGGCTCTGCTTTGTAATCCCATACACATTTTTAGTTAGAAGAATTAAAAAATTCAGTTTCTGGATCATTAGTGTTATTATTATATCATTTATTATATCATATTATTGTATCACAAGGCACATGAAAATTTGTAACCCATATGCATAGGTTAGCTGATACTAATTGTAAAAATGTCTGATGTCATTTACAATCATGAGTCTCAGAAGATTTTACTCTTAAATATAATAGTCTTTTTCTGAATTCATAATAAGGATTGATTGTTTAGAATAGTTTTATTAAAGTTTTGGTATCTACAATGACTAGAAATGCCTTCTACCGAGTAGAGTCTAAATTTAAAAAAAAAGGCATCACATGTTTTAGTGATCCGTAAACAGTATAAATAAAATATTGGTTATATCTACTCAGAAAATAGATGGAAGTCTTCATGCCAATGAGGTAAAAAGTGACAAATAAAGTCACTGTAACTATGAAAACACTATAATGATATGTCTTAAATATTTGTATGTTTGGAAAATAACATATTTCCCTTTTGTATAAATATGCACTGGAGTAATATTTCCCATTGTTTAAAAAATAGTTTATAATGAAAACATTGTCTTGATGTTCCTCAAAAAATTCTCAAGAAAGCGGAGTTTGCAGTTTCACTGAAATCAGATGACAAACTTGTACACTGAATAGAAATTGACTAATAGAGTCATTAGTGTTTCAGATATTTATCTTGACTGTTTTACATATTTGGAAAGGGATGTTTTTTCTTTTTATGTAAACATAGATAAAGTAGAGTAATACTTCATGTTGTTTGGAAAAATTACTCACCATAAAAATATTGGCCTGAGAGCTCTTCAACCAGTTTAAAGCAAATAGAAGTTGTATCTGCATTCAAATCGCATGGAAGTTTTTATTCAGTAGATAAAAATTGATTAATAGAGTCTTTTTAGCCCTGGAATAATAAAATACTTATCTTGAATATGTTGTATATTTTGAAAACATGTTTTCTCCTTAATAAAATAGAGGAATATTCTGGATTGTTTGAAAAGATGGCTCAGAATGAAAAAAAAAACCCAAATATTTGAATTCTTGTATTAACAACCTGGGATAAAAATAATGCATATGGAACTGATTTTCTTTGTCCCTAGAAACTGACACAATGGGAAGAACTATGATAAAAAGTTGACTTGCACAAAGTCTGGTTTCTTTCCATCTTTCTGAGATAAGTGTTCTCCTCAGGGAAGAGAGTGTCCATATAATTAGCTCCAGCCCTGCTCCTACTATTGTCCTTCTTCAAGGCAGTGGGGGATCTGATACTAGTCAATGACTTTAGGTATTTAATAGGGCTAGCAAAGGTTACAGTGGGTTTTTGATCACTGTGTTGTTTCCTTTAATGTTTTTCTTTGTTCTTATGGTTACTTCGGCTTTTGTATTAGAGACAAAAGGGGTATGGGTTAGGGGGTTAATGGGAGGGCAGGGGATTGACATGTTAAACAACCTTGTTTCTAATTTAAATAAAAAAGAAAAAAATGACAGAAAATCATGATGAAAGACATTGATCAAGACTATTAGACATCTTGAGAAATGCTTTAAAATTGAGATATTTTTATTTCTTTAGATTCAAATTTGATTATGTTTCTCCCTTCCCATTGCTTGCTCAGATGTTTTTAAAATTTAGAATTGTTTCATATCAATCTAAACATTGATTAAGATTAATGGCTTGGCTTAATTTTCTGGCTTAGAAATGGGAAGTCCAATACATGATCTTTTTGGTTTGCATCTCTTGAATCAGAATTTTTCAAGATGAAACTAATAACATATTTTCCTGTAGATTAACAAAATGTAATTTATGTTTCTGATTAAAAGCACTGAGAGTGATGTGTGGACTCAATGTTCCTTTTATTTTTGTACAGATATTCCCTTTTCCAAATTTAATTTTTTTCCTCATTTTATTTATTTATTTATATTTTTGGAGAGTTACATACATGTATGGAATGTGTAATAACATAGTTTTCCCCTATCACTCTTCTTTATCCTTCTCCAAGTCTTATGTATTTTTTCTTCCTAACTAGAACTTCTTTTACCTACTCCTGCCCCTACTTCAGATCTTGTTCAGGTAACCTCATCAGCTTTACATTATGTAAGTGCCACACCATACTAGAAGACAGCATTTCAGAAAGATCTTTGTCATCCCTTGGCTCTTAAAATAATTATGTTTCTACTGCCATGATGTCAGCAAGGCCTGGGAGGAAATTTCATTTAGGACTGAGTATTCAGCAGTCATTTACTCTCAGTACTTTCGTCAACTTGAGTCTTCGCATTAGCCAATACCTTTTGCAAAAACAAATTTCTCTGTTACAGGCTAATGGTAGCACTAGTTGATAAGGATAAATATGAATATTTAGGAATCAGTTTGGTTACATTTCACTTAACAAAATAATGTATCAACATTGCATTTTCTTCTAGGGATTGCAAACAAGTGTACAATACCAAGTATGTTTACTCTTATGGAGTTGGCCACCAATAAAGTCAGTAAGCTTTTGTTTACTCCCATCCAAAACCATGCCACTATTGTAACAATGGTTTCTTCTTCCTTGGGATATTGTAGTTGTTTCCCCCAGGGTTCACACATAAAAAAGACCATTAGTGATTTTTCAGCCTTACAGCCTAGATAATACCTTCTCGCTCTCTGAACTCAATCAAGAAACTTCCAGTTCAGTTCCAGCCTCAATTCTTTGTGTCTTATATCCAAAGCATGTGGCATCGTTGAGGGTAGGATCTTACCACCTAGGTCTGGTTATTAACCAAGAGCAATGGCAGTAGCATGTATTTCAGATCCTCTGCTGGTTTTCTGGATCACAACTCATAAGGAGGTACCCTTCAGGGCCCGCACCACAAGCAACTCCGAGGTATCAGGAAAAGAAAGACCAGATGTCCAGCTGTTTGTACTAAGAAGTGTCTTTATTTTGCAAGTGCTAAGAGGTCTCTCTCTTGTAGGAGGGAGCAGTCTTACAACACAGTATAAAAACCCCAGGTGGAAGTGAGCTTGTTTTTCTCCTGCTAGATGTTGATGTCAGTGGGGCAATGTGGGGCAGTAGGCCAGGACTAGAAAACAGGATGCACCTGTGGCTATCAGCTGACAAACAACTCAGAGACACTATGGAATAGGCCCCAACATCTCCCCCTTTTTTATTTTTTGAAATTTAGTTTGAACTGTTTGCTACTCTATAGAATCTTCCATACAGATTTCTTTGGCTCTCAGGCCATGTTATAGGTTTTTGCTATTTTTCTTAGGGGCTATAGCCATACCCACTTCTTGTAAAAATATTTTAGAGATGACTCATAAAATTGACCTTAAATTTGTAGCAATAACCAACCCTGTATAAATACAAACAAACATTTATAAACAATGTTTGGGAATGTGGGCGTTGTTCTTTCCAAACTACTTCCTGCTGTTAAGGGGCACTGTTCATACCATGGGGATCATTAATCTAATCCTCCAGCTGAGGATGATCCCTCAGGCAAAAGCCTTAAGATTTATTCAATCCACCCTCCAACTGAGGTGATCTCTCAAGTTCCCCTTTCTTTCCCAACCTTGCGGGCAATGACCTGGAGATTTAACCTAGTACCCCTTACTTGGTACCCCTTTCCAATGCACCCTCATAGCCTTACTTGTTGGTCAGCCTTTGAGGGTGATCTCTCAGTTCCCCTTTACTTTCCTGACCTCAATGGATCAGGCGAAAGGCTGGAGATTAATTTAGTGCACTCTCTCCTTAGAAGGTGATCTCTCAAGCAAAAGCCTAGGGATTTGACCATTCAGTTTTAATGTTAGAAGATGAGGTACCTGTTTTTAATTCTTTTAGTGCTAAGAAGCCTCTCTATTTTGCAAGTGCTAAGAAGTCTCTCTCTTGTAGGAGGGAGCAGTCTTACATATAGTCTTATAACACAGTAGAAAAACCCCAAGTGGAAGAGAGAATGTTTTTCTCCTGCTAGATGTTTGTGTCATTGGGGCAATGTGGGGGCAGTAAGCCAGGACTAGAAAACAGGATGCACCTGTGATTATCAGCTGACAAACAACTCAGAGACCCTGTGGGGACTAGGCCCCAACAGTACCCTACCACATGACACTGGGATTTTGTTTAAAATCCTGTGACTTCTTGGAGCAGTATTATCAACCACGGAAGAAAACTTTTGTTTGATATGCTTCATTTTAAATTGTCTTTTAGTTAGTTTAGTTATATTACAGATTAGTAGGTATCCATGTGGATTTCCAACAGTCTTAGTTTTGACTGACTCCTATCCCTCTGCCTCATCCCAGACTAAATGTTTATGTCCCTAATATTCCACAACTTTCATATTTACCTATTTATCTATCTATTTACTTATTTGTGTCTTGGCCTCTGTAAGTACCCATTTCAATTTAAATATATAATCTTAAAATTTCAAACTAAGGATCCTTAGGATCTATATGAGAGAAACGGAGTGGTTTTCTTTTGGGGCTTGGTTTCCCAAACCATGTATATTCAATTCATATATATCATCAGTTCATTGTCATTTAAGCTAACTGCATTACCAGCTATTATGGATAGAGCCACAAAGAATGGGGTTATCGTAGATATTGTGATCACCTAGTAGAGATCTATTTGACTAAATGTCCAGGAGTGACATAGTTGGGTTAATGATAGCTCTACTTGTAGTTTTATGAGAAAGCACAATGTCATTTCCTACCCATTTTCACCCCACTAGCAATTAAACCTAGGAATGTGCTTTATTTTTAGCTTTATCCTTAGTCTCTTGTTTTCCCTTTTTATTTTGAAACAATGTCAACTAAATTAACCATGCAACTTGAACTGAGTGTGTTTCCAAAAATGCATCTTGAGCTTGATACCTTTCTTCCACAGTTTCTTGAGTATCTGGTATTATAGGCCTATAGCACAAGATCTTTTTAGTCCATTAAGTATGTAGAAAATGATGATATTCCTAGCTTTTGTTATGAGCATACATAAAACACATGAAGATTCAAACACTTAATTTTGTCTATTTATGAATAAGTACTAAGTGGGCTTGAAATTTAGACAGGTTGTAAGCAAGTACATTGGTTCCCAAGACTGGTAAGGATACTTCTGTCTTCCAACTGGGATTTGTAGATAATTCTGATAGCAGGATATTCTACATCTAAAATTTCTTTACTAAAGTATGCTCATGGAGACTCTAGATCAATCTTACAGATTCTCACATCAGCTTTGGTCACATAAAAGGATTGATGAGTATATATCACAAAAATGTATAAAATCATAATCTCTTGGTGCTGTAATTATTTGAATGATTTGGTGAATGTTTATGCTACAGTCTCACGCTTCAACTTTTACCATTCCTAGTAGGAGACAATCTACAAGTCCATCTTGCTTTTGCAGTCAATGTGTTATAAAGAATCTTTGTTTTGTCCTTTCTTTATGAACCACATGTATTTTCTTAAGCATCAAAGGATAAGCTACCTCCCTATATCCTAGCACATATCAAACAACCATTTATGATATGTGGACAGTGTAAAAGTAATAAGTATTTACAGTTACAAAAAAGGGGGGAAACAAATGGTAGTCACTAGTTCATACAAATAAAGAACTGATGGACATTTGTGAGTTTGTATAAAAACATCTATATTCATGCTTGTGTCAAATACACATACCGCAGAACCTTTAACTTATTTTTCTATAGGTAGCATCTCATCCAAAATTATTATGGGTATGATTACAAGAATTGGTAAGATCCTAAATATTGAAACTAAGGTACCCACAAAGAATATAAACAAAGATAAACTTCTGTGGCCAACAAAAATGAACTGGTGCTTGGTGATTGAAGGTATAAAAATTTTTAGCAAAACATGCTATTTTAACCAGTGAAATATGAAATAAAATTATTAAAAGTCCCATTCATACCTATTATATTGTGTGTGTGTGCGTGTGTGTGTGTGTGTGTGTGTGTGTGTGTGTAGTTATGGATGGGCTAATACTTAAGACTGAACTAGCCAGTGAGAAGCCCTGGACATTGGGTAACAGCATTGTAACTAATAGAGTCTGTGTGCTATATGGGGTTGATGCGGCTCTGGGACCAGGCTGCCCATATCCACTACATTCTAGATGAAAGTATCTTAAAATAATACCAGAGTGTTTGTCAAAAGAGTGTTCTTATTACAGTTGATGAATGAGAGCTCAACAAAACTCCTTATTTTTATTTGAGTATTCCCAATCTCAGTCTTACTTGTATAAAAATTATATTATGAAAAATAGTTACTGAGGATTTTTCTATTTTCATCAAATTTTAAAGTGAAATGTATAAACAAATATGTAAATACTTTTTATAAGTAAAGTCACTTTTTGCTTAAACTAAAATTGGAATTAATCTACCACAAAACCCAGCAATTCCACTCTTAGGCATATATCCAAAGGAGGCAAATTCATACAACAAGGGCATCTGCTCCACTATGTTCATAGCAGCATTATTTGTAATAGCCAGAACCCGGAAGCAAACTAGATGCCCCTCAACCAAAGAGTGGATAGAGAAAATGTGGTACATTTACACAATGGAGTATTACTCAGCAGAAAAAAAATGGAATCTTGAAATTTGCAGGTAAATGGATAGCACTGGAAGAAACCATCCTGAGTGAGGTAACCCAGTCACAAAAAGACAAACATGGTATGTACTCAACTCATATATGGATTTTAGACATGGATCAGGAGCGTGCCAGTCTGCACTTCCACTGACAGAGAGTCTAGGAAACAGGAAAGAACCTAAAAGATATGCATGGTACCCAAGAGAAGAGAAATGAGGCAAGATCCTCTGAATAGATGGGGAACACAGTGAGGGGTGGGGGGTGAGGGGGACCTGGGAAATAGAGAGGGGGAGAAGTGGAAGAGAGAGTAGGACATGGAGGAACAGAAAGACTGACTGGGGGGGGTAGGATAGGGGGAAGAGGGAATCATAGGTTAGAAGACAGATCAGGCACCATTGTGACCTCTAGTGATCTAAACGGACAACACCAATTGGCAAGCTAAGCAATAGTGTAGAGACCACCTCGAATGCCCATTCCTGATAGTGAACTTGATGTCTATAACCATCCTGGAGCCTTCATCCAGTGACTGATGGAAGCAGAGGCAAACATCCACAGTTAAATACTGAACAGAACCCAAGGAACCCAGCAACAGAGAGAGAGGAGCGATGAGCAAATTGGCAAAGAATGGGCTGGCAAAACCAGCAGAGACAGCTGATCCGAACAGGGGAGAGCTTTTGGACCCCAGACTGACAGCTGGGAGGCCAGCATGGGATCGATCCAGACCCCCTGAATGTGAGAGTCAATGAGGAGAACTGGGCTACCTATGGGGTCCTGAGCAGTGGATCAGTGTTTATCCCTTGAATACTAACAGACATCGTGTGTCCATAACACAAAGAGGGTGGCTCTCTCTGCCTGGACTCTTAGGGAAGTGCCTGGACCCTACCCTGAGTGAAATGATAGACTCCAGATATCCCCTATGCGGAAGGAATTGGCAATAGGGTAGGAGGATGGTGGGGATGGGGGATGCGGGAGGAGGGGAGGAAGGGGGAACTGGGATTGACATATAAAACAAGCTATTTAAAATTAAAATAAAAATAAATTTAAAAAAAGAAATGTAGCTCAATGATAGAGGCACTGAACTGACTTCTCTATTTGGCCTTTTCTCCAGTCATATCATCTGTATTTTAAATGCTTGCAAAGGAGAAAAGAGATGTTGGGAGAACTGTGGATACTATGTACCTACACTAATTCAAAAATGCGAATAAAATTTTATCTACCTGAACTAATTGTAAGTTTTATAATAACTGCTATTTAGAAGACGTTTCTCTGAATAGTGTTGAGAAATCCTCTATTCATTTTGTTACTCTGTGTTTTTGATGATTTTATATTAATTTGGAGTCTGTCATCCCCGCAGATAGAGTAAATGGAATCAGACCCCAACGTTAGAGTAAAAATGTTCTTGGTATATTTTATTTCAAAATGAAAACTGATAGTCATTCCATCACCATTTACTATTGCAGTTGGACTACATTCTGACTAGTGTTCAATTCCTGTTACTGTGTTTATAGGAAGGATAACAGTCAGATTGAAAAGGTCAGGCAAAATGACAGTAACTAATTCAGAAATGAGATGTCAAGAATTGGAATTATAAAGTCAAGATTAACCTGTAAGCAATTCAAGTAGATTTATACAGAGAGACATATATGCACATAGACACAGAAGCTATTTAGAACAGTATGCAAATTAAATTGACAAGGTCACCAAAACAAGCAAACTATGTGAGCTTAAAAGTAAACTTCTAGAAAAAGAGAAAGTGAATGTGAATTCTAAGACTGAAGGCACACATAAAATTCTGATGTTATATACAGTATAACTAAGCTTTGTTTTGGAGAAATAAATATGTAATTAATATAAATTGGTAAACATATAAATCATGTAAATAATTTGTTGTTTCTTATTCTTTTTATGATAATTATAGTCTCGAGTATTGGAATAGTTACAAATTGAACTTTTTAGATAACAATAATCATACTGTGAACATGTTTTACAATATTGTCAATATTTTAAGAATATCTGAGTGAATGTTCAAAGATTTGATTAAGAGATGAAAGGAAAACCACCGTGCTACATCTTCAATTGATTCTCACAATCATACTAAATTAGTCATCATCATCTCTGCACAACAATTGATGTCAACTATTGTCTCTTTCAATTTGATATTTCTTCCTCAGTACTATTTCCATCTTCTGTTTACACATGAAAAATCTAAAGCATGTAAGTCTAGCTCAGTTACATATTATAAAATATTGGATTTGATAATTATAGCCCATTTAGTAAGCTTTTGCGATATCCTAAGACACTAAAAATCAATTACTCACCAAACTGGAAAAACTTATCATAAGGCAGATTCTTACATACCATTTCCTATTAATAACTGAAATTAATAATAAATTTCTGAACTAAATGCAACTTCTGACCAAATTTCTATGTCAAAAGTGCATACTAATGAAGAGATTAGGAGATGTCATTAACATGTGTGGTAAGTTGTGATGGAAATTTCATTTGACTGTACCCCTAAAACAATTCTATGCTATTGTAAAGTCTTAACACATGTGTGTCATTCATTGATATGCCTATAATCACTGCTATATCTGCATATCTGTTGATGTGTTGAATATGACGATCAAAAGCAACTTGGCAGAGTAAAGGGTTTACTTAGCTAACAAATTCTGATCGCATTTCATCTCAGAAGACTGCCAGGGCAAGAACTACAGCAGGAACTTCAAGGCAGAAACTGAATCACAGACCATGCAAGAAAGCTGCTTTCTGGCATGTTCCCCATGGCTTTCTCAGCTTGCTTTCTTATACAACATAAGACCACCTGCTTAAGAGTGGTAACAACCACAATGGGATTGGCTCTTCCATCGCAAACATGTTTCAAGAACATGCCCTACAAACATGTCCACCAGCCAGTCCAATGGAAGCAATTCCTAAAGTGTGGTTACTACTTCTCTGGTGACTATAATTTGTGGCAAGTCACCAAGAGCTACCCAGCGTAGTCACTGAACATAGTAGCTATTTTATAGGTGTGCAACTAGTCCACACAGAAAATTTGTAAACAGAATACTTATGTGAAAACACTATGCAATAAATATGACATTGTAACCACAAATATACCATACATATGGTATATATTATATTTCTTAAATGCATTTGATACTGATTCTATTGTATAGGATGAAAGGTTATCATAAATAAAATCTGGTAACTGTGGAGTGTTTCAAGACGTCAGAAATGTTTTCCCTTTGGCAGCAGGCAATGGAGAGATGGATCTCACCTTGGCTTCTTTGATTTGCTTCTGGAGTGTCTGGTGTCTGAGCACTGAATATCCTCTGTCTCTGTCTGTGGGCACTTCACACAGTCAATGAGGGTCTTGGAGAAAATCACCACACTGTAAACTTTGAATCCAGCTTCTCAACATCCCATTGTCTACTTTCAGGTCTGGCCAGATCCTTAGCACATTGTAGTAGAAAAGCAATCTTTAATAAGCTTGTATGTCTTTATAGACCAACAGATGCCTTTGATTTCAATCCACTTATTTTGTATTTCCCTTGCTATGTGCCTTAAGTTAAAAATGCCTATTGAACTGTATGAGTTTTTTTTTAACCAAAGTCTTTTAATAATAATAATCACAAGATCGTCAAGTGTTTGAAAGCCAACACGGCAGGATCAGAAGTGGGAGAGAACATTAGACACAATAGTTGTTCAAGCAGTAATAAGAATTCTAAATAGTTTATGCTGCATGAATATCATTGATATAAAACTCGTAATGCTGAACCATATAATATTCTTTTTTATTGATTGTTTAGTGAACCTAACAAGTAACTTAGAGAAGTTCAAATCATACACAAAACATAGAAGTGCTATATATCAATGAATTATCATGTAGCATTTGATACATATGTATAGGATATGTTCATATAGAGTCAAACGTAAATCTCTCAAAACAATAAAGCTTCTCTCAGTGCTTGGGGCGTGGCCAGCTACAAGTACCTGGTCTCTCCCTACAAACTTCTTGCATTTCAGTCAAGATGAAGCACTCAGCTCCAGCCTGCAGGCTGCCATGCTACCCTTCATGGTCTTAATGGCCTGAACCTCTGAAACTGTAAGTGAGCCACCTCAATTAAATGTTTTCTTTATAAGAGTTGCAATAATCTTGGTGTCTCTTTACAGCAATAGTAAACTGCAACTAAAATACCAGTTCTTGGTATTGTAAAGTTGGATATCCACATGCAGAAAAAAATAAAGTCATACCCCAAATCAATACCAGCTTAAATGATTCACCCAAAGTAGAGGTTTCATTCAGCAATTGATAGTAGCAGATGCATAGACTGACAATCAAACATTAGGCAAAGCTTGGTGAATATGCAGAAGAGGGTAGGAAGGATTGTAGAAGGCAGGCAGGTTGAGGAAACTACTATAACATGGCCCACAGAATCAACTAAGCAGGGTTCATCGCGGCTCAGAGAGACTGAAGCAGCAATCATGGAGCCTTCGTGGGTCTAGCTAGGTCCTTTGTATATATGTTATGGTTATTTCACTTGGTGTTTTTGTGGGAATCCTAACAGTGGCAGTGAAGGTGTCTCTGACTCTTTTGCCTGCTCTTAGAACCCTTTTCCTCCCATTGGATTGCCTTACCCAGACTTGATATCCTGGTTTGAGTTTAGTCTTCCTGTGTCTTGTTTTGCATTAGGTTGATATAGCTGTGGGGGTCCTGATCATTTCTGAAGGGAAATGGTGGAACCGATCTGTGAGAAAAGGGAGTTATGGAGGGTTGGGGAGGAGCGAAGGGAAGGGAAACTGAGTGGAATGGGTTGTGCTCAGCTCACTTTCTCTGTTTTAATCTGTCTAGCATCCTAATCCATGGACTGGCACCACCCATGTTCAGGGTTTGTGTTCTTTGCTCAGTTAAGTCTTTCCGGACACTTGTTTACCCACACACCCAAAGTTTTAATTCTACAATGATTATACAATTTGACAATGAAGATTAACCATCATGGTGATTTTGAATCTTGTAGTTTTAATTGATTTATAAATCTTAACACTTTAGAGGAAGTTTTGAGGTTCTTATATATAAAACCATGCTGTGAATAAACACGGACAAATTTTACTTCTTATCTAGTTTAGTCACCCTTTATTTGCCTACTTCTTGGCAGTGACTAGGACTTCTGCAGCTGTACTTCTAGAAGCAATGAGCCTGAACATTTTTGTTTGGTTCCACATTGTAAAGAGGAAGCTTTCAGATTTTGTCCATAGAGTATATGAGCTATTGGCTTTTATAATGTACTTTATTATATTCTAGTGTATCCCCTGTATGCCTAATTTGTTTAGGATTTTTATCATGAAAGTGACATTGCATTTTATTGAATATCATTACTGTATCCACTGAAATAAATCTATTTTTCCTTCATTTTGCTGATATAGCACAATACATTTATTAATATACATTATTAAAACTTCTTTGCATCTTTGGCATGGATCACAATTGATTGTAGGTGAATGGGTAATCTCTTGCCGAAGACTGTCATGTCTCTGCACAATAAGGATATTGGCCTGTCAGTTTTATTTATCAAGTTCTTATCTGTTTCAGACAACAGAATAATGCTGGCTTAGAAGAATATATTTGGAAGAAATCATTCTTCATCTCTATAACATAATATCTGAAGGAGAAATGAGATTAGTTCTTGTTGTGTAGTTTTTAAGAACTTAGCAGTAAAGCTATTTCTTTGTTGGGAGGAGTTTGCTACTGATTCAGCAACACTGGGGATGGTTTTCTTTCCAGTTCTGCTTTGGGTTCATGATTAAGTTTTGAAAAAAGATATTTGACCAGAAAATGTTCCATTTCTTTAAATAGAAATTCATTCACATCAATGTCCAATAGGTTTCTTGTTCCTATCCTGAGTGGAGATGACGGTTACCTCATTTATTATTTTGAAGAATCATTTCATTGTATACTTGATCTTTTATGCAATTTGTTTTGTTTGTTAACTTTGAGTCATTATCATCTCTTTCCTTCTCTCAATTTTGGCGTATGCTCCTATTTTTTTCCTACCTTATATGCAATGGTAAATTGTTGATTTGAGATCTTTTTAACTTGCAATGTGGGAATTGATATGTGAGTCCCTCTTAGAGGATCCTATATGTCATGGCATATTGCGCTCCAATTCTTTTTATTCATTTGTTATTCAAATAAAACTTGACTAATTTTAGAGTTTTCAAAGTTTTTTCTTGTTAAGTGTTTTTGGGGCTTTTGTTTTGTTTTGTTTTTTGTTTTGTTACTGTATGTTTTCAGTAAAGAGATTAAATCCAATATCAGTTGTTAAACATATGTTAGAAATAGTAGAGACTGGCATGCTGGTGCATGTCTCTAGTCACAGAACTTAGGAGGCACCGGTATCTCTCTGTGGTTTAGGAAAGTCTGGTTTACATACCAAGTTTCAGGCTAACTGAAGACATATAGTAAGACCTTGTCTAAAACAAACAAAAGAATTGTGCTGTCTATTGAATGATCTACCCTGGGAACTATCCCATGTATTTATGAGAAAACATCTGGGTGCTGGGTACTCACATACTCCATAAGGTAAAGAACCATCAGTAAACCAGGCCCTAATCTTCTCTTCCTCACTCAACAACCCATGAGACTGCAGGTGAATTCTTGGCAGCAGACAGCTTTTAACAGGAGTAGAAACCATAGACATTTGTGAAAGTTCTTCAGGTGCTTCCTTGTGCCTTCAGGATCTTCTGAGGCCCATTCTTATATATACCACTTCCATTTGATAATAGATTATAGATGTGCACATCCTACTTTATGACTTAGGTGGGTCTAATAACACCCAGATCATGATGGGCAGTTTGGATTGCATGGTAACTTGGTGGCCTATGGTGAAACATAATAGTTTCTATTACTAAGGTCCAATAGCAGACCAAGAGCTGTTTTTCCAAGGGAGAGTAATTTTCTGCAGATGATGGCAGAATCTTGCTCCAAAATCCCAATGACCCTTTCTGTGATTCAGCTGTAGGTGCCTGCCAAAGGCTCCAAACAGCATCCCTGTCTGCCACGGACACCTCAAGTATAATGGGGTATGCTGGATCATATGGTCCAAGTGATAGAGCAGCTTGCACATCTCCTTGGACCTATTGAAGAGTCTTCTCCTGTTCTAGGCACCATACAAAGCTATATGCTTTCTGAGTCATTTGCAATATGGGGCAGAACAACACACTCAAGTGAAGGATGTGCTGCTCCAGAATTCAAATTGGCCCACTAAATGTTGTGCATCTGTAGGAGGGGCATGTCTTATGATTTATATTGCTGTGAAAAGACATCATGAGTATGGCAACATTAATAAAGGAAAATATTTAATGGGGGTGGCTCCCTTGCTCCCTTAAAGTTCAGAAGTTCAGTATTTTATCATCAAGGCCAGGGAGCATGGCAGCTGCAGTGTGACAATGTGCAAGCAGACACGGTATTGGAGAGGTAGCTGATAATTCTACATCATGCAGACAGACAGGAAGTGAGCTGAGTATTACACTGGGCAAACCTTGAACATATATGAAACCTCAAAGCTCACTCTACAGTGACACACTTCCTCCCACAAGACCAAACCTACTCCAACAAGGCCACATATCCTAATAGTGCTACTCCCTTAGGGGGCCATTTTTTTTTCAAACCACCACAGATATACTTCTAGAACAAGGAAATTGCAGGCACTCCTTGGAAAACCCCTAGCTATACTCACCATGGAATCAGGTAGGTGATCCTTACTCCCTCCCTTGTCCTCCAGTTCCAACCTCAAAGGATAACACTTGATATGGCCTCTCCTTTTTCTCTGTCCCCATTCCCAGGAATCTACTAAGATCCTGGAGGCACACATAATATTCCATGCTTCTGTGGACACTGTGAACACAACCCCCACTTCTCACTCATCCTCAGTCCTCAGTGTCAGTTCCTAATAGATAAAACACATTCCACCTGGGACCCATAGTGTTCATACCTGGCAAGAAATAGAAGCATTCCCTACCAGGCAACTCATAGCAACCATATTCTCCTAGAATAAGAAAAGGCAACTGAAATCAATGACTGAACAAAAATCCAAAAAGGCAATATAGCAATACCTAGAGTTACAATCATCTCAAAGTTAGAGGCCAGCATAGAAACACAACAGCATTAAAGATAATATGTCTCCACTAAAACCAAGCAACCCTACTACAGCAATACCAGAGAAACATAGTAGAACTGAAGCAGAAAACAAAGATGTCAAGATATCAAATATTGGAATGTTCAAGAACCTTAAAAAGATATGAATTAATCCATTAATTAAATCTATGAAAACACAAATAAACCCTAGACTGAAATGAAGAAAATGGTTCAAGACATGAAAGTTGAAATAAAATCACTAAAGAAAACACAAACTTAGTGAAGACCTATGATAAAACCAAATAGTAGTTTTGCTAAAGGAACATAGCAATAAACGCCTTCTAAAGACATTTTTGTTATATTTATACCACCATCCAGCAACAAACAAACAAATAAGTAAATAACTGATAAGTAAATAAATAAAGGCGACTGCAAATAGCCAGAAGTGATACTAGTTGGAATCAAAAGATCCTTGTCGAGCACTTGAGCACTAGAGCCCACTTACAGAGTTTATTTTCGTGGATTCCTTGGGAAAGATAACAATCTGCCTACTGATCCAGTACTGATTTCTAAGGTAAAGTACTGGTACCACTATACATTCGTAGCCCCCAGTGAATACTATTTTACAACATGCTACACAGCCTGTACTTGGGGTTATTTTTAAAAGCACATTATTGGCCATTGTTCAGAAAAGTGTGCATGTGGCTTATAACCTAATCTCACAGTTAAAAGAGCTGTATGGTGTCAGTAGTATTCATTCACCCACATAGCCAAAGATGACATAGACAAAAAGAAAGCTAAGTTCCACTGGGGTATACATCAAAAGCCCTATCTTTGGCCTCATGTTTGCTGTGCTTCCTGGAACTGTAATCGAGACAAGTAATTGAGACAGTGTATTTACTCCAAGCTGGCAGCAAATTTATTATAACTGAGTTTCTCAGCTTCTGGAGACTGTGAGCCTTGGTAGTACTTTCAGGATATAACGCAAAACTGAAACTGATTAGGTTTAAACTTAAATCTGTTCTATAGATGCACATCTCTCTGACTGATTAATACTGGAGCTGAATGAGAACTCTACCTGTGAATACTAAGCTCTCTACAAGGCTTCCAATTTCTACTGGCTGCTTGGTTGCTCCACTGCAGTTACTACACTGAACTATGTGACTAAGGCCTATGGCAGCTTTCATACCCTTCTCTTCAAGGGGTGGAGACCTTTTTCTGGCTCTGCCTTCTGAGGTTAAAAGAGGTTTGATGGTAGAAGTCATCTTTGCTGTCTGGCTTATCTAGTTCCAGCAGCTCAGTTGCAGGTTGTTAGTTGGTGTCTATAGGTTCCAGAATTCAAGTCCAAGGTCTACTTTTAATTCTCTCTCCCTCCCACAGACAGTAGGCATCTTAAGGCTAGATTACTTATAACTAAGAATGGTCATCACAAGCCACTCTCCCTTTCCTGTCTTCATCATTGTATCCTTGTGTTTTGTTATGTCAAAGGCAAGTCCATTGCTTTTGACAGTTCTGCTATTGATAGCAAGATATATCATAGTTTGGTTTAGTAATATCTGTTTAGAGATATCTCCAGAGGAACCTATTCCGCGATCATATTGTTCCACGTGCCTGAGAAGTTTAAGCCATACCATTACCAAGGCTCCTTTAGGTTGATGTATTATTAATTCAATTCAATATGAGAATAAGTAAATAAAGAATTGAATACACTTAACAACAATGGACATGCTTGGCAGTTGGAATGTGCTGTAGAGGTTATAGTCACATTCAAAATTTAACACTTATCTCTTACAACTTCCTTCAGTCATTTTTAGCTAACTCTCAGTACCTTTGAATTCAAAATAAAGGTGCTCTCTAGAGACAAAATATTGAAACAATTTTCCGTCTTTCTTATTGCTATTTTGTTTTGCATTTTTGATGTTTTTTGCCATTTGTCCAGGTGCTTGTTTTAAAATTCCACTTTTTTGCATAGGAAAGTTCAGTATTACATCAGCTAATTTTAAAATTTTTCTTAAAGCAACCCACAAGTTTTCATTAGAAGCAATCTTGTGAGGAGTAGAATGGGGGAGGATGGTAGGGGAACTGAGAGGGAAGGAGGGAGAGGGAACTGGGATTGATATGTAAAATAAGATTGTTTTTAAAATAAGAATTTAGATTCTGGGTGGGAAATATTTTCTTCTGTGATCTCTATTTCACAACTGCAAGAGACCCTCAATCTCCACACCATCCTGTTGGAAGATAAGCAGACAACCATTCTGCTGTAAGCAACATCTGGAAATCATTGCAAGACTGTTATTAGTTAATCATTTGAAGATCTCTGGTAGGAAAGAGAGAGAAGACTTTTTACTACCAAGCTAAGCATACTGCCCAAACCTATGGGAACAATGAATGAAATCCTTAATAATGAGAAACAGGTCATTATATTACTGAAAGGTTGTGTGATTTAATTGAGCATACTTATAAATAAGGAAGCAGACTTGCTCTCTCTTGGCTTTTTGTTTCAACAAAACATAAATACTAATAATTAGAAGTATTTGAAGCATACGTATTAATTTTCGAGTTGCTCAGTGCTCAGTAAATTTTATGATAGTTTTGAGGACAAATTCTGATAGCCGAAAAACAATGGTAAGAAATTCAGTTGATAGTGATAAGCATAACGATAAAAAGATAAGCTAGATCAGTTTAAGCATAAGTTTCATAGAGTAATTGAATGTGTCTCTGCATGTTCCATTTTTACTGTGTATTGATTTAATCCATGTTTCTAGCTAATGAGACACAGTGTGATTGCTAGGCATTGCGGTTTTGCTGGTGACTCATAAATCATAACCATCAATCTTTGATAATGTGTGCTTTCACTTTTTTACATTGACTATTTTATTAAACTTTAAAACTTACTATCAGGATTGAAGCTTCACCGCAAGAGTAGGCCAAAACAAAGGACAACCACAAACACATTATGATTGTCTGTCTTACAAGCATGAGAATGTGTGTCCTTCTGTAGTTGAGAGTTTCTAGAATCATTAGAATCCATTCTTCATAAGTTCCAAAGAATCACACATTTTTATGTGTGATAAATGGAAAATTACCTCATTTAACAAAATGGAAAAGAAAGCCTTTGATTCATAAATGATGGATTTTGTAAAACAATGACACCGTGGACACATAAATATTTTGACATTGTGGACATTTTTTAAACATAAGCATCAGAATGGCAAGCTACAAGATTTTCCATTTTTTAAACTGACATATCCCAGCATAAAACGTATCTGGAAGAGAATTTTTTACATACTAAGGATACTGATAGACATTTCAAATATGCCTTAACTCATATAACCACTAGAACAAAAGGCAAATGAAAAAACTTTGAAACTCAGCCAAGTAGTCAATAAACTAAAAGATCAGTAGTAGACTATTTAACATAATGATCATTCTTATAATCTTGAGATATTATTGAGGGTGCAAATAATTGTATAAAAGCTACTTTCTTATAACTTGTTTGCTTATTTAATGTCACTACAGGCACACTTACTGAACAATTGATGGGAATGATCACTTTGAAAGTCACTGCTGAACGATGGTTTAGAAAGATAACCTACAAGGAGATAGGGATTTCATTACTTGTTATCTAGAGCAGGCTGAGTACAAATGTATTGGACAAGCATGGATATGCTCATGTATAACCATGTTCTTTCTAGTAAATGTCTTTTGTCTCTTTCATTCTCACCAAAATGAAATGTTTCTTCTCCCATTCAATTAACCGTCCTTTCATTTAGTTATGTTCATGTTTGTTTGTTTGTTTAGTTTGGTTTACTCTTTAATCCATCTATGACCTAAGTCACTTTGTTCTAACATCATTGGTATAAGTGAGCAAAGTTCAGAACATCCTGGTTTGCATCTGCTCAGTGTAGTGCCTCATAGACATTGCAGTATCATGTTACTAATGAAGTTGTTCCTTGTGTCTTTGAACTGTTTCCTCACTTGTTTGGTTGGGTTTTTTTTTTTCATGACTTTCTTTAGATACTTTAAGAGATTTGTTGATTTCTTGAATTTTTTGGTTTGTCTTTTCCTCCTTTTCATGTTTTTTGTTTGTTTTTTTTTTCTTCTATTCCTTTAAGGGATTTTTCTCATTTCCTCTTTAAGGGTCTCTATCATCTTCATAAAAAAGTTTGTAAAGTCCTTCTCTTCTGCTTCATCTGTGTTGGGTTTTTCAGGTCTAGTCACTCTCCACACAGTTTTACAAGAAGCAAAGTTAAATGTTCTTATTAGCATCTTTCTAGCCTGTGCTAGTTACCAACACCTTTACAATGTCTTTCAACTATGTATTGGAAGTGTATTCTGAAAACCTATCTTTTCTTTTCTACTCATATCCACCATCATTGAGCAAAGTATAGAAATAAATTCATGTGTTTCTCCTTAATAATGGTTTCTCTTTCTACATTGTGGCCAGTGTATTTTAAAATACATATGAGATCCTTAGACTTTGTTAGGTATTATTTATTTATTTTGTCTTTCTAAATAACAAATTACAGAATCATTACTATATTAATTGTTTATGGAAATTCCCACCTCTGATTTAGGAATGAAATATGTGATTTTTAAAAAAACTTTCTGATATTTTTACTGCTATGTGTATGTTTTACATCTTAATAAACTAAATAAATTCAATTTCAAATAAAAATTTTTCTCCAAATGAAAATTTGAAGGTAACTTAAAATGGTTTTTAGACTTTTGTGAAAAGCTGTAACCTTTGGATAGCTGGAAGGAGAAAATGTTTATAGACTTAAGGACAGATGTGAATGCTAGTCCACTTTTAAAAAGAAAATTTATGAGCACTGAAAGAAGTTCTGTTTCCCTCTAAAGAACTAATATTTGTTTCAACATTCAAGCAATATGTATTTATTTGGACATATTTTAATTGAATATAAGTGCATTGCACCGTTTATCAAGCTCCAGGAATCTTGTCTTTGGAGAGATCTCCTCCAGCTGAGGTCAGTGAGCATTTCACTGAAAATGCAGTATTTGAGTTCATCTTTAGAACGTGTGAGTTAGACTAATAGGTATGGGAGAAAGACATTTTGTGTTTTTAAGAAAGTGGAGGCAGGCCAATGTCATCCTCCAAAACACAGAAAGTGATACCAGACAAGTTATGGAGAATTTAAAATATGTAAAAGCCAGACAAGGTGACTGACACTTGTAATCCAAGTACCCAGGAGGCTGATAAGAGTATCAGCTCCAACACCATGTTTATTTGTGTGCTGCCTTGCTTCCCACCATGATGATAATGGACTAAACATCTGATCTGTAAAATATCCCAATTAAATGTTTTCCTTTATAGGAATTGCCATGGTCATGGTGTCTCATTAAAGCAACAGAAACCCTAACTAAGACAGGGGTGCATAGGTCTGATATATGAATAGATGTGTAAGATAAAACTCATATAACTCCCTGTCTGATGAAACAAAACAAAGAAACAAATATTTAAAATATCAGGAAACAAGAGAAAAGGAGCTTTGAAAAAAGGTGCCTCTTAACTTGGTACTGAGAACACATCTCAACACAGTCATCTCTACTCTCCTCCTCTCTATGTTGCATGATCCATTCAGGAGACATACTGTTTCTAAGCTTTAGTGTGTATCTTCTATCCTTCCTCCTCCTCTATCCTTCACAATTATATCAGGAACCCTGCATTCATTCCTCCATCATTAAGTAAACACTCATCACTGTTGAACTTACTGTGCCTAGCAAGACCAAATATATTAAAAGGAGTCATGGCTATGCTGGGTTCCTAGAAACTGGTATGTCTTCAAAAGCACGCAGAATACCAAAAACCTATTCTCATGGAACTTCTTCCTCATAGAGAAAAGTAAATTAGTGCATCAAAATCCTCTATAAACTCATGTAGATTTTTTAAAACACACAACTCCTGTGACAGATTTCCCTTTGTAATCTATATCCATTTGTGATTTGATATCAATGACAGTCCTTTATAAACTGGATTCTTCTGCCAGAAGACAAAGCTAAATCCATATGATCTCTCTATCACGTAGATCGCATGGGGAATTATAAAAAGACCACATTTGCAAAAGATGATCAAAAATATTTTGCTTAGAGATGTCAAGTAACAGTGTAAACAAAATGGAGACTGAACACATAGAGACGACATAAGGAGTGTTGAACATAGCCAATGGTCACTTTGAGACTTCAATTTTAGTCAAACATTACTCATGCCTATGAGACCAGAAGGGTTACAACAAAGAAAACCATGTTTATGTATAACCATACCAAACACTGCTATAGCTCATGGTATTATAGGAAAGAATCACAATAATTTCCAAGGCACTTAATGCAAAAATGCAGATAGGAACATAAGTCATTCAAATTCCTTGTCCCTCAAAAACATCATTAAGAAGACAGAAAAATTTAAATGAGAAGACACCAAAGACTGAAGCAAAATTATAAAGCTATTCAGCAAATTGATGATGCATTAAAGGGAAAACATAAATAAACATAAAACATATAATTAGTTAAAAGGCATTATATAGAGCACAGACTTAATAGGACACTGAACCCAGAGAAGGAGCCAGTTTACTGATGTAAACTACTTTGAAACAGTGACTTACTAAAAGGACTGTTCCAAAGGAACAGAAGTTTCCTACACCGTAGAAGACTGAGTGTGCTTATCACACACCGAACTTTGACCTATGTACACATGTATACTCCCATATTGTTCTGTGTGTAATTTAGCTGGATTATGTGGGGTTTTTTGTTTGTTTGTTTGCTTGTTACTTTACATTTTACATTACTGGTTCTGTTGTGAAAAGCCAGAACAGAAACAGTTACAAAGTCTGAAGTTTATTCACATTGTTTCTTAATATAGCAGTTTTCTGTTACAAAACATTCCTACTCTTACAAAAAGCATAATGGAGGAGTGAACTGTGGGAGGTGAGGAAGCCTGGTGACTTTGGCAGTGGAAAGAATTAATGAGAAGGGGGAAGACATCCAAAGAATGAGAAAGTCTGTGTTTAGAACATGATAAAGCCCAAGTAAAAGGCAGGTGATTGATAAGGTCTTAAAATAACCTGTCCAGGGTGATTTGGAAGGAAACTGGAGAAACAAAATTATTTAGAGATCATGTAACAGACGTAGAAGAAAATGCAGATGGGATATCAAGGTTATCCCTGCCCCAGTGTCCAGTTCTCACATGCACTTGTTAGAACACATGTGAAAATCTTTCACACCACACACACACGTGCGCGCGCACACACACACACACACACACACTCACACACACACACCTCACAGAAAACACAGTGAAACTTTTTTGATTAAAATTTTCTCCTAATTCTCTTTCCAATAATGGTTCTTTTCTGACATAAGTTCATCATTTGTCAAACGTTTTTAAAATTGAAGTTCAGGATATTCTTTTTCATTTGGAGTAGGTAAATGAATGTTTTCTGATACATTCTGTCCAGAAAATCCTCTTTTCTTTCCCACATTTAGGCCTCTCCCAACTTCTGCTTAACAAAGAGAAAATATAGAATCAACCTAGATAAGGTTTAAATGAAATTAGAGAAACTGTGTTCTTGCAAGATTGGGATTCACCAGAATTCATTAACAGTGTTTCTTCTTACAAATGCCAAATGCAAACCTGTTTTGTTTTTGTTTACACTCCCATAGGAACTTGTCTGTCTGGTAATATAAAACACAGAAAAAGCAGGTTTATTGACGAACATTGTCTGATGAACTTGCCTGAGTGATTTTTTAAGTACATATTTTATGTTGTAAACCTAATAAAGACCAGACCCCTGTCTAAAGCTAATGGGACCATTGTTCCTCTTTTTAGAAAGCATCTTCTTTAACAAATGTCACTCAGGGAGGCTCAAGGTACTTGCTGAGAGGAGAGCAAGATCTTTATGGAGGACAAATGTAAAATCTGGCAGACATAATGTTTTTAAAATGAAGAATGGCAGGGATATGCATTGTTTAATTATTTTACATAGGAAGGGCTTTCTAACCATGTTTTCTCCTGATGCCACACAGGTTTCTGCCGTACAAAGCTTAACTATTGTGTCGAGCACCCTTAGAAACAGCTGGAGAAGTCTCAAACATCCTTTGATTTTGTTTCTGAGGTTTTGTTTGTCAGGGAAAGTCAACAAAAATCTTACCTTGTTCGGTGTCCCATATTCACTAAGAAGTCTTCGTGCATTTATTCAGGAAGGACTTTATAGTCTTTCTTTGACAATGTTTGTGATTTCATTCTGTCTTCAATAGTCTTTTTGTTTGAATATTCCAGTGTTCTAATTGATTTAAGAATCTTTAGGAACATACAGACAGAAAGACACGGACACACAAACATACACATACACCTCAATACACATATACACACATGTGTACAGTGACACAAGACATATACATACACATTGGCACACATTCACACATGACACACACATACATATATGCATGCATACAATATACCAACATATACACACTGACACACACACACAAATACATACACAGTACACAGACACATATCAATACACATGCCCATACATACATTGATATACACACACAAACACTAACACACAAATACAAAAATGTATATAGTGATATTTTTCTATCATTAGCACATATGAAAGTGAGTCAACAAACCAGGTAACTATTATGCTACATTCAGTAATACAAAGCAAAGGTTCTGTCCTTATAAAATTTAGTAGAACCTTAGCTGGCAGATTTTAGAACAAAATTCCTTGACAATGAAATTCAGTTGCCATTTGAGTTATTAGAAATGAACTGGGGTAAACACTTATCAGATTATGTTAAAAATAATAGGTATTGATAGTCTTTTTAGTAATATTTAATTTTCAATCACCATAAATTGCATATGGAATGCACCTGTGGTGTACTGAAATAATGGCAGAATAAGAGAAGAGTGAAAAGTAACATTTTTCATGAATTCAAAAACATCATGGATGATATTCTTTCCAAATGAAATTAAATACATTTTTACTGGGACCTGATATTGTTTCATTGTTTCTTTTAAATCTCACCATATTTATAGAAAAACCCTAATTTTCTTTCTGAGTAAATGTTGTTGATTCAAACAGCATTAGTTTTAAACAATATCTTTTAATATAAACTAGGTAAAGGGTTTCTTATGGATTACTAAGGGTGTTCATCTTGTACAAACCATATAGATGTAACAATTGAACTGATTTTAAATCACTGAGAATCAACTCTGGAATCCAGGTTAAAAAAGTGATCAAATGAGATTAAGAAAATAACTGTTAAAGGCTTATTAGAAGATAGTTGTTCCTTGTCCCCAAATAATTAAGGCTCCACCTGCTTCACACAGAAAACTTCTTTTCAAGTTTTTATCCCTAATACTTAACCCTTGCAGGAAGAGTTATGTCATGTTATGTTGCTATCTAACTAATAGTTAAACTGGTTTACTAATGGCCCCACTTTTATTCTGTGGTGTAGCAAATGTTTTTAGGAACTCCCAAGTAGGAATGAAAAACTGGAGTGATTTGAAACTACAAAAAGTTGTTAGTGGGATAGAAACCGAGACTTAATCCACAAACCACCATGGTTCCTCCTCAGTTTATGTATATTTCAAGGGAAATTTAATTCATATGTTTCTCATTAACGTACACTTAGCTCATCAGATTTGTTGTGCAAAAGCTATTTGATTTCCAGGAAGCCTTTGTCTTTGTGAGACATTTCCCTCTGTTCAGGGAAGTCAAGTTTTGCCCAACTAGAGGCCGTGCAAACCGGAAACAAATGTTCTGGTGCTATTTAATAATGTATCTGAGCACATAGTTTGTAATTGATGATTTTTAAATCAAATTATATTCTTGTCTTAGAAAAGAGGTAAAAGTAGACAAGTGATACTCCATAAGTGACTTAATCAAAATCCTGAAATTGTTTCCAATTTAAATAGAAAAAGAAAAAAAGAAACAGATGTGGAGAAAGAAAAAGCAAAAACACAAACAACAGCAGAAATGAAGGTCAGTTGCATAAGAATAAATTAAAAAAATAAAATCATTTTTCTGTGATCATCCTTGTGGATTTCTGGGAGAATGCCTTGCACCAGATTTTTACCTCACTACTACTAAAGGTCCCTGCTCTCCAGTAGTCTCTTCAGTACTCTCCTCCTCGATCTCTCCAACTTTATCTAAGTTCCCATCCCCACCTGTCTCCTGTTCACCCAGGAAACCTCTATTTCCCCTTCCCAGGGAGACCCACAGACAAATATTAGGCAGAGTTCCAGAATTCTACACAGGAGGAGTCGAAAGACGTGTACAAGCAGAAGGGGTCAAAGACACCCCAAGGAAAGGCTCAGAAAATCAATGAACCAGGGCTCATTTAAAGCTCAGGGGGAGTGAACCAACAATCAGGAATCCTGCATGGGACCGACTGGGCACTCTGCATATACGTTACAGTTGTGTAGCTTGGTCTTCTTGTGGACCTCATAACAGTGGAAACAGAGCTGCCTCCAACTCTGTCATTGACTTTTGGGACCCTACTCCCCATACTGAGTTGTTTTGCCCAGTTATAATAAATGGAGGGGTGTTTAAACTTAACTGCAACTTGATATTTCATGTTTTGAAGATACACATGGAAGACCTGTCCTTTCCTAAACAGAAAAAGAGGAGATGTAGATTGAGTCACGGGAATAGAAAGAGGTTGGGGAATGACTGGGAGAAGAAGAGGGAGGGGAAACTAGGGCCAATGTGTAAAATAAATAAATACATTTACTTTAAAAATCATTTACGAATTTATATTATACTGAACCATATCATCTTTGACTAAATAACAGCTACCATATGTTTAAAACAATAATAAAGAGAATTGAACCAAAATTTTAGAAATGGGGTGTCTAATATCTCTTCCACCACACATTTTTCTGAGTAATTTTAGAGGAATATCATTGTTTTCCTTTATTCTTATCTACAGAGTGAACATGCAAGATCAAATAGATTTTCAAGGAACAACTTTTCAAAGTATATCAAATTTCTGAATAAAATACATACATTATCAAAGATACATATGTTAAAAGACATACATAATATATATCCCACCATAATCAGTTCTACCTCAATATAAATGACCTTTAATATAAATACTATTATATTAAAATAATCTATAATCTTGAAATTTTCTCTTTTCTGCTTTAATGAATAAGGGGCAAAATTATGACATCTTTTAAATTAAAGGCTATTAATTTTTTACAGTAGATTTGTAGTGCTTATACAACTATCAAATAATTAATATTTACATTTGGATAATACAACAGTGCTGACACTAAGACACTAGCATGTTTTAGATAATTTTATTATCTATGCTGCATATGGTTCCCTTAAGTAACAAAGAAAATTCTATAAGATGCTGTTGAATCAGCCTGATTTTCCTTGTGGGGTATCTGAAGGCTGTGATCCACATCACATTTGAGGATTCCAAATGGATGCTACACCTTAATGTGTATTCTATTACCATAACACTAGCAGGGGAGACACAGAAAATCATGAATGGATTTCTAATATTTGAGGAAAGGGTGTACACAATCTCTATTACACTTGGCAACCTAATCATGTCATTTAGTGGAAAAATTCACAGAGGCTAACAAAACTTGCCTCTGTACATGGCAGGGAAGTAATCAACACCACTGACTTAGAATGGCTTTCAAACTTACAAGTTCACAGTTACATACACAAAATTTAAATAATATTTAGGGAATTGAACATAAGGGTGGAAAGTTTATGTGGTGATCCTAGAAAATGTCAACTAAGTTATGAACCAGTTTTCTTATTCAAAAATGTGATTTTAATGAGAACATTCATTCTTGTCAGGTATTTGATCACATACCAAAAAGTTGTGTTTATTTTTTATCCAGGGTTATAAAAATATTTAGAGAAAAGTTAGGTAGCATATTGCTAATTATTTTTCTTTCTATATAGTGTAGAAAGTAGGGTGTTGGCTTAGTAATGTCAATCACCTTTGTAGTAATTTGAATATGACTTCAAATGTATCATCTATGAATGTGATTGCTCCTTGTTCATTGGTAGTATTACATATACAGATGAATGTTAAAACAACACTTGTCAGATGAAATTAGTGACTTTTTTCCTGACTTTGGAGATCCCCATGAAGGGACTCAACTTCCCTGGAGAGTAGAGTGGGAATTGGGTGGGGGTTTGGGAGAATTGATAGGGGGCTGGGGAGGAGGGGAGGGAGAGAGAGCTGGGATTCACATATGAAGCAAGCTTGTTTCTAATTTAAATAAATAAATATTATCTTTCTTAAACAAGAGGTTGTGGAAAGCATCACATGATATTTTTATGTGTTCTGTTCTATTGACACATCAAATGTTCAAGAAGTTGATGCTATCTCACTTTACAAATGGTTAGGTGGAAATGGGGATAAAATTACATCAGTATTTTGATGAGTAGCTATAAAATGTGAACAAATTCTGTCTAACAAGAATATCTTTTTCAGACAATTTAAAGTTATCAGAGTCATCACAATGGTTATCATATCATTGATTTTTTTACACCAAAACTACGTGATCTGTAGTTTTGAAATGTAAACTATGCAGAAGATACTATGAAAGTGTAACAGACAAGACTTAAGTCATATTCTTCTAACATCAAGGATGAAATTGTCCTCTCCACCCTGCCTCTGCACAGGAAAGACTCTGGTACAGGATAACTAATACATAACGTGTTAATGTGTCAACATGATTGCTTTCTTTCGAAATTTTGTGTGCAAAAGGGATTACCAATAGGTGTTGTAGGAAGGCACAGAGCAGAATTGAAGGACTTGGAATACAGAGCTGAAAAACTCTTCTGTCAACAGTAGAAGGGTGTAAACAGAGCAGTGGAAGTTGCTCAAAATTAAGATTCTACAAAGGGCAAGAAGCCTGCCTATCATTACTCAACTTACTGCAAATTTAGGTCGGAGTGATGGAGATGATCATGGATCCAAGACAACTCAAAGCCTCTTAAGCAACAAGCTGCTCAATGAAAAGTATGCTGGTCTCACTTCCAAATCATCACTTAGCTCACTGGTGATAATACTACCTAATATGTTAGAGCTTTGATGTTGAAAAACATAGGGCCAATAGTAAAAGACTGTATTTCTGCCATTTGTGGGCTCTTGGTTGTGGGTTTTGGGAGATAATTTATTGACTTCATGAAAAGACAGGCATACTTTGTTACAGAACACAAGTATGACCATAGCTGAAGTTACTGTCACTGTTTTCTGAGTGATGCATAGGTCTGTTGGCTTTACGGACGCTGTAACGATACGCGACACACAATTAAGGAAAGTGAAGCTAAGTATTTAATTTAGAAAATTACTCACAAGATACCAAACCCCGAGAAGCCCAGCAGATCTCAGCTAGCGACTGGACCGGAAGCCGAACTCCAGGAAAAGAGAGCGAGACTTCCTGTGCGCTGTCTTTTATGCCTTCCCCCGTAACGCCCCTAGCCATGCCCAAAAGTGGGCCTGGCTAGTGACGTAGTTCCGCCTACGTACGTATACGTCTTTACGTCCAGCCGTATACGTCTTTAGTCCTGCCTAAAGTGGGTGTGGTTAGTGGTGTGGTAAACCGCCCTTTTATTACCTCATCTGTATGCGCCTCTAGTAAGTCACATGTTTAGTGGCGGCATAGACTTCCTCCTACATAGGTCCCAACATTCCTCCCACGATTCATGTAACTGACGATTGCCAAAAAATTAATAGTAGACTGCAAGACTACCCATTCAATTTCAATATTTACAATTGAACTTGAAAATATGTTTTGATGGACTAAAAGGAGCCAAAGAACTTGCATTAAGTTACTCCTATGTCACGATAATCACAATTATGACTTACAGAAATAACTTACAAGAGGGAGAAACTTAGTTTTGTTTGTGCTTACAGAGGACCCCACCCATTATAGCAGGGAAGGTTAAGCGCTGGGAACTAGAAGCTCACATCATAGTAGAGCAAGAACGTTTGAAATCAGTGCCTAGGCTGGAGTCCTTCAGTTGTGCTTTTGATTGCCCACTTTAGCTACCTGACTCCATTTCCCAAAGGCTACACATCCTCCAAAGGAACACCAACATCAGAAGCCTATCATGCAGAGCTTAGCCTTTGCGGCCCATTTGAGATTCAAGTCATCAGAGAAGAAAAGTAAACGCAAGTTATAAATAAGCTCAGTAGAGCTTATCTTGGTTTGTTCACAATAATTGTTCAGATTTCACCAATTGACATAGAACCATATGAGTCAGTCAACAACTAAAATACATTTCATTGACAGAAACTGCTGAAAGGTTTGGCTAAAATAGAAACTTTAGTAACAAGCAGAAAGGATAAGTCATCAAAGAAATAAGAAAAGTGAATGTTGGCATATGTATGCATCCAAGTCATTAAAAAGATCTTGCATCAAACCTTTTATTTATATTCACTCCAATTTTCTTCTAAAATGAAACAGATAAAATGTTTGTAATATTCCTGCTAATAAAGTGTGCTTCAAAAGATTAAAATGAATGTAGATCACTAAGTTCTGTACCTGTAGTACATAAATCCAGAAATATTATATGAATTATAGGTACATGCTACAATGTACAAGATTTTCTTGTGTGTGTGTGTATGTGTGTATTGTATATAATATATGTAATATGTATTTTATATAACATTATGTGTAATTTATATATACACATATATTATATGAAATGTCTTTCTTGGTAAATCCAAGAACCAAAACTTAACATGATAATTGTATAGCATAAATCCCAATAATATTAGGTGAATATTTAGATACATCATAATGGGCATATTAAGGGGAATATGCTTTTAGAGAGGAAGGAAAGAAATGATTTACCATTTCCAATTTTGCAAAATGGACTGTTTACTATAACCCACTCTGGGCTAAATATTATTTACTTTTTGACCTGATTTAGAGATATTTTACTATAATACTGCACAACTACCTTCTCTTCGCAAATACATACATATTTCATAAGCCTGTGAGCTGGAGAATAATTTTTAATAAATATGTATCTGTACACCTCACAACTTTTGGGTGTGGCTGCACATGGAGGCACACTGCTTGCTAAAAGCATAGGATTTGCTTCCTAGCCTCTCAGCTCTGGGGTCTATTAATGATAAAAAGTGAATTTTCTTCAGTCGTGTCAATCTAAAGTGGAATCATCACCATTTTAAAATTATATGACATTTTCACTTTTTATCTCCCAAATGTCCTATACCCACAATTTTTAACTCATATCTTGGAAAGGCAGCAAGAACAAATTTTTTGAGTTTTGAGTGTGGGTGGGAAAAGGATAGGAGAGAGAGAGCAATAGAAAATAGAAAAAAAAGACTTTCAAAAGGGAGGCAAGAGTAGAAGAAAGGAGAGAAAGAAGGAAGGAAGGAAGGAAGGAAGGAAGGAAGGAAGGAAGGAAGGAAGGGAAGAAAGGAGGGAGGGGAAGAGGGGCAAGGAGGAGGGACAAGAGACATCATGAAGAAAGGAGAGGGTTCTTGCAGAGGGCTTGAGTTCGGTCTTAGGAGCTCTTTGGCAGCTCACACCACCTGTAACCCCAACTGCAGAGGATTCAAAGTCCTCCTCAGAACTCTGTAGACAACTGCACTCACACATGTACACACACACACACATACACACACACACACACACACACACACACACATTTAGGATAAAATCTTCTGAAAGAAAAAGTTCACTACTAGAAACAGAATAGTGTTTGGAGAAGAGAGATGACTTTACTACCATGGTCTTGAGCAAGATTGTTTCTTCAAACCACAGAAACCATGATAGTACTTACTAACCAAACTGATTAATTTTGAATTTAACAATGAAAAATTATCTGAAAAAATAATCATGTAAATATGCTTCATATTTCAGCTTTTTCTAAAACCATCTTTTTTTGCATGTATGAAATGTATGATTTCCCCTTTGAGTACCTTCATACAATTCCCACACCGACATCCCCCACCTTGGAACCTGCGCATATTTCTCTTTTATAAATTCTGACAGAAAAATTGGGGACTCTTTAGCAATTAGATAATAAAAATAACTTCCCGTATTTCTCCCTATTACTCAGGGAAATCTCAGTTGTGCTGTTTTCTTATTTCCTCAAGTTATATATGATCCTAATACATGCTCATTAATTCTGACACACTGAACATTTATTTTATTTACAATTTTTGCTCCCGGGTTCTCTCGGGAGAGGCACATCTCAATTTTATGAGTGACTGGGGGGTAAGCAGTTATGCAGTCATGATCCAGCCTGCTTCAGTGTCACACATTCATAATGTTGAACACTCCATCTCCAACCCACAGCAATACACCACGGTCACAATTCCAATCACACGATGTCCCATCACTGTAATTCATGTCATACGTTAGACACAGGCGATTCCTGATCAGCCCCTGGATTTCTCCTGCTTTTAATGTCTGGGCCCATTTGGCTGCTGACCTGGTATAGATGGAGAGGGTGAGCAGGTCTTTGGTCTCCTGTAGCTGCAGAGGGCTCAGAGCAGACATAAAACAGGCCTACGGCCCTCAACATCTGAACAGTGTTTCCTGTCTGTACTTCTCATTTTTACACTTGGCATGAGCTGCGGTGACCTTTACACCGTTCTTTAAAGGGATGCCTTTTATGGAGGTTAAGAGTGACTTGGCCCCCAAGCTAACAAAGTCCTGGGCCCCCACTAGCCCCCAACTGTGCCATATGTGCACAGTGCTGCAAATGCTGACTTAGTGGGACGGGCAACAGTCCGCCAAAACTGCACACGCTGAGATCACCACAATTATGTGACTTAAAGATGTTGGTGCACCCCACTGATCATTACCAGAGTTACAAAATTCAGCCTTCGAGCCGCAGGCTTCTGCAGATCAGCAGCTCTGTGACCACATGAATTAATGATAGTGCAGAAAATCCATTCTGCAGCTCCTTGTAGCCATCATTAGTAAGATCTAACATGGGATTCACATGTCCTGAAAATTATGTCTCAATCAGTTCCCTCTGAATGAAGCTATACATGTTTACTATGCTTAACTCTATGTATTTGTCTTCATTTTATTTATTTATTTATCTATCTATCTATTTATTTATTTATTTTTTGGTTTTTCAAGACAGGGTTTCTCTGTGGCTTTGGAGGCTGTCCTGGAACTAGCTCTTGTAGACCAGGCTGGCCTCAAACTCACAGAGATCCGCCTGCCTCTGCCTCCCAAGTGCTGGGATTAAAGGCGTGAGCCACCACGCCCGGCTTTTTTTTTTTTTTTTGTATTTGTCTTCAAGTGTACAGCCACACGTGACACAATTTTGGTTTGGTGTGTAATTTGAGAAATAAGCAAACATTTGCATTTTATCCGTTAAGTATTCTATGCATAAGGGATGGAGAAAAAAACAAGTTTTTTCCTTGATTGTTAAGGGCATAGTAATGGACAGCTCTAGAACCTGTAGCACAGAACCTGTGGATGTATTAACTGAACTCAGTTTTCTTTGACAGAGCTTCTGGACACAGGGATGCTCTGTTAAGTTACTTACTGTTATATAGTTCCTGACTCTACTTTTGATACAGGCCAATGATATGGACATAAACTTTATTCACTTTATGAATGTCTTTCAGTTTGAATTAATTTCAAGATAACCCTGTTTAAATCTCTGTTTACCTGTAGCCCTTGCTGTCCTGGAATTTGCTCTGTAGACCAGGCTGGCCTGGAACTTAGATATCTTTCTCCCTCTGCTTCCAGAAGGCTAGGAATAAATATGTGCATCACTACTGTCCAGCTATTAAAATTTTTTTTCATGGAGTGTATTTTTGTCTGAACATTTATTCCCTTAGTAGGAAAGTTGTTAAACTAAGAAGCAATTATTTACTCCCAGGAAAACTCTCAAACTAAGAAATAAAAGTTAAGTCTTGCACTGATTGCTACACAATATTTCAATTTCGGTGTCTGTAGTAAATGAGCACCTCCTGTCTTCAATGTACCCTTTCTGGTCACCCATTTAATTAGCATCATTGTCCTGTTAAACATGAGAAGACATGAATAGATGGATCAACTTCATTTCTTTCTACTATGGTGTGCCAAAAATGAAATCTCATCCCTGAAATACCAGGGAGACTAGAGATTTCAATCTCACAGAAGTTTTTACTTCTGCTGTATAGCTATGAAGGTATCAGACATAACAGTTAGTAAGAATTTTAAGAATGTATTTAAGATCAAAACAACTATAGAAGGGTAAAATTGGTAACTTGATGTCAAATGTGTATTAACACAGTGTCCAATGTAGATTTTTGACTAGAATGTAAGTAAACAGAGGATCTATTTGTTCAGTATCTGTATTAAAATATCTGACATAAAGAAGTCACTCAAAACATACCTTCTGAATATAATTTACCAATATAGGCACATCCTGTTTACCGTGTGTGCTTGTGTGTGTGTGTGTGTGTGTGTGTGTGTGTGTGTGTGTGTTCGCACATACTCTTTCATTCACTTTCTCCTTAAGGTTTTTCTTCTTTAAAGGTATGTTTTATAGAAAACAATATGTAAATTCTTTGCTACTTGTTGAGCATAATTTATCAATAGCCCTATGTTAGTGAAATTTATAAGTATACAACTAATTTCAAAAATAATAAAAAATAGATTTTATCCTTATATCTGGCAAATATAACCCTGCTCTTTCCTAAAATAAACATCTAAGTAGGAAATCTGTGTATATGTGTGACCTGTGGCTTCAAAAATTTATTAGTATATTTTGTCTTCTTTTGCAAATAATTCATGGAAAACTTTTTAACATAGATGTAAAGATTTCCTTCCTTTTTAAGACTGCAGAAAATCAAATTATGAACCAATTCAAAATGAAAAATGGCTAAAAATTCATATGTATCAATAGTTTAAACAACTTCCCCAAATTAGACAAAATTCAAATCATTGATAAGGACTCATAAAAGAAAACTTCAAAATGCTACTTGACATTTGTATTTGAGGCCCTCTGCAAATTTCTCTCTAATGGTCTATTAAAATATAAAGTTGCAATATTTAAACTCTATAGACAAGTTGACCTGCAGAAATCTCACCCAAACTAAAAAAACAGTTTTATTCAATATGCTCAACTGTTTTCTCACCTAATTGAGGAGAGGGCACAAATAACCTCCAGTGTGTCATTTCATTGACAGCAAGTCTCCCATCTGAGGCATGCTTGGCCTTTTTTTAAAGAGGGGTATCCTATAGGCTCCTCTGGATAATCTTTTCAAATGCCACAGAAATAAGTTTCAGTCCTGATCCTTAACCCCAACTGTAGAGTATAAATGAAAAAAATATGTCCTGCTTTCTGAATTCTTTTACTTAACAATGACCTATACATTCATGATCTCGTAACTATCAGTCTTGCTTTCTATTGTGTGGTATACCTCGTTAGAAAGGTAGCATTGCATATTTTCTTACTGAGTATTTCCTGTTAGAGAACAGGGGCAAAGAAAGAATACCACACGATATGGTTATCATCTGAGATTGTGATGTGTTGACACATGGATATTGATATCTGTCATAATGCATTATGAGAGAAAGTGTTGCATGTTATTGACTGTCCATAGATAATGTGCTGCCATCTCAACTCTACACTAAGTCCAGTATGGTAAAAGGCAATAGCATGTTTTATTATTCATATAAAGGTGTAGCATGAGAATGGGAAAAGATATTCACCAACCCCATATCTGACGGAAGGCTGGTCTCACTAATTTACAAAGAACTCAAAGAGCAAGTCTCCAAAACTCCAAATGATCAATTAAAAACGTGGGGTACAAAATTAAATATGGAGTTCTCAATAGACAAGTCTAAAATTATTGATAGAGAAAGTGCTCAACATCCCTAGCCATCAGGGTAATGCAAATCAAAACAACTCTGAGATACCATCTTACTGCTGTAAGAATGGCTACAATCAAAAACACCAATGACAGCCGGGCGTTGGTGGCACATGCCTTTAATCCTAGCACTCGGGAGGCAGAGGCAGGCGGATCTCTGTGAGTTCGAGGCCAGGCTGGACCGACAGCCTCCAAAACAGAGAAACTCTGTCTCATAAAACCAAAAAAAAAAAAACACCAATGACAGTTTATGCTGGAGAAGAAGTGTAGAAAGCAGAACACTCCTCCACTGTTGGTGGGAGTGCAAACTCTTACTGCTACTTTGGAAATCAGTATGGAAATTCCTACAAGAGCATGGGAATCAGACTACCACAAGATCCAGCAATTCCACTCTTAGGCATATACCCAAAGATGAGCATTCATACAATAAGGGCATCTGTTCCACTGTGTTCATAGCAGCATTATTTGTAATATTCAGAACCTGGAAGCAACCTAGATGCCCCTCAACTGAAGAATGGACAGAGAAACTGTGGTACATTTACACAATGGAGTACTACTCAGCGGGAAAAAAAATGGAATCTTGAAATTTTCAGGCAAATGAATGGATCTAGAAGAAACCATCCTGAATGAAGTAACCCAGTCACAAAAAGACAAACATGGTATGTACTCACTCACATATGGATTTCAGAAATAGAGCAAAGAATTAACAGCCTATAATCCACACTGCCAGAGAAGCTAAGAAACAAGGATGACCCTAAGAGAGACATACATTGTCTCCTCGAGAAGGGGAAAGGGACAATATCTTCTGAGAAAATTGGGAGTATGGGGGAATGGGAGTGGAAGCTAGCAGAAAGAGAAGGGAAGAAGAGGATGGAAGAGGAGGGAAGAGGAGGACATGAGGGAGTCAAGGGGTCAAGACAAAGCTAGTGAAACCCACAGAAATAGCTGACCTGAACAAGGGGGAGCACATGGACCCCAGTATAGGACTGACCTAGACCCCCTGAACATGGTTGTCAATGAGGAGGCCTGGGCAGTCTATGGGGACTCTGGTACTAGATCTGTATTTATCCCTAGCATATGAATGGAATTTGGGAGCCCATTCCACACAAAGGGATACTCTCTCAGCCCAGACACACGGTGGGAGGGGATGTGCTAGGCCCTGCTCCAGAGGATCTGACAGACTTTGAAGATCCCCCATGGAAGGCCTCACCCTTCCTGGAGAGCAGAAAGGGAATGGGATAGGGGGTTAGTGGGAGACAGGGGAGGAGGGGAAGGAGAGGGAACTGGGATTAACATGTAAAACAAGCTTGATTCTAATTTAAATAAAAAATAGAGAAAGGGAAAAAATTAAAACAAACAAAAATGTGATATGAAGGCCTTACTTATACTTCATTAATAAAGTAAACTACCCAATGCTTGCTTTATTTTTAACTCCATGGACCAAGAAAAGAGATATTCAGTGTGATTATAATGTCATCACTTTTAATTATATTATTCATATTGAAAAAATAAAAACAAAACTTTGTCATTCCCATCAAAGTAGTTTCATGGAGAAGTTTTGCCACTTGGGTTGTTCTCCTTTACTATTCTTTAGTCTTGTGTGATCCGTGGCAAATAAGTTCCACATTATATCATCAAATGTGAGTACAAACGCAAGAGTTTTAGTTGGATATTCTTCATATGCTTTTTAATTTCCCGTGTATTTGTTCTCAGCTAACTTTTTAAACAGGGGACTCTATCTTATGCATTAGAAATGTACACATATGTCAGAAGTGTCGATAATAGTGTAAGCAAGAAACTAGGGCTGTTTTGCTTCCCTGTGATTTTGTTCCAGACCCGTATGGTTCAGTCTTTGACAGTAAATACGAATTCAAGATTAATAACTGAGTTTTTAACTTGTGTATGGTGGCCATGCCTTTAGTACAAGAACTCGAGAGACAAAGGCATCTAAATCATTGTGAATTCAAAATTGGCTTGTTCTGCCTAGTGAGTGCCAAGCCAGCCTGCCTGGAGTAAGAATGCTTTCTCAAAATAAAATACAATTTGAAACATTAATTGAGTTTTCAGATGAAGGAATCGTGATAACAAATGAGCTTTGTGTTGTTGAGGTTGACCAACTGAAAAAGTCATTGGTACTTTTTGATCTGGCATTGCAAGATACTCTGAGACATTTTTTTTCTCATGGTATTCTGACACTGGGAAACACCATTGTGCATGACACTTGCAAAACAATAGATAATGTCTTCTCCTCGATGACTAAATTTGCTAAAATAATGCCAGTTTTCACTTATGAAAGAAAAATATTTTATATCTGGCCTTCACTGAATCTGAGAAATGGAATAACAAATGAAATAAGTGACAGAAAACTATGCATTGAAGTCTGAGGTTAATGTAGACACTCTGTTGATAATGGCTGAGGAATTGGGCTAATTTCTTTAGTCACCAAGATTGGCAGAACACAAACCAATAGATGTTTCTTCATTTCACCTCACAGTTTTTGTAATTTAAAAACTGAAGTTTCTTTTGTGAATGTCATTTTGATGACCTTCCACACTGTTTGTCATAATGTATGTATTTCCATTTCTGCCAAAAATCCATGAGAATTCCTTTATCATTACTCCCTCACTGTAATCAGCTTACTCTTTTGTTGTTTTGATTTTCATTTGGCTGATTTTGGTCTTGGTGTCTTATTTAGGCTTCAATGGTAGTCATTGTAACTGTAATTGCAAACTCATATCATAAAGTTTCTGCTTCTGCATTAAAAATTTAAAGTTTTAAAGAGTTCCAATATAGCATATATAAACAAAATTACCAAATTATGAAGAAAAAATCAAACATAATCCATATTAACAAGTAAGACTCATTACTGCTTAGATGTTAGTTCTTCTAAAATTATCCTAACTATTCAGTGCAATCTATACAATATTGAAACCTACTGTGTTATTGAGATCACTAATCAATTTTTAAAATTTATGTGGAGAAGCAAAAAACTCAGATCAATCAATATAATATTCAAGGAGAACAAAGTCGGAAGATTGGTATTATATTATCATAAAGCTACAATATTGAACTCACTGAATGATTGAATAATGAACTAGTAGGAAAAAGACAGAGACTAATGGAACAGTATAGTCATTTCAGAAAACTATGAATCATGAATTGGGGCAATTGATACTTTCCAACAGAATAAACGAACACTATGGAGTAGAGCCAATATACTCTTTGTAACTTTTTATGATTAGCATGCAAAAAATTCTAAACCAATATATTAGAGATTTAAAATTAATTGTAAATAGACTGCAGACTTTAATGTAGGATAAAAAATTAAAAACACTGGAGACAAATTTGATAGAAAACATAGACAGCCTTCAGTACTGACTATAGTAGCTTTATGGATATAGGATGAATGGCATAGTCGTAGAGGACATACATGTTAGGTTGTATTTAATTAAAATAAAAAAAGAAATTATTCTATAGCAATGTCAAGATAAAATGCAACCAATAGACTAGTAGAAAATACTTATAAAGACATGTTTGAGTAAAGACTATAATCTATAATATACACCAAATTCTCAATTGTTGATAAGAAATTAACCAAATTGCAAACTGACCAGATCAGTACCCTACATGACACAGGGAGGAGAACACTTTTCTGAATATGGCTTCATTTGCCCACAAATTCATGCCAACAACTAACAAGTGGGACTTTATGTAACTAAAAGGTTCTCTATTGCAAAGGAAATCATCAACTGTGTGAAGAGGATACCTACAGAATGGAAGAGAATCTCTGTCAACCATTCATCCAACAAAGATTTAATTTTCAAAATTTACCAAGAATTCAAAAATCAAAGAGTCAAAATAATTACTCTGGAACCTGAATAGAGAGTTCTCAGGAAGAAAGGAAGGAAGGAAGGAAGGAAGGAAGGAAGGAAGGAAGGAAGGAAGGCAGATAAAGAAGTATCTCAAAATGTAAAATTTCCATGATTACCAGCATTAGTAATTATGCAACCAAAAACAACTTTGATGTTTTTATCTTCCCTCAGTCAGAATGGAGCTCATTAATAGAACAGCTAACAAAATGCAGGTGGGGACATGGGGAAAGAGAGCTGTCATTCACTGTTGGTGGGATTGCAAACTGGACTGCAGTCACTATGGAAATAAGTGTGGAGGATTCTCAAAAACCTAAAAGTAAACATAACCATAACACCCAGCTACAACACTCGCTATCATATACCCAAAAGACTCGACATCATACTCAGCAGATGCTTGCTCACCTATAGTCATTGCTTCTCTCTTTACAAAAACTAGTAAATGAAAAAAGCATAAACATATTACTGCCTGTGAATGGATACTGGGAATACAGTACACATACACTATGGAATGCTATTCAGCAGTAAAGGAAAATGAAATTATGAGTTTTGTTGGTAAAAATGGAACTAGAAAACATACTGACCGAGGTAACCTACTAGACCTAGAGAGACAAACACTGCATGGTCACTCTTATTAAAGGATCCAAGCTCCAAATATTCAGATGTGAGCACATACCCTATAATAATCACAAAACCCATAAAAGTAAAATGGAGCCATTTCCTGAAAAGGGAATTTGGGGAACAATAAAGATATGAATAGCAGGGTAAGTAACCTGGTCAGAAAAATTGAAAAGGGGTGGGATGGAGGATAAGAGGTAAAAACATGAGAAAATAAGTAGGTAAAGTAACAATAAGGGTGATTGGAAAAGCCACAAAGTATCATATTGTTAACTATTTATCAAAAACAAAAACAAAGAAGAGACTATAATGCATACAATTCAGTGTACAAGTATATATAATTTCATGAGCTTTTCTTATCTGGGCTGATGATACTCCCCACCAAGAGCAGAAGACCACTTAACAAAAACCCCAATACCAGACATGAGAAGCTCTTTTTAAGTTGTTGTCTGGGAATTTCTAAGAAATTCTCAAAACGTACAGTTTATTGCTGTGACCCTTGTTTACCCCAGATGTGAAAGGTGTGTGCATGCCTGTTAGAATATTTTTTCAACTTCCTTTGTTTATGGGTGTATGCAGAGACTTTGAGGTACCTGTCAGGAATCTTCTTCCTTTGTTCTTACACTCTATTCATTGAGGCAGGTTCTCTCAATCAAACCGAGAGTGCAGTAAAGGCTGACTTAAGGAGCAAGTTGCCCTGATGACCCCTTGTCTCTGCCTAATCAGTATGCAAATACAGACAAGCCAGCGTTCCCACTCAGCATATTCAGGGCATGCAGGGTATCAGAATTCAGGCAGTCATGCTTGTACAGCAAGCACTTTAGTCATTGAGATCCACCTTGGATGTTTCCAAGGTTGTAGTATCTATTTCCTGTATCAGTGATACATATATCTATTACATTGCTTTTGTTCCACTCAAATCTTCTTTATTTTGAAAAGTAACTTCTTAGTTGTAAATATGAATTAATGTTAAGCCCTTTTTTAATGCTTAGCATAAAAGTAAAGCATAATGTTGCCAGAAATTTTGATACTACCTTTTTGATTCGTGTTCTTTAGGTACACTAAAGTTTTGTTTAATTTCCTATTATTTGGGACATTTTTAGATAAATTACATTATATTTGCATTTAATTCAATTATGGTCGATGAATATATTTGAAAAGATTCCCATATTTTGAAATATATTAGCATTTGATTTCATTAATGCATTCAGCATATTGTCTTGTAATTGTTGACATAGTTGGTTCTAAACTCATCCTCTTCTTGCTTTACATTTCTCATGTACCCATTGAGGAGTATGTTTCTGCAACAAATGGTTGCTGCATTCTACAAAAACCCACTAGGTCCAACTGGGGAATGGCAGATGTAGTAACTAGGAGGGATTCAGGAAGAAAAGCACTGCGGTTCAAGCCAATGTGAGCAGCTCTGACAGGAAATATTTTCTTCAATGTTGTTTTGCTGGGCTGTGCTCCGTCCTTTCTCAAACCAGTGGTTTTCTTTTCAGAGATGATCATCCTCAATGTCTTCTCACACTTCAGATTCACGCTTGTGGGTTACTTTAGGTGGGTCCTGGGTATTTCCTTTCTCAGATTTTGCTACCATTTTTATCAACTGCTACTTAAAATCTTCAGTTTTTCTTCTAGGCTTTCTTTTCTTCACTTTTATTTGGTCGGCATTTCTGTATAGAATTTGAAGTTTTGCTGAGAAATGCATATTTAGAATTGCATTTTCCTGATTAAATTATGCCTGTAAACATTATCCTCCCTGACCACGCGCACACATGTTCTCCCTTGCGCCCTTCTTTGGCTTAAACGTCAGTTTGTGTGATAGTTATATATAACACGGCATGTTTCTGCCCTTCTTGCTTGCCTCTCCACTCAATACATCCCTTGAATTCCACTTGGGAGCATTCTTGTTTTGTTCTATAAATTTTGTAATTATACCCAAAGCTTTGTAGTAGGAGAGTGATCCAATGGTTAAGGTACATCGGCTGTCATAATGTAATCAGCAACATGATTGATTAAAACCTATTATTTTGTTAATGGTTTTCTGCTTGATTCTTTTCTGATCTTTTTTTCCTGACTTCTTTGGAAACACAACATATGTCAGTGTTTCATTCTATTGACTCTTTTATTCTTAAGTGATGGGGAAGTTCTGTGTATATGTCAATAAAGCACTGTTGGCCAATAGGGAAGCAAGAAAGGTGGGACTAGGAGTCCAGGAGGACTCTGGGTAGGAGAAACACAGAGAGTCATCATGTAGCCCACCAGAGAAGCAAGATGTCCATCCCTTAAGAGAAATACTTAGATAGGTTAAATACTTAAGTCAGAGCTAGCCAGTAAGAAACAAGCAAGGCCAACAGCTTCATAATTAATACAGTGTCTTGTGTGTTATTTGGGGACTACAACGTGGCAGAGCCCAGGAGACTGGCGGGGAAAAACCAAAGTGGCTAGCAAGGAAAAGGCTTCCCTGTACACTTAAGGCTCTAAAATCTCTTCTCATATTGATGGCCATAAAATTTATTTTCACAGGAATAAAAACAAACCATAATACTGAGTTGTGCGTTTCCATTGAAAATGCAGAAGAGAAACAAAGTAATATAACTGTCCTAGAAATGGTATGACGACTTCATAGAGGTCATGGGGCTGTTAACCTAAGTGATTTTAGGATTGAGCAGAAATCATGAGACTAAAAAACTAAAGTAAATGGTGATAAGCACTGACTTCTAGTTGAAAAATATGTTATTGCTTGGTGTAGGTTTGCACTTCTGAATGACTCTACTGTTATACTAGGATTGAATAAAAAAAGCAATGGTCAAATGTGTGAGCTACTTTGTCAGTTCAGGAGAGGAAAGTAAGAAATAGGCAAAAAGAAAAGGCTAGAATGAATCAGCCAGTGCTGGATTGGAGTCAGAACTCATGATATTAACCTCTGGTTAGTTTATTAGATGCAGGTGGATACTTGGAAAAGCAATTGTAGATAAACGTATTTCCAGGTGTCAATGTACACATACACTCCCAAGCTCTGAGTTAAGTATTGATTTGTGGGAGCAAAGCATATACTGGGAGCCTAGATTTTGGTTTCTAACAGTAGTCTCCAAAGAAGGGAGGCAGCTTCCTTGGGGAAACGGCTAACAATGGAGGGAAGGAAGGAAATAAGAGAGATGAGCTGGAGCCACCTATAGTGCCCAAAAGCAAGGGATTTCTCACAAACAAAACAATACAGCAACTACAATAAATTGGAAAATGATAATGTGTAAGGGGCATGAGAGTGACCAACTGATAAATCAGTAATAATATCATATAATAATATGTCAAAATATGAAGACAAAATATAACTTATTGAATAAATGAACAAATGAGATAAAGAGTATGTAACACGTAATAAAAATCCTAAACTCAAGGAGCTGTGCTTACTCTGTTACCTTTTAAAATTTTTTTATTAATTTTTTCATTTAAATTAGAAACAAGCTTGCTCCCATGCGGATCCCAGCTCACCCTCTCTCCCCTTCTCCACTGCCTGCCCCCAGTACCCCACCCAATTCCCACTCTGTTCCCCAGGGAGGATGATGCCCTCCATGGGGGATCTCCAGAGTCTGTCATTTCATTCAGGGCAGGGACTAGGCCCTTCCCCAAGAGTCCAGGCTGAGATAGCATCCCTCATTGTGGGATGGGCACCCAGAGTCCATTTGTATGCCAGGGATAAATATTGATCTACTACCCAAGGCCCCGTAGATTGCCCAGGCCTCCTCACTGTCACCCACATTCGGGGAGTCTGGATAAGTCCCATGCTGGCCTCCCAGTCATCAGTCTGGGATTCAAGAGCTAACCCTTGTCAGGTCAGCTGTTTCTGTGGGTTTCACCAGCATGGTCTTGACCACTTTGCTCATCACTCCTCCCTTTCTATCACTGGGTTCCAGGAGTTCAGTTCAGTGTTTAGCTGTGGGAGTCTGCCTCTGTTTCCATCAGTCACTGCATGACTGGTTGAAGGAGATTGGGAGGCAGGGGGAGGGGGAAGCTGGGAAAAAGAGAGGGGGAGAATAGGAGGGCAAAGGAGGAAATGGGGGAACAGGAAGGTTGAGTCAGTCGGGGGAGGAATAGGGAGAAGAGGATGAGAGATATCATAGTAGAGGGCGTCATTATTGGTTTGAGGAGAGGTCTGGCACTAGTGAAATTTCCAAGGATGACACCCACTGGCAAACTAAGCAATAGTGGAGATACTACTTTAAATGCCCTTCCCCAATAATGTGATTGATGACTACCTTATTTGCCATCCTCTGTTAACTTTTTTAAAAGCTATGAACAGCAACAGATACAAGAAGAAAAACGGAGGGGGTGTACCAGAAGACACACAGGAAGCAGTCAGTCAGTGAGGTGGGGTTGGTGTCATTTGTCACTGTAAGTTGTCTTTGTAACAGGTTTGCAGAGTGGTTTTAATATTATGTGATGAAAATTCACTTTAGCCTCTACATTCTTTCCCCGTAGGTTCCAAAACTTCCATCAAATGTGAGGAAAACTCCAAACTAATCACAGCTAAGGGAATTTCTGAAAAATGACAACCCGCACGATTCCTTAAAAGTTTCAAGGTCAGCTAAAAAAGGACTTGTGGGTCCAGAGGAAGTTAAAAGGGCATGATAAGGTAATGTGGTTCCGTGTCCTGGATAGGATCCTGGAACAGAAAACAGATGTTTAATGAAAAACAACAACAGCAAAATCAAATTTAAAAAGCAGTTGTTGATAGCAATCTGTAAACAGTGCCTAATTAGTTTTGACAAATATACCATAACACAAAGTAGGGGAAAACTTAGTGTGAGAGTTAAGCAAACTCTGTACTATTTTCTACAATAAAAGTGAGTTTGAGACATCTGCAAGGATGGTTCAGTTTCACCACTTCTGACAGCACACAACATATTTGATGCTTCACACCAGATATGCTCTGTTGTAATACCTCATGATAGTATAATTCTGCTTACCAGTCCCATGGCATGTGCTGTTATGAAATTTTTCTTTACCTTGATGTGTGATACAGGTCCTATTTTATGGGAGGGACTTTCAGTTAACTCATTATTTCAGCTAAGATGATTGGTCGGTCAGTGGGCTCCCAGGATAGGCATGGCTCCTTTTCCCAATTCTGCCTTACAAACACATGCAACTTTGTTTGTTTATGGGACTGCTAAACATTAAACCTTAACTATTGAATGAGTAAACACAAGAAATGGACTTTGAATTTATGTTTCTAATGTTTTACCCTGTAGATCGAATTCAATATTCTGTTAAATTATTTCTAATTTCTTCAAAATATAACCTTTTGTTAATTTAGGGGTTCATGATTATTTCAAGCATAAAATATAATTTCTTAATTTTATCGGTATTTGCACAGTCGGTATTATGCTTTTATTTTATAATTCTTGTAAGTAGTACAACTGCATTTCAGTTTTGTGCAATTGAGGAAAATAATTCTATTCTTTTTTTCTTAGTGATTACTCATTTCCATCCATTGTGGGTGGATCATTGAAGATGCTGCTCATGCTGAGGAAATCAGGAAGCAATCACATGACAGTTGCAGCAACAGAGAGGGTATGTATGGTATATTTAGGTGTGTGAGCTAGAAAGAACGTCAAAGCACCCTGGGCTTCACAGACAATCCAAGGTAATGCCCCTGCCAGATGTTAAAGACAATCTGATCTTGTCCTTTCCCCACCTCAACTATAATTTATGAACCCTTAAGTTTCTGTTTGAGATAATTTAAAGAAAAAGAGTCTCAAAGCAAAATGTCCCATATTTACTAAGTATGATAAGCAAAAGGAGAGTTTTTACATTGGAGAGCCGTGGTATGATGGTTCCTCCTGTCTGCTTCCATAACAAATTTAAAGTTTAATTATTCAAAATCTGTTTCAGAAATTACATCACTCGAAAGATTTATAATGGCATGTAGAATTGTCAGCAGGAAGAAACACCAGGCCTCATTAGTTAGTTCCGCAAATTCTAGGCAGCACTGGATCCAAGCCGACCCCAACATATGGGCAGCCTTAGGAGAGAAAGGCCTCCAATCATCCCCATACCTGGGTTAGTGCCTTGAAATGTTGTGTTGTTTGTTGTAAAAAAAAAAAGCCTCCATAGGAAGTCATGAAGTCTGACTTCAGGCTTCATGCCGCTATTTTCTCCATGCTATTAGGTCTATACAAGTATCTTTATTTGCTTTTTTCTGAGATGACAACAGTAGAGCACAGTCTTCTAAAAAATCCCCATTAGAAAGGATGAGTGTGGAAAACTGAGATGTGTGCCATCCTTCTGAAACATCACCCTGAAACTTTCCATCTGTAATTAACAGATAACATTAATAGTTGGATGCCATAACAATCTCATTTCAATAATCATGCTTAATGTTCATATTTTAAAATAATTTTCTACACTTACAGATTCTAAGATTGAAAATAAAATAAAATGTAAATAAGCTTCTTCTCCTTTTGCTAGTGGATTCTAGGCATTTAGGAAAAGAGAGGCCTTGGCATTCTTAGAAATAATAACCTGAAACATACTTATTTTTATTCATACTTAATTCTTTGAAGAGTAGCAAAAATTATTTTTAAAGAAAACCAGATTGACCTTTTTTTGAATTATGCTAAATACTGTAAACCTAGTCAACAGCAAATGGCTATTGAGGCCATGGACCTGAGAGGAGGACCTACTATTGTTTTGTCACTTTCCTAAACTAACAAAATTCCTAACTGGATTCTAAACACGTAACAGATAAGTATAGACTTCATTCCTCACCAGCTTATACTATTGTCTTTTTCCAGCAGAAGGAGACCATTGCAGTAAGCTACAAGTAGTCAGAATGCAGAGAACAGCTAACGATAGGTGCCCAGGACCAGCTGATGCATCTACAACACAATTCTTTTCTTAAAGTTTAGGAATCACAAATCATAGCAAAAGTGGGGTGGTGGGAGCCAATGTACCAGGAAAGCTGCTCTGAGATTGTGTCTCCTAGAAATGACAGGGGAGCTACACTCATGAAATTTCAGCAACATGGCTACCTAAACAAAACCTGGATAATTCCAACAACTTTTGACATTCCAGTGTAGATGGGAAAAGTTTCAAGGGCCCCACTTGGTGCCTAGCTGAACAGCTATAGGCAATTAACTTCAGAGAAAGAGAGAATTCTGGATTAGATATACAATAGAAAGTGGTCAGCCCAAGAAGCATGCATGTGCAGGCAACCGAATGGAATCTACAGTTTCGAGTGTGTGTGTGTGTGTGTGTGTGTGTGTGTGTGTGTGTGTGTGTGAACAATGGTTAAATAGTGAAATTTGTATGTTTGAGGTTAGACATAGAAGGGGCAGAAACATGTAGAAGGAAGGGGTAAATAATGATATTATACTATAATTAAATAAAAAAACTATTACAAAAATAAGAATTAGCATGAGAGGTCAAGAAATTCAGGTCCCACTGCCCTAGAATGCACGATCATGCATACACACACACACACACACACACACACACACACACAAACTAACAATTTAGAACTCACATTGCTAGCATTAAGTTTGGAAAATGTGGTTCATCTATTACAAATATATGATATGTGGAGTAGTGGGTTTTGGTGACAGGACAGTGTGGAATGCTTGCTATAGAATTTTCCCCCCAATAGTATATTAGTCTTTCTTTGTCAAAATTCTCTAATAATGGAACTTGAGTAGCTGCATTTTCATAAACCATTCTGTACCATCAAAGTGAGTTTAGGAATATACTTGAAAATACTGTGAGTGGGATAAATTAGACAGGTGTATCCAGTGACAGTTGGAAGCTTCATGGATACAATGAAGACATTTATGAAATTTATTAGCTTTAAGGTCCTGCAGACTGCTTCGTCATTCTGGAACATCTCAGCCCTGAAGTTTGTATTTAGGATTCATGGGCACTGCCTTGTTATGTAGCCTAGGTTAGTCTCAAACACCATACATTCCACCATGATAGGCTTCATCTTAATACATCTATAATTGTGCTTCTTGACATTTACATTTTGGTTAAATCTTTCAGACTTACTTAGGCTCTTCTTTTCTCCTCTGTAAAACACGGAAGCTTAGTTTTTTATTGAAATTTGTTTAACTAATAAGATGCCCTAAGTTCAATGTGTATAAATGGATGTTTTCACATGTGTGTGTGTGTACTCTGAAATGATTTCTAACATTTACCTAACATATTTCTGTTACTTTTGTAGGCTATTAGAAAATCCATGAGCAAAGTTAAGGCAAGTATGCAAACAGTAGTTTAGTAGCTTGGAACTCTACTGGGTTTACTCTCCAGCCCTCCCTCCCACCAGCCCTTCCTTCCTCCCTCCCTTCTGTCTCTGTCTCTGTCTCTGTCTCTGTCTCTGTCTCTGTCTCTCTCTGTCACCCCACATACACATACACAAACTGCTAGTAATACAGAACCCTCAACTGAATTGAACTACACAAAGGAATAAGTTTTCCTCCCCTTGATGACTATCAAGCTTAGATACTATTCAGCTGTGCTCTTCTTACATCCTGGCACAAGATTAGAAAGGCTGATCAAGCCTGAGTTGCTTCTGGGTGAATGCATAATAAGGCAAAACTGTGTCTTCAAGTAAACTTTTAGAGAAAATCCCTCTTTACCATCTTATGCATATGCCTAATTAGATATGCTTATGGTGAAAATCAGCTATGTTGTAGAAACGGAAATGTGAATGAACAAAGGCCTCCATAATTGAAATCCATCAATCAAAATAAAAGAACTGCATATGCTACCCCTTAGCAATCAAATTCCCCCTTTGTTGGACCCCAAACAATATTCAAGGCTATGGAGAGTCCTCATGTTTGTGGCCTACTGCTTGTGTATTCTAAAATGCTCTATTACATTTCTTTAAATAAAGTTTCCAAGTAACTTTGCCATCTCTGTGAATTTTTGTTCATTTTTGAATAAGAAGACAAAAGTCTATAATGCCCTGGCCTATATGCCAACCATGGGTACAATGTTGCCTGGTATAATTATCATGAACTCTTAATCCTAACGGATATTAATTGTGTTACTCCTTGCTATGACCAAATTCCTTACAAGAAAACAAAGCTAAGGAAGGTATGATTCTGACTCATGGTTCAGAGGAACCTTATTCAACATGGCCAGCAAGGCATTAATTCAATTGAACACCAGCATGTTCAACTGGGTTGCTCCTATTTCTCTGCTTATTCAGTCTAGAATCCAACACATGGGATTGGGGGGGTCTATATTCTGATTAATCTTTCCCTTTCATCCTTCTGGAAGTATTCTACAAGATATACTTACTATTTCTCTAGCATCGTGGCCTTCCTTCCTTCCTTCTTTTTTCTTTTCTATTTTTTTTTTGAAATGAGGTTTCTTTGTGTATTCTTGGGTGTCCTGGAACTCACTCTGTAGACTAGACTGGCCTTGAACTCACATAGATCCACCCAACTCTGTCTCTGGAGTGCTGGGATCAAAGGCCTGTGCCATCACTACCCAGCTTCCCTAGCATTTCTTATCCAATGAATTTGACAATGAAAACTAGCATCACATGATGGCATTAAGGTCATACTATTTAACTGAAATCTTGAACACATTGATTACTAGTTGATAATTCTGTACTTCCCCAGGCATTTCCAGTAACAAGACATGGGACTTTAAAACTTGATGGGAACATAGATTAAGTCTTCTTGTCATAATAAAGTAAAATTTAAGAAAACAAAAAGGTAATTTAGAACATTTGTCCCTTAAACAAGGTTGTAAACATTTTGGATCCTTGAAGTACACCATAGAACACAACTATAAAATGTTCTCCCACACATTTTTTTCTACAACATTTGTGTCCATGATAGCATCCTATTCTGGATTTAGCTGAAAATATGACTTGATAGTGTAGGGAGTTGCTGGAAGGCAGGGGAGAAGGAGAGGGAGAGGGAACTGGGATTGGCATGTAAAACAAGCTTGTTTCTAATTTAAATAAAAATATGACTTGTGTTAATAGCTCAGTAGCAAATAAGACATATCAAGGATTTGAAGAGTGTTTAGTTTCTTGTTGCTGCTGGAATTTTATACCAAAACCTGATATACCCAAGACAGCCTTTTGTAGAATGATTATCATGTCCTACTCATCTCTTGTGCTCTCTTACAACACTTTCTAAGGGCTACATCTATGGGCAGGCCACCTTTGCACACACAGTAGCAAGGAGATCCAGAGGAAAGTTGCTTGCATTTTATGGTGAATCTCAATTCTGATGCACTAGATTCACTCATCTGCAGATTAAAATCATTAGGTTATTAAAAATGTTAATAATATAAATAAGTCTGATCATTGGGGTACTTTCAAAAATAGGGAAAGAAAATCTGTTTTTCCCTTTCTTGTGTGTGAAATGTTAGTATGTCCTGCTGTAATCATATTTGTAATTGAATGATATATGCACTGAGACTAAATAATGGATTTTCTCATAAAAGAATTGCTAACTTCCTACCAGGGTGTATTGTCTACAAAACAGGATATAATGTCAAAGCTGGATCCTAATGATTATTCCCTTAAATACCTACATAAAATATCTGTGGATACTATATATTAACATATTAAGAAAGAATCTATGCCTAAATATATGATTAATATTATTCAAGCTCAAGCTATTTTCTATACTGTATAAAGATGAAACATACACAATAAACACTCTGAAATTTGCCTTTATAGGCAAATACTATAACATTGCTAATAATAAATGCAATGTAACTCCGTTGCATGTATCTGTTAATTTCTAAATTATTGTGCTGCTGTAAATTAGACATTATAGCCATTTAGTTTGTTGAAACAGTTATAATTCCTGGCACATGATATATTAAATATTTAAAGAGGGAATTCTTAGTGGTTGCAGCAATTTGTTAAAAATGTTATTTTACATGAGTATACATGTATACACGTATACCATATACGTTATTATTCATAGTCACTGGGAATACATTTTATTTACTTACTGTTCAAACCTTATGCATACATATAGCATATATCCTGTCATTAGTACTAACAAACATATTAGCCCATGAATATTTGTTATATAACCAGAGTTTTCTAAATCTCAAAATATGTCAAAAATAAATTTTTTGAGTAATAGCCCTGCTCTGAATTCCACGGAAATGTACTAAGTGCAAGAATAGGAAAACATTATAGAAGACGAACACAGAATGGCTATATCATACCATTGTGTACAACAGTTATCTTTTTTTAATTAATCAACTCTGTTTTGTGGTCCACCAAATTTTAATTCACATTGGAGCATGTGAGCACCTGTTCATATATAATGCTTTCAGTTACAGAAACAAAGATTCATAGACTTGAGACAGAAATAATATAAACTGGATGGCTTCCTTTGAATTCAACTGTGACTTTCATCTTTGGCACAACATAAGCCCAATATTTGGCAAAGATTGGAGGCTCCCACTGTAGGCAGGTACAAGTTGGCCTGGAACACCTAGCTGCCTCCCAGCACAGCAAGCCCTCTAAGTTCTGATGGGCTCCTTTTACTAAATTTAACTTTTCCTGTGTTCAATGAATGAATTGTTCCTGGAGAGAATCATCTCAATATTGATTGAGGGTGGGTGGTTATGTCAGTTTATGAGGTATAAAAGATATTCTGGTAAGTTAACAACAACTTTCAGGGGAGAAATGTATGGTAGAAGCAATTCCTGAAAATATGAAAGATAAGCTATCGATTCTGCTTCATTTTCTCCCAGCACCATATTATTTACATTTTCTTTGGAAGCAGTTGAACCTAAGACCACGTACAGGAGAGACAAAGACCAAAGTTTTTTTTTCAACATTCACATTTCTGATTTTGAAGGGTATTTCAATGTTAGATTTTTATCCTTAGCAAAGGCTCCAATTTTTAAATTTAAGTATCTTCAAAAAGCAAAATGCAAAGAAATGCATGTGATAAAATAGTTGGATTGTTGGCAAATTGTGACAGGAACAGGCTGAGTCATGCACACAGCTTGAACTTTGAAGTTAAGGATGTTCTTATCTTTAGGTTCACGACATACCCTGGGGCTGTATCTTTTCCCATGTCATTCAAAACATGTTGGCAAAACCTTGATGAGATGTTGTAGCATAAGTGTGGTTATTTTCAGAACTGATTTGTCTATACTGAGCCAAGTTGTCAAGCAGCATAAGAGTTACTTAAAGGAAAGAGTATCTCAGTAAATTAAATATCAATGGAAAAGGGCTGTTAATCTCCCTGCGCCTCTGGTCAGGCATTCACTTAATTTCAGCTTTATTTACTTAAATTCTCAGTCCGCTGGTCTTTATTAGATACCAGAAACAAAGAAGCTGATTATTCTGCCAGAAGTCTTCTGCACCATACAGTGTAAATTGCAGCCTTTTTTTTTCTGACCAAGCTTGGCTCATTATGAGCTCACAGGCTTAATATCTTTAACCAATGCCTACAGATGGATCCTTTCCCAGGCTTCCTTCCTGTATCTGTACAGTATAAAACACTATTCTGTTAGGTGAAAGCTCTAGAATTCTAAAGCAGAAAGTCTTTGAGCTCTAGGAGCTGGGATCTCATTTGTCTTGGGAATTCATTTTCAGAGAATGGAGGAGGCATGTTCTTAGTTGTTCATTTAACAGTTCAAGGAATTAACCCCCAAACTCAAAGTAAAGAAATTGGATTCAAACACACACCATTGATCAGTAGATGATTTCATATCAGAAATTAGGGAATCTCACATCATGATAAACATATTCTGCAGAAGATTTTGTTCTCTTTCTCTCTTTCACATAAAAAGATGGAGGAGTTAGTACTCTATTCCTCTCTTTTAGGTCATATGCAAAATCCTCGCTAAAAACTGAAATGCTAAGGGATAAGACATAAATAATTGTGTGGTTCCTAAGCCTTTCAGATGGCAATTGAGACATTTGTCTTATATTTTACAGTTTCATTTCACAGAAACAAAAGAAATATAAAGATATAAAAATCAAAGAAACAAAAACAGGACAAATGAACAACATTGTTCAGTATTACTGAAATTGTTTCATCACAAAGTCACAATTGAAAACTTTTTAGCTGTTTTTTATTATTTTCATTTTAAATAGCTTGTTTCACATGTCAATCCCAGTTCCCTCCTTCTCCCCTCCCTCAGCACCCCCCCATCATACCCCACAGTCTTCCACCCTATCCCCATTTCCTTCCACATAGGGGATATCCAGAGTCTGTCATTTCACTCAGGACAGGGTCCAGGCACTCCCCTAAGAGTCCAGGCTGAGAGAGTATCCCTCTTTGTGTTATGGACACACGATGTCTGTTTGTATGCCAGGGATAAACATTTGTATGCCAGGGCCTCATAGGTTGCCCAGGCCTCCTCACTGACTCTCACACTCAGGGGTTCTGGATCAGTCCCATGCTGGCCTCCCAGCTGTTGGTCTGGGGTCCAAGAGCTCTCCCCTGTTGAGATCAGCTGTCTCTGCTGGGTTTTGCCAGCCCATTCTTTGCCAATTTGCTCATCACTCCTCTCTCCCTGTCACTGGGTTCCTTGGGTTCAGTTCAGTGTTTAACTGTGGGTGTTTGCCTCTGCTTCCATCAGTTACTGGATGAAGCTTCTAGGATGGAATATACTGTAGATGTCAAGTTCATTATCAGGAATGGGCATTTAGAGTGGTCTCTCCACTATTGCTTAGATTGCCAGAAGGTTTCATCTTTGTAGATCGCTAGAGGTCCCACTGGTACCAGATCTGTCTTCTAACGTAAGACTTCCTCTTTTATGGTATTTCTCATCCTCTTCTCCCCCTATTCTACTCCCCACTCAACCTTCCTGTTCCCCCATGAACTACTCTCTCTTCCTCTTCTTCTCCTCTCTTCTTCCCAGCTCCCACTGCCCCTCCACCCCTCGCCGTGTCCCCAATCTGTTCAGAAGATCTTGCCTCATTTCTCTTCTCTGGGGTACCATGCATATCTCTCTTAGGTTCTTGCCTGTTTCCCAGACTCGCTGTTGGTGGAAGTGTAGACTGGCACTATCCTGATCCATGTCTAAAATCTATATATGAGTGTGTACATACCATGTTTGTCTTGTTGTGACTGGGTTCCCTCACTCAGGATGGTTTCTTCTAGTGCCATCCATTTACTTGCCAATTTCAAGATTCCATTGTTTTTTTCTGCTGAGTAGTATTCCACTGTGTAAACGTACCACATTTCTCTATCCACTCTTCAGTTTAGGGGCATCTAAGTTGCTTTCAGGTTCTGGCTATTACAAATAATGCTGCTATGAACATAGTGGTGCAGATGTCCTTGTTGCACGAATTTGCATCTTTTGGGCATATGCTGGGATTGTGGTAGATTGATTCCCATTGTCCTGATTTCTGAAGTTCTAGCTACAGCAATAAGACAACAAAAGGAGATCAAGGGGATACAAATAGGAAAAGTAGAAGTCAAGCTTTCACTATTTGCAGATGATATGATAGTTTACATAAGTGACCCGAAAAACTCCTAGAGCTGATAAACGCCTTCAGCAAAGTGGCAGAATATAAGGTTAACTCAAAAAAATAAGTGGCCCTATTATATACAGATGATAAAGTGGCTGAGAAAGAAGTCAGAGAAACATCACCCTTTACAATAGCCATAAACACAATTGAAAATTTAATTTTCTAAGTTTAATTCATTTTAAAATTGGAAAATTTTGTCTATTCAAAGGACAGAAAGTTTACTCTATCATGTGTTTTCCTTATATAAAATTCAATATTTCCAAAAGACTTAGGTCCAATTTAGATAATAAAAAAAAGTAATAATTATGTTTATCATGTCAATTTTGTTTTCTGATGGAAAATGCATCAAGTCTAATTTTCCATGCATTTACATTTCCTTCACTTACTTTAAAATGTTTCTTTTGTAATGGAAAATAGTTTTTGATAAAGTGTATTTTGATTATGGCTTTCTCTCCTTCAGTTCCTCTATGATCCTCCCAAATTCTCCTCGCACCCAAATCTACAGTGTTTCTGTCTCATTAGAAAACCAGTAGACAACTAAATAATAATAATAAAATAATACAAAAGCAAACAACTCAGAATAGAACAAAAAAACAAAAGCCCCTCCCAAAAAAAATCACACAAGAAACATCATGTTTTTGTTGTTGTTTTTTTTTTTTACAATTCCATATCAGAGTGCAATGCACTTTCAACATATCCAACCTTCCTACATACAATTCCCTCTTTCTTCTGTATTCATTTTTGCTGCATTAGACACTACAATCCTTTGTGCCAGGACAATTAGGCCAACTAGCACCAATCTAGAATTTGCATATTTAAAAACTTTTTAATTTTCACTAACTGTTTGAACATAAGACAAAGTTTAGATATCCCTGTTCTGAAATACTTGGTAGCAAAGTGGTTTGTAATTTAGATTAATTTTATTGGAATATTTGTGTCTATCTAAATAGTTATCTTGATGATGGGTTCCAAGTTCAAACATGAAATCCATCTGTTTTCCATGCACTTTGAATGTCTAACCTTAAGGTAATGTTATGTAATAGCTTGGTTTCACAAGCATTTTAATTGCAAGCATTCACTTGAAGTCAGGTACGAAATTTTATTCTAGCAATGTCATGTCAATATGTCCAGAAGTTTCAGATTTTAGACTTTGGAATTAGAGATGTGAATCCTGTACCATTAGGCATGGACAAATTACCTTCTTTCCTGCATAAATCATATTTATGTATGATGAGAAAAGCTTGACTTTTAGAACCACTGATTCCTAAGTTCCAATATTAAAGTTTTTGTCTTACTGATTTTCCTTCAGTTTTTTCTTTCAATAAAAGCATGAATTACTTTCCAGAGAAGCAACAGAGAATGCTATGCTACTTCTCATGTGTAAAAACGAACAGGTTTCATACAATGAAATTAAAAAAATTAGGTTCAGCTATTCTGTAGACATAAAAATAACTGCCCAGGATAATATGACAGACTTTGAAGATTCTCCATGGAAGGCCTCACCCTCCCTGGGGAGCGGGAGGGTGGAAAAGGGAGTGAGGGTTGGGGGGACTGGGGGGGACAGAGGAAGAGAGGAGGGTGAGAAAAATGGGATTGACATGTCAGACAAGTTTGTTTCTAATTTTAATAAAATAAAAAAATGGAAAAAAACCCACCTACAATGATTTGCAAATACTGTGCTGATAGCAGTATTTATGGTTCAGCTCTAAGACTTCAGCCACCAGGCCCTTATCTTCTTTAAATGAGTGTATTTTGAGTATCTGATCTTAGTACTACTCATCTCCTTTAATTCCATCTGCTTCAGTCTTCATAAATGATTCTCAGTCTACAAGGAAAACATTCTGCTTCTGAGCTTGTGCTTATTTCAGTCATTTTCCTAGACTGTTATCCATCACCAACTTGCTATTTGGGTGTATTTTGCAATGTTATCAGAGGATCACATCAACAGACAAGGCTGCTGGTCACTTCCAGACACAGATGGTAGATTCAGTGGTAATTATCCAACTAAGCTAAAGAGAAAAGCATTAGCAATCAGGTAAGTACAAGTTAAAACTCCCATAAAGAAATACCTGATAACGAAGGTTGGTGGGGATAAAGGGAGACCAGCACTATTATCCAATTGTACACATATGTTAAGAAAAATTAAATCATGGCATTTTCAGGTAAATGGATAGAACTGGAAAATATTAGAGTGGAGGAGGTAAACTAGGCCTATATAGATAAGAGAGTGTAGCATGTTTTCTCTCATTTGAAGAATGTCTAGATTTTGACATTTAGGTTTGATTTTATAACCTGGGGTAACCAGAGAAATCAGGAACACTTTCAAAGCAGGGAAGCATTGAGGGAAGAGAGAAGAGAATCCCTAAAGAAGGTCCAGGAAGACACAGGTGCTGCTATGGGGGAAATCTAGAGTACTCTACTTATTAGAGAGAAGGGAGTGACGGTGACACAGAGGTTAGAGAGAAGGAGGAGAGATAAATAATGTTAAGAATGTCTTGAAAAACCATGGTCAATTATAATTTTATAAGTATAATGAAAACTACACTAAACACACACACACATGTGCACACACACATTTATATACAACTTTAATTCAGTTATACAGTATATGGTGGTTCCAATAAGAATAGCTCCCATTGGTCCATTATTTTAATGCTTAGTCACCAGTAAGGAGTTGTGGCCTTGTTGGAGGCTGAATGTCACTAGGGGTGGGATTTCAGGTTTCAAAATTCTCACACAAGTACCACCCCAATCCCCAACCTGAAGATCAAGATGTACCTCCCAAATACTACTCCAGTTAGGTCTTCTTGCATGTTGACATGGTTCTGGTATCATGAGAATAGGCTAAATCTCTGAAACTGTAAGCAAGCCTCCTGAAAATACTTTTATCTTTTAATAATTACCTTGGTCATAGTGACTCTTCACAGCAATATAACAGTGACTAAGACACCCACCATGGCAGGAAAAATGCACCCCTTAGAATTCATGTACTATTTAATAAAAATATCAGTGTCTGGCAAGGAATACCTCTCATCTAGTTGTTCGTCAATGGACCCAAGAGACCCACAAAGCTATTACCATTGTTCCTAGTTGTAAGCCAAAATATAAAAGTAAGACTGTGCTGGTGAAGACATCACATGCTTCAGTATTAACACTTGAAGAAACCAAGAAAGTACAAATATGGAAAACCCTCTCTGGTCACTAACCCACATAGTGTCAAAAAGTGCTATGTAAACTTTCACAGGAGAAATATTATCAACAACCACACCCACCTGTAAAGTCAAAGAATCATAAAAAATGGTTGAACCACCAAAATACCCTTAGTACTTCAATGATGGTACTTGTGTCTTAAAGATGACCACAGTTTATAATTGTACCCAAAGTCTGTTCAAATAGAGATAATTCAGGCTTGGTAATATACACTCAGCCAAGATCCAAGACTGGAGAGGTCATAGCCCCTCAAAGAGAACCTACAACTACAATATTACTAAAGTAATAGTGCTTTCTCATAACTGTAGATAAGTACAACTCTCACATCTTAGAAAAGATGCTTCTTTTGTAGAACACAGAAACCAGTAGAGATCCACAACTTGTCAAAACAAAGAGTAAATGTTCTCGAAATGTTCAGCACAAATGCAAAAGCTATATCAGGATCCTTCTACTGATGGCTCATGGCACATCTCTGTAGAGGGTATGGAAAGAGCCTAAGAGCCTAAGAGACTGTGGCATTGAAGTTTCTACTGGACAGGACAGAGATGCTGCACCCATTAACTCTCAGCAATATAGGTCTCTGATAAGAGCAGCACAGACCTTGCCATTCTACATGACACCATGGATAGAAGGAATTTTATGATATTCTATCAATGGCTGCTGAGAGAGGGAGGACTACTTTGTTGTTGTTGCTGCTGCTGCTGCTGTTTATGAGTTTTTATTTGTATTTTGCTTATTTTGTTTTTTGTTTGTTTGCTTGTTTAGTATAGGAGAGACTCTAGTCCTAAGTGAATAGTCCCAAATACACGCAAATAAGGGCAGCATTGATCAGACATAGTAGGATACATATGCTGAACAAAAATACAGAAAAAGAAAGAAAAGCATTAGCAGGTACAAGAGCAATTTACATATTTACTGGAAATACTCCTCTGCAGATGGAAGTTTTTGTCCTGCCGTCTTGTAATGGTTCAGTCCCAAATAAGCATACAGAGGCTCATATTAATTATAAACTGTTTGGCCTATTGCTCAGTCTTATTTTTAACAAGATCTTATAGCTTAAGTAAACCTGTAATTCTTATTTGTGTTTAGTCACATGGCTTAGAATCTTTTTCTTATTAAGGCATCTCATCCTCTGCACCTGGCTGACAACTGCTCTCTCCTTCCTCTTCCCATCATTCTCCTTGTCTGGTACTCCCGCCTATACTTCCTGCCTGGCTACTGGCCAATTATCCCGCATTATTCCTCCACTCAAGGCCGGTGCTGTCTGTGCTCTTCAGTATCATTGTAATGGTATTTGAGCAGTGATCTAGGACACACGTGTACTAAACGCTTGAAATACAGCTGGTTCAATTCATAACTAAGTTCTAAAAGTAATGTAATTTTTATTTAGATAGACACCCATGGCTAGGTCCAGATTCTGAACACTACAGTTCCAGAAAAACAGTTTTACAATCACATTAATTTTCAAGTATTAAAGGACTTTTATTACAGTTTTGTTCTATCTTCCCAAAGAAGCCTTGAAACAAAATGTGACAAATAAAATGAAGGTAAAATTAGGGATGCTGTTTTATGACATTTGAGGTTTTTTTTTCTCTTTCTGAGCTTTACTTTGTCTAAAAATGAAAATCTATTCACTTTAACTTTTCCTTCCCTCCCTTTCCTTTCCTGTCCAGGATGCTGCTGGTAGTATAGGAAGTAAGAACCTCTCATTGAGGCATTTCAAGTAGCATTTGTCAGAATAAAAGTGCATAATAACCAGGGCCACATGAATTATGAACTGCACAAGCCAAATTAAACTGGAAAATTGTCCAAGTGTAAGGGTCAGCTGTAATAAAATGAGCATAATCCTCTGCATTCTATCCCTAAAGAAAATTAAATTTTAATGATCCTGAGAGCTCACTGTTCAGGAATGTCACTCCAAGTAATCATGTAAATGACAGTTAAACTCCGGAATTGAGCTAAAAGTTAAACATCCTCTGTAATTATTCCTTAAGTCCAGAATGTGCTAGTTGCTTCAGGCAAACTCTTAAGGATATCAATGTCTTGGCAGGTTAAACGAAGAAGCAGGAGGAACTCCCAAGATCTACAAAATTGGTCACTCCTGAATGCCTGGTTGAGTCACGGCCTCTGCAGTGCAAAGCACTTGGAAATGTTTTAGACACTTCAGAACTGACTTTCCTATCTTTCATTATATAATCTCCAGGCAATGCCACCACAGTGGAAAAATTTAACAGAGTTTCACGATGGGGGATCAATGATAAATTCAGAAAGCCTTTGCTTGTTCTTTCTGGTTATGAGAAAGAATATGTGAGTGAAAAGAGGTGATCAAAAGAAAAGGATAGAGACAGACAGCATTCTCAGCCTGGATATTCCAATAAAGACTCTCTGCTCACTATAACTCACCAAGTATGAGAAATGGGGATTGTTCTAGTTGAGGTAAAGGTGGAAAGGCGTTGGTTAAATGGGAAAAAAAGATAAAGTTCAGTGGTTAATGCTTTTTTTCATTAAATCCTTAACTAACTTGGGTATAGTTTTCATGATACCATGGCTATATATATTTAACGGGGGAATCAAAATGAGGTAATGTGTTTCCAATTCACTATATTAGGAGAATTAATGAACAAGAAGGAAGGTAATTTGCGGACCAAAAAAAAAAAAAGAAAAAGAAAAGTAGTTAGGTCAAGAATACATTTTAAAAAGAGAATGAATAGAGGAAGGCAAGAAAGGAGATGCCTTGATAATAGGAGACAGTCCAGGTTTGGAGAGTGGTCTGGCATAGGGAAAATGGTAGGGGACCCACAGGAATAACCCCAACTTAGAATCTAGGCAGTGATTAAGAAGCTGCCTTTCATACCCTTCCCCTATAATGAGATTGATGGCTACCTTGGTTACCTTCCCTAGAGCCTTGACCCACTATCTGATTGAAGCAGAAACAGGCATCCACAGCTAAACACTGAGCCACACTCCCAAAATCCAGTTGCCAAGAAAGACAGTTGACTTGACCTAATGAGAGCACATAGATCCTAGTTGTAAAGCAGGAGAACCAGCACTGAACCAAACCAAGAACTCTGAATGTGGGTGCCAGCTAGAGGCCAAGGCAGACTATGGAACCTCTAACAATGGAGCCAGTGTTTATCCCTAGGTCACAAATAGATTTTGGGATCCCATTCCCTATGGAGGGATACTATTGCAGACCAGATACAGAAAGGAGGGCCTGGGACCTCCCCCAATTGATTGATGGACTTTGATGATCTCCCATGGAGAGCCTCACTATCCCTGGGGAGTGGGTGGGAGATTGGTTGGGGGTCAGTGGGAAGCGTGGGAGGATGGGCGGGAAAAGGAATGGGGAGATGGATATGTAAATAGTATTTCTAAAATCAAAAAAAGAATGAAAATGCAAGTCAATCAAATAATTGTATAGACAATGAGCATTCTATATCTTTAGAATGTCATAAAGACTGAGAGAAAAGTTTCCTAGTGTTATACATGAAAAATAAGTCATGACTATAAGTAGTGAAAAACATTTGAAAATCTAATTAATCAATCAAAGACATACTACATTTCCTTAAAGTGGATAATATGGTTCAAAACAGAGATGGAATAAAGGGAAACATTGTTAAAATATAAATTGTGGTGAGCACACATAAACACAATGGTAATATAGGCAGATTATTGATAACTTCAGAAATCTAAGTAGTTCAATTTTCTGAATGTTAATATTTACTGATCTCAATTGAAATTATTAGGACTCTAATAAATAAAGTCCATTATAAAATATTTTAACATTATAGATTCAAGAGATGCATAGATCTTTATAGTTTCATAGTTACAAATTGAGAAATAGATTCATCTAAAATGGTGAAAACTGAAATATTTATCTCATAATGAACACAAAATTGTCCATTCCAACCTCGATAGTCTTGTAATCTCAACAATGTTCCAATGTCCAAAGTCCAGTCTCTTCTGAGATTCAAGGCAATTCATTAGCTGTAAGGCCTTCTAAAATAAAAAATAAAAGAAACAGAAATTATATACTTGTACCGCTATACAATGGCATTTTGTATACGTTTTGAAAGCAGTGGGTGAGGACAGAAGGTAAGATCAGAAATAAGCAATATCGAAATACTGAAACCTAGACCAGCAAAAAATTACTCAGCTCCCATATGTCTAGAGTTAATGATGGTGTTAGGTGGGCTCCATTGTGCTTTGGTACTCTAATCTCTCCTCTCTGCTGCTTACAGAGTATATGGCCTCTCTTAGCCTGTCCTGGTTTGTGCCTACAATGTTTCTTGGTAAATTCCTCACGTTTATTCCTTCTCTAATATTGTAGGGTCTTTTCTCTAAACTAAGTGTCCCCTTCACAATGTCACATTTGGCCAACCTAGAAGCATGATACAAGGAATGTTAGAGGTGGTGCATATTGCCAGGCCTCAGCACTTTCTGGAAAATGATCTTACTTTGACAAGTTGCAGACCTGAAAAATAAGTGCCATGCCGATGGTCCTCTCAAGATGTAGCTAGATGTCCCTCCTGGACAATGACAACTGCAGCCTCAGTGTGCCCTCCAGATGGATGTGTAAACACTTCTCTACATAGCAAATTCCTACTAGGTAAATCCTGAACTCAAATTTCTCATTTCATGCTCTTAGTGGTGCAACTTGCATTTCTTATACTTGCAGTTCCCATTGAATGGAGTTTTATCATCAAGACACCTTTCTTTTTACTCAGTACAAAGTACCACATTTCTCTATCAACTCTGACTGTACTTTTGATATTCAGCCTCACTCATTTTTTCCAGAAGTAGGCAGAATGCAGAAGATTCATGGTAGTCAATAGAGTCAATGTTTCTTCTGAAACCACAATAAGCACTGTCTTTTCTGTCTATATTTCCATCAGCAATATAGACTTCCTCACTCTCACAGTGTTAGTACACTAACTACTGCCTATACTATTCAAGAGCAACTTCCAAGACTTATTATTAAGTTTTTTAATAACTTGGTGCATAGATAGTTAATTTTAATAAAAGATTATCATAGCTTTTATATCAGAGCAGTAAATGAATTAATACATCTAGATCCGTAAGTGCTGTCCTGGGCACACACTGTCTGCTAAGTAACCATTGTTTTCTTTATTTTCCATTTCATTTTTTCTTTTGTTTTTACCAAGATAGTAAACTAGATAAACTATCAGACTAGAGCCGGGCGGTGGTGGCACACGCCTTTAATCCCAGCACTCGGGAGGCAGAGGCAGCAGATCTCTGTGAGTTCGAGGCCAGGCTGGACCGACAGCCTCCAAAACAATACAGAGAAACCCTGTCTCGTAAAAAAACCAAAAAAAAATATCAGACTAGAAAAACAAACCTAAAGTTCACTTTATGGTACACAGCTGCCCAACTGTACCCTCAGTGTTCATACTTATGAAATATTTAAAATTAATAGCAAATGTTTTGAAGTATAAGTCAACTTTGTATACTTAACCCCTAGGATTCCATCAGTACTAAGCCTACTGAAGGTATGTAGCCCATGTGAGACAATAATATGATTATATTTGACATTTTTATCATGAATATTAAAAGTAAGGGTCAATACTGAGTTGTAATTTTTCATAAATGATACCAACTTCAATAATGCTCTCTGGTAATACGCCTGTCCCAATTCCTTCCTCTCCATTGGCTTGAATGGAATCCTGAAATAACTGTCACGAATAAATATTATAATTGAATTGGAGTACTACATTTAAAATTGAAGTTTAACACCGGGCGGTGGTGGCACACGCCTTTAATCCCAGCACTCGGGAGGCAGAGGCAGGCGGATCTCTGTTAGTTCGAGGCCGGGCTGGACCGACAGCCTCCAAAACAATACAGAGAAACCTTGTCTCGTAAAACCAAAAAAAAAAAAAAACAAGAAGTTTAACATAAATAATCACTTATATAAAATGTGTGGCACTCCAAAGCTATAATAAAGGGAATATTTTACCTACTTCATATTCTTATGTTTCTCTCTTGATTTGAAACACCTTCAATTATAATTCAGCTAAAAGTGAAATTTCTCTCACTGAATCAGTGCTTCAGACTGTGGAGACAAGGCTCTAAGTATCAAGTTCTTTATGATATTGAGAAGCACCATCTTTAGAGTAAGGTTTCTTTTGTATAAAGTATTCTCCAATGACAGAATCACATGTGAGTTCCTTTCAGTACTGAAGAAGCAGCATTGTTTGTACATGAATGAAGATATATTTCCATGGAGGTCAAGCCAATGCCTCATCTTGAATCCATGCAGTTCCCAGAAAGTTTATTGCCTGTCATGATTTCCTCTCATTAGGAACAGCAGATCTAACAATGCTCATCTGTGAAAAACAGTCTTTAGTTTTACAACCTTGCTCAAGCCATTAAGCATTGTTAGCTGTTAGCAACTCTGTTTTAGAAAATTTCAGAAGACAAAATTCCCTCTCAATGTGGGTTTTCTTCAGCACATTCCTGTTATATACTGCTATGAGTCAATGTAAGGAAAGATGGGGTATGATCTTGGAAAAGTGTGAATGATATGAAAGTATGACATACTAATAGGTGATGGAATACTTCAATGAAAAACAATCATAACTAAAAGTGTAGATGGGGGAAATTTTTTATTTGACATGACCACATCCAGAAATAGTAGTAGTTCAGAAATGGCTGGATTCACAGGAAAAAAATAATTTCTCTTATACTCATTTTTAATCTTTCACCAATGTATTTCTCTATGATACTCTAAGTGATGAACAAACATTTTGTTACATTATACTGTCCTCAGAGTCCCTATACACTCATTCTTAGAAAATTAGAACAATGAATTTTTTTTCAATTTTTTTATTTTAAATAGCTTGTTTTACATGTCAATCCCAGTTCCCTCTCCCTCCCCTCCTCCCGCACTCCCCTTTCCCCCCACCCTCCCACCCTATTGCCAAATCCTTCCACATAGGGGATATCTAGAGTATGTCATTTGACTCTGGGTAGGGTCCAGGCACTCCCCTAAGAGTCCAGGCTGAGAGAGCATCCCTCTTTGTGCTATAGGCACACGAAGACTGTTTGTATATCAGGGATAGACACTGATCCACAGCTGAGGGCCCCATAGGTTGCCCAGGCCTTCTCGCTGACACTCACATTTGGGGGTTCCAGATCAGTCCCATACTGGCCTCCTCACTGTCAGTCTGGGATCCAAGAGCTCTCCCCTGTTCAGATCAGCTGTCTCTGCTGGTTTTGCCAGCCCATTCTTTGCCAATTTGCTCATCACTCCTCTCTCTCTGTCACTGGGTTCCTTGGGTTCAGTTCAGTGATTAATTGTGTGTTTGCCTCTGCTTCCATCAGTCACAGGATGAAGGCTCCCTGATGGTTATAGACATCAAGTTCATTATCAGGAATGGGCATTGGAGGTGGTCTCTCCACTATTGCTTAGCTTGCCAATTGGTGTTATCCCTTTAGATCACTGGAGGTTGCTCTGGTGCCTGATCTGTATTCGATCCTATGATTCCCATGAATGTTTTTGATCAGCTCACTTACAAACCCCAACTCCCACAATTTTTTTCAGCCCAGGACCCCATTTCATGGACTAGAGACATCCATGGTAGTAGGTCTTTCCAAACCAACTAACCTAAGCTGTGCAACCCTCATAAGCATGCCCAGAGACCAGCGTAGGTATAATTCCTCACAGCCAGGCCCAGAAGTTGTCTTGTGGGTGATTGTAGGGCCTGTATAGTTGACTTATTAGATATCACAATCCCACATAGAGATTAAACTACCAGCCTATATTCCATAACAAGAACAATATGTAGCATACCAAGCATTGGATGTATTTTGTTTACAAATAAATATTTATCCATAGTTTTTTAATAAAAAAGAGTAATAAACATCACTCATTCTCTGCAAAGATCATCATTTTTTTGTATATTGGAGTAAGTGCAAAATGTTCAACTCTTTAGGAGCATGTCCTCACATACTTATATGCACATTTTAAAAGGTAACTTCATATGAATGTTAGATAAGCTTGATATTGCAAACATGTCTTACTAATATTTTAAACAAATAAGACACTTGCATTATGCCTAGAGTGAACAGATTTGCTACAAACATATCACTAGGGAATACAGTTGCTTCTTTTGTATAAATGTCCTTTGAGGGGTTGATCAAAGTAGCTAATTTGCAGAATATATTTGATTTTTTACTTTTACTTTAAAAATCATTAGTTTCTTTTCCAAAGTCCAAACAAGGGGAGTTAAACATGTGCTTTCACTTTTGAGAATAGATATTATCCATTTTACAGATAAGTACATTGAAGCTGTATGAGATCAAATCACCAGTTTTTCAAAGTAAATTTAGCTGCGTTTGGAAATCATGTCTTTCTGTATGAGTTCTGACTCAGAAGTTACCCATTCTCAGCTCTTACACAAGGAAAATAGGACTTATATGTTTATTAGTGGTATATCATTAACATATCTGTCACTTACTGACAAGTTGATTTCTAGATTAATAATTAAGATGGAAATGGATCTAATCTCTCTGGGAACATTGTCTTTACAATCAATGATTTGTCCTAAATTCTTTTTCACGATGTTATGATTCAAACATAGCTGCATTACCTACATATCCTATGACATCATAGTTTCAAAACTATAGCTAGAATCTGTCTAGTTAAAGTTATCAGAATTAAATCAGTCATCTGCACTGATCATTGCTTTAATCCAGAGTTAAGCATTTCTGGTCTTTGAAAGGCATTCCTTCTTGAGGATACAAATAACATACTTTGAATTGGGGAGGGGATTCAATTGTTAAGAGCACTTGCTCTTACAGGGAACCTGGGCTTCAAATCTCTTACAGTGCTGCACAACTATCTGTAACTCCAATTCCATGAGATCTATAGCTTGCTTTTGACCTTTTCAGACACCAGACATACATGTGGTATACAAACATATATGCAGGTGTCTTATACATATAAATGAGAAAATGAAAATGATATACTTTTAAAATCTCCTGTGTGGATGTGTATGTATATTTGTATAAGTGTGTGTGTGTGTGTGTGTGTGTGTGTGATGTTACATGTATTTGAGATTAGGAACTGGAGCAAGGACAACCTTGAATGTTGTTTATCTGCTACAGCTTTTTTGAGAAAATGCTATTGGGTTTTTTCCCACTCTGCACATCAAGCTAATTGTCCTGGAAGCGTCTGAAGATTCCTGTTTCTATCTCCTGTAAAGACGCTGGACTATAAAAATAATAGGCCATTTGTCATCATGAAAGTAAAACAACAGTATGTATTTGAATCCATTATTAGAAGAAGAGACAAAAATATTAAAATTTTTAAATTGGCAAAAATGCCAAGAATTTTCAAAATAAAAATGACCCCATGGCCCCCAAGTACGCATGGAATAAATAATATCAGACCAGCAAATCGAAAGAGGAGAGGGACTGCACCACAACATCAAGAAATAGGAACCAACAGCACTGCTCGCAGATAACTTTCAACATCTGTATTCTCAATTCCAAAAAATAAAAAAATAAGGGACTAACAAAATGCATTAAAAAAAAACAGGTCCCATTCTTTTGCTGCATCCAAGAAACACACTTTGACTACAAAGATAGCTGTCACCTCATCATAAATAGATGGAAAAAATATAACCTAAGGATACTAACCTAAAAAGTACGCTGTTGAACCCATTTTAACATGTAATAATATAAACTTCAAACCAAAACTAATCAGAAGAGATAGGGAAGGGCACTACATACTCTTTAAAGAAAAAATACACCAAAAGGACATTGCAATTTTTAACATCTATGAACCAATACAAAGGCACCCAAGTTAATAAAAGAAACAATTCTACAGTTTAAATCACATATTGACCCTCATACACTGATTGAGTATGACTTTAATAACCAACTCTCACCAATAGAAAGGTCATCCAGATAAAAATGAAATAGAAATGCTGGAGCTAAATGACATCATAAAACAAGTGCACCCAACATTTTTACAGAATGTTTCACCAAGTGTTCTCTCTGTGTATATTCTTAAGTTCCTAACTGCAAATAGTTCAGTCTGTGTAATGTCATCTATATGCATATGTCTTCAGGGATGACCATTTATTCTTGTGATTTTCTGCTTATACAGCTACATTCCTATGATTCTGGTCATGGATTTTCTTTCTTTTTTAATGTTCATTAGTTCATTGAGATAATGATAAACATGTGTCTCCATGTCATGTGGGTGGGATACAGGGTCCCTTGTGTGGAGGGGTCTGAGTTGGTACTATGTTTTCAACCCTAGGATCTCTTCCTGTATCACTGTGGGAAGATGAGATTAGGAACTGGAGCAAGGCTTGCTTGGCTGCTCCTCACTGTGTAGAAATGTCATCTTTACCTTTTACCCACTATTTTCTGTACTCTGATAGATGGTTCATTGCTTGGTTCATTCTCTGCTCCCATGGCATCCTATTAACAACTACATGATACACAATGAACAGAATACTTAACAATATTTACAGTGGTCAGATGTCCAAAAAAATGACATCTATTGAAATCCTTCTTGTCATTCCATGGTGGAAGAATTGAAAGGGACATACAAAATGAGAGAGTATCAAAATTACATTTCAAAATGGAACCAATTACACTGATAAGAATGGAATCCTCATGCTATGAGCTCTTAGACATCTTGCCTATTTATGGTGTTACAATGTCAAGAAATTTTCATTGTGAGTTTTGAAGAAAACAAACCTTCAAAGGACAGCAAGATATCCATGCAACTTGTTAGTCTGTAAATAAGAAAATCTCAAATTCTTAACATTCTGATTCAACAGGAAAAACCAAGCAACCAACGTCTTGCGTGGCTCAGTAAGACAGTAATCTTAGGTCACTACAGTTAACTCAGGATGGTTTCTTCTAGTGCCGTCCACTTGCCTGCAAATTTCAAGATTCCATTATTTTTCCCACTGAATAGTACTCCATTGTGTAAATGTACCACATTTTCTCTATCGACTCTTCAGTTGAGGGGCATCTAGGTTGCTTCCAGATTCTGGCTATTACAAATAATGCTGCTATGAATATAGTGGAACAGACATCCTTGTTGTATGAATGGGCATCTTTTGGGTATATGCCTAAGAGTGGAATTGCTGGGTCTTGTGGTAGACTGATTCCCATATTCCTGAGGAATCTCCATACTGATTTCCAAAGTGGCTGTACAAGTTGGCACTCCCACCAGCAGTGGAGGAGTGTTCTGCTTTCTCCAAATCCCCTCCAGCATAAACTGTCATTGGTGTTTTTGATTTTAGTCATTCTGACAAGAGTAAGATGGTATCTCAGAGTTGTTTTGATTTGCATTTCCCTGATGGTTAGGGATATTGAGCACTTTCTTAAGTGCCTCTCAGGCATTTAGACTCCTTTATTGAGAATTCTTTATTTAGTTCTGTGCCCCTCTTTTTAATTGGATCCTTTGGTGTTTTGGAGACTTGCTTCTTGATTTCTTTGTAAATTTTGGAGATCAATTCTCTGCCAGATGTGGGGTTAGTGAATATCTTTTCCTAGTCTGTGGGTTGCCTTTTTGTCTTGTTCAAGGATGCCTCCTACTTTCTCTTCTAACAGGTTCAGTGTGGCTGCTTTTATGTTGAGGTCTTTGCTCCACTTGGACTTAAGTTTTGTGAATGGCAATAGACATGGATCTATCTGCATTCTTCTACATGCCAGCATCCAGTTATGCCAGTACCATTTGCTGAAGATGCTTTCTTTTTTTCCATTGTATATTTTTAGCTTCTTTGTTGAAGATCAGATGTTCATATGTGTATGGGTTAATATAGGGGTGTTCAATTGGATTCCATTGGTCTACCTGTCTATTTAGACACCCACAGATAAACACTGAGCTAAACTAAAGGAACCCAGTGACAGAGAGGGAGGATTAATAAGCATAAGGGTCAAGACAGAGTTTGTTTAACCCACTGAGATGGCTGACCTGAACAAGGGGGGAGATCTTGAACCCCAGACTGATGGCTGGGAATCCAGCATGGGACTGATCCAGACTCCCTGAATGTGGGTGTCAGTGAGGAAGCCTAAACAATCTATGGGGTCTTGTGTAGTAGATCAGTATTTAACACTGGTATATAAATGAACTTTGGGTGCCCATCCCACAATGAAAGATGTTCTCTCAGCCTGGACTCTTGGGGTAGGGACTAGGCCCTGTCCTGGATGAAATGACAGACTATGGATACCACTCCTGGAGGGACTCACCATCCCTGGTGAAAGGAATGGGGATTGAGAGCAGGAAGTGGGGGGGGCTTGGTGGGAGGGCATGGGAGGAGGGGTGGGAGAAGGATAGGAAGCTGGGATTAACATGTGAAGCAACCTTGTTTCTAATTTAAATTTAAAAATAAAATGAAGAAAATTAAAACATTAGGTAAAAATAATAGGAAAACTGAAAAAATAATTTCTTGAACAAGTACAATATGTTTATAGGTATTATAATCACTTTGTATTCATTTTGGTCTCCTTTGTATTCATACTTTCTCTTTTGTTCATTACACTTCTAATTTAATTAGTATCATTCAAAATATAGTGATTATCAATATTGATCTTTTGTGTATATATGTGTATATGTTCATGTACAAGTTTGGTATGTGTGTGCAGTGCACACACATGTGTACCATGATGTGGAGGCCATACATCAAGGTTGTATGAACTTATTCATTTTTCTAGACATTATTTATTTGAGACAGAGTTTCTCCCTTTACTTCCACATCACTGATTGGCTAGCCCCAGGGCTTCTGCCAATTATGATTGCCCAGTACTAGAACTGTAGATTGCATCATTAAGTTCAGATTTTTCATGTGGATAATGCAAGTAGAATGGAGGTCCTTAGGTTTGTGTGGTAAGTAATTTATGAGCAAAACAGTCCATTCAGTATTTACTTTTAAGTTAGATGCAAGGGATTGTGTGTTTTAACGAACTATAGAAATGATCCCTGAAAGTATAGTCTTATATATAGTTTTAAAACCTAGGGAACAAAATCAACTAATAAGTGTTGAATGCATAAAATGTAGTTGGTGCTATTCACATTACTATAAAAGACATGATACATAGTATTGATAAAGTCATCAATATCCAATATGTTGGATATGTTACATTGAATTAAAAGTTGTTTATATTTAAAGTTATATCTTTAAAAAATCTGTCACATGATTTAAAATATAAAAAGTAATGAGATATTTCTACAAATATATCCAGTGCATTTAAATGTGAAAACGGTTATTTTAGGAGACTCTGCAGTCTCAGAATCAGCATCTCTTTTCACTCCTAACACCTCAGGCAACTCATCAACACATAAGGCATCCTTTGTCTCTGTCAGCCAGTGACATCTAATATGCACATTGCATCCAAATTTGTCTTCCAGATTTATGTATTTGCACTCTTGTAACTCTGTTTTAATTCAAAGTAAGTAGCTTCTTAGTGTATCTGTTAAAATCTTGGTGAGCCTTAAATATTCTGTAATAGGTACTTGTCTTCCTAATATGGATATTTCAAATTTTTCTCACCTTTGCTTTTAAATGTGCAGTGTTTCTAAAGTATGTTATATTATCTTCTAACAGAGGTTACTATGCAAGTAAATTAACCCACTCTTCCTGTGTCCACACAACTACATATACACTCACATGCAATAATACAGTTGTCATAGATTTTGTTGCCTAACTCTCATCCATAGAACTTAATTCTAACATCTCATAGGATGCCCCTCTGATACTGCCAAGATCAGGACATATCCCTCTTTTAATGCACTGTCATATAATTATTTCAGAGAATCAAAAGTATTTTTAATTACTTTATGAGTATAATTATAAAAGTATAATTACTTTATGATTGACATTCTAGTATGTGAGCTTGTTGATACTTCCATTATGGTCATCTGATTTCTCAATATAGTCTTGATAACTGAAATAGTATTTGCACAAATAAATGAGTGAATGAATGAATGCAAGAATGATTAAAGACTTACAGAAAGATAAACTAAAGAATTAAAGAATGATTAAAGTAAGAGTGATAGAAAATGCAGAAAGGTTGCAAAAGTTGATAAAATTATCTTTCTCTTGTTTTGACTTATTACAAAAGTTACATGAAAATTTAAATGTATATTTAAAATATGGTAGGAATTTTGACAGATGTAGATGAAATATATTTAGTATGATCAAGTTTACAAAAACTAAACAATCATAGGAAGTCAGTGAACAATACATTTTGGAATACAAACAACATCCTCTGTTCCCTTTATAAAGACTTGGAATAACTACCTCAAGGGTGATGAAAAAGGGGAATTTTCTGCTCTGAAAGTTATGAGATTAATGTACATAAGACAAGTTTTCTAGTAATTTACAGGCATTTATTTTTAGAGCCCATAAAAAATGGCTTTGCTTCATCTTGGCTTAAGGTCAGAGAGTTCAAAACTATGCTTACTCTTCCAAGGTTAAAGTCATAAAACCTCAAGGTGTAAGGCTGGGTTACTGTAGGATGTTTGGTCTAAGGCATGAATGTGTTATCTAAATAAAAAGAAACTTGGTCTGAAGTGTGGTTACTCCTAACCCTCAAGGTCAGATAATGATAATGAGAGATTTAGTCTAAGGTGTGGTTACCAAATATTTGGGGAATTAAGGAAAAAAGTCTGTTTCCTCCCTGATAAAAAAGTCTTTTGCCATTTTCCCTTTTTTGGTTGTGGGTATTTAAGAATGTTGAAGAATTAATTTGGTGTGTTCAGTATTCACTGGATTGTTCTTCTGACTCTATTCTGTGTATAGGTCTTTTCCATAGCATCTTTACCTGCCATTTCTCAATCCACATGCCCCCTCTCAGGCACGAACACAGGTTAAAACAGACTGACCCCACAAAGTCCAGCTACTACAAATGACTATTAGTACAATTTGTTAAATGTATCTTCAGCTGATATGCATATATGTGACAGAAATAATATAATAAAGTTAAAGCATAGTCAAAGCTCCCTTAGTCATGAATGTGTGATAAATTTGAGACATCACCCAGTGAAGAGATGCATACAAATTCTCAAAGATGAGTGATGAAATTGAGAAGGAGCTCAGGTCTCTTCACTACTAAGGCCTACTGGTTCTTGCCAGTGACTAATTCATATAGTTATCAATGAATGGTACTCATTTTCATGAATAAACCTCAAAACACTGCTTTGAACATTGGAGTCCAAACACAGAATCATATATATGCTAGCTCATTTCTTTTAAGACAGTTTTAAGACAGAAAAAATCTGCATAAAAACAGTAATTTTAGGGTTATGGTAAGGCAATTTTAGGCAGAGAAGAGTCCATGCATTTCTAGTGCAATGAATTCTCTTATGGTATATCTTGATTGAAGTAGTATATGTATTTGTATACTGCTCAAAATATGTACTAAAGGATTAAAATCTATGTCTTTACATGGTAAACTGTATCTCAATAAGGAATAATCTTTGCTATAATTGTGCAATGTTAATTCTTTTAAATAAAAGGAAAGACATAGCATGGATGTATCCTATACACATTTATCCACAAGGAATGAATACTATTAAGAGTGAATGGTCATGAAGGCATCTTTAATTATTTGAAAGGACAAGCAGCATTGTCTGAAAAATGAAACATTGTTCTCTCAGGTATTGAAAGAAAAGATACTATGTCTTTCCTATTTGACATTCTTAGGATGTACTAGATTGTAAGGTTCCTCCCTGGATACGTAAAGTAACTTTCAAAAATAAGAGCTAAATATTATGTAACTAAGACAACAATGTAACAAATATTGCTGTACACTAGCTCCACTCAATTTATTTATCTGCCTTCCTAATCTAATCTTCTAGAAAAATGATGGTTGTTAAATTTATTGCTGCATTTCAGAGTGGTCAAGTCACATTATCAATTTCAAAATATATGGAAATGTACATAAAGGGGTGGTATAAATTTCATATTTAAGACTAAGCACTTATTATATTTGTCACTTGTTATTAACAGTGTGTGTAGCAATGTTACTATTTACTAACATTCCTTAGAAAGAGAGGCCTGTTTGATTAAGGCTGAGAGTATGGGTATACATACAAAACTTAGAAGCAGTTTTCCCTGTGTTTGCGCAAGAATGGGTCTTTTAATAGTCAGACACAGATGGAAAAGACGTTCTGACTTTATAACCTTCACTGATGAACTATTTGCTACTTGGTAGATTCTGGGAGACAGAGGAAGAAAGGAGGGCAGAGAGTGGGGAGAGAGAAGTAGAGAAAAAGAGGAGAGAGAGAGAGAGAGAGACAGAGACAGAGACAGAGACAGAGACAGAGAGAGACCCAGCTCTAATAGATACTTTCATTCCAGTGGTCACACAAATGGCCATGGTTAAACCAAATGGGACACAAAATAAAACCAAAATCATGAATCAGGGAAGAGGCTGGTAGGGAGGTGATTGTTAAAAGAGATATGAAGGAGGTAAGAGAACTTGAGAGGGAACATACATGACATTGTCAAAGAACTAAATCAATGAAACATGTACAAAGGTGTACAGGATAATTTAATGAAATATTCCCTATTCCATCTTTAATTTATTTGAGAATGGAGAGATGCTACACATAACTCATTAGCATTGCTCCCTTAATAGTCCAGTGAAACAATTTAAAAAATCTTTTTACTTACATTTTAGCATAAATATACAATACTTGTCAATATATATGGATCTAAGATAAAATTTTCTGGAGTCCAGTAAACAGAGCTTTCTAAGTGGACCCGCCTCTACAGCCTGTACTTTTATTTTGCCAAAAGGAACATCCTACAGTTAATTTAGACTTATACTTGCAATATTTTTAATCCTCATTTGAATCTGTCTTGAGGGCTTAATTCAAAAAATGGACCGTGTTACCATACTTCTCAGTTAATTACTGAATGTATTTCAGGAATTTTAAATCACCACACACTATGTAGAGTTGCATTTTCTAATTGTTATTGGAGCAAATGAAAGGTAAATTGTCAAGTGAAGCAATTATTCTAGTGCCATCCTACCCTGCACACGCCCAATTGTGTGTATCTATCACAATACATCATAAAAATAAATGAATTATGTATATATATTTTTTCATCCAAACTTTTTGTATCTCACAGTCATTGGCGTGTATACATGTGTGTGTGTTGTGTATTTTAGGAGCACATCTAACATGTTATACTCTCTTGGTTTTAAGTGTCTCTTGTAGTATTGTTGTATGGACACTCTAATCTACAGTGGATCTCTAGAACAAATAGATCTTGAGCAAGGTGTAATACCAACTGATTGCCCTAATTCTCCTTCTCTTGGCCTCTGGTAGTTACCATTCTATTTGGTTTCTCTGAAATTGACTCCAGGTAACTGGAATCATGAAGAATTGATAGCACATACTGTAATGTCCTCCAGATTTCAGACATTTTGTCAGACATGGAAGTTTTTTTTCTTTTCGAAGATGAAAAATGTTAAATTATGAACTATTCTATATTATAAATTTTCTACGTTCCTTTGTATTCATCATTCATCTGTTTGTAGAATAGGTTAATCTTCTTTTGGCCGTCTACTGCTTAAGGACATGGAGACTACCCTTAAGTTTGATTAATATCCTCAATGAGATTCCATTGGGGAAAACTAATTTTTCCTTTGCAATCAAGTATCCCCTGCAGATAGCGTCTTGATTAGGGTGGGAATCCATGTCCACACTCTCCTCTTAGGTATGGGACCTCTTCTGTGAATCTACGTAGGCCCTGTAAATGCTGCCACAATCTCTTTGAGTTCAGATGTGTGTCAGTCTTGTGTCTAGAAGACATTGTGTCCTTGGAGTCATCCATCTCCCCTTATGACAGTTCTTACAATCTTATGACAGTTTTTAACTTTTGGTTTTTACAATAAGTATGCTGACAAATCTAAAATTACCACAGACCCCAGGGATATAATCAGTAAGACAATTAACTTTCTCATTAACAGGTCTCGCAAGACAGTGGTGTTATAAAACAACTGTACTAACAAATCCGCATTTCTGACTTGTTTGGTCACACTGTGATGCCTGTCAGATCATGTCCTGACCTGCCCTAAATCCACAGAATCTCACACATGCCCAGAACACTGAGAATAAAAATGGGTCCAGGAAAGCAAATTAGATTTCCCAATTTTAAACAATCAGGATAAAGCCTAAGACTCAGGAATAATAACCAATGTTACTTGGGTACTTTATACAGTAAAATTGCACTAGAATCTCTATAAAGTTAAGAACAGGACAATGCTGACATGTACTAATGTCTGTAACCCTTACTTTGCATGCACAGTAGTGGGATTTAAGGTTTAAAAATAGGTATGGATAAGGGACACAAGTCTGAACAGCTGACTGCTCAATGAATGGGTGATGAGGAAAGGAGGAACAGGAAGCAAACATGTCAAAGTTAAGGTCAGTTTATATGCTAGCAGCGACTAGCATTTTACAGAAAAAAATGATGCAGGCTGTGGCAGCCTGTAAATAAAAGGTAACAGTTATATATGACTTAATATGAAAAGAAAAGATTGAGGTAAGAAGTTTATATAAAATAATTTCAAGTTATTTACCTAATCAATTTAGTTTAAATCCAAAGAATAGCTGATGTTCACATTTTTTATTGATTATTTTATATAGAGTGGCAGTAGAAAGAAAGGCACATTGAGTTTCTATAGTAAGACATCTCACAAGGGCTGGAGCTATAGTACAGTGGTTAGCAGCACTCGGTGCTCTTGCAGAAAATCAGGGTTCAGTTTCCAACACCTACATGGTAGTTTACAATCATCCATAACTCCAGTTCCAGGGCATATAACATACTTTTATGTCTTCCACTAACACCAGGCATCAGTGCAGTGTACTTAGGTGCATTCAGACCAAACACCTAACACATGAAAACAACAATAGTAATAAATGTACCTCAGGAACAAATACCACCTCACAATGTCCTGTAGTAGTGGAAAATACCTGTAATCTCATTGCTCAGGATACTTGAGATAGAAAGATTTCAAATTCCAGGTGATCTTGGTCTATACAGTAAGACTGTAACTCAAAAATAAAATCAAAAGGTTACTCATATTTTAAAGATAACTAATAGCATTCTGATTTTTAAATACTTCACAAGTATTTGGTGTTATTTATTACTGTGAGAATAAGCCAGATAATTAGACATAGTTACCTTACTGGAGACAATACAGAAAGCTTGCCTTCTTTTCCTGACACGGCAAATAAGATATGTACAAGAGATATGAACTCTAGAAGAATAAAGTTTAGCTTAAAGGCTAGTTTCAGGTTCACAGCAAGGAAATTACATAGTGCTTTTGCATGCCACTTTATACCCTACACCAGCACAACCTCCCCTGTCTACATCATACCATAGTAACATATTAATAATAATCTACGACTCCCACCTACATACATTTTTTAACCTTGTCTTAGAATGTTCAATTGTTGTGAATAGACACCATGACCATGGCAATTCTTATGAAACAAGCATTTAATTGGGGATTACTTTCAGTTTCAGAGTTTAGTTCATTTATCCTCACGGCACACAGGCACACACTGTAACTAAGAGTTTTATACCTGGTTATGAAGGCAAAAGGAAGAGGGCCATGGGTCCTTGCTTAGCATTTGAAAACCAAACACTACCTCCAGTGACACACTTCCTCCAACTGGGCCACACCTCTTAATCCTCCTCAAATAGCATCACTCCCTATGCAAAAGCTCTCACAATATATGAGCCTACCAAAGTTATCCCTATTCAAATCACCACAAATGTAAACCCTACAACTTGCATTAGAGTTTGGTATAGCTGTTGCTTACTTCATACAGATCTGAAGGGACTCGCACCTACTCTTACAACACTGTATATAATAAGTTTGCTTACTAAAAGTTCTCTGTGTATTGTCTTTTCATCCATGGTTCTGCAAACCACTGACAGTGAGTGATCATTTTACTGTTGTCATAGTTTTGACTTTTCAATAATGCCATGTAGCTATAATATCAGATAATATGCTACTATTTTAGACTGAATAATTTCACTGTGCTTTTAACATTCCCAGTATATCATATCTTGATAGCTTGATTCATTTTTAGTATTGAATATTAGCTCACTTGGTTGATTTATCAGTTTATTTATTTGTTTACCTACAGAAGATCATATCGATTTTTTTCTGTATTTGAAATTATGAATCTGTTCTCAATTGATTTACAGGTTATTTTGTGGATATGTCTATTGAGGAATTGGAGAGGTGAACTTTTTTATTCTCCTGGACTCCACCTTCCCCCATTCCACCCCCTAGCCACTCCTTAGAAGGAATAAGACCTCTCTTGGGGAATCAACAAAGTCTGGCAAACCAAGTGGAGGCAGGACCAGGCCCTCCCTGCTGCATCAAGGTTAAGCAAGATATCCCACAATAGGAAATGGGCTCCTAAAAGCCAGTTCATATACCCTATATAATTCCTGGCCTCACTGCCAGAGGACCCAAAAACAGATTGAGCTACAAATCTGTCTACCACATACTAAAATGAACAAGTTACCAAAAGCAATCTACAGATTCAATGCAATTCCCATGAAAAATGAAACACAATTCTTCACAGACTCGAAAGTATTCAGTTTGCTAAGAAAAGAAAAACATATATTGACTAGTATAAACTAAAAGTATGGAACTAAATTCACAAAACTTGACCAAAACATGAACTCACAAGTATAATAAGGACTTTTAACATATTTCCATCTGTTAGTAACAGAATAGAACAAGTTGAATAAAGAGTAAGAACAATGGATCTTATAGTATCACCCCATGCCAGTACTATTCAGCTAATGGACCAACTTGAAGACTTCATATTTTCTAGAAACTGTTAAAACTAGGACATGGGCCATTAAGAATAATATATGTGATTATCCCATTATTCCATCAATTCCTGGCATCTAACTACTTACATATCACCATTTCGATGCCCAGTTTTATTGGTTTTGTCAATATATTATAATCAACTAAATCTAATCAAAGGATACCTCTCTTCAAAATACTGCCTATAAAGATTTATTTAACAGTGTCCTTACTTCTTCACACACTTGTTAAAGTACAACTTACTTAGGAAAAATTTGTGTTCTTGTATGCATTCCCCAAAATTCCCAATAATCTAAAACAGGCTCCTGTTTCATCCCACTAATTGCTGGTACATAAGGCACTTATCCCAGTGTTCATCCCATGAGTCTCCTAGCAATTTGTTCATTCCCATGACTCTCAGCTATACAAATTGCCTTACACGTTCACTTCATGTTATATGGAGCTCATTTGTGTTTGAGTCCATACTTTTGGATTACTGAGTTTTAAGTGTTCATTTCCTGCTTTAATGTGACATTTCCCATTTCAAATGATTAGTTGACTACCCCACAAAATTTTACCATCATCTCCAAATCAGTAAATTCTACATATTTTTTCTAAAACATTTTGAGGCATAATTAGGCCATTTCCATCTATATCCATCTGCATATATCTCCTTCCATGTACCATACCCACTCTCTTTCAAATGCATGGCCACATTTCTTTAACACACACACACACACACACACACATACACACATACACACACACACAAACACACACACACACACACAAACACACCATACATATGTCACCAAATTGCTGATGCTGATGCAACTTATATGACATATAACTTTATAGTGACATCAAGATTTACTAAATTACCTTTTTTACTATTTGAATAAAATAATCTGCTGAAGTTTAAAATTATTTCCTCATATAATACATTTAATAGAATTATTAGAATATTATAGAAAAGAAAACATCATATATTATCCTATCTATTGTAATCTCATGGTATTGCTTTGAACATATGGAATTTTCAGATATTTTACTCTCTCCATCATCATTCAAATGGCTTAAGGTGCCCTCTTCCCACGATGTATAAATTCATAAATGACTTAGATATATGGCTTAATTAAATTATAGACTAAAATGTGGGAGCACAAAGTGTGTCCTCAAATAGGACTAAAATATATGGAAAACTTACTGTGGGTAAGGTTAAGTGGGTTATAATTTTTAACAACAAATATGTAATGGGCAATTCTAGAAATTACTCAATTTACTACTCTTTTAAGAGAAGCCAGTAAAATATGCGCAAAATTGCCTGAAGCACATAAAGTAAGTTAATTAATCCCTTCTTCACTGTTGAAAATAGTGCCTCTGTTTAGTGGCTTCAATGCATTACACAGGATATGTAGGCAGGCAGGCCTTATGAGGAACATAATGATGGAGGTGCAGAAAATATGTAGCTAGCTCTTGTGTGGATTTCTTCATTGACTTGAATTTTAAATGGCATGACTTATAAAATGTAGTGTAATCACAAAGGGTGTCATGTCAAGGAGGGAGGCAGGCTTGCTAGTGAGGCTACTCTGCCTTTATTTGGGATTGCTGCTTAGAAGCATTCTCTATCTATTTCCTAAATTCTAGGACACATTGTCACCGATTTCCACACATTCATAATATGTGTTAAGTTTATATCTGATGATTACCAATGTTATATATCATTCTTTTTTATCACCATACTCCTTCAATGGCATTGCCTGATTTACTACTGTACGCATTTAGTTTCATTGTAAATTGGCAACATGGTTTTATAATGTTGTCTTTTTCTTGTTAAAAATTCAATCATCACAATTTTTCACAAAATATTTCACCCTCTTCTCTCTCACAAAGCATTTAAGTTGATCCTGGCTAATGTATCTTCATGAATTTGGAAAGGGTGGCATCACAGGAGGAAGAACGTGTTACAGTTGGTGCTGAGGTGAACGGTCCTGCATTGCCTTGAACTTTTCAACAGAAAGATCTCCGTGTCAGTCTTAGACACAGCACCACACAAATATTCCCCCATTTGGTACATTGTCTACTGAGCCCCCACATCATATCTTCTTAGTACTTCTTCCCAGAATTCATCTCTCTTATGTTTTCTGGCCTCCTGTACATGAGATCCAAAGTGAATAATAGTATAAAGAAAGGCATAAATATCAGCATTCATTATTCTTACGTCTTTATTTATTCTGTGGAAAACCTGTCTCTCATATTTTAAAATCTTTGTCACACACACAAAAAAATCACTGATAAACCATATGTTGTCAAGTTTGTATCTGTAATGAGCATTCTATGAGACACTTTTGGTGGTTGAAAACAAGACCTAACTTTTTTCTCTATCATTTTTAGTTACATTCCTATTCCTTGGGTTATATTTCGTTCATGTTGGACAAAAAGGGAAGACAGGCTGGAAGCAAAGTGAGAGTCTATTAATGAGAAACACATTGATGTACATAAACGCGTCATGTGTGCTGTACTTCTTTCATTAATGTAGAGATGCTCTCTCTCTCTTTCTCTACTTGTATTCTATTATATTCTTATCATTAGTATTTTTAGTGAGTGTAAAAAATGACTAATTTAAAACGGCCTTATTTCTGTATATTTAACCATGAATCCCACTGGCTTGGCAATATGCCGATTGCTGCCAGAGAAAACACTTCCCATCAAGCTGATGGTACATTCCAGTTTCTGCCCTAGATCTTTTTCTTTCTTCTGTTATTTGAATTGACATTTAAAATTATTCATTTATTTATGCATCTGAGTGACCTGTGTTCATGCACAGCAGAAGATGGAACCAGATCCCATTACAGATAGTTGTGAGGCACCATGTGGTTTCTGGGATTTGAACTCAGGACCTCTGGAAGAGCTGCCAGTGCTCTTAACAACTGAGCCATTTCTCCAGCTCCTGGGTTGACATTTTTACAACCACTTTATCTCCAAATTATTGAAGATCTGTGGTACAGAAGGAGAGCAACTTAGGCATTAGCCTAATAAGCAGAATTAATTCTTTTTAGTATGTACTTTTAGGATGTAACACCAAAGAACAGAGGAAAACTTAGATACAGATGATATCCCATCAACTTTATATTTAAAACAAACATATTATCATCAATGCTTAAACCCTTAAAACATAATACTAGTCCATAAGAACAACCTTCATGTTTTCCATTTATAACTGTCTCATCATTTAGTATTAGATGATTAAATTTCTTGCCCTGTTTCCACTCATAATAATGATGGTTAAATTCAAGTTATATGCACCTATATAAAATGCATTGCCAGTCAGTACACATTGCATATAGTTTAAAAGAATAAAGAGAAGCAATATACTACTCCTCCACTCCCCCATAATCATTTAGAATTCCAATCCTGACATCCCTCCAAAGATCAGTCCATGTAAGCCAAATAAACCCTTTCCTCTGCGATTTGTTTTATCACATGAAGGGAAGGTGGAGTAAAATATCAATTAATATTAGGAACATTGAACTTTGTCTTTTAAATCTGATTCTATATGCCACTGACTCTACTAGTAGAAGGTAACGAGCTTTTTCATCATGTCCTAGTTAAGGATTGGACTGTGTCCATGTCTACATACAGCATTTGGACCCCATTGGGCCCATATCTATACAGCCTTATGCAAGCCGCCTCAGGCTCTGTGAGTTCATATGTGCACTCATCCTGGTGTGTTTAGTAGACCCTGTTTCCTTGGTGTTCATCATCCTCTCTGACCCTAGCAATCATCCTGCCTCCTCCCCTCCCACATTGTTCTCTGAGCTATGAAGGGAGGGAATTGGTGGAGAAATCCCACTTAGGACTCAGTGTCCCAAGGGATGTATCTTTCACGAAATGGAAGTAACGGTACATTCCTTAAATTTTCCCATGGTTCATTTGAGAGATTTTCAAAAAGGTGGAAAAATCTGCCTATTTTAATGTCTGTTTCCACAAGCATGACTCTTATAACCCTATCTGTGTGAATTTTATTGATTTCAAAACCTGCATTGACATTTGTGCACTGTCATCTGACTCGTGGTGATGTTCAGAATTCAGCATCCATTGTGTTATTTCTCTAGCCAAAAATAACCCAGAAAGAATAAACACAGTTTTGCATAAAACGATTTGGCAACACCATGTCCTAGTAATTGTACACAGACTGGTTGTTTTAACACTTTGGACATGTCTGTTCAGTGTTCCAGAATACCATAGCTGTCCATTGAAATGCCATCATTTTTTCAGATAGAATTCTAGAACACTGAACCTTATCTTTAAAATCCCTGTCAGTAGATAATTTTATTTTTAATATGACTTGCTTGACTAGTATAGGATATGAATGTCTATGTTAGACATTTATGTTTTATCTGTGATCACTTTTAATAAAATTTTATTTTACTCTTCCCTAACTTCCCATTGGAATTATATTTTACTATTAAATCACAGACCTTAAAAGTCTAAAACAATTATTTTAAACCCACTAAATACATAATAAATATTTGGTGCTTATTCTAAATGTGTATATGAACTTTCCTTCTAGAGATATCTCACATGTCTAGTGACTCCACAAAGAACTTGACTCAAATCAATTCATCGTTATCAAACATAAACCATATTTTCATAGCACAATCTCTCCACAGGGTTAGTCACATTTTTCAAAAAAGTCAGCAAAGATCAGTTTGTTTTTGAAAATTTTCTAAATGACCGCATCATTAATAGTATTGTGATGATAACTGAATTTTTCTTAAACATTATGCTAAATACTTTATATTCTTACTTCATGTGAACCTGAGTACCACCATGTGAGAGGATACTAGTGTCCTTTTAAGTGATAAGGAAGGAAAAGCATTGAGAATTCAATAATATTCCCAATGGATAGTAGAAAATTCATATCTACTCCGTTGAAAACGTAAACACATTCTTTTGAATAACAAAATTACTGAGAAATATAATTTAGAATTTAGGAAGGGAAAAAGAGGCTGAGTTATTAGGATAGGTATAGTATCACTACCAAGTGCCTCCTAAGCGATAATATGAATGAGAATATGTGACAAGAGAAGCAATCAGTGAACAGTATGATTCAAAAGCATTGTACTGCTGGCTCTGGAGATACAGGAAAGAGACGGGAGCCAAGGAATGTAAGTGCTGAAAATGGCAAGGAATTAGGTTTTCCCCTAACACCTCCACATGATATAAAGTCTGATGATTCATTTCAGACTTCCCAGAATTCCCTGGACAACCAAGGATTTTATTTCTGTTTCTTTAAGCCCTTAATTGTAGCAACTTGTTACAGCAGCAATTGAAAGCTAATACACAAAGTCTGTTGGCTGGCAAGTATTGAAGTAGTGACTTTAACAGTTTTGCATTTGGTTTCTCTAATATTTCTTCACACATGTTCAACTTATCTATTCCATTCTAATTGAAAAAAACATAAAGGATTGCCGTATATATTTCAAATATCCTATATCATTTTAGAGTCATGAGTTGAATAATATACATTAATACTTTCTTCTAAACATGTACAAAAGGGTTTACTGTGTGAGTCACTGTGCTACACTACAGCTTCAAGGATGAGACTTTTCTGTTTTTAACTGCTTAAATTTGATTTTATTTTGGGGGGGCGTTGCAAGGACAGGTGGTGGATATGAAAGGAGGGGAAATGAATGAGATCTGGATGCATGATGTTAAAGACACAAAGAATAAATAAAAAGGAAGTTTAAAAAATACATGCAAGTCTCGGGAACTGATGGTTTTCTTTACCAGAAATCTGGACTCCTGCATCCCTTTCATTTTCCCTTCTGAAGCAACAAAGCCACATGTCCATGTAAAGGAATTCCAGCATTCAATTCTGGAAACTTCTCAAATGATGGCATCTGAAGCTTCAAGCCTGCTTCCTGTTGCAGAGTCTGGCATGCTAGCAACTTCTCCTATCATGGCCAGTGTGATGCCAGTCCCAAGGTTTGGATAACTCTCAAGGATGATAAGATGGGGACCTGCCAGAAGAAGAGAAGTCCACAAAGCCCAAGAGGGAGAAAGCACTGGGCTGTCATTGTCAATCAGGACAATGTTTTTCCTTGAAGAGTTTTGAAAACATTTTTGTATATTTTACATACAAACAAGATGTTGTCCTTACAGACAACTGCCAGTACTATGATAAAAGATAGATAATTTAATGAAACTTTGATACTAAAAAGTAAAATAAAGGAAAGAATTAAAGAAATAACAAATATATTTACAGTTCAAGCAAAAATCCTGTTTCCTTAAATGCTTGTCTTAGTTCTTTGAATGTCGTCTATGTTTACTAAATTGAAGACAGACTTCCACCCTTCATCTCCTTCAGTGTTCACAAGCCATCTTAACAACACTGAACTTATGTGTGACTTCACTGGAGGATGTGACCCAACATTTTCTCAGTACCCCAGCTCACACTGAGCTGTGTGTGTGTACCTCCTTTGTGATGCACAATGTTGTGCTTGTGTTAGCAATATTTATGTCTGCTTTCTGTCTTGATTGTGAGCTGCCTGAATCTGTGAGTATTATGTGTCCTTTTTTAATGACCATGAGTTCCTAGCCTAGGATATGGCTCCAGGTAGGTGATCAGTAGAAATATGTCGAATTGAACTATTACTCCTCAGAACTGTGTCTTTATAAGGCAGCTTTCGCTCATTTAATAACTTCTAGTTTTGCCACAAGGCTTTAATAAATATAGTGCAAGCCCCAAAAATGCACTTTTGGGTCAAATATATTGAGTTCAATCCTCTTCTCCACAAATATTGCTGAAATGAGCCTGGATGGAATCCCAGCTTCTGTCAAAGAGATCTTTATAGGCAACTCCTGGCTTTGGCTAAGGCCTTTATCCCAGAGACTCCAAGGCCATTACAGCTGCAAATGCTTCAAATCATAACAGAAAAAGAGGTTATATTACTAAATTATGTGAACTTTTTCAAGCCCAACACATCAGTCATTTTACTTAAAACTATAAAAATCTCTGAATAGTACAACACATTTATAAAGTAAAGAAAAAATTTTTATTTCTTCCTAGCTAACATAAGAAAATATAACTCATTTAAGATTTTAAAAATAGTATTACATTATTAGGTTCGAAGTGGAAATGGATTATTATCAAATAACATTTTCCTTAGCTGTTACAGGTGATTTCTCCTTGGCTCTTCTTAATATTGAACTAAGCTGTTTTAAACATTCATGTTAGTTTCACAGGGAGGAGCTTGAATCTCTGGATCAGTCATAATATTTAACCTATTTATTTATGCCTTAATGTATGTGTTCCATATACTGTTATAATGGTTGCTGAGAAAGAGTCTTCACAATACATTTCCTTATGAAATGTTCTAAAAAACTTTTCTAAAAGTAATAAGTATAATTTGTACATTCGTATAAGACTTATATTTAGGTATTTGTGCATACATAATTACATTCATGACCAATGTCTGAGTCAATGACAATTACGTTCCACGATCAAATCTGAATTTCAAAAGTATAAACGCAGGATAGATGAAATTTTGAAAATTCCTATAATAAAATTTGATGTCTTTTACAAAACTAACTTACCATTACATTGTGGCTCAAACATCCTTTGCCAATACTTACCCTTTCTATGGCTGCCAACAGAATCGTAGCTGGTCTTTTGCCTTGAATACCAGTTGAAGATCATCCATGTAGGAATATCTTAAGAAACACAGAGTGTCAAATTCTTTTTTCTTTCTTTAAAGTGACGCTTTAGGAAAGAAAGATATCTCCTCCCCTGCAACGACAAAGTCACATGGCTTGAGCTGCTTGTGCTGCCTCAGAATGATGCCAGCTACCAATTAAAAACTCTTCTCATGACTAGTTTTTAAAACGCACATCCACACGTTCTCTTTAAAGATTTGAAGGGGACAGAAAATTAGCTCAAATATATATTGGATCTTGAGAAATCTGGCCAATGTACTTTCCTGAACTCGGATTTTCAAAATGTTCTGTAACTGCTTTGTATAGAAAAGTTGAGGCTTAACTACATTTAAATTATGTAAGTTCCCAATAAAGCTCAGTGTCATCATGTTCCCCATCTATTAATATAAAGACATTCCAGAAATGTGTGCATCACAAGTGCCACCTGCTTCTTCTGATATGAAACATTCATGTCATAGTTAAAATTATCATTATTCCTTGCTTGTATTTGTAAACAGAAAACACAGACTAATGTTTTCATTCTCATTAAAATGATAGCTGTAACTTGTCTCCCTGTGTTAGTATCGACAAAAGGGTCTATATTTAATGAATGGCTAACTCTAATATTACCAAGCATAGTTTTTGAATAACTTTTAAATTGTGATTTTTGAATACATTACTGAATTTTGGATGTTGGAAGACAAAGGAAGCATTAAAAATTACACGCAAAAAAAAACCTCAAAATACCCAGAGAACATTGATTAAGGAAGAAAATTCAATAAACAGCTAAAATTACCTGCAACATATACGTAGTCTTCCTTTCTCTGCTTCAGAATAAAACTTCTGTACAACAAATTATAAATATACTACATCACTTTTTATTGAAATTGTACATGTATATAATGTTTCTAGTTTCCTAATGGCAATAAACTCCTTAGGTAGGTTGTTCTATTGTGAAAAGATACTCAATCAAATTTGGGTTAAATTTTTAGATTCCATCTCAAATTACTTATTCATAAAAATATTCTCATTAACTATCCATTTCCAGTACATAGGGTTATTAAAATTCATAGAAAGAATGATATATAATACTGTCAACTTGACAAGAGCTAGGCCCATTTGGGAGGTAAGCCTCTGGCAATGCCTGTGAAGGATTATCAAGGTGAGGTTAACATGAAGAGGGGAGATCTAATTTAATTGTGAGTGGCACCATTCCATGTGCTGGGACCTTGAACTGGCCAAAAAGAGGAAGCAAAGTGACCATCAGTATTCATCTTTCTGCTTCCTGACCGTGAACAACTGTCTCAAGATCCCGCTACCTTGAGTTTCCTGCTATGATGTAACATAACCAAATAAGTACTTCCTGCCTGGAATTATATTAGGTAGGTGTTTTGTCCCAGTAACAAGAGAGATAAAAAGAGTTGCTTCAATAATTCACTTCTTTCCAATGCTACACAGAGATATCCTGTCTCAAAAAACCAATAATAATAATAATTCACTTCTTATGAAATCTAACTGATTCAATTCATTATACACAAACTAAAATATAAACAAATCATCCTTTTTTGGTTGACTTGTCATTCATGCTCTAAGACTTCAGGGAACCAGTCTAGGTGTCCTGAAACTATCAGCACTTCCAGTTTCACGAGGTCAACCTGGTACCCCTCGCTCCATCCTTCTACACTGTTTCTTCACTATTTTATTTATTTAATAAATATTTGTTGAATTATTTCTTTTAACAAACAATTAGTTGGTGACACAGAATACTAATTTCTCACACAGAAGGCAATTGTCTGGTTCCTGGAGTAATTACAGCTGCAAGCTGTGGTGTTCTTTTATTTATTTTACCATAAAAATATCTGCTGAGCATGCAGTCCAGGCAAAGGGATTTGTGTGGTCTGAAGGATATTTCACTCAGGCTGTGGCAGGGTCTGTAACAGCACCATTGCTTTCCTTCAGAGAACAACTTTATAATAGTTCACAGGCTAATGCCCCCCAAATAATGGTCAGATCTCCTTCAATAATAATAGAAAAAATAGCATATTTATTCTTCAACTTTTTAGCTTTCCCAAATTCCATATTAAATCCCATGCTCCTGAGGAACACATTTTAAAAATAAGTTGAAATTAATTAAACCGCATGTCTCTTGATTTACAACAAAGTTATAAGCCAGCTTGTTGGCTGAGTTACTTGTACACATTATTAATGATTACACTACAGAGTTATTCTTCCATTTAAGACTCTGACACCATGGATTTTAGAGTATTAGAGGCTGCCCTGCTCATCTTGAAAGGAACAGCAAAATGCGAGGTTTCAGGGCTTTTGCTCTGGTCTAGAATTGGAAATAATTTATGCAATGCTCCCCTCCTGTCTTTCCCCTTCTTCACTGTGTATGTACACCTGAACCTCTCTTTTTCTTTGCAATTAGACAATACAGCAAAGCTGGGGGACTTCACTGGCTGTTTGAGTTTCTTGTAAGTTTAGCATGGAGGTTTAAGGGAAATAGAATTTGGGATTCCTACTGAGTTAATTTTTGTAACCCTGAACTTGGTTGTATGCCTTCTAGTGCTTTAACAACATCTGTAACCAGTAAATTGGAACACAAAGTGCAGCATCCAAATGTGTCTATGGAGGTTTTGGATTTCCCGACAGAAAACTGAATATATGTTTACATTCAGTTAACTCTCTTTCATTTGGCAGACATTATACTAAATATTGCATCCAAAATGGTGACAAAAGTATTGTGACAGAAATATATTCTTTCAAAAACATTTAGGGTTCTAAGCATAAAACAATACTTCAATTAGATCTGAATATTTAGTGTGTGCCCAACCGAGATTCACAAGTGCAAGATTTAACCCTGTACTTAGCCGTTTTACAATTTCATGTTCCAAAATGTATGATAGGAAACTGTAAAGCTATTCTTTCTCAATTAACTTGATGATTCTGTAATATTTCTCAACAGCAGCACTATTAATTATAAAAGTTCTGATTAAGATGGTTATTTACTGTCTATTCTTTACATGTTATTTCTTGGAGAAATACAAGGAAAACAAATAACTCCAAACCCCATATCTTTCATTTAAGAGACTCGCAGTCTAGCAGGGTAAAGGGGGGCAGGCTAATGCTATTTACTTTTTAAATCACTAAGACAGATTATAGTTTGCAATTGTGCCTTTAAATGTTTTTCAAATGTTTACTGGATTCTAACAAGATGTAGAAGAGATTAAATAATGAATAAATTACTTGAAAATCAAATTACCCTCACAGCTAGTCCCAGACTCTCCTTATGTACATGAGCACCCAACAAATTTGTCACCTGAGCAGACTGCCATTTACCACTCTCCCAGATACACATTGTTATCAAGAATGCATCTTATACCTCTGCAGTTGCCTACCTCTTTGTTTATTCAGATTTCCAAGCTCTGTTCTTAACTCATGCCCAAAGCTACCACTCTAAATTAAAGTTACATATCAAACTACCTGAAGTAATTTTGCTTAGACTGCCAGTATTAGGTTTATTGTATTCAAGTCTTTATCACCTAGAGCAGCATTATATTCACTGTTTGAGGGAATTTTAGTTTGTTTTTTTTTGTTTGTTTTTTTTCCTTTTCTTTTCTTTTTGTAACCACCTCAACAGCAGCTACATTGAAATTGATTTGGTGAGATGAATGCCATTTACACTTCAGTTTGCGCCTTTCTGAAAATGCACAGAAGGGAATAAATCGACACTTTTCCAGAATGATTGTGCATAAGGAAGTCTGGGGCTGTTAAGGGAGGTGTTAGACACGTATGGGAACATATTAGTTACAATCACACCTAAATTTCAGTTATTTCCAAAGTGATAGAGCTAATGTGTACTGGGAAACTGAGAGAACTGGCAAAAATAATTATGTCTGACATTCCTCTTGTTAATTATAAATAGGCAAAGCATCCTCACTTAGGTTGGTGAGGCATTAGATTGCAAATCTTTAGGAAAAATGAATTTAAGAAGCACACAATTATTTTGTTAAGTACATTCTATTTGTTCCTTTGTATAAAGCCTCATTTGGATTAGTGTGTTGACATTAAAAAGGGATTTTATAAGATTCTTCAACCATTTTAAAAACCTAAGGTTGTATTGTTGTTTCTTACAGTGATTTGCCAAACAGTTCTCAAACAATAGTTTACAAACTAGTGAATGTAAATGGCTACACACTACTCAGCTATGTGAAGCTGAACAAACAGAGCCAGGAAATGAGTAAATAGCAAGGACTAGAACCAGCCTGGTCACAGCCCAGGAAGGCAAATCCCAATTTGAAGACATTGTTTTGAAGGTAGAAAGATTTGGATTGGGATTTTGCCATACCGTTTACTATTTGTGTCATCATAGATCATCTTCAGAGACATCATTTCTAAGCCAGTAAAACAATAACATCTATAAGTTTGTCATACAGAACTAAAATAAAGAAACTCAAGTATAGGAAGAATATTTCAGATAAGGTGCTAAGAAAAATCAGGATGGGATGTTATAGACAAAAGACTATGATCAATAAGAATGCCGTGACCCACATTTTTACACAAATCAATTCAGTTTTAAAGTTCCATTAAAATATGTGAGGTTCCATGACTCATAAACCCTTGAAATGCTTAAACATGATCTCAGTTATTTTTATATGCAACACCTGACATTTTTTCCTTGAGTAATCCCTAAAAATATGGAGCCCTCACAGACACAATGTAGTTGGACAATTATAAATCTAGTTTTGAATATTTTCATATGTAGGCTATTATTAATCTGAAAACTTAAAGTAATTTCTGAACATTAAAGGTGTACTGTTATGGTAGATAACTAAATGAAGACAGTGACAGGAAAAATGCAAGTCCTATGATCATAAATGTAATTAATTGTCAATTTGAAGCTGTGAATAACGCAAACCTGATTATAATTATAATAAAATTTCCAAAGTAATTTTGTCAGGTTCTGTCTGTATCAGCCCCACATTGCAGGGGCCATTTACCTCAGACTGATGTCTTCTGGGCTGCGATTGGAACCAGCCAAACAACCTCGGGTCTAAGGGTGTGTGGACACTGGAAAGCTAACTACCCAATGGCATTAAAGATGAGACAGAAACATCTGGTCTTAACAGGAGGGCTCACAGAAAATACTGAAGGGCACAGTTTATTGTTTCATCATCTTAAGTAATCATCCAAAGGTGGGGACAATGGCAAAAGACATCTATTATGTACAAAAGACTGGTAGCAAATATTTCCCTTAATTCTAGAAACACGCCTTAGTAGCACTTACTCAAGCCCTCAGTTACCCCATACCAACAAGTCTCACTAGCCCTCAGGGTAAGTGTGGACTGCCCTGGTCCAAGTCTTTTGTAATTTAGAATAGGAGACATTCCCCACTGAGGCCAGGCCACTGGGCAGTAATCAGTTGACATCTAAAAGACAATAGAAGTTTTGAGCTCTCATGGCCAGGTGGAGTATATATCCAAAGCATTATGCAGGCCCCTACATAATTTGTCAAGTACCATGGATTTCTTTGGGTTTCTAGAGATGAAAGTTATAAAATGAATACATAAATGAATCATCTGATACAGTTGAATTACAAACAATATGTTAAGGAAATTACACTGAAATTCAGAACCACCATGGCAGGATGTAATATGCAAGATTCTGCAAAAAATTGAGATTATCTTGGCTGAGAAACTATAAATATAAGACACAACTTTTTTTTAATGAGGATACTATGACATGCCACCTGTGTAACTTCACATGAATAAACTCCACACAATGTTCAGCAAACACACAAAAAGGAACATCCAAGGCACCTACTATATCCCTTAGGGAAAAAGAAACAGAGACTGCCAAATTTTAAAATCACTTGTTAGGGGATCTTTAGATGTACAGCAAGCTTTAACAATATGACATCTTCATTTAGTGGGTAAAAATCATAAAGAAATATTCTCACAAGGATTTTGGAAAGCTCTGACAAAATTGTGTTTTCAACATCTAGTTCTAAATGGATTAGAAACATGAAGATTAAGTTTCTCTAAGGAAAAAGCTATTTGAGAAACAAGGGGAAGTTGCTGGACTAAAGAGAGCTTGGCACTGGACAGTCTAAATCTTTGGAAACATGCCTCAAATATTTGATGAACCTAAATGGCACCCAATTCCCAGAAAATATTGAGTAGATGATGGTTACACATATGTAAACTAAATCCTCTATTGGATTTACAGTCATTAGGATATTAATTATGGGATATGAAAACGGAAGAAGTAGTCAGAAGAAAGACAAATAGGTTTATAGTTTTCCCTGTTTCTGATTCTTAATTGAATCTGCCCACCATGGGAGAGAGGAAGAGAGAGAGAGAGAGAGAGAGAGAGAGAGAGAGAGAGAGAGAGAGAGAGAGAGAGAGAGAGAGAGAGTGCTCATTTGAGCACATGGGTACACGGGCTGTGACTTTGTGTGTGACTGAGATACACAGTTTCAACTTTTGTATACCTGTGTCTGCCTGAGATAGCTCTGTGGCCTCATACTTGTGCAAATGCAATCTTATTTGTTTAGAAATTTGTTCACTCACTTTTGGGTTATTCAATGACAGACATTCAGTAGTCAACCTTGGTGTCCACATCTTCTCTAAACCATAGGCCATTCAAATTCCTATAAAGTCTATCTCTGGATTCTTCTTCTATTTTCTTGATAAATGTGAGAAGTAAACTGAAGAGATAATTAAGTATTCATGAAGATTCAGACTTCCTCTGCCCTCTATGAGAGAGGTGAGTTTTCAATAGCAGCTACTCAATGAGGGCCTATTATCTTCCCAGTTCTTTGGTACATGGATAAAGTACTGTCAGGTAGAAGTGAGTGTCATTTGTCATTCTCCTAAAAGTGAGTATTTTTTAGTGCTTTACATCATTTTTTACTCCATTGTGTAGTGAATAACAGTCCTTTGAAGACTTGGAGGACAGGACAGCCACAAGATGGAAGAGAGTGAGCTCCCTTGTAGATAAAAAAGTCTTTCCAAGCAAAACTACCCACCCACACACACGTGTTTCATGAGGCAAATTAAAGTTGAACATTGTAAGACTTTCCAGTTTGGGGATTTATTCATGGCAGATTTATTCATTCATTGAACAGGTTGGTGAATGAATGTGCCCAGATCCTCAGTACTCTCTCTTCCTGAATACTAGAAACATCCATTTAAATATTTTATTATCAAACACAAATATCATCCATGAGGAAAGCAAACCAGTCACCAAGCACTACCATTAAAAGTTTTAGCAAATTTAAAAAATGTATTTCGAGTTTACCTTTTACTTTATACTCTAGTACCTAGTGTTCTCCTATGGCATGGTGCCCTGCCTTGGCAATAAATGTTTGGGGGGAATTTCAATGCCCTTTACTGTTGTGAGCATTGTATATACTTTCACTAATTCAGTCTCACAGTTCTATGACATATACAGTAGACAATGAAATTGAAGTTCCAAAATGTTGAATAGGACTCAGGTTCCAGATATTACATGGCTTACTAAGGCTTAGCCAAATTGAACTTGCACTACAATACAGATAAAGGTTGATCTAAGAAAATCAGGGCACTAAAAGAATAGAAACAAGGAAGACGAATGCAGTGGGCAATACAGCTCTGTGGAGGGCAGAAAATGAGGCCAGAGAGTCAAAAATGAACTTTTACTGAATAATATATTAGATGTTTATCAGAAAATAAGAAAGGAATTTTAAAAGGCATCAGCTTTGTGTCTAAGGGGAGTATAGTATATTATGCCAGCTGGCAGGACCCAGTAGGTTCCATTTATTGAAATGACTTTCTGGGGGAGATAGGTATGCATTGCTGTGCCCTGTGGAACTCCTGGAAATAGAAGCTCCCTGCGGCTACATTCATCTCTTTGGAGGGTCCTTTTCAATGTAAACAATTAAAATAATAAGTAGAACAATGGAAACTCTGCCTGCTTCTTCAATACTGAGCCTTTTGCTCCTTTACTTAAAAATCAGGCAGGATGCATTAATTAAGAGGCACTGTTCTCAAGAGCTCTAACGAAATGCAAATGTAGCTCAGGTGGCTTCCCCTCTAGAGGCTCAAATCAAGTGAGGGAAAGAGGAGCAAGGCCAGCAGGTCTTGTGGTTTCCATTGTTTCATTTGGCTATGGTTACAGGGCTTGGCTTGTTCTATATGCTTATAGAAAAGCAAACCTCAAAGGTTTGGCTAGAACTTTACAAGTTGTTTGTGAAATTCCCAAAGACAGAAAAATAAACCACCCAGCTTTGGGTGAAAAATATCGCACTGTGTTTTTAATGGGAATTCTCACTAACTATCCTCCAAGTGTGCCATTCCCACCCCCAAAGACTGTCTCATAGTTTGCATTTTTAACACTTGGCCTATTTCTTTTTCCTCTGGAGAAAACTCAAGAGCAGGGGAATAAAAAGTAAAACATGAGACAAGCCTGGAATTGTGGCAGACGTCACTTAAATAGCTTGCAGGTCAAGACCTGAGGACTTTTGCCCAGAATTTGCCACTGTGAATATATTTAAACTTTAATAGCCCACACAATCTCAATTTCGCACATATAGACTTTTATTAATTTAAGATGACCAGAGTTTAATAGATTCTTTCATTTTCTGTACATTCTCTTCAAATGCCATCTTTTCTAGAATTTTATTGTTTCTTCTCCCATCCCAACAATCTTTTGTTTCTGACTTTCACATAGCAACCCACTGTGATTTGCATGGATTAGGTCTTTAGATACATATTGGTTAATCAAGATAGTGGGAGGCACTCTCTTGGGAATTTTGTATCTGGGAACACTTAATCATTGATAAGTCAAACAAACAACAGATGCTGGAGCAAACAGAGTTAGGCAACTGCAGGAAGCCTTCATGTTATCCAGTACATTTACGGGAGCAACACACCAAATGTGGTATGCATTGTCTTTAAAATCCATAGAAACCTTTCTGTGTAGAGAGGACATCTAATACCTGCCAGCCTTCTAGACCCATAAACACATCAACTAAGTGACTGAAATGAAATGTTCATGTTCTACTTCTCTCAACCTGTGATTCTTAGTGTGGTCAGGTACCCTTGGTTTTTGATGCTTGCACATACTGAGGAGTAAAGTACATCTCAGAAATATAATAGACCTATTTAATAATATGCTTATTAAAATACTGAGTACCATTTTGAGAAGATCACATAACACAGAGTCCTCTTTGCTATGTATAAATACTTGAACATAGTTTGCAGGAGTTTATATTCTCTGTAATCATCATTGTTACCATGATTTATAAGAATAGGTATTGCTTTAACATTCTAAATAATTGCTTTCAGTCAATGTTTCATATAATTAACAGTGGGGCTCACCATGCCTCTACCTCTTACAGATTACATTTTCAGATATGTTTCCTGGGCTCAATTCAGTCATATGTATCTGCATGTATCTGACCACTATTTTCTACTGTGTTATACTGAATCTCCAGCAATGCCAACCTGAGACTGACAAAGATCATATAGAAAATTAATTTAGTAATTGGCTTGATTTGGTCCATCCCAGGAATAGCTTTGCATAACTATCTATTAGGAAAAGTGAACTTTTGACCTCTGTAGAATTTGGGTATTTAATACATAACTTAAGACTGTGTGAATTCCTTTCATTGAGTTATGTTAAACTTATGTTTATTTTGTATTTGCTGAAACTAAAATGAAGTGTGTCTAATTAAATTATTCAAATCTTGTATTTGAGAATGGTATATTAACATTGCACATTTTAGAGCTGGTATAAAGAGTTCTGACAAAACATTCCACCTAATTCCTTTCAAGGCATTAAGTCTCTATCTAATTTATCTGCTGGGCTGCTAGGTTGAGAAGGGAGGGTGAGAAAGTAATCAACTAAAATGAAAATGAACCCAGAGCATTGTACTTTGAAAATTCACTATGAAACAATAATAAACATAGAGACAATGATCAACTGCAATAGTTTCCTACATTTGAAAACAATTTACAAGACAATAAAGAAAATGAACTCATTGAGTAAACTAATGCAAATACACAGTAATTTTCATGTGGATTACAGATGTATTAATAGTATATATTGGGTAGTGGAACACGAAATAGCATTTTAAATAAATTTAATATATTTTTCTACAAAATCCAGCTTAAATAGTTCCTAATTCTCACATAAACATTCTGACACATAAATACAATCAATACATGATACCTCATCAGAGAATGAATATCTTAATAAAAATTAAGGCACCTTGTTTTACACTTTTGTGTATATTTCACAATAGAAATTTAAAACTCCTTGAAATATAATATTTATGAAGGCACCAAATATACAGATGAAATGAATTTCTTAGAAGATATTCATGCATGCTATGCTATGCTTTCTGTAATTTTTTATTCTATGTCACTGTTCAAATTTTATTACATATATCATGAAAATGTCACTGGTCTGATACATATGGATCAATGAACAGTCAAAAACATGACCTTTGCAAAGAAAAAGAAGTGTAGAAGGAGCTGTATTTCCAGCTTATTACATTCTAGGTGCTCTGTGAGGGAGAGGCAGCCATTTAGATCATGATAGCATTCTTTAAAAATATAATTATTTTCCCCATGCCAAAGAAAATCTGTACACAGAGATATTTTATGTCTATGAAATCTTCTTTATTATAGCAGACAAGGAATTGAAGTCCAAAGCCATCTTCCTGTTTCCTCTGTCTGTCTATGATTAACTTGTATCAAGCATACTCTTCTGCCAAAAAACTATTAACACTGGCTAAAATTAAAACAAACAACAAACAAACAACAGTCTGATGGAATCTTGGATCAGGCACTCAAGTCTGCATTTGAAAGGCCAAGTTCTTGAAGAGAAAGGAAACATGGTGATGAAAATCTTACATTTATCATGATTTTTTATTATATTTTTATTTTTGGACATTAGAAAATTCCCAGGGAAAGGCATAGAGGCTGAACAAAAAGTACTAATTTTTTTTCTGATTTACTGGGATGGGAAAAGTAAACTATTGCTAGCTGGTGTGGTTACCAAAACAACAAGAACTTGAGGCATGAATTTGGGTAATAAAAAGGGTCAGAAATGAGGTGATGAAGAAATACTTACTATATCTTTGTCCTCTGTATTTGTCATCTCCTAATCTTTGCCTGAAGTGGAAAAAAAATCTCAGGCAATTTGGAAAAAAAAAGTGTGTAGGTCTACAAAATCTCTACCAAGGTAAAGGAGGCAAAAACAATTCCTTCTTCCCCCCGCCCCCAAAAAAATAACCGGAGACATGAAAGGCTTCAGATTCAAGGCCATTGGAATATATCCTGAAGCCATAAGAAGGAAGTCAGAAGAGATCAGCTCTGCCCAACCCTAAAGCCACTCCAAAAGTTTTGACCCAAATTGGATAAAGGCAATCTGTCTATAAAACATATGCTCAACACAAAGCAAATGTGGAATTATTCAAATTTCTTTTTCATTATTGCACACAATAATTGAAACTCAGTTGATCAAACAAACAAAAACAACAAACAAACAAACAAAGCCTCAATACAGGAATTATACTGCTAGCAGCAAAAACAACAATAAAAATAGTTAAATAGTATTAATCACCGTTTCCCTGATTGCTAATGATGCTGAACATTTTTTAAAGTGTTTACCAGACATTTGTATTTCTTTTTGTAATAACTTTCTGTTGAGTTCCAAAGGCTAATTTTAATTGAGTTATTTGTGTTCTTAATAATTTGGGGTTTTTTATTGCTTTTCTTTGTGTACTGCAGACATTAATCATTTGTAATATACATAGCTGTCAAATTTTTTCTCTCATTCTGTGAGATGCTACACTAATTGACTGACAGTTTCCATTGCAGTCACTGATCTGTCATGAATGGAGGTGGTACTCATGGGGTTCTACTCATTCCCGATGAATTACTGGCTACTGACAGATTGTGGGAGAGAGGAGAGTCATTGTCTTCATTTGTGTGCCCACTAGTGAGCACACCATACTCCAATGGAGAGTTCTAAGTCCATGGTCATAGAGAAAATCCAGGCTAAACCCAGTGAGTCACAAAGCAAAACGAAAAGGCAGGAATGTTGTAAAGAGATTTGTTGGGAGGAGCGACATTGACAGGGATGGAAGGAAGATGAGAGAGTATGGATGGTGATGTTAATCAGTGTGCACTATGTACAAAATTGTCAAAAAAGGAACTTATTTTAAAAGAAGACAAAAAAGAGTAAGAAAGAAAACAGAAACAAGCAAACAGTGTTCAAGACTTCATGGTTTTCTGAAACAAACTTGACTACAATTATGACAAACAAGTTAAAAACAATGATAAAGGAGATGGATAACTGAAAAATATTCTCAGGGATTTCATGTCTAACAGTGGAACTGGCGAATAATTTTGTATCAAAAAGTTAACCTTAGGCAATTAAGTATTTAAGAAATAGGTAATAAAGCAGAAGACACGGTGGCTATACTATTCTTTAATAGATAGGACGACTCTACTTACTTCTCCTTTGAAGACCACAACTTGTATTGTGAAAAAGAAATGTTGAATTTTTTATTCAACAGGTGACTCCCCTCTTTGATCTAAGGGTAAGTAACACAAGTTGAGGTGAGTTTCCTTAGGATTCCTGACCCTACTTGTATTCCTTCTCCTATTCTATCTACTTATACTCGCTATGATTTCCTTCAAAACATTTTGTTCCTGTATTAGAAGTGTAGGCTTGAGTGAATTACCTACCTGCTTTGTGGTATTTTGTGGAGCAGTTTAGAAGTAACAGAAATACAGTATCAATGTTGTTAAAATATAAATGACATAACCAATTTAAATAATGTAATTCTATACAAATGTAAAGATTTAACTTTATTGAAGATAATATAACAGTATGTTGAAGAGTTGATAATATATGGGAAATTAAATGAAAATCTATTAATTAATTAATCTAAAAATAGCTCACCTAAGAATAGTGACGTCTCATTAGAAACTAATAGATATGATGTCAAATATCTTGATATAAAATATTTTCCTTCTTTTACCTTCATAAAGACATTGGTGTATTACAATATTTCAGGAACTATGTTTAATATTATATGTATATTATAACTTTGATAAATGATATAAAAACTATGTAAAGTAGTATTATTAAGCTTGAAGTCCTTATTCCTTTGACATATCAAACACATTGAAAATCCCTTCTCCTTTGAGGTCTGGCAATGCAGATTTTGAAGATATCCCAGTTTTAATAGGTTTTGATCAAGTAAAGAAAGATACATCTAGGAAACATATGCCTGGTAAGTTGCCAAAAATCATATTGATTTTCTAAAATTAAAGGCTACTTCCTACATGGAGCATTTAATTGTTTGATGCTCACATATTGAAACTGATTTTGCCAAGTTTAAAAGAAAGTAAATCATCGTTCTTTCTTAAGTAAAGTATTATTGAAGTTGGCTGAGATCAATAAAGATACTATCTGTGAAGGGAATAACAGTTTCCATTCACTGCATTTAGGAGATAAATGAAAAGCTAATCTCTGCATCAGAGGCCTTCATGCTTTCCACAAAGTAGTGTTTTTGTCAAAAACTAATCGATACTGCCATTATACTGTGAAAAACAACTGCAAACAAATGAGAAATGCCATGCTACCATGAAGCTTTACTGACAAATTAAGTCAGCAAGTTTGTGGGGCAAAAAGTGTCAACCATTGCTTTAAGGATTAAGATGTTGTCATAATAAAACATTGAAACACAGGCAAGGATATTTTGTTTATCAAAAACCTATAACTAAGTACAGAACTTTTGTTGATAATAGAAACATTAATTAAGAAATGTAAAACCTGGGTGTGGTGGGGTGCACCTGTATTGTCAGTACTGGGATAGTTCAGATGAGGGATCCTGAAATAGAGGCTGGTGGAGACCACACTATGAGATTCTTTAACAAAGGACCAAATAAAAATGAAGGCAGAAAGGAAGAAAGAAGCCTGAGAGTGTAGAATCCTGGTGTATTTGAACTTGTGGCCTAGACATCCTCTCAGGTGGTCTTCCCCAGAAGACCTACGGAAAGCAAGACTTGCATGTGCTGTGTTCTGCTGGGTGTGGAGCATACACCCTCAAAGCATATTCATCAAAATCTGGCCATTCTTATTCCAGCTCTGCTTTGGCATCCGTAGTAAAAAACAATCTACCTTCTAGGTGACAGTTGAGTTTGGGATTAGAGATCGTATCATTTTCAGTGAATTCTTCATCAAGCAAAGGAGCATCAACCTAGCATATTTACAGATGTAAAATAAAGATATGAACATGTAATAAAGTAATACAAATTAATGTAAAGTAAATAGATGTGAATATTTTCATTTCCAATGTGTAATGGGAGGACTAAAATGTTCTTCCCTTATTTAGAAAATAATTCATGTCTCATCTTGCTATTGATTTTCAATGCAAAGATCCATTAGATACTATAATTTACCCTAATACATAATGTACTTTAAATCCTTACAGGGAGTGACAGAAAATACTTGAAAATTAAGTTAATAATAACATAAAAATATAAAATAAACTTCTTTAGATGATACATACACGCATATATACATCCATATATACATTATCACATGATTTAATTACAGAATCCTGAATGGGTGGATACTGTACGTAAGACACGGGGGTATATGTTGTTTGTATAAGTTACATTTGACATGGCTACTTCGCTTTACTATCACTTCTTTAAAACAAAGTGAGTTTTGATTCAAAATTCTAATTCTCGAATCCAAGAATATTAGGAAGTCAATACTATTGTGTGTAAAATAAATGGCACGATTTATGAGGGTATAGGTAATTGTTTATTGTGGAAAGTACTTACAAGAGAAACCGGCAACCCAGGTGAGTCAGTAGCTTTCCAATACTGGACCGGAAGCCCGAAAAAGAGCATGCATCTCTCCTGCACAGACTTTTATTACCACGTCCATATGTGCCTCTAGCCACGACCAAAATGGGAGTGGTCAGCGGCCACCGTCATCTAAAATCTCTCCCTACAATTGTGCCACACTATGCTATTTTTAGTACTATGGATGTAAACAAAACTAGCTGCAAAAGCCAATCCATTTTAACGAACTTTTAGTATAAAATTTAATAGACGCTTCATGTAATTTGAAAATATGAGTGGAAATTAAACCTCATTTACTCTGTTCCTAGAGAGAAAAGTCCAATTTGTAAATGGGGCTATAGCTTGATTGGTTGAATGCTTGGGCCCTGAGTTTTATCCCAAGCACCAGGTAGGAAATGAGGAGATAGAAGGGAAAAGAAAGAAGAAAAGAGAATTGTATGCTTGAAGGTGGTACTACACTTTATTAACTCAGATGCTTCACGCAGATAAGCCCATCAGTGTGACTCCCAGGAAGCATCCCTGGAATGAGAGCTAGGACTCCAACCACAAAGCACCTGCTTGATCTTTACCATCTGAGGCTTTAGCATCATGGAGCATCAGGCAGGAAAAATTCTTGAGCTGCTCTAGAATTCTTCTTTCTCTCTTTTGTTTCAGTTGTGGATCGATGGCTTCCAAGCACTCAAAGTGTCAAAGAAAAAATAAATAGAAACAATTTTTTGTGATGGTCCAAGAAAACTTTTGATGGCTATTTAAAGTCATTATGATTGAACAGGTAAATAAATCAAATAAAAACATTCATTGCACAGGCTTCAGTCTCATTTCATGACAGCCAAAGGTGGCCCATGAAAGGAAGAAAGGAGCCGTCAATAGAACAGAGAAGAGTAATGACAAAGAGAAAAGCACTCTTACCTTTGGTGCCAACAACAGTGCAGAGATCTCTGACAGGTGAGAAAGACAAGACTTGGCACAATCTGCAATTATTGTTGGCACCTACAAAAGAGGTAGTGAAGTAGAAAAAAATCTGTACAAGAGCTAGTCTGCAGCTGCACTCCACACTTCTTCAGTCCCTCCAGGCTGCAGTGCATAGAACAGCCAGGTATGCACAAATCCCTTAAATAACAGCCCAGCAAAATCAATTTTGAACAACCAAGGAAACAGCAGATATTAATAGTAAAGGAAGTAATTGCAGGGCAGATTTTATTTACACTTTTTGTTTGGACTTTTAGTAGCTTTGAAAATCAAACTAGCACAATGTCCTCAAAAATCTTATTGTATGCCACCCAAAATCATGTCATGGTTCTCAAAACCCACAGCTTTTGTTCTAACAAGAGCCCTTGCCATTAAGAGACCCTACACCTCATTCGGGTCATTGGTAAAGCCTGGGTCTGAAGTGTGGCTGCCAAACCATCTGTATTATCCACTCTTGTCGTGATTAATTAGATATTGGCTCCAGTTCTAAGTTTTTTCCAAAGCAAGGTCTTGCATATATGCATGCACACCATTTCCAGTCTCCAGGACACATTTAAGTCCATATCATTTCAGAAGAAAGAATCTGATTATTTCTACCAATCATTGCCAAGTGACCTAGTGTTTCAACTTGACACTTAATATCCCTTTTAAGGAAAATAGGAGAATGAGAATAGCTGAAAGTAACAACTTAAAGAATCATAAATATTTAGTATATTAAGTTTATGGAAAAAGATACATTATTTGTATAATTGTTTTGTGTATATTATAATTTATGCCTTGCTAAAAGTAATTTTTTTTCAAAACTGAGCAAGTATTACATACGATTTTTAAAATCATTTTGCCTAGCGAATCATTGTTATTTTAGGTGACAGCGTCGATCTCTCAGGATAAAAATAAAATAATTTTTTCATCCATTGTTGTCCACAGATGTTTTTAGACATGTTAATGAATCCAAATACTCTGTATCATTTGAGTTTTAAAAAAATTGCTTACCCACTAATATTAACAACAGAGAAGAGTGTTTTGAGATATACTTTCTTCATCTAAAATGTTCTAAGTTAGTATATTTCTATCATAACCCTGAATCCCCTTTCTTCTTTCTCAGCAGACCATCGTTTATAATTACATATAAATGTAGAGTAAAAGGTCTGACTTGCACCTCAGTGTTTGTGTGAGGAGTAAAACTGAGCCAAGAATGCAGATCCAATCTCACACTTCTTCATATGTGAGGCCAACCCAAATCAATTGAAACTGCTCAAGGGTAATCAAGTGTACGACTGGAATTAATAATTTTCATTTAGCTGTAATACCGTTGCTTTCTGAATACTGGCTGCTTGCCTCATGCATTATATAGTTTTGTTATGCTTAGCATGCTTAAAATCACAAATTTGAATCATTTGTAACTGAATATTGTAACTTGAAAATACTCACTTTTCACCCTCAACTTGACCTAAATCTCAGAATTCTTATATTCAGGCTTCATTTGTCTTCCCAATGAACCAGGGCTGGACTGTAAACTAAAGTCACCACCTCTTAGGACTCTTCATCTCTGAACTCTGTCTCCACTCTAAATCCTTAAGAAACACCAGTTGGGTCCTATTCTCTCACAATCAGCTGCTGAGCATAACTGAAGCAAATTACAACTGCAACCAATCAGAACCTTCAGAAATTCATGCTGTATAGCCAGCACGACTGCATCACAATTTTCCCGAAACTCCTCAGAGGGTATATCCAAAGTTGATTTTCTCCAACTTCATTGTTTTAGTCCCAAAGTCTAGGACTGAAAATTCTACTCGATAAGTTCTCAAATGAATACACGATAAGTCAACATACCGCCCCTGCTTAAGTTTCATCCAGATTTTTTTATCTCCAGCACCTCCCACTCACAAGATCATTCCACATGTGGTCTGTATCTTCTTGTCCTGTTTAAATCGCTCATTTTCTCTGATGATAAAATGGATGGCACCTGCAGGAAAGCTTGTAATTCCTCAGCTATGACTATCAATGTACCCTTTGTTTATGCATACTTTTACATTTTCTCTTAGCACCCTGTTTCTTACATAAGTCAGAGAATGTTATTCTACTCCATGTTGCCTTCAATACCTTTTCTTCCTGGCATGAGCTCCATTGGAAATAGTTATAAAAACTAGGATGTATGCACAGATGTCTTGGCTATATTTCTCATTTCATCAATAAAGCAATCAACAGAGAAAAGAGGAAGCAGCATTACGTATTGCACAGACAAAATGGTTGGAACACAAGAAGATAAATTCTTTTTCCCTCCACACCTGTGTTTATGTTGCTGTCATTGTCCGTTTTCATTATTCAAGGTTTCTTTTCCCTTTTGAAGGCACATTCAGTGAAGTTTGCTAGAGATCTAAAGACACAACATTTCAGAAAGGCCTGAAAGAATGAAGAAAAGTGTAGTATGATGGATTGGAAACAAGAACATCAATAAGAAATAGCCCTTAGATGGATGCATTTAGTCAAGAAAGCCTGGAGACTAGAAAGACACAGTGAGACAATGGGAAGTGAAATGACCAAATCTTAAAGTTCTCTTATGCCAGGCTAAACAATTGACAATTTCAATGGAGACATTTGAAAAACCCTTAAATTGTTGGTTGTAGCAAATAGTAAAATGTTCTTAGCATCTGCTTACCTAGGTACCTCCAAGATGTAGATGAAAGAGAAACTGAGGCAGAACATGAGAAAACCTGTTACTCAATTTTATGTTTATTATTTCTTGGTATACTTGAATAGCCAATAGCAATTATAATTGTCTTCAAGTGAGCTTAAAATCTCAAAGTATCCCGCTAAAACATTCTAAAACAGATTGTCATTTTAACTGATAAATTGGTTTAATATTCTACAGGCAATGATGTTAAAATAATTAGAGAAATAGTGATAGAAAACACCAATATTTTCCTTCTTTGTATATTGCAAACAAAAGTCCTGGCTTCCTGTGGGTGTAGTAATGTGAAATTTTTCTCTTAAACTATTCAAGTACACAAAAATCATTGGTGTCTTGAATGTTATGGAGTAAACATTTCCTAATGCTTTCTTTTCTCCTCTTTGCAGGTGACATTTCTCGAAGGGTTTTATGTGATTTCATCTTTACGGGACAGACATTCCTAACAGCAGTATAACATTTGTCTTTTATCCACTCTATACAATTCTTAATCTCTCCTAGAAATTAAAATATGAAGTGCTTTAAAATTCCAAATGACTGACATGATTGGAGTTTTACTTCTAAATGGAGAACTTAAAAGTACACTCAACTCTAAGGCCAGTCTATAAGAGAACTTAACACCTTCTCCAAAAGCATTCTTGCATTAGCCCCTCCTCCTTAGGTTCCTTAGTTCCATGTCTTACATCAAATGGAGCTGCCTATCAATTTGTGTAGAAATTCTTAAACATAATTTCTGGCACTCTGGGTGGTAACTTGTTGACTTCAAAACTAGATATATAACTAGAGGGAACAAATCTTGGGATTTCTTCCCTCTCTGTGGATTAGGCTGCAAACCCATAAGTAAGAAAAACGAGCTACATCTCATTCACACAAATATATGTATGATCAGGAACAGAATTCCTGGAACATTCACAATGGTCAGCACTCATCAAATGAGAGTTTTCAAGACAGAAGAACCATGAGTAAATGCAAGGTAAAAAATATATGACAGATCAGACAGATTGTCAAAGTTAAGTAAAAGCTTCTCACTTAGTCTATTCCTCTATTTTTACTGTGATCAGCTACGTAGAACACTTATATCTCTTAACTTTGGGCGTACAGCTCAGTGGTACTAAATGTGTTCCTAGTGTGCTATCATCATCATCATCATCATCATCATCATCATCCTGCTCCAGGATAATTTTCATCTTGTAAAATCCAAACTCTATATTGCTTAACCTGTAACCCTATCACAGGCTCCTGGGCTCCTGGGCCCAGTCAGCCATCCTAATATACTGTTTCTGTGATATTGAACACTCCAAGTACCTCATGTGAGTGGAATATGTGGTATGTCATTTTACTATTATTTTATTTCAGAGTTCTTACTGTAGTTTCATCTGTTCTGGAACATAGGTCAAAATCGCAGGCCATCTCAAGCCTGACTGCTCCAGTTCATACAACACTGCTCTAAATTATACTTACCTTTTACTCAGATAAAGTCTTGAATTTCAACCAAATGTTTGCTCTTGTGAGTAATGCTGCTATTTGCATAGATGGTTCAAAACCTCTCTAAGACCTTTGTTTCATTCATACATTCACACATGTATCCAGAAGTGGATATACTGAATCATAAGTTACACTCCTTTATATTTTTTAATATCCATTTTATTCTCCACAGGATGCACAATTTTACTTTACCAGTAAGGGAACATGGTATCTCAAATTCTCTATATTCTCACCCACATCAAGTCACTCTTTATAGTAGCTATCTTAATGGCTGTAATAGGAATCTCATATGTTGTTTCCTAATGAGTGGAGATGTTGTACATCTTTTCATATGTTTACTTGCCATTTTGTATCTTCCTTGGGAATTTTATGTTCTAAACATTATCTATTTTTGAAATGCAGTTGTATATTGTTGAGTTTTAGGAGATTGTTGTCTAAGATATTAGTCCCTCATTGGATTTAAGATTTGCAAATGTTCTATAAATCCTCATTGACTACAGTGCCATTCCTGGAAAACATGTAATATTATCATGTTGCACCCCATGTTTCCTTGTAGCATACATTGTTATGTCTTCTATTCAGTCTTGGTTCATTTTATTTAATATTGATGTGTATATACTAGGACAGAGTGACAATGAATTTTGGGAACCCCATGAACAAGGTTAATATATGTTGGCAAACGAACAAAACAAAAGATTGATACTCAAAACTGGCTCATGAAAATTTTTCTTATTTGAAAATATGATAAAACTCCAAAGAAAAACAATATATGCTTACGTAAAATTGAGTTCTGTGATTCCCATGTAGTTTCTATTGCTTGTAAGCGAGTAGATGGGTTAGCTGTACCACTGCTTTCCTCTCAGCAAGGATACGCCTCCTGACTCTGTCTCTATCCAGGTCTGTGAATTTAAGCTTTCTTGTGTTTTATTAAATCTGCTTTTGTATTTGCCTTAATTTTTACTTTGGGCTTACATAAATACCAATAGCCTAATCTTTAATAATGCACAGATACACAGGCAATGTACTATGTCAAATTAACACAAAAAGCCTAACACTTCTTATTCCTCCCCATAGTTCAATTTAATTAAAAAACGTATTCCTAAATACTTTCTTGATTAGGGACTAATGCTCTATTAATTTGAAACACATCTGCTGAGAGCAGACGAGCTTCAGAGAGAGGAACTGTCATTACATGAAACATAGCTTACCACCCTGAAGAATTTATTATGCCACTGTTTACAGTGCACACAGGTTTTCCATTATGCATTAAAATGCATAGTACAAGCATCATGACAGATTTGGGGAAAAGGCTGCAGCAAAGGAAACTCTGGAGGGAGACCGTGCAGGTATGTATGCTAATAGCACAAAAACATTTACAGACTGCCTTACCAAGAGGAAAGGAAGCAGGATGGATGATTAGATGATATTTAAAAATGCTTTCCACGGTGTCATGGATGTTGTAGTGGCTGGAAGCTTGCATCAATTTGTCAGTGGTAAGAGATTTACTGGATGCAAATTTTGTGTTAAGGTTTTAAAACTTTGGAAAAGAAAACAATGAAGGAACACTAAATTCCACCTACCAAATGTTTAGGAAAAAAGCAAAATAATAATATGATAACGAAGAAATACATGGTTTTCAAATACATCTTCACAAAGTAGAAAGACCTGCATGACTAAAATTTCAGTCAAAAGATAAATTTTAAGAAAGAATATGAAATTCAGTGAGAACTTTTATTTATATATTTTGCTGCATTTATTTTTACTTCCAAGGAGTCTATAATTATGATCAAATCAATTTAAATATCATTTAAAAAAATTTAAATTACAAATTATTTCTGTCACCATATGCATGCACAAAGCTCACAAAATTGTAGTGGCACCTCCAGCTTACAAATGGGTATACTGAAGTTTGAAAAGAACACATAATTTACAAAGGCAAAGACAAACACAGAAATCAAGGAACAATTGAATGCCTTTTAAAACTAGTTCTAGACCACAATGTGAGATGATTACACATTCAGAAAAGAGAAGAGATGGAGAAGAGATGGGAAAAAACAAAAAGAGATAATCAGAGAGAGAAAGAGAGAGGAAAATCACAGAAGAAAGTGAGGGAAGAGAAAGGTAAAATGAGAGAAAATAATGAATGCCATAGTCTTTTTTCAGTTTTTATAATTTATTTTATTTTTAAATTTAAGTTTAAATTAGAAACAAGGTTGCTTCACATGTCAGTTCCAGATCCCTCTCCTTTTCCTTCCCCTCCTCCCATGGGTAGTAGATCAGTATGTATCCCAGGTATACAAATGGACTTTGGGCACCCATCCAATGTCATAGTCTTAAACCTTGATTTTTATCATCATCATCATTATTAATCAGGAACTATATGATTTCTATTATTAGCGTTGAGGAGCAATTTTATGACCGAGTTATAATATTTGTATATATTATCTATGTATAATATAACAGTATGTGTATCTCTGTTATCACTCTAACAGAATTACCCAGAGATTACTATTGTGAATCCTCTATTATTCTTTTACAACTCTTCTTACAATTCTTGTTCTTTTCCTTTGCTGTGTAACTTGTAGAGCCAGAATGTCAACAGTACCAAGTAAAGTAAATTTGCTTAGATGAATCTGTAGATGACTAATGTCTTAATAATATTTAGTTTTCTAATATATGAGCATGACATGTAATTCATTATTAACTGTATATATCTTAACTGCTTTTATGAAAATTTTATAATTTTTATCTATATGGAATACATATTTTTAGGGCTTTATTGCAGTATTCCTCTGTGTGTGTGTTCCCATCATGCTATTGACAATGGTAAACTTTCATGCTTTCACTTACTAATTAGTTCTTAAATCACCTTTTGCTGTTGCTATTGTTTGTATTTTGAGACAGGATGTCCTGTAACCCAGGTTGGCTCTCCAATAATGAAATTATTTCCTGGACTTCTGCATCGGCCAAATACTGACATATAGGCATGAGACAATGTGTCTGCTCTCTGCCTTTCCCTGTTGTTTGGAGCAGAGTTATTTTGGTCCTAGAGATAAAGTCCTGCACACTATAATTAAGTGCTCACTCTACCAATCATTTGCATGCCCAATCCTCATTTGTCTTACATTGGCTACATTTTCTTGCATCAGAAATTTTATATAGACAGCCATATGGCCTATGAAGAGGGATTCCATTATATCTATCCAACTAATCTGTATATCTGCTCTTCCCTTTCTCAATTATTGTGATCTTAGTAGACTGAAAGATCTATGGTATATGGCACTAGCTACAGTATTTCCTCTTAATTTTGGTAAATGTCCTTTTTAAGTTAAACATTGAATGTAAGATCTATGATATATGGCATTGGCTATAATGTTCTCCTTTGGTTTTAGTAAAGATAGTTTATTAAATTGAACATTGAATTTAACTTATATTTGCTTAGTTATGACCTCCTACTGTTCTTTTTTAACCTATTGTTTTAAATTTGCTACTATCAATTGGTATTATTCCTGTCTATGATGAACAATAAGCCTTTTATGGATGTGTTTCTACAAGGAGGATATCCGTAAAATGACTCCAACTGCAAGACCTCATTAAAGCCTATTATATACATTATAATGTTATATAAAATATGAATGATATCTTATCCCTCCCCTACCTGCACTTCTCTCTCTCTCTCTCTCTCTCTCTCTCTCTCTCTCTCTCTCTCTCTCTCTCTTCATGTGACACTGACTAGAAACTTTCTTGAAAAACTTTTGAGAAAGCAAGCTTTTGTGCTGATTGCTATGATTAGTTGGGTCGAATAAGAATGCAATATTTTGGAATTTCATGGAGCGTTAGCGTGAAAGGCACAGCGAATAAACAAAAAGTCAAGCTTCATTAAGTCAATTCTCTCATAGATGAACTTGGACTTTGCAGAGTTCTCTTCATACTGAAGGGAGGAATACTTTCAAATCAAGAGTGCTAAAACTCATGTTTGTCTATAGTGGAATTTAATGTTTCATTCTTTTCAAATACCAATTCTGTAGCATGCATCATACATTTGAAAGGATTAGAGCTAATAACAAGTTTTACTTTCAACCTTTAAAAATATAAATTGCTTTCTAATTTCCTAAAAGTCAATATGCTACTATTTCATATTTTAATTTCTTTTGCCATGACAGAGTTTTAAAACATAGCTGATAAAATGCTTTATTTTATTCCTTTAGTTTTAACACAACTCTTTTTAAGTTTTTTTTTCATATAAGTACTGCATGGAAAATAGCTAGTTCATAGATACATCTAAATCTGATAGAAAACTTTTCTAAAGTATCACAAACCAAAGGCAAAACATACATCAATAATTCACAAGATTTAATATAAGCTCTAAGAAATTTCATGAAACAACCAATTTTCCTTGTACTTTTTCTTTTGTTTCTGTTTCTGTATTAATTGAAAATCTGCCTGAGTAATGGCTTCAGACTTGATTTTAAATGGTTTTATTTAAATTATATTTTCCTTGAGAATCGTTGTACAAAGAACCAGGTTCTCATGAAGCACACCTAGCTTTACATTAATTAATAACTAGAATGTTAACAGAAGCAACGCCATTGTTTATGTTTCCACATTTGGACATATTATTGTAAAGACATTGCTGACAGTCCCACATTCATTCAAACAATCCTTGCCTGGGTTTACTAGTCTTCACAAAGGAAAATCTCCCCAAAGACATAGAATGTAGCTAGGACCAAAGACAGACCTGCCTGGGCTTCAGTGAGAGTAAACATAGGGAGCTAAACTGACCTGTGATCCAAGGGTAGTGATTTGAAATTTAAAAGGCAGTAAATTTGTATTCTAGTGACACATAGAATTCTTGCCCTGCCCTCCAGAGAATGGAGGAGCTGCACTATATTAGACTTCTAGAAAATAAACTTACTGAATATTTGTCTGTGTTTGCACGTAAATATAGGTGTTGCAAAAGAAGATTTAGAGATATATGGTCTTTAAACTAGTGTTAAAGTCAGTTCAATTAAAAATTTTAAGCTTGTTAAACTAGATGAAAGAGAATGCTTGTTTCTCCAATAATCAGATGTGAAGTCTCAAAGTACTGTGTGTCATATCTATGTATTCAAATTTTAACTCAGATCCACAGAATAAAATTGAAGAATGCAAAATTTTTCAGTCACTCCTTGTAATTGTGCAAATGCAGCAGGCGCAATAAATAGAATGTCACATTGGTAAGTTAGTCTACAATAATAAAATATTGAGTATCTGCATATCCCTGTGACAAAATATGCCTAAGTTATCCATACTGCTGAACTTTAGGCTGATTTATGCTGGTGTTTATTTCCTTTCCTAAGTATACATGTGAAATTTTGGTAAGCATAAAAATCATTTGTATTTTCTACCTACATTGATTGCTGGGAATTGCCAAAAAAAAACCTTTCTAGATGCAATGTAGTTGAACTGCGATGTCCCATTAGGACTGGTCTCTTCTGAAGTACGTACTTAATCAAGTCTTCTCTTGAATACCAGGAGGAACTTTGCTATACAGTTGCTATATGGTTCCTTTCTTGTCTTCACTTTCTTAGTTTTTGCTTGGGAGCCTTATAAAAACTAATCCATTCCCCCACACTAAATCCCTTTATTATGTCTAACTGTATATTATGGGCTCACTTAATTCTATTATTAGATTAGTTCATTGTGAGAGATCAACCATAATCTCTTGTTCATTTACTTAACTTTGAAAACACTAAATCTTTCTGAGATTAAAAAGAAAGATAAAAATGTGTTTTCTGATTTCTAATTTGGAACAGATAAACATTTCTTCTTTTGGCTGTGTGAAATAAAACAAAACACCACAGAAACATCTCCCTGTGTCTTGTGGTTTGTTCCAAAGGACATGGGAACCAATGCTATTCCCAGTCAATGAAAATTTAGTGCTTGAATATGCCATGATTTGTTCTTTAGCCTTGATGGATTAACTTGAGAGATGTCAAAAGTGGCTGCCAAGTTCAGAGAGGAAAACAAGATAAGATTTATCCATACCAATAGATCTCTCAACATGTCTGGTTTTTATCACTTGTATTGCCAAACAATTGTGTATTCTAAGATGGTCTCGGTGAATAAAGGAATGAAAAGATACACTCTGTCTCTTTTTTCCACAACTGTTATAGATTGGACTGAAACACTCTAAGATTTTGACAGGACATGAATAATGGCAAGGATAGCTACAATGTCAGAGCCCTGGATTGTATAGCCCAGGTGGATTATCTAAGAACTATGGAATTTTAGTGGTTCAAAGAACACAAAGACAATATAATTGTTCACATTTCAGCATTTTTCCAAATTTCATTCAGTTCCTCCAATCCACTGAAATTAATCTGCTGTAGGTGATATTGAGGAAGAAACACTACTTCGATAACATTGTTAAAGTAAACAGTTGCCAGCCATCACTTTGTGTGATTAATTATGAAAATTTCAGTGCCTTTACACATCCTGTATATAAATTCCCAACTCCTGAAACTATACTCTAGCCACACAACATGGTTGTAATGGAATAAGTGAATTTTAGGAAACAAAACCAATGTGTTTCAAATTTCGTGTTATTGCTAGCTTTCTGAAATATACCAAGTTAATCATGAGCTTACAATATTGGCTGTTTATTAAATGCATACCATAGACTCCAGTATATCCTGTGTCCTGAGCAATACAGTAATCTAAAGCATTATTTGGTTGTTCCTCTTCAGATTTTCCTTAATTCAGTAGACCTCAACTCTTTTGATTCAACTTTATTTTTACTTCCTTGAATTTTCCCATTTTTTCATAAGCCTGGTGATTAGAAGGAATGTCTGTGTCTGCTAAATAAATGCATTTGAGTACAATTCACTGGTGACGCCAAACTAATCTTTCACATATTGCACATTATTTTGATGACAATCCTTTATGTAGTACCTTACATCAGCTTCATAAGCAACCTACAGCAAGTCACCCAGCTTCCCCCTAACACAGCGGTGATGTTTGTGAACTGCTGTCCATGTAACTTCCTCACTGCAGTGTCAGGCTCACCTCTGTTCTAAAATGGCACATAGCTTCACAAACCCCAACTACATCACAACAAATCTCAGGCCATCTTCATGAAGACTGGCAGTTCACTTTGAATAATCTGTGGTAATTTGAGTGGTTCCCAGCTCTGAAATACATTTCATGGTAAAATAGCTCACCTTGCTGCAATGCTCTACAGAAAAGGGGTTCATAAATAAATCTTAAGGTTCATTTAAACTTTGTTTAGCAAGATATATTTTAATTTAGATTTCACCAATTTATGTATATGTGATGGCAGAAAGCTTACTATTTTAGGAAACTCTATTTTATGATACATGAAGCCAACGAATTTAGAAGTTTAAGTAGAATATATGATGTATTATGACTGTGGCAAATTGTGAATGATGACAAATGTAACTACATAGGCCACAAACCATAATTCCATGGTTCCCTTATTAAATACAAGTTAAATCTGAGATACTTCAACAAAAAAAACTGAAAGCATTTCTATTGCAATTCTAAAATTTTCTAGCCAGTGACTTTTAAAATGATAGTTCTTCCAAATACGAAATAGCTAGTTTCCTCTCTGTTCTGGAAAACATGAATAAGCTAATGTACTGTTAATATATTCTGGAAAACTCTGACTAGCCATCTTTACTAATATATTCTTATCTGTCTTTTAAAAAACAAAAGACAAAAAATTAAATCGTACAAAATGAGAAAATGTGACCCTTCTGTTAATAAATGGGCATGTCCTGGGATAGTAAAGTCCCATCCTGAACAACTTCCAGACTGTGTGGGCCAAGCATGATTCCCAGCGGTAGGGAGGGTAGTCTCTCTTGATAGATCTGCTTTAATGAGACTGTCCCTTTCCTGATACCTCCCCCCAATTTTTATATCTTCATGGACCTCTGATATTCCTTTCTGTTCAACCATTTGCATTGTCCCATGGCTTAAATCCTTACTCCTCCCTGGGTCTGAGACTCTATGACTTCAACTACTAGGTTGCAGAAAGAGGTGATACCAATTTTCACAGTAGCCTAGGCAGATATTATATGTTCCCTTGCAAAGATCCTTGCTTACTCTGTTCCTGTAGAGAAAGATGGCTTCAATATCAAAATGCATACCTTTGCAATAAAGGCTATGCACCACAAATACTAAATTAAATATTGAAATATTTATTTAATAAAGTTAACTATAATTTATTAATATAATTTTGAGACCATTTAATTTTCACAAGTAATAATTCTGAATACAAAACAACACTATTAGCCTTTAGCTATCTCATTTCTGTAATATTTTTGCTCTGCTTCTTACAACTGAAGTCTTTTGTGGTTTGTCATTTTTTGTTTTTTGAGACAGGGTTTTCCTGTATAGCTTTAGAGCCTGTAGACCAGGCCTCAAACTCAGAGATCTGCCTGTCTCTGCATTGAAAATGATTGGATTAAAAGAATGCACCATCACCACCCACTGTAAGTGAAGTTTTTTTTAAAGAAAATGGTGAATTAGGTATGTAAAATATACTATTATTTTCAGAACTAGCATTCATGTTGTCACCTTTTTATTCTTCCTTTCATAAATTTTTTTGGTGACGTGAAATCATGCTAGCAAATTGCTTGAATTTTCCTTAACTCATGGGAAACATGGGAGAAAATGAAGTCCGAATTCTTTCTTGCTTTGCTGCAGAACTAAGGGGGCTCATGAGCTCTGCTAGTCTTTTCATTGAACCAAGTGGAGAGGGTGGGAAATTGTACTGAAATAGCAAGACTTCCTCTGTCTCTGGGTATATGTGTTTATGTTAAAAACAAAGCTTTACCAATCTGGTCATATTTAGAATTTTTCCTCTGCAAGTTGAAAAGCGCATGATATATGCTGCTCATAAATCCTAAGCTTACCTTTGGCTTTGGTATGGATCCAGCAAGTGTTCTTGATCACAAACGCTTCATCTGACATGTTTAACTGATGGCTCCCCATAGATAAAGCTGAAAGAACATGATTTAATAATCTATTCATGTCCCACTCTCAACCTAAGTTGCCATTATTTTTCATTTATTTCAAATATTTCTCGTTTTTAAAAACAGACCTCTAAGTATCCTCTCTCTCTCTCTCTCTCTCTCTCTCTCTCTCTCTCTCTCTCTCTCTCCTGATACTTTATTTTCCAATGAACTTGTTGATCTCTTCAAGGGCTTTTACCTTTTTATAACTCTGTTTGTTTGTGTGTAGTTTATGTACATATCTCTACATTGGTGCATTTGTGTGTAGGTACAATGCAGAAGCCAGTGGTCACTAGCGGATGTCTTCCTTAATTACTCTCTGCCTGTTTTTGTTGTTGTTGTTGTTGTTTGTTTGTTTTGAAGGAGTGTCTCATTGATTCAGAAACTCATGAATTGGCTAGACTGGCTAGGCAGTAAGACTTAGGATCCTGCTATCACAGTCTTGGTGCTGCTGGGATTATAGGCATGTGATACAGGGCTGCATTGTCAGTTCTGGGGATCCAAGACCTCACACTTGTATGGCAGGCACATCACCACTAATCCATCACTCCAGCACTTTCATTTAACTTTTACTGGGTTGGGGGAGGGGTTTAACATCATGCCTCCTAAAGAAATAAACTTTATTAAATTGTTTTATATCTGAGTACGTGTTAAGCACTAGGCATAAAAATATAATTAAGACTGATTCCTCCACACATAACTCATAACCTAAAAGCAAAAGAAATGGGAGCTGTAACTTTCACAGAGAATTAAAGTCATTAGAGGAAAAAAATCATAATCTCACGGTTTTATTTTAAAATCTGTGTGGAGTCACCCCTGGTGTGTGTGACATTGATCAAATCCCTCATTATCTGAATCACTCTAATGTCGTCATGAAAATATTTTTTCAGAGGAAGAAGAGAATACGTATTTTCAGTGAGGGATAGTGTTGTATCCTTTATCTGTAATTCTTCACACAAAAGGAAAGAAGACAGTTTAAACTTTGCATTTCTCAGGAGTTGTGAAAGAAGAAATACCCAGCATAAGGTGAACATAACACAAAGGAGTGATGTATGCCTCTACTCTAAGCACAAAAGGGTAGACCCATTCTCGCAAAGCTAACTCTGCTTCCTTTCAAACACCCTGGATAACACAGGACAAGCTTTTTGTCTATCAAAAATGGAAATAGAATACAAAATGACAGACTAACATGACACAAGAACTTCCAGAGATGCTGTTGAGTTAGTTTTGTGTTGTCCATGTACTGCCTGGCACAGGACCTACTCTTAAGAGTATTTTTTTGCTTCAGTGAGACTCCCTTCGAGAAAACTAATTTTTATTTGCAAATGGTTATCAATTGAAGCTAGTTTCTAGGTTAGAAGTGGGGATGTGTCCATTTCTTGCCTCAACTCTAGGACCCCATCTGGTATAGACCCATGTAGGTCCATGCATGTTGCGTCAGTCTCTATGAGTTCAAATGTGCTGCTGTGTTTAGATGGCCTTGTTTTCTTGGTGTCCTCTATCCCTCTGGCTCTTCCACTGTCCACCCCCTCTTCTGAAGGATTCCCTGAGCCCTGAGGGAAGGAATCTGATGGAGACATCAAGTTTAGGGTTGAATGCTCCAAGGTTTCTCACTCTCTGCTAGTATCTGGCTGTGAGTGTTTGTACTTGTTCCCATCTGTTGCAGGAGGAAACTTTTGTGATGATGGATGAGCAAGGGACTAATCTACATGTATAGCAGAATTTCAATAGGATTTATTTTATTGTTATGTTCCTTTAGCAGAACAGAACTACTAGGTTCTCCCCTAGGTCTCTAGCCTATCTAGTCTCATGTCCTTAATCAAGTATTGTCAGGTATGGGTTCCATCTTATTGAATGGGCTCTAAGTTCAATCAGATATCAGTTGGATATTCTCACAAGCTTTGTGCCATGACTTAATCAGCATATCTTGCAGATAGGTCACCATTGTACAGCAAAGGTTTTGTAATAACTGGGTTGTTGTTTACATTTCTCTTTTGTTATTATGGAGAGTACTTTCCACTACCATGATCACTAGACCATATGAGAGAAGGTTCTAGTTAGTTACCGCCTTGACTTCTCCATGTTCACTGAATTGTGTAGGTTCTGTCTTCAACAATGGGGTCTTACTGTCAGTTTGTGAAGAGCAACCCATGGTCCTGGTAATAGCTTGAGTTTTTGGAGGGATCCCATGGGACCCCACTAGTTAACAACAACTCAATTGGACGTAATCCATTCTCAGAACTGCAAACTTTACTTGGTGACAAGAAATGTCTATTTGAGGCTGTCTTCCCCATTATTTGGTAGTTCATTTAGATTGCCTTCATATGTGTATTTATTTTATTAAGCTTCTATTATGTTGGGTTTTCCTTATGATCCTTCAGATAGCCCTTTGCTTTAGCCTCCCTCTCTGTATTTCCTCCCTCATCCCTCTCAGAATATATTGTATAGAAAACACTTATTTTTGATAATATTTAAAAGATCTATATTGCCATTTTGCCTATGCCATGTTTTAATCTTAAGATATTTAAGCTATTGTTAATCATTTTTCCATTGTCTGGTTTTCGTCTATTTATTTTTCACTTTCATGTTGTGGTAAATAATTAAAAAAGAAATTAGTCCACGCAGATGAATTCATCTTTTGAAGACTGAATTAATACATTATTTTCATTTTTAAAGTACTGAGATTATTGCACAAACTGTCTTATGTCTGTATACTAAAAAGTATACCTATGCCTGGATTCTGGCACACTTATAACACTTTTTTTCATAAATAAATTACAGGTAAAATCTAGAGGTAAATAATTTATAACATGATGAGTTGTTCAGGGTTGGTAAGCCAGCACATGTCCAAGATTAGATTTCCTCAGCTTCCTTCAGTTGACTTTCCTGTATCTCCCACCAAGAGATGGAGCCTTTTATCTCACCCCTATTTCACAGGGTCAGGAAATGATATTAACCCCTTTCCAAATGAACGACTGCAACTAAAAAGTCACATAGCAAAAATGTGTCCTCGGGATATAAAGAAATGTAGAAGGGTGAAGGGTAGAAGGCAGGCTGTGTGAAATAACCAAGTGAAAAACAATGATGTATTTTAGTGCTCTGAAGCTCTAGAAAAAGGGGAAAAAAAGGGATAGAACAAGCAGTAGATTTGCGCCCGAAACTCACACTTTTACTACGGGAAACATGCAAAGAAGAAACCACCTCAATGATCTGTCTTGAACTGGGGCAAAGGTGAGCACTGCTTGTTCTTTGAAATGTCCTGGCTCAATAATGCAAAGAATACTCACAATACTCACACGATAACTTCCATTTCCCTTTTGTTCAGAGAACCGCACAGTGGCCTCAGTATTTCAAATAGTATGTTATGTGGATTGTGGGGGTCACTTTCTTGGTGCTTTGCATAGCATGACTAAAATCCTGGACTTAACCTCCAACACCGTAGAAACTGGACATAGTGGTGTACTTGTGCAATGCTAGCATTCAGGATTTGGAAGCAGGAAGATCAAAAGTTCAAGGGCATCCTCAGCACCAGAGCAATTTTTTTTCTCAAGGATAGTTTGGGATACATGAGATGCTATGAAAAACAATACTAAAGAATGTATTAGAGCATTTAACATTTTAGTTAACTAAATTAAATATAATTATACATCATATGACATATGTATATACTCACACATTTCTTTATAAATAATAATGAAAATAACTGTTATACTGTGAAATTTTAGATTACATTCTCATAGTCAATGCAAATAATTTTGGCACAATATCAAAGGAAAATGATGCTGAATTGTTCATGTTTATCAATTTTATCACTTAGAATGCCTTTCTTAATTCTCGGTATTTAAAACACTAACTCAATAGTTTATTTTGAGGCCCTTGAATGAATGTTATGGATTGACTGGTGATAGATGGATTGATTCTCAGTAATCTAGTCTATATCTATGTATTTCACACACTATGAAGAGAGATTACGTTAGTAGACTAATCTCCTCTGTAGTGTTTTATTATAAATGATCAGGTATTATGCAAACTTCCTTGTTGGCTATCATATTTATTTAAAGAGAGAAATGACTCCAGCAAATTGTCCTCTGACCTTTACTTTTGTGCCCTGGGTTGTACATGTGTACACACACACACACACACACACACACACACAAACTTGCATGCATTCACACACATGCATGTGCTCAATAAATATATAAATAAATAAGAGATTCTCAGAAAACAATATGTAGGCTAAAATGGGTTGTGCCACAAATCAGTAATTTTTACTCAAGTTATTGCATTTTCCTAGGAAGGTGGTACTGGATAATCTCTGAAACAACACAAATTATCATCACATTTTTAAGTCAAGTAATTCTACCCCAGACACAAGTCATCCATCTTATCTGAAACTTGTCTGGATGCCATGATTTATTATTATGAATTTCTGTACTTTTTTTCTTTTTCATGCACTTATTATTTGCCCTGGATTTTCTTAAATTTCTATGGGTAGAGACATTTTTTAAAACATTTCTTTCCTTATATTTTGCCCATTACTCTAAAACTTTCATTCAAATGACCAGATTAAAAACAAACAAAAGCAGATGTTCTGAAAACAATAACCACAGTGAGAATTTTATTTAAAAATAGAAGAAATTAATGTGATTATCTTAACCTTAGCATTTGCTTTCAACCTACTAAATGTGTATGTAACATATACTTCCCTTAAGTAATGAGAAGTTTAAAATATGATCAAATATTTATGTTTTGGGCAAACTGTAATGATATGGCAGTTTTGAAATTATAATAAATGATACTTTGAGTCACTACCTTTCTGCTTGAGCTGTGAAAGTCTGGGTTTTTCTGTTTTATACAATGATGAGGTGGAAGCTTGATCTTTATGAGTTTCCCAGCCTGCCCTCCTTCTAGGTATCAGTGAAACTCTGAAAGAATTCTTTTCAAAGAATGAATTTTGTTGCCACACTTGATAAGCAAAAACTGTGGCTCCAGAATGTGTCATAATCTGTCACAGATTTGCTTCATTATTTAGTTAAACTTGGAGGGGGGAAACAGATTCTTTTTCTCTATCCAAAGGCAGTTTTGTAGAATAAATTATATACAAACACAGGACACAAAAGAAACGAAATAAGAAAAGAAAATTGACATTTTGATTTGTGGACTCTCCAGTAGGTCTATCATTCATCGAGAAAAATATCACTATTGTCACTCTTCTCGGGCATGGAAACTAATTGGCGCAGCTGTGGCTAAGCAGTCTTTCTGCAGGGAACGCTGCTTACAAAGAAACACAAGGCACGAAAGGACTTGCAGGTGTTGTGAATGGGGTCTAAAAGATGAGACCGAGTCTGGTTACAGAGAGCTAAAGATGTATAGCTGTGTCTTTCTAAACGCTGAACCACTAATATGCTTTTTTGTGTGTATGACAGCTCATTCATTGAGAAAATATTTCTGAATTTGTACTCCATATAAAGCCATGTGCTGAGCACCACCCTTAGTTTGAGAAGCCAGGAAAAAAAATAATTTTTATGGGAAATGCAGTCACAGATCTGCATAGAAATGAGTACTTTATCTTTGTCTGAAGTAGCACAAGACGTTATTTTAGTTTGCTTTTGCAGGTTTCACTCTCATCCATAACCATATTGACCATGCAGCTTAATGATATCCAACACCTGTCAGAGTGAGGATGTGAAATAACTTGCCTAGAATCATATCCAGGTCCCTTGAACCAGTTTAAGGAAACAGTGACTTTACCATCATCTCAGATGAAAGAAGCAAGTAAGAATGACCACAGGATATCCCTACACAGCCTCAGGATTTTATAAAGAATTAAAAATCCTTAGCTACGTTTTACTGATATTAGGCTCTTTGTTTTGTTTTGGAAGAGAAAGTGAGAGTAGCAAGAATAAGTTGGGTTTTTAATGCAGTCCAAGATTTATTGGGAAATTTCTTCGGGATAGAGAATTCCTTAGTCTCCAGCATTTCCACCTTGTGCAATCCCTTATAGTAACATCTCCAGTCCTTTGGGGAAGCTGGGAAAACGGAACCTGCAGGCATCTATTTGAAGAAGCCTAGAGACCTTTCCAATCTCTGGATTCTTTCTTCTCAACTTCCTCAGAATTCTTTCATCAGTCCCCTTCTCTGTCTTTAACAGAAAATTTTCATGTTCTTGGGGATGAAATTTTGTTTTATTTATCTCAGAAGCTTATAGACCCTTTAGACAAATCAAGCATTAATGATAAAAATCCTCCCAGATCACATGATAACTTTTTCAACCAAAGTACACAGCAAGTGGTAGGGTTGAGGCAACCCTCTGGGCCAAGAACTTTGAACTGAACAAACATACTAAGAGGTGGAGACAGACTTGGAGTAGAGCAAAATCATCTTCTGATCTGCAAAATGTGCAGTACCAATGAGACAGCATCCAACCAGGAGTAGTAAGTAGGCCACTTTGTGTATTCAGAAGATTCAGAGAAATTTTGTCTTTCCAAGTACAGCTACAGATTCTCTCTCTCTCTCTCTCTCTCTCTCTCTCTCTCTCTCTCTCTGTGTGTGTGTGTGTGTTTAAAATATAAGAACTCTAAAGTTCATAAAAACAGGCTTCTCTAAAATACTCTAAAATATTCTGTGATTTATTTTGTCACACCTTTCTTGGAAATAAAGATTCTTCACCTACTGGCATCAAGAACTTCAAGCTTCTGCATTGCCCAGAGGAGATACTGACTTACTGATCCTTTCCGTTCCTTCCTTCAGTGTATCAAAGGCACTGAAAAGTTCTACCTTCCTTATATCCTCATCTCCCATGAATGTATCCTAGAAGGGTGAGTCTTTAATGGGAAGCTGGAGCGGGACAAACATGAGAGAGAAGCATCACCAAACAAGGACCAAGGACCAACTCCAAGGCCGAGTTCAGTTAACCTGGCAGTGAAACACTGGCTACCAGGCATCACAAATTCCCTGTCATTTACTGTCTGTTGTGCTTGCAATTCTGTAAATACAGGCATCAGACAAAGAATACAAAGAGATACAGATATCCGCAGCTGCGAACCAGTCTGGTGTGTACTAAAATGGAATTAATCAAGGTATAAAGATAGCACAGACCACATCATCATTTGATTGGAAAGTATGGGAAGCATCTGTGTCCCTCTAAGTTGAAATTTCTGTGGTTACTGCTGGAAGGAACATTTGTGCGCATGTCTGAGAAACACTTACACGTGTGTGTACTTACCGATTACATCCTCAGAACAGCATTGCAACCTCACAGGGTTCACAAGCCCTCTGCCTACTGAATGTTGTGCTACATTTTGCCAAAACTATCATACCATTTCACATTCACAGAAATAGCTTCAAAGAACTGAAGTTATTCCATGTTTGGTGTAACTACTGAGATCCAGTTTACTGAATGTGCTCCTATATGTGTGTGATTCTAATTTACTTCTGATTATTAATGAAAACATGTACCATTTTCAGCTAAAGTTTGTACATTTTTATTATAAACTGACTTTTGAATACGGATTTAAAAACCATATTTAGTTTTTTTAATTTTTTCGAATAAAAATACCATTTTCTTCCTTCCTGTTCTCCCTCCAACCCCTCCCACATACCCACATTGTGTTCTCTCAAATTCATGGATAGTTTTGCCTTGAGTGCTGCTGCTTATACATATAGAAAGACAACCTTATAAGTCCTTATATATATGGCTTTAGGGTTGACCATGCATTTAATAAATCAATATTGTACTAAAAGCCTTACTTTCCTTATTCATGTCTTTGGTGTTCTTATAATTTCTCAGTGTTCTAAGCATAGGTTTAATTCATTTATTTTGACCATACCATATGCTATATCCCTACTACTGGACACCATATTAGCACAGTTTATACATAAATACATGTATGTATATATATATATATATATGCTATGAAAATTGTAGAAACACCAGTCTCATCCATACTTTCATCGTCATTGCTGGCAGACTAGATATCAATTAAAGTTCAAAACTTATTAGAAAACAAGATTAAAAACAAGAATTAATTATACTGTTCATGCAGCAATTCACATTTCTCCTTTTAAGTACCTAGGGCAAGCATTGTTACTTTCCACTATTTTAGTATTAGCTTCAGTGGCTTGCTTTTCCTTATTATTGTAAACTTGAGCAGATATAATAAACATAAGTAAGACTGTATTTTGAGGATACATACTGATAGAGGGTTAGCTGATTAAACTCTACCATATTAGTCACTGGTCAGTGTGCTCAGGAAAATGCAATTCTCTCACATCTCCCATTTGTCCTAATAAAAAAGGAAAAGAGGAAATACCTGATTCACTGTGTAACTCAGGGAGTAGAAGAGTTTTGAACTTTTAATTCTTGGAGATGTTTTTGCTGATGAGAGAGTCTTTCATATCCTGAGTTTTCTTTGGGAAATTGCTTTCAAAGGCCAGTGTCAGATGCAGACCTGGTGCCAAGCTAGTTTACAGAGAACATCCAAACAGAGAAGCACCTGGATCATTCACCCATCCACTCGCCAAGCAGCTTCGCATCTGCTTGATTACACAGTAGCCTCTACGGAGACTGATTAAGCATGAGCGTCCCTGTCACTGCTAGAAATTAGTTGACACTTCATTGAAGCCTCTATCTTATCTTTAAATTAATGAACATTATTTTAAAAATAAGTGTTAGGATCATCTAAGCCACCTCAGTCTAAAGTCAAAGTTAAAGTATAAGAAAAAATCCAGGGGACTATCCTAGTATCGAACAAATTAGACTTCAAACTAAAATCAATCAAAAGAGATGAAGGAGGTCATTTCATACTCATCACAGGAGAAATCAAGCAAGATGAAGTCTCAATCCTGAACATTTATGCCCCAAATACAAAGGCATTTGCGTTCATAGAAGAAACATTACTAAAACTCAAATCACACATAAGACCTCACACACTTATAGTGGGAGACTTCAACATCCCATTCTCACCACTAGACAGGACCATGAGACAGAAACTTAACAAAGAAACAAAGCAACGAACAGAAGTTACAAAATTTGGTTTAACAGACATCTGTAGAACATTCGATGGAAACACAAAAGAATATATCTTCTTCTCGGTGCCACATGAGACCTTCACTAAAATCAATCACATACTTGGCAACATAGCAAACCTCAACAAGTACATAAAAATTGGAATAACTCTCTGTATCTTATCAGACCACCAGGCTATAAAGTTAGAATTCAACAACAACACAAATTGCATAAACCCCACAAACACAGGAAAATTGAACAACACATGATCCACCATTCCTGGGAAGAAATAAAGAAAGAAATTTAAAAATTGCTAGAATTCAATGAAAATGAAGACACAACATACCCAAACTTATGGGACACTTTGAAAGCAGTGCTAAGATGAAAGTTCAAAGCACTAAGTGCTCATATGAAAAAACTGGAGAATAGTCACTCTAGAGAATCAACAGCACAGCTGAATGCTCTAGAACAAAAAGAAGCAAACTCACCCTAAAGGAATGGATGCCAGGAAATAATCAAATTGAGGTCTGAAAACAATAAAGTAGAAACAAAGAAAACACACAAAGAATCAATGTAACAAAGAGTTGGTTCTTCGAGAAAATCAGCAAGATAGACAAACCTTTATACAAACAAATCAAAAGACAGAGAAAGAACATGCAAATGAACAAAATCAGAAATGAAAAGGGGGACATATCAACGGACACTAATTGCAAAACTCTTTTTATGAGGCTACCATTAATTACCTTGGAACCCAAGCCACACAAAGAGACAACGTAGAAAGAGAACTAGAGACCCATAGCCCTTAGGAACATTGATGCAAACATACTCAATAAAATACCAACAAATCGAATCCAAGAACATATCAGAAAAATCATCCACCATAATCAAGTAGACTTCATCCCAGGGATGCAGGGATGGTTCAACATATAAAAATCTATCAATGCAATCTACCACATAAACAAACTGCAAAAGAAAAACCACATGATCATCTCACTTGATGCTGAAAAAGCCTTTGACAACATCCAACACCCTTTCATGATAAAAGTCCTGGAGAGGTCAGCGTTAACAGGAATATACCTGAACAAAATAAAAGCAATGTACACTACCCAGAGTAAAATGACAGACTCTGATATCCCCTATGTGGAAGGATTTGGCAATAGGGTGAGAGGGTGGGGGGGGAAGGGGAGTGTGGGAGGAGGGAGGGAGAGGGAACTGGGGTTGACATGTAAAACAAGCTATTTAAAATAAAAAAATGATAAAAAATTTAAAAAAGCAATGTACAGTAAACCAACAACGAATATCAAACTAAATGGAGAGAAACTCAATGCAATTCCTTTAAAACCAGGAACAAGAAAAGCCTGTCCACTCTCTCCATACCTCTTCAATATTGTACTTGAATTTCTAGCCAGAGCAAAAAGTCAACAAAAGGAGATCAAGGGGATACAAATTGGAAAGGAAGAGGTCAAACTTTCACTATTTGCAGATGATATGATGGTTTACATAAGTGACCCAAAAAAAATTCTACTATGGAACTCCTAAAGGTGATAAATACCTTCAGCAAAGTGACAGGATACAAGATTAATGTAAAAAAATCAGTAGCCCTATTATATACAGACAATAAATGGTTTCAGAAAGAAATCAGAAACATCACCCTTTACAATAGCCACAAACAACAAAATATCTTGTGGTAACACTAACTAAACAAGTGAAAGATCTGTATAGCAAGAACATTGAGTCTGTAAAGAAAGAAATTTAAAAAGATACCAGAAAATGGAAAGATCTCTTGGATAGGTAGGACCAACAGAGTAAAAATGGCAATCTTGCCAAAAATAAATCTATAGATTCAATGCAATCCCCACCAAAATACCAGCACAGTTCTTCACAGAATTTGAAAGAACAATAATCAACTTTATATGGAAAAATCAAAAACCCAGGATAGCCCAAACAACCCTGTACAATAAAGGAAATTCCTAAGGCATCACCATACCTGACTTCAAGCTGTATTATAGAGTTTCAGTCCTGAAAACATCTTGGTATTTGCACAAAAATAGACAGGTAGACCGATGGAATCTAATTGGAAACCCTGATATTAATCCACATACCTATGAATACTTGGTTTTTGACAAAGTTAAAATTATACAATGGAAAAAAGAAAGCATTTTCAACAAATGGTGCTGGCATAACTGGATTCTGGCATGTAGAAGACTGCAGATAGATCCATATTTATCGCCATGCACAAAACTTAAGTCCAAATGGATCAAAGACCTCAAATTAAACCAGCCACATTGAACCTCTTAGAAGAGAAGGTGGGAAGTACCATGGAAAGAACTGGCATAGGGGACTGGTTCCTGAACATAACACCAGTAGCACAGACACTGCGACTGACAATTAATAAATTGGACCTCCTGAAACTGAGAAGCTTCTGTAAGGAAAACAACACAGTCACCAAGACAAAAAAAGGCAGCCCACAGAACTCCGGACGGTGGTGGCGCACGCCTTTAATCCCAGCACTCGGGAGGCAGAGGCAGGCGGATCTCTGTGAGTTCGAGGCCAGGCTGGACTAACAGCCTCGAAAACAATACAGAGAAACCCTGTCTCGAAAAAAACAAAACAAAACAAAACAAAAAAAAGGCAGCCCACAGAATGAGAAAATATATTCACTAACCCCACATCTGACAAAGGGCTGATCTCTAAAATTTACAAAGAACTCAAGAAGCACGACTCCAAAACACCAAAGGATCAAATTAAAACATGAATTCTCAATAGAGAAGTCTAAAATGGCTGAAAGACACTTAAGAAAGTGTTCAACCTCCCTAGCCATCCAGGAAATGCAAATCAAAACAAATCTGAATTACCATCCCACTCTTGTCAGAATGACTAAAATCAAAATTATCAATGACAATTTATGCTGGGGAGGATGTGGAGAAAGTGGAATACTCCTCCACACTGGTGGGAGTGCCAAATCATACAACAACTTTGGAAATCAGTATAGAGAATCTTCAGGAAAATGGGAATCAGTCAACCACAAGACCCAGCAATTCCACTCTTAAGCATATACCCAAAAGATGCACATTCATACAACAAGGATATTTGTTCCACCATGTTCAGAATTATTTGTAATAGCAAGAACCTGGAAGCAACCTAGATGCCTTTCAACAGAAGTATGGATAGAGCTGGGCGCTGGTTGCGCACGCCTTTAATCCCAGCACTCCTGAAGCAGAGGCAGGTGGATCTCTGTGAGTTCGAGGCCAGCCTGGTCTACAGAGTGAGTTCCAGGACAGCCTCCAAAGCCACAGAGAAACCCTGTCTCGAAAAACCAAAAAAAAAAGTATGGATAGAGAAAATGTGGTGCATTTATACACTGGAGTGCTATTCAGAGGAAAAAAAAACAATGCAATCCTTAAATTTGCAGGCAAATGAATGGTACTAGAAAAAAAACCATCCTGAGTGATGTAACCCAGTCACAAAAAGACATACATGGTGTGTAGTAACCCATATATGGATTTCAGACATGAAGCAGGGGAGTGCCAACCTACAATCCCACTGTCAGAGAGTCTGGAGAACAGAGAGGACCCTAAGAAAGATATGCATGGTACCCCAGAGAAAGGGAATGGGACAGCATCTCCTGAATGGACTGGGAACATGGGGGGAGGGAACAGGGAGCTGGGGAAAATTGAGGGGGAGAAGAGAAGGGGCAAGGAGGACATGGGGGAATAGAAGGTTGGGTCGGATAAAGAACAGAGGAGAGCAGTATGAGAGATAACATAATAGAGGGAGTCATTATAGGTATGAGGAGATATACAGCACTAATGAGATTTCCAGATATCTACAAGGACGACACCAACTAGCAATTTAAGCAATAATGGAGAGGCTACATTACATATCCCTCCCCAATAATGAGATTGATGACTGACTATCTTGTATGCCATCCGAGAGCCTTCATCCAGTGGCTGAAGGAAGAAGAGGCAGACACCCACAGCTAAACACTGAACTGAACTCCTGGAACCCAGTGACAGAAAGGAAATCGTGATGAACAAAGGGGTCAAGACCGAGCTGGTGAAACCCACAGAAACATCTAACAAGAACATGGGGAACTCTTGGACCTCAGACTGATGGCTGAGAGAAAAGCATGAGACTGTTTCAGACCCTTGAACATGGGTGTCAGTGAGGAGGCCTCAGAAATCTCTGGGGTCATGGGTACTAGATCAATATTTATCCCTGGCATACAAATGGATGTTGGGAGCCCATTCCACATTGAGGAATGCTCTCTCAGCCTAAACACATGGGGGAGGACCTAGGCCCTGCCTGGGATGATATGAGAGATTTTGGAGATCCCCCATGGAGGGCCTCACCCTCCCTGGGGAGTGGAGTGGGGATTGGGTGGGAGGGGTTGGTAGGGGGGTGGAGAGGAGGGTGAAGGATCTGGAGTTGACATGTGAAACAAGCTTGTTTCTAATTGAAATTTAAAAAGTGGGAAAAAAGGATGTCACGAAGAGTACAAAAACTTCATATCCATAGCATCATCTACACTCCAACCTCTGATACTTAGCTCACTGTATAATTTGAGGTGCCAGAGCCAGAGTGTAGATAGCATTGTATGCAAAAGGAAGAAACAGACTAGTATTGATTACCTATCACTGTGGCTACATATATTTTCTGTTGTTTAAATAGCAACAAGGTTTAGTTGCCTCAAGAATGAAGGAGAAATTGAAGTCCAGGATTTCTTAGATATAGCTGTGGTCTCCTAAGAACCAAGGTATAAGTGTAATCATTGTGTCTGGAGAGAATGATGAAGTTTTATATAATTCATGTCATTGACAGAAACATCTATGTGAAGGGCCAAGGTAATGAGGGCAGAGAGGCTGTGCCAACCACCAGGAAGGAGAGGCTTTTAAAAATAACTATGAATTGTCCTAGAATGGTAATAAGGTTTGAAAAGCTCTCTCTATGTTAGTCAGACTGTGGGAAATGTCACAAGATTACTACCAATCATGAATGGGAATGTTGTCATTGGCAATTTAAATTCATTGTACCTATTATAAGAAAGAATAAAGAAATCACTCTAACCCTAAAATATCCATTCCAATCATTCCAAGGCCAGGTGTGTTCATGTAAATATATTCTTTCCTTAGGAAACCAGTGGAAGCTTTTTCCTCCCATAAGGCATTCCATATCCTGTGATGACCTTTGAAAGCGAATGAAAACTTAAATAGAAAATGAATCTAATGATTTGGGATAAGTTTTGATGGTCAAAGTGCTTGCTTGCTACACATGGTAGTGTGTCTAAGTGTAGATCTCCAGTACCCATATATAAAATGGTGGGTTTGAAAGCCTGTGCCTGAAACCCCAGAACTGAAAGTAGTTGAGGTAAATAAGTGGGTCTGGGTGTCCACTGGGGACACAGACAATTTTACCTGAATTGGTGAACTTATGGTTCAGTGACAGACCCAGTAACAGAAAATAAGTTAGAGAAGCAATTGAGGAGGACTTCATTACATCAGTCTCTGGTTTCCACGAGTGACTACATATGGACACTGGTGTACACACAACTCACACACACACACATACACACACACACACACACACACACACACACACACACACACGCGCGCGCGTGCGCGAAAGAAATACGGGAAGAAAGAGAGATAAGAACGGAAGGATGAAGGGAAGGAAACTACAGGAAGGACGTGACAGCTGTAGTGATGCCCCTTCCTTCTACAGAAATAAAATTGCACGATTCCCAGGGAAGGGTATGGCATTCCAATGAGAGCATAGAGATTTGGAACAATTTATAAAATTTACATTGACTACTACCCACTCCATTCTCCCAAATCAAGGTTGATGCAAATAAACGAGAAGCGAAGTGTAAGCTCTGTAGTACAGAATGACTAGTGTCCTGGGGCCTCAGAAAGATACACAGTACAGCAGAAAGGAAGGAAAGGAGAAGAGAGGAGGGGGGAGAAAAGAGGAAGTGAAAGATAGAGGGAGGACAAAAGAAAGTAGAATTTTCTTTATGGCTTGAAATTTAAAATCCCTGAGATGTGAAATAACCAAGATAAAGAAAACATACAGAGTATGTTGTGAAATAAGCAAAATTCCTTCTGTGATGGTGTTGAAACATGAAGATCTGAATCAGCACATGGACTCTCCTTCACATCCCATTCATGTTTAGCACCTATATGACAGGGATATAAACCAAGAAAGGTGAGATGAGAGACAAGGAGCTGTGAAAGACATAAATACCCTCATGCTACTTATGCTGGAAGTTTTAATTCTTGATAGACATGGTCAATAAAGCTTTATGTGTACAATCTGTCTCAAGGAGAACACAGATGCTTTTTCCCCACAAATACACAAAGGCTTTTCTTTTTCCCAACGTACACCCTTACCTATGGAAGTTAGATTGCATGCTTCAACATCTGACAGATTCAAATTTTTCCATAATCATATGGTTTGACTGTTTTGTCACTGCTGCTGTTGTTTGTTTTTAAATTACATATTGCTTTTTATTTAATAAAGTTTTATTTTTCCTGAAGTCCAACTGATTGAACCTGTTCACACATCTTCACCAGCTACTGCGGCATCTCTGCCCTTTGTCTTTGTGAGGCAAAAGGTCTTTGACTCTAGTTTGTCTCTCAGAAACCACAGCTCAGCTTGGACAATCAATTTATATTCCCGAAACTGCCTCACAAAGTGTGTCCTATATCGCTTTGTCAGACAGGACTAGATGATAGAGTTTGTCCCCAACTTTGCCTTTGTACCAATTCTTGGTTTTGGCCTTGCCACAATAAGCCTTGTTACTGTGTCTGTCTTTTTTGGCCAACTTTCTGGTGTCTGTCTTCTTGTTCTAGGGATGGCATAGCAGAGCTCAGAGTGGAGCTTTTCAATGGGAACAGAAATAGGAGCCAAACACCTTACAGTTTGTGTATTAACAGTTTATTCCTGCAAGAACTCTGTCCATTCCTCAGAGAAAGTTCCTACCTCAATTAGAGAGAACAAAAATCTCATTTCTCCTGGCTTTTAGGTGCCCTGTTATTAAGTCCTTATTTTTATCCTTTTCTTGTTTTCCGCTTGCTTTGCCTGTGAATATGTTTGCCTGCCTAGAGATTTGCTGTCTAGGCTCAATTGACAGTACTACCACTTGAGCTGAGCCTTGAGACAGGTTGCATAATTCACTGTGTCTCCGTGTTTTAATTTCAAAGAAACCAAATCATATTTTTTACATCCTTGGTTTTATTTGTTATAAGGATTAAATAAATTAATATTTTAGCTGCACTCAAAGAGCAGGATGAAGGTAATCACATTAATTTATTAAATAAATGAATTTAATTTCTTGCATATTTCTTGCTGATTGTTAGAAAGTATTCTGCATATCAGGTATCATTCCTTTATAAATTATGGATGACACACATTTTCCAATCCTTTGCCTATTTGCTACACTGTTCTCCATAATTTTATTCATAGCAATATGATCATGTTTTATTTACTGACATAATGTGTACTAATAGATTGGTCTAGAATACATCTCAACATATTGTTCAAAAAATGTAGTGATCTTAATGATTGGCAAAACTTTCGCTTTAAGTTGGGGGCTGAATTTGTCAGAATGTGTCACCAAAAGTTGGCTGTCAGTTTGTTCTGATTTGCTGCACAGTTCTTGTAAATATTTATAGAATTTATCCTTTTATAATGTTAAGTTGCTCTATCCAGGAACACTTAGTCAACTCTAGAACTATCATGATTTTCAAACTTAGTTTTCATTTGGGCCCACATGGAAATGATTTGCCTTGTTAACTTTTGTTTTCCTTAGTTGGATCTAAATGAATAAGGAAGAATGTTGTGGCATGGGTCAATGTTCTTGCAGGATTTCTCTACATTACAGAACACTTTAATTTTTCCTGTGTGACTGGCCACACAATATATATGTATACCACATGCATCAAATTGCAACCTCTTTGTGACACTTTTATAAGGTAAATGAGAATTCCTGCGATCCAAGATTCTTTCAGCATCATACTTTCATGTATAATATTTTACCCAAAACCTAAATAACAACTTACACATACCTTACTCAGCTCCCCCACCCCTTTTTATGTGAAAGTGTCTCCCTGCTATACTGAGTTTCACTTTCCAGGATTTTGACTATCTCTGGCCAACCTTAATCAGGAAATAGTAAATGAGAACTTTCAGAGGTAAAGTGTTTGCAGGGTGCACATTGCATAATGTGTTGATGAGCAAGGTGTAGACATTCAATGCCAAGTCCTTTTCTGCCTGGACCTGAATCATCCTAGTAGCTATCTGGAGTGTCAAATTAATTGTCTTGAAATCTAGTGTCTATGGTTAAGTGTCCATTATTTTATTTAATGATGGTTATAACATTCAGGAGTAACAAAACTGGAAATTTGAATATGTCAAAGAGGAGCATTAGAGTCTTTCCTTTACTGGAAAGACTCAATTTAGTATGAAAAGAAAAAAACAGGTGTGCTGAGGTTGCTAAGAACAAGTCATCTACCTGTGAAATTGTGAAAAAAGGGAAGAGAAATTGTGCTAATTTTACTGTCACACCTCAAAATGCAAAAACTACTGCCACAGTGAGTGACTAACACTCAGTTAAAATAAAAAAGGTATTAAATTGGCATGTCTATGTATAAAAGAATCATTATATGTAAAAAGGGTGTGGTGCATGGAATTTTGTACTCTCTCTGGTTTTGGGAATCAAGTGGAAGTGAAAAGATGCATCTTCATGGAGAAGAGGAAGTTTCTGTATTTAGATCTAATGCCTGCATAGGCTTTTGGATGTAAGAATGCTGATATAATGTAAACTTGTGATGGTTGGTGATACAATAGCCTAAAAGAGATACAACACTTTCAAATGTGCCTTGGCAGATGAAAGAAGGGTATGCTTTTAAGAGAACTTACTAAAGTTTTGAATATATGAATGGGAGAAAGCTGATTATGGACATACCCAAAGCAAGCATGTAAGAATTTAAGTTTACATAGCACTTAGTGATGTCCCTTGCTTTAAAAACTGACAAGCAAATAAAAAGATCTCCCCAATTTTTCTTGTAAGCCTGATGTTTCTACCTGAGGAATTGTCTCACAAGGGAGAAAACCTGTGTGGGTTAACTGACCATTAATTAAATAACCACAGTTGTGTGACCAGCTAATGATAATGGATTTTTTGCAAAGTGATAATTAATCCAAACGATTTCCAAGTTGGGAGTGTAAACTTTCACATGACACTGGACACTGTGTCACTGCCTAGGCGATGCTTTGCTTTATTCTGACAAAGCCTTTCTCCATCACTTACTATGCATGATGTGTCACACGGAGGAGAGCAGAGAAGTGGGTCATGAATAAAACATGTTCTGTGCGTTAATGAGGCTTGTGAAGTAAGAGGAAGATATAGAAAACGGCAGTTATGATGAAGTGTGTTGCTAATTTAATAAGAATTTAGAGATTGTGTATGGTGAAATACCCAGTTTGGTTAGAAACAAAGTGAGGGTCAAAATACACTTTTGTTGAGATAATATTACTAAAACAGAATTTTGAGAGATAAAGAGAATTAGCAATTTGAAAGAAATGGATGTGATTTTACTATCTACTTTTAGTTTTGAAGACCGCTTATCCTTCAAAAAAAGTATATAAAGAAATTCAAACATAAATTTGATGGGGGCATTTTGCTTACCTGTAGTCATGAATGTATACCTGCTGTGTAGATATGCAATCCAATGGAGTCCTAATTTGACTCTTCCCTATTTTCTAAGCACTATTCTACAACAAAATATGAAGTCCTCAGAACATAACCCAGAGACTTTAGTCAATATTTTTACCTCTGTCTAGTTCCAGAAAGTTTTTCAAGCATAGGGAAACACAAAACTGCCTTTTACATGTCTTATTTATTTATTTATTTTTGACAAAGGCTTTTCTCTCACTTCAGTGCCCCTTTCAAAAATTGCATAATATTGATTACAGGGCTCATATATGATCCTTGGAATTGCTTTCTCCTATTGAAAAGTCATCTTTTAGTTTGTGTAACTACAGCACTGCAGGAGTCTGCATGGATACAATTACCCAAGCATTGTTACAGCATGTGGGTCACAAAGAAGAAAATAACTACATAAAGCAACTGAACCAGATGGATATTTGAAAATAAAACACTTAAGATATATTGTAGTTTTTGTGGTTAACAACTGTTTACCAGGAAAGAAAAATTAACAGGAAAAAAATCACATAAATAAGTAAACCTTTTCAATTCTTTTAGCCTTAGGTGTTTTTGTTGATAGTGGTATTGTTTTTAATGCCCATTTGCATTTCTTTAGTTAACTTTCAAAAGAAGGGAGCGAACACATATTTTCCTGTTGCCTTAGTGGTTAGGGAAAAATAGTTTATCATTTCCTAGGGCAATGCCAGATGACGGGGTAGAGTCAATTCCCAGGAGTCTCTGAGAAAATTACCAGTTACAGAAAAATAGTAAATACCACATTTGAGACTCTATGACCTCCACAATCTAAAATTAGAACTTAAATTGGGCATGACCTTCCAGGCTTTCTTACTATCTGGAACAAATGAGGAGAAAAAGTGAAGCAGATTCCAGGTGGAGAGTACCAGAGCAAGGCTCTTTGCCCTGAACGTCAAGGAAAAATGGAGATATAGGAATCTAGGAAGATCCAAGGTAACATTGGGTCATCTCAAGATTGCAATACCATAAACATCTTTCCTCCAAAACTCATTATATCATTGCTTATGACTTCACTGGTCACAAGTACAAATGTATTAATACTTTGTAAATGTGATTTCTAGGGGTGGGGACCAAATACTGTTGAAGTTATTTCAGTATTATGTGAAAGAACATTTGTGCAAACGCTGAAGTTAATGTCTGGGCTCATTGAGCTTAGTTACCATAACTTAAGCTCTCAGAGACAGCATCTTTTCACTTAAGGTAGAAAGAGTTTCTCCCTCAGGGGCAGACAAGTTGCATATGAAGTATTCTGGTCCATAGAATGTTCATACTAATAGCCATGCTTGTGAATAATCATGGTGTCATGATGAGCGAACCAGACAGCCAGCAGAATTCTACATTTTAAAAGGCAGAACTATTAGGAAGAAATTCTATTATGAATAGAAACTTGGCTATTTCTCCTTCCCAGGGGCATCCATTTTTGGCTCTCTTAGGGTTCTCCTTTTTACCTAGCTTCTCTGAGCTAGTGAGCTCACCAACTATGAACTGGCAGTAGGGAAACCTACATAGTCTCTGAATATGGGTGACAGTATGTGGCTTAGACAGTCTGTGGGGCCATGGCGGTGGGACCAGGATTTATTGATAGTACTTGAACTGGTTTTTTGGAGCCCATTATCTTTGGAGAGATACCTTGATCAGCCTAGATATAGGGTGGAGGGCCTTGGTCCTGCCTCAAAGTGATGTATCAGACTTTGTTGACTCCCCATGGCAAGTCTTACCCTCTCTAAGGAGTGGATGGGGGTGGAAGGTGGGGAGAACAAGAGGAGGTCAGAGAATGGGAACTGGGATTGGTATGTAAAATGAAAAAAAGACTGTTTTAAAATAACAAAAGTTAAAAACTAAAAAAAGAATAGAAAGTTGGAACTTAGTATAATTTGTCAGGCATGAGGTAGTAAGCTCCAGGAGGGAATGGTCAACTGGCACTTACCCCGAAAAGGTAGGAGAGAGGGAAGAATGAGAAGTATATAATGGTAGTCATACGGTGGGCAAGATAACAGGATAATGACACTACTAACTAGAGATGGTCACACTGTGAGGACTCCCAAACAGAATGCAAGCAACCAACCATGGTAAGATTCAAGACTTGCCTCAGTGGGAGCATGCTGAGTTCTGTAACTCTTTGAGTAAACTTAAATTGAGGAGTACTTAAAAGCGTGTGTGTCTGTGTACTGTATTATATGTGTTGTATATAATTGTAGGTAAATATAAAGTAATATGACTCCTTGAGATTTTATCAAACAAACGTGGAGTCAGTTATCCCTCCCATCTCCAATTACAGCCTACTCCCATTTTTTCTCATTTCCCCCATCAAATAAGCTATATCCTGCTATTCCTGCTGAAACTCCTTTCTTCCCCCATGGACTCTTGACTTTCCTGTTGTAGCTACTCCATGTTGTATAGTCATATCTCAGAATTTGGAGTTAGGACTAAAAGATGAGAGAGAACATGTGTCATTTGTCTTTCTGGGTCTATGTTACCTCACTCAACAAAATCGTTTCAAATTTAATCCATGTATTTGAAAATTTCATTATTTTATTTTTATCTGCATGTAAGTACTACTGCTTTGTGTATAGCCACCACATTTTCATTATCCACTCATCTTATGAAGGTAGAAGAATATTTATATTGAAAATAGTGTGGCTACTGAGAATAGTGTGGCAATGAACATGCTGAGCATGTCTCAGAAGTAGGAAGTCAAGTCCTTTGAGCAGGAAGCAAGAACATGCTACTATGGAAAAGGGAAATTTCACAGAGTTCCACTTCCACACACAGAACCACCTGTAAATGATGATAGTAGAGGAGATTTAACCTCTTCTTGGTACAATCACCCTAATTAGTTACCTAATACAAGGTGACCAACCCTGAACTTATATACACAGAAAAAAACAGACCCATAAAGTTGCATTTATATAATTGTACATATACATGAATACATATGGATATATATACATATATATGTTCAAAAAGAGCCCATCAATATGAGAGGAAACAGGGAAAATATTGGATGGGTTGAATGAAGACAAGTAGGAGATGTTGAAGCCAGAAAGTGAAGATAGAATGGTGTAATTATATTTTAAAGACACATTAAATAAAGATATCAAACACCAACTCCATGCAGATGTGGTGGATGATGCCTGTAATCATAGCTTTTGAGAGACTGAGGCAAGTAGATCACTGTAGTTGAAGCAGCCTGAGTGGATATACTGTGAGTCATTCCCACAAAATTACAAGAAGATATGATACAAGTCTTCTTAGCTCACTGGCTGATATACTGATGAAATATATTCCTTGAAGAATGATGGATAAACATACAGATTAATCAGGATCCTATTCAAGTGGAGAAAATTTAAGAAGAATGAAGGCTGGTCTTCTCTCTAGGTATTTTATTCACAATTTTATCATTAGCAGTTAAGGAAATATCATTTGTCCTCTTTTATACATAAAAATTCTTTGTAAAAATGCAGTGTAATCTGACTGTTTAAAGAGGAATAATGTCACAGTGGTCAAGCTGGTCACAACCTTGCTACTGAGTGTCATCTATCCACTTCACCACAGTAGACATTGCTTTCAGAATTTACTGTAAAGAAAACCTGTGTTCAATCAGAACTCATCCCCTAGCTTTATAAGAAATCAGGAGTCATTAATGTAGCATGTTTCTGTCACTCCTTTACCCTCAGCCAGCGGGAAGCTCATGCCATTTGTACAGGATCTTAGCAACATTTGCAGAATTAGACTTTTTCCCCCCAAGCATTTTTTTCTTGTGAACTTGTTTCAGTATATTCAAATTTATTTTTAGAATATGCTTTGTACAACTAAATATCCGTTATGGGAGTAAAAGAAAACGGAGTCAGAGACAATCGTCACACAAGCTCTCCAAACATTGTGGATCGTATCTCAAATTGTAATATTTTAATGTGTATTTTGGATTTTGGATTTCTAAGAAAAGAAATTACTTTGAAGAATGTCTCTGTTTTTTCGATAGGGTCTCTTCATAAGAATGTGTAAAACAAAGTTGAAACCATGATGTTTAAAATTACCTGTAGGGAATAAATAAGCTTTGTTTTCAGCTACATGAAGGATACATGAATACATGCATGCATGATGCAATAAGACACAGTGGAAATTAATAATTAAAGTCCCTTTGACCTTTTCACATAGCTACTGATTTCAAGTTGATGAATATTCATTCAGCCCCTGATACGCATTTGCATATGCATGAATAAAAGAGCTTCACCTTAAATTAGTTGTTTTAATATAATTGATGTCATACGGCATGCAGGTTTTGTTGATTGGCTTCACTGACAATTAATAAATGTGTTAATTATATAGCCAAAGTCACACTTGTGGATCAACATTGCTCTTTTTTGCTACATAATGCTATATTTAGTTTATGTATCTTAATTTATTCAGCAAATGAAATATTGAATATTTGATTCTATACAGTCTTCTCTGAAGAAACTACAATACAGACTTCTGTCTTTTGTGCAGGTTGAAGTTGCTACCAGAAAAGCTGAACGATTGGATCGCTACTCAGCTTTACTCTCAAGGAAACGTTTCTCCAAAGTGTGCATTTTAAATAATTTAATACAACAAAAGATCATGCTTCAAAAACACTGTATTAATATGTGTTCAACCACTATCAAAGAAAATCAATAATTTCTTGACACTTCCTTGAGTCACATACATCACCCATTTCTTTTCTTACCTTTTGCCATTATGATAGATGGACAATTAAGTACTATTCATTTAATATTATAATTACAACACTATAGAATACTTATTATTAATTTATTTTGAAGATATCTCAGAGTCAAAAACCTAAGTTCAAATGGCTGTTTGGTATGTGATAGACCATGGGTCTCTTGCAGGAATATTATTTTCCCAATAGTCTCAATGATTATACCTATTTTACTTCTACCTACTACTCTTCCATCACTATATAAGGGTATTTTGGTACGTGTCATTCAATTTGTAAGTGGCTATGAAAAATTAAATGTTGATTTAAAATGTAGGTTTGCTTAAATTTACATGAAAATATGTGTCTCTCCTCTACCAGGCATTACGTTTTAAGGGCTATCTAGTGTTCTCTGTCCATGTGTCTGGCAGACTACTTCTGACTGCTGAGGAGTTTGCAAGGGGAAGCAACTAACATGTTTATGTTTTTATTTTTCCTTTTTTTGCCATTAGCCATCTAAGAAGCCTAAAGTGCTGTACATTCACACACTGGGATGAAGAGCTTTGTACAGGTACCATTGTGGACTACATGGGCCCTTTGCCCGGGTGTTAGCCAAGGGAATAGAATTGCAGTGCTGAGGTGTCTACCTATAATTAGTTTCCAAAAGCATTTCCAAGCTTGTCTGCAGGATGACATAAGCAGTGCAGTAGTGATTCTCAGCATTTCCCCTTTTTATCCATCTCTTCTAACACTAAATTTTGTCTGTGGGGTAGGAAGGATGCATGGGCTCACAGCTTTAACCCGACTTTCTTCATTTGTAGAGAGTAGAAAGGGAGGAAAGCCGGCCCACATCGTGTAGGTGTGACACATGTTGTACTAATTGAAGGGGCGTCTCTCTTGTACCTACATCAGTCTATTCCTGACTGCACTTTTCTCTTCCATAACTGAGTTTGTTGTTCCTTCACCAGTACTACAGTCTTAATTCTGGTATTTCTGCTTTTGCATAAGACCCACTGAACAAATATCGAAAACAAAAAAATTGAACAAACATTGAAAAAAGACATGCAGGATGTTTTACTAAATACTAAAACTTGGGAGAAAGGTTAGTTCAATATATGCCAGGTCCCATGCATAAAGATTGATTCAAATGTGTTAAATATTTAGCAATGTGACAACAAAAAACACTTTGTAAACAATTTGTATGTATTTATATTAGAAGTGAAAAGTTGCCTTCTTGTGAAAATATTGATATAACAACCTGTACTTACAGTAAAATTAGTTAATAATAATTAAACAATTAATAAAATTAAGTTCACATATAACTGTATGAAATGTCCTGAGTAGCAAAAGAGACCCTGTATCTTCATCCTTTATGTCACTTTTTATGTCTTCCATTTGCTTTGTTTGTTTTTTCATTGCCTCTAAAACTACATAAACCTGAAATGTCATCCTGAGCTTCACTCGTTTCAGAACTTGGCCGGTTTTTTAATGTGGATTTTTTTTTTGAAACAGAGTCTTGCTATGTAACCCTTGCTGCCTGGAAGCTCACTCTGTAAAACAGGCTGGCCTTGATCTTCTGATAAGGCAAGCCTCCTGCCTCTGCCTCTTACTGATAGGATTACATGTGTGTGCCACTCATAATTGACAACTGGAGAATTTTTTTAAATGACAGATGGTGTTGAGTTTTCTAGTATTGCTGTTGTTTAAAAAATTAGTATTGCAAAGACATATATTCATATCTTTGAAATGTAAGGCATTACTAGGGAAAATTTCAGAGATCTACAAGGATAACTCCAACAAAAAAATCTAAGTAATAGTGGAAAGGCTACCTTAAATGTCCTTCTTCTATAATGATATTGATGACTACCTTGTATTACATCCTAGAGCCTTCATCCAGTAGCAGATGGAAGCAGAAGCAGACAGCCACAGCTAAGCACTGAGCCAAACTCCTGGAATTCAGTTGCAGAGAGGGAAGAGTGATGAGAAAAAGGGTCAAGACCAGGTTGGAGAAACCCACAGAGACAGCTGACCTGAACAAGGGGGAGCTCATGGACCCCAGACCAATATCTGATAAACCAGCATAGGACCAACCCAGACCCCCTGAATGTGGGTGCCAGTTAGGAGACCTGGACAATCCATGTGGTCTCTGGTAGTGAATCAGTATTTATCCTTAGTACATGAATGGACTTTGGGATCCCACTCAATATAGAGGGATACTCTCTCAGTCTAGACACACAAGGGAGGGAATAGGTCCTGCTCCAAATGATATTATAGATTTTAAAGATCCCCCATGGAAGGCCTCATCCTCCTTGGAGAGCAGAAGGGGATGGGATAAGGGGTCGGTTGGGGACGGGAGAGGAGGGGAGGGAGAGGGAAATGGAATTGACATGAAAAACAACCTTGTTTCTAATTTAAATTTAAAAAGGGAAAAAAGAAATATAAGGCATCTACATATAAGACAGTCTGCATTGCTGTCTTATAACTTACAGAAATCTATTCTAGTATTTATATTTCATTTTCATGGTATCATAGAAGGTATTTCAAATATCTAATGTTTAATACACCATAATTTATACTTCAATAGTTTGTCCCACCTCAGTGATTATCAATTCCCAAGTTTTATTTGTTTATTTATTTATTTATTTATTTAATTGCTTAGTTGATTTGCTGGTTGGTTTCTTGAGACAGAGTTTCTCTGTATTGTCTTGGAGCCTGTCCTGGAACTTGCTTGGTAGATCAGGCTGGCCTAGAACTCACAGATACCTACCTGCCTCTGACTCCTGAGTGCTTGGATTAAAGGCATGTACCACCACCACCAGGTAGGTTTTATTTATTTTAAGATAGACACTTCAGTTATGGTAACTACTTGTTTAATATAATATTAAATTGCAAAACAAATTTTGTGTGCCTTTACCATGTTGTTTTTCCATCAGAAATTTATTTCTTCATCCCTTTACTCATATTTGGGTTTATCAATATGATCTTTTTAAACTGATAAATTTAGAGCAATATCTAATTGAGGTTTTATATATAATTGTCATGATAACAACATGTGTTAACTATCTTTGCTTATTTTTATTTATTTATTTATTTTTGGTTTTTCGAGACAGGGTTTCTCTGTGGCTTTGGAGGCTGTCCTGGAACTTGCTTGGTTTTCCAGGCTGGTCTTGAACTCACAGAGATCCGCCTGCCTCTGCCTCTGCCTCCCGAGTGCTGGGATTAAAGGTGTGCGCCACCAACGCCCGGCTATCTTTGCTTATTTTAAAATTCATTTTTTATATGAGAAAGAGAGAAATACACACAGAGAGAGCACACAAATATAGGTGCCCTCTGAGGCCAGAAGAGGTCATATCCCTGGGAACCAGAGATATAGGCAGTGGAAGCCACCAGTCATGAGAACCAAATTCTGGTCCTATGAAATATCAGTAAGTGTACTTAGCTATTGAGCTATCTACTGCCACATCTCCCAAGGTGTAATCTATGCTGGCCTGAAATGTGTCATCCTCCTGCCTCTGAATCTTCAGTATATCTTACCAGTCTGAGCCACCACAACCTGCTTCTTCTCCCTCATGCTTGGGACTGAAAAAAGTGCTTTCTCTGACTTGTTTCTGTAGTCCTGAGGGTCTCTCCATGTGCCTGTTGTCACCTTACGCTGTGTTCACTGACATAGCTGTGCTGTTTGCTCATTTTCAGATTGAATGGCTTGTATTTGTAGGTAGGAGTATAAAGAATCTCTCTGTGGTGGGTTAATGATAGCCTCTTTTATTGGGATAAGAAATGCATAGAAGAGTGTCATCATGAATTCCTAGGTTTCTTTGTAAAGTTTTTTCCAGAGACTATTACCAAAGACAGGCAGGTACCAAGCAACGCAGCCAGCTTACTATGGGCTTGAGGTTCTGAATCCAAGCGCCTAGTTAAAGTCTTCTTCCCTGAGTTCTGTAGACGTTTCTTGTCTCTTGCTAAGATAAGAAAGATACTAGGACCAAGTACCTACTGGAGAAAGGATGTATAGCTCACAGTTCAAGGGTCCTTCATGAACAAGTCAAGGAGGCAAGGGTAGTTTACATAGCTGGTCACATTACCCCCTCAGTCAGAAATCAGGAAAATGAGTGTGAGGACTTGGCTAGCTCTCCAGGTTTCCAGGCCAGGTAGGGTTCTGCCCATGTTAAGAGCATGTATTCCTTTCAATTTATCCTAAACTAGAAAGATTCCCAACAGGCATATCAAGAGCCCAACCCTAACCTGAATAATTCTTGAAATGGCATGTTCATTGTCCCTTTGGTGATTCTAAGTCCTGTCAAACTGATAATCAGTATTAAACATACAAGTTTTTTTATGCCATACAGACAGACTTTCTGTCCCACCTAGTCCCACCACTGTTTAACCCCAAATGAACACACAGATACTAATATTAATTATAAACTGTTTGGCTAATGGCTTAGGCTTCTTAGTGGTTAGCGCTCTCCTCATTATTAACCTATAATTATTAATCTTTGTGTTTCTGCATTGTTGGCTTTACGGACGCTGTAACGATACGCGACACACAATGACTGAAAGTAACGCTAAGTATTTTATGTAGAAAATTACTCACAAGATACCAAACCCCGAGAAGCCCAGCAGATCTCAGCTAGCGACTGGACCGGAAGCCGAACTCCAGGAAAAGAGAGCGAGACTTCCTGTGCGCTGTCTTTTATGCCTTCCCCCGTAACGCCCCTAGCCATGCCCAAAAGTGGGCTTGGCTAGTGACGTAGTTCCGCCTAAGTACGTATACGTCTTTACGTCCAGCCGTATACGTCTTTAGTCCTGCCTAAAGTGGGTGTGGTTAGCGGTGTGGTAAACCGCCCTTTTATTACCTCATCTGTATGCGCCTCTAGTAAGTCACATGTTTAATGGCGGCATAGACTTAGTAAGTCACATGTTTAATGGCGGCATCAGACTTCCTCCTACAATTCCCCTTTTAGTCTAAAAAAGGACAACTAACTTGTGTCCATGAACAAAATGTATCAAACATCTATCTAAACCTAAACTTATCTTAAAGAAACACCCAAATATGAACACCTCCTTCCAATCCCAACTCTAAAATAATTGAAAACTAACACTAACAGGTGTAATCTTATAATATCAATAGTAGGGAGAGGGGGCGTGGAATTCTCAAAACTACTTCCTGCTGAGATGGGACGATGATAATCTCATGGGGACCTGTGAAAAGAAAATGTTAGTATAACGAAATCTGAGTAGATCAGTCTCAGTATGGCAGGAGATGCTTGATTGAAGTTCCTGACTGGGGTTCTAGTGTTGATTGAAGCTCTTATCTTGAAGCTCTGGTCAGATTGTAGAAGATGTGCTATTTCCGTTCCTTGGTCTGGAGTTGTGTTGAGTGATGTAGTTTCAAGCCAGTTTCAGGATAGTGCTTGTCAGGTGGAGTCAATGATGTGGGGCAGTTCAGATGCCTCCAGTCGAATCAGGTGAAGTCAAGGAAGTGGATCCTCATTCTCTTTCGGAAGCAGTTGAAGATTGCTGTCAGGAAATCCCTTGTTCTCTGGAAAACTCAAACATTACTGTTAACAAAGAAATATTTTAACTTTCATATGTATGCATACAGAAGAGGTGACAATAGGGAAGATGGAAAACCTGAAGGAAATTAGACTGTTCAGAAAAAGAAATCCACAGATAACAGTCCCTCATTTTATTTCTTCTGTCTTATATCAATGGCTCTTTGATATAATACAGAAATTCTGAATTGTATTTAAATAATATGCTTGGGTTTAGAGTAGGAGAGCCAATCCAACTCCAAAGCCAGCTTCAGTTAAATGAATGGGAACTGAGGTATGTGAAGAAATAAAGATAAAAGGGTACTATGAAAAAACAATATAGAGAGATTTAGACTTTGATACCACACAGTGATATACTGTTTGTTTGATGGTCCTCAGGGTAGCTATTCATTCTTCTACAGGAATCCATATGTCCAGTATTCTTTGCTGAGTTTACCTGTGAATACAAAAACAAAACACTTCTCTTTCCTTTTAGGAGGTCACTTTACCCATGGTGGACTATGTATTTGTAGATGGGCTGTTATCTTCCTCCTCCTGAGATGTTTTCTGTTCTGATCGAATTTTAATTAATTTTGATGGAACCCAAATCTTTTCTTCTCCTGTGGAAACAAAAGCATAACCCCTTCCCCAACGTAACACATATCCTGGTTTCCAGACTGAGGTCATAACATCCCGGTTGGTTCAGTTCAGAAGTCTTCTCTGTAGTCCAGTGTCTTTCTGCTGCAGTTTGTCCTTTTTCATCAGCATTAAGAAAATTCAACGTTAGTAAAGCATTGTGTAACCTGTGTCTAGGTGTCTTTGTTTTCCCTGGCTGTTTATGAAGCATCTCTTTTAAGGTTCGGTTAGACCTTTCAATTATTGCTTGTCCTGTGGGATTGTAAGGTATACCAGTTACATGTTTTATATTATAATATTTGAAGAATTGTTCCAATTTACTGGAGACATATGCTGGACCATTGTCAGTTTTTATTGTTTTAGGTATACCCATAACAGCCATTACCTCTAAGAGGTGTGTAATAACAGAGTCAGCTTTTTCAGAGCTGAGGGCAGTAGCCCATTGGAAGCCTGAGTACGTGTCTATAGTATGGTGTACATATTTCAAACTGCCAAATTCTGGGAAGTGAAATACATCCATTTGCAAAAGTTCATTTCTGTGAACACCTTTAGGATTACAACCTGCTGGTAATGGAGTTTGATTGTACAATGAGCAACTGGGACAATTTCTTACTATTTCTTTGGCTTGTTGCCAGGTGATAGAAAAATCCTTCTTTAAACCTCTGCTGTCAACATGGTGTTTCTTATGAAATTCTGAAGCTTCCAACACATTACCTACTAATAAACGATCAATTTCATCATTGCCTTGTGCCAGAGGACCTGGCAGACCTGTATGGGATCTGATGTGTGTTATATATATAGGATGAGTCCTGTTTCTGATGATTTCCTGCAATTGTAAAAACAATGAGGTTAATTCTGTATTATCAGGAACAAATTCTGCAGTCTCAATGTGCAGGACAACTCTTTCTGCATACTGAGAATCCGTGACTATATTGAGAGGCTCTGTAAAGTCTTTAAGTACCATCAGAATGGCATATAACTCTGCCTTTTGTACGGAGTTGTAAGGGCTTTGAACTACTTTACTTATATTTCCTGATTTATACCCTGCTTTACCTGATTTGTTTGCATCCGTGTAGAAGGTAAGAACTCCAGAAATAGGTGTTTGCCTCACGATACGTGGAAGAATCCAAATTGTTTTCTTTATGAATTTGATTCTCTCTGTTTTGGGATAGTTATTACTAATACTTCCCAAAAAGTCACTGCAAGCTATTTGCCAATACTCATTATCCTTCCATAAGGAGGAAATTTCCTCATTCGTTAACGGTACAATAATTTCAGCTGGGTCTTTCCCAGTCAGTTGACGAAGCCTTAATTTACCTTTTAATATCAAATCAGATATCTTTTCTATATATGTTTTCAATTTTTTATTTTGTTTATGTGGCAGAAATACCCATTCTAGAATGATGTCGTCCCTCTGCATTAATATTCCTGAGGGGTATTCTCTAGATGGTAAAATAACCAGAATACAGTCCAGATTTGGATCCACACGGTCCACATGTGCTTCTAATATTCTCTTTTCTACCCATTCTAATTCTTTTTCAGCCTCAGCTGATAGTACTCGTGGGCTGTTTAGGTCTTTATCTCCTTTTAAAGCCATTTTCAGGTGTTTTAAATCATGCCCTTCTACACCAATAATCGTCTGTAATTGAGAGATTTCTCCTAATAGTTTTTGAAGATCATTAAGAGTCCGGTAACGATCTCTTCTGATCTGTACTTTCTGTGGTCTAATTTTCTGAGCATCTATTTTATAACCTAAATAGTTAATAGAATCTCCTCTTTGTATTTTTTCTGGGGCAATTTGTAATCCCCAGCGAGGCAAAATTTCCTTTACTGCCTCAAACATCTTTTCCAAAGTATCCTTATTTGAATCAGACAACAATATGTCATCCATATAATGATATATTAACGAATGTGGAAATTTTTTACGAATTATTTCTAGAGGTTTATTCACAAAATATTGACACAAAGTTGGACTGTTTAACATACCTTGAGGTAGTACCTTCCACTGGAATCTCTGTACCGGACGGGAATTATTATAGGTAGGTACTGTGAAGGCAAACTTTTCTCTGTCGTTTTCTTGTAACGGTATGGTGAAGAAACAATCTTTTAAGTCTATAACTATAATTGGCCAATCCTTAGGAATTAGAGAAGGTAACAGCATCCCAGGTTGTAGAGACCCCATAGGCTGAATTACCTTGTTGATGGCTCTAAGATCAGTAACCATTCTCCACTTACCAGACTTCTTCTTGATAACAAAAACAGGCGAATTCCACGCACTAGTTGATTCCTCAATGTGTCCAGCATCTAGCTGTTCCTGAACTAACTTCTCCAAAGCCTCTAACTTCTCAGATGTCATAGGCCATTGACCCACCCAGACGGGTTCATCTGTCAGCCATTTTAATGGTAGAGCTTTTGGTTGCTCTGTAGGTTTGGCACTAGCATCTTGCTTCTGCACAGCCTGTACATTTGGCATCTGTTTTCTGTACTGTCTTACTATATTCTTACTACCACTAAGAGCTTGTCTATAATTCCTAGCTGATACAGGAGGAATTTTAATCTGCGTATTCCATTGCTGGAGTAGATCACGACCCCAGAGGTTTATAGCAATATCTGCAACATATGGCTTTAACCTTCCTATCTGTCCTTCTGGCCCAATAAAGTCAATCCATCTAACGCTCTGTTTAACTTCAGATAGGGTTCCAATCCCTAAGAATTGAACATTAACCTCTTTTAAAGCCCAGTTTTGTGGCCAGGACTGCTGATTAAGGATAGTGACGTCACTTCCGGTGTCCAGTAATCCGTAAATCACCCTATTATTTACCTTAACCGGAAGTTTGGGTCTATGATATTGTATAGAAGTTTGCCAAAATATATGTTTTGTATCTCCTCCTGATGTAATTGATTCATCCTCTGGAGCTAATGTATTATCCAGTGCCGTATTATTTACAATGGGCAGTGGATCTTCTAATTGTCCTGGGAGAGGCTGTCCTCCACTGTCACTGGGAATGACCGGATAATCTTCCTCCTCGGGGCTCCATGGAGCCCCGGAAGCCCGTTTCCCTGCTGTAAAGATCTACCTTGTCTGTCTATTGTGGAAAAGCATTCATCAGTCCAATGGCGCCCCTTCCCACACCTCCTGCATAGACCAGGAGGCTTAGGCCTTCTGTTTGATACATTCCTGGTAAAAGCATTATTTCTAGGAATGCGTTGTCTACAGTTCCTACTAAGATGTCCTATTCTACCACAGTTAAAGCATGTTGGATCTTTACGCCTATTTAAATTCTTTGAGATTGCCTTCCCTACCCATGCCTCTATATCATCACAGGTAGGGTATTTGGCATCCTGGTGCCTCCTCAAACCTGTAGAAATAGCTTCACCTACCCAAGCTCCTGTATCCTGACTTTTACATTCCAGGTTCGCTGTATGCAGAACCCATTCCTCCAATGGCGCTGATCTTATTTTTAATGGCCAAATTACCTGCCTGCATTGAGGATTCGCGTTCTCATATGCCAAAGATTCTATAAGAAGACGCCTGGATTCTGGGTTCGCTACCTGTACTTCTACTGCTCTGGATAATCTCTCTAAAAATTCAGTGAACCTTTCCCTTGGGCCCTGTAATACCTTGGTGTAGGGTTGCATTATCTCTCCTGTTTCACAAACCTTATCCAAGGCATTTAAAGCAGCTGTACGGCACAAAGACAACATGTGCTCGTCATATGCAGATTGAACCTGCGTGTCAGCGTAAGGACCCTCCCCAAGAATCTTGTCTTGGGGTACTTCATGACCCTTCTGCAATTCCTGAATCTCAATTGCTTTTGCTTCTTGCCTCCACAAAGCTCTCCATTGAATTTGGCAAGAATTTTCGAGCACTGCAGAGGCTAATTGGGCCCAGTCTTTTGGGGTTACTTTATTTACAGTAGCCCATGAGGTTAGGAGCTCTCTGACAAAGGGAGAATGAAGACCATACATGACAATGGCCTCCTTAATATTTTTTAGATCCTTCATCTGTATAGGCTCCCAGTGATAAGCAATGGGACCATTTGATTGTTTTTTCGTTGCAGGTTTTTCTGATACAGATACTGGAAAAACCATAGGGGAACGCATAGCAACCTTAGGGAAATCATTCCGGCATTTGAGAAGCTTTGGGAAACTCCTGTCCTGACCTGTTGCCTGTATTTCTGATTCTGAAGTATCAGATTGAGCGTCTTCTAAATCCTGCAGTCTATTCATCATTGTTTCTCTGAGCTCTTGAAGTTCTTGGGACAAATGATTTTCTAAGGATGTCATGGAATCTTTCATTTTTTTACATTCATCATTTACATGTGATTCCAAATTTCTAATATTCTCATCCTCAGCAAGTACCTCAATAGCATGTAAACTGCCTTCTACAAATGATATTCTATCAGTTAGTTTATCATTGCTCTCAGACATGGAACAATTCTTTTCTGCTAGTATTTCAATTTTATGTTCCATTCTTTGTAATTTGCTAGTGAAATCATCAAACATGGAACCGTGTTTTTCGTTAAATGTTTCCACATTATGTTCCAATTTTTCAATTCTCTCTGTGGAACACATTTTTCCTGATAGCAATTCAATTTTGTGTTCTGTCTCTTTAAATCTGTTCGTCAGACCTACATTATCATTTTTAATATCCTGAATATTATCTACCAACCCTTTCTTACTCTCCTGCAATGAATTTTGCACTTCCTGAATCCTTTGTATTAAGATTTCAAAACTATCCTGCGATGACTGTATGACCTGTATAAGTTTATTCCTATTTTTGAGCCATTTCATTAACAAAATTATATTGATTATGAAGCTAATAGTCACCATCGTGGGTAGGAAGTACCTTTCAGGTAGGTCCTCAACCCTTTCTAAAATCCCATCCATACAAAAAACAAGAAAATTCTTAGCATCCTGCATCATAGTGTTAGCTGTTGACATTGTATAAAGCAGTTACGTTTGTTACCAATGGAGTAGTTCAGGCCAAAATCAACAGGCTGCCAGCGAAAGAGCACGTGGCCGGAGTCAGCCGGCCACCAGTAAAACAGCACGTGGCCGCGAGAGAAACCTTGGAATTCCGCCTAACCTTACCGGCAGGTAGAAGGTGCTGGTTCCTGGCGGCAGGAATCGTGCCTTGCCGAGCGAAGTGGTGAGGAACTTAGCGAAAGGAGAGTCCACGTGTGCCTGGTCAGGCCGAGAGAAGCGCCTGGGTCCTGATTCCAATCCCGCTCCGACACCAAATTGTTGGCTTTACGGACGCTGTAACGATACGCGACACACAATGACTGAAAGTAACGCTAAGTATTTTATGTAGAAAATTACTCCCAAGATACCAAACCCCGAGAAGCCCAGCAGATCTCAGCTAGCGACTGGACCGGAAGCCGAACTCCAGGAAAAGAGAGCGAGACTTCCTGTGCGCTGTCTTTTATGCCTTCCCCCGTAACGCCCCTAGCCATGCCCAAAAGTGGGCTTGGCTAGTGACGTAGTTCCGCCTACGTACGTATACATCTTTACGTCCAGCCGTATACGTCTTTAGTCCTGCCTAAAGTGGGTGTGGTTAGCGGTGTGGTAAACCGCCCTTTTATTACCTCATCTGTATGCGCCTCTAGTAAGTCACATGTTTAATGGCGGCATAGACTTAGTAAGTCACATGTTTAATGGCGGCATCAGACTTCCTCCTACACTGCATGGCCTTATCTTACCAGAAAACACCCAGTGCATCATATCTTCCCAGTACTATATGGCATCTCTCTCATGTCCTCTCTCTGTGCCCTCTCCTCAGAATTCTCCTTGACTGGTAGTCCCACTTATACTTCCTGCCTGGCTACTGGCCAATCAGTGTTTTATTCATCAATCAATAAGAGAAACATATATACAGAAGGACATTCCCCCATCAATGCCAGCTATCCTGTCACAGAGAGAAAGCGTCCAATACAGAAAATTGGTCTCATGCAAATGGGGTTATAGCTATGATGTCACTTTGTGATGAAGTTCAGAAATCTTTTAAACTCGTTTGTGGAAGAAATTTAGAAAAGTTTGAGATGTGAAGTCAAAATGTCTTGTACTGATGTGATCAGAGCTTACTGAGTAATTCTTGTGGTGGCTCCAAAAGTCAGAAAGCCAACTGGAATATGAAGTGTAAAGGCCTACAGAGCTAGGCAGGTATAGTGACAACTGAGATTGGACTCAAGTAACATTGTGGCCAATAATCGCCTACACTTAGATTCTGACCTGAGGTCTGGTGGGAACATAATTTATAAGGCGATTGACTGATTAATCTAGCAGAGAACTTTTCAAGGCACTTCAGAATCCAACTGTACTATATGAAATATGTGCTTCTTTTAACCAAAAGGAACAAAAAGCAGTAGAAAAACTTGAAATTTTGCTAATCTTTTTGAAAACTATACATAAAGCTGAGGCCACAGAAGGCATTGTTTCTGGGAATATTGAGTCCACTAGAAATATGCACATTGCTTTGTTTAGAACACAAGGAAGGGCTTCAAATGCTGTATACTGAGTGTCAGAAATGGGAGTAGATAACTGAATATTAACTCGATTTAATTTTAGCTTAGCTTTGGTTCCATGCCTCACTTCAATGACCTTATTCCTCCCTTGGAATGAGAATGAATTAACTTTTTAAAATATTTTACAGTGGCTAACAGATAATATTTTGCCTTGAGAACTAGAGGAAAATTTAGACTGAAACTTTTGAGCACTTGGACTATGAAGATAGCTTAGTGGATAAAGTGCTTGCCACACAAGGATGAGGACATGAGATCAAATTCTCAGAACCTACGCAAACATCCAGTATGTAACTTGCCTCTAACCAGTGCTACTATTGTTATATAAAACGCCGATACAGGATAATTCCCCAGACTTTCAGATGAGCTAACCTAAGTATGAAGTAGCAGAAAATAAAAATGAAACAGCACCTCAAACATGGCAGAATGTGAGGACTGATGCCTGAAGCACTTTGTGGCCTGTGTATGACCACATTCACACACACACACACACACACACACACACACACACACAAATACATACACACACAGAGAGAGAAAGAGAGACAGAGACAGAGAGAGTCAATGAAACACATATACCACAAAGGATGGTTTAAGCCCTAAACTTTAAGGTCATGTGTTGAGTATCAATTAACAATGGATAGGTTTGAAGTTGAAATCTGATGTCTCCATAATTGAATTATAAATTTCTGGGAGATTATTTAAAGCAGGTTTCTCTGAGGGTCTGTGTACAGACTATTAGCCAAGGGGATAAAATGATGTCCTATATATGGTCCATATGCTCCTATGTGCTGTCGCTGGGACCCGTGTGGATTAAACAGTGAAGGAGGAAAAGAATAACAGATGAGCACATTATGGCCTCTTCTCTCAGGTATCACAACTGAACAGATCTTTTTCCCTGCCTGGCTTCAGGTGCCAAAACTGGGGCTAGCTAACCATGAGCTTAAAATAGCAACCCAGAAAACAAATAATCTGAATCTTCTCTGTCATTATTTCAAAGTATTCTGCCACAGCTATGACACTTCCCTTTGTTGGATAGGCTGTTTGCAAATCCCCCATTTTGTTCCTTGATATTTTTTATCCTTCCCATGGACCTTAAAGAACAATAGATTTTTGCCTTAAAAAGAGTAGGTATAGCAGAATTTGCTTTCTGTGGATCGTATTCAGGTCTAGATTTCTATGCCAAACCTAAATTCTAAAATCTTGCTAATGTTTTTCTGTAAGTTTTATTATTTTTACCTTCAGGCCTAAGACCCACTTTAATCAGTGTTTAAATCAAACATGAAGGTTACATAGAGTTTCTTATTTATTGTCTTTGAAAGTCAAGTTAATTCAGCTCATTTGTTAAAAACTTGGTTGGTCCTCATTGAAAATGCTTTTGTGCCATCATAAAAAATAATTACATATATTTTGTGGGTCTTTTCAGGAGTCTCTGATATGTTCCACTTATTTGTCTGTCACTCCATCAATAATCTTTCTTGATCATTAATTAATATCAGATAAATATTAATTCTTACTTAGATCCTTGTCAAGATTATTATCTTTCCTCTGGGGCTTTCCACTTAAAAGATAAGAAAGCTTCATATGAACAGACATACTGATTTATTTTTATTTTTTATTATTAAGTATACATTATTGTAGTTGTTCTTTATCAAGTTGAACAATTTTTTCTATATTGTTAGTTCACTTGAGATTTGTGATTCTAAGATTTGATTACATACTGGTTTTGTTTGTTTGTTTGTTTGTTTGTTTGAAATGACATTTTCATGTTATTTGCTTCCAAACGGTGATATTCACTGATTAGGTTTGAATGCTGAGCCCACCTCATATTCTAGAATAAATACCTTTTGACCTAGTGTATATTTTATTCAGTGCTGGATTCAGTTTCATAATACTGAAGTTTTAAAATGTCGCAAGACTAGGATCATGAAATTTTTATCCCGTAGGAATAGGAAGCATGAGAAAAAAATTACCCAGTAGCTCTTCCCTGACATAGAGCTCTCTGTGGACATTTCAGTGGTATGAAGCTAGACTGTTTTCATTCCACAGTTCCTACCTGAAACTATATGTAACTATAAAAGTTAGCTTCAATACTCAGTCTCAATTGAGGAATCACCTCTATGGGCATGTCCACAGAGCATTTGTTTATTTCTAAATGTTATAGGAGAATCTAGCCTACTGGAGTTACTATCCCTAAGCAGGTAGGGCTGGGATGTGAAGGAAAAATAGCTGTGGAGGTCAGAAGAAGCAAGTCTTACAGTAAGCAACATTCCTCCGCAGTCTCTGACTCAGTTACTGCTTCCAGGTTTTTACCCTAATGTCCTACCTCGATTTCTCTCCATGATAATGATAAACTATAACCTACCTATAAGTCAAATAAACCCTTCCTCCCCTTCACATTTCAGTTGTCAGTGTTTATCAAAGTAACAGAGAGAAACTTAAGACAATAACATATTGAGCAGCAATCAAGCAGCATCGTGAATTGTTTTTCTCAGTTCTTGTTGTTCACTGTACATAAAGATATTCCTTCTACTATTCTGATGCTGATTTGTAGTTTTCTTTATTACTGCCAGAGACCACACAGTAAGCACAAAAATGGAAGGAGGTAAATGACAGAATTACATTTTAGTTAAAATTTTAATGTTGAATTTGTTTAATGTCAATTTTCCTTACCTAATATTTTAATTTGCTTTGTCCTTTCTCTTAATCCACACCTTTAAAGTCTGTATTAAATACATTTAATAACATTTCCAGCTCTGATTTTTACTAGTAAGTCCTGAAATTATTTTGTGTGTTTGTGCATGTGTGTCAAAGCCAGGCATCCTAGTTCCGACTTAGTGGAGGTCTCTAAAAGATGACTCTTTAGTCTGCTGAAGATGGTGTGAATCTCACAGCTAGCAGTCTCTTGGCAGGAGGCTTCAGCAGCACCCTGATGGGAGAGTTTCTTCTGTCCTTGGATGAATGAATGAGCTTAGTCTGGCTTCCTTCCATAGGCCCCAGTGTTATGATAAAGCACAAGGGGGACCTTGGAGGATTCGTGGTGGGCGAGGGTGATCGAGCTGGGGGACAAACATGCCAGGCAGACAGAGCTAAAGTAAGTTTTATTAGAAAGGGGAGGGAAGGGGGAAGGAAAGAGAAAAGAGACACAGATAGAGGACAGAAATGAAGGAGACAGGAAAAGTCCTGTCTACCCCAGGGAACAGCGGGGGAAGAAGAGCATAAGGCGGGTCTTTCTTTAAGGGGTCCTTTACATCTGCAGCTGTCCAGGGTACTGCCCAAATGCATAATGCCTGAATTCTCACTCCCAGAAACATGATGCAGACAGCTCTGTTGTTCCTTTTGTCTTGGGGACTCCAAACCAGGGTACTTCTTCACCTTATCGTTAGACATTTTTATCTGATTGCTTGTAATACCATTTCCCGGATTTATAATTGCACGTGAAAGGAAGAAGCAGGGTAATTTTCTATTAGCCATCATGTCTGGAGCAGAAATCCTAACTTAAGTTATTCTGTAAAAACCTAAGGTGGGGTGTCTAGAAAAATGTCTCTATAGCTAAGAGCACTTGCTTGTCTTTCATAGGACTAGTGTTATGTTCCTAGCACCGACATGACAGTCTGCTGCCGTTACCTGTAACTCTAGCTAAAGGGCATCCAATGTCCACTTCTAGCCTCTGTGGACACCAAGCACACATGTATATGCTGGCACACACACACACACACACACACACACACACACACACACACACACACAAACCCCTCATACAAGCGAATGTTGAAAATTCTATTTTTATCTACTTATTTTTCATTATTTTAATTTTAAATAGCTTGTTTTATATGTCAATCCCAGTTCCCTCTCCCTCCCCTCCTCCCTCACCCCCCACCGTCCCCCCCAGCCTCCCACCCTATTGCCAATTCCTTCCACATAGGGGATATCTAGAGTCTGTCATTTCACTCAGGATAGGGTCCAGGCACTCCCGCAAGAGTCCAGGCTGAGAGAGCATTCCTCTTTGTGTTATGGACACACGATGTCTTGTTTGTATTCCAGGGATAAATACTGATCCACTGCTCAGGGCCCCATAGGTTGCCCAGGCCTCCTCACTGACTCTCACATTCAGGGGTCTGGATCAGTCCCATGCTGGCCTCCCAGCTGTCAGTCTGGTGTCCAAGAGCTCTCCCCTGTTCAGATCAGCTGTCTCTGCTGGTTTTGCCAGCCCATTCTTTGCCAATTTGCTCATCGCTCCTCTCTCTCTCTGTCACTGGGTTCCTTGAGTTCAGTTCAGGGTTTAACTGTGGGTGTTTGCCTCTGCTTCCATCAGTCACTGGATAAAGGCTCCAGGATGGTTATAGACATCAAGTTCATTATCAGGAATGGGCATTCAAGGTGGTCTCTCCACTATTGCTTAGTGTTGTTTGCATCACTCATTTACTGAAAACTTGAGAAACAAATCAGAATGTTAACAATGACTGACTGCAGTGTGTGCTGCCGATCAGCTTCCCTTTTATCATATGAAATCTCTCCGCCCAGTGAATGTACAGTATGCTATCATTTAAACAATGCAAATGTTCTGGCAAGTAAGAACATTTTTACATCCTGATGCTTCCTCCTGAATTTCTGCTTTGGCTCTAGACCCTCTCTTCCAGATCTTTGCCTATGTTAATTCCACCATTGCAGGGAACCTGTTTAATCCTTGATTATTTCCAATAATAATTACTACTTTTAGTGCTTGTATATTCACTGAGTCACTGTCTTAAGTTTTTTTTTTGTTATTTCATGATTTTTTTGTTTATTATTTTATATACAGCTCTTCATCTAGCGTCTGGCCTACAGAAGATACATATAGTAAAATATGTTTGTGAGCTAAGACAACAAACTGGGATCTGAGTTTATTTCCCCAAAATTTTGTAAGATTTCAGTTACCTTTGTTGTCTCCATTCCTTTCCTGTAAAACCTATTTTTACAAAAAACAAAATATTTTATTCACATATATAACTGTATAGGTACACACACATACCTATACAATTATTAAATATTTTTCTCATCCTTATCTTACATTTATGTTACCATCTTCCTGGGCTTATTTTATTATATTAAACTCAAACTAGGCTATTTATATGGTAAAATATATGAGGCCTTGCATGATTGGGAATTTTATTCACTTTACCTTCATGTTTAAATGAAGAATATAAGTATTGAAGTTTGAAGGTTTTCTTCACCCTCACAATTTAAAATTATTACTCTATTATGTGGTTCCATGAAGTTTTAGCACTGAGAACTCCAATAGCTCTGCTTCTGTTGTTAATTTTCTATAATGTATGACATTGTCACAAGAGGAAGCAGCCAATAAAACTGTGGACATTTTCTAAATTATAAATTTTTCTTTTGAGCCAAAGTTTCTGTAGAAAATTTCAATTGTATTATGTAGACAACAACAAAATAGGTTTCTTAGCTGCTGACCATAAGGCTCTTACATATCAATCATGATAATTTAATCTGCTAGTTTTAATTATATACTGACTTTGGAGGATCCTGAGGTAACACATTAAGTATAGAAAATACCTAATTATCAAATTATCTTATTACTCTCTGGTTATTATCAGAAGTTCTATCAGTTTTTATCCATAGGCTTTCCATTTGCTGTGTGTAGTATATCCATTTGCCTTCCTGAATACAAGCTAGGTTTGGGGACTTACATGCTTACCAAGATGAAACAGATAGTTTTGTCCTATTTGTTTTTATCAACTAAAATCTGTAACATCTGATGATAAATTGGTATACCCACATACAATCGTTAGATGTTTCATGATTCCCCATCATTTTACTCTAATTATATTGGGTTCTTTAAGAACCCATTATCAGTGTTATCAGGTGAATAATGAGGCTACCTTTCTCTTCTTCAGAGGACATTATTGGAGAGAGAAATTTATACCATTAACACTAATTAAGACTTTTTGATACTAATTCATTATGTTTCACCACTTTGCTTGACAGATGCATTTTCCCCTTGAAAGATATATATTTATGTATTTATGTATTTCTTTCAAACTTTCCTGGTTGTATTATACTATCCCATACCTAGGATATTTAAAATTCTCAATCTTTTGCATTTATGCTTTACACCCATTATAATGTTCTCTCCAACTGTTAAAGATGAAGTTTGTGTTTCCGTATAATTTGAGGGGTAAGGGAGACCCAAAGGAAGCTTCAAAACATTGTTTTTTTAGATATTAGAAAAGTCCATTCTCCCATCCAAGTACTAACCAGGCCCCACTTGAGAAAGTGCTCAACATCCTTAGCCATCCGGGAAATGCAAATCAAAACAACTCTGAGATACCATCTCACTCCTGTCAGACTGGCTAAAATCAAAAACACCAATGATAATTTATGCTGGAGAGGATGTGGTGAAAGGGGGACACTCCTCCATTGCTGGTGGGAGTGCCAACTGGTTCAGCCACTTTGGGAATCAGTATGGAGATTCCTCAGAAAAATGGGAATAAACCTACCACAAGACCCAGCAACTCCACTCTTAGGCATATATCCAAAAGATGCCCATTCATACAACAAAGATGTCTGTTCCACTATGTTCATAGCAGCTTTATTTGTAATAGCCAGAATTTGCAAGCAACCTAGATGTCCCTCAACCGAAGAGTAGATAGAGAAAATGTGGTACATTTACACAATGGAGTACTATTCAGAAGAAAAAAACAATGGAATCCTGAGATTCGCAGGCAAATGGATGACACTAGAAGAAACCATTCTGAGTGAGGGAACCCAGTCACAAAAAGAGAAACATGGCATGTACTCTCTCATATATGGATTTTTAGACATAGATCTGGGGAGTGCCAGCCTACAATCCTATGGCCAGAGAGTCTGGAAAACAGAAACTTCATTTAGTGGCTGATCGAAGAAGAGGCAGACTTCCTCGGTTAAGTACTGAGCTGAACTCAAGAAAGCCAGTAACAGAGAGGGAGGACTGATGATCAAAGGGATTAAGACTGGGCTGGTTTAACCCCCAGAAACAGCTGACCAGACAAAGGTTAACTCTTGAATCCCAGGCATCAGCCTGGGAATCCAGCATGGGACTGATCAAGACCCCCTGAATCTGGGTGTCAGTGAGGAGGCCTAGGGAATCTATTGAGCCTTGGGCAGCAGATCAGTACCCATCCCAAGTATACACACGGACTTTGGACTCCCATAGAACAATGTGAGGTGCACTCTCACCCTGAACTCTTGGGGAAGGGTCTAGGCCCTGCCCTATATGAAATGACAGACTATGGACACCCCGATGGAGGGCCTCAACCTCCCTGGGGGAATGAGGGGATAAGGGGGGGGGAGTTGGGAGGAGGGCACGGGAGGAGGGGAGGGAAAGGGAGAGGGACCTGGAACTGACTTGTGAAGCAACCTTGTTTCTTATCTAAATTTAAACTGGAAAATAAAAGAAAAAATAATGAAAAAAAAGAAAAAAAAAGAAAAGTCCATTCTCCCAAAAATTGTTATCAGTAAAGTTATAAGAATTCCATCTTCCTTCTTCACAGATCCAGAGTTCTATATGATGTCCATGCTTCTATTTGGTTGTGTGGTTTTGTTTGTTTTTTAATTTAAATTAGAAGCAATCTTATTTTACTCCAGTTTATCAACCCCGGTTTCCTCTCCCTTTCATCCTTACATGACCCCTACCGATACCCCCATCCCATCCCCATTCTGCTCCCCAGGGAGGGTGAGGCCTTCCATGGGGGATCATCAAAGTCTGTTACATCATTTGGTGGCAGGGCCTAGACCCTCCCCTGTGTGTCTAGGCATCCGTGCCTCTTATGTAGACACATAGACTTAGAAAGGGAAGAAGGAGCCCATACCACCTCCATCCTGGCTCTTCCACAGTTAGTTCCTGAGACCATCACCTTGTTACCTCTGCCATGAAAGCAACCGAAAAGTTCCTTCCATGTTCAAAAACATCTCAACTGCTTAGTTTATCTTTTCCTATTTGGATTAATTCACATCTACCTTCATTATTTTTCTAGTTTCCTTTCTGTTTTTCTGACCAAAAACAACTTAGTAAAGAAAGGGTTTGTTTGGCTTAGACTTCTAGGTCATAATCCATCACTAAAGAAAATCAGTGCAGGAACTGAAGGGAGAAACCTGGTGCTTAGCAAACTTGAGGGACTGCTGTTTGCAGGATTCCTCTTGGATCTTTCCCTAATCATGTACAGCTAGCTTCTTTATGCAGCCCAGGACCACATGCCTGGGAAATGGGACAGGCCACAAGGGGCTGGACCCTTCTCCATCCATTAATAAACAGGATAATCCCTTAGAGACATATCCACAGGCCAACCTGATCCAGGCAGTTACTCAGTTGAGGCCTTTCCTCTCAAATGGTGCTAGGTTTTGGAATGTGAATAATCTGGACATTAGGGTTTAAAAAATCCTCAAAATATACAGTAATTGATCTCCTTTTAAGTTCCCAACATTATTAAACACTTACAACATTTTTATCATAAAACAAAGCAATGTTTTCAGAGGATGGAACAAGTAACTGCTAATACTAGATGCTTACTTGTATCAAAACAGATCAATTATCTGTGGCCATTTATTAGTCTCCGTATAGGCAGCCAGAGATCAGAAGCAAGATGTCAAAGAGATTGGGTGTGCAATTGAGTTTGCAGATCCTATGGGAGTGGGCACTCTGATCACATTCTTCTACTGTGTGGACTAGAAGGCCTAATTAATTACACTTTGAGACTTCAAATCTGTCACTTTAACCACTGTTGAACATTCTCCGGTGCTTTCTGAGACTATATGTCTCCACAGTGGGATAAACAGTTTTTTGTTTACATAGGGAGTCATCAAACCTTAGATCTAGAAGGAAATTTAATTACATAGTATAATCTTTAATTTTCTAGTTAGCAAAATGAGTTTCAGCTCTGCTGTGTGATTTATTTATGGGCAAATGGATAAGACAACGTCAGCATTTCATATCTTTCAAGTGGTTTATTTTTTTTGCCAACTATATTCTTAGTGATTTACATTTTTTATTTTCATAAATAAGGAAATCCAAGATTTTTAATAGAATGAGAATGTAAGCCATACATTACTTCTCACACTGCAGTGAGTCCCTGGATAGAGTTCCTTTATTCTCTTTCCTAATTTTCCTTGTTTGCCAAATAAATAATCAATTTTTGTTACATGTCAAGCTTCCTGATAGGAGTCTAGCAATAAATAATGTGAAAAAAGCCTAAACCCTAAGCTTCCCCAGTCAGCGCAAAGGTCTCTTTTCACCTAGGATTTTAAATTATGTAAATCAACTTCAAATGACATAGTTTTCCATCTGGCAATGTGAAAAACGCAAACTTCCTTCCCCTACCCACAAAGAATTGTGTCTCTGCTTTAGCCTTGATCTCTTCACTCAGTGGAGGAAATGAAGTTTTCTCATTTGATTTTTAACCAGTCAGAGTCATGTTTCCAATGAGAAAGTTCCTTAAAACTCAACTTAAAATTATTTTAAATGACAGTTGTTCTATTGTTCATACTTTTAACTAAGGGAGATGGGAATATGAATAAATTGGTTTTATAGATATTGGTATTAAAAAAAAACACCATGATGGCTAACACTGGAGCTCAAGTCATTTTGATCTAAAGCACAGTATGTTTTTTTGTCAAAAAATTTTTGAAGTAACTTTTCTCCAACATTCTTATAATAGTTAAGAGAATTTGATAATTTAAACATTTTATAATTAACATATAAAATGTTCTCTGAGAATTTTTTTCATTCATTTTGTTCAAGTGAGGAAATGATAAGCATGAAAATTATTCTTGATGAAACCTTGGAATAGAACAAACCTCGTAGACACAAATGGATGAATTGTGCTCAGAGATCCAATGCTGCTGTCCTTAGAGAACAGAATATTATTACACCATTATCTGAAAAGGGTTTAATTATATTCCCATTATATCCATCTGCTTTAAAACCCTTATCATCCCAGAACATGCTGAGAGATCTACTTCCCCCAAACATTCAACCTACAGAATCCCTTGTGTAAATCTTCAAGTTTCAATGGAGTATAGAAGCCAACAGGGCCTCTAGAGCCTTTTCTTTGATTTTTTTCCTCTGCTCCACCCACAGTGAGTAGAGAGGAAGGCCATTAACTCTCAGTTATATGGAAACCTTTTTTCCACTGTATGATTGTTCATTTATTTATTCTTTTTGCTAAAGAATCTTTTAATTCTGTGTGCTCTATCTCTAAATTAATTTGATTAATTAATTAACACCCTAAGCATTATTTTGAAAGCTAAACTAGCCACCTTCTGAAATATGATAAGAAATCCAGAACAGAAAATATTCCCAGTTAATGCAACACTGACTGTAGATAATAAACCCTTTCAGAAGGTTTGTGGTTAAAATCAGTAGACACAGCCAACAAAGGGAGTGTTGTGTGTGGTATCATAAGATGATGAACATCAACATCACTTACAAAATGACTGACTTCTTCAAATTCAAGTGTGCCTTAGAAACAGAATGAAAGTATATTTCATGTTACATAAAACCTGAGAAAGAAAAATCCATGAACAATGAATACCTTAAATATATTAAAAGTAGCTCTTCTAATGACAAGAGATTTTTTTTGTCTGAACCATGTGCCTTTTCACATACAAAATGTTTTTAAAAAATAACCAAAATTAAACAATTCAGGAATACTGATTGTTAGACATACATAAATAGAACTCTATACCCATATTTTGTTTAAAAATAAGTGAATTTTAAAATCTTAGTGATTATTAGTGTCTCTCTGTGTATGAAAATGTGTGTGAGAATGTGTGTAAGTGTGAGAGTTGGGTGTTTGTGAGAGTGTGTTGGAAGGCGAGTATGTATGTGTGTGTTTTGAGAGAGTTTGTGTTTGTGTGTGTGTATGTGTGTGTGTGTGTGTGTGTGTGTGTGTGTGTGTATAGTTAGTGTGAAAGTGCCATAGCTAGCACTTGTGTGGAAGTCAGAGGCCAACTCTCAGGAGTCAGTTCTCACCTTCACCTTGTTAAGGCAGGAATTTTCCTTTTGTTTCTGCTGGGCTACAAACTACAGGCTGTCTGCTTAGCAAGTTTCTGGGTAATTCTCTTGTCTCTGCCTACCCCACATGCTGAGATTTCAGATATATTCCACAATATCTAGATAAACTGTTTGTTATCTTTTATCCTCCCAACAAATTTATTCTTCCTCCAGCTACTCTATATACAATACGTAGTATATACCATTTCTCATTAAAGAAGGCTTTGAAGTTTCAATGGATCAAGAATAGCATACCAGTCATGCAGTAGTGGCCTATGCCTTTAATCCCAGCACTCCGGAGGCAGAGGCAGGAGAAGCTCTGTGAGTTCAAGGCCAGCTGGCCACCGAGCTCCAGGGCAGGCTCCAAAGCTACACAGAGAAATCCTGTCTTGCAAAACAAAACAAAACAAACAAAATAATAACATACCAATGTATTCTATGCTAAATGTTTTTTGTCTACAGTAGTTTTTATTTCTTCCAAACGGTGAGTTGGCAGACTTCCGTAGACTGGCTTAGAATCTTCTGGTTTCTTATTAGCGTATGCCAGCAGGAGGTTTTTTAGGTTGTCAGAGTGCAGGATGGGATGAAAGGCTTTATTCTCCGTATAAATCACTTCCTAGTCACTTGCTGCAGTTTGTTCCCTCCCCTGATGGTAAGCTGGTTCCTCTAGGATACTGACTTTAAGGAGCTCACATTCTAGGTTCTTGTACCTTGTTCCCCAGCACAGATACCTGCCATGGCTCAGAAGCAGTAACAGATTTCCTGAGAATTTCTCTCTGAGTATAGCATCACCCTCTGCGGGTTTTCTGCATCCTTCTCACATCACTGTAAATAATCGCTATAAACATCTTTTAAGCAAAGGATATTATATTACACTTGCCACCTACTTTCTGCCATAAACCTGGTTTACCAAAAAGTATTTTTGCTGATTATAGATTCTCTCTCTGTTCCCAGCTCTAATTCTTTCCAGTAAATTTGTATTACTATGGTATGTTTCATTTTTGTTTTGAGATGTGCTTTGATGACTCCAAGTAGGCATAATGTTAATTCTTTTCCACCAATTTCCCATTTTGGTAACAAAACTGTTATGCATCAGAAAAAAATAAATTGAACTTCAAGTAGTACTGTTTTGAATTGTATTTGTTTAAGTATGTGAATTAAATGGTCACAAAATGAGCAATTTACAGTTGAAAAGAAGTTCCAATTATCAGGAACCAAGTTCCCAGGTTTCTTTTGGGGTTATTTGTAGTATATTAATTTTCTTTTAATTATATGTAAAAGCATACAACATGAAATTAAAATGAAATACAATATCTCTTTAGGAAATGACAAAGTCAGTTCCTGAAATAGCATTGTGAATAGTGTATGTTTCTCCAAGAAAACTGAAACTATATTTCATATTGTGTGTTTTAAATGAGTGAATTCCTAGTGGGTTTCTACAAAACAATACATGTAAAATTAATTAGGGCATAGATGGATAACTCCATGTAACTATTCATAACACACCCAGAGAGGGGGAATCTAATTTCTTACCATTACTTATGCCCCTTATTTTTTTGACTTGGCTTTAAAAGAAAATTTTCCTAAAATAAGAATAGCAGGTATTTTTTAAATGCCTTGAAATAAAAGAATTAGTTTTTTTCTTATGAAAATACTAGTAATTGAGTCATTAACAAATGAATAAAATGTGTGGTTTTGGTATTACTGTGTAATTTTTGCTGTCAAAGCTGTAAGTCTTGTCCAGTTCTGTCAGATAGCCAGGAGTAGTTAGTGGTAGTTGCACATTTCTATATTGCCTTTTGTTGTTGTTTTTTGAAGTCACCCCTTCTTCAAATGCTTCCCAGAATCATCCTCCCTTTTCTACCTACCCAACTTAGTATCCTCTTACTTATTTTTAGCCCTTCAAGAACAATATGTGCTGCCCAAATATTTGTGCATGTGTGGTTTTCCACGGTCAAATAATCAGGGCCTTTACTCTTGGGGAAAACTGTCTTTGCTTTAGCCAGCAGCTAACCATTGACCTTCGTTTATACATTATCTTGACACATTTCTTAAGCTGAGATAACTGGGGAATGGATAAACGATAATTATAAGCAGGAGATATGATTAAATATCTGAAAGAAATACTTCATTCTTAGCGAATGACCATTCAATAGCAATTATGTACCAAATTAACACATATTAATGCTATCCAGTATTGAGCACTTTATATGTCATATGCCTCTTTATCTAGAGCTCTTAGTAGTTTTCAATGGAAACCTAACATACAGGGTGATTTATTAGAGCATGGTTATTTTCCATGTATGACAAAAGAAAGCTCAGAAAGAATATAGGAGTAGGAAAAGGAAAGGGCAGTCATTGCCTATACACAGTGCCTTAGAAGATCAAATATGGGAAGGACCCGTGAGGCTTCCATTCATGGACCACTGAGAGTCTATAGCTGTAGAGTTTTGGTGAACAGAGAAGATTCCTGTCATTCTCTGTCTCCCAACTGTTCTGCAGAAGGCTGTCCAGGTGCAGTAATGGGAAAGACACCCACTGGGTTGCCAGGGAGCAACTATCACAAGTGATAACCAGAAAGAACACTGCTTCCTATACGAGCTGGAAAGCTCCTGAGAGAGCAAGGGTCTGTACACACATTTGGCGTAGAACAGTAAGCTGTAGCAAGGAAGAAAGAACCCAGAACGAGAGCCCCTTTCTTTGATTTTGTCAAATGGTGCCACTACTGTGCTTTTAGCTGGAAAGTGCCAGGTAACTTGGCCTGGGAAAGAATATTGGGAAAGTTCAGCTCTAGAAAGAGAAAGCAAAGACGGGTGTGTTTAGACCTAAGAGCCAACAGCTTCTAAGGGAAGTGGTGAGAGAATACAACTGTGAGAGAACAAAAGTCTGTTTAAGCTCATGAGGAGCTCTCAGAAAGATAAGAGTCAATTCTATTCTGAATTGTGTTCTTTTTATTCCCTGATGATGGCACTGGTTCAGAAACAAACTGTCCAATTGCAGTGTTCTTACTCTGTATCAATTCATCAATATTTCTGGTTTCTAGGCTTTTGCAGTACCAACTGCTGCTGTGTCTCTTATTTGTTAAATAAATCAAAAGATGTGTCCATATTTTTCCACTTTTTATAACATGCATCACTCAAAAGATTTTCCTTTGTCCTTAAACACGTAAATATTAACACATGAAAAATCCTTTTGTATTTCCATATGTAAGCAAAGATTGATAAAATATACCTTATATAACATTTACTTTCTCTTATTTCAAAGTATGTTTTAGAATAACTTTCATGGTTCAATAAATAATCATATATACATAATTATGTGTCAAAATGTTGTCAGCTATGAATGACTCAGGGTTATCTCACTTTTTCAAAATATTGTTCACAATATAATTCTAGCAATACCAATACTAGTAATGATAAAAATTAATAAAATTCCTTGTTGATATTTAGAGCTGAAAGATAGAATTGTATCACAATTCATGCAGTTTTAACATGGCTCAGTCAATACAGATTCAAAAATATTATATGTTCTGGAGCTGAAGATGTGGTTCAGTTGGTAGAGTGCTTGCCTAGAAAACACAAATCATGGGTTCTCATTCCTAGCACTGTATAAAGGAGGCGTTGTAGTGCACAGTCATAATCCCATTCCTCAGGAGGCAAAGCAGTGCAAATCCATCCCTCAACAGGCAAAAGCAGTGCTATCAGAGGTTCTAGTTCATCCTTCATACAGTATAAGCTCAAGACCAGCAGGGCAAGCATGAGACCCAGTCTCAAGAAACAAGTAGTACATACTTAGAGATTTATGACACAGTGTTATTGTCCTGATCTTTAGTAGTGGCCATACTAGGGTGTTGAGAACACACTGAGCTATGAGATGATACACAATGGCTTTTAGTGATATTTCTAAAACCAGGTTCTAGACCTCTTCATAAAAGGTTCTAGAATGTAAGTTTCATAAATATTACAACATCATGTAAACTAAATCAGTATAGGAACTGATGACAATAAATAATAATAAAAGAAGATAGAACAAGTTACTCACTATTGGTATCATATGCTTTCTGGATCCAAATAAACTGGAAACACTACACTTTTTATCTCATAACCTAGTAATTTCTATGTGAATTCACATTTTGAAAATGTTTTTACACATTTTTACAAAGGAAACCTACATGAAAAAACTATAATCAGTTTAAAGTTGAATGCTAACAGAATAACTTTCAAAAATTAGGAATATAGCTTTTACAAAAATTTATTTCACATTTAGACCAGACTTTTCTCTCCCTCGTTTCCTCCTAGCTCCTTCCCCCACTCCTCCTCTGTGACCCCCAGTTAACTTCCCCTTTATGTCTGCTTAGGAAAAGGCAGGTTTCCATGAATGTCAACAAAACATGGCATATCAAATTTCTGTAAAACTAACCACCTTCCATGTATTAAGGCTGTGCAAGATGACCCAGTATGAGGAATAGAGTTCCAAAGCTCAGCAAAAGAGTTGAAAACAGACCCTGCTTCCACTTGGTTCCACAGGAGAACCAAGCTAAACAATGGTAACATATATGCAGAGTACTTAGTTAAGTACTATGCAGGCTCCCTGGTTGTAGGTTCAGTCTGTGAGCCCCTATGAGCCTAAACTTGTTGATTCTGTGAGTTTTGTTAATGGTGTCCTTGACCCCTCTTGCCCCTTACAATCCTTTCCTCCCCTCTTCTGTAAGATTCCTGGAGCTCCACCTAATGTTTGCTGTATGTCTGCATCTATTTCCATCAGTTGCTGGATGAAGTGTTTCTGATAATAATTGGGCTTGGCACCACTCTGTGAGTATAGCAGAAAATCATTAGGCATCATTACCTTGATATCTTTTCTCCTCTGGTCATATTTGGTTCTGTTCTAGGTCTCTGAGTCATCCAGCCTGTGGGTACTGTTTCTCCAGGCAGTGTCAGGGATGGGCTTACTCTGCTGGCATCAGTTTTAGGCTAGACCTTTCATTGATTGGCTACTCCCTCAATCTCTAGGCCCCCCTTACCCCAGCACATCCCCAGGCAGGACAACCTGTATGTCAAAAGTTATGTAACTGTTTGGTTTCCCACTCCCTCCACTTAAAGTCTTGCCTAGTCACAGGAGAAGGCCGTTCTGGTGGTACATCTACTGTGTGGATGTGTGTTTCTTGGAGTCTTAGCTGGGGGTGATCCTTGTAGATTTTTGGGAGATTCCCTTACACCAGGTTTGTCCTTGACCCTTCAAAATGACCCCTCTCCAGTAGTCTCTTTCATCACTCTCCCCTCCCTGCCACCTCACCTCAACCTGATGGCTCATGTCCCCATCCCCACCTGCCCACAGGCAACTCAGGAAGTCTCTTCTATTTCTCCTTCCCAGGGAGATCCATGTCCCTTTCCCCAAAAGCCTTTTTGTTACCTATTCTCTCTAATGCAACATAGTTAATCATCCATTATTTTATGGCTAATATCCAGTTATGAGGGAGTACATACCATATTTGTCTTTATCGGTCTGGGTTACCTCACTCAGGATTGTTTTTTTCTAATTTCATTCATTTGCCTTCAAATTTCCTGATGTCATTTTTTAACAACTGAGTAATATTTCACTGTGTAAATGTACCATATTTTCTTAACCCATTCCTCAGTTGAGCGATATCTAGGTTGCTTCCAGGTTATGACTATTACAAATAAAGCTGCTATAAGCATAGTTGAGCAAGTGTTCCCCTGGTATGATTGAGCATCCTTTGGGTATATGCCCACGAGTGGTATGGCTGGGTCTTGTGCTATATTGATTCCTATTTTCCTAAGAAATCGCCACACTGATCTCCAAATTGACTGTACAAGTTGGCACTCCCACCAGCAATGATGGAGTGTTCCCCTAACTCTACATCCTCTCCAGCATGGGCTGTAACTTGTGGTTTTGATATTAACCATTCTGAAATGTAAGATGTAATCTCAGAGGTGTTTTGATATGTATTTCTCTGATGGTGAAAGTTGTTGAACATTTTTTTAGATGTTTCTCTACCATTTGAGATTCTTCTGTTGAAAATTCTCTGTTTACATATGTACTTCATTTTTAATTGGATTATTTGGTTTGTTGATGTATACTTTCTTGAGTTCTTTACACATTTGGAAAATCAGCCCTCTGTTCAAATGTCCAAAGTAGGATTGATGAAGATCTTTTCCCATTCTGTAGGTTGCTGTTTTGTCATATTGATCAATAAAATCAAACCAAAGACCCAAACGTAAATCCACACACCTATGGATACTTGTTTTTTGACAAAAAAAGACAAAATTATACAATAGAAAAAAGAAAGCATGTTCAGCAAATGGTGCTGGTCTAACTCAATGTAGGCATGTAGAAGAATGCAAATATCAATCACCCTGCACAAAACTCAAGTCCAGGTGGATCAAAGACTTCAATATAAGTCCGGATACACTGAATCCAATAGAAAAGAATAATAGGAAATAGCCTTGAGAACATTCTAACAGGAGACAACTTCCTGAATAGTCCCGTAGTGAGACCACTAAGATCAACACTTAGATAAAACCTCATGAAACTAAAAAGTTTCTGTAAGACAAAGGACACTATTGGTACTTCAATACATAGATTTTTAAGTTGATGATGCTTGATATATATTCCAAGACTTGGTCCTATAAGTTCTGCCAACTTTTATTAGTACTCTGGTCAGAAAATATACTGATTTAATTTGAATGTCCTTTCCTCTTTTAAACTTTTATTCTTCTCTCTACAGCCTCTACATCCCAACTACAGTTTCCCTTCCTTCAACTCCCCCCAGAACTTCCTTCCACTTCTCCTCTCCCCATTTTAGCTAATAATATTAAAGATTGTTGTCTTATGCAAATGACCATCAGAATTCCATGACTGACTGTAAAATGACTGTTCATGTATTTTATTTCACCCTCATTCTTGAATCATATTTTGTGACATGAGATTTTCACGTAATTTGTAAGCCTGTCCCTTAAACCGTTACAGGGAGTTTCCTCAAGCTTGCCTTCATGTTCTTTTCCTAGACTATGCTCCTCTCACCCGCCTACTTCCTTCTCCATTCAAATATTTTTGCATGACATCTTAGTAACTCCTAAGACAACAATAAGAGAACCATGCAATGTAGTTATATCTGGGAGCGTACAATAACACTTTGTGCAGCTCAGGTGAGCGTGTTCCAAGATCACCCACTCTTGCCCAGCTGATCACTAACTGCCATTTGTTTTCAGCATTTCACAGCTTTAACATTTTTATGTTAATTTGGGGCATATGTTATTATTGCAGTGTTTCCAAAATACAACACTTTTCCACAACACTGTCACGATTTTTGCTACAGCTTAGAGAGAAGCAAGGATGAACATAATGAGGCTGAGTTTGAAGCTGTGTGTGTAGGTGTAAGCACTGAATATATTATGTGTAGGTGTAAGCACTGCTTACGTTAGGGTATACTGAGGACACTAAGAGAGCCATGGATAAGCACATATCCACTTTAGATAGCTTTTCAGTAGGTGCTCCTGAGATCTGAAAGGGTGTAGGAAATCATTCTTAATAAAAACTCAACCACAAATGAAATACTACTCATCTATTATGAATCATACGGATAGACACAATGTGGCCTTTAATGTTTTCTATAAAGGGTCACAAAGAGGGCTTTTGCACTTGCAAATAAATGGTTTACAAAAGTTTTATATGTGTCAAAGTTATGTCATCTGCTTTGTACCCTTGTCCATAGTAATGGCTGTTTTCTTACTGTTTATGAAGTTTGCCAACCACTCAATGAAGCCAGAAAGCCTGAAAATGTTCCTGTTGAGATACCCAGAGTGTGATCAGCATAGCTATTCCATGCTGTTGCATTTCACTCCGCTTTTCAAGACTATCCATGAAAATCTGAGCACTGCAAAATGGCATTTGCTTTGCTAAAATAGTCTGTGATTTTTCAAATATCATGCAATAATTTGTGGACACTAACACGGGTGTTAAAACTATTTACGCAAATGGCCACACATGGTTGTGTTTGCAGATATTCTCATGCCCTCAGCACTTCTGGAGCTTTCTCTTGTTTGACATTAAAATTATTTTTATTGATTTCTCTACTTGGAGTGAGGGTGTGGAAGGGCATTTTACTAAAATGGCAATCTCAAGCTGTGGGGAGGGTCAAGGTTAAGGAAGGTAACGGATGCCTGTGGAGGTAGATTGTAAGTCAGCTAATAAATTAGAGCTGGCAGATGACAGCTGTAAGTGTCTGTCCTCTGCATAGTCCTGGAAGACTAAGTCCCCATCATAGTTGTCAGAGCTTATGCTTCACTTGAAGATAGGCTTGCTCATCAGTTGATGACTGACATTCTCCTTGGATCACCACAAGTCTTTCATAAGAGGTGCTTGTCACTGAAGAATCATAAATAATAATGAATTAAACTGATCCTTTCAGTAAATTGCTCTGCTAAGGGCATATCAGCAAAGTATCCTTCAGAATTGAATAAAAAGTAAAATATTTGTATATATTTGTATTAATTCATAAAATAAGATCACCGTTAGAGAACTCAGCAGTCAGTGAAATTTCTTCTAAACTATGGGTTATATGAGTACTCAGTGAACCAGAATGTTCACCAATGGTAACTTCAACTAAACACACATGCACTGGATTTCATTATAAAACATTTCAGATGTACAAAAAGATATAAAAATCTAATGGAACCCACACGTGTGAGGCTGTAAAGTATTTTAACATAAAGCATTTTAATTCTCACCTAAATGCATTTTTGATCAATTTTAAGTGTCTCTTCACACTATGTTGTCCTAAATATTATAACATAATATGGTATCATTTGGCTTACTTTAAATTCCATAAAAATTGTATCATATTGTTAAGAGAAGCTTTTTCTTTTGCTAGCCGCTTTGGTTTATCCCCCGCCAGTCGCCTGGGCTCTGCCGCGCCAACCTGGTTCTAGATCCGCATCAGTCCCAAATAAACACACAGGAGGCTATATTCATTATGAAGCTGTTGGCCTTGTTTGTCTCTTACTGGCTAGCTCTGCTTTAAGTAATTACCCCATAATTGTTAATATAAGTATGTCTCTTACCGGAGAATAGTTCCAGGCTTCCTATCCCCAATGGCGTTACATGTTGACTCTCCTGTGTTTCTCCTACCCAGAATCCTCCTGGATTCCTAGCCCCTCCTATCTAGGTTTTCTATTGGCCAGACAGTACTTTATTGACAAATGCACAGGCAAATAACAGGACTTCCCCAACATCATATAATCCTAAATCCTATTTTTAATTCATCATTTCACTTAGAAATAATACAAAAGCATCAATTCATTAACTTTTAGTGCTGCATAGAGAATGCAGTGGCACACATATAAATGGTTCCTGTAAGCATCTTAACACATATCTTACGTGTGCAAGAGTTCCTTTGGTGAATATTATAGAGCAGTGGTGCTCAACCTTCTTAATGCTTGTGACCATTTAGTAAAGTTCTTCATCTTGTGGTTAGCCCCAACCTAAAATTATTTTGTTGTTACTTCTTAGCTGTAATTTTTCTACTTTTAGAATCATAATGTAAATACCTGATATACACATATTTGTTATGCAACCCCTGAAGGAGTCACAAACTACAGGTTGAGAATACTGTTATAGACTAAAATGCACAAGTCACCGTCTATGAATCTAAGATGGCTGTTTCAGTTATCTTCATCTCCCTCATCACTTATTCTTTTAAATCATAGCTAACATTGAATATTTGATAGTCTGATTTCCATTTTCTACCTAGCAATATGCATATGGCTGTGTGTCTCTGTATGTGTTATTGCTGTTCATAAGTCACTGACATATGTTTTCTCTTCTTTAAATTCCCAATTCATATAATCCATATTTTTGTCAATTGTGATTTGGATGCATTACGATTTTCCTATTGCTATGGTTTATTTTCTGTGTTATAGATACTAACTTTGGAGTTGAAGAATTATCCAAAGTACTCTCCTAGGCTTTGCTTCTCATTTTCTAACTGAAATTATCTTTTCAAAAAGAGAACATTATCATTTTAATGCACTCAAGTTTATCAGAATTTTTTTTCTGTGTGATGTCTTTCTGGGCTTGCATGAGAAATGTTTTCCCACTCTGAGTACAAAAATATTCTTCAACATGACTTATGAAAATTTTAAATGTACAATTCATGTTTGTGTCTATGTTCTGCTTAGACTGGGTTTTGTGTGATCTGAGATAGAAGCTAAATTTTATCCTTTGCAACTTAAATATGGATATTGCTCATGCATGCATTTAGAGTATTTTTCATAGTTTTTCTGTCTAGCATGGTACTTGCTTTTAACAATGATATTAATCCAGGTATCCAATGTAGCTTCCTACAAGATACAAATGCTTACAGAAATTACTGAGTAAATTATTTACCTGTAATATAATATTCTGTTATACTTTCAACTTCCTGCTATTCTGAAGCTTTTGACGTGTGTGTGTGTGTGAGTGTGTGTGTGTTTGTGTATGTACTTGTATGCCATTTTTTGAAAACACAGTTTCTCTGTGTAGTCTTAGCTTCCTGACACTTGCTCTGTAGATCAGGTTGATCTCAAGCTCAGAGATCCACTTACCTCTGCCTCCAGAGATCTGGGATTATTTTCATCACTGAATATCAACATACCAGAAAATTAATACCTCTGTGAGGATGAAGAATGGGTTGATTAATTAATAAAACCTAGAGAGCTTTGTATCATGGAAACACTTGAATTGAACTCTGGAACCTACCTGGAAATGAATGAACTCAGTGATGAACAAATCCAGGCAGGGTCAAGGTCACAGGGAGCAAGGGTCATGAGCATCTATAGCATTGTCAGCATTACAGAGAACTATTGACTATTTTCAGAGGGGATTTCCAAGTTGAGATAAGTATGCTAAGAAAAGAAGATTGTGTACACGTTGTACTAAGTCCTGGAGCTATGGAGAGAGAGGGGAGAAGAGGAAAGGGGAAGAGGAGAGAGAGAGAGAGAGAGAGAGAGAGAGAGAGAGAGAGAGAGAGAGAGAGAGAGAGAGAGAGAGAGAGAGAGAGAGAGAATATGACTAGTTCAAATCAAGGAAGTCTTGAACTCACAACATAGTTTCAGCATCCTGCCTCCAGAATGCTGGAATTACAGATATGAGCCGCCATACCTAACTCAAGTAACAACTACTTGAGCATTGTCAAAGCTCTTATTGACATTATATTGAAAAGAAGGATGGGATTCACTTACAGTGTAGAAACATCTGTTTGAGGAGAAACTGAATATGAGAAGTAAGAAAGAGTATTATTTACAGAAGTTGACCTGACATTTTTTGAGTAGATGTTTGATCGTTATTGGAAAGAGTGCTAAACGCCAGGGCTTGTAGAATAAGTGGTGGTGAACTGGGATCCATTCAGTAAATAATTCTTGAATTGACGTTTAACTCAGAAAATGCAAAGCTAAAATATAAAAAAGAAAAAAGTGCTACTTATATAAATGAAATGTTATTTCCCCAAGGTTAGGAGATTTCTCTTCATTGTTAAGAAACAAGAGAAAAATGAAAAAGGACTTTAATTTCAGCTATTATAGTAAATTCTAAATACAATGCACTATCCTATAGAGGATTGTGAGTATTTTGAATAACTTTTGATGGAAGCATAATAGAATTATATAAATCCTTATACATAAACATTAATATGAAGAAAATTCACCAATGGTGGTTCCTTGTGAAACATTTTATATGGATGACATTTAATTCTCCTCTAAAATTTTTTCTATCTTTTCCAAATAATGTATTGTAAATTTACAAATTTTATGTTGAGAGGAGAAAAGCAAATGCTATTAGGTTTAGGGTTCTGAATTCCCTTAGTAAAGCAGAACTCTCTAAATATTCATTCCAGACTTTTGCACTTGTGAGTTAAAGGTATTCAGCTTTGTGCAACTTGCCTGAGCTGTTGGTGTACTATGTGGTTACTGTGTTTCAAGTTTAACCATGGCATCCTGTTTCTTCTGTTCAACTTGTCTCTGCTTACCTTGACTTCTCACACTGTCTCCTTTTAGCTGTTAGCAGTTGCTACAAAATAGACGATCTTTGGGGCAACCATCAGGGTGTCCTTCGGGGACTGTTTATGGAGATATTCTCCCCATCCCATTCTCTGATTGCTTTTCCCACAAATTCTCATACAAAATGCTAGAGAATTTAATATCTTTTACAGTCTTCTTATCTCCAGTTGTGAAAACTACCTAATTCTTTCCTGGGGGGTGCCATCTGCCAGCATCTTGTCTCAAGTGTTCCTGTTGAGAAATAGATGATGTCTCATTACTGTCCTATAACACACGTGTCTTCTCCTTCTTACTAACTGACAAGACTTTGTGTATGGGACCATGCCATTGGCTGTCTGCTACCTGCTTTCATTTGATCTATATAATGGAAAGGGAGCTGTTTAAAAATCACTCAATGCAGGCTTCACAGTTACAAGCACAGAACCAAAACTAACTCTTCTTTGCCACCTACTATGCACATAATATTAAAGGTGTCCTGCTTCATGGTTTTGTTGAAGGTGATCAGACTGGAAGATGTTTGCTTTTGTTAATGGAGAACCCACTGTGAGCTGGGCATTACCATCATTTGGTGGCTCTGCCAGCAATTAACACACTACATGCTGACCATTTTGGCAAAACTGATGTCAAACCCTGGTGCCGGAAAGGCAAGATCAGTCTTGCAAACAGGAGGACCATCTGTTGGCACTGTTTGTTCTTCCTGTGGGGTTTAGAGATGACACTAACACCCATGTTGCCCACTTCAATGGCAGCCCTGTGTTTCAATTTTTAACTGTTAAGAGTGTTCGTTAACCTGAAATATTGTTCCTGCCTTGTTCTGTAGGATAAAAGTTTAGATTTAGTGAGATAAATACAACAAGTTTTACTGTTTAGTATTAGAAATAATTTTATATACCTTGTAAGAATGCATCCCATTGGTATTTTTCCACCAAGGTTTATGAAGTCAATAGTACATTAGTTATCACCTGACATCATCTCAGGCATAGGGTTCTACACTGAAAAAATAAAAATTCGCAGAGCCAAGTAACATTTCAATATATGAAAAATAAGTAAAATTGGAGTAATACTATACATATATGTATATATATATATTACTTGAACTTCAGAATCACTTAAAAATAATTTATATTTTATTTGCAATTCATTCTAGATTGAGCTTTTGATTAATTAACATCTAATTAATGATCTATGTTATCTTATCATTGTCCAGTTTCATTATAGTTAAAAAATTTTCATGAAATTCTTTAGTTATATACAACAGATAAATACACACAAATATTTTCCCACCATATTAGTAAAGTGTTTAGGTGTTGTTAATGACTACAATACTATTCATCATGGTAAACCTTTATTATGTAATTATTTGGCAATTTCTTACATGTATAAAGTGCATTCTGGTTACTACCCCTCCTATATTTATGCCTAATTACTGATCAGGAAGGTAGACTGGTATTTATGAAATGGAAACAATTTAAATGTCCTTTAACAAATGAATGGTTAATAAATATGCAGTAACAGACACAATGTAATATTATTCAGCTATTAAGACAAATTAAATAATCACAATTCAAGTAAATTGATGAATGTAGAAAATACTATATTGAGTGAGGTGATCTAGAATGACAAACATGAAATGTTTTCTTTCACCTGTGGTTTCTAGCTTTAAATCTTTAGATATAAGCATAACTCCCAGTCATCAAAGAAGATACTCTCTACAGCAGATGTATGTGTAGTATCCTAGTTAGAATCACTACTACTGTGATAAAACATCAGGTCCAAAGGCAACTTGTAGAGTAAACATTTTGTTTGGCTTACATACCCAGAGTTGTACTCCATGAAGGAACCCAAAGCAAGAACTCAAACTTGTCAAGAACTCGGAGGCAGGAGCTGATGCAAAGGCCATAGAGAGTGCTGTTAACCAGCTTGCTCATTATAGCTTGCTGAGTGTGGTTTCTTATAGAACTAAAGACCAGCAGCCCAGGCATGATATTACCCACAATCAGCTGCACCCCCATATCAATAACTAATTAAGAAAATGCCCTATAGCTGAATCTGATGAAGGTCTTCTCTCGATTGAAGTTCCCTCATTTTAGATGACACTAGCTTGTGTCAAGATGACACAAAGCTTGCTAGCACAAGTATCAACACAGAAAACTCTAACCCTACACAATGCAGAGATCAATTGATCAAGGGGATCCCAACCATAATTGCTACATCTACATGTCAAATTTTGCATGTTATTCAGGAATCATTGCAGAAAGGAAGCTGGAAATATGGTAGCAATCAAAATATCAGAAAGCCTGCTGTGAAACAATCTCTCCCAGAAATGACAGGATAAACAAGAAGAGAACAAGGGCAGTATCAATGGACCTGTCAACATGGAAGAGAGGAAATTTTCCACTAGACATGATGACTATAGGCCACTAATAACTAGCATGCATTGTTTATTTATCTAGGTCCTCTGATCAAATATCTTATAAGAAGGCTTGTCTACAGGGACTCAGTTCCTATAGTTAGACCCCACCTTAAGTCTTACCCTCATCTGGGAACCAATTTTGAAACACGTCAATCTACAGGAGACGTTTCACCTCCAAACCACAATAGTCAGACTTGAATTCTAGACAGTTCTGTAGGGACTAGAATTTTTTTCTTCTTCAAATTGCTGAGAAGAAAAGAACAATACAGATGAATACAGGTGTTATTAGGTTTTGGTGATCTTTGCTTAGTTGTTACTGCTTTGAGTTGTATTATCATTAATACATTTCTCAAATAATAAAAATGTGGAGATTTTCTTGAAAAGTCATCTTTTGAAGTCATATTTCATAAATATGTCAGGACCTATTCTCTGCTACCCCCACCAATGACTATCTATTTATCTCTCTAAAAAGAAACTAATAATTTCTCATTAAATAAAAATGTAAAGTACTCATTTATTTATTTTGGCCAAAATGTTTATCCACTGAATAAGTCGTTGTATATGTCTATATATGTATGTAGATACTTTAGCTACACAATGTCCAAAATGACACAAATTAGAGTCACTGTCAACGTTATATTCATACTTAGTCCTAGAATAGAAGTGGTACAAATGGTTATCAACAGAAAAAGGAGAAATAAATTGCCATATAATCATTCAACTTTGAAAAGAAAAGATCCAGAATTTCACAAATACTTTCTTCCATTTTCTTATTTTTTTAACTTTTTATTTATTCTTTGTGAATTTCACATCATGCTCCCGAGTCCCACTCATCTCCCCATCCTCCAAAATCTGCCCTCTGCACTTGTACCTCCCATAAAAAGAAAACAAACAAGCAAACAAGAAATGAAAACAAAATTCTCGCTGTGGAAGCTGCAGTGTGTCACACAACATACCTTTTATCCCTGAAAGGTTTCAGATCCCCCTGAAAATGTTTATTGTAGTGAGTTATCCGTCTGGTTCAAGCTGTTGTTGCTGGTGTCATGGAGATCCTGGAACTTTGGTTGGTAGATTCATCCCCTTCACATGCTCCAGCCATTCTTAAATGACATAGATGTCAGGGTGTGCCAACTCAAAGCCCTGGATCTGAGCCTGGGTGACAGCTGAGTTGGTCAGCCTGCCTGATCACCTGCACAGATGGAACCGGCTTTTCTGCACCCATGACATCAGGTTCAGCTGTCCCTCATCCACACCACCAGGGCGAACTCTCCATCGCTGCCCTGGTGAGGGTTGGACCAGCTCACCTGTGTACCTTAGACAGCAAGGGGTAGGGCCAGTTCTCCTGCTCTCATGCCCTCCCGGCCAACTCTTCCCCACCCATAACACCAGTCAGTCAATAACTGAGAACAAAAACTGACAAATGGGTCTTTGTAAAATTAAGAAGCTTCTGTACAATAAAGAAAACTTCAATAAATCAGCAAGGCCACCTAGAGAACAGGAGGAAATCTTCAACCGCTATATGTCCTACAGAGAATTAGTATCTGGAATACATAAAGGACTAGATGGACATAAAATATTTAAAGAAAATAGTAACTACCATGTGCCTCTCAACAACATGGAGTCAAGGACTATTAGCTAATTGATATTCTTCCCCAAATGCATATCAGAGGAAAATTTCAGAATTTGCCAAACTCAGACACATTTTATGTAACATGCTAAAACCCAAAACATTTTCCAGCGATAGACCAACAGAGATTATAGAAACATAACTAATAAGTGTCATGAACAAAAAATATAATCACAGAATGACTGAGGAAGCATAGATAAATTCCGCAGTTTAGTCAGTTAAGTGATTTTGTATATTGTTTTAACAAACACACCATAATGGTTTAATAACAAAGTCTCACAGGCTACTGAAATTACATGAGGTTTTGTGATAATGCATCTTTGCAATATTTTTCTTCTATTCCAAAGTTAAACTTTTGTTTGTTTGTATATAAAAAAACCACAGACAAGCTCCTGAACCTATAAAACAATAATAAATAAGTAAAACTAAAAATCTGGCAAATTTCAAAGTAAGATAATTTCATTTGGCCCAGAAGACCCAAAATATCAGCTTTTCTTTTCTAAAATATGACCCAAACACTCAGATTAAACAAATAATGATGGTATGTACAAAACCAGACTATCTTTGACTGCATCTGTGTGTTGACCCAATGTTACATTTATTGCTTTTGAATGATTTGGTAGAGATATATGTTAGAAAAGCTTAATTTTAACTTCAATTTTAATAATGATTTACTCAAGCAAGATGATTTCAATGTCATTGTCAAAATGTATTAGTGAAGCTGAGAGAATATTGTTAATATGTTTTAATTATAATTCTATTCCTTGTGGCCCTGCCCCAGGGTGATATGATAAACTTTGAAGATTCCGCCATTGAAGACCTCACCTTCCCTGGGGAGTGAAGGGGGGGATGGGGTGGGGAATTAGGGAGTAGGGGGGGAGGAGAGGACAAGGGAGCTAGGATGGTCACCTGAAGCAAGCTTGTTTCTAATTTAAATTTAAAAAATAGAAAAAATAATTCTATTCCTTGCACATTCTAGCCATAGAAGGAACATAGTAATAAGTAATAACTTGGTTGCTATGGTTACTCTGCAACTGTGATGTAACAAAAAGTATTAAAACTTTTTTACAAAGAGGCAAATATAGCTTAGCTTTGCAAGAATGTCATTAATAATTTCAGGGCAGAAAGATGAATGTATTTATATTGGAAACTCAAAAAAACATACATTAAGGAGAAAAACTTTGTGCCCTTGAGAAATAAAATTTCCCTGCTCAAGTGAAACATTTTCAGGATCATTATGGTAATCATCCTCATACATTCAGTGCGTGAATATGTTTGCATATGATGGCACTTAATATTCTATATGCAAAAAATATGGGGCGGTAGTAGCTATTTAGTCTGTGTGATGAACAAGGAAGTCTACCTAATAAAAGCCCTAAGCTTGTTGGGGTCTGAATTCCTTTTATCTGTTTGTCACTTTGTATTTACACATGTCACCCCAGAATTGAAAGACTATTTTGTGTAAATGGTCCTCATCCTTGGTGGTTGTGTGTAAATTGCATTAGGAAGAACAGATAGCCACCAAAATCTGAAAAGTTCTAGGTAGGTTTTCTTATGTGTGTGATACATTTGTGTGTGAAGGTGCACCACATCAGTTAATTAGTCTGGAGTTGCATAGAGTGATGTAGTCCCAAATATGTTTCAGGGTGGTAATTGTCAGTTCAGATGCATCAAGTCAGATCAGGTGGAATCTATGAAGTGGGGCACCATTTTCTAACATTTTTGATGGGTACTGTTAGGAAATTCTTAGTTCTCTGTGGAAAACTCAAACGTTAATGTTAACAAAGAAATTTCAACTTTTATATGAATATATATCAGGAAAGGCAACAGTAAGGAAGATAGTAAATATGAGAGAAATTAGACTTTCAGAGAAAGAACCAAGTATAAACAGATGACAGTCCCTAGATTTTGTTTTCTTCTTACATCAATTGGCTCCTTGATATAATATATAAGCTCTGAATTTTATTTTAACAACATGCTTGGATTTAGAGAAGGAGAGCCAAATCCAACTCCAAAGGCAGCTTTGATTTAAGTGAATTGGGACCAAAAGAGTATTAGGGAGTAAAAAAAAAACAGATATTATAAGGACAAAGTTAAGAGAATTAGACATTAATACCAAACATTAGATTCTTCTTTGTTGGATGGTTGTTTGGGTAGACACCCTCCCTTCTTTAGGTATCTACACGTTCAGTATCTTCTCCCTGTCTGGAGATGGCTTTTCCTGTGAAGACAGGAACAAAACACTTCCCTATCCTTTGATGAGGTCTCCATATACCTCATGGAATATGACCTTGTGGACGAGTTGTCATCTTTCCTACTCCCAAGGTTTCTCCTGTTCGGGATGATTCTTGATCAATTTTGATGGAATCCAAAGCTTTTATTCTCCTGTGGAATTAAAGGCAAAACCCCTTCCCCAACTTAAAACATATCCTGGTTTCCACACTGAAGTCATGACATCCTTGAAATACATCAGCTGGTTTAGTTCAGAAGTTTTTTCTGTAGTTTAGTGTCTTTCTGCAGTTGTTTGTCTTTGATTATTAACATTAAGAAAGTTTAGTGTTAATAAAGCATTATGTAATCTGTGTTTGGGTGTCTTTGTTCCTCCTGGCTCTTTATGGAACATTTCTTTTAAAGTGCAAAGCTCTGCTTGTTCTGTGGGATTGCACAGTATACCAGCTATATGCTTTTTTTTGGTTTTTTGAGACAGGGTTTCTCTGTGGCTTTGGAGGCTGTCCTGGAACTCGCTCTGTAGACTAGGCTGGCCTTGAACTCACAGAGATATGCCTGCCTCTGCCTCCCGAGTGCTGGGATTAAAGGTGTGCACCACCAATGCCTGGCCAGCTATATGCTTTATGTTATAATATTTGAAAAACTGTTCCAATCTGCTGGAGACATATGCTGGAGCATTGTCAGTTTTTATTTGTGCAGGTATACCCATAAACACCAACACCATTAATTGATGTGTGATAACAGAATCAGCCTTTTCAGAACTAAGAGCAGTAGCCCATGGGAACCCTGAAAATGTGTCGATTGTATGGTGCACATATTTTAAACTTCCAAATTCTGGAGAGTAAAACATTCATTTGCCAAATTTTATTTCTACCTGCTGGCAATGGAGTTTGGTTATAGAATGAATAGGTGGGGCAGTTTCTTACTATTTCCTTGGCTTTGTTGCCAAGTGATATAAAAATCCTTGTTTAAGCCTTTGCTATTAACATGGTGTTTTTTAAATGAAATTCTGAAGCTTCTGGCACACTTCCTATCAATAAACAATCAATCTCATTGTTACCTTGTGCTGGAGGACCTGGCAGACCTGTATGGGATCTGATGTGTGTCATATATTTAGGATGAGTTCTACTTCTTGTAGCTTTCTGCAATTGTATAAACAATGAAGTTAATTCCATATCATCAGGAATAAATACAGTGGTCTCAATGCATAAGACGACTCTCTCTGTATATTGAGAGTCAGTAACTATATTGAGAGGCTCTGTAAAATCCATAAGTACTATGAGAATGGCGTACAACTCTGCCTTTTTACAGAGTTGTAAGGGCTTTGAACTACTTTACTTGTATTTCCTGATATATAACCTGCCTTTCCTAACTTGTTTGCATCAATGTAGAATACAGGAACTCCAGAGATTGGCATTTTTCTTATAATACATGGAAGGATTCAAATTGCTTTCTTTATGAATTTGATTCTCTCTGTTTGGGGATAATTGTTACTAATCGTTCTGAAAAAGTTACTGCAAGCCCTTTGCCAATATTCATTATCCTTCCATAAGGAAGAAATTTCTTCATTAGTTAAAGGAACAATAATTTCTGTTGGTTTCCTTCCAGTTAGTTGACAAAGCCTTAATTTACCTTTTAAAATTAAATCAGAGATTTTTCCTATATATGTCTTCAGTTTTTTATTCTGTTTATATGGCAGAAATATCCATTCTAATATGATATCTTCCCTCTGCATTAAAATCCGTAAGTGGTATTTTCTAGATGGTAAAATAACCAGAATACAGTTTAGTTTTGGATCCACACTGTCCACATGTGCTTCTAGTATTCTCTTTTCTACCCATTCTAATTCTTTTTCTGCCTCAGATGATAATATTCATGGAATATTTAAGTCCTTGTCTCCTTTTAGGAACATTTTAGGTGTTTTAAGTAATGGCCTTCTACTCCAATAGTTGTATGTAGTTTAGAAATTTCTCCTAGTAGTTTTTGAAGATCATTAAGAGTATGGTAACGATCTCTCCTGATCTGTACTTTTTACGGTCTAATTTTTTGTAGATCTGCTTTATAACCTAAATAGCTAGTAGACTCTCCTCTTTATATTTTTTCAGGGGTAATCTGTAATCTCTAGTGAGGTAAGATTTCCTTTACTACCTTAAACATCTTTTCTAATGTTCCTTCTTTCGATTCAGCCAGGAGTATATCATCCATATAATGGTAAATTATGGATTGCAGAAATTGTGAATTATTTCCAAGGATTTTTGCGCAAAATACTGGCATAAAGTAGAACTATTTAACATTCCCTGTGGCAAAACTTTCCATTGAAATTTGCTAGCTGGTTGAGAATTGTTATAGGTAGGCACTGTGAAGGTAAATTTTTCCCTATCTTTTTCGTGTAAAGGTATAGTGAAGAAGCAGTCTTTTAGATCAATTCCTATAATTGTCCATCCTCTGGTATCAGAGAAGGTAATGGCATTCCAGATTGTAGAGAGTCCATAGACTGAATTACTTTATTGATGTCTCTCAGATCAGTAAACACCCTCCATTTACAAGACTTCTTTTTGATAACAAATTGGGCATGGTCAATGCTGCTCTACCTATACACCTGTGCCCACAGAGGCCAGAGATTGGCATCAGATGTCTTATATTATTCTTTACCCAATTTTTTGATCAGTGGCCTCTTACTGAACTGGGAGCTCACTTTTCAGCTAGACTTATGGTCAGTAAATCCTGTCTCTTGTCCACAAGTTGGTATTGCTAGAAAATTGCTGGAGATCTAAACTCATTTTCTCATGGTTTCACAACAAACACATTACCCTTTGAGTTATCCCTCATTTTGAACAAAAATCTACAGTTTAGTGCAGCTTTTATTTTTTTCCCCACTGGTCATGGAAATCCTTTGACATGTAGTCTACTGGCATATCAATCATTATAAGCTACTATACACTCAAGGTCAAATATCAAGTCCTTCATATTCCAAATATATTCTTTCTGCTTAAATAGAAACTTGACTCTTTTTATGTTTAAATCCTTAGAAAAATTGATGTCATAACTTGACTTTAAAGAAAAATAATGCAAATGTATTAGTTATGTAATTAGAAACAAGGGTAGAATCTTTCTAATACTACTTAATCACAGGTCAAATTGGGTGCTTACCATAAAACACTTGGATTTTAAGGACTGGTTTAATGCTGATCTCCAGACTTCAATTTCCCACTAATAAAGAATAATAGAATGTAGTTTGAGGCTTGGTGTATGTTCAGATCTTTTAACTACCCATAGATTAATATGTCACAACTGAACAAATAACCTTTTGCTTTAATAGTATAGATGACCTCTAAAGGATGAAGTGATCAGTCCATGGGTATTAGAGTAGAAATCAGCCATTGCTGCTCACGGAATTAAAAAAAGGAAAGTTGCTTCCTGTTGTTATTTGCTAATATAGATATATCTACAATATATATGAATATCATGTCTGACTGACATTAATCTTAGAAAATACATTTTGAAGAAGAGAAAGAAAAACTCAAAATATCTATGGTGGAAAAAGGAAGTTGAGTTTGGGAATTTTTACTCTTAAAAAACAACCAAGGTTTATTTTCTGAGATGATCAATGATGTCTTGATTTCATAGAATTTTCTTTGATATTTATCACACTTTTATTTTTAGTTTTATTCATGCAATGCAACTAGAATGAAAGTCTTAGTACTCAAAATAACGTGTTCAGCAGCAAAAGGTGTTCAGAGAACTTGTGTACATGACATAGTTAGACCTCATACAGACTACCTCACCATCTGCATGACCATCACTCACTTCTGAAGCCCATTCCTCACAGTAAAGTTATCTGTACTCTCCCCTTAGATTCTAGGACTTTCTGAGATGCTGTTAATATGACCAGTGTTCCATGCCTAGTCCTGTCCTCATCTCATTTCCCAAATGCTGCTATTGGATATCCTACATTGCTGCACGTATATCCTGGAAAGATGGGCCTCTGGCTTCTAATTTTCCCTGAACAAAACAGTGTGGTGGCAACTTCCTTTTTTTAATTGAGGCCTTTGTTTTCAGAATTTTAAAACAGTCAGCCCTTCCCCCACAGTGTAGTCAATATGAAGAACTTAGCTTGTCTTGAACCTTTCTGAGAGAATCTTAACTATAAAACTGTGAGCCCTCTGTTTCCTCCTCAGCTTAACTTCTATAACAACAGATGAGAAAAGTTTTTTGATTATCATTGTATAAATAAAGGTTTCCTCTTTTGCTTTGCTTATTTTCAGTCAATGACTAGTATTAAAATTGCCTGGCTTAAGGAATACAAAGATCTGCCCAAACTAGAATTAAGTAAAAGGGGTCTAAATTTAATTTTGAGAAAGGAATTAAATTGTGTATAAATAAAATTAAGAGGGTGGAGAAATACTGAAAATAAAATTTATACCAAGATCATTTTGTCCTTGTTTGATTCCCATATGCAAAACATTTTCTCTTAAACCAAAGTCTTCTTTCTCAGATGTTTCAATGTTATGCTATTGCTTCTCTTAGCATCACAAACCCCATTTCCAAATGGAAAATATTTGAAGAGTCTTGTCTAAGGTCACTTCAGTTGGCTTCAGATGTAAGCCATTGATTGGTGACTCATCTGAGATTTCCACCTACATCCTGGCTTCCTTTTGCTGTCATAAATAAATGTAGCAATTATTGATGCCAGAGGGTACAAACCGTCCTTTGAGTAATCCCAGTTTCTCAGTGATGAGCTCTTCTTGGTCACATCTGCAATTCAGCTAAAATGTCCATTACATGTCATACACCTTCTTCAGCTTGATAGTGAAATGAAAAGAAAATGAATCAAAAGTACAGACTGTGTTTTAAAGACCTATGAGAAACCAGATACTTAAATGTCTTGTATAGGGAAATATATTTTATTAAAGCCCTTATTATTTATGTAGCACTTGATTCATTTGGTTAATAATAAGTTTAATCTTGGCACACAGTAAGAGTAACATATTACAGAACATTAATTTCATAGGTAGTTCAGCTCATCATTTCCCTGACTTAAGACTGATACCTAAAAGGATTTCTGCTGTGAGTACACCTATGCAAAGGGTTTGGTATAAAAAAAATAGAACAGGATTTCACTAAAAATATATGAACTTTTTTTGTACAAGAAACATTATTTTGTTAACATTAACTTATCATGTTTTATAAAACCTCTGTCTACAATTTTAAGAATGAATAGGTCAGAAGAAGAAGGAAATGATACTGTACGGAATCTTTGTTTTTTTTTTAACTCGTATGTTAAAGGAATGTTAACATTAAAATCAGATGAAAATCTCAGGGTGTGCCACAGGAAAATATTCTTATGTGTGTAACAGGAATTAAAATAGCTTCAAAATGTCAAAGGATTCCATCATGTCACTAGCCTAATATTTAACCACCAGGCATTATCCTCACCTAGTAACCATCAAAAGGAAACATCCATTGCTGAAAGAAATATGTGGCAAAGAAAAGTTAAAACCTCCCTTTCTCTAACCATGAATCGTCCTATCCCAGATGATAACAAGGAGCCTGATTCCTTTAGCTAAGGGAGACTCCAGTAGGAAAGACTGTGCTAGCACACTATTTACTGTTCTTACTCTCACATCAGCCTGAGGAATTTTCCTCTTGCTCCTTAAGGCTCACTTACATGGTTTGTTTTGCCGTAAAACTCGACGCCAATGTTCCTGCCAACAAAGCATATCTTTGTCTCTGGAGCTTTCCTGGTGCCTTGCTCTTCTAATTGCCCTGTGAAAATGCAGCTCCAGGATCTCAGGAACAGCTAATCTCTCCTAAGTGCCAGGGCAAGAGAGAGTTTACAGAATGAACAGCCATCCAATATGGGAAGCAGATGGCTGCTGCGTGTTGTGGCTCCTAGTAAGGACACCCTTCCTTGAGGTCCTGCCAGGCAGGCCCTGATGGCTCTATTAACACATTATTTCTGTTAGTTAAATGGCTTTTGACGGTGAAATAAATTGTAGACAACTTATATGATCATATTTTGCACTATTAGCAATCAGTCTCCCTAAGAAAAGAATTCTTTAATTGCTTGAAGATCTGGGGCATCCTCAGTAATTCCTTAAATTTCAGTTTTAGAGGGTTCACAAGAATAAATGAGCCCTTGCAGTAGGGACATTTTTCACTCTCTGAAGGTAGTGTTATTTTGAAAATAGTTTAGAACTCTAGGATTTGGGATGTTTTATAAGAGATTTTGATCTCTTTTTTTCTTAATTTAATATTTTATAAAGTAAGCTTTATCAATTGTAGAACTATGCAGTTAAAACGTAAGGACTTATGCCGTTTATGACAATTTGTACACAGGAGTTGACACTGTGATGTATAGGTATCATGACAACCTGAAGCAAACACACCTTTGTATTTTGATTGCTTAAGATGTGGAAGGAATAGAGGCCTTGAGCAAGACAAAAAAAAGTATACCTGTGGAAGGCTAATAGATTATCACCTAAGAGTCAAAGACATGAAGCAGGAGCTTAGATATGATTATCCCTGAATAATGGATTCTGAAGTCTAGGATTTATCTTTATAAAAAAAAGAGGCTTGATATTTCTGGTAAAAGCATTTTGGCTTATTAGATTCATAAGACCATTTGTTTTTGCTTTTATTATAATTCATAAAATTTGTCTGGCCATGTAATTGACTTGTGGGACTTGTAGAAAAAAATAGAGATCTTGGAAATGAAATATATTCCTTTGTACTGGAGTTCACAGAGTTCCCTTTTTTTACAGCAGTTTCAGCAATTAGATGGTCTATGAAATGATATGAAAGATAGGTAGGAATTCTAGGTTTTCTTCCCCACTTATAAGAAAGTCAACAATTAAAGAAGCGTTGTCTAATGGGGAGATACATATCTATTCAGCCTCCCTAGCATTGTAGGATGTGACCATAAAAAAAAAGGAGGAAAAAATCTACTTTACTTAGGTCAACATTTGCATGGCATTTTCCATTTTACCCCCATGTCCCCATTCTTCCAATAGGTCATCTGTTTGCTAATTGTTCACCGCAACCTTGGTTTTAATCACCTGATCCATCAACAGGCCTGCTCACACTTCCTTTATTCATCTTGTCAGTAAGTGACATTCTTGGTAATGAAAACAACAAATCTATTGATAGCATCCTTCCATGGAGTGGAAAGCCGCCTACATTAACTCTGTCTTGGAAACCAGTCTATTCTATTACAATTGACCTTCTCTCACTGATTACCACACAAATCATAGTCCTTTGCCCCCTCCCCATGTATTAGAGTATTTCTCCTACAGCCTTTCAATTGCCTGACTGCAGTTGGTAATTGGATTCATGTTTGAAGCAAAGCACTGTGAGGAAAAGCCTGGAATAATTCAAATGGAACACCCTGGCCTAAGGCTGAGCCCATATGTTACACTCAGATTTGTGTCAGTGAAGCTTATTGCTTTAGCAACAAGAAGAGCCATTCAGATGTCATAAAATTTTGCTTTATTTTGGAAGCTAATTTACTTAGAACTGCCAATACAAGCTAACGTATACAAATTTGTGATAGTGTAGGGATGGAGACTCTGTAACATGTCTAAAGGAAAAAGGAAACAGTGGATAAATTGGACTGTCTCTCCTCTGAGTATCATACTTTGCCACAAGTAGCTTTGAAATAAGTAATGTAAAAATTAGAGACTGCCAAAAAGCCAACGGTCTGGCAGCTGGCTTTCCTTCAGTACTTACTACTCTATATATGCCTGCAAGCACTTTTCTTCATATCATTTTATAAATTGATGAGCACTCTACTCTATTTTAATAAAAGAAAGCAATTCCTTAATAAATTTAATTAGTGACAGACTAGTACACATCTATGCAGATATTCATATGAATGTGACTAAATACTTTGTGCTTGATAGGATTGTAAGTTCCTGCCAGCCCAACTGGTTTGCCTCCTGTTTCATGTTCTGTAATATGGGTCTTAGGAAATACTTTACAATTTCTAAAATGCTAGAGAGAGAAAGTTTCTTCCTGGAGAAAAATTACTTTTATTTTGTTTTTGTTTATTTATCACTAAATCATCATGTCATGTCAATAGCGTTCTTATGGACTACCTCAGCAATAAATGACTGACCATTGGATTACCTAAGAACTTATCCCACAACATCTTTGCATAAAATAGTTGTGAATAATTTTACTGATTTAGTTTTCTTTTCAAAAGAACAAGACATAATATGGTATACTTGATTTGCTCCTTTGTAGGTAAAGAGAAGTAAATTGTTCATTTTTGTTTATATGTATCCTTAAATTTGTGTGTGTATCTGAATGTGGATAAAGCTGATTATAGCAAAGCAAATATTTGAAAGAAATGTCTAAGCGAGTACATAATTCTGCCTGTTTTTACCACATATGCCCAAGTATTAAAATATGTATAATTTTCTAATGAGCTCAAAAACCCAGCACTACCTGCTATCTGCTTCATTCTGGGAAAATGATGGCATCAATCCAAGTGGCAAAGTGCTCACTTTTTTGTTTATATTTTTCTGGCTCATAAAATAACTTTCCATTTGAAAGGCCTTGGTGGCACAACTTAAAAAGATTTTGTTGGAAGGTTTAGCAGGCAGAAAGTAAAGCAAGTTAATAAAAGACTAAATTAACTCAGCCTGGTTATCTCCAGAAGGAGTTGTCAGATAATTATAATATAAATAACTGCTCTCCAAAAACAGGCAGGCTGCAATGTAGACTTTTAATATGATCATGAAATCATGAAAGGGGGTTGCTACACTTACCTAATTTGAAGTTAATGCATTTTTCTGTTTCATTTTTATTAATGAGACAAATCTGTTGAAAAAATTACTTGTGCCAATGAAGCTTGTCACTACACAGAGTATCTATTGATTGGTTGTTTTTTGTTTTTTGGGTTTTTTTTGCTTTTCAAGGTAGCCAACATGACATAATCAAGATGGGACATTTTCTGTACTGGCTTCACTACCAGTTACTGTCTTTGTACTTTTATGCATGGTATTGTGATGCCACAATCTGGTGACTAAAAACTGGTGAACTTTTCAAGCTCATTTCATCTACAATCTCTCCATTTACTTCTCCACCAGGATGCAGACTTTGGTTGGATATAACAAATAAGCCCTCAATTCCTTATGAATTCATTCAGTCAAAAAAGCACCTAAACATGCCTGTTAATGAGCTCAGTTACCCCTAGTACATTTTGTATCCCTAGATATATTAAGCTACCAAAATGACTTCACATATTTTCTCCAGACTTGATGTTTTGTAAGTCCCAGTGGAAAAACAAACTGGTTTTCATTAACACAAGTTCACACTGGTAAGTGTAAAGCAATATAGGGTAAGATATGTGTTCATACATATATACATATATATATGTATAATGTATCTTAGACTGCATTCCTTAGTTCACAAATGCAAAAATATTCACATTTTAAATTAATAATATTTGAATTTTACATATGTACTACTTTTGGAGACCCACATGTATATTTTAAATGGATTTAACATAAAATCATAGTGCCCTGCAAATTTTCTATGTGATATCAAGTTTAGCATCATGTATATTTCAGAGAAATATATACACAGGCACACACACACACACACACAAACACGAAGATGATTGCATGACCTCATTTAATAGGCCATTCCAATGTATATATTGCTCTCCTATAAGTAAGTAAATCAATATGACAAAGAGGTCAAGCAGTATTATTCAATCATTTGCCAGTTCAGTTGTTACTCCCCCAAAACCCAAGCTAAATAACTCATGCTCTTTATCTTCTCGAAGAAATTCAGAACTAAAGTAAAAAGAATTCTTCCAAGAGCCCATCAGAGACTTACCAGTGCAATTGGTGGCTTTTCCAAACACAGCGTCACTCTCTACCATTCCTAACAAGCCTTGCATTTATCAAAATATACTGTTGTTTCTTCGTTGTTTTGCAAAGAAGTGTAGCACATTGTTTCTGTTGTTGACTTGTAAAAGGTGATAAAAAAGCAAAACTATTATTTATTCGCAAGTACATAAAATATCCCATGGATGAAACTTACTTAACTGCATACAGTCACTCTTTGCTTCGAATGAATGGAAGATTGAAGATTAAAGATGAAACTGGCAAAATATAATGAAAAAATCTTAATTTCTTAATAAAAATCCAGTATTTCAGAAGAATAAGCTTTCAATATAAGTTTGCAAGCACATGAAGTTGTGGGCTGAAAGGTTATAGAGAAACTAAATAAATAATCGATGGGTAAGTCTATACTGGGCATGACCAGTTAGTTGATTACAGTGGTTTTCTCTGCCTTTGGGCACACAGCTATACTACATTCTGGAGCCTCCTCATAATTAAATGTAAAAAGGAATGTCAGTGGAAGTGGTGTAATTCTCTACATTTAGGTAACTATACTGGAAATGACTCCCACATATGTGAAGGCATGTAAGAAAAATGTCAGAGTCACATGTGTGGCAGATTGCATCATCTAGATTTTTGGGATCAACGCCAGTTTTGATCCCCTACGTAGGCAAAAATGAACTCTTTTATACTTAAGTTACAGACAGTAGGCAGGGGCTGTCTACCTCAGCCCTTATGTTCCCTTTACTTGGTGATCATCACACAAGCACTAACTCACTCACCTAAAGTGCTTGGTGAAACAATAAAAAGTGACATAAGTTAGTTAGTCTGTTTCTGGGTTTACTATTCTATTCCCTTAGTTTATGTCCATTACCAGGATGTCTTCGCTCCCTTAGTTGGGATTTCTATTTTGTAATAAAAATACCATGACCAAGAGCAATGTAGGAATGGAACAGTCTACTTGGTTTTACAGCTTGTAACCCATCATCCAGGAAAGCCAAGGCAGGAAGTGAAGTAGTGACAATGGAGATGGGATGTTTACTGGAGACTTGCTTTTCGTGCGCTGCTCAGACTGCTCCCTTGTATAATCTAGGACCACCAGTCTAGGGATGATACCAGTCACAGTGGACTGGGCCCTCCCACATCAGTTGTTAATCAGGAAAATGCCCCATAGATATGCAAATGGGACAATCGTGGCATTTTTTAAAATTTGAAGTTCATTCGTGTAACACTGACAAAAAAAAAACAAAACTAAACAAACAAATAAAAAAAACAAACAACCTAACCAGGCCAGTTACTAAACCTCTGTTCTGTAATTTGAGGTCAGATATTATAAAATCTCAGACTGTGTACTTTCTCCTTCGGATTGCTTTGGATAATTTTGGTCTCTTGTGTTTTCACATAGGTGCTTACATTGATATTTTTCAAATTCTGGAAAGAATAACATTGGAATTTTGATGGGAGTTGCATTGAATCTATAGATTACACAGCCATTTATGTTATATTAATCAACAACCCAGGACCATTGAAGGTCTTGAAGTATTCATTGTTGAGGTCTTTCCCCTCTGTGGTTACGTTTGCTCCTGTATATTTTTTGGTGCTCCTATAAAACTGATAAAGCTATGGCTGTCTACTTGTTGACAAAAGTGTCAAAATCGTGCAGTGGGAAACAGCCAGCCTAGTCAACAAATAGTGCTGGCAAAACTGCATATACACCTGCAAGTGAATGAAATTAGATCTGTACTTTCCACCCCATACAAAAGTCAACTCAACGTGGACCAAAGGCCTTAATCTAAAGCCTGAAATGCTGAACTTGCAAGAAGAAAACATAAGGAAAACAGTTCAAAACATGGCTGTAAGCGAGAATTTTCTGAACATAACTTTAAAGACTGAAACACATGAGATTAGGTTTCCATACAGCTATTCACATTATCTAGGATATAGAATCAGCCTACATGTACATCAACAGACAAATGGATAATGAAAACGTGGTTGGTATATACAATGGAATTTTATCCAGCTGTAAGTAAAAATGAAATTATGTAATTCACAGAAAAATCTAAGGAACTGAAGAGGATAATATTTACTAATGTGACTGAAATTTGGAAATACTAAAACCACAGATTCTCACTCATAAGCTCTCTCTCTCTCTCTCTCTCTCTGTGTGTGTGTGTGTGTGTGTGTGTGTGTGTAAGGTGGATAAAGCCTAAAAAAATTAGAGAGGTGGCCAATAACAATATTAAAAATTAGTACTGAGTAATAAGGAAGAACACAGTGTGGACAGACAGATGCAAGGAACAGGAAAGAGGAAAAAAGAGAAGGGGATGGGAGGTTACAGGTAGTGGATAAGATGCATATACGTGTTGGTTGTATATCTTGGTCCTCTTGTGGAACTCCTAACAGTGGGAACAGGGACTGTCTCTGACTTTTTTACTGGCTTTTGGGACCCTACTCCTCACACTGTGTTGCTTTGCCAGCCTTAACACACTGGGAGGTGCTTAGTCATAACGCAACTTGAAATGCCATGTTTTATTGATACTCATGGGAGACCTGCCCTTTCCTGGATGGAGATGGAAGAGGAGTGGACTGGAGGATTAGAGGGGGCTTGGACGGGGGAGAGGGACTGGAAGAGGAGGGTGTGGAGGAGGCTGCAGCAAAAAAGCAAAATTGTGTATTAATAAAAAAGATGTAGCGTGGGAATTGTGGAGCTGGAAGGAAGAAGGATGTATGAAAGCACACTTTGTCCAAAAATGACATAATGTGTGCTGGAGAGATGGCACAACAGTGAAGAGCACTGGTTGCTTGGTTGCTCTTCTAGAGATCCAGTATCAGTTCCTAACACTCATGTCAATTACCTGAAACTGCTTGTAACTCCAGTTACTGGGGATCTGCTGACTCTGGCTTCCTTAGACACACCTGTATGGCTCTCTGCTTGTTCATGGCTCATGGCCTCTCTCTCTCTCTCTCTCTCTCTCTCTCTCTCTCTCTCTCTCTCTCTCTCTCTCTCTCTCTCTCTGTCTTCTTTCTCTTATATACATACACACAGAGGGAAAGAGAGAGTGCGAGAGAATAAAAGAAACTTAGGCATGATCTCCAGTTTCTGACTTTGGTGGTGGGACTCAAACTTTCCAACATCTAACCAATTCCTCGGCTTTGTTCTCCTTGTTTCACGCTTCAGGGATGACTCCTTTAACATACCGTCTTTGAGAAAAGGATTAATTACTACTTTTATTCACCAGAAAAACCTGAAAGCCCACATGCTGTCTTCTTACTATTTTTCTAATTCCCCCTTATGTTTGTAACACGTATAAAAATTTGAACTAGTGCCAAGGAGCACTGCTTCCTACCTAGAGTCAAGAGGCACATTTCCTGGACAGTTGAGGAATGGGAGACACGTGTGATTGCTGCTCTGTCATCCCCAGTGAGCCACAGCCAGGCCCTGGGCAGACTCCTCCTTTTCATCTTAAACCCAGGCAGACTTCCTCCACCACCACTTGCTTCCCTTTTGATTTCTTTCACTTTTAAGTCCAAGTCCCTGCAAGCTCTCTCTGCTCTCCTGGGCTTCTCGAAAGACAGAGAGCCTAGATCCTGACCTTTATAACCTTCCAGTCCCCCAGATGCCAAGCCCCCAATCGTTACTCAAATGCTTCTTTCTTGCTGTCTCAGAACTTCCTTTGCCAACCTATAAATATTTGAACACAATAAAATTGTTTAAACATTCACAACATTTGATTTGTCTGTGTTTTCAGAAAGTTCCCCGAAGTGCTGTGCTTTTTCCTAAACTACACAGAGATGCAGCAGGAAAAGTGTGCTTTTGTCAAAGGCACATGGAACTACATTCTAATATCAGATGCATCTTTTCCTTAAAAATATATATGTATGTAGTTATATGTATATACTTATATAGGTAGATAAAACTACAGAGATTATCTGCAGTGACACTCTTTTCAATTCTGTTTCAAATCAGCTAGCTCCTCTGGGAAATCCAGGCTCTATACCTCTAAAATATCCAAACTGAGAAATGGCATGTAAGTTAGTGTCCAACACACTCAGATGCTACCACTCTTATTATTAGTTTAAATTCCTAAATGAGTATTTTGCTTATTTTCTATTTAATTTTTTAACTTTTGAGTATCATACTTGAGTAGTTTTTTATATCATTACCCCCCTTTCCCACCTCCAACTCTCCCTGATTTTACATACACACATACATACCATACATATTCTCATACCCTTCATATACATAGATACAGATATAGAGAGAGGGAACAGCGATACCTACTGAGTCTTTTTATATTTTAAAGACAGTGACCTCTATCAATGACTAGCAGTATTCATGGTTCTTTCTCTTGAAAATCAACTCAATTCACAGAGGTTTTTATTAGCATTAGTATTAGCACTGAAGGGCTAGAAATCTCCAGGATAGTTTAGGGCTTATGACCACCCACCCGCCACCCCACAACCCCCCAGGCACACTGCAAAAAAAAACCTATTTTCAAAGACACTAGAATCTTTGGCTTAAATACATGAAATGCCTAAAATTATATAAGTATGAATATTTTATAAACATGCATTTCTACAGGGTTTTTTGAGCATAAAATCCCACCACTCAATTAGGAACCAATTGACACCTGATCGCTGATGGAAAAGAAAAGTCAGTTTTCTTTAATGATGCCCCTTTCCAGGTCAAGCCCCAATCAGACTGGCCAAGCATCACAGAATGTGCTTGATGGGGAAATAAATTTTTAAAAAGAAGAGGCAATCTCCAGGTTGGGTAGGAAGGATGTGTGGGTGGAGAAGGCAGTTATTGGAGGACTTGGGGAATGAATGTTTTCCAAATACAATGTGTGAAATTCTCAGACAATTAACCAAATACTGCTTTTTATTTTAAAAACCTGAACAGTATCTGTCAGACTCGAGAAGGTCAGTACACACATGAAGCCCCAGTAGCTGTGAATGCTTGCATAGGACAGCAAAACTTCCCATCCAAGGTAATCACACCCTATCCAATTACCAATTGGTGCTTAATGGGTTCTGAGGGTCTCCAGTGGATGGTACTATAGCCATATTCATACAGGGAGCATTACATAGGTTCATGTGGTTTTATAAAAGAGCACAGGAAGTTGGGAGAGACAAGTGGTAAGTGGTAAGGAAGAAACTGGAGGTAAGGGAATGGGGAGGGTTGATCAAAACACATTATAGAAATGTATGGAATTCTCAAATATTTAAAAAATAAAAGCTGAACAAGTGTAAATGATGACACAAACTTCTGTTGCTGGGAAGGTGCTAGGATGAGGAAGACCCCCAGACAGAATTACAAAAGTGCTGCAATCTGCAAGAAGAAAATGTGAGGCACGAAGATAGAGGAAGATTTGTGTTGACATTGGGTTTGCTTTTTAAATCTATGTTGTTTTCCTTCTTTGGCAATAAAGTTGGTCAAGTGCTATCAGGTACTGGCCTGTGCAAATGCAGAGCACTTCATAAAGGTTCCTGAAGGCAGTTTTTACTCTATAATATAGATTTATATATCATATTAATTTGAGCAAAGGTTGGTATAGACAAACACAGGGAGCAAAGAACTCTGAACAAATCTGGTTAACAAAACAAAAACTGTATTATCTGATAGTTAACCTTATTCTCATGTGGCAAGTAGACTTAATTACTTTAGAGATTTTAAAATTACAAATTACTCTTACCTTTTCTAAACTAGCATAGTAACTGGAACTTACCTTACTCTGGAAAACTTTGAGGAGAGTAACAATACATTATTAGAGAGGATAAATGACTTAAAATGATGAAGAACCTAAACCCTAATACAAGAAAGGAAATAGGAAGATGGCTGGAACAACATTTGTATCATTATCGGCTGTATTAACTAATTCAACAAGGGTCTGGTTTAGGGGATGATTATAAAAGTTTCATGAGTACTCAAAAGCGGTAATATCTATATCTACCTATATCTGTATATATATGTACATATATAATATATATGCCTTACACCACACATCATGCTGTATAAAAATGTTACTCCAATTTTCTTAAAATAGTAGACAAATTCTTCAGTGAATACATTATTGTATTTTTCTTTAACCCATCTAGAATTAATATTAGCAAACATGGGAAATTCTCTGTCTTTTAATCCTCAAAGCAGATAGAGAAAAATTGAGCTTAAGTTCAGCAAACCTGGGTGGAATAGGTATGAGGCAAACACGGCCTCCATAAACTGGGGTTACCTGTGAAATGGAACAAGGACTTATGTTTTAATTCCTTGACATTCTAAAAGGGGTTTGTTAGCATTTTTGCTAATAAAATCTCTAATTTTATACACACATACATACACTACACATACACATATGCATGCACATACACAGACACATGCACACACACACACAGAGACTAATATAAATCTAATTAAACTTTCCATAAAATATCCACATAAGTACAAAGTGCAAGCATATTAAAACTCATATTTTACATTCTTCCTAATATAAAACATTTGAAAATATAATTCAAAGTAATAATTCAAAAAACATTTCCACTCTAATATATTCCTAGGTTCGCTGACCTTTCATGTGTATGCAGAGGCATGCATGAGAAACACCTGGATTGTGCCAGAATTGAAATAAAACTACCACCTGGAAAAAACTGCACATGTCCCCACAGCCTCCACATACCATTGAATCTAACAGAATTCATATGTGCAACCAAATAATATTTTTGTATGTAAGCATTAGGTTTTCCCGTGAGGCTGTGCTGCAAAGCATTTTCTAGGTTAGTGATTGTAAGCCCTTTGGCAGAGTCTGTTCCTTTTCATGCCTTGCACACTGACAAGATACAAACTTGTACACTTATTAAGGGTGGGCATGACTGGGCTTATGGGCCTGGCTGAGTCTAACTCAGCGTCATCCCTTTCATAAAGATTCTTTCCCCATGAGTGTACTGCTTAAAGCTTTCTTCCCCAGCATCTTTCTGGTAGTACATAGAGAACATATATTTTCTTAGTAGAATATATAAATTAAAATGAGGATTCATTTTCCCCAAAGACAAAACAAGGTTTGGTAGAGGCTTACTCAATATCACCTTTGTGTGTTTGCTTATTTGTTTGTTTGTTTGATTTGCTGTGGTTCAGATTCACTGTTAATATGTGATTTGGAATCATTTCATCAAGACCTAAGTTCCTTAAAGTATTCAAATTTTGTGATTGGAGTCTTAGGAACAATCCAGCTGTGCATCTCTGCTTACATGTGATGCAATCACCCCAGAGCAGGGCTTCTCCTCTGATGGCCTTATAGATCTAACCGAGGATTTTTGTGGCTGGCTACCTCATTACCAACCTGAGAAACACAGTACTTCCCGTTTACTTTTGCTATGTGTTTGCTCCAGTTCCTCACCCTAGATGCCTGCTTGTCCTCAATAAATCACACTGATGTAATTTTTAACCCTGCATCAGCTATGCAAAGACCTGAAGTGTTTTCAAATTTTGGGTTAAGCAGCTCCTAAGCTTTTTCAGTCTTCTCTTCCCTTCCATTCCTACAGTGATGGGATGGCTCCAACTGTGTCCTTCATACTCAGGACCTTTATCTAGCGTGATTCTCTCTCTGCTGAAGTCTCAGCTTTCTCTTACATGAGTTTGCATTAACTGCCAGCACACTGGAGGCTACAGCACACTCTCACTACACTTGGTTTTAATCCTCTCCACTGCTCTCTTCAGAGCTCCTCAATTCACTTCTCTATGCTGAAAAAGGCATTTTTCTAAACCTCTTTAACACTACCTTCCTGAAGCTGTGGCTTTATACCTGCTTTATTTGTGAATTCAAAGTGGAAGAAAAATTGAGTTCACCTGAGTATGAAAACTCATGTAATTGAATCTACTATCTCCAACTGAATGTATTTAAAGCATGCAGACATTTATCCATATCTCTATATCATGATATTTAAGAAGAAATTCTCTAGTCATAAGCTACCAAGTATAACAATAATGAAAAATCACAGTTGTAACCAACATCTATAATTTTGATTTTTTAGAAGCTATATACAAAAAGGTATAAAGAAATGCAAAATAAAAGAATTTAATTAACCTAATGTTAACATTTCAATACCAGATCAGTAGTTACTATAATATATGTTACTCCCTTTTATATTATGCTGATGCGATGATGTTGTGGGATCTTCATACACTGTATAAAGATATGTAGCTGTGATTGATTTAATACAGAGCTGAGTATCCAACAGCTAAGCAGGAGTTATAGGTGGGACTTCTAGGCAAAGAAATAGGAGGAGTTAATCAAGGTTCAGAGGAGACTCCAATGAGGCATGAGGTAGTCATACATAAAGAAGGAATGAAAGGTAAAAAGCCACATGGCAAAATGTACATTAATAAAAGCAGGTTAATTTAGGTTATAAGAGCTAATGGGACAAGCTTAAGCCAAGGCCAAGATTTTATAGTTAATAGTTAATAAGAAGTCTCAGTGTAATTATTTGGGAGCTGGCTGGTGGGACAGAGAAAGACTCACTATGTTCTCCAGTATATATTTTAACTCACAGTTCATGTTCAGACTGGTCATTTCTAGTGTTCAATAGCACATGTAGTTAGTGGCAACTATGTTGAGTTGCACTGCTTCTAGCTATGTTAATTCACAGTGATAGTCCATTCCTGAAAGAGTGGAAGGCCTCATGTGTGTACCAATTGGATTTTGTGAACTTGGTTAGAAAGACTAGATGCCTATGGAAAAGATGATTGAGTTATAACTTCTGCAGGTTTTCAAAAACCTTATACTGATAACCTACTTTTAGCTCATGTAACAATGTTTGCAATTTTATCATGGTCAACTATGTACAGACAGGAAGATAACCAGAACGGCTTTGTGATAAGTATCAGGGATTGGTACCAACTGTTCTTTGAAAGGAAATGGAGAGTTTGGCATGGTATAATTAAAACATCCATGGGTCGCAACCAAACCTGAATACTTGATTTGATTCCCAAGGTGACAAAGTAGCTTTCAGGGGGCAGAATTGGAGCCAGTGAGATGGCTCAGTGGGTAAGACACTTGCCACCAAGCCTGAATATTTGATTTGATCCCAAGAATTCACATGGTGAAGCAGAAAACTAACTCCCCAAAAGTTGTCTTCTGGCTTCCATACCTGTGCCATGAAACGCACACCTCCACACACACACACACACACACATTCACAAAATTAACTGAATAAAAATTAGGATGCTAATATATGCCTTATAGGTTAACAACACTTGTACTTCTTACAGAGGACCAGGGTTTTGCCCCTAATACCTACATGGTGGCCCACAACCGTCTGCAACTCCAGTTCCAAGGACTCCATCTCACTCTCCAACCTCCTTCATCACCAGGGCAGCTTGCAGGGCACATACACACTTGCAGTCAAAACACCATATACATAAAATACAAATAAGTGAAACAAATCTTTACAAAACAAAGGACTGGAGAGGGTAATAGAACATGTGTCATTTTCTTGAACACAGAAGATAAAGTAGTCGAGCCCCAAGTGTTCAGACAAGGAGGTGGCCAGCAGGGATAGGAAACACAGGAAGAAGAATCAAACAAATGTTTATGTATATGAAGACACCAAGAGGAAAATCATTGTCTTGAATGCTAATTTTTAAACATAATATTTTTAAGTGAACATGGACTGTGTAGGAGCCATGAAAGCTGAAGGCCACCAGAGAGCTCAGTTCCACTCTCATAGACAGAGTAAGCTCAAATTCTTTCCATGGTGCTATCCTGAATTCCAAATATGTGCCCATGTGGTTCCAGCTTATTACACAGAAGGATCCCTCAGGTATGTTGGCAAAAATCCGGCCCAATCCCTAACCACCTAAACCAAGCCACACCCCTAATTCCAGAGCCAATAAATCGGGGTGGAGGTGGAAGCTAAGATGGGCGGCAGTTATTTATTATCTTAGGTCAAATGTTAGAACCTGGAGCTGATGAGAGAAACTGTCCTGTCCTGATGAAATGTGGATGGCAGAATTTCTTCAAAGAAAATCTTGGGAGCAGATGCGAGGTTGGAGGAAAGCAGGGTCTGTCTCAGTCATGTCAGACCAGTGTGTCAAAGCTCTCTAGGGCTGCAAAATGCTCTTGTCTTCTTGAACACACCATTTGCACTTGGCATCTCCTTCTCTAAATTACGTATCATGGCATACACGGTGACATATTTTACCACAACATTTTAGAAGAACCAAAAATCATCTGCCTACTTTTTGTCTCCCTTTCCACTCAGTACTTTCATGTCTATCCTCTTGACATCTTCGCTGCACTTTATTGTCTAGCTACCACAGCAGCTGCTTGTCCCTGTAGCCCAAACCAGGGAAGAATCTAGGATTTACAGTGCTGTGCTGACTCTGCAACCCCAGTGATACAATCATTCTCCTGTGTCTACTGTGTCACCCCACAGTTAGGTGAGGCCCTGCTGCCTTAGTTGGCCCTCTCTGTGCTGTGTCAGGCAACAGCCTTGAGAAAGACTGGCTACAGGCCACGATAGTTATCTTCACATGGAATGAAGCTATTGTATCACAGATGGTTTTGATTTTATTCCTTGTTCTCTTTTCTTTGATAATAACTGTATATGATACTGTAACCAGAAACCAATAAATGTTACTTTAAAAACATTTAAACACACCCTGGAAACATGTTTAGGAATCCAGGATTTCAGCCTTCACAGACAATGGAGAACCTGTCTTTGTAAGATGGTCACAAGCCTGGTTAAAAGACTTAGTTCTTCTTAGGGTTTCACTTCAAGAAAAAGAAAACAATGGGATTGTCCCCATGTTTTCATACTTGTTGTATCTGGGAGGTATGCCTCACTTTTCCTCATAGCTCCCTGTGCAAATGGATTGCGATTCCATGGATGGAAGCACCTGAAGGGCCATCAACTTTTCGTTTTCTTGACTTTTTATATTTTCAATTTTTTGCTGCTTTTGTATATTGTTTGTGCTTCCGAATTGAAAAAAACAATACTTTACCCTCAACAGCTGGAACTGACTCCCTAATATACACATATACTAGGCTCACCCTTTTATTGCTGGTTGCTTATCAACTGATGAATGAATAATAAATATGTGATAAATTTAAACAATGAAATATTATTCAGCTGTTCAGAAAAATGAAATTTGTAGATAAATGCATAGAGCTAGAAACAGTCATCTTGAAGATGCATTGAATATTTTCTCTTATTTGTGGATGCTATCTCTCAAGTTTTAGATATGTGTGTTTCAACTCAAATAACCACAGGTTAGGTATCTAGTAAAGGGCTGGAATGGGGGTATGTTTCAAGGGAAGGGAAATAGAGTATACATTTTATGAACAGATAAAGGGAGCATCCGTTTCTGAACCTATCCCTATGATTCTTCCTGACTGTCCCTTCCTAGAGTCCTTCCAATCCACCAGATCTAGTCCTGGTCCCACATCCAGTGCTCTAGCATAGTCTGTCAATTCTTGCCTGCTCTGTATGAACCCAAGGTACTTCCTGTGTGCCACTCACCCAAAGGGCTTTCACACCCCACACACAACCTTACTACGAAGGCAGAACCTGTATATACTACTCCAGGGTCTAGCCTGGTGAGTGTTCCTGACTCAGGAGCCACACGCCAGAAAAAAAAACCTAACTCTTCTTCATGAAGCAGCCATCCGTTACCAACACCTCTTCAGTTCAGATGGGAGTTCATGAGCCTACCCTACCTATTCTGGAATTGGCTGGACAGATCTTTTATAGGTTTTGTCAAAAGGATCCTGAACAATAAAAACAATGCTGGAGGTACAGTCATCCCAAAATTCAACTTATACTATGGGGTTAGAGTAAGAACAAACAACATGATAGTGGCATAAAACAGAAGCATTGCATTGAGGACCCACATATAAGCAGGTGTTCCTACAGTCACCTGATTTTTTGACAAGGATACCAACAATACACCTGATGGACAGACAGCATCTTCAACAAATGGTGCTTTGTTGGGGAAGTCTTATGCCAATAAAGCACTGTGTGGCCAATAGGGAATCTAGATAGGAGGGGCTAGGAGTCCAGGAGGATTCTGGGAAGGAGAAACAGAGGAGAGTCGAGATGTAACGCCATTGGGGTAGGAAGCCCGGAAACCTCTCCGGTAAGAGACATATTTAGATTAACAATTATGGGGTAATTACTTAAGTCAGAGCTAGCCAGTAAGAAACAAGCAAGGCCAACAGCTTCATAATTAATATAGCCTCCTGTGTGTTTATTTGGGACTGATGCGGATCTGGAACCAGGCGGGCGAGAAGGCTCCTCTCAAGGAAAGCTTCTCTTAACAGTGCTTGACATACAAAGCAGCTACAGGCAGAACAGGATACTATGCAAAACTCAGTTCCAAACAGATCAAAGACTTTAACATAATACATAATACCTGAATCTGTTAAAAAAATAGGAAGTGAATATAAAGCAATGTGAAAGCACTTTCTCAGCAGGTTCCCAGCATTGTAGCCATTAAGACAAACAACTGATGAATAGAACCTAAAGAAACCAAAATGTTTCTGTACTGCGAAGACATTATCAGTCAAATGAAGAGATAACCTAAGGAATATATTAAAAATTCTGTACCAAATACATATACATGTTAATTAGAGGTTAATAACGAGTATATACAAAGTACTAAAGGAACCAAACATCAAGTAAACAAATAAACCAATTAAATATTGGGGTATAGATCTAAACAGATAACTCTCAAAAGGCTAAATAGAAATGTTTGGAATACCTTTTAACATTCAAAACCCTTATTTATACAAAGTAAACATAAATATAAATATAAAATACAAATTAAACCAACTTTGAAATTTCATTTTTCCCAAGTCAGAATAGTTAAGATAAAATAAAAATCAATGAGAAAAATGCTGATGTAGATGTGAGTAAAGAATGATTTTGTGTGATTCATTCAAATATTAGTTTAAAGCAACAGAATTCAACATTGTTGAGAGGAAAAACCAAATCTTTTCTTGTTCCCTGCCTGAATAAGGGTTGAGGGACAAATAAGAAGGAAGGATATTGAAAAATTACCTAACTAAATTTTCTGTAAAGGAGAATCATGAGGCACAGTAAATAACAAGGGAACTGGGAAGTTACACTAAATCTGAAATCTCTACAATTGACTGACAAAGTTCATGATATTGAAAAGCAACGGTATTCCTGAAAATGGAATGACATGCAAAGTTCCCGGGGCAAGAAAGAACATTATTTCACTAAAAATTGAAATGATAAGGATGCCATTGAACTTAATTAAGCATTAGAAGAAATCATATGAGAATTAGTAAGCAGATACCTTAATAAATTACATGTCTTGCTTATAACATGTTGCAAGAATCCCTTCCCAGAGGAGATAGAAATAGGCTTTCTCCTCTTTATCAGTTTCCACAAAAGTCCACCGTAGATACGAGGTTAAGGGACTTTCATTCATAGAATGGATAGCTTCCTACTTAGAAGTGAACAGAGACAGTCACACTGGAGAGTCTTCAGCATGCATGGATGACGGCTTCCTCATAGCCACATAGATGAAATATCACTAGTTAAAATTACAGGGTCTATATCCTCAAGCATCTCCAAAGACCCAGAAGACACATGTAATTAATCTGCATTCAGATTCTTGGGACATTAAAGAAAAAGCAACCAGAATATGAAGTTAGTACCCAGTGACCCCTCTGCTCCCTTCTTTGTTGAGAGAATGTCATCATTCTCACTCATGACACAGCTGATCAGATGAAGATGGTAGGTGCTATGCATGGAGGACAGCAGATAGCATTCCATAATACCTGCTTTCTGTATGGTTGGTTTATCATCTGTTATCTCTATGTTTAAGGAATCATTAACCAATAACATGTGTGTTCACACACACAAGTAAAGTGTGTGTGTGTGTGTGTGTGTGTGTGTGTTTGAGTGTGCCTGCATACCCTGGCACACCTATGGAGGTCAGCTTTATGTGGTTTCCAGGGGTTGGAATCAATACTTGCACAGTCCTGACCTCTGGGAAATCTGTTCTCAGTCATATCCTACACAGCGCCTCTCCTGGTCTTTCTGTATGACTCACTTCATTATGTGATCTTCCCTCCCTTCCCTATCTTTCCGTTCTCTGCCTCACACACTCCATGCTTTTTCATCCTGCTCTCAGAAAGTTCTTGACTGAGTGGTAGTAATTCCTGATGTAGCTCCAGCTCCTCTAGTACCATGGCTCCCTCTCAACACACCTCACCCTTTGGGTGACACCAACACATGCTTCCATCTGCACTAAGACGGACAGGTCAGTACTCCCCGACCCTGCTATCCAGCCCCTCAGGTATCAGTTTCTTTGAACTTTGCCCCTGGATTTCCTCACCCCAAATCCTCCTGTCAACATGGACAATTTATAGACCAGAAGGTAGATGGATTTCACATTCTAGTTTGTAACTTTGCTATTTGCTCAAATCCACTGGCTTTCACCACTCCACACTGGCTATTGGAAACCCTGTTGTAAGCAGCCTTTCACGTTATCTTACTTGGATCCTGTAATTAGTAAGTTTTTTAAAATTTATTTAAATTAGAAACAAGCTTGTTACACATGTCAATCCCAGCTCCCTCCTCCCCCAACACCTCACCAGCCCTCTCCAGCCCCCCACCCAATTCCCACTCCATTCCTCAGGGAGGGTGAGGCCCTTCTCGGGGATCTCCAGAGTCTGCCATTTCCTTCAGGGCAGTGGCTCTTATCCCACAAGAGTCCAGGATAAGAGAGCATCCTTCATTGTATGAATGGGCACCCAAAGTCCATTTGTATGCCAGGAATAAATACCGATCTACTACCAAAGGCAATATATATTGCCTAGGCCTCCTCACTGACACCCATATTCAGGAGGTCTGGATCAGTCCCATGATGGCCTCTCAGCCATCAGTCTGGGGTCCAAGATCTCCCCTTGTCAGGTCAGCTGTCTCTGGGGGTTTCACCAGCATGGTCTTGACCCCTTTACTCATCACTTCTCCTTCTCTGTAACTGGTTTCTAGTTCAGTTCAGTGATGAGCTGTGGTTGTTTCCCTCTGCTTCCATCAGTCACTGGATAAAGGTTCTAGGATGGCATATGAGGCAGTCACAAAATTCATTATCAGTAAGGGGCATTTAAGGTAGTCTCTCCACTATTGCTTAGTTTGCCAGTTAGTGTCATCCTTTTAGGTCTCTGAAAATCTCACTAGTGCTAGATCTCTCCACAAAACTACGACTCTCTCTATTATGGTATCTCTATTCTTCCCCCCTAGTCAACCTTCCTGCTCCCCCATGTCCTCCTCTCCCCTCCTTTTCTCCCCCTCTCTTTTTCCTTGTTCCGTCTCGCCTCCCCCATGCTCCCAATCTACTCAGGAGAACTTGCCTCATTCCCTTTCTCTAGGGTACCGTGCATATCTCTCTTAGGGTCCTTCCTGTTTCCCTGCTGCTCTGGCAGTAGAATTGTAGGCTGGCACTCCCCTGATCTATGTCTAAAATCCATATATTAGTGAGAACATAATATACTTTTCTTTTTTGTGACTGGGTTACTGTAAAGGGAAGCCTTCCCGCCAACCTAGTTCCAGAATCACATCAGTTCCAAATAAACACACAGGAGGTTATATTAATTATGAAGCTGTTGGCCTCGCTTGTTTCTTACTGGCTAGCTCGGACTTAAGTATTTATCCCATAATTGTTAATCTAAGTATTTCTCTTACCGGAGAGGTTTCTGGGCTTCCTACCCCATGGCATTACTTCTTGACTCTCTGTGTTTCTCCTACCCAGAGTCCTCCTCGACTCCTAGTCCCACCTATCTTAGTTCCCTATTGGCCAACAGTGCTTTATTGACATATACACAGGACTTCCCCCAACAGGTTACCTCACTCAGGATGGTTTCTTCTAGTACTGTCCATTTGTCTGCAAATTTCAAGATCCCATTGTTTTTTTTTTTCACTAAGTAGTACTCCATTGTGTATATGTACCACATTTTCTCAATCCACTCTTCAGTTGAAGGGCATCTAGGATGCTTCTGGATTCTGGCTATTACAAATAATGCTGCTATGAACATAGTGGAACAGATGTCCTTATTGCATGAAAGTGCATCTTTTGGGTATATGCCTAAGAGTGGAATTGCTGGGTCTTGTGGTAGACTGATTCCCATTTTCCTGAGGAATCTCCATACTGATTTCCAAAGTGGCTGTATGAGTTGGCACTCCCACTAGCAGTGGAAGAGTGTTCCCCTTTCTCCACAGACTCTTCAGCATAAAATGTCATTGGTGTTTTTGATTTTAGCCACTCATACAGGAGTAGGATGATATCTCAGAGTTGTTTTGATTTGCATTTCCCTTATGACTAGGGATGTTGAGGACTTTCTTAAGTGTCTCTCAGTCATTTTAGACTCCTCTATTGACAATTCTCTATTTAGAGTCATAAGTGTTGACCATCGTTTTATTTCAGTTCAGAAGTTTGTACATTCATTTACTTGTCTGCTTTTTGACTGGAAAATTTCAACTTTGTTTAAATTTACCACAGTCACTTTATGTGATAGAGGTGTGAAAAACCTTACCACATGTCAATTTAGGAATCAACTTCCTTGTCTCCAGCTTCAAAAGTGCTTTCCTATAGGTTGCCCAGGCCTTCTCGCTGACACTCACATTTGGGGGGTCCAGATCAGTCCCATACTGGCCCTGAGCTGTGGATCAGTGTCTATCCCTGATATACAAACAGTCTTCGTATGCCTATAGCACAAAGAGGGATGCTCTCTCAGCCTGGACTCTTAGGGGAGTGCCTGGACCCTACCCAGAGTAAAATGACAGGCTCTGATATCCCCTATGTAGAAGGATTTGGCAATAGGGTGGGAGGGTGGGGGAAAGAGGAGTGGGGGAGGAGGGGAGGGAGAGGGAACTGGGATTGACATGTAAAACAAGCTATTTAAAATAAAAAAAAATTGAAAAAAAAAGTGCTTTCCTACTATGGGATCCTCTGGTGCAGTTGTCCCAGGTTTCCAGGTCAACTGTTTTAAATTCTGTAGGAGAAACTGCAGCCAGTCTACCCAAGCCCTGCCTCAGTGCCCCGGCCAGCCTGCATGCTCTTGTGTGGCAGGCAGGCACTTTTTCCCTGAGCCAAGCTACCTAGCCGCCCAGCCTGACCCAGAGACTGCTGACAAAGAAACACTCAACACAGAGGCACCAATGAGGAAAGGGCATGCAGCAGAGTCAGCCTCCTGAGCCAATAAGACATTGGGAGGGGATATAACTGGAAGTCTAACTTCCTTAATAAACGAGTCTCCAGCTTGTTCAGCTACACCCTGACTCTCATTGCCTGAGTCTTCTTACACTGCCACCCCCCAAGGAGTGTCCAAGCAGGGTCACCCACAACAAAGTTCATATTATTCAGTCCTCTCATACCATCAGCTTCTTTTATTTTACACACTTAGATGTTTTCTATTATTGGTTTCTTTTAAGGTTAGTATATTTTCTAAATTTTTGTGTTTTCAATCTTTATTTATGTGTATGTTGCATTGTTGCTAGATCCATCCACCAGAGAATAAGGCACTCCCATGGCCAAGTAGAAAGCCTGTATTCACCATGTGGCTGAGGCATGGGGAACTTGCCCAAATCATGCAGACTGGAGCCTGACTGCTCTTGTTTTTTAAGCACAAAATCCATACTGTGGGTTCACACACTTCAGTTAGCAAGAAGTGGGACTACAGAACCCAAAACACAAAGTTAGTGCATTTAGGGAGTTTCTGCTCCACATCCTGGAACTGTTGATAGAGTCTTTGTCATTGTTTTGGTAGACATTGCTGCCTAAACGCTGGGTTCCAAGGCCTGATGGGTGCTTCTATCATGGCATCAAGAAGTGCTGAAGTCTGGGGGCTTGTTGGAGTGTCAAAGCACAAACAGTACAGGTGAAAAGCAACCTCAATGTTTTTCCTCACCCTTTCTCTTTATTTGAGACAGTTACTTTTTGTTTAGGTAATGTGTACACCAGACTAGCTTCCAGAGATTATCCTGTGGCTACCTCCCATCTCACTCTAAGAGCACTGAGATGAAAAAAAAGTGCTACCATCCCTGGCTTCACATGGACTGAGGATCTGAGCTCACACTTGTATGGCATGTTTATCATGGAACTGTCTCTCTAGCCCTGAGGTTTTCATTGTTTTGGGAATGTAGGTTCTGGATTTTGTTGTTGTTGTTGTTGTTGTTTTCTTTTGCTTGTTTGTTTTTGTTTAAATAGTCAAACTTATGAGTGCATTCTCAGGCTACCAGAACAGTTTTTGTGTCAAATATTCATCACTTTTAATTTGGTAATCTCTCTGTCTGACGCTGTCTGACAAGGATTTTTAAATGTTTTCCACAAATATGGAAACTCTATTTTTCAAGGAGCTACATAATTTAACTTCAAATGTGTTCCATTTGCTTCCTGTTGCACAATTTTAATGAATGCGAAAATTACTTCGTCCTCTCTTGGTTTTCATGTATTGTGTCTTTGAAAAGTTTGCTCTTTGACATATTTCTGCTGATCTGTGAACTTGTGTTGAGCTGTTCACTCATTTCCATAACGCTAATGAATATTTCTGAATGAGTGAATCTTTAAAATATTCAACTCCAAAATGATTGGGAAAAAAATCCTAGACAAAGGCAGTTTGACAACACAATATTTTTGCTGTTACTCTATTACTTATTCAATAATTCAAACATAAGTTTAATTTTTAGCCTAACTTTCATGGCACACTTTTGAAAATCACTATAATAATCTCTTGATATTCAAAATACGTTGAATGCATGTTTGTATGTGAATGTAACATGGTCGTAAGCTACTATTGATGAAAAACCTTTTTAAATAGTATTGCAGATTATAGGATGTATTTTAATATAATTTAAAAGATATATGTAAATTTTTTAAACTAGAATTATAGGATTAGTCTCCTATCATGTTGACACAATATTTCTATCAACAGGCAGGTTGAAACCTTCAATACTAGTTTCCTGAATTTTTTCCTGAAACACAAAATGAAAACTGTGGTGACTTTAGACTTTTGTCACATGTCTCAGGAATAAAAAGACATACTTTGGCATAAGAGCTATAAGCTAGGCATTCAATCACCTTTTCCCCAAAGTGTTGTCAAGTGATAGCTCATATCATGTGGGGTAATTTCAAAAATACAAGTTCATGAATGTTATTCCTGTCTAATACAACAAATATGACTTTGTATTGTATATCTTTGATTGGTTTTTAAATTTGAATTTGAGAATCACTGTAATAAATTTTGATCTGGAGAAACAACTGTGTTATATATTTACATGATTCAAAGTGCTTTACAGGATCACTATGATACAAAGAGGAAATGTTTATACTTGTGGATAAAGTTGATTATGATAGGGTAATGAACTATCACTGATTTCTATGGAAGGTTAATTGTTAATGAAAATCCTAACACCCAATGCATTTTAGCTTACTCAGTATATCTTGTTAATTTTAGAACAGTGGTCCTGTACAGTGCAGGTAAATATTACCCATGGGACTTGATAATATGTACATTTAGAAGTTCTGAGGATGGAGGATAGCCTATATGTCTAATGATGCCTAGATGAAACTATGCTTTGTGCAACAAAGTTCCTATATCATTAGATTTTTCTCTTTAAACTATATTTATACTATTTCTTTCCAAAAACATGAAAAATAGGATCTTTCATAGCAAACAGAAGCACAGAATTTGAAAGTGGTGTGGCTGAAACATTGACCTCATCTTATTTCTACAAAGTAATACTTCGACAGCATTAATTACTCCACAATGAATACCATCAAATATAAGCCAGAACAAGTATACCAACAGCAAAAGCACAGAACACAGAATTATTTTAAGTAATGAGATCAATTTTATCAGATCTGATAAATATTTGTGCTATTTATTAATGAGCACAGAAAATGTTTTATTAGATATCATCACACACATATTGCTTATATGCACTCTCCTCTAACACACTCTTTTCTTCTAATGATACTCCATATACTTGCACACCATATTTACATATTCTAGATTCTTAATAGTAAAGGAAACATGAATAACTCATATCTTTTTGGATCTGGATTATTTGGCTCAACTAGGTGATCTTTAATCTATCCATTTTCTTAAAATGCACAATCTTATTCTTTATGACTGAATTAAGCCATACTACATATATACCACATTTTCTTTATCCATTCTTCTGTAAATAGACAAATAGATCAATTGCATGTTTCAACTCTTGTGATTTGTACTGCAATAATAAGGATGTGAGAGTAACGGCATTAGGTTCTTTCTACTGTATACCCAGGAGTGATATAGTTGAATCAGATGATAGTTTCATATTTTTTTTAGTTCTTTAAAGAACACTTACAAAGATTTACTGTATCTGAACTGGTTTTCTTTCTCAATGGCAGTGAATACCACCCCTTGTTCTTTGTTCCAGCAGTGGTCCTGCTGCCTTTGATCCCCCAAATAAACACACAGACGCTATATCAGTTATAAAACTATTGGCCATTTACTTGGGCTTCTTATTGACTAGCTATGTCTCAATTATTAACCTATTTCTATCAATCTATGTATTGCCCCAAGGCTGTGGCTTTATGCAGTAATGCCCACCATGTTGTTACTCCACCAGCAGCCTACATGGTGACTGACTATGCCTACATTTCCAAGAATTCTCTTCATCTTCTAGTCCAACTTATCTTGCTGCCCTATTGTCCAACAGTGTTTTATTCACCAACCAATAAGATAGTCATATACAGAAAGACAATTCCCATCACCCTTTGTACACACGCAAGCACACATACACACACACACAATCACAACACCTGTTGTTGTTTTCTTGTCTATTGCCATTCTAAATAGAATGAAGTAGACACTACATAGTTTTGGTATGCATTTCCTTGATTTCTACGGGAGCTGAACATTTTTCTACATATTGTTTTACCACATGTAACATATTTGAGAGCTATATATTCAGTCCATTTAATGATGTTTTGTGGGTGTTTAACTTTTTGAGTATTTTAAACATATATATTTTTTATATTCTAAATATCACTACACTGTCCTGTGTAAAGCATATAAAATTTTCTCCAGTTCATTCTTTTGTTACTTTTTTAATTTTAATTAAAAGCTTTTTAATTTCATGTAGTCCCATTTATTATTTCTTGCTATTGTACTTTGTGCAGCTAGAAACCAAAGAAAGTCCTTGAATATAACTGTATTTTGAACTATTTTTCCTATGTTTTAATATGGCAGTTTCTAGAGTCTTCAATAATTTTTAATTTACTCTTATGTAAAACTTAGGATTCATTACTGCAATGAATCCTAAAACAGCTACTGTAGTATCTGTAATTCAGAAGATAAATCTAAAGTATGAAAGTGGAAACTTTGATTACTTTAAAATTTGTTTATATTTTGTGTGTGTGTGTGTGTGTGTGTGTGTGTGTTGCTATCACACGTATACTAGTGTCCAGGCCAAAAGAGGGCATCAGATTTTCTAGACCTGGAGTTATAGATGGCTGTGAGCCTCCCAACATGGGTGGTCCCCTGGAAGATCTGAAAATGCTCTGAACTACTAAGCCATCTCTCAAGTTTTGGAGTTCAGGTGCTATTCCAAGTGGAAGAAGATGACAAACATGTAAGAAAGATCATTCATACTTGAGGGCATTTCAAGTGGCATCCAAGAATTAAAATCCATCTTTTCAGCTTTAGTAGTCAGGAATTGGTTTTGAATAAAGAGAAGCATAGGTTATGACTTCAAGACAAATAGGTTATGATTTGGACTGTAGATATTTCTACAGAGTAAAAGTTCAGAAAGACAAGTATTGCTGACTCATTGGCACATTTGTGTTCTAGGTCTAAGAGAGTTAAACAGTTGCAGGACACATGAGTTCTGTTTCCTTCTCAGCTGGCTGGAGACAAACTCCAGAATGTGGAGGGTTTGCAACTTCAAGCAAGCTCCATTATGGCCAACAAGTGCATATGATGAAATGGAAATGACAACAGAAATGTCACCTAGTCCTTTATAAAGGCACAAATTAAATAAGAAACAAATGTTTTATGGAATAGAATTTCTTCTAAAGCATGAGAGTTACGAGCCCAGTGCCCCAGACTATTAGAAATTACCAGTTAGGCTACTTGAAATGTCACTTTGAAAATTAGTTTTGTTCTAACTGTTCAATTTTGTCAAGAATACAGCTCATCCACAATGCATTGCTTAGGGAAATCTGTAATGATTAAAAGACATGTAGGCTGCTGAGATGGTCCTGGATCTAAAGGCACTTATTCATAACCTGATTTTCTGAGTTTGGTCTCTGGAACCCACATGGTGGAAGGAAAGCTGACCTCTGACCCTACATGTGTTCTCTGGCACATGCTTCCCCCATAAGCATGTGCATCTGAGACACCCACTCAGTAAATAAGCAACTGCAAAAAAATTAAAAGAAGAAATCGTGCCATGCTTCTTTAGAAAGGGAAAAGCCATGTATATACAAAAATGGACTGTGTCTCTTATGGATGTCAAAAGTTACATCCATAAAGTCTTAACAGTATGACTGCCTATACATGAACTGAATAAAAAAGACAAAAATAGACACTCCAAAGCGGCAGAAGAAAGCCCAAGAGGATTTATCCTATACAAAGAGTGACAAGCAACTGAGCAATGATAAGAGTGGGAGAATTATCTATCCCAGGGACCAGCATATCAACAGCTTATCCAATACCAATTGGTAATCCCTGAAAACATACACAGAAGTAACATTATGCAGACTGAGCAGGTAGTGTGTGTGTGTTTGTGTTTGTGTAATATATAATATAGAATATAGAATATGATATTTATGTACAAATATGTAAGTAACAACAATTAATGAAAAAAGGCCATGAATTTAAAGGGAGAAATTAAAGGCATACAGTACGGTTTAGAGGGGGAAATGATGCAATTATATTATAATCTCCAAAAATAAAAGAAATAACAAAACAAGACTGGTTTCCCTTCTAGTATCTTACAGTGAATGTCTATGTGAAGAGATGTAGAGTGTCTTCATGATGAAGGGTGTTTGCTTTTTTTTCTTTTTGACACAGGTGATTATTTAAAAATCATGAGAATCACTGAAAAAATCTGTTAAAAGACAAGTTAATGTCACTCCACAAATTACAAAAGTCAAGCAGCAAATCAAGGTGACACATAGCTGCAAAGATTATGTTTATGCTCATTAGTTAAACATTGAAAACCACTCACTGGCTTGTAGAGTAGAATGCTAGGAAGTGAAGTTCAGCACCAGCTGTACAAAACTGCAGATAAAATGAAAGTTTACATTTGTAACTTCACCTAAAAACTTTCTAAACACAAAAGAATTCAATCTAAGATACTAAGTTGGAACATCCATCAAAGGAGGCTATTGAAACAGGTGGCGAGAGGAAAATTATAGGAGATATAGATGATGAAAGAGAGGGAATCCAAAACAGAGATGTGTCAAGAAGGGTGTGGTGTGATGTGCTGACTGTTGACGCCAAACCCAGGAGCGTTTTCTCACTCATCATCTTCACTCATTTCTCATCTTTTTTTTCACCCACTCACCACCCTCACAACAAGCAGATACTCTGTTGTCTCTGCTTTAGCTCTTTCAACCTTCTCACTGCATTTTCTTCTTCAGAACATGACCTGGCTGCTGGTGAAGGGAGTAGGTCCAAGACAGTGCAAGTGCCCCCACCCCTACAATCTGACAAGCACTCACTCGCTGTGCCCCCCCAAATCTGACAGATGATCACTTTCCTACCCACCTCTGACATGGTAATTACTCTGACAGGCTTTTGGATTATAATCACAAGATTTGTCAATGACTTTGTCCCATGTTTATTTTTCTCCAGCTACAACATAAGAATCTGGTAGATTTTTTATTAAAGAACTCTTCCTTAACCCTAACCTACCAGAGTAAGCTTCTAATATTGATCATTTCATAAAAGAAAAACAAAAACTAATGAGCCTAACATGTATGTCATCTCATAATAAGAACCTTTTAAAGTTCATTTTTCACTATTGTCCGAACACACTCCTGCTCTTATCCAGGCAGACATTCTGTACCAGTGTGGAGGCTTTCTCATTCTGAGCCTTTGATGTTCTTTGGTCATTCTGCAAGCCCTTCTGTTGCTATGAATCCAATAGGTCCTCGCTGGGTGTTCCTTGAACTCAATCTTAACTTTCATTTCTAAGAATATCTTTCATTGTATTTTCTATCCTAAATCAACTGATTTATTATTCTTGTTGGATTCCATGATTAAGCAAAGGCATGCAAAGCACCAACACTGTCTGTAGTTTTGAGCACAAAGCTTAATAAATAATAAACAGTGCAGATATAGTATATCTTTTAAAATACAATTTCTAAGTCTTAATGAAATGTACATATTTTAAAGTTATTTACACAAGCATTTATTCAAATGTAAATTTTATGTAAAACCTTGAAGATGTCTGTGAGTCATATTGAAATTCATCATTTCACTCTTCTTGCCTAGGGGATCACCTAGCTAGAAGTGACTGCACAGTTGAAACGCATCAGCTAAATTAGTGAATGAGTATATCATTTATGTGAATGTCACTCATGTATTATACTTCTTATTTATAAATATATCATCCTGGCTAGCCTGATTGAAAACCCTATTACTTAAGCAAGCCTTATCCTACACAGACAGAGCAGTATGGAAATATAAAAGAAAATTTGAAAGGCTAAATTGAAAAATAACCAACCCTTTTGTCTTATGAGGACTATTTGTGAATACTACTATTCATACTGATGATAATATTGATGATTATTGCATCAGGATTTTGGTGTTTATCTTCACTTGAGAAAAAGATTATGAGAGTGTTCAGAAAGGAATGCTAATTTTAAGTAACATTTGAGAAAATTTCTTGCTTTTTCCCTAATCTTTTTAGAGGCATTAAGTGCCTCGCATTACAAGGTATACACTTTCAGGAAGAAAATGCCTATTGTATGAAATGCTTCATGCAACACATCTGGAGATAGGTGTCTACTGGGTGGGGTGAAATTCCTGATAGTTCCCAGCAGCGAACACCAGTTGGCACCATGCCAAAGGGACTTTACAGATATTCTTGGGATGACCTGGTGATGAGCTAGTGTTCTTATAGTTGATGTCTGGACAGAATTTTTCTGTTATCACCCCTTTCATACTTTGAAATATAGCAGATTTATCAAAACTCTGAGATACAGCCACAAAAGAACTTCATATTATTTTCCTAGAGTCAAGGCAAAGGAATCTAAAAATAAAATCCCTTCTCTGTTCCTGGGGTGCAAGCACTTCATGTTACTTTGTGATTTGACATCACAAGAAATTCCAGGGGAGGCCTTGCAGGCAGGGAGGAGGCCAAGGTCAAAGACCAGCGGGTTCTGAACCTGTGCTTGACTGACTTTGATGATCTTGTTTGTTATATCAAATGGAGCAGAGAAAAAGGGCTTCTCCGATGAGCAGAAGGAGCTGCTGTTGGATTTAATTCCCGCTCTTTGATTTCCCTCAGCAGCCTAGATTAAAGATGCATCATCCTTCTCTCCCCATGTGTCTCACTGTGGCACTCCCTAGGAAAAAGAAAGAGCCTCTTTTAAAGGAGTCTTTGTCCAACATGGTCTCCTTAACTGCTGAAACATCTCCTAGGATGAAGTGCCAACGTGTTTGATGTTGGCTGAACTAGATATCACTTCCCATCAATCAAATGCAGACCAGTGACTGCCACCCTGTTTGTGAAAATCGGACACAATGATACAGAAAGGAGGAAAATATGTCCTGCATTAAACTTCCATGTTGGAACTACCTTGCCCCATGCATTCATGTAAATATAGAAAAATAAAGTAGAAGACATCATTGAAACAGCTCCACTGAAATGCATGAAATGTGATTGTGCCTTTCCATCTCCCAAGGCTCATGGTGTTCTGTAGCTGAATTCATAGTCCTTTATTTATCAGTTGATAATATATATCAAGACTCATGTTTGCAAATCAGCAACTACTGCCAACTCACAACAGGAAACATGTTTTAAGCTAATGAAGGAGCTGATCCATATGCAGTTAGTGCATGTACTACAATGTATATGGTATTAACAGGCTCGAAGAGTCATGCTACTGAGGAATGATATGTTTCCCTGCTCACTGGAGGCTCTAATTTATCCCATTATGCCTCACAGAATTTCTCAAGAAGTGCGTTATCTGGAAGTTACACACCCTTGCCTTATGCTGTATTTTTTAATTATAATATAAAACATCAGATCCAAGTCATTTGCCATTACCCCTTTGTAGGCTCACTGACTTCATGGAGTACTTTAAAAATGTGAAAATCACATTGAACTTGGAGGAGAAGATACTTCTGTCTTATGATTATATATTTGAGCAGAGAACATTTGAAGCAAAAAAGCAGAAAATCAAGGATCTGGCAACTTAACTTCTACACTTTACTATTTTTAACATAGTCCATTGAATTCTAGACAGTGTGTTTGCCTCAACAATAGCAAAGGCCTTGAAATAATGTAATTAGTGTCAGTATTTGGCAAAAACAGATTTTGTTTGCCTTCAACAGGCAGATGACAAGACTCTGAATGAACCCATATCTTAAAGACAATTTTCATGTTTCATTTTCTTTCCAGAACAGCATCTTCAAGTGATAAGATTCACTTGGTACAGCTCATGAGTCATGTGGGGGATCTCAGGACAAATAGCTTCCAAAATGAGCAAAATATTGCTTAGTGCCTTAGGTTAACAGTACTAATAAACTATTTTGCATCATTTTTTGACAAGAGTCCATATTACAGGAAATCCTTTATGAAGTAAACTGTCCTACACACACACACTGCCAGATTCATTTTTATGAGAGTTCTAATGCTGTCATTTACATACGAGGAAAAAAATTTTGGTTGTTATCCCAGACTTTCAGGGCTGAGCTATCTCTCCAGCCTAAGGAAAAAAAGAAAGTCTTATTACACTGTGTATTCCTTTAAGGATAAACAAAGACCTATTAAAGAATTAAACACTGTCAAAGCAAGGACTCAGTCTGTTTCTTCAAATAGTTTTTCCAGCTCATAACCTACACCTGTACAAAAATGTGCCTTCCAATTCCCTGGCTTTCCCATATAACCACTTCTCCTCAAGTTATCATTCTTGCCTGAATTCTTGTACTCAGTTTTTGAAATCCAGTTCCATCTTCTACTTTGTGAGACTCCTACGTGAATCAGAGTCAGGTTCTTCTCCTACACTGTGAGACATCTACCTGAATCAAGTCTATAGCCAAGATGCCAGACAGTGTATTTGGTGATCTGGTAAGAAAGCAATTTTAAACAGGCTGACATTACTTGTGGAATATAAGCTCTTTGTTGAGGGATTAGGTAGCAACAAAATCCCAGAGAAGGACTACAGCCTCAGCTTCTCCTCTTGCTGAGCTAGAAGAATTGACAAAGGCAGCGTAAGGTGGAAAGGGTTTATTCAGCAATGTCAAACAATATCAACATCCACCCATCACTAACTAAAATATATACTGATGTAACAGTTATTAAAAATGCAGTTGAGGAGCCAAAGAAATAGCTCACCAGGTAAGAGCACCGGCTGCCCTTTCATAGGATGTAGTTTGATTTCCAATTTCTGGCCTCAAAGGTACCAGGGAAGCTAGTAATGCCCATATATACATACCTTCAAGCACTCACACATACAAATAATTTAAAAAACTATTTAAAATCTATAAATAGCTAAGATTATACAATTTCCTAAAGCTGACTGAAAACAGGATAGCTCCTGGTAAGGCAAATGAGATCTTAATCATGGTTTAGATTGTTTGATGAAAAAAAAGCACTATTTTATGAACTCAGAGTTTTCTCTGATTTCTAACTAGATGAGAAGCTAAATTGTAATAATAGCTGTTTTGCAAATAGAACTGCATTGGATTATCACTGAAATGCATGATCAGTTGAGTTATATACGACCAGTGCTTTTATATATTTTCATTTATAATTGTTTAAGTTTTTATCAGAATTTTAAAGTAAAGGGTCCCATTATGATATTTGCATGATATTCATTGAATCTCTTCTCCCATTTCCCGTCCCATCCCCTGCCCTTATTTCTCATTTCACATTTCACATCAGCAAGTATTTCATTACCTTCTTTTTCTTTCTCCATCCATTGCTTATGAATCTGTTTGCCCTGTTCGCTGTCTCCATTTTAGTTTCCTAATCTATACCCCCAAGCCCCCTCCCCCACACACATATTAAAATCTCCATAGGAAAGATGGCACACTAGGCAATGGCACTTGCCATCAAACCTGAAACGTGGGCTTGATCCCTGGACAACCCAAGGATGAGGAAGAAAACCTCCTCTAGAAATTGTTGTCTGACCTCTCTACACCCCATCCTAGAAAAAGAGAAAGAAAAATAAAGGGAAAATCAAGGACCTAAGGGATGAAATTGGCAATATTCTTTTCCATTCTTTTTACAGGTATTCATTATTGTTTAGGGGAAAGGGTGTGTGTGTGTGTGTTACATTGATATGGAGATCAGAAGACAACTTTTAGGAGTGTGTTTTCTTCTTCTATCATATGTGTTCTGGGGACTAAACTCAAGTCATCAGGCTTGGAAGCATATTTACACACTGTGCCAGTGCACATGCGAGGAACTGTGTGTGTGTGTGTGTGTGAGAGAGAGAGAGAGAGAGAGAGAGAGAGAGAGAGAGAGAGAGAGAGAGAGAATGTTCCATGGATACTATTAGACAAATTATTTTACTGCAGAGACCCAGGTATTTGACATCAGTAAATCACTGTCGAGTAGGGAATGCCCAGTCTCCAGGTTCCTGCCCTGACACTTGTGTGTCTTGATTATGTCATGTTACTTAAACTATCATTCATCTATAAAACAGAAATACCATTAATACTTACCTTTTAAGTTGAAACTTTCATCAGAATCAAATATATTTGTTTAAGGGAAAGCATGAAGTGATGTCAAAGCATGAAGTTATATAAAAGACACCATATTACTGATTATGATTATCAGAACAGTACTGAAAAAGAGACAATCTTGCTAGGAATTATGGATCAAGTCAGACACTATAGGATATATTCCATGCTCACTAGCTATAGGAGTTTGAATGGAACTCATACTTTCTGTGCTTCATATTCTTGGTTGTTAAGACAATATACACTCATACATTAAAGAGATGATATTATTATTTTAAAATATCAAAGCCATAGGATCAGTTACACATATTCACCAGATAAATTATTTCATATACTCACATATTTTCTTTAAAAAGTCATCCATTTTGAAAATACACCTTGAATCCAAATAGCAATATACTAAGTAAACAGATATATTTCTTTAAATGATCTTCAATTTGTTTTTTTTATTTACAATTGCTAGAATAATCTCATGTTACTGTTTTAGGTGTACAGATTAGAAACATATCATATCATCCTGAAATCTGTAAATTCTGTGGTATTTGAATGTATTCATGAAATAATAACTCAAATCCCATTTCATGAGTTACATATAATAACTTCTATTTATATTAATTTCTGAATCACTTATTTTCCAAAGCAATACTTTTTCATTCAGAACTCACAGTATTTTAGACAACATTAAAATTCTATTATTTGTCTCAACTCATGTCAATAATAGCTAAGGCAATCAATCCATCTTTGTTATACGTCTTTATCTGGAAGTGTTTCTCCATTTCTGATGTATTCCCACCTTTCATAAATTCACATTTTATACTATCGAATATCCTCCTTGTTTTCTGAATCTTTTCAGCATATTTCTATGGCTAAAAGAGTAGAAAATGCTTGAGAGTTATTATTTTGTGAGATAATAATTGATGGTATCTGCATTGCATTCACAGTATGGCAGGAGTGGACTGTCATCCTGTTCATGTATTTAAGTACAAACAATTCAGGGGGAAAAAAGGATCACAGATCTAGGAAGAGTTTGTAGACAAAACAACAGCTCCTTCATTTGACATTGATTTCTTGACATAAAATGCTAACCAGAAATTATTTAAGTTACCAATGTCAGCATAATATTACAAACCACAAGATAATCTCATTAGATGAAGAAAAGAGCTTTGACAAACCTCAACAGCTCTTCATTATGAAAGTTCTGAAAATACTGGGGATGTAAAGTACAAACCTCAACACAATATGACAATCTAAAGCAAACACAGCGAACATTATCCCAAATGGGGAAAAACTCAGAGCATTTCTATTAAAATCAAGAATAAGACAAAGATGACCGCTCTCTCCCCTACTGTTCGCTACAGTGCTTATAAAACAACTGAATGGGATACACATATGGGAAGAGGAAGTGAAAGTATCTGTTTGCAGATGATATAGTTTTACGTATAGAAGACCCTAACAAGTCCACCAGGAAACCAAGAAATTTATACAGTTGGTAAACACTTTTAGGAAAGGATCAGGGTACACAAAAACCACAAATGTCAGTGGCGTATCATATTGATATATATATATATATATATATATATCATATTGATATATATATATCAATGATAGAATGAAATTATAGAAAGAGTTCTGTGGTGATACCTTGAACAAATAAAGCCTGTCTGGGGTTCAGCGAATGGAGGTTACCACTAGCTAAGGTCTATACAGACAGGCAGGAAGTGACTTAGCTATGCAGTAACAATATATAAACAAGGACAAACAGGAAATAGCTCTCTTCTTGATGGAGATCCCTAGGAAGTAGGGTGTGCTGTGGCTTGCTCCTTCTCTCTGATCGCTCATCATTTCCTTCTATATCTGACTCTGGCCTTTTATTATCTAGACCAATTAAGGACTCTATTTGCATACTGGTGCCCAACATGGCCAGAACATTAAAGGCAAGACAGGGGCAAATCGCCCCACAAGGGTCCCAGTCCGGCCCTGAGAAAGCTGCCAGCTGCTTGCCATGAGCTTGGTCAGACAAGTGGACCATGTCTGACTCCTTGCTACTCCCCTCTATCCAGCGCTGGTGGATTATACAATCAGCAAAACCTTTTTCTTTGAATTTAGTGTTTTCCCCCAGTTTTTATGTAGACAAAGACTCCAAGCCCTTGAGACTCCCAGTACCAGCACATCCAATCCAACTCACAGTCGTGCACCAACCACGCACCTGCCCTGTGCCCGCCACGCTCCTGCAGCATGCCTGACTGCCTTGCACCCTCGGCACATTGCTTCAGCCCTCTGCATCCTGATTGGTGATTGGCAATTTGTGTACACAGGTTGCTCTTTTTTTTCTTCTTTTCCTTTCTCTTTAACGAAAATCTGTTAGGAAGTTTGGTTTTCTTGACAACATTGGAACAAGTCAGACAGGAGCTTCAGGGTCCTTGGATTTTCTTTTACACCACACTGGACAATTTTCCAAGGATTTAATTTGAGGTAAATTACTGGATATTTTTGCAATTTAAAGTGGTAAATAAATTAAAATATATATATGCATATATGTGTGTGTGTGTGTATGTATGTATGTATATTTATAATTTGCTAACTTCTGCTACAACAATGATGGAAAATGTTACCACCCAGGAATTTTCGCTTCTACTATGGATGGAAATGGAAAAGAGGTACATGACGTACCTGGGGCATATACTCTTATCCATATTTGTTATTAGCTTGGTAATTCATATCATATCCTTCAAGAAATAGTTTGATAACAGAGCTAAGAATAAGGAACTTATGATTTACAGATTGATAATCATAACGTGACAAACAAAATTCACAAAATGGAACACGATAATAATCGAAAACATTCATTCCATGTCTAAGAGCATCAATAAGCTTGCAGATAGAACATTGCTTTTGGAAGGTAAATCTGCATGCCATTCAAATAATCTCTAAAGATGAGAGTATAAAATCATATTTAAATGATTAGTACAAAAACTGACTGATTTAATAAAATACTTGGAAGTTTTTACTGTCCAGGAAGTTCAAACTCTCCAAGAAACAATGGTGAATAGATTACAGGCCATAGAAAACCTTGAAACTGATACACCAAGAGCTAAGGTACAAATGAAATAAAAAAGATTTATCATCACCTGTACCTTTCAAAGTCAGAGATCGCTTGCCACAGGTTATATCATCATCACCTGCTATGGTATACCCTGTTATTATTACGAAACAGTCAGCAAATGATGAACACACAGAAGGATTTACAGATTAAAAATGGGAGCCCATAAGTATGAAAGATTTAAAAGATATTAAGAAAGCTGTAGTTTCTTATTTCATGCATTCACTGTATGTGAGGCACTTAGGAAAGTCATGGGCTACAAGAAATAGAATAACTCCAAATGACTGACTTCAATTAATCTCAGATTTTCTAGAACTGGGTCCATGGCTACAGTGGAAGTCATATTGGAGAATGGAGGCCAAAGCTGTCAAACATCAAGGCAGAATTAAATGTTTTGAGTCTTCCCAAGTTCAAATTCTTGGTGAGGGTCCTTATGCAGATGCAAATACTCAAGCTACATACAATGAAGACATCTTGTCCTTATGCTTTACAGCAACCTTGAATTCTTGGGACAAAATTTAAGAACCAGGGGAAAGAGTTGAGTCACATATTAAGGTTATAAAAGGCCCAAAGGAACCTTTTAATTATTTTTTGCAAAGACTGACTAAAGTGGTATTGATAGGAGTAGCAGACCCAGAAGCTAGATGAGCCTGCTTATCGAATCCCTAGCTTTTGAAAATGCTAATATAGATTGCAAAAAAGGTGCTTGGGCCCTTAAAAATCAGATCAGCACCAGTTGATGAATGGATCCTGCACACAGCCGATATTGAGTTTTTTGATTATGACACTGAGGTCTGGGTAGGAGAAGCCATCTCCAAAGGTATGAAGAGACATCCAAATACCAAATTATTTAATTGTAGTAGAATAGGCCATCTGAGAAGAAATTTCGGACAAGGCATACCCAAAAATAATGCTTCTCCTGGGAATAACTCAAACAGAAGGCCCCAACCTTGGACTATGTAGAAGATGTGGCAAAGGCTGACACTGGACCAATAAATGTAGGTAAACAAGAGACAAACAAGGAAACCCTTTAACTTTGGGAAACTCCCTGAGGAACCTTTTGAACACCCGATGTCAAAATTGGTCCAGTCATTCCCAGTCATTATGGAGAATAATCCTCCCCAGAACAATTAGGAAATCCAGTGGTTATTGGTACTGCTCTGGATGGTAGAATAGCTTTGGAGAATGAATCAAAAATTCAAGAAGGAAACAGAAAATGTGTATTTTGGCAGACTTCAATAAATGACCAAAGGCCAAAACTAAGAGTACATATCAAATAATGTTATACTCAAAGGATTACTGTATATAGGAATGGATGTCACCCCAGAATCTTGACATCCTAGTTGGCCTCTACAAGAGATAGATATTCGGCTATTAGAGATTGGAACCCTATCTCATATAAAGCAAAGCACTAAATGGATTGAATGCATAGAGTCAGAAGGACAAAGAGGAAGGCTGAGGCCATATGTACCTAACATAGCAGGAAAACTTTGGGGTCGTGACCTGTTGCAGCAATTTAGTACCCAAATTAGCATTCCTCCAGTATCAAAAATGAACCATAAACCAACTCATGCTTATGGAAAAAGTGTTATAAGGCACTATATAAATCAAACACTGACCATTCAGGCTGAAAAAAAAAACAGAATAAAACAAGTGTTGAACTCAGAGAGGGACCAAAAGCCCTATCCTTAAAATGGTCAATCAACAATCCTGTCTGGCTGGGGCAATGGCCTGTGACCTCAGAGAAGCTAGAGACTCTAGAACAGCTGGGCATATTGAAAAATCTACTAGCCTTTGGAATTCTCCTGTATTTGTTATTAAAAAGAAATAAGGAAAATGGAGAATGCTTACAGACCTGAAAGCCATTAAGAAAGTAATTCAGCCATTGGGCTCTCTACAGCCTGGAATGAAATTGCCTTCTTTATTACCTTAAAGACTGACCTATTATAGTTATTGACTTAAAAGACAGTTTCTTTACTTTACCTTTACAAGACAAAGATGGGAAAAATTTGCCTTCGCCATGCCTACTTACAATAATTCACAACCTGCTAAAAGATATCAATGGAAGATTCTCCCACAGGAAACGTTAAATAGCCCTTCCCTGTTCCAATATTTTGTACAGTGGCCATTGAAATTAATACATAAGAAATTTCCTCAATCTATAATTTACCACCACATGGATGACATTTTATTACCTGATTCAAATAAAGATAATTTAGAAAGAATGCTTGAAGAAGTAAAGAATATTTTGACTTGCTGGAGATTACAAATTGCTCCTGAAAATATGCAGAGGAGATTCCATTAATTATTTAGACCATGGAATAAGTTTATGAAAATATAGACCCTAAATGGTGCAAATTAGGAGAGATTGATTGCAGACTCTCAATGACTTTCAGAGATTGCGAGGAGACATTCCCCATCTCTGGCACATTATAGGGCTAAAACCTGATCAACTGATTCATTTAAACAAAACTTAGGTGGAGACAAGGACTTCAATAGTCACAGGGAATTAACATCTGAATCTGAGAAAGAATTGGCTTTGGTAGAAGACAAATTACAGTGGCACATGTGAATTGTGTAGATCCAAAACTTAAGCGCATTCTAGTCAAATTACCCTCTAATCATTCCCCAACAGGAGTTTTAATGCAGAGGGAAGATATCATTTTATAATGGATCTTTTTTACCACATAAACCAAGTAAGAAATTAAAAACTTATGTGGAAAAGATCTCTGAGTTGATACTAAAATGAAAATTGAGACTTTGTCAATTAGCAGGAATAGATCGAGCAGAAATTGTGGTACCTTTTACTAAGGATGAAACTGAAAAACTATGGGTAGAAAGTGAACACCGGCAAGGAACTTGTAGTAATTTTTTGTGAGAAGTCAACAACAATTATCCCCAAAACAAGAGAATTCAACTTACAAAGAGGACTACCTAGACCCTTCCTCACATTGTAAGGGAAACACCAATAACTGGAGCCCCTACATTCTCTACTGATGCAAATAAATCAGGAAAGGCAGGACACAAATCAGAAAATTTAAGTAAAGTAGTCTAAGCCCTTATAATTCTGTCCAAAAGTCTGAATTAAATGCTATTCTAATGGTACTAGTGGATCATAAAGAATCTCTCAACATAGTTACTGATTCACAATATGCAGAAAGAGGTGTTTTACATATTGTAATCGCTGAATTTATACCAGATGATATGGAATTGACTTTATTATTTATTTAGTTACAAGACATAATCAGGAACAGAAATTGTCCCATTTATATAACACACATCCAATCCCATACAGGTCTGCCAGGCCTTCTAGTACAAGATAATGATGATATCCATCAGCTATTGATAGGAAATGTGCTAAAGGCATCATAATTTCATTTAAAAAACATGTCAATAGCAAAGGCTTGAAAAAAGACTTTTCCATCACATGACAACAAGCCAAGAAAATTATAAGGAAATGTTCTACTTGCTCTTCATACAACCTAATTCCTCATCCTGCAGGAAGTAACTCAAAGAGTACACAAAGAAACAAAATCTAGCAGATGGATGTGTTCCATTTTGTAGAATTTGGAAAATTAAAATATGTACACCACACTAATGACACCTATTCAGGTTTTCAATGGGCAACTCCTTTGAGTTCAGAAAAGGCTGCTTCAGTAATTACACATTTGCTAGAAGTTATGGCCATCATGGGTATACCTGAACAAATAAAAACAGACAGTGTTCCAGCATATGTCTCTAAGAAAATTAAATATTTTTTGCTTTTTGTAATGTCAAGAATATTACAGGTATACCACATAATCAAATAGAACTCTAAAGGATATGCTAAATAAACAGGAAGAGATAACAAAGAACCCCAAAATTTGGATTGCATAGTGCTTTATGAACTTTGAAATTTCTGAATGCAAATGAGAAAGGAACAACAGCTGCAGAGAGACATTGGATAATAGAGAAAACTTCAGAATTAAACCAACCAGTGTATTTCAAAGATGAGTTGACCTCCGAATGGAAACTGGATCATGGGTTATGTTAGGGAAGGGGTTTTGCTTTTGTTTCCACAAGTGAAGAAAAAATATGGATACCATCAAAATTGATACAGATTTGTTTTGAACAAGACACCTCTCAACTAGAAGAGATGATAGTTCTTCAATCAGCATGGTTGCTTAATATAAACTAACCTATAATACAAATGATTTTCATTTGAATAGATTTAATTTGCCAAGGAGAACTTCCTAAAAATTTAGGGTTAGGGAAGGGTTTTATTTTTTTCTTTCCAGGAAAATAAAAGGTATCCAGTTAAGGAATCCAGAGATCACTGAATATATGAGACAAATGGAGAAAAGGGACAAAATATCTCAAAAATTGTCCCAAGAACAACAGTAAATTGACTTATAGCACATTTGCAACAGGATAAAATTTCATAATTCTTACTAAGTGTTTGTTTCTTAGTTTTATTCAAACATACGATATGATTGGTCTTTTGTAGTTTCAGTCCAATTAGAGATTAAAAGCTGGCTTTGGAGTTGGAGAATGGTTCTCTCCTTCTCTAAAACCAATCATGCTTGTTATTGTAAAATATGTAATCTCTGTCTCATGTCAGAAAAGCCATCTGATATGGAACTAAGGAAAATAAATATTTAGGACTAAAATTTTGCTACTAATCTCATAATTTTTATCAAGATATTTATGGTCATATAGAGTACTAACCAATTCTAGAAAGGATTTTCTTGTCTACCTTCATGTACATGATTTCTTGTTTGAGTCTCTATCAGTTTTCTACAGTGAACCATGACTGTGCCTAACAGTGACCTTTAAAGTCTCCAAAATGAGAATGGGGCCCCACAACAACAGTTTCACCAGGACTATCACAACACCAATACATTGAACACCAACTAAAAATCAGATTTGGAATAAAAACTTACAACAATTTTGAGGTGACTTGCTGAGATGATACAGCCTTACAAACACTGCTTGGAGCAATTTTGAGGTGGCTAGCTAAGGTGATCAAGCCTCATAGACTACTTTATCCAGCATCTGAAACAAGCCTTGTACATGCCCATCATACAGAGACTGGACACCAAATGACACAGCTTGACGATTAACAAAAAATTTCTATCCAGGACCCCCTAAATATATCATCACCCACAGAAAGCAGAAAGCAGGAACTAACTTTAAGAACATGACCCCCAAGTTCCCAAAAGATGGAGTGGGTGGTTTTTGATCACTGCTATGGGTTATGGATATTTGCCATTGTTTAGAGGGATTGGTTACAAAACATTTATTGCTTATGATCAGGAAGAAACAAGGGGATTGTAGTCAAGGTTTTGTTTTGATAAGGTGAGTGAAAGAGGGACGGGGGGGACGGGAACCAGATATGGTAGGATAAAAGGGGTAGATTACTGAATCTACTCTGTAAGGAATAAGGGAGGATATAGAGATGTTGAGATGATTTAGCAGATTATTCAGTCTACTCTTTAAAAGCAGCTACTAGCATTAAACATTTAACACTGGCTTAAACTTCTGTATATTGTATACAAATGTTGCATATTGATGCAAACTTGAGATTAATTTTGCTGTGTTTCCAATATTCTAGGCATTTTATTTATACAGCTCATTTAACTACATAATACAAATTTCTAGTTCTTGAAAGTTATTATTATCAATTATATAAAACAATTAGGAAATGAAAGTTAGTAATTAGTTAGCAATAACAATCAAACTTCCAGTCACTTTAGGTATGTTTGCAACATCAAAATGTTATATTAGAAACACAGGTTGTCTTCAGACACCTCAGAGTTCAACATAATATGGCATTTAACATGTTTTAATAACATAGGTTCTTTTGTTATGACAATGAGACATGTCTGCTCCTGGCACAACCAATCTACGTCAGACAAAATGATGGACTTCGGAGAAACTCCTCATGGAGTTTGAGTTCTTTGTGGTAAAGGTAAGTCACTGGGCAAGAAAGTGTCCTTGCTTCAATTTCTGACAATTTGCTATTCACATTGGACATGCAGGACACCAAAAAGAATGACTGTAAATCTTTCCAAGACAAGGTGGTCCAGTCCTTCAAGCTATCCTGGTTCACAGAATGTCTGTGAGATATGCTAGGCCTATTGGCTGAAGACGGAAGCCCCAACATTGCAGAGAAATCTTGGGTGACGGTCCAGGCAGCCAGCTTTTTCTGGCATTTCTCACATTCTTTGGAAGTCATTTGTTCACACTATCTGTTTACTCAGTTAATATTATTTCTTTCTTGGGTCTCTGAAGGAGTTGAAGGCTAGATATTATACTTATAGTTTTCCCTGTTTACCAGAATCAGTAAAGAAACTCACTATAGATGTATTAAGTGAAATAGGTTTAAAAGACATTAAAAGTTAATTTTATAATGTGTATTAGAATAGAAAGTAAATGAGCCAAGAGTATGAACTCATCAAGAAAGAATAGATGATGGAGAATTTTTCTCAGAATTTGTCATATGCTTATTGACTAGACGTTGTACTTATTGCCATGTATATATTGTATATATAGTTATTTTCTTATTGTACATAGTTTTTCTCATATTGGTTATAACTTTTTTGTTTTTAGACAAAAAAGGGGGATATGTGGTGATATCTTGCACAAATAAAGCTTGTCTGGGGGTCAGAGAATGGAGCTTGCCACTAGTTAACCATAGAGATCTGGATGTCTGTACAGACAGGCAGGAAGTGACATAGCTGTGCAGCAACAGTATATAAGCAAGGACAAACAGTATATCGCTCTCTTCTTCACAGAGACGCTTAGGAGATAAGGTATGCTGTGGCTTGCTCCTTCTCTCTGATCTCTCAGCATTTCCTTCTATATCTAACTCTAGCCTTTTGTTATCTAGACCAATTAAAAACTCCATTTACAGAGTACCTTACACAATAGCTCCTAAAAAAATCAAGAAATAACTCTAACACTGAATTGAAAGACTTGTATGATAAAAAACATTGAAGAAGACATCAGAAGATGGAAAAACCTCCCATGTTCATAGATCAGTAATATTCATATTGTGAAAATGACCATTTTACCCAAAGCAATCCTTACCACAATTCTAAGAGAATTCTTTTTTTTATTTTAGAAACAATCTTATTTTACATATCAATCCCCCCATTCGCTCATACTCCCATCCTCCCATGCCCCCCACCAATGCCTCCAAACCACCCTCCCCAAGGATAGTGAGGCCTTCCATGGGGGATCATCAAAGTCTGTCACATTATTTTGGTGAGGGCCTAGGTCCTCACCAAAATATCTGGGCTACAATAATATCCCTCCATAGGGAATGGGCTCCAAAAGTCCATTTGTGCACTAGGAATAAACACTGGCTCCACTGTTACAGGTCCCATAGACTGCCAAGACCTCCTAGCTGGCACCCACATTCAGAGGGCTTGGTTTGGTCCAATGCTGGTTCTCCAGCTTTATGACTAGGGTCTCTGTGCTCTCACTGGTTCTGTGTTTTTCTCCAGCATGGTCTTTGCTCCTTTGTTCATCCCTCCTCCATTTCTACAACTGGACTCTAGGAGTATGGCTTAGTGTTTATCTGTGGGTACCTAACTTCTGCTTTGATCAGCTACTGGATGAAGGCTCTAGGATGGTAACAAAGGTAGACATCAATCTCATTATAGGGGAAGGGCATCAAAGGTAGCCTCTCCACCACTGCCTAGATTCTTAAATGGGGTCTTTCCTGTGGATTGCTGAACATTTCCCTAGTGCCAGACCACTCTTTAAACCTATGCTTGCTCCCTTTATCAAGGTATCTCCTTTCTTGCTCTTTTCTATTCCTCCCCTGACTCAGTCTTCCTGATCCCACTTGTTCCCCTCCCTCCTGAAAACATAATATTCAACTTCACATGGAAGCATGCACACACATACACACACACAAAAAAACAAGATATATTAAACAATACTAAGCAGTAAGAAATCTTCTAGAGGTATCAGCACCCAGATTTAAAGTAGTACTATATAAGAATTGTAAAACACTATGATATTAGCAAAATACAGATGTGTTAATCAATGAAATAAAAGTGATGAACCCAAACATAATTCTACACACCTACAAAGACTTGAGTTTTTACAAGTAATCCAATAATTCACACTGGAGAACATTTTTAACAAATGGTGCTGGTCAAATTGGACAGCTAAATACAGAAGAATGAAAATAGTTTTTAAACTTCATGTTGAGGCAAATATTATGATGACCGGTTTTTCAAGTCACCTTAGTGTTAAATAAGAGATATAGTTTCAGCAAACCTAAAATAATTTGGAATTGTACATTTCTAATAATAGGGCTTGCTGACTGAGGCTTGATTTCATGTTTATCGAAACTCTGTCCAGTGTGTTTCTGCCTCAATTCATTTAACCCTTTTGAAAAATGTGAAGAATTACCATGCCCATCATAGTGATCTGACATCCAAGTTCCAGGTTAATTTTTAACAATCAGCAAAAACTCTTCATAAACAAAAATAATTATGCAAAGTATTTAAAATAATTAGTTGCTCCATTAGTGAATGCAAATCATGGATTGCTACCACATGCCTGATTTAATGTACTTAATACTTCCTCTCATTTGACTATACCATAATTAGATATCTTTTTGTATTTCCTTCATGTGTAAGTTCTATATTCAAATGTCAACTGACACGTTTATTTCTGGCAGCATCCATATTTTACATTGTCAGTAGGAATGTTCTATTCTACACATTTATATCTACAGGAAATAATTTAACAATGTGTTCATGAACGCATTTTCAGAAGAAAGATATGATTGAATATCTAGTATATGAATATCCTGTCATTGTGAGAGTGATGATAGCATTCTTTTGTTACTAAAGATGCTTTCCTGATCACTGCAATTGGGAGGGATAAGCTTTTGGTGACCCAGTTTTGTGCTCGGTCCTATTTTACCAGTGTCTGTAGGGATCCTCATCTCTTTTTCTGTTTAATTGAGGCAAAGATGCATCTCAGGCACCACCTGATGTTCCCACAGTTGATTTTGCAGAACTCTTGGCAGATATAAAGCACACCTGGCCCATGGAACAAGCCATGCTGTCAAAGATGAGATGACAGACTGACCAGAAGAGTATCCACTCAGAACCCACTCTCATATTTTTTCTACTTGTATTCAGTTCTAATCAGTTCCTTGTGTTTCTTTCACAAACAGTTTGAGGTATTCTTATAGGGTTAGCTGTGTTACAAGGTTGAGAAAAGTGCTTGCTTATAATGCAGCTGGAGGTTTCAGATTCAAGCATTGGCAGAAAAAATATAATTGCCAGGCTAGAATTGGGAATGCTTAAGCCCATGAAATGCCAGTGATCCTATGGTTGTTACTAATCTTATCCCCCCATATATCCTTATAGTTATTTAATCTTATCTCCTTAATGTGTACTTATAGTGTACTACATTGATATAAACAGAAAATGTACATTATTAAGCCTTGCTAACATATAAATATCTGCAGGATTAATTAAATTTATACTAGCCTCTTCAGAAGCAAGAGGAATAACTCTGGGATCATGGAGTCTGGCAAGAGCCAACAGGGAACTTTGATTCTGGACAATGAAGTTTCCTGAATAGGAAAATATATGTTCCTGATTTAATAAAAGAGTAGACCGCTGTAGATGTAGTCGTGTAGGTTAAATGTGTTTCTTGCTGACTTCTGGTTTCTCCTGAAAACATGAGCACTTTCGGTTTATTAGGATCCAATCTGATGTTTTCCTCCAGATCAGGCAAATTGTCTCTGCTCCCACACTGTTGTTCTCTCTGTATTGACCATATTCTCGAGCAGGGATCCACTTAGTCTCCATACACGTGGATTTGCTTAAACTAATTAATCCATGTTTGCTAAAAATAGAGTTCTCAATGATAGTTTTGTTGAGATCACCTCTATTAATCACCTGGAAAATGACCATTGCCTTGAACTCCAAGAGGTTTCTTGTATCTATCCTGAGCACTCAAAATGAAAACAAAAGGAATTATTCCTTGGGGGACCTCCCCATTGCATTTGCTTTCTATGATGCTGCAGATATGTGAAACATTAATCTAATTAATCTTGATCTATAAAATATCGGGAATTAGATTCAGAATAGGAGTCTGCAAAATCAGAGAGGCAGGGAGCAGTCACCAGTATCTTCCTATATCAACAGTTCCTCCACCCAAAACTCCTGAGATCCTCTCTCCATCCTGCCTTACTACGTCTTGTCTCCTCTCTGTCTACAGTCCTCCAAACCTCTATGGTTAATTTTGCTCAGCTAGTGGCTAGCTCCATCCTCTAACTCCAAGCAAGCTTTACTTGTTAGAACACAATAAACATATCACACAACAGAGATGCGTGGCTTCCATTGGAGAAAATCATATAAAAATAATGAAAACATTTCCTTGAGTAGAAACATGAGTCTGGTTGACATATGCCTATACATCTGATGGAGAAAGATTTGGAGCAGGAGCTTCTTTGATGCTATAAGGACCAAGCTTACCTTGGTTACCCTTAGAACACTTGAATCACACAAAGTTTCCAAGACTGATGAATCTGAGAGCTGATGAAATATTTTTTCCTTCCTCAGCCTTGTCCCTTGCCAACATTCTGCTAGAAAGAATAAGCCTTGTGCTAGAAAAAAATAACATGAACAGCCTACCAGCAACTGCCAGAAAATTTCATGAAAAGCACTCTGGTATATTCAAGTTGTTATATATGCTCTGGTTACCTGTAAATATGTTTTGAAAATAACACCTTTCAAAATATAGCGACAATTTGCATTATTTTGAATATTTGATTTTACCCAGTAACTTACTACAAAGAATATGCTTTTAAAACTTCTTTACCACATTACTTTGCAGAAAACAAAAAATCTATTAATTTGACTGTATTTGCAGCTCTGTAAAAATTTCTCCCTGCTAAGGCATAATCTTGCTTTTATTTCGCTGTACTGGGAATCTTTAATTTAAATCATCACTGTTTCCTCACTTTTTATGTGTTGACAAGTTGTCAAGCCTTCCAGAAGGCCATTGTTCTTCCACACCCGTCTTCTGAATCTGGCATGCTTTGACAATTATTTGAAAGAATGGTGTGATAATAAAAAGTCCTGTTCTTCAGAGGAACTTAAATTATTGGTATTTTTTCATTATAATTTTCTGCTTGACATCATTTCTAGCATTTTGTATCTTTTCTTAAGAACCATTAAAATATCAGCACCATCTGCAGAGCTAACTGAAATAGAACTGAAGTGCTTAGCCTGTGAAATCATGGCTTTGGGTAGTATAGTCCTAATCATTAATGCTCAACTACAGTGACTAAAATGTGGAACTGCTCCTATGCTCCAGCAGGAAGTTACTCCTCATTTTCAGAATGACCAGTAAGCTATTCATAGGAAGGAAATGGGTCATCCACTAAGCTTTTCAGTAAAATAGAACAAAAATCAATGCCCAGTCAGAATTTTATAGAAATAAATGTTTTTTTCTAAAACATGGGTATTTTCACTGTACTTACTAATCGTGTTGCTTATCATGGAAATATGAACAAAAAGATGCTAATTCCAGAGGTTATCTGTGGCTCTTTCATTGATTAAATAATAAAGACACCTGGCCTATATTTGTTGCTCCCTCCAGCTGAAAAACTCCTTCCTAGCTCTGTGTAGCTGTTTCACTTGCACAGTGATCTCATACTATCTATCTGAGAAGGTTCCCAGGATTATGATAAACAATGCCATTTTCTTCTCATCTCTTTCTATTCTCTCACAAAACTGACTTATTTTCTTCACATCATGTCCCATTTGACATTTGTGTTCCTTTCTATCCATCCATTTTTCTCTCTCTTGTCAATGTTACTTTCATAGGAAATAATGATTTTACTTTTTTTCTACTGTATTAACAGTACACAAGATACAATCTAATGTTTCTTTTTAAATGAATGAATGAATGAAGATGACCAAGACCTAACTGCATATCCTATATTTCAAAAGAGCTTATAGTTGGGGTTGGTTGTTCTATTCTACTTAAAAGTCTGCTGGGTGGTCCCTTTCCTTAGCAAGTCCACACACACTTAAAATCATTAATTAGGTTTATAATTAGGTTTGTTTTGCAAAGCATAACCAAAATGCATAATTTTAGAACAGTGAAAACATTATCTATAATCCTTTGCCACTAAGAACAGGGAACCAGTACTATTGGTTTCATTATTATATTCATCAGAAAAATCTGGAAGAATAACTTGAAAAGAGACCTATATGTATGACAGAAACTGGATCCATCCAATCTATGAACTAAAGCAAAGGAGAATGAGGAACATAATAAGAAGAAATGTGCTCAGAAGCACTCACTGCAGATGCATAGATCAAAGCAGCTAGCAACATCAGAAATAGATTCTCAGATGATATAGAGTTCCGTGTGCTTCGTAGGGTAAGTTTGCCCTTGGTGCACAGGATCTTAACTTGGCCCTAGCTGGGCAGACTTGACTTCTGAGATGACATATCACTCCATTTGCCCTTTAGCTGGAGGTTTTCTATCTCTCTGGTGACTTCCCTTGTCTCTTCACCCCTTACTGTTGTCCTTGATGGCCTGTGGCTGGAGGAGCCAAAGAGGAATTCATAATGCATATTTCTTCCCAGTTTTTTTCTGGAGAAATGGAAATAGAACAGGCTAATTCACTAGCTTGCTTATTTTCTTCTGCACTAAAACTAGGGAGGGTTAGATTGTGAACAAGTATAAGTTGGAAGTACAACCTGAGCTAAAATCTGTAACAATATTTAAAGTTTTGTGAATAACTGCAATAGATAAATCAAAATAGCCAGTTATCCTATTGGTCTGAGTATTAATATATTGATGAATATCTGCTCCAAGAATCCCTCCTATACCATTAGATGAGACACCAATAAAATGAGTATCTACCTGAGGAATGGCAGAATGTCAGACAAGTTTTATAAATACAAAGTTAGTTCATATGAGAAAATGCCATACCTGTAGTGGAAACATCACATACCCAAGATACCCCTTTGGGGTGTGGACAGGGGTAAGTGAGACAGGTGAGAAATAAAAGGAGAAAGTAAATCTCTTGGATCCTGGCCATTGTGGGACAATAGAGCGATTCTCTGTAAGTGATTTCTATTTTTGATAAAGTATCTTAGACCTATTTTTAGGTAGTATTATTTTTATCTTCAGCTGGTGTCAGGAGCCCATGCCTCCAAGGAGGCAGGAGCGACTCCATCTGACAAGTACATACCTTATCAGCTGGATAATGATTTCCTATCCTGCCATAGTAATCTGCAAATGAACTTTGAAAATCCATAGATCTTTGTAACGCTATTAAAAACTGATTGTTAGTTAAGGATAATATAAAACAGTAAGGACCAAATACATATAATTGTTGACTTTGGATCCTCCCTAATTTACTAAGAGCAAGAACAGTAAGGTAAGAAGTCAGTAATTTCTGGCACATGTAGTCTAAATGAATCTATTCTAAATGTTTAAATTTATCTTCTTGTACTATAGTACCTGAAGGAGACAATTTAATGAGAAAAATAAATACGTTTTCAGGCAGTAAAGTTCCTCAGGATGCACAAATGCTTCTTTTAGTCTGCATTCAAAAGACTGTAGTTCTTTTCTTGTCTAATGCTGTCTCTCCTTGTAGAGTCTTAAGAAGATTGGTGGTGCACTGGAAATACCAAGCACAGCTCATGTGGTCAGGGAATTATCAGGAAATGAATTCCTTTTCCCTGCCTTATCCTAGTTTACCTAGGTTGTTCACTTGGCATTTTCATAGGCTCTCCTAAGTCCCCATCAGTAACTGGAGGGAATTTAAGATTAGTTGGTAATCAAATACTATATTAATATCCCATGCTTCAGAATCATATTCCAGCAATGAAGGGTTCATATTTAAAGGAAGCTCCTATAAAGGAGGTAAAAGCTCATAATTATCAGTGCTATTGTATCTACTTTAGTTTGCCTGAATGGGGAAAATATTTTCTTGTCCTTTTTTTTCCAATTTTAAGGTTTGATCATCCAATTTATAATTATTCAAGAAATTAGCCATCCTAATATCCTCCTTATCTTTCTTAAGCATTTTGATGACAGTCAAAATTAATGCCCCAGTGACCCCAAATTGAATGGGGATCCTTCCCCCTTGTTTATATGCTTTTTCAATACACTTTCTGACTCTGTCCTCTGCTTCTTCATCTAAAGTTCCTTCTTCTTGAAACAAGAGGTTATAATCATAGACAACTTGAAGGTCATCTAATGGCTGTGATTTTTAATACTTCTGTTCCTCCTTTTTAAAACGATGCACAAGCTCAGCATAAAGCACAACCTCCCCTAGTTTCTGCCCCATTATTCTCCCTTATGTCCCTCTCTGGGGGTCTCTACTCTCTTACATCATAGCCAATTCCAGTGCCTGTGGTGGGCACCACTAGTCACCCTTCTATAGGCACCTGGGAGAATGGAGCTCATAAACGAAACAGAATACAGTCTCACACAATAGCCAGCTTTATTAAGAGCATCCGACAATTAATACTCTGGAGGCAAAGACAAGTCACAGGAGCAAAGTACACAATCACAGTGGCAAGGCACATGCAGCCAAACACATGTTTCTCCACAGAGACATGAAAACAAATGACAATCACCAGTTGTAATGAATAATCTGAAGTAAGCTCCCTCTTATCCTCTACATCTAGGATAGGCATGAAAATATATTCCAAGCACACTTCTGTTGAAAAAACTGAGGTCACAAGACTCTTGTTTTGGTTCCTTGGCATTTTCTTGAAGCACTCAGAAATCTCCGTACATGACTCCATTCTTGGAGCTTGTTCTTAAAACCTCCCAACACTGTGAGGCAAACAGCACGTGGCATCCCTTGCTTAAGACACAGAAAATAATTTCGTCTTAAGAAAAGAATGAGTGAAACTATTACATGCATTCTGCCAATGTCTGCAAAAATACTGAGGCTCCAAGGGGCTGATGACAAGAACATTTCAAAGCCTATTTAATTAATCTGATCTACCTTGAAAAATGTAGGGTCCACTGACGTTGGCCAGCTATGCAGAATCAGAAACAAATCTACAAGGTCATTTGTTTCTTCCAAATATTTCTACCCAAGCATGGATTTCTAGAACTGAATAGTTAACATCTTCAGCAGAAAAAGGCTGTATAATTTTCAGACATTGACTGCCTGACATTTCTATATCAGTGATAACTCAGTTGTGTTGGGGATGCTGACTCTAATGTGTGCTGCCTGTAGCTTGTCACCTTATTCTTTTACTAATATACACATTCAGTATCTAGGACAGGCATACATTTCAAGCGTATGTCATACATATGTGTGTATGTGGCCTAGTGATTACCAGTACACTTCAAGGAGAAACCTGTGGTGCTGTCTTTTCATCCCGTCCTTTGTTGCTAAAGATGTTGCCTGAAGGATGGCCGCCAATGAGTATCATTACTGCCAGCATCCTGAAAAGGAATCCAATCAGGGCTCTGTGGCCATTTCTTAACATTAGTAGGAGGGAGCACACATTGATGCAGAAATCCATTTAAAAGAGAGGCTGCTGACAACTAAACTTCAAGAAGGCAAAGCCTTTACAAATGGCCAGCGATGTATTGTGCTGACAGCAGGCACTATTGACTTTCTCTGGAACAATCCCTTGCCAAGGACTCAGTGAAGGCCAGGGGAGCCTTGCAGGGCAGGCAGGGAGGAGAGAGTAGCTGGTTTTCTCAGAAACTACCTGCTGCCAGCCAGTTTGGCATCATTTACGGCAGCAGGTGCTTCACTGGATGAAATAAAGGAGCACGAGAATTTTTTTCCCTTTTCTTTTCTGTTTTTTACAACTCATTGATGGTGGGAGTTGGTTGAGATGAAAGTTCAGTTTATGTTGACAAGATAGCTTTCCCTCCTAGCTAGTCCATGGCCTGTGACTGATTAGGCATAGGGACACGTAAAAATTTACCTTTCTCTAGGTTGACTCCCCTTTTTTATTCTGCACATGAAAGCTGTAGTTGAACAGAGAAAATACACGCCAGCATTTTAAGCAAAACCCGTTCCCCAAATAATTACCATGCTAGTGCACTGTGTTTCTTTTGATTTTACAATCTGTCCTTTTCAGTGTCTCTGATCTGCAGAAAGAAAGACCTTACATGATGTTGCCATGATATGTTGCCCAAGCTGAATAACCTGAAGATGAGGCCAAATAACTTAACTCAGTTTTGCAATTACCATAAGTTATCTATGTGGAAAAACAGTGCCCAGACACAATGCCAACATTTCACAAATAAGATCTATAATGATAATACCGCACTATGTTTTATTTAATTAAGTAACCAAACACTATGCCTAAGAGTACAGAAGTTACCAGAAAGACCCTAGAAAACAGTAAAATGGATGGAATAATAAGCCTTGCTGTTATCACCCTAGACACATTTGATAAATGCACATGAATAATGTAAATTAAAAAAATAAAATGAGCAATGTATATATCTGCCTTAAGTAATGAATTCATTTAAAGTTAAAGCTGCTGTCACTTTTACTACTAAAGAAGAAAAGCACTAAAATATCCCTGTTAAAAGAAGAATAATGAGTGAAAAACATAAGGAGACACATGCTTTGCAAAACTGGGAAAGATCACATTCAAATAAAACTTCTCTCAATTTAATTACATTCTGTGTACATCCACAATTACTGTGAAAAAAATAATTCACTTCACATCAAGAAATTTTATACACTTCTAAATACCACATCATTATAAAATGAAAGACAGCAAAACATCCTACATTCCTAATACTAACTTGTGTTCAGGTTACATAGTCCTTGATTACCACTTCACATGAAAAGACTTTGGTAGTATAGCTATTTATATGGAGGAAAGAGATTTTTAAAACAGAATCAAATATCCTCATTCCTTTATTGGGGTTGATGAAAATTTGTTCCATGCAATTGTTTGAAAATGATTTGCTTTCTTCACTGGTCATTGGTAATAATATAACCAGACTTGATCTGCTTGGGTAAGTGTGTAAAACACGGAGCTTCCCAGCCTTTGTTACACAGCTGGAAGATAGTGTTCCAGAAAGTTAAAAATCTGCAGAATTCCCATCCTAAAAGAAATAAATGTATGTCAGGGTTTTAGTTACCTATGGTTATCATCAGAAATAGTTTTTAACAAGATAATCACAAATATTCTACACACGCAATTCAATTCATATTCATTCAATTTTAAAACTTTTACTTCAAAATAGACTAACATTCACTTGTGAATTTTTACTTTCAATAACTAAGTGAAACAAAACGTAAGCAGAGTTATAATTACAAAAACACACAACTGAAATTCTTAATGCTTTATCTAGGTTTTCTTCAAAAACACAACAAAAGAGATGAAAGTAGTTTGTTTGTAATTACAACTCTGTTAATTTTTTATTATTACCCTGTGGAATTAAGCACATATCTGTTAAGCAATTCTAGTTTATGTATTATATTTATGTTTTTGCTATTATTATTAATGAACTGACAATACTCTTGGTCAAGGGTCTGCATTTATGGGCCTCAATTCAATTGAGCTACAAATTAAATTTTATTGACATATAGTCAATCTCATTAATTCACATATCTTTGCTTCTGCATAATGATCAAGCTGAGTTGTAGCAATGGCCTCTATGACCTGTGAATCCTAAAATATTTGCCATGTGACCTTTCGTAGAATAATGTTTAGTGGGAAACAAATAGAAATGTTGCAAAAGTCCCTTCCCTGTGGACTCCAATCAATTTAAATAAGTGAAGAGAGCTAAGTGAATAATTAGCTGAGAGTTTTCATTAGGGAAAGTCATTAAGTAGCTGCATAGCAAATTGTACTTTAGTTTAAGAAATAATTGGATTATTGACTATTAATAGATTTTGCTAGGTTTACATTTTCAAAACACCTAAAATACATTTTAAAAGCAGAGTTAAATAACATAGTATCAATCAAAATCAAGCAATATTGATAATTAAAATATGTCACTTGGTTTATTATTTACCGCAGTCATGATTACACTTCTATGTTAATGCAATTGTTTGCAAAAGCATAGATTACCATTTTCTACTCTAGCTAAATTAGTATGTGGTTAGCTTAATGCACATTGACTTATCTAAGAAGAAATCAAATTTCCTAAGTCAATTATTTGCATAAGTGAATTGTTTTAATTATTTCTCTTTAAAACTTACCCTTATTTCCTTCTCTCGGCCCAGTTAGAATTAATTATATTTTCAAACTTTGTCTCCAAATAACATAATGAACCCATCAAAATCATTGATGTCTATTTCCACAGAGCATCTGAATATGACAAAGTGGTTGTGTTGACAGTAAACTGTGACAGTAGCTTTCATTTGCTTCTGACAGACATTATTTGCATATTTATTTTTATTTATATTTGAAAATTCATATGCACTCCTCCACTAAGTATTTCTTACAGTCTTTATATTCCAAATTCTCTAATTTCCATATCCTTATTAATATTATTTTATTTTACTGCTTCTCCAAAATAGTTCCTATATATTCGTGTCTCATTAGAACCTGATGACTATATTTAATACAATCTTCCAACTAGGTTATACTTACCAATTTATTTCCTTACTGTAGGAAGTGTTAAGGAGAGTTGGGCTTAACTTTGATAGAAATGAAAATTCCTCAGTGATTATTAGGATATTAGGAGCCTTTGTGTTTTCTGTTCAATTAATTTGAAATATCAGTTAAGCAATGTTACTCATCACGATTTGTATCTAAAATTCTTTAGAAGTAGAGTTTTGATTACATTAAAATAAAAATACAGCTGGGCGTTGGTGGCACACACCTTTAATCCCAGCACTCAGGAGGCAGAGGCAAAGGCAGGCGAATCTCTGTGAGTTCTAGGCCAGCCTGGTCTACAAGAGTGAGTTCCAGGACAGCCTCAAAAACAATACAGAGAAACCCTGCATTGAAAAGCCAAAATAAATAAAAATACACTAATTTAAGATGGACTGCTTTTGATCGTTTCTTATTTCGGAAATATGTAATGATATATATTTTCTATTTTATGAAAATTAGTATTATTACATATTTTAAAATTTATTTTCAATTTTTTTCTGCTTCCCAGGTATTCTGAATCTCATCAAAAAGTATAGATGGGAATACATAACTCAATGTGACTGAAACTATTAAATACTATATATAAAATATTAAGCTGCTGTGCTGATTAGTTTTTAAATCAACTTGATGCAAACTGGAAAGCCCATTTCATCACCAGCATGTCCTGTAGACAAGTCTATAGTGTGTATTTTTTATGCATGGTATGAGAGGGCCCACTGCACAGTGAGTGGTGCCACCCCTAGGCTATTGGTCTTGGATGCAATAAAAAATTAGGCTGAACAAGCCATGAAGAACAACCAGCAAGCAGCATTTGTTGGTGGGTTCTGCATCAGTTTCTTCCTGTAGGTTCCTGTTTGACTTCCTGTCTGACTTCCTTAAATGATGGATTATGATATGGAACTATAAGGTGAAATAAACACTTTTCCCCATCAAGTTGACTTTGGTCATGATGTTTTATCACAGCAATAGAAATATGAATTAAAATAGCTGCCATTAATAGTATTTTGTTATTTTTATGGTAACCCCAATGTGCCCACAATTACATCTGTTATTTAGAACACGGTGGATAAATTACAATGTTATTATCATTTGTAAAGAAAGTAACTTTTTTGTTCATTGTTATCATAAAGATAAGGTATCAAAAGACCCATGAGAAATTAATTAAACATCTATGCCAGACACTGTTTGACAGATGATATAGTAACGTCTTCAGCTCTTCCACTTGGTAGCACAAATCATCGCGTGATTATGAAAATCACAATACCAGAATTAAGAGGTATCTTTGTTAAAAATTATCTCTAGCCCTAAGTTGAAAAATAAGTTTGACATAGCTACTAAACAATGTTGTGCTTAGTTGGGACCATGTACACCTGGAAAACTATAGCCTGGATCATAATTCAAACTAAAGATTCTCCAGTATGAATAGGGTAGAAAGTCTGATCAATAGACTTTTCCATAACTAACACATTCTAAGCCCAAGTACACGACCTACAAAGAGGTGTCCTATGCAAGCTTAGACCTAAGGGATTTCTCTTAAGTTGATCTCAAATAGAGACACCAGGATAGATCAGATCACATGTCAACATGAGTCGATTACTCCAAGTGGAGCCCTTACCTCTTTCTCACCTTCTGTTTAAATCTGGCACATTCTAAGAGAATTATTTCTTTTTACTGTAAAGGTTGCAACATTCTCAAAATTATATAAAACCTATTTCCTTGTCATTTCTTAATCCTACAACAATTTTTCAAAAATCTGTGTATATCTCAGTCAACCCTCAAAATAAACAACTTTTGCTTTTTGACAAGAATGAAGATTTTTCTGAGCTACCATACAGACCATGTGAAGGAAAGATGTGCCCTGTCTGTTCTATGGAGCATTGGGCATCCTTTCAGAACAATAACCACACGAGCAAACATGTTGACATGTAAATCTCAAGAATAATTTAGACATTGCAATCTAACTGTCTTATTGCAGTAGACTACAAGTTCTTTGGTATAATTATCTTTGGTATAACTATTACTTTAAAAACAATGGAACTGAAGTTCAGACAAACATCATAAAATCTATTTCAGTCAAATCATTTGAAAAGATAAGATTCAAAATCGGGTTCCTTTGAAGGTAATATCTTTCATTGTTTCAATCTTTTAAAAATATAGCATTATGTATCCTATACATATGTATTATATTTAAACATGCATAAAATTTTGAAAATATTACTATAAATATTAATGCACAGAAAATCTTTCTTCTCCCACTCACCATTTTTCCTGGGATAGAGAGAGAAAGAAAGAGAGTCTCATTTGTAACAAAATGAGAAGATGATAAGAAATAGGTACAGAAAAAGTGAGAAAATATACAGAATTGCATTGGCCCAGTCCCTTAAATCTGATTATATCATGCAAGATCTTGAGTTATACTTGAAATTCTTCATTAGAATTACTATTGTGTCATAAGTTCATAACATCAAAAATTGTACTAATTAAGAATGTTTGACCTTTTTAAGCACATGAAATGTTCCATAGCAGGATATATTGTTGTTATTTATATTTTTTGAAGACACAGTCTCTTGTAGGCTTAGATTGGCTTGCACTCCTCCTCTTGCTGCCTCTACCTCCCAAGTACCGAGATTGCAAGCGTTCACTAGGTTCCATGCCTAAAATCAGGTTATCCTTTAGAAAACATCAATTTCTCCTAAAATCAATTTCTTAATAAAATGAAAGAACACAGTGTATTTAACATATCTTTAAATCTAATAGAATCAAATCATCAGAAAGAATTTATGGTTTTCATCAACCCTCCAGTAACATGCTTTTCACCACACAGGTTAGTGTAATTTCATGTTTCAAGTCCAACACATCTCTGTAGCCTTGAAGGACCATGTACATGGCACCATGTGTGCAGGTGGGTCAATCCTGTCATAATGGTGCCGCACGTTAGAGAGGTATCAATCCCTCCACACTCTTCGAATACTGGAGATTTGGTAGGTCCAGTTTCCAAGCACTCCATGTAATTCCTGTGAACAAATGTTGTAAACCATCTTCCATTCAAATCTCTAGCCAGGAGAGCTCATCACTCAAAGGACTTTTGACCTCTTGGTCAGAATTGGCAAGAGTCCTGTCAGGTATATTAACACATTGCCATCTCTCTTTTCTCTCAAGAGCTATGTTGGAAAGAGTGCTCCCTCACATTTGGGCAGCTCTGTTCTTCATGTTGTCTTCAGTTCAGAGCCCTAAAATTATGCTTGATCTTAAGAATATCAAATTTTTCATCTCCTTTTATACTTCATCATAAACAACAACAACCAAAAATAAAGCCAGAAAAATTGCCTTAAAAAACTAAGAAATTGCTATGGGTACTGTGAAAAGATACTGAATTTGTTTTACAAATTAGAGAAAAACAAAATGGAAAATTTTAAAGAAGTTTCATCTATAAGATTTTAATTTACATGTTTTTATCTGATTTTAAACAGAAACAGTTCAAAAAAGTATCAACTCTAAGTACAGTATATGCATTTGGTTTTTTGAGACAGGGTTCCTCTGTATTGTTTTGAAGGCTGTCCTAGAACTCGAAGTAGAGTATATTTAACTGCTTACACACTTGCTTTTTATAAAAGTAGAGTATGATTGTGTGGTTGAAATGCAGGTGATGAGTCAATAACATTTTGTGTCACACTGATAGTTTTGTCTGAGTACTATATTTTAAGGAATAAGGTTCAGTTGAGAACATAGAGAACTGTATCATATAAAAAAAGAATAAAGAGAGAGAGGGGGAGGGAAGGAGGGAGAGAGGGAGGGAGGGAGGGAGGAGGGAAGAAGGAAGGAAGGAAGAAAGAAAGGACAAAAGAAATGTAAAGATCTATCCGATTATAAATGTGCATGCATGACATGAGTGGTGTGCAGAATCATTTTAATCTATAAGTACATTATCTAAAATCATATTTCCATGAATAGTTTGATTATGATGTGTATCTATGGAATAGAGAAATGTCTGCCTTATTACTTTGAGTAATTTATGTAAAAATACTCATATCACCTTTCTATAATTATGCCATTCATAAGCAAGGCTCTGTTCCACATTTCACATTTTATGGTTACAAATGCCCTTCCTCCACACAGTACAGTCATTATGAAGAAAACAACCTACATCCTCACATGAAATGACTGCATAATTTAATGCCGCCCTCTGTATTAACTCTAGATATTTCTAGATTTTCTTTTGGTGGTTATAAATTATACTAGACTGACATTTTCCTTGTACTGTTGGCTTAATTTGTCAAGGAGTCTGATAGAGCCATGATTTAGTCAGTATTTGGAATGTGCCTAGATTGGTGTTCAGGTTTGTTCCTGTTTTATTCTGTTCTATGTTGTTCTTGCTAAAATTTTAGTAGGTTTGTGATTAAATATATACATATACTTATTATGTATACTATATATATATATTACACAAGTAAAATTTGTTATCTATAGGCAGAGGTGATTAATATAACATTAACTAAGTTATGAGTCATTTATGTGCCAACACTCAGCTAAAGAAAATTCAGTGAATTGCCATTGTAAATAAGGACTAAGTTGTTCGGCAAAGTAAAAATGATCAAAGAATCACAGAAAATTATATAAGAATATCCCTCAGAGTTTCACCCATGGAAAGTTTAATGCGTTGTAACCAATGTACTTTAATATAACTAATACTTTTATTTACATTATTCAAAAACTGTGTAACTTAATATTACATATTTACTTATATCTTCAGAAAAATAAGTTTTTCTATTAATTATAAAACATAAGTGATTTAAAGATAAGGTTATTATATTGTTAATAAAATGGTTCATAAATACCCACACGGATTTACTCTTAATGAAAATTAAACCCACAGGAATTAAACTGACAATGTGTCTTATGGGATGTTTTTCTGGATATTATTGATATTTAGTTAAACAAATCCAGTAATACGAAGCTGTTTTTTCTTTACTAGTCATTTCACAGAGATATTAGGAAAAAACAACTAAGGGAAACTTGTCCATGTGTTTCTACAAGTGTCAGAATAGAAATAAAATTTTAAGTATGAAAATGCAAGGTATAAGAAGAAACAAAGCCCAGCGGGAACCAGCAACACTAAAGGTGCGGTAAGTAGCTGCAGATGCCATGTACGCCTATTCAGAGGTGATATTAATGCAGACACACCAATCTTCAGCTGTCAATCAAACACATAACCTCCAGGCTCACCCTTTGCAAGCCATCAGGATGATATCTTCTCAATAATGAGAATTCATACCATAGGTATATATTGGGAGTGACATCTGTCTTAAAAAGGTGTTCCACAACTTAAGATAAGTAACTCTTATTGTCATTATAAACAGTGAATTGTCTTAGCTTTTACTTTTTCTGTTTTTATACTTTGTTTTGGCATAAATATAAGGCATTGCTCAAATTCTTCATTTGCTTTCTTTCTTTCCATCATTTGTAATGTCCATCTTCCACAGCATCCAAGACCAGGATAAAGTGATAGACAAAGACAAGAGAACATGAGTTGGTGGAGATGGCTTAGTGGGTAAAACACTTGGAACGTGGGAGTAATTGGTACTTTCTCTGTAAGAGCTGCAACCCTCTGTATTACGTGATATAAACCCAATCTTTCTCCCTGTGTCCTTGGAATCCTCATCCCTCTACTCAAATAATGTTATATAACACAAACACAGTGGCGATAGATGAAGATTTTTTTCCTCCATATTGTATAAGAGATCTGAAGGAGAACATTCACTGACACATGAGGATTTTCTTTCCAGAAATTCATATGCTTCTCTGTTCTTAGCTTCCAGCTATCCAGCCTCTGATTTTCTTTCTCTCCTTCTAATACATAGCCTTCTGGATTCCCTGTCCCTCCTTCTTGGAATTACATTTGTTTTCTAGCTCTGTCTTAATCTCCATACCATGACTTAACACATCAAATCCAGTAGGAGAGACACTTTCCTCCAGCTGTACCAGCCATCTGACTGGGTATATTTAGCTGTTCAGATATCTCTTGTCAAGACAAGGGCAGAATCGCCATACGGGAATAGACATATTGTATACTTGAAACTGCCTTTTGTGTCCATAATATCTTTGTAAACATCATCATACAAGGACTCCACAAACACAGCACATATTCATGGCATTCTATATAACATTTAGGCTGATGGAGTATCTCATTTTGCATGAAATAAAGTCTAACCATAGGCTTCTACCTATGGAGTCATGTACTTTATGCACATACCCTATCACTTAGTAATAGTTTTCTTAAAGGTGGAATAACTAAACTAATAAAGGCTCAATTATAGTAAAAGTAGAGAGAAATCTTAAAAGTGTAGGATTCCAAATAGGCCCATATATATATATATATATATATATATATATATATATATATATATTGTGAAGGCAGAATATGTGAACATTTACCCTTTACCAATTGGCAACACATTAGACTTTACAAGTAGACAGTTTATGAACACTAGGGAGGAAGTTCTCTTTTGGATTGGTCCTCTTTGTGCTCCTGAAGTATGATTTCCAGCTCTGAAAGGGCAAGACACCCAGGGCTAATTACCCCCCAGTTTTATGACTCTTGTCATTGTTACTCTGATTATTGATGGTACCAGTCAATGGATGAATTCCAGTGCACCTGTGACCAGGTTCAAGCCCAAGTTTCTCTGGCTTGAGGAAGATCATACTTAAACCATCAGCTGCAAGCATCATCTCTTTGGGTAATCTTCCCCAGCCTTGGGAATGCCTTTAAATTTTTCTTCCCCATTTGCTAAGTAAATTTTTGATACAAGATACTGATACTCTATTTCAAATCCTCCCCTATTTGACCCTGAATAATAGAATATATCAAAATTTTAAACACGTGTTTATTTGACAGATCACATGGCCAGTAACACATTTTTAAATGTCTTATAATAACTTAAAACCTCAATGCAAACTTAAAACAAAACATGCATTTTCCAACATTCTAGAGAAAGTGGTCAAAAGTAATGGAGTAAAAATGAATCAAGCAAAAACAGATGTGTTTACATCATCATACTTCTCACTAGAACCCCTCGTGCTCTTACCAGAACGTTATGTCACATGACACTAAGTTGAAAAAACAGCAAGAACAACTCTAGAGACAGGGTTGGATATAGTTCCTTTAGAAGACGATTGCCCATCCTGCACATCAGATACTCAAGAATACTGATCTACCTGGATTGTATCTAGACTACTTGGTCGTAGACTAAGTCTGAAATTTCTCTTCTTTCTCTGTGTTCAAAGCTGGACTCCACTGGAAAAGTTTTGTTTGCTTTGCTTAGAAAACCAAGTGGTATTTTTACCATAATAACAGGGACCAAGGAGGAAAACTGAGATTAACAGCGGAAAATATAAGTTCTCAAATGTAGCTGTAATCACTACCATAACATCATAGGAATAGTGAACAGCACTCTTGTTTTTGAGTGGATTATGTTCCATGCTTTCCAATCCAGGTTGCTGGAAAAACATTAAGACAACGAAACACATTCTTCAATGTTAACAGGTTAAACACAACTCCTATCTTTGGTGGTTTATTTTTTATTTGTTACTTGTGCAATCTTTGTGGTATTCAGAATGATTTTATTATTTATAACATCAGGCAAATTTTGTCAACTATCTAAACATTTCCATCTTAAAATTATAAAATTATTATGCCAAGAGATTAAAAATAGAGTTAAGACAAATACATGCATTTTCTATTATCTGCCATCCACATATTTACCAAATTATCATGAAAGAATGCATTTTTCAAAATAAACATGCCCATAAAACTTGTAAAAACATCAGAAATGTTAAATTGTTACCACTTGTGTTTGATCTAATATTGTACCATTTGAATAGAAAAGCTTAAGAGAATAAAAAGTTGTGTGGACTCCATGGTAGGCAGCTAACTGTTCTAGATACAAAATCTAAAGCCTTGAGAATCCACTCAGTCTGAGCAAAGTCATGACTTATATTAAATTACCACAAAACAAATTACAGAAAATCAAAACATAGTTTAGAATGAGAGGTTACGTTGAAATGGTTCCGATGAAAATATAATTATCTCCCAGTGAGCACACACGTTCACCAAAGAAATATAAATCTGTTTCACCTGCAGGCTCAGTTTCCATTATTATGAAATAGGAAATTTCAAACACACAATTTATTCTATCCGTTGAAGTAAAAAAAAATGAAGTTGGGTTTATCGTGCAGACTCCCCTTTAGATTCACAAAATGGAATCTAGGTAACTGTGTCACATATACCCTCTGAAGCCAGACTGATATTCAAACAAAATTTGTAAAATATCATATATCACTGGAAGAAAAACATCATGCAACAAGTACCATAGCTAGTGATTTATGAGTGTTTGAACACTGTAGGTTTCCTGAAACAGGAAGGAACTCATATATGTACATATTTATAATATTTGTGGCAAGTTGTGTGATTCAATCACACTAAGAATCATTTTCTATATCTATAAAATCAATTTAACAATACTCTCTATATAGCTTTTGCAAAAGTATCATTCCATAATTGTAAAAAACTTAGTTCAGTCATTAGAGGATATAAATTTTCAGCATCATTGTTATTGTCTAAGAAATCATTTGTTCAAAAGCAAATCCAAGTCTTCCTATTTCCACATAATTCATCTTTTTGCTTCTTCTGTTGAAACATCAGTTAGTAATGATAAGCTTGATATTTTCCTTCAGATTTGTACATGCAAAAAGAAGATGGCATCATTCACAGTACTTCTGTTGTTGGGACCTGAGCTAAAGTGACTTCTCCATCAACATTTTGGTGTTATCTATACTCTATGCATCACCTTCACTTAGACATGTATAGGATAGATTTGAAGTTAATATTTTAGTAGACTCCTGTCTTGTCTGAAGCAAATATTAGGAAATGAATATGTCATGTCATTATGAAACTACAGCATTGAACACCAACTACTATTTACAAACCACTTCAAGAGTTATTCTGTGGAGAGGGCACACGAGTGTGGGTGGAAACCAGAAACAGAACCTATTCCTAAGGATAAGTCCTACGGAGGTCAACAATAATGTCAAAAGAAATTTTAGGTGTACATACCCTTTGAATTAGACTCATTATCTTTAATACTGTGCACATTGCAGGAAAGATGCATGTGAAATTGCAGATGTAAGAATATACAAATGGAAAGGTCAGCTAGGTTGTATTGTAAACATGAAATTGAATAACAAAGAAGCTTCAAAAGGGAAAGGGAGGTACACTATATACAGGAATAAGAAAATATCATTTATGATCATCTCATTATTTATGCTTTTCTAGTTCCTAGAAACTAGAAAATTGGAACAGTTAATATTCTGTTGGGAGTATGAAGATTCCATGTGCCCACAGAAACCAGGAATGGTAATGATCCAGACCTGTCTCTTCAAAAGAGGAAATATCTTTTCTTCCATCTAGAAGGTTGGGAATTGGAGGTGATTAACAACCTGGTGATCTGCATTGTCTACTGGACTAGCAAGCATCAAGCTTCCATAACTAAAAACACAGGTGGCTTATAGTATAAACCTTTACATTATCTGTGTAGCTAGCATCTCCCCAAGTTTCCACAACCAGGAACAGAGGTGGCTAAAAGCCCAAATGACCTTGATACTGTTTGTATGACCAAGAGCAGGCCAGATCTTGCCTTAGTCTTTTAAGCTAGCATAGGTAAAATCTCCAGAACCCATCTTGAAAGAAATGGCATTGAGTTTTGATGTAATTATGCTTCCTTGAGCCCTTGGGAGTGTATTGCACCAGGAAACATTTTTCTAAATTGTCCTGGCTTTAAATATGCTGGTAATAAACAGTCTGTTATCAAGCTCCCAAAGTCTGATACAGTTAAGTCAAGTAGAACTGAGTTTTCATTCTCATTTCTTTCTGGCTTGTTTCCCTGACTGCCATGACACTTGCTGGTACCCCACCCCCACAATACCTTTCCAAAATAAAATTCTTTTTGCAAAATTATGTGGCTGCTACTGGCAAATAAGTATCTAACAGCAAACTATCAGAGATACCATTTAGGATGCTGCCCCAATGGGCTAGGAGATGGCCCAGTGAGTAAAGTGCCTCTTGCACATGCATGGAGACTTGAATTTGATCTCCAGAATGTGTAAAGAGCCACGCACAGTAATGCATACTGTATCTCAGAGTTGGAGAGGCAGAGGCCGAATAATCCATGAGGCTCACTGACTACCCAGCCTCGCTTAATCAGAGTAGACGTGGCTCTGGATAAATCTCAAATAAAAAGGAAAACAAAAAAAGAAATATGGCAAGACAGGGTATGGACCTTAAAACAAAAGGGAATGAAACATAATTGGTTAAGATGATAGGAGATAATTGCTAAAAACGAATTTGTAAGAAATGTTCTTAAAAGTTTATTTCTGGCTATATAATGCTGTGTCTATAACTAAGATGACATCAGGCTGTAGAAGCAAAGGCCTTGATAATTTGATTCCTGGATAAGCTACAATAGAAAAAGCTAGATGAAAGAATGCTTCAACTTAACCAGGCTGTCCCTTCATCAATATGTTTATTTGTTGTAAATGTTGCTTTTCTCACACTGTAAGGAAAAACGTTCCCCCTTCTGCAGTTTGAATTTGTCTCATGGATGTTTGCTGGTTCGTTTACAATTCTAATGTAATCATTTAAAATGCTTTGATTTTTATCTTTAACAAGGGATATCGGCCTGTGCTTGTGGACATGGGAAAACCACTGCTTTCCCTGTGGTTCTGTCGCAACCTCCTCTTTTGACTTTGTTACCCCAACTTATATCTAACATTTTTCCATCTTTATATGATAATATTAAGGAAAACTACAAAACAAGTAAGGAAATGTCTATGAGGCTTCCTTGGCAACTACATTGCATAAGGTAGAAGACACATTTAAGCTTAATTCTATTAACCACAGAAGTGAAAGAGGAAAAGGCATGGTTCACAGTGCTGAGAGGTTCAAAACAAAGAAATAGCAACAGGAAACATAAGAGAGAGATGAGGAAAAGAAGGTGGTTAGGGGTGAACCCATTACTTCTAAACTGGGATGCTTTATATATAGATCATTCTCATTTTGACCTTTACGAGTACCCTGCATGAGAATTCTGACATGACTGTGAATTCGATAAAATGTGTGGATAATCTTATTTCTTAAGATTTTGTTCAACCTGGAGAGATTCTAATATGAAATTGCACAAATAGAAGTATGTAGTGGATCAAAATAGCATAGCATGTAGCAATTAATGAAAACAGAGGCCATAGTTGAAAGGGAGCGAAGAGGGATATTATGGGGAGGTTTGGAGGAAGCAGGGAAAAAGAGAGAATGTTACAGTCATATTACAATCTCAAAAAACAATTTAAATATAGCATGTCACAATAGGCAGGTTCTTAAGTAATGTGTGAGATGGGTATCCTTTAGTACAAATAAAAACTGTTTTAGTCAGGTTTTGTAAGGGTTAGGAATTCATAGGATTTCAAAAACATCTGAAGTTACTTATTTGCATATTAAGGCCTGTTTTAAAGATAGTTCTGCACAGTGAAAAGAATGTGTTGGGGAAAGACAAGAAGCTTTTGTTTTAGAAAAACAGTAGCCATTTTCCTGCTATAGGAGGTGACTGAGAAAAGAAATTGGGCAGGAACTCACTGACAAAAAGGAAAAGAAGAAAAAATGGAATGGAGGGAAATTTGGAGTGTCATGATCCAAGAAACGGCCCTACTCTTTCCTTTAACTTGACATGCATGAACTGGAGTGTCTTCACTCACCTGTACTGCCTGCCTGATTCTAGGCATTTGGAGCTGTACAGTGCAAAGTAGGTGGAAGAGAGAAATATCTAAGAAATGCCATGCATCAAGAAATTGGCAAGAGTTTGACAGGGACAGCGACAGGAGATGCTGCTATCTAGCTTTTTATATTTGCAAGCTTTAAATTGCCCCTGAGACCATCATCACAGAGAAAATGTGCATCAAGTCACCATGTTTTAAGATTAATTGGGACCTCCAAGGATGTCTTCCAGAAGGGAAATGCTCCTGAGTCCATTACCGTCTCACCATTTCTTGTTCAGTCGTTTGCTTTGCTTCACTTTGCTTTGTTTGAGACAGAGTCCAGACTAGTCTGGAATCACTGTGTAACCTGAAAGGACAACCCACCTGTCTCAGCCTCCAACATGCTAAGATTAGAAGCATGAACCACAATGACAGCCACCATTCCCATAGAGTCTGATCTTTAGGAGACCCGTGATCAGAATGGCCTTCAGGATGAGTGAGGGTGTCATGCAAACGGTAAGCAGCTAACTGTAATTTCCCACAGAAACAAAATCGATTGTGTGTACTTTAGTATTTCAGAAATAGACTTGTGATTTTACAAACAGGGAAGTGCAACATCTTCAGGATGGGACAGCAAATTAGACAAATGGGAATGTCAAAGTTTTCTATTGAAAAACAAAGGCCAATAGTTGCCAGATGGCCCTGTTGCCCTGAGGTAGCTGTCTTTTATTCTATCTTGGCCTTGACAGATTGGGTAAAGTCTACCCACAGTAGACAGGCACCAAAGCTCATTGATTTAAACTTGATCTCATTCAAACTCACATTCACAAACGTATCCTCAAATTAATCGTGATTATGTACTGATGCACCATGGCCCAGATAATTGGCAATAAGTTCACACAGCTCCTCTCAGTAGCTCTACATAAGCCAACACTTATACTTTATATTTTAAGAAAAAAATCTCACACTTACCATTTTCTGAATTCATTGCTTTTCTCTTTTATAAAATAATGTGTAGAAACACATTCAGCTTTGAAAGTTGTGAAGGATACAAAAATAGTTAATCTGGCTCTCCTCATAAACACTTGAAATATTGGCATTTAAACATTTGTTTAACTGGTTCTTATTTGCAGAGTTAAGTGCTCAGTGAGCCATAAAAGAGTCAAGGTGACATCAATCTATGGATTTATTATTGCCATTAATATGTAGCTCAAGGAGGGTGCCCAGAGCATTAGTTCTGAGTTATATATAGATTTCTAATTGCATCAATATCTGTAGTATGCTTTTCTACTCCACTTTATAACACATACAAAAATGTTGGAGGTAGCTTTAAATGAACATCTGTACAAGTTAAATAAATTTCAATAATCCGTTCCACCAATGATGTTTATTTTTTTAATTTTTAAAAGGTATTTTGGTTGTGAATATGTGTTTGAGTGTGGGTTGTAGATGTCAGTGGAGCCAATGGAAGCCAGAAGATGTCTGATCTTGGAGCAGGAGACATAGGCAGTTGTGGGACAGCCAATGTGGGTTCTAGGAGTCCTCTGCAGGACCAATGCATGCTCTTTACCTCTGAACTACCTCTTTTCTTATGTTTTTAAGGTATTATTTATGTGTATGTGTGTTTGCTTGTGTGATTTTGTGAGCAACTTGTGTGTGCATGCTTGAGTCAGCAAAGGTACTGCATCCCTTAGAACCAAAGTTAGAGTGTTAGGATCACCAGAAACTGGAGTTATAGACCACTGTGAACTGCCGGTATTGGGAACTGAAACTGGGTCCTCTTCAAAAGCAGTCAGGGTTGCCTCTCCAACCCCAGCTTCTAAAAATAACCACATTTACAAATACTTCTCTTCTGAACTAGGTTGTGTAACTGTCAGTAGTTCTACTAACTCTAAACCAATATATTTAAATAGAATAGTTACAATTCTATGGGCATTGCAAACTAGCCTTTAATTTTCAGAAGCTGGGGCATCCTCATCTATGTTACTTTTGAGTGTAGTCTAAAATATGTAAAGTATCGATATTTAGAATGGCAGTATTACTAGAAAGTGGTATTGTCATTCTTTTCATAGGTAGAGATAACTGGGAATTCGTAAAGAATATAATGTATAAAGTCTTTTGGCATCTCAGTGAACCGTACAGACAGAAAGAAAACAACACATACATTTTTCACTATTTAGCAAAGAAAGGATATTAAATGAGTAAATCTTTACAACCAGCCTGCGCAAAGGGATCTCCAAAGGTGCATTAAAGGGTTATTTAACTTGTCCACCAGGATGCAATGTAGCATAATTATTAGTAGTATTTCCATGGTGTTTTTCTTTCTAACCCTTAATGAAGCTGCTATTACCGATTGCAACTTTTGTAGGGATGTATTAACATAGGGAATTTTTAAAAGAGGAAATCACTCAGCTATTTTGCTGATATACAGTCCATGTGCTTGCATCATTTCAAGCTTTCCTAGCTATGAGCAAAGCTATTGCTTACTACAGATTCATTAGAGCTGCATTAAAAATCAAGAGCTCAGTAGCTTAAGTTGTACTTTCTCAAGTATCTTTTGAAGAAGAGTTGCTGTCTTTGATACAGGACCAAGGTTTGCTCTCCAAATCTTTACTTCAAAAGTGGATTTTTCACTTCAGCTTCAACTGATTCCCTCTTTGTCCACATGTATACTTCTGAGATAAAACATGTATAGAACTATTTTTAGTATGACAAGGGTCACATTTAACAATAGGGAAAATCTTTATATAAAAATGCTTTGGCTGAATAAATATTTAAAAAATTGGGATGTGTACTTGTCCAACATAGTTGGTTAAGTTATATTCAAAAGTAGTAAAAGCTTGCATTTCATGCAAGAAATAATTTATACTACTAAGACCAACTGATTGATTCTTTTACTCTTCATTTCCAATCACCTAATGATCCATAACTCAATCAGTTCTCAACAGCACTGCACTTGAAAGTAGAGGTTTGTTGTTGGACAAGTGAAAGCATTCTAAATCTTCTCAAAGCCACAAAAGGTGATTAGTATCTTTGGAAGATACAAATACACATCTATAACAAAACAGGAAAAAAAATGGAACTTCAATAAAGGAAAAGTAATTTATATTATTCAATCCAATTAATGGGTATTTTAAACTGATTTCCAAGTGTATAAGATGTAATTAGTGGGACTATCTACTTGTATCATGAAAGACTCAGGATAACTTTTAATGTATTATTAAGAATATGCTACTATTTTTGCATATAACTGAAAAGCTGTGGTTTGTTTGACATATATATACATATATATGCATACATATAGATAGCTTTAATACATGCTAATGTTTTTAATCAATGAGAAGCTTAGAATCTGATTTTCACACCTATTAGTACATACATTTAATTTATTTGGAAACTATATGTATAGTATAATAGTATAATAATTTTTCTGTAAGATTACTAATAATTGATTAGACACATGTATTAAAAAGAGTACCAAAGAATATTTTTAAAATATCAGTGGTCCTAATCTGTGCAAAGTAACGCATAATCTGTTTAGAAATCAGAGGTAGGAGGAGTGTCACTCATTGAACATTTATATCAACTACAGTGAATTCTAAGCAAGCCAAAGCTACATAATCGGATCCTGTCAAACAAAGATGCACATTCACCCTCAAGAAAAAGCTCCTATTTGTAAAAGTATGTTCACAATTAATGCCAAATCTCCATCTAATTAAGAATTCCCCCATGGTTTGTATCCTATGAAGCCAAGAAATAAATAAGGCATCGAGAACATAAGAATATAAGACTTAAGAACCAAGTATTGACATGGAGATTAACAATGTAGTTTATTTTGACATGTGCATAGTTTTAATTGAATATTCAAAATCATGTGAATTATTGGTGTAATTTCTCTTGTGCAGGTATGGGAAAAACTAGGTATGCATATGAGTGAAGGAAGGGGTGCTGATGGAGTGCATGTTAAAATCCATGACTCACAAATTAACCTTGAAACATATGGAAAAAAAAATGAAAGAGGCAGTGGCCAAAGCATTTCTTTCTTTTTTTCTTCCTTTTTTTAAATTTAAGTTAGAAACAAGCTTACTTCACATGTCAATCCCAGCTCCCTCCCCTCCTCTCCTCCCCCCCCCCCCAGGCCTCCCAGTCCCCCACCCAATCACCACTCCGATCCCTAGGGAGGGTGAGGTCCTCCATGGTGGATCTCCAGAATCTGTCATTTCATCCAGGGCAGGGCCTAGGCTGAGAGAGAATCCCTCATTGTGGGATGGCAGCCAAAGTCCATTTGTACACCAGGGATAAATACTACCCAAGGCCCCATAGATTACCTAGGCATCCTCACTGACACCCACATTCAGGGAGTCTGGGTCAGTCCCATGCTTTCCACATAGTTATCAATCTGGGGTCCAAGAGCTCCCCCTTGTTCAAGTCAACTGTTTCTGTGGGTTAAACCAGCCCTGTTTTAACCCCTTTGCTCATCAGTTCTCCCTTTCTGTCACTGGATTCCAGGAGTTCAGTGTTTAGCTGTGGGTGTCTGCCTCTGCTTCCATCAGTCTCTGGGTGAAGCATATCAAAGAATTTTATTTGGGATGCCATTTGTATGTTACATTTTATACTTTAAGTAATATTAAGATTCACTTATACTGAAAGTTAAAATAGGTATAATTTCATTTAATGAAAAAATGGTAATTTCCATGAATCTTGGTTTCCTACTCTTAACTACATAGAGAACAAAGTTCAAGTTCTGTCTTCCTCTCTATAATGATATATAATAAATCACAAAGACAACATTAAAAGATCTAGAAGCAAAACTAAATGTGAAAACATAAAGACTTACAGTAAAGTCAGATTCAGATGAAGTAAAACCTCTAAAAGTTTTACAGTGTGTTTAAAAATATATTTAGGCTTGGGAGAGAAAAAATAGGATAATGACTGGGCAGTGGTGGCATACAAGCCTTTAATTCCAGCACTCCAGAGGCAGAGGCAGGCAGATTTCCACAGAGAAACCCTGTCTCAGAGAAAAATAAACAAAAGTAAAAGAAATAAAGTAATAAAAAAGCCATGTAAAGATGAAAAGTACAAAAGGAATCTGGATACTGTATGATATTGTGTTGTCTTTGAATTGTTTGACTGGTAAGGAAATAACAACTGCAAAAAGAAATGCTACTAAATTAATCCAACTTATATATTTTAAAAATGTTTGACTTCTAAATTTAAAGACAAGGACAGGTTGCTTTGGAAAAAGTTTTTGTTTGTGTTTCATAGAAAATGAATGGCTGTGAATTCCTTCTAGGATTCTATGGTTTGATGAAGCAAGACCCCCAGAAACAGGGTCTCAAGTGATCCAGCATCTAAAACAGCTGAGATGACGCAGGCTTACAGACTACAAAAACAAAGACTTAGCCAGGTTTCTGTGTTTTGTCATGATCCCATGGTATGGACAACGCCCTCAACCAACAGAAAGCAACCTGGAATGACCAATGCCCAAATTCCCAAATATTATTTATAAATTTTTTATTTCATTTATACAAGCTTGATTATAAATGGTAATGATCACAGTCAGTCTCTTTCTAAAGGGCAAAAAGGGAATATGAACTTTGTATTGGTATGGATTTTCATTTATTGATACAAATTTAAGGTCAATTTTGTGATATGTATATTCCTCCTCTTGTTTAAGTATTGCATTTATACTGATCTTTTAAAATGTAATGCATAGTTAGAGATTGTATATAGTTACCTATAATAGTCAAAACTTATAGTTAGGTTAGTTAGGCTTCCTAGATATACAGAGATGTATTTGAGATGGATAGATTTTCTTCACCCTTTCAAAGACCTACAGAATATTTGGCACTCAAATGGTTTAGGGTTTTTCATGATAGTGAGACACAACTGCTCCTGGCAAACCAATTACGTCTGAAAGAAAGATGGGCATTGAAGAAACTAGCTATGGAGTTTGCTTTCAACATGCAAGATTAGCCATTTGGGCAAGAAACTGCTCTTTCCTGGACTGTTTGACTGTCACTATATAAACTGGACATTCCGGGCCCACAGGAAAGTGACTGATGTACTTGGATAGTCCTACAGGGTTCCTGCTTCATGGAAGAGTGTGCCAGATATTCTGCAGGACACAGAAAAATGACTGACAAACTGACAATGCAGGCATAGAGTTTAAAATTTCCTGCTTTTCTGAGAAGGCTGCCAGACACACTGATCTATGGGCTGAAGCTGGATGCCCTAACATTACAGAAGAACTTCAGGTGACTGTCCAGGTAGGGAGATGTCTCTGTCAATTCTAGTGTGTATATATTATCCTTCTGTGGTCTTTGATGGAGTTGAAGACAGAAAGTTATAGTTATAATTTTCCTTAGTTAGGATTAAAAATAAGTTACATATAAGACTTCAGACTCACATAGATAGGATAGATGATAAAATATATTTTCTTTAAATCTTGCTAATGTTAATAGACTAAATATTGTATTTATAGTTCTTGCTTAATAACTTCCTTGTTATATATTTTACTGTGTTAAAGTTAAAACCTTTCTTTTTCTTTAGACAGAAAAGAGGAGATGATGGGGAAAGTTCTTCTGTGCATATGTTGTCCTATTGGTTGATTAGTAAAGCACTGTTGGCCAATAGGGGAGCAAGATAGGTGGGACTAGGAGTCAAAGAGAATTCTGGGAAACATAGTCAAGAGTAGGGGGTCACCATGTGATCCCGGGGAATAGAGGATGAGTCAGAATGCCATCCTTAGAAAGATAAGTCCTTATAGAAATATATATTAGTAGTCAATGGTTAATACAGAACTAGCCAATGCAAAGTCCTGGACATTGGCCAACAGCATTGTAATAATAGAGTCTCTGTATGTTATTTGGGGTTGATTCAGCACTGGGACCAGACTGGCGGGAAGAATGCTTGTTACACTTGCTATTTATAAGACTGATATCTTCCTGGTCATTACATTACTTTAAATATAATTCACAGGTTTAGTAGCAAAATTTATGGTTACCCTATGACCCAAAGTGAATGTAGGAATCAACAAAGCCACATGTATATAAAATATTCAAAAAAATTTTTAAAGTTTCCTAGCACACAAAATGTGACAAATTTTATATGTAGTCTAGTAACAATAATATTATAGGTTTTCTGCATTTATAAAATTTGTTATGATACAATTTCAAGTATTTTATTCCAAACATTAAAAATATAGCAAGATTTATATAGCTGGCATAATTTGGGAGCACAAGAAGAGAGCTGATCAGTGTGTCCCTTATCAATGCAGAAAGATTAAGGCAGTTATAGCAGCAGTTACAGGCACAAAAAAAGACTGGTGCCTCCAAAGACTAGAACCTGGTGTTCAACAATAAGTGAACAGTCATGGTTTCGATGGCTGTGGTGAACACCATGACCAAAAGCAATTTATGGAGGAAAGGGCTTACACTTCCATATCACAGATCATCATATAAGGCAGTCAGGAAAGAAACTAAAAACTGGAAAGAGTCTGGAGCTGATGAAGAAAACACAGCTTGTTCCTCATGTCTTGCTGCTCATTCTTACACTGTCAGGACCAGAGGTGTCACCAACATGGGCTGTGCTCTTCCATGTCAATCGTCAATCAGTGATTAAGAAAATGTCACACAGGATTGTCCATAGGCCAATTGATGGGGAAGCACTTGACTCTAGCTTGTGTCAAGGTGAAATTAAACTAGTCAACACAAGGATGCCATAAGACAGAAATAATGTCAAAACTGGAGGAAAGATAGGAACATCTAAAAACATCTGGTTGCACTATAGGATGATCAAAACTAAGTGACTTATACCCAAGGGTTGCTCAAGATAGAGAGGGCAGACATCAAGCAGTACTTGGTAAGTATAAAATATAAATGAACAGGCATGACATCTCATCATTGTATGAAATGCCACAGGGAATATAATCTTTGTTAGAAATAAATAGCTTGAAATATCAATGTAAGTGATGCCAAATAGCTAAATAAATGTGGGACACACAAATAATTAAATTTGTAAACAAAATTTTAAAATGCATGTAACTATTCATAATTTAAAGGAAATTGGAAATATAATACTGAAGGGAGAATCCAAAAGATGGTTAACACTTCTATATTAAATAAGGAAGAGTTGGAAGTAAAGGTTTGTGTAATGAGGTTAGGAAGAAGAAAATAAGAGATACCAAAAGGAAAAACAATAAAAATGCAAAAGGGATCATGCATGGATTAATAATGTTTCAGGAATAAATTGCTTTTCATTAATCTTTCATATGTATATATTGTTTAGGTGCATCACCCCCGAGTTAACACCAGGGTAAATAAGACAATTCACAAAAGAGGCAGGAGCTAGAGTTTCTATCTATGGGAAAAACCATAAGGCTTTTTCCTGGTAACCTAAGAAAAAACATGCACAAGCTTTCCCAATGGTGGCCTTCTCTTTTACTTCAACTTAAATAATCTTTCTTGACAATGTCTCTTACATACATCTCTCCCCTGCCTAGTTACATATTTCTATATTCAGTTACAACATCTCTACATAGTGTTACAGATTTCGCTTTACTTACACACCCACTCTCACTTTCACACTGATTTACACACCCTCTCTCTCCTAGCCCCTGCTGTCACCTCTCTGCAGTCTGCTTCTCAGAGCAGAAATCTGGACAGTTATATGTTACATTTTCAGGGCCCCACCAATTCTCAAAACCCAAGATAAATCACGAAGTTTCTCTTAGGCTACAATGTCACAATGACTGACCAGTGAGAAATCATGGTCTTGCTTGTAGCTCTGAGTTAGTGAAGGATCCCAGACAACATGCAATTGGCTTAACTTTGAGGTTGGGAAGTACAGACTAAAGACAAACTCTGACCTTGAATCAGCAATAAACAGTACCTGTGAAAATGACCTTGTGTATTTGTCTCCAGGAGCAACTAGGCTGATTTGTATCTGCTCTGAAGTCCTAAGTTAGCTGTCTGTATAAAAGACTGTCTTTGTGACTGAAAATACTATATCAATCTGAGTGATGTAAGATATCCTAGTATGTTTTCTATTCATTAAAATTATACAGATAGTAGAAATCATCCTTCTCACCATTCATTACTATATTTATGCCCAGTAGATGGAATATTTTCACAAGATAATCACAAAGCAGTGGGAATACACCCAAAGCTGTTATTGGAAAGAAATGAAGTTTTAAAGGAAGAAATTAAGAAAAATTTCAGAAATGAGAAAAATTTCAGAGAGGAGCAACTGGTTTCCACAGCCAGAGAGTACAGCTTTACCAAATGAGACTCCCACCCAGGGAATCTCTGATGGGTCAACTTGCTAAACACTAATTGTCACCTGCTATCTACTCCCACAGCAGCTCTCAGCAATATATCACTCATGTGATAACATTATATAACTATGAATACAAACATATATGTAAGCCGGGCGTGGTGGCACACGCCTTTAATCCCAGCACTCGGGAGGCAGAGACAGGCGGATCTCTGTGAGTTCGAGGCTGGGCTGGACCGATAGCCTCCAAAACAATACAGAGAAACCATGTCTTGTAAAAACCAAAAAAAAAAAAAAACAAAAAACAAAAACAAAAAACAAACAAACATATATGTAAAGTTATCTTTTGTATGGTGTTTCTTACCTAGGATGGAACAAACAAACTCAGACAGAAGATGAACAAAAGACCAAAGCAACAGTTCTGCCAGAGTCTAACTTGATGAACGAATAACGTTACTGGAGTTACTTATAGAAATGTAAATGAGGGACTGCATACAGGAACATGTAGTTTTATCACCCCGGTGTGGATGATGACTCATGAAAATCTCACTCCTGGAGCTTCCCAAATAATTTACAGGCAGCTATGTAGATTAGAGAGTTTCCAATGACCTGCAGTATATAATCTTGGGGTAGAAGAGGAGTTGTAAGTTTTGTTAAGTTTCAGGAACTTTCTGAGACTTGCAGGTTAATATATAGGTTTAACTACAGATAAGTGCCTAAACAGATGTGATGAATTAAAAATTATATGAATTTTAATTCTCTACTGTTATCTTCAGATTGCGAGTGATAATATATTTAAAAATTAGACTAAGCATCTAGAAATTCTGTTTTAATGTGTATATATTTGAACTTCATGAACTTTCTTAGTATGAGAGAAGTAGTGGTGATACAATTTAAATAAATCTGTTTTCTCAGTAACTAGTACTAAAATATCATTTCCTCATATACTTACCAGTTTTTCCTATGATGTTCAACCTTTCATTTATTTGCATTCCTCCTGATAACATAACACTTGTATTAATGCTGTAGTATTGTGTATTTAAATGTAGTTTTTCCTAAAATTATTTTGTAACATTTAAGGAAGTTTGTCATAGTTGCTTATATAGATAAATTTTTATTAGTCACTCTTTAAAGTATTAACATGATTATTTTAATAGAACAGGAAAGAAACTAATAATACTGACTTTCTTCAATTTTCTTCTTAATTTTTCTTCAAATGAGAACTTTATTTTCTAACTAAGCTTTTCTATATTTTACTATCTTTAAATTATATTAGTGAATGGCCTCATTCATTATTTTTAAAATGTTAATTAAAATATAATACATTTTCTTCCCTTCTCTTTTCTCCCTTGAACCCTACTCATGTCCCCTCCCCCAAGCCCTCTCATATCTTAACTTCTTATTCTTTCTCAAATTAGTGGCCTCTTTTTCATTGATTATTATTCACACACACACACACACACACACACACACACACACATACAAATACCTTCAACATGCTGAGTTTATTTAGTGTTACTTTATGTACATGATTTCATGCCTGGCAACTTGGTTTTCAATAACAAATTATGAAGCTCTCTCCTGGGGAACACTATTTTTCCTGATCTCACCATTCCTTGGTTGTCTGTAGTTCTTGTGTAGGGGTTGAGGCCTGTGAGATTTCTGTCTTCCACCTTAACATTTCTATTTGTGATGTCATTGTCCATGTCTTGTTAAAGCAGCCAGAAGTAGTCTATCACACAGCCTGGACTCTTAGGGGAGTGCCTTGACCCTACCAAGAGTAAAATGATAGACTCTAGACATCCCCTATGTGGAAGTATGTGGCAATAGGGTGGGAGGGAGGGTGGAAGGGGAGTGCGGGAGGAGGGGAGGGAGAGGGAACTGGGATTGACATGTAAAACAAGCTATTTAAAATTAAAAAAAAACTAACGAAAAAAAAAAGAAAACTAAATATTTCTATAATAATTTGCAAAATTATTTTTCCAGATATTTCTGCCTTTGAAATTTCTAGTCATATACTCATGTTATACACAAGAAAAATAATTTCACACTTTCATTCCCGTTTTGACATTCATTAAAACTTTCTCTTGACAATTTGCATTGGTGAGAAATTTTCTAACAATGTTAAATAATAACGGTGATAATAATTAACTATCCATGTCTGTAGAATTAACTGCTGCCAAAATGTAAGAGTTTTAAACAAAAACAATATTTTTCCATATCTCTCTACTCATTTTTTATATACCTTAGAAGCTCTTCTGCTGTTTTTAGTTAGGGTTGTTCTTCTAAGTGTCCTTAGTCCTGGAGACCACATGAACACTTACTGGTAAGTTTATTTTGCTTCTATATCCTACCAAAGCATTACACTATGCTTGTTCTTACAGCATATTTTTGTATAACTTCTTGAGACTCTCAACACTGAAATTTTAAACTTCATAGTTAATCACAACACTTGGGAGGCAGGGGCAGGTGGATATCTGTGAGTTCTAGACCAGTCTAGACCAGTTCAGTGTATATCGTATTCCAGGACAGCCAGAGATACATAGTGAGACCACTTTCTCAAAACAAAAAGAAAAAAGGAAGTGGGGCACAAATAAAAATGGAAATAATTTTCTTAAGTCTTAAACCCAGATCTGGTTATTTCTGCCACCTTCCCTTGTAAGGTCTTATATTAGCTCTCAGAATAATTTTCAAAGAACAGGAATACTTTATTTCCTAATGGAAAGTGATGAAGACATAGTTAGACTTAACTATTCAGCACATGTAACAATTTGGGCATGGTTCTGTTATACCCCACAGTTTCTTATGGTGGCAGTTTGACCCTCAGGATGACAAAATTGGAAAGTTAGACAGTTTTTAAGGGTTGGGTCTAGTGCCCATCAAAAAAAATGTTTTTATTGGCTCCTTGTTAGTTCTCTCAAGAAGTTTTTTTTTTATAAAAACCTGAATCTGACTTACAGATGATACATAACCAAGAACAAGTTTTGTGGTCGGCATCAGAGCAGGCAGTCGTGAATTCTTGGACTAGAACATAGTCTTACTCCTGAGAGTGGATCTCTGTGGCTTATGGTTCTAATCTGTCTGCTCTTGGCTTCATCCAGTGGCTTTGGTTCCATAAGGAACAAACAATACAGGTAGGCTATTGAGTAGGCTAGTTTATTAGTGGGCCTCCTATCATAGATGTGAGGCTTATAATATTCTTATTCCTTTCCTAGAGCATATGTGTACAATTATTTTAAGCTATGCAACTTTCCTATGTATCAGAACAACTTACTCTGGGAGACAAAGTCACACCTCCTTACCTTTTCCAATATTTCCTCTCTACCTTAAACCAACAGCCAAAGGACTGTGATGCATGCAACACCATTAAAATTCTTAGTAGACTTTCAGAGTCATTAATTGCCTGTAGTTCTTTAAATAAGGGTGGGGCTTTATGGGATTTTCTTGATTTGAGATAGAACATCAGCTATTATTGTCACCATAAAGGTCACATTTGGGACCACATTGTTAAGACATTATAGCTACAGCATCCCTCTCATATGCAGAATTTCAAAGCAGACAGACATGCATTGAACTTGGGGCTTTTACAATTTCTCTGATCCCAAGTGGTAATCGGTGAATACACATAAATATGAGCAACACTAAATGGAGTCAACAATAATAGTGAAAGAGCATGACATCATAAAGTTGAGATGAAATGGATGGGCACTGGAGGAGTTGCAGGGTGGGGCAGGGAACGTGGGATGGAAATGGTTTAATTACTCATGTATGGAATTCCAAAAATCAGTTAAAACAAATGTGTAAAAGGGTCTTAGCAGTCAGACTCAGAGGCCCAGCCTCTCAGAAGTGGAAACAGTACAGCACTAACCTGGAGCTTCATGGGGCCCCTTGACTCCTCTAGTCTAAAAGGATTGACATGTTCTTACTATTCATTGGAATTACAAAAGAGTTCATCTATGAATCCATCTGGAGGCATCTATTATTTTTATATATTTTATATATATTTAACTGAACATTTTCCTCCTTCATTTTACAGTTACTACTCTATTGATTTTTTTTATTTCAACATGGATTGATTGGCATTTTAATTTCCCTAGGAAATTACATAATTTCACAGTTTAGTTCTTAAATATAGATAGACCTAAGTAGGAAAAAATTATTCAAATCCCTCATTCTTGATAAATTTACCCATTCCAAAGTGTGATTTGGTATATTTTGGCTTCATCCAAGTTTTGGTCAGATCAGGACGCAGACTGAACCAGATAAAACCTAAAAAATATTTCACCAATTGTGACTTCATCAAATATGAAAAACAGCCCAGAAAAGTCCTCTGGGGATGTTTTTCTTCAAGTATAGCATACTATTTCCCAATAAATTTTATATGTCCATTTTCTCTTCTAGCACCAAAATAGATTTGTGTTTTCTTGAAGGACAGATGAATATGGACATGCTTTATGAAAAGTCAGTGCACTTAGCAATGATGTAGTCATTGCATACTACATGCCAAAGAGCTTACACTAGGAAAGCAGAAATATGACCAAGTCAGTTACCAAACAGTTAGTTCTTTACCCCCACTCAGCTCCTGTCATGGCATATTCATCAGGAAGAATGGGTGTGGATTATATAAGCCCTTCAGAACTTCTGAGAGCAGAACTTAACCAAAAATCTGAAAAGAAATCTGCCCCTAAACTGTATGTTGTCGTTCATTGGTCCCAATCCCATGTGACTTTGCACTTAATTCTTCAAACTTTAGTTGTCAAGACTACAGTCACGTCTTTATTTCATTAAAGACTATGTTTTCTCTCTGTTATTTTGGGTTCTGGTTTTTCTTGTGGCATTTTTAGGAGACAAATTGAATTAAGTACTTTGCTGTCTCACATGTAATCTAAAAATCAAGTATCTTATTCAATTTTGTCATTTTTATTTTAGGATTACCTAAGAATTTGTTTTAACAAAAAACATTACATCTTAATAAACTAAATAGTGGAATTATAATAATCTTTTTTCATCCCAATCATTAATTTTCCAATTGATTTTGTTTACAATTGACTTTTAAAACATATCAGCTTCAAAATATATATAATCTAATATTGACATTAGTTTGTAGATACATTAGGACTCTGTCTCTAAAGCAATAAACAAAGCAAATTTCAATTCAAGTGTTTTATTTCAAAAGTCATAACAATATGCAATGTGTTGGATTTAATATTCACTAAAATGAGTGTGGTGATTTAACTATATTAATTAAATAAGAAAAGTATGACAAACTTAGAGTTCCAGTGTGTGCATCTGTTCTCCAACCCATACATGCCAAAATCTATTGCTGGTTTTATTTAAATCTCTGTGGAGCAAATTCTTCCTTCTGTCATACATACTCATCGTAACTGAGTTTCCCAATTAATTTCTATATTTTTACTTGTGTTTATAATGAGGCAAGGATTTGATTATAAGAGGAAGGTTTTTTAAAATATTCCCTCAAACGTATATTCATTTCACGTTATTTCCCATTAGTCTCTTAGGACATTTCTCTTTTCATTTCTTCATTCAAATGTATGTGTAAACAAGAACTAAGAATTTGCCATGTGCTCATTTGCTGGAAATATAATATTGAGCAAGATGAATACTGCATTTAACTTAAAATATGGTAAGAAAGTTATTTTAAAAGTGAGCTGAAAAGTATAATGTACTTTGACAAATGGTAAAGGAGAGAAGGCAGCATGACAGAAATATCAGAAAAGGCTCAGACACACCAATCTAGAGAGTAAGAGTCAATAAAATAAGACAGAGTATTATATCATCTTTGCACATTAACTGTCTATTATAGCTCCAAGTTTAGCAGAGTCTCTTGCCTGCCTGAGCATTTTGTGCTTCAATTAGAAGGTTTAAACAATTTGTGAATTTAGGAGACAGACAACTAATTCCATTTTGCTCATTGTTTGTATTCATTAGTACAATTATTTCCCCCCCATGAAGTTTGATTAATATAAAGAGATAAATCACTGGAATCAGCCAAATACAAATCAATGGAACATTATTGGAATGAAAAAGCAATCCTTGTTTTCCCAAATGATATCTAAACTTGAGGTACATGACTGTATAGACAGGATTCTAACATTGAAGGTTCGTGGCTGTACACACAGGATTTTAAGCTTGAAGGTTCATTGCTGTACATACGGGATTCTAAGCTTGAAGATTCATGACTGTATGCACAGAATTCCACCAATACTTCACTTATTATAGGTTTCTTCAACAATATGAAAATTGCAGACTACCTTCCAAACATTTATATACCAACCCAAGTTCCCACTCCCCGACTTCTCCTGATCTCCACTTCTCCCCCTTCCCACCCCAATCCACTCCTCAGAGAAGGTAAGGCCTTCCTTGGGGAGTCCAAGTCTGGCATAGCAAGTTAAGGCAGAGCAAGCCCCTTACCTGTATCAAGACTGAACAGGTATCTCACCATAGGAAATGAGCTCCAAAAAGCCAGTTCATACATCCAGACATGTCCTGTCAGCCCCCCTCCAGTAGATAAAGTCATACAACTGTCACCAGCATGCAGAGGTCTAGATTGGTCCCATGCAGACTCCACAGCTGTCAGTCCATATTCCATGAGCTCCCATTATCCCAGGTCAGCTGTCTTTGTGGTTTTTCCCATTATAGTCTTGATGTTCCCTACCCCTTGTTCATATGACATTAAGATAAAGATGCTGTTAAATAAATTACTTTGACATTGAAATGAAGAAATAATAAACAATGGCATATTTTCACTAATATATCCACTGTATGTGAAATCCATGAAATCCACCTCAAAGGCTGTAACCCATTTTCTCTGGAAGGTTTTGTCTTCTTAGGTATCAGCAGCCAAAAATTTACTTGCCCCAGATATCAGAGTCAAGGACCTTGGAAATTGACTTTATATTTTGCCCTGTGTAAATTTCTTACTTAATAGGATTATTATTTTGTGGTGGTTTGTATAGGGATGTCCCAACTCATAGACTCATGTGTTTTAACACTTGGCCCATAGGGAATAATAGTATTAGGATGTTTGGCCTTGTTGGAGTAGGTGTGGAACTGTTGGAGGAAGTGTCACTGGAGATGGGCTTTGAGGTCTCATATGCTCCAGCTACACCCACTTTGGCATACATTCTCCCAGTGCTGCTTGAGGATAAAGATGTAGAACTCTGAGCTCCATCTCAGCACAATGTCTACCTGCATGCTGCCATGCTTCTCACCATTGATGACAATGGACTTAACCTCTGTAACTGTAAGCCAACTGCAATTGTTTTTGTTTATAAGAATTGTCATGGCCATGGAGTCTCTTCACAGCAATGGAAACCCTAACTAAGACACATCTCATCAAAGACAGTGTTGAAATCTCATAGTAGACAGAATAACAGAAAAAACTGCTTGATTGAATATACAAGGAATAGTAGGAAGTTACAAAATGGTGATATGTGCAAAGATCCTCATATTTAGAAAGCTAAATGTGGAGGAGATAAAATACAGCAGGTGGGGAATCCAGTGAGAGTTTTCATGATTCTGTGTTTGTTTCAGTGGGAGAATCCTGAAAGGAAACTAAAGGGAAATATCCATAAGGTGGGAGAGGTCATTCTGAAGAGAAGGGAACTATAATCTTTTGTACAGACTTTCCACAAAGTTGAGCTCCTAATAGACATTGAAGAATATCCCTTAGATACAAAGAGGTCATCTCCTTGTCCATGGTGTCACAAGAAAGGAATAGGATGACTGTAGTCTGTTTGCTATCAAGATGTTGAGAAAGTAACAAAAAGATTCTTTGTTTTGGGGGAATCAGAATGTAAGTAGTTATTGAAACTGATAACGGATGATGGCAAGATGGAAACTGTAGTAACATCAAAAAGTTTTGAAAAAGCATGATTTAAGAGGAATTATTGGCTGTTTTACAAGGACATACAGCAAGGTTACTGATTAGGGATAAGGAGCCCATTAGGTTCAGCAGCTGTTAATTTATAGAGACCATAAGATCCCAGGTGGTCACTTCTTGCACTTGCTTGACTACTTAAGTTCAACTGCAGACAATTTATTGGTAGACTTACTTCCAGAATTGAGGTTCTGCCAAGTAGGTATCTCTAAAAGAGAGCCAAGGATCTTCACAATAATGAAAAATATAATTTTTAAAAATATGACCTAGTCAATATAGACTGTAAAAAATGACCATGGTGAGGTTTAACAAGCAAGATATCAAGAAAAACAATGGTAACGTGGCAAGCGGCGAGTAAAGGAGAACAGGGAGGATTCAAGGGGGATAAAATATGATGAGTATGGAGGTATGGTCTGGAGTTAGATGGGAAGTCAAGGAAATGCCTTCAGTACTCAGGCCATCCAGAAAGGTAGCAGCTTTGTATTATTAGGAGAATCTACATATTATGTGTTGAGAAATTTGATAAACTAGAGAGGAGTATCCAGAATGGGAAGTAGGTGGTATTTGTGAAAATATTAGCTTTTTGCATTTACTTCAGTTTGGTGGAACACTGAAGGATAGTGGTTTTGGATGTGGCAAGATGAAATTGGAATGATAACATTCTTAATTCATATCCTTGGTATTTGAAAAAAAAGTCACTTGAAAATACTATGCTGGTGAAATTTCCACCAGGGAAATAGTTTTATTCATGACAGCGACAATAGAAGACACTCCCAAGAATGACTGTGGATTACAGGAGTTTGTTAATTATGAAGTTGCGATTGTATTGTGGTAGGTTCTGTGGAAGGATTTCTGCAGTGGGATAATAACCTGGAGATTTAAATCAGGTACAAACAACAACAAAACAAACAAATGAAAAACCACCACCACAACAACAAAAAACCCCTACAGCACAGATTTAGAAACTGCATTCAGAAGGATTCGTATGTTCCTGCTGACTAATAGAAATGAAATGGGAAACATAAATTTAGTCGGAAAAGTTGTTCAAAGGAGTCACTCATCTTAGGATCTGTATACTGAAGCAACTCTGAAAGCAGCACATGCAAAACTCAGTTTCACCCACAGTGGGTTAAGTAGATGATACGGGATTCAGAAATATCTGTGGGGCATTAACATCAATGCTGAAGAATACAGTGTTTTCCAAAACAATTCTTTAAATATATCATAAATATGATCTTTAAATATATCATAAATATGATCTTGTTTGATCCCTAAATAACATGGATGTTACACCACTGTCCTTTCAATTTCGCAGAGGGAATGCTGCAAAACTGGGAACTAAAGAGATAATGTTATTTTACTTTGTCTCACAGGTAGTAAATAGTGGAGCTTGGATTGAAATCTTCTGGCATTATGGCATTCTGGCATTCTGGCAACAACTACTGCTTAGAGATAGGAAAGGATTAAATGTATTCAACTTGATGTGAGGAAGCATAAAAGGTTTAAAAGAGGACACATGTACAGGAACATGCATAGCTGATTGCAACCAATGTCCTATTGATTCTTCACAAAATTCAAAATTTGCTCTAGATGATGATGGAAATATTAAAAGATATTTTACTCTGTAGCATCCCTTTCAGGGTATTTTGCATGGCAGTGACTACATCTTCTCCAAAAGTGGAGTGGAAGACAGGAGTAAGATGCTGGCATACTCAGTTGGAAAGAAGGCAACTTCTTTGGCATTTGTCTCCTTCTCCTGGTTGACACTGTTGACACAATAGCTGGAGCTGTAAGATCCATAAGGGTCCCGCAGGTGAACTTGAGAGATAATACTAAAATATAGGACTCTGATTCCTCAATAATACCTTGGTGCTGCCGTACACCTCTGAATTCCTATTTCCAAGCTACTTTATGTGGGAATACAATATCTTTCTTGATTTAGCCGCTATTTAGGTAGTCTTTTTTATTTGTTTCTGTTAAATGCACTCAGTCAATATGTAAATTTAAGATACTTTTAAAAGACTATTATTCAAGTGAGCTCCTTTATTAGCAAAGAAATGTGCTATTGAAGTACAAGGATGTGATTGATGACTTCAGAAGTGAAAACTGAAATGCTCATGACTAATGGCTTTAAGTGTCCTTGTTGACTATACAATTAAAGATACAGCCTGGTGGTAGTGGTGCATGCCTTTAATCCCAGCACTTTAGAGGCAAAGGCAGGTGGATCTCTGAGTTCAAAGCCAGCCTGATGTACATAGTGAGTTCCAGGACAGCCTCAAAAGCTACAGAGAAATTGTCTTGAAAAAATTAGAAATACAAGCATATAGAACAAAACTGAAGAAAATGAAAAATGTTGACAATCTGAATGCTTTATACATAAGAAGCATGTCTTGAAAAGAAAATACAAAGATAAGCATAGCAGGTGGAGAGAACAATGAACACTTTTGATTTGATCGTGCACTTTAGTATTAAAAGATGTGAAGTCAGGCATCGTGACAGAAAATTGAGAGTTTGAGGTGAGGTGTCATGAATTCAAGACCAACATAGTTTATACAGGAAGACCCCTTCTCCAAACAAAACAATTTATTTTCACATGGGATTACACACATAGTTGTGTGTGTAATAGTGGAGATGCACAAAATTATATATGTTTATAATTCTATATGAGAAGGAGAAAGGGGAGCACAGAGACAAATAAATGAAACCAAGAAAGACACTTTCAAATGGTGTGAATTTCTATTTACAGGATCTGCTATAAGTGAAATTTCCAAATGAAGTAAAATTAACTTAAGGCGCTCAAGTGAATAAACAGACACAGCAACTAAAGACATGTAAGTTTTATGCCATAGTGCACAGAGTGTAAGATATGCTTGCACCTGCATAGCCTTAATTTGCACTCTTGCTGGTAATTACATCAGGATATTTTATTAACAAAACATATTCAGATTTTTGATCAGACTAGCTTTAAATTTTCACTTGGCTTCCAATTTATAAGTATTCTGGGAGGATGTTATAGTCGTGAATATTTGAAATTGAAACAGAAGTTCGTGGTGTGTTTGAACAATAAATGTTTCCATCAGCTACTTGATGAAGGCTCTATGATGGCATTTAAGGTAGTCATTCTCATTATAGAGTCCCCACCCTCTCTGAGGAGTGGAAGGGGGTTGGGATGGGGAAATGGGGGGGGAATAGGAGGAAAGGAGGGAGAGGGAACTGGGATTGGTATGTTAAATAAAATTGTTTTTTAATTTAAATAAAACAATTTTAAAAAGAAAGAGAAATAAATGTTTCACAAAGATTGTGTAGCACCCTGTTTATGCACCAGCAGGCAGTTTAATAGAGATTTCCCCCGTCTACTGAAGCTATGTACAACCCAACTAATATAAAGAATTAATTTATTTGCTCCTGTTTCCTTCAAAAAACAGCTATCCTTTTAAAGAATCTACAATTTTTCATCCATGTGATGGTCAGAAAATATTGAGACATGATGCAGGGAAGCAGATAGTCTAAGTGCACTCTTAATGTCTCCACCACGCCCTCCCAATCCAATCTATAGCCTCAGCCCCATCTCTGTAGTAGATCATCTGCTGTGGCCTCCCTTCTCTCTTCCCCCATCTCCAACAGATCTCACAGATTTCCTCTAGTCATCCTCTTCACTTGTCCTATTATCTCTGCCCCAAACTCCAGCAGGCTTTCTCTGGGCACCTGCTAGACAAGCCTCCAGAGAACTAAGTAAGCCAGCAAAACAGGTAGCCTATCTTTAGATCATCACCCTCTTTCCTTGTCTCCAAATTTAATCACCCCAGTCTCACCCACAACTCTGTAGCAGACTACATGTTACTGCCTCTCCTCATTCTCTACACCCGTTCCCAGGGAACTAAGAAGATCCTAGTAGAATACTCTGATTTCCTCTCTACTGTGGCCACCCTTCAGGCCCCTCACTTGTAGTCATCCCTATTTGTACTTGTTAGCTCACATTACATAGAAACACACAGTACCTGGTAAACCCAGTGGCCACACCTGGGAATATCCTAGAATTCCCTGCCAGGCAAGCCATAGCAATGTAGCCTGGTAAGAAACACAAAGAGAAAGGGAAACAAAGGAACAAAATACCCACCCAACAAAGACAAGACCTGACATCAGCACCTAGAATTACAATCATCCCAAACCCAGATCCCTGGTCACCAGTGTAAAAATATAATCAATAACATCCAGGCCAACATGTCTTCACTACAAGCCACCAACCCTACCAAAGTAGGCTATGAGAAATGCAGCATAGCTTAAGCATAAGACAAAAACCTTAAAATAGACTCTATGAATACAACAGAAATTCTTAAAGAAGAAATTAATAAATCCCTTAAATAAATCTAAGAAAACATAAGCAAACAGTTGAAGGAAATAAATAAGACTGTTAAAATCCTGAAAGTGGAAATAGAATTGACAAAAAAAACCAAATTGAGGGAAATATGGAAATGAAATATTTAAGAATTTAAACAAGAATCACAATGGTAACCCTCAGCAACAGAATACAAGAAATGGAAGAGGGAATTTGAGTCAGAAGGCAAATTAAAAGAAATGGAATCCACGGTCAAAGAAAATATAAAATCTAAATAACTTAAGCCATAAAACATCAAGGAAGTATGAGGCATTATGAAAAAGCCAAATCTATAGATAATATGATAGAGGAAGGAAAAGACATATGTGTCAAAGGAACAGAAAAAATATTTTCAACAAAGCCATAGAAGAAAATTTCCCCAACCTAAACAAGAAGGTGGCCATAATTGTACAAGAAGCATGCAGAAGACCAAATAGGCTAGACCAGAAAAGGTATCTCATTCAGCACATAATAATGAAAATACTAAACATAAAGAACAAAGAAAGAATATATAAAGCTACAAACAAAAATACTAAGTAAATTATAAAGAGACAACTAAAATAACACCTGACTTCTAAATGGAAACTCTAAAAGCAAGAAGGGCCCAGACACATGTTCTACAAAACCTGTGAAACCACAGACACCAAGCTAGACTACTATGACCATCAAAACTTTTTTTTTTTTGGTTTTGCGAGAGAGGGTTTCTCTGTATTGTTTTGGAGGCTGTCGGTCCAGGCCGGGCTCGAACTCACAGAGATCCGCCTGCCTCTACCTCCCGAGTGCTGGGATTAAAGGCGTGCACCACCACCGCCCGGCTAAAACTTTCAATCACTATACATGAAGAAAAAATACACTCCATAATAAACCATATTTAATCAGAATCTCTCTACAAATACAGCAAAATAGAAAGCATTAGAAGGAAAACTTCAGTCTGAAGAGGTTAACCACATCCAAGAAAAGAAAAGGAATAATAATCCCTGACAAGCAAATTAGAAGAGGGAGGGAAACCCACACCACAAAAGCAAAGTAACAGAAATCAACAAACACTTTTCATTGATAATGCTCAATGTAAACAGTTTAAATTACCCAGTAAAAAGGCAAAGGCTGGAGCTTGAAATATGCCTCAGGATCCATCTTTCTTCTGCCTCTGAAAGAACATACCTTAACATCAAAGATAGACATCATCTTGGAGTAAAACTTTAGAAAAATATATTCCAACCAAATGGACTTAAAAAGCAAGCTGGTATAGTTGTTTTAATATCTGATGACATAGACTTTAAACTAATCAGAATGGATAGGAAAGGATTCTATGTACTCATCAAAGGAAGAAAATCCACCAAGAGGAGATTGCAATTCTTAACATCTATGCACCAAATATAATGGCACTCAAGTTAATAAAAGATACACAACTAAGCCGGGCGTTGGTGGTGCACGCCTTTAGTCCCAGCACTTGGGAGACAGAGGCAGGTGGATCTCTGTGAGTTCAAGGCCAGCTTAGTCTACAGAGCAAGTTCCAGGACAGCCTCCAAAACAATACAAAGAAACCCTGTCTCGAAAAACCAAAAAAAAAAAAAAAAACCAAAAACAAGATACACAACTACAGGTTACATCATGTGTGACCCACATACACTGATAAAGTGTGACTTTAATACCCAACTCTCATCAAAAGACAGGTCACCCTGATAAAAACTAAACAGATATGAAAGAGCTAATAAATTTCACAAACCAAATATAAGTAACAGTTATATAACATTTCACCCAAACACAAAAGAATACATTTTCTTCTAAGCAGCACATGGAAGTTTCTCCAATTCTGACCTCAAAATGTACTAGAGAGCTATAATAATGAAGACATTATAGTATTGGCATAAAAACAAACACATTGTCAACAGAATCCAATTGAAGACCCTTTCCAATATCCTCACATCTGTAGACACCTTCATTTTTATAAAGAAGACAAAAATACAAATGGAATAAAGAAAGTATCTCCAACAAATGGTAGTCATCAATTGCACAGCTTCATGTAGAAGAAACAAATAGATTCATACTCATCACTCTTCATAAAATTCAATTCCAAATGGATCTATGACCTCAATTTAAAATTGGGTCCACTGAACCTGATAGAAGAAAAAGTCAATAATATCCTTATCATTGGAACAGGAAAAAAAGACTTTCTAAACAGAACACCATTTGCACAGGCACTATGATGAACAATTAACAAATTGGACCTTATGAAATTGAGAAGCTTTTACATGGCAAAGGAAACCATCATTCAAACAAAATGGTAGCCTACAGAATGGGAAAAGATTTTCATCAACAGTAGTTTTTTCACATTGTTCTTTGGGGTTCTGCCACCCATATCTCAAAGAAATACAGGCAAGTATTTTATTACTTATGAATGTTCAGTCTTAGCTTGGCCTACTTTTGGCCAGCATTTCTTAAATTATCCCAACTGTTTTCTGCCTCCTGGCTTTTACCTTTCTCTCTTTTGTATTTCTTCCTTCATTTCTTACTCTGTAGCTGGCTGTGTTGTTGAATGTTTAGCCCCAAGGGTCCTCTCTCCTTCTCCTTTTCTCACTTGTCTTTATTCTCTCTGCCTGTCAGGACCGCCTATTCTTCTCTTGCATAAACTATGGGTCATTCAGTTCTTTATTAGATGAAACAGGTGATTTATGCAGGCAAACTAACACAGCTTCACACAGTCAAACAAACGAAACATAAAAGCATAAAACACACCTTTGATCATTAAAAAAATGCTACACAGCATAAATGAATATAACACATCTTCATCTAATATCACACAACAATCAACTCCACATATGTCACGGGGCTAATATCCAAAATATATAAAGAAATCAAGAAACTAGATATCAGGAAAATAAATAATGCAGTTTAAAAATGGGGTATAGCTCTAAACATTCTCAGTAGAAGGATCTCAAATGGCTAAGAAACTCTTTAAAAATGGTCAACATCTTTTGTTATTAGGGAAATGTAAATCACTTTGAGATTCCATCATACATCTATCTGAATGGCTAAGTGCAAAACTCGTGTTGGTATGGATGTGAAGTAATAAGAGCACTCATTCATTTCTGTTAGGAGTGGAAACTTGTACAGTTAGTGAGGAAATCAGTGTGGTGATTCCTCAGGAAGACAGAAATTGGCCTACCTCATGATCCAGATATACTACTTTTGGGCATATACGCAAAGGATGCTTCATCCTACCGCAAAGACACTTGCTCAGTCATGTTCACTGTTACTCTACTAATAATAGCCAAAAATTGGAAAAATCTAGATGTCCTTCAATATATGAATTCATAAGGTAATGATATATTGATTTGCTACTCAAGAAAATGAAATTTGCCAGCAAGTGGCTAGAACTAGCTAAAAATCATTCTGAGTGAGGTAACCCAGGCTCAGAAAGACAAATGTAGCATGCATTTATTCTCTTATATGTGAGTATTAACTGTGAAGCCAAAGATAAGAAAACTACAATCCATAGAACCACAGACGTTGGGTATAGAATAATGGTCATTTTTATACTAAATTATGCAAAAACTATTAAATTATATTAAACTGTAACTATCATTAAAGCACAAAGCAAATATAATGAACTAAGGCAAACAGACTACCGTCTGTCAAATGAGGACAGCATGAAAAGATGCTACCAGGAATAAGATGTTTCTTGGCATTTGCATCACTTGATCTTGTATTTAGCTATCAAGTTTCTGTTGATTGTAAGGCACTAGTTTATAACATGTGGTTGAAGCTCCCCAAATACACTAAATTGACATCCCAATTCCACATTTTCTGTTTGCTTTTGTTGTTGTTTTCACGAAAGACTTTAAGGTACAGACTTTGAATAATTTCTCAGAGATTTCAGGGTTTGAAAGGCAAACAACTTATATGAAATGAGCAATTTATGTTATATAAATAAATGGATACCTGAGCCTAGTTACATTTTAACTTGGTAATTTTAAAAACGTGCACATTTTATTAATTTAAATAAAGCAAAATGATGGTAGTTTACATATGTCACAGTAAGTAAACATGAGAGCAGTGGCTACAACATATTAGTTAACCCATGAGGCTACTGTTAAATACTTGGAACACTGTCAGCATCCTGTGTTATTTAGTATGGAACAGGTTTAGCTGTAATTTTTATAAATATGTACCTTATTACTTGCCTTTCAGGTGTACAAGTGAGATTAAAAGAGGCAAAGTCACTGGCCATTTGCCCCATAGTTTGCAAGTGTGAAAACCAGGTCCAAAATTGTGTATGGAAAACTTGTTGACTGATTGACACTACTAGGGAAGAGGACAATGTATGGAGACATTTGTCAGCAAGGACCACAAACATCACATATTGGTATTAAATTAAGAAAAAATAAACTCACAGACTTTATCCTAGAAAAGAAGACAATAAAAAATTCTACTGTTGTAATTGACAAAACAATTCACATAGGTTGTTCTACAGCAGAAGGAAAAGGAGTTGGTGGAAGACCATAAGAAAAGGAATAGTCAAAAATAGCACAGAGTGAAAAATAAAATTTGAATTTTGATTTTGGAGGCAGTGATCTAGTCTACTTATCAGAGAAGCAAAACTTCATAGAGGCCCCAGACCACCAGCTGGTAGTGGGCGCTGCCACTCTCAAGCAGTGTGATTCCTTATTTGTCCTGACCCTTTGAACACCTGCTCTTTCCATCCTTTCCTTCAATTATCCATCCTACTCATTTATATTCACCTAAAATTTCCCAAATAATTAAAAAGTCAATGAAATGGATTTTATAACCATTTATAAATTAAAAGGCAGCACATTAAATATTCCTTTTAACGTCTACTATTTCCATTAAAGTCGTTGAACATGAAACTTAGCACTCTAAGGTTGAACAGCTGTGGCTACAGAGCACATGGAAAATAAAGAGGAATAAACCTGCCTGGAACTGACTTTAGCATAGCCTGTCTGCATTCTCAGAAATGTCAGCTATCAAAGCAACCTTCTCAAAATGCACTCTAAAGCGCTGAAGTTAAATGGACAGGCAAAACACTGACTCTGCAGAACCCTGTGCTAAGGTTTACCTAAAGATTTCAAACTGTGGGTCTTCAAGGCCAAGGACAAAAGACAGAAAACCCGAGCCTCCTTCCAGGGAGCTCCTATGACCTTCCTTCCTGTCTTTGTTCTTGCATATGCTCTTTTTTCTAGAATAGCATGCCAGTCTTTCACATACATTTTTAAACTAATACCTTACATTTCAAAGTATTATCAAATATCACCAGCTTGTGCCCAGGAAATGGTGTGGTTTATTGGATATTCAGTGATTATTCCTACATTAGAAATTCCTAACTTCTGAGTTATTATTATTATTATTATTATTATTATTATTATTATTATCCAGGAGTGATATTCTAGAGGCATGCTGTGCATAGGAAGTATTCCTCATGGAAAATGCCAATAATTCATTTAAAGGAAACTCCACTTAATAAAGTGTTTCCCAGTTGCCTGATTTTTTTTCTTGGTACTAGTGGGGTTGAAAAATAAGAGAAAGAGTCCTTCTTAAGACAAACAAATGGATCAAAAATCCTAGGCAAACTCTTTAAATATTTCAACCCAACCATTGCAAAAATGCATAGCAAATGAATACATGAAAGATTAAGCCCCATGAAAATGTGTCATAACTCTTAGAACCAGTGTATGTGTCAAACAAAAAAATAATCATTCTATTATTCAGTGCATTTACATACTGTGTGGGCCTTGGCTGGTTTACTGCTAACTACATACAGAATGTTTCTGTTGCAAGAGGATGAGGAGGAGGAGGAGGAGGAGGAGGAGGAGGAGGAGGAGGAAAAGAAAGAGGAGGAGGAGGAGAAGAAGAAGAAGAAGAAGAAGAAGAAGAAGAAGAAGAAGAAGAAGAAGAAGAAGAAGAAGAAGAAGAAGGAGAAGGAGAAGGAGAAGGAGAAGGAGAAGGAGAAGGAGAAGGAGAAGGAGAAGGAGAAGGAGAAGGAGAAGGAGAAGAAGAAGAAGAAGAAGAAGAAGAAGAAGAAGAAGAAGAAGAAGAAGAAGAAGAAGAAGAAGAAGAAGAAGAAGGAGAAGAAGAAGAAGAAGAAGAAGAAGAAGAGGAGGAGGAGGAGGAGGAGGAGGAGGAGGAGGAAAAGAAAGAGGAGAAGGAGGAGCACGAGGAGGAGGAGGAGAAGAAGAAGAAGAAGAAGAAGAAGAAGAAGAAGAAGAAGAAGAAGAAGAAGAAGAAGAAGAAGAAGAAGAAGAAGAAAGAATTGGGGAGCTACACTCCTTAAGAAGAAAAGGGGAAAGATCTGGCAGGGCAGGGCACAAGGAATGTACCCAAACTAGAATATCTCATTTCTCCACAGAGGAAGGAAGAGATATCTTGGCAATGCCTAGAACTAGAGTGGTTTGTATGGATTTCAATTTTATGTCAAATCAAATAATTGAGAATCATGATAAATGTTCCATTTCAAAAGTATGTAATGAGATTATTAAATGGTCTTTTAAATAGTTCATAAAACATGGAAAAGAAAAAAACTACTTTTGTATAACAACTTAGAGATGTAGCTTGCTGATGTGGACATTTGAAAGTAATGAAAAGTCACTGAAAAGAGAGACAGAAAAAGTGCACAAAAAATTTGGCAGAGGAAGATGATGATGACAAAAAATGCAGACAATTTTCTAGATTTTCAGAGAAAGAAAATGCCAATATAATGATAGGAGATATTAAAAACAAAATACCAGTACCAATGCACAAAAAAATGCGGGTCATAAAGAAAGTACCAGACCACAGTGAATGTAGTCATTTGCAAAGTTTAGCAACAAAACCAATGATTATAAAAAATACTGTGTACATATACTACATCCCAAAGATACTGTTTAGAAATGCGTTTATACTAAAATTTAAACACACACACACACACACACACACACACACACACAATTTAACCAGAAAAAGAACAAGATGGTAGCAGAAAATGTTCCTGTAATATTTTTCACCAATTTGAACAGCTATGTTCAAAATAGTTTGCTTTCCTGGTCAAGCAGGTCGAGGCAAGAACTCAAGGAAGGAGTTTAAACAAGAAACCTCAAAGAAACATTCCTTTCTGGCTTGTTTTCCTCTGGCTGGCCCAAGGGTAACACCATGCACAGTGAGCTGGACCCTTCTGTGTCAATCATTAATCAATAATATGCCCCTCAGTGGTTGTGGAGCTAGCTCAACAGTAAAAAACACTTGCTGCTCTTGTAGAGGACCTCCGTTCAGTTCCTAGCACTCAGATGGTGGTTCACAATCATCTGTACTCTAGTTTCAGAACATACAGATTCATCTTCTGGACATTTCATCTACCAGACACATACTCAGTATGGTTAATACGTGCAGAAAAAGTACTAATACTTATAAAATTTTTAAAAAGAAGGAAATCCCCCATAAACATGCTCTCAATTCCTCAAATGAGGATCCTTTTTTATCAGTGACTCTAGTTTGTATCAAGGTGACAGAAACTAACCAGTATAACTTGTATGAGAATGTGCTTTTGACACACTTTACTATGTACAATGAATATATGATTATAAAACAATAAAAGAAATAAAAATATGGATCTTACCCAATTCAGATTATGATTCAATAAATATGAGAAGTAAATTGGTGCTGCCATGAGCAGGTGTGTCTCACTGTCATGAAAACCCTTAGGCAATGAAAACATTTTAAATGCCATATTCTGAAGGTCTCTGCAGTGTTTGAAGACTACCTACCTATATAAAAAATAATGTTTAACCTTGAAATCATACCTGACATGAATAAAGGTTTAACTATTATATTAACCTGTATTTTTAATTATACATTAAATTTTTAAATGAGCTATATAGGTACAATGCCTTAAACAATAGTAGAAGCATATATATATATATGTGTGTGTGTGTGTGTGTGTGTGTGTGTGTGTGTGTGTGTGTGTGTTTCCTTACATTTATATCAGCATATAAAAATACCTTAAACTATAGGAGAAGCAAATATAGAGTATGTTCTAACAAAAATAACATTAAAGTTATTTCAATATACAAAAATATCTAAAACAAGAACAGAAACATATATACATGTCCTAATAAAATAACTTAAATTTGTATCACTATACAAAAATCTACACCAAAGTAAAATATTTTAGATTGATAGCTTTTTAGTTTAAAGTAGATTCAATAATTGACCCTTTTATTCTATGTTTTCCATATCCACCTTTTTCTTTTAAGAATGAGATCAATGAATCCAGCCTCCATTGCTTAGTTTCCTCCTTTACCATGATGAGTAACAATTTGCAACTAACCCCCCTAAATGACGACAAACATTCATAACCCACTGAACAACCAAAAGCCACCCACCCCACCTCTTGGGAATGTGGGCGTCATATTCTTAAAATTATTTCCTGCTGTCTCAGGACAATGGCCTCTTTACAGAACCCTGAGAACATTGAGATAATAGCTAAGTCCTGGAGAGCTAACTGTATCACTTTTTTCCAGTCTCTGCATAATGGGAAAGTGCAGGGTTTAGCTCAAGTCCTGGCTAGAGGAGTCTCTGAGGCTGGGTCAACTTGGAAAACCATTTTGCAGTTGTTCTGGATGTAGAATTTTGAAGAAAATGCAACAGAGGCATTCTGAGAGATTTTATCACCTGGTCCATTTAAAAAAACACACACACACACAAACTTTTAAAGTTAGTACATATCTGCATTAACACAAGTATAGAATGTGTAGTGTGCACAAATCTGCTAAAGATGATTTTCTGCTCTATGTTTTAGAAGGTAAAAGACATCTGCCAACTTTATAAGCTCATTTGGACTGTATAAACAAAGTGTAACATAATTCTCTACTCATGCCCTGTAAAAGAATAACATGTAATAATAAATCATGAGGAATTTGTAGTCAACAAGATTTATCATGTCTTCCAGAATCAGAGTTGTTCCCATGTCAAAGAATGAGTTTATATGTCATCTGTCTTCTAGTTTTCTTGTTTCTTTTTCCGTTACGTCTGTAGCCAAGATTTTCAGGAGGTCTACCCTGGTCAAATCTGATCTCTAATAACTAAGGAATACATAGCTTTTCATTTATTGTGAAAAGAAAGGCATAACCTCTCCCTCAATGCAACACATTTCTTGACTTCCAATTTGAAGCCAAGACATCTCTAAAGTATATAGTTAGTTTTAATCAAATGTATCTAAGCAACTATTGTTTTTCATACATTAGTATTCAAAAAATTAAGTCAACAAAGCACCATACAGATCCAGATGCCATGTGTATCCTTACATATGTATATATGTGTGTACGTATATATGTAAATAATGCGTGTGTCCTCTGATGCCATCTGCTTCCTTGGCATGACATGGACCATGCGGATAACAATATGGCAGACATGGACCATGCGGGTAACAATATGGCAGAAATAGCAGAAGCTAGCTTTTGCTAATGTCATTCTTTTATGTAAACTCCAATGTATACCCTTGATAATGATGACAAAGATATAAAGATTATCAGGTCTACACTCCAAGGTGGCTTAAACTCTAAACAACTAAAGGAATCTCTGACATACCTGAAAGAAGACAGGACAAGCAAATAGCAGCAACAGCTGCCCCGTTCTTTCATTGGGAAGACTACACAGAGTTTAGGAATGAATCTTCATAGGAAAGCTAAGTGAGCAAATTACACCAGTAAATAAATATCAGTTGAATGCCTTGTTATGAATTAATTTACAGCATATATACTGATATGTTACAGCAACACTCTTTTCTTAGGATTAGTATACAATTAGATAGACATAGGACCCCCGCTCATGAAAATTTGTCTACTTGAGAGGATATTACAGAAACAATTGCAAAAATGACCTGAACAAGAGGGATCTCATGGACCCCAGACCGACAGCTTGGAAACCATCATAGAACAGAACCAGGACCCCTGAATGTAGGTGTCAGTTAGGAGGCCTGGATAGTCTATGGGGCCTCTGGCAGTGGAACATTATTTATCTCTAGTGTACAAATAGACATTGGGAGTTCATTACCCATAGAGGGATACTGTCTCAGCCTAGACACATGGAAGAGGGCCTAGGCCCTAACCCAAATGATGTGACAGACTTTGATGATCTCCCATAGAAGGCCTTATCCTTTCTGTGGAACAGAACAGCAATGGAATGAGAGTCGGTAGGGGGCATGGGAGAATGGGAGGGAGAGGGAACTCGGATTGTTAAATAAAATAAGATTGTTTCTAATTTGAATTAAAAAAAGGAAAAAAAAAGAAGAGCCTTTGTTGGGGGATTTCTAAAGATATTGCAGAAAACCTTTAACACATTAACACATCAATAGTACCATTTACCTATGTTTTTGCCAATATAAGAGGTAAAATAAGAGGTAAAAGAACAATTCATGATTAATTGCATTAAAATGATTCATGCAAGTGAAGCATTATTTCAAATATGTACATTTTAAATGAAGAGCTTCAATAATACTAACTCAACATTTACACATATTTTAAGGTACTTCATTCCAGAGATAAGGTTTAAAACAAAACAAAAGGAAAGGAAATCAAAAATTTTTCCAACAAGAGTTTTTAATATAATGACTTAAACCAAATAGGAAAAAGCTGCATTATGTTATAGTAACTGGAAGAAATAGAATGGATGAACATAATGTTTTATGATCACAGGAAAGCCAGTTGACTCTGTATGCTGAACAAGAGAATGGTTCCAAGAACATGCCAAGGAAAAGCAAATCCCTCTAGGATAAAAGTGCACAAATATACCATCTTTCCATACAAGAAGACTGTGGGTTTTAAACACATGGTGATATAAACCGTCACTATAATTTATGCATTGTAAAGAAATCAGTGTCTGAAGCAACTAAGAGGAGACAGGAGAAAAGAAGTCAGTTTTGAGAAAGAATTATTTCAGCCAGTGAGATGCCTCTGATCCTGGGATACTCTGAGTGAGAATGGTCCCCGTTGGACTCATCTATTTGAATGTTTAGTCCTCTTAATAGAATTGTGTAGGAAGGGTTGGGAGCTGTGGTCTTGTTGGAGAAGGTATCATCAGGAGTAGGCTCTGAGTTTTTAAAAGCCTACTTGTGCTGCAGTTCCTAGTCCCCCCCCTTCCTATCTCTATCTATCTCCATCTCTATCTCCTCTATCTCTATCTCTCTCCTGTTTGTTCCCTGCTGATCAGGATATAAAGCTCCCAGCTACTACTCCAGCACCATACTTGTTTGATTCCTTCCATGATGATTCTGGACTAACCCTCTAAAACTATAAGTTCCCAATTAAATGCTTTCTTTATAATAGTTACCTGGGTCGTGATGCCTCTTCACAACTAAGACAGATGGTAAAGGCACTTGTCATGCAAGTCTGGTGACCTAAGTTTGATCTCTGGAACCCACGTAAATGAGGAAGGACAGAATTGATTCCAGAAAATTGTTCTCTGATCTCTACACAAGAGAAATATGGTACATGCACACGCACACACAACTAATAATAATAATAATAATAATGAAGATGATGGTGAATATTATTATAAATTAAAAAGAAAGAAACCATCATACTTCATCTAGGAATTTAAACATTCATAATATAAAGGATAAAGACTGATTTAAGTTATAAGCAATGGAGAACTATCAATGTTGTGTACCTCAAATGTATTCAGAAGTAAAAATGCATTTTTACAGGTTATTGCTAGAATACGTGTGACAAATAGCTATGATCATGACTAGGATAAACTATGAAAAGTGACAGAGTAGAGCAACAGATCCTAGCAACAATAAAAATTCATGGCCTGACCAAGTGACAGTGAAAACAGTCCCATATGACTAGATAAAGATGGAAATTGTTGTTATAAAAATGAGGAATTTTGTCTGGGTCATGTTCAGTTTGAGATGTTCAATCTGCATTTTTGTGCTTTGACTTGGAGAATCAGGATTGTAAATCACTAATTGTTATTACATGACTTATTGTCAGCCTTGGGGCTATCAACGATCTATCAGTAGATCCTGGACATTCATCATCTTTTTAGGTATTCCTTTCATTAACTCAATGGCTGTATATATGAAAGTAATAAGCAAGTGACATTAAAAGCCATGTCTGAAAAGTCTTCCTCATCATGATTCCATGGAGCTGTTTCCTAGTTACTACTTCAAATTGTTAATAAAGATTGATTAAATTAATCTCAGAATGTGTGATACTCCCAAAATTTTTCTAGAATTTCATAATTGAAATAAGTCCTTTTGTATATGTTCTTACCTATTGAATGATGCCTGAATTTTATTTAGAGCTAGAAAAATATATTTGCATAAATTGGCTTATTAATACTGCTATTAACATAGCTTATCAAGGAGAATAGCCTCATATTGTTCAGAGCCAGATAGGAGGGGTACTTCTGATATTTGGCCAACTCTGAAAACTTATATTAGCATTTATACCGTTGTTGCACTAAACAAGAGATTCTGTTAAAAATGTAGAATTTTGCATTCTGCATTTTAGAAGTCACAGTTTATCTTCCAACTAACAAATATATTTTAAAAATAATACTTCTCTTCAAATAGGTGCTTCATTAGCTGAAATAGAGTCATACCTAGGTTTTAATAAGGATATAAATAAGCATGGTAGGAAAACAGGCATCAGTGTCAAAGAACTAGAGAAAGACATTGCTCTCAAAGAGACAGAAAGTTGATTTAATCAGGATTTCTCATTTTGGAATTTTGTTTGGAAATATCTGAGCAGCGTGTTTGGTTCCCTTTTCCCCTTTTTTATGGATTTTGAGTTGCGAGTCCTCGCACGCTTGGTTTTGGGTGATGCCGATTGTCTTGTTTTGGTGGTTTCAGAACCTGTACCCCGTATGAACTCAAGCCAGGAGACCCCTGGAGGTAACCGGTGGTGACTTCTTACCTTGCCAATGACATAACTTGAGAGCTGAGGTGGAGTAGAGTCTTTGCAAGGAGAGGGTGGAGAGGGTGAAGAGGGTAGAGAGGGATAGCCACTAGATGAAGATGAGGAAGATGAAGAGGAAAAGGAAGAGCAAGATGATGATGATGATGATGATGGGGCTGGAACTGGGGCTTGGGGCTGAATGTTATTACTGTTTTTAACATAAAGCAACCAATCTATTGCCTTGGGCTCTTGGCTTACATCTTTGTCCTCAGAAGATACAGCCAACCACTTTTTGTTTGTCTTAAGCCCCTGGATGAAATCAGATTCAGATGCAGGGAAAAGTTGTGTTATCTTCTCTAGTTCTTCAAGATTCTCGTCTAGGGCTTCTAGATTATCATCAGGTTGATTATCTTTCATGGGAAGTTGGTAACAGGATGAAGAAGAAGTCTCTGGTAGAGAAAGGATAAGAACTATTTTCACATCTATTTTTCCATCAGAGCTGCTCTCAGGTGTTGGTATGACAAAGAGTGTTGCGCATCGAGGATCTTTCTTCCCTGTAAGGTGGTTACACTGAGATTTTATGCAGGAAGCACAGTCTAAACAAACAGTATACATTGATGAAAGTCGGGGGCCAGGATGAGGATTTGGCCTTCCCCTCATTCTTCGAAAGAGAATTTGCCTAGAGAGGTCCTTCTGGATTGTAGACTTGGAGATAGAATTGACAATTTTATTTACAACATCAGCGGGGACAGTACCACCTTTAATAATGCAGGGATGACTATAATCTAAGGACCATGGGATTTCATTCTCCGGTTCTGGCTTCACAATTTGTTCACAGCTACCTTTACTCTGGAATTTGGAACTTGGAATTAAAGCATTTTTGTTCTTGATGCTGGGCTTGGGACTTGATAATCTTTGGCCTGAGATATTTGGTTTAGGATGAACTGAGGATACTTGGCGGGCTTTGTATTTGTCATTGGGTGAAGTAGTACTGTGGACCCTGGTGTGAGAAACAGGTGAGCTGAGACTCCGGGTGCTAGAATCACATCTGAGCACTATTTTAGGCTTTGGTGGGCACACTGGTAAACTATGAGATGGATGAACAGGGTGTGATAATAAAGGTGATTTCCTTGATTTTACTTGGGACAATGGCAAATTCAGAACATTGTTATTAGAGTTTGATACAGGAATCTTCAGAGGTTTACAGTCAGGCGATGGTGAATTCTGAGCTGTTCTATTGACCTCCAGAGAAGATGAAGTTGTAGGAGAGTCATTTCTTTGAGGTTTGTGGTTGAGTGGTGGTGAAGTCAAAGCTTTTTGATTGGATTCCAATAAAGATGACCAAAGATAGTCCAATGAGGAATCCTTCTGTGATTTAGATTTACGTACTGTTGAGTTATGTTCACTTTGACTCAATTCCAAAGAAGGTGAAGTCCAGATGACATTGAGGGAGGGTGTTTCTTGATGATGAAGAGAAGATGAAGATGATGCTGAGACTCTTTGAGTAGACTCCAATAAAGGTGATTTCCAGCAAAGGTCAATATTTGATGACGTCTGAGTCTTTGGGAGGGGTAATTTTGATCTCAGAGATATTGGGCTAGGCTCCAAAGATGAAGTATTGGTAAATCTAGATACAGATGTTGTCTGAGGTTTATGGTGAGACAAAGTTGAGTCAAAGCTTTTCCAAGAGGAATTAAATGAACTTTTCAAGTAGGCGTCTTTTGAAGGTGTTGCTGGACTTTTGGAGTATAATGATGGTGATTTCATAGCTCTGCTGTGAGTCATTTTAGAGTTTGGAGATGGTAATGTCGAGAAGCTCTGGGCCTTTTTGCTAAAGCTTGATGAGGGTACTGTGACTGCATTTTGAGATTGTTCTTTGGTCACAGGTTGGCTATTGAATTGGCTTAGTGCATCACTTGTATATTGATATGCAAGTGAGCTGTTTGTATTTTGTTGCTGGGAGTTATCTAAACACACAAACTGTTGATCATGATATGTCAATGGCACCATCTTGTGCTGTAGCAGAGATCTTTTGAGAAGAAATTTGCTTACAGGAATGTTTTACTAACAGTCTTTAGGGCAAGAATCCATGGACAATGGGCACTTAAATAAGCCCTAGTAGTTCTAATTTTTATCTTGTTACGTTTGTGTTAGTGGTAAATGTTGTAGAATGTATCACAATTAAACAGTAAATGAAATTGGGGAGGGGATGTCACCACTTAAGATTATCCTCTGTCTTCCATTTAATTTCCAAGAGCTTTTTGTTTTTTCCTCTGTGTCTCTTTAAGGAAAAAAATCCTGTTAACAAAATAGTAAAGAATTTAGAAGAGGTCCTTCTCAAGCTGTAGTGACTAGAACAGAGCTTATAAGATAAAACCCAGAATATATACCACAACCACCTCACATGTCTTTTGAAATAATTTACCTAAGCCCATTACACACCTATAAGATGACTTAGTGATATATCAGTAAACATCATCAAAATGTTGTCAACGAAATGAAAACTGAAGAAGTCAATACCTGCAAAGAATGCATGTTAAATAGAAGGTTCTTGAACTGCTCTAGTGATGCAAATTTGCAGAGTTTGTTCAAGAAATTCCCTAGTTGGATCCATTAATTAAATTAGTTCCATTATTAAAGAGAGAATTATCACTACAGCAGACATACCTGCATTGAGCAAGGCATTCTTTGAGGTTTTTTTTAAAATAATAAATACAAACTAGAATCAAATGCTGATCAACAATAGAATATATAAATAATGTATAGTCATTCAACGAAGTATCAAACAATGAAAACTAACAGAAAATATAGCACTAATGCAACTGTATGGCATGAATTTCACATGAGGATATTTTAAGTAAAAGAATCATATATAACCACTAAATATTTCATTACTTTATGTATGAAACAACAAAAGTTATCAACCCTAACCACATTGCTGAAATGAGTGTGCTTGGTAAAGAAAAGATTAGGAGAGATCACAAAGGTATGTCTGGGAAGGCGGTGATCTTATGCCTCTGGACCTGATACTGGTGGGATAAATGAGTTCACCGGGTGCTAACTGAGCCCTAACACTTATGTTATGTACATTCTTGTAGATACCTTCACTAAAATAAAAAGTGTTAAAGTAGATGACTTGAGGCTAATTAGAAAAGACACATCTGAAACAGAACTGCACTAAAAGGTGAAACATTAAAGACAAACCTAGATCTGGCTCACAGATGCGATGAACCCCCACACTCCATCCCCCACAACCTACACACCAAAAAAATGGAGAAGAAGAGAGGAGGAATGCAAGATAGAAATCCTGCTAGCCTATCAACAAGAATAAATAAATTCAAAATTTCAAAACAATTGGAAAGAGCAGGAAGAATCTAAATGCAAAAGCCTATAGAAAAGAGCTATAGTCCTGAAAACATCTTGGTATTGGCACAAAAATAGGCATTTAGACCAATGGAACCGAATTGAAAGCCCTAATTTTAACCCACACACCTATGAACACTTGATTTTTGACAAAGAAGCTAAAACTGTACAATGGAAAAAAGAAAGCATCTTCAACAAATGGTGCTGGCATAACTGGGTACTGGTATGCAGAAGACTGCAGATAGATCCATGTTTATTGCCTTGTACAAAACTTAAGTCCAAATGGATCAAAGACCTCAACATAAATCCAGCCACACTGAAACTTTTAGAAGAGAAAGTGGGAGATACTCTTCAACGAGTTGGTACAGGAGACCACTTCCTAAACATAACACCAGTGGCACAGACACTGAGATCGACAATTAACAAATGGGACCTCCTAAAACTAAAAAGCTTCTGTAAGGCAAAGGACACAGTCAAAAAGACAAAAAGGCAGGCCACAGAATGGGAAAAGATATTCACTAACCCTACATCTGACAGAGGGCTAATCTCAAAAATTTACAAAGAACTCAAGAAACAAGTCTCCAAAACACCAAAGGATCCAATTAAAAGGTAGGGTACAGAACTAAATAGAGAATTCTCAATAGAGGAGGCTAAAATGGCCAAGAAACACTTAAGAAAGTGCTCAACATCCTTAGCCATCAGGGAAATGCAAATCAAAACAACTCTGAGATACCATCTTACTCCTGTCAGAATGGCTAAATTCAAAAACACCGAAGACAATTTATGCTGGAGAGGATGTGGAGAGAGGGGAACACTACTCCACTGCTGGTGGGAGTACCAACTCGTACAGCCTCTTTGGAAATCAGTATGGAGATTCCTCAGGAAAATGGGAATTAATCTACCACAAGACCCGGCAATTCCACTCTTAGGCATATATCCAAATTAGGCAAATTCATACAACAAGGGCATCTGCTCCACTATGTTCATAGCAGCATTATTTGTAATAGCCAGAACCTGGAAGCAACCTAGATGCCCCTCAGCTGAAGAGTGGATAGAGAAAATGTGGTACATTTACACTATGGAGTATTACTCAGCAGAAAAAAAACAATGGAATCTTAAAATTCACAGGTAAATGGATAGCACTGGAAGAAACCACCCTGAGTGAGGTAACCCAGTCGCAAAAAGACAAACATGGTATGTACTCACTCATATATGGATTTTAGACATGGATCAGGATAGTGCCAGTCTGCACTTACACTGATAGAGAGTCTGGGAAACAGGAAAGAACCTAAAAAATATGCATATATGCATAGTACCCAAGAGAAGAGGATTGAGACAAGATCATCTGAATGGATGGGGAACACAGCAAGGGATGGGGGGGAGTGGGAGCTGGGAAGAAGAGAGGGGGAGAAGAGGAAGAGAGAGTAGGTCATGGGGGAACAGGAAGTTGAGTTGCTGGGGGTAGAATAGGGGGAAGAGGGAATCATAGGATAGAAGACTGATCAGGCACCAGAGTGACCTCGAGTGATCTAAAGGGATAACACCGATTGGCAAGCTAAGCAATAGTGGAGAGACCACCTCAAATGCCCATTCCTGATAATGAACTTGATGTGAAATATAAAAGAAAACAGTGAAATTTGTGGCATGCAAAATGAATGTAAAAAGATGAGTTGTATCTTATACACATATGTCAACAACAAACAATCACAAAAGTCAAGACTTTTGTGGGTTTTCCCTCCTGGTTTCATTCTTGGCAAATAATTGGCATGGAAAAAATCTCTCTTAATTTTTATGTGTTAGTTTTGTAGCTTGCTAATTTACTAAAAGTGTTTATTAGTCTTAAGAGTTTCTTGGTGGAGTCTTGAAGGTATTTTAGAGCCATGCTTTCTGAAGATAAGGATAACTTGACTTCTCTGTGTGAATATTCCTTTTCTTTCCTCCTCGTCTTTATGAAGACTCTGAATATTACACTGAAAAACAGTAGAGTGATCACTTTTTTCTTATTACAGATTTTAAAGGAAATGCTCTAAGGTTTTCTTTGTTGTTACAATGTTGGCTATAGATTTATTGTAGATATTTTTATTATATTGAAGATTATGCCTAGTTGTACTGCCAGTTCACGAAATGGCTAACCCCCAGCACCCCACAGCTGTATCAGTTTAGTGTGCTAACCCTAGGAAAACATGTCTTTTGGCAGTTACTTTTATGAACAAGGCAACCCTTCAATAGGCTTTCTGCTTTCAAATAAATTTTGATCTGAATAACATGGGAACTCTAATGGGTAATGTTTTCCTTTAAGAACACCTTTCCTATAGTCCAATGAGGTACAAGAGGTTTATGATTAGTGCTGCACATCTGTTTAACTGTTATATCTGTTTGCTCAACCCCAACCTGAGTTTTCTCCTTTCCTTTTCCTGACATTTCCTTTGCTAAACAGACCAGTCTGTTAATTAGTTCCACAAGACTAAGAACCTCACCGTTAGTTTTACCACAAAAATGGCCCTGCTCCTTGTACCAAGTTTCCGTCTCAGTTACATCTCTGGCTGCTGTGATATAAAACTCAGACAAAAGCAATATGAGGGAAAAAGGGTTTGTTTTGTCTCACAGTTCAGGGTTGTAGTCAAATGTGGCAGAAAATTCACAGGAGCTTGGGGTAGCTGGTGTCACATTGTACCCATTGTCAAGAAACATAGAACAATGAAAGATACTATTCAGTTCCCTTTCTTCTTTTTGTGGAGTTTAAGATCTCAACCTAGGAATCAGGACCACCCACAGTAAGTGGGTCTTCCCACATTAATTAACCAAATAAAATCAAATTAAAATAATCACACACAGGCACGTCCAGAGGTCCATCTCCCAAATAGTTCTAGATTTCATCAAGTTGACATTTAAGATAAACCACCACAGTTGAATTAGTGCTGGCCTTACCCTTTCTCTGTTAGAATGAGAGATTAGCAGATATACTGTTTGTTTTACATGAAAGATTACATCTTAATCCTTCTTTGTTCAACCTATTTCTTCATGAAATTTATTTTTTCCTATTTTTTCATAGTAGAAGCTGTTGATTTTTTTCACATGTATACTATTTCTTCAAGAATCTTCTGTAGTGTTGGGTTATTGGTCCTAAAATTCTTTTTCTTGAAATGTGATGTTTATTCATCTTTTTAAAAGACAGTTTGGCTGGATAAAGTAACCTCGCTTGGCAGTTTTGGGGCTTTTGTTGTTGTTATTGCTTACTTTCCGTTCTTGAAATATACCATTCTTTACTTTGGGGGTTTAAGAGTTGCTAAAGAGAGGATAGATGATATTCCAATATTCATGCCACTTTGAGTGAGTTGGTGCTTTCCCCTCATACCACTGTGATGTGATGTCATGCATGCAGAACCATGGTTCCTACGATATCACATGAGGTAATAGAGGTACTGCTAAAAACACTTCAGATTCCCTACATGTTTGATTTTGCAATTTGGAAGTATTTTCCTGGGCTGGAGAGACTTCTCAGTATTAATGAGCATGTACTACACACACACACACACACACACACACACACACACACACACACACACACACCTGCACTCATGCACACAAACAAACAAAATCACATGCATACACATGATATAAACTAAATATTACAATTAATAAACTTATGTGACTTTAATATTCAGTTACAGGAATATGAGATTATGACTTATTTTAAATATTCAATCTTCTCTACCTTCCACAAATTATCTTGTTTTAACATTCATACATTGAATATAGGCTATTTTATATAGCTATACATTTTTGCTGTTAATTCCTAGTCTTTTAATTAACCCATACTTCAGCAGATAATTGTTGCAAATTTTAAGCAAATATTGAAAGTTCAACCACAAACTACCTAGGTGGGACCCAGTAATGATGCCTTACTAAAGCAATATGTTAGCAATGTATAATAATTTACTTCAAGGCATTTTATTCAGAATGCATATACTTACAATCAAGCATGTAATTGTTCACTAACTTTACAACATTTTGGCTTCTCAATATTGTTTCGTGCTCAATAAATCCCTTGAGTTGTAGATTTTAGATATTGTTATTTGATTGCTTTATAATGTTTCTAACAAATGATTGAAGCACATTTTGTTCTGAGTATAATACACTAAACTTTCTAGGTGAAAATTTGCACAAATATTTTGTTAGGTTTCTATTGCTGTAATAAAATACCAGGGCTAAAAGCAATATAAGAAGGAAAGGGTTTATTTCAGTCTATAGTTCCATGTCATAGATCATCATCATACTGCATAAGGTCAGGAACTAAAGCAGGGTAGGAACCTGGAGTCAAGATCTGGAATAGGAGAACTTCATGGCTTGCTCAATCTGACTTTTTGTATACCCTATGACTACCTGCCCTGGGGAGGCACCACCCACCCTGGGATGGGCACTCCCACATCAATCACTAATTTAAAAACTGATCCACAAACTGGCTTACAGACTGATCTTATAGAGGCATTTTCTCAACTGTTCCCTCTTCTCAGACAACTCCAGCTTGTGTCAAGCTGATAAACATAACAACAAAAACTAGAGCACTGCCCTTTTCTTGTTAAGCAAGTCACAATGTAATAGTATGCTGAATGAGTAACTATACAAGTACTGACTTTGTCAAGCGCTCTCTTCATAGAAATGGTCCCTAGGTATAAATGAGCAGTGGCAATACTTTCAATGTTATGTGAGACACAGTTCTCTGGAAAGCAGCTGTGCAAACAAATAGAAGAGCCCTGGAAAACCATGGCACATTTGCAGATTGTTGATTACAACGCATGTCTAATTCAAGATATTTAGCTTATACAAAATCACGAAGGGGGCCGCAAAAGATAATTTGGTAGTTTACACAGTGCCTTCATTTTATTTGATTCATGTTTTCCACTTAACAGAACACCCTCAGCTGTCTGAATCTACAAAGATTAGATTTCAGTAATGCAGATTTTCTTCCAAATGCATTAAACTAGCTAATGCATATACATAGCATTTCCATAACAGTGTATATGACAATAGTCAAATGGTAATCTTCTAAAGATGAAATATCATCTTTTAAGATATCATATTTGACAAAATTACCAATATTAGTTTGATTTTGCAAATATAGGATGCCATTTTCTTGTTATGACAAAACCCAAATATCATCATGACAGGTAACATCTTCATTTTTGCATTTGTTTGTAGTTTAAGTATTATATAACATTTGCTGATCAAAAAGCAAAGCATCAATTACGTCCTAAAATGAACTAGTATTAATGTGTTTCTCTAAATTTTCAATAGTTTAAAGCATTTTACAAGGTTTGCCATTTAAAAGAATAATTCTTTCATATCCATGATTAATGATTTAAAATATTTTTATTTTATCTCATTAGTTGTTTAATCTAATAGTGTTTGTACAAACTATTCTAGGAAAAATCAAATTAATTATGAGTGGAATTAAATGTAATTTTAGTTATCTTCCTTACCAATTTTTACTTACTTATTTGTATTACTAACAGTATGAATTAGTGTTAGAGACATGGTTTTACTACATTGCCCAAAATAGCCCCAAACTCCTGGGCTCTCAAGGGATCATATTATTTCAGGCTCCCATGTAGCTTTGATTCCCTACTGTAATACATCAGAGTTCGTAGCTAACAACTTCTATTTTAAAATGTAAAAATTGAAAGATCTATGAGACAGCCTTACAATATTTCCTACTGGAAAATTTGTCCATTGATGCTTCAAAAATGGTTTTGCTTAGGCATTCTCCCTTAGCATTATATTGAAAGAAAATAAATAAATAAATAAGGGAGGAGGACAGAAGTCAACTTAGATTCCTGTCCTACATTTCATATATTTCTACTGCCAGAAAACCAGGTGATGAGCTATGGAGCAATACCAAATACAACATTCAGTACTCATTCAGACTTCAGCACACTGTCAGTTGGTTCTTTTTGTTGATCTCTGGTATCCCCTTCCATTGACATGAACATTCTTGTTGTTTCATGAGGAATTCTGGCCTTGCCCTGCAGTCCACATTCACAAGATTTGACTTCAGGCTTGTTCTCTGCAGTTCTGGATAAGAAGGGCTTTTTGCCACCCATGTTCTCTCACTCTGCACATAGAAAACTGTTGATTTCTGCTTCTCTGTTCTGAAGGATGAATACCCTTCAGAACCATCATGCCCTCTCCCTTCCTGCTGCTCGCATCTGTTTTTAGTCATGTCTGACATACCTTCCAAAGGCCTCCCCTCATCTTCCTGACCTTTCTCTCCCATCCAGATCTCTGCACTTCTTCTCCCAATTTGCACTCCATTTTCTTAACTCCCTTCTAAAACTGTCTTCTATTTCACATTCAAGATCATTGCTTTTATACATTCCCACACTTCTGGGCCTCTCAAAATTGTTCTGTCAGCAATTTTAAGTATTTGAGCTAAAACACGGATGCTACATAGAACAGCAGTGCCAAACACCATAACTTAATATAAACAGTATGTTTATGAACCTCCCTGGTACAGGCAACATATCTTCAAATGTATACCTAGCCAGAGTATTGAATATGTGTAGGAAAGGGTAAAAAATAAGGATTAAAATTGTTGAACTTGAAAATCACTCTTATGTACTATTTTCTCAAATTCCTTAAGCCAGAAGTATCTGAACTATGGGATTTGTACCTCAGCATTTTCTTAAAGCACACACATCTTTCCATTTTATGACCCAACCAAAGGGTCAGTTGTCAAAGAAATTAGAGTAATATATGAGGTTGGGTTATACTATATGGAAATCTCATGAAAACATGTTTTAAGTCCTTGTAATATGTGATAACTATTTGTATCCAGTTTCTTTATTTTAGGAAACATAACAAATTCATAAGCAACTATCATCAAACAGGAAACTAAACAACAGTGTTGAGCTGTTTGTGTTTCTGATGTAGTATTAGAAAGTCTAGGTCAAGCAGTCAAAATTAACACCATCTAAGCTGTTTTCTAACTTTATACTTTGGGCAAATTATTTAAGGCTGCCTCTTCATCTGTAAAATAAATACAATCATACCTATCTCATAAAAGTGTTTTACAGAGAAACCATGGAAGCAAAGAATTCTTGGCAAAACATTTAATGATACATGCATAATCAATAACTTGTTTTTAAAGATTTGTTTAATTGTGCTCACATGCGCATGTGCCCATGAGTATATGTGAGTGCAAGTGCCCTTGGAGACTAGAAAAAAGGACATAGGATCCCCTTAAGCTACAATTATACATCGTTGCAAGCTGTCTGACCAGGATGATGAGAATGCAAGAGCAGTGTCTGTTCGAACTGCAGAGCCATTTCTCCAGATCCATTTCAACAATTATTACCATAAACTAATCACCTATATCTCTGTATATATCAGAAATTCAAATTGTAAAAATACCTCCTTCATAATGCTCTATTAATTGGCTGTTTGTGCATTCTGTTCCTGGGAACTGAGGTAGTTTTCTATAGCTGCATATTTATAAGTTATTGAAACTTGTGAATATTTGAGTTGGGATGTATTTCAGTGCAAGAGTTCTTGTTTCACAAGTGTCAAACCACAGATGCAATTATTTTCACCCAAAAAAGAACAAAAGAAAAAAAGTGAAGCACTGAATAAGTAGTTCAGAAATCAAAGCAAAACTGAAAAGACTTTATAATAGTTTTATATATGTATACACTCGCTATATAATAATATACCATGTGCTCACATATTAATATAAAATGGAAATACAGTATGAAAAATTAACACAAGATATGTGGACTTTGGCTTTCCAAATATAGTATTGACCTTAACTGAAACTTTTTTGTTTTTCTCAAGAATTATATTATTTTAGTCTCTCACAACATTATTTAAAAGAAGTTTTCTTAACTGAGCACTGTAGCCCATACCTATATTTCTGACCCTGTGTAGGCAGAGGCTGGAGAATTATGAGTTCAAGGTCTGTCTGAACTACATGGCATGCTTAAGGCTAGTCTAGGGTAACCAGTGAAACTCTGTCTCCAAACAAACATAAACAAACAAATATTACTTACCCTGTCTTCCATTTTTAAAATAATCCTTTTCTATTTTAAGTCTAAGACAATTCTGGTTTGCTGAATTACAGAATGTTCTGGAAAGTCAATAGATCCCAAAGTGTTTATCTGAAGATTAAACTCATAAAAGGTGAGACACACAGGAAGGTAATAATGAATATTAAGGAGCCTAAAGTTAACTCAAGATAATTCTCACTCTGGATTTGCAATGTTTCAACTCTGTACAGGTAGTCCCAATTAATCTGCCTCTTAGAATCCATAATACAGGAGCAGCTTTTTTTCTCTAGGAACTTCTGTTTGTGTTAGAGATGGAACAAAATAAAAGGGCTTTACAAAAAGCCCATCTTCTGCTTCATATCATTTTTCAAAAATGTGTAGAAATATTAGAGCAATTATGAGGCTGTTGAAATTGAAATTGAAGAGTCTGATAAGAAAACATCTCTATATTCAAGAATTTAAACCATCATGCAATCAATAATAGAAATACACTATATAAATTGTATTACATTTTGGGGGGCCTGGTATAACAACTAAAAGAAAGAAACCAAGAAGCATGTTCTGTTTAAATTCCGTTTCTTTATTTTTCTTCCTACAACAGTAAAATATCTCTGCCTTTCTATTTCTCACTCTCTGCAGAAGCTACATTGTTTGAAGAGAAATGTGGGACAGGCACGTTTCAGACACGCTTGGCTTCCAAATTCAGACCTTGAAGAATAACAAGCTTTAATTGTTTTCTTGGCAAGAGCTAAAGATTAATCAGATATATCTTTAAAAAGAAATCACCTCTACACCTCCCTGGTGTCTGGTGGTTAGCTAATAGAAGCTCCTTTTGTTATCGTAATGTAATGTTCCTTCCTTTGAAAAACTCATGAACTTCTCTAGGCAACAGAAAGATAAATCCCGTCGTTTATTAAATTATACTCTCCTTTTCAGTCACCTTTGAACTCTTGGCACGGGTTATTAAGCATGGCAGCCAAAGCTTCTTTTTGCACCTGCAAAGGACAGTTGAATCTACAATTAAGGATCATTTCCTCATCTTTGAAATTCAAATAATGGCACTAAAACAGTGTAATATTTTCTATGTGCAGCTGGCCTGGCCATTTCCTGACATATGTGATGAAGTAACAAGATGACCGTGTAAAAATGGTACAGAAAGATGCTTAGATGATTTCTAGGTGACTCAAGAAAGGCAGACAGCTTCTAGATTTTAGGATAAGTATAGAATTGTGTAAACAGACACCCTCTGGAATGATTTTTAAGGGGAAGAAAAACAAAAGGTAGAGTTAACTTTTTCACACACAAATACAAATCAGGTTAATATTAATGGTACTTAATGTAAAACGTACTAAAGAAGATATTATTTCTAGTAACCAGAAGAGTGATTCTTCCAGAAGGCTTACATCTCATGCACTTCATCCTTCCCAGAGCCACACATTCTTTCTTTGAAGAATCCTCCTCACAGATGCATGGTTGCAAACAGAATGCTCACATTGAACTCTTCTAAATTCTCCCCACACACATCTTTTGTAATGCCTGGGGAGTATATTTAGTATCTCTGTTAATTCACTGGATGCACTGTGATGCCCACTCCTTGATTTTTGTTGTTGCTCAATGCTTTTCCAGATAATTTAAAGAGGAACTTCTTTTAAATGCAAATCCTACTTCCCGAAGTATCATTTTGTAGAAAGCTTTTTTCCTTCACTCACATTATCCCTGATTTCAAAATGTCAAATGCAAAAGGGGTGGTCAAAGATTCATAAGTATAAAGAATTCACAAAGATTCATATAAGGGATTCACAAAACAGCTGTGTATTTTCTCCAGCTTGGTTTTACACCTATCACAAACTTGAGATCCATAAAAAGTCTCAAATGTTCAGTTCTAGTTTGTCATGGATTGATAGAGAAACTGAGTTTCAACATGATTATATGATGTGTACAGTTTTCACAGTCAGAAAAATTGATTTCCAGATCCTTCGTTGAAATAAATACAGGAATAATTAATGTGGAATTCAGTGTCAATAAGGAGAAGTAAAATTTAAGATTACTTAAGTAAATGTCAGGTGTTATTGAATTTGATGTTAATAAATGGGTCTGCATGGTGGAACATGCCTGTAATCCCAGTATTTAGAAGGCAGAAGCAGGAGGATTGTGCATTCAAAAACAGCTTCAGATGTGTACCAAGAGTAGGGCCAGAATGGGGGACCACATAAAACTCTGAAGATGAAGGATGAGGAGAGGTAGAAATAAGAGAGAGGAGGGAGGGAGGTTATGAGAGAGGAAGGAAGGAGAGAGAGAAAGGAATGAATAGAAAGAAGGAATGAAAAAAGGAAGAAGGGAGGGAGGGAAAGTGAAAGGAAGGAAGAAAGGAAGGAAAGGATGGGGAGAGAGGCAGGCATAGAGGGAGGGAGGAAGGGAGGGAGGGAGAGAGAGAAAGGGTGGAGAAAGACATAAAGAGAAGGAGAAAGAAAAACTATGAGGGGAGGTGATAAACAAGGCGGTATAAGGAGCTGAGAGAAGAGAATGACCATTGCATAAGAAAACAGGTATTAAATATTGAAAGAGTTTGTGGGGACAGTATACAAATCAGAATCTTAATTGAAACAGACATTTTTAACACCAGGATAAGTTCAACCAGTAAAAAATTAATGTTTGATAACAAAGATTAAACATCATATTTTGTGCCAAGATTATGTTAAATTAGAATTTCTGGCATTAAGAAACAATTTTGACTCAGAAAAAAATGCCAGTTTGTCATTTCTGATAATAACATGTAAAAAATGAAATGAGATGCAAGGTACTTATATCTTTATAATAATGATGTTATTAAAATTCTTTTTATTGTCTGTGATCATGCGGGTATTGGCCAATTTTCTAATGTCTGCTTAGCTCCAGGTAAACAGAAAATATAGTAATTTGCATTTAACTGAGGACCGTATGCAATGAATTCTGAGATACATGTCACTAATTGAGTAGAGCCATTAATGGAATATACTTTGTTCTCTGATAATGGTCCTCTAATGAGATAATTCTGAGCACCTCAAAGCAGATTGAGACTACTGAAGAGGAAGGCAGAAAAACTGGTCCCCAACTCTCATTTCATTAGAATTCATTTAGTTTACAACAAAGGAAGTAAGTGTGAGAAATTATCTTGACATGGACTTAAAAACTTAGAAAAGGCATCATTTTGGCCTGATAATAGAAGAGCACTCATTGTCTTTTGCAGTTACTGAACCAGGAAGACTTTAGATAAATAAAACTCAGCATATTTAATTTTAAGACAGTAAAAATTTTCTAGTCCTGGCACTAAAAATTTGACTGGAAGGTAATGTACTTCACACTTTCTTATTTAAAATTCTGTTCACAATCAAAACAAGTTTGCTGCGAGTTTTTAAATACTGACCAACCATTGTATGAAGACGGTTGAGATTCCATTTGAACACTAGTATGAATACCATGGATTCAACTATTTTTGGACTTTGTTGTTGTTACACTGTATTAGGTGACTATTGGGGTAGAGCAAGCTAACCCCCCTGCTCACCAATGTGCTATCAAGACCAGATGAAGTGTCTCCCCCTCCCCAGACAATCAGGGAGCATTTAAAAGAAATGCATGCATAGAGATAGAGCTTCCAAAGGCTCAATGTTGTTTTGATTATTTTAATTATGAACTTATGTTATGTTTATTTTCTTTTCAAATTTATACACTTTCGCATTTTTATAATGAAATTTAGAATTTGTTTAAATTTCAGGAAAGGATTATGCTTAATGAAAAAGCATCCTGTTGGCTTGATTGAATTCAACCATCATTTAGACGGTGAAATGTGGCCAGAGTGATTTGGGGGTATCAAAAAGATATTTCTAAAGGGGAAGAGTTTTCACTTTATTTCAATTTATGTACTCTTGTCAGACTTCTGGAGTTATCTTAGTAGTGTGTCACTCGACCCCTCTAGTTGGAAACGTCCCTTAATAATCATCAACTTATAATTTCATTTAATCCAGTATTTTAGTCAGTGACCTTTCATTCCTTCAAATATGTTACCACTTAAAATTCACAAAATATTTTTGGCATTTGGTACTGCATATTGCATAAAGTGTTTATGAGGTTTAAATGTAATGCATTCCATCTTACTAACTTGGGAAAGGTTGTTCAAACTCTAAAGATTTTTAGTAAATATGGTTTTCTTCTTTCTCTCTTTTTCTCTCTCTTTCTTGCTCTCCTCTCTCTCTCCTCCCTCCTATCTACTCTCCTCTTTTCCTCTCTGTCCTCTCTCCCCCTCCTGTCTCTTCTCTCCCCCTCTCCTCTCTCTCTCTCTCTCTCTCCCCCTCTCCTCTCTCTCTCTCTCTCTCTCTCTCTCTCTCTCTCTCTCTTGCTCGCTCTCTCTCTCTCTCCCTCCCTCCCTTCCCACATGTCACATATATTAAAATTTATCTCAAAAAGTCATTCTTGAAGAAAGAGTTCAACAAGAGAGTTGTGAACAAGAAAGTAATGAAGGATAAATCTGATCAAACTGCATTATATAAAGAAGAAAATTGGGAAAACTAGAAAACTAGAAGTAGGAATTTACCTGGGGAGAGGGAGGGCAGAGAGATAAATGACACTAAAGATGTTTGAAATGTCTACAGGAATTATAGTGTGTGTGTGTGTGTGTGTGTGTGTGTGTGTGTGTGTGTGTGTATGAACTTATTATTACACTTGAGATGATAATGCCATCCCAAGAGCCACACATTGTCTCAATGCCAGACATGACAAACCTCCCATTGAGTTGTCTGGGGGAGTTAGATAAACTCCAAAACAATATAGGCTACTGCCATTACTCTTGGTTACCTTGAAGAACTTAAAGTTAGAGCCCTATTGCTGAAGGACATCATACCCTTCTGACATGGGAATTGGATAAGGAGCTAGAACTAACCTGGATGGAAGCACCCACCTTATGGACCAGCTTTCATAGCACCTTAGGGCGTTATGGAAGCTGCTAAGGTGAAAAGATAATCAGTATTCCTACCCAGCTGTTATGCCTGTGAACCACAACAATGACCAGCATGGTAAAATATCCCCAATGCTGAAACAGTGGCACTTACACCATAGGGGCAACCAACTCAACCGTAATCTAATTAGACTTAACATCTACTTAACAAAAGCAAATTCATGCCTGATAATGTAAACCTAGCCAACTACACATAACTGGTTAGGTGATACTTCCTGGAGGAAAACTTATTAATGCCACTTTCCTAAATCAGTATAATCTCTAACTCCATTCTATATGTTCTTCCTTATATTCACAGATAAATATAGTTCTCACCTCTTATCAAAGAAGATTCTTTTTGCAGAATATGGAGGCAATTACAGAAATCTGCAACTGTACAAAATTCAAATAACTACTATCCATGGAATAACTAACTCCATTTGATATATCTACAACACAATCCCTGCACCTAAGGCTCTGGGACCATCATAGAAGACGGTACAGAAAGACTGTAAAAGTCAGAGTACCAGGAAGTCCTCTTTTTACTCTACATATTGCTGCAAGTGGCATCAATGAAATCTCAACAGAATGGGTGCTTAAACAAGACCTGTAAAATGACAACACCAGTTTACATGCTGACATGGATAGGAGAAATTCAGTGGGTCTGAATGCTTAGATGCAGAGCTACAGGCAATTAATGGATGTAATTTAAGAACAGGAAAAGGATATTCTATAGGAACAGCACCTCTTATAGTTTATCCAATCCTGAGTGGTCAGTGCTAAATACACACATATGAATGATGCTAAATTAACTACTCAGTAGGCAATATATATATATATATACATGTACATGTCAATAATAATAAGAAAGGTCATGAATTTGAGAGATAATGGGGCAGTTGGAGGAGATAATAAGGGATAAACATGGTATAAAAACAGTACTCATGTGAAATTCTCAAAGAAAGGAAAAATACATTGTATAATGTATAAAATTGTGAAATAATTAAAGGTTTAATTTTAATCAGTTTTAATTTAATTAATTTTAAGTTTTAACAATCAATTAATATCTTAAAATGTTTCTTGTGACTAATAACAATCAACTTTTACATGGCAAAAAGAGAAAACAAGAATGTAAATATGCATGCTACTGCATCTTGTCACTCCTCCAATCTTACATTTTAGAACTGTTATTTGATATATCTAATATTTATACAATTTTGTTCTGACTGAGATGTTTTGGGTTGAATCAATAGAAAAAATCTGCGCTCAAAAAAAAGATATACTATCAAACATGACAAAATGTTTAAGTCCTGTAAATTTATAAACGATTAGGAATGACCACAAGCTAAGATCTTGAACTGCAGACATCCATAGGAACTACACCAAAGCAGGAGCAATGACATCTAAGAACAGCAGTGACAGCTGTGCAGATATCACCTCCATGAGGACCAGGAGCAGCAGCTACCTGCACCCCATAGTGGCTGTGCATTTATCTATTACATGATACTTTGATAACATAGGTGGCATCGTGATTCATAGAATTCAGAATCCTCACACTCTGTATGAATCAAGTCCCTCAGGAGAAGATGGAAATGGCAATGTCACTGTGATGTAGCTGCCATGGAGACTTCATGATTCTTGATGTTAAATTCTGGTCATGCCATCTACCCAGCAATCAATAACATATTTTTCTGTTCAAATCAATGAGTTTTGCACACTTGTAATGAAGAGTTAATTAACTTGTAGAGTTAATTGTTCTATTTAAATATTGTGTTCCAATAAGTAGTTAAAATTGATTTTTTATATTAAAGCCAGTATCAGTCAATTGTTTAAATGAAACTGCCTTGTCCACACAAAGCATGGATAAAGGAAGAAGGGAGAAAAAAGAAAAACTAATTATTAAGAAATGTAAACTATCCCAGTTAAGCAACCTACATTTAAAATAATATAGCAAGTTCCATCCTACCACTGCTCCATAGGGTACATTATGTAAAATAATGGGTGACTCAAAAAAAAGTGGCACAAATGTTTTACCACAAAAAGAATGTATTATGTATATAATTTGTGGGTGTCAAATGAAAATATAATACCCAAGTCATTAAATCAAATGCCCATATAAGTATGTTTGCTATGTAGAGAATTTACAAATGAAAGAAAAAAACTATATGTTATGTTATATTAAAAAGAAGAACAAATGCCTGACCAGCAATTACAAGAATTCAACTGCATAAGACAAAAAAGAGTGGTTGATGACCTGGTTTATGGTACCTGGCATGAAATAATGTGGATCAGGATCCAATCAGAAAGTGATTGGTTACTGCCTGACTTTGCTTTTCTGTTGCTGTGATAAAACATCGACCAAAAGTAATTTAGGATTGGGTAGTTTTATTCAGCTAACTGCCTGTAGCCTATATCAAGACAAGCCAAAGCAGGAACTTAAGCCAACAGTCTGAATAAGAAAACATGGAGGAATACTGTTTACAGACTTGCTTCCTCTGGCTTGCTCAGCCCTATCTAAAAGCCAAGTCCACCTGCTTAAGGATGGTATCACCCATAGTGGGCTGAGCCTCCCTATATCTCTAGAAATCAAAACTATGTCCCAGTGACTGGCCTACAAGCTGGCTTGATGGAGACCATTCCTCAACAGAGATTCCCTCTCCCACAGTGACTCTAGTTTGTGTCAATTTGCAAAGTCTAAACCCCTAAAACTACCGTGCCACTGCTGCACAGTGGACACATCTCTTCAGGCAGGTGGGTATTGATAGATGAAATTAATACATTGGTAAATGTACACAATTTTCAAAAATAAGTAAAAGATATTATTTTTAAACTATTGAATACTAGGGGAAGAAGAAAAGCAAATGCCCATGCATTAGTAATCAAGAGTATTTAAAAATAACCAGAAAATACATTAAAGTAGTTCAATAAAAACTATTTTATATTTTTGGTTGTGAGCCTAGCCTTCAACAGCTGAGCTATCCCTCCAGGGTAAGAATAGAGGAGAAAGGGATGGGAGATACCATAAAAGAAGGAGACATTATAAGTTGGAAGAGAGATCTGGCACTAGTGAGATCTTCACAGATCTACAAGAATGACACCAGCTGGCATTATGGCTACTTTAAATGCCTTCCCGTGATGGTGAGAATGATGACTGCCTTATATGCCATCCTAGAACTCTCATCCAGTGGCTGATGGAGAAGGAGGCAGACACCCACAGCTGTGTACCCAATTGAACTCCTGGAACCCACTTGTAAAGAAGAGTGATGACCAAGGGAATCGGGATCGGGATGGCGAGGACCACAGGCGCAGCTGACCTAAACAAGGGGCATCACATGGACTCCAGACTGATGATTGGGAGACAAGCATGGGACTGATCCAGACATCCTCCCACAGAACCTGGATGACAGAGTGGAGGCCTTGGAAATCTGGAGAGTGGAGCAGTATTTATTCCTAGCATACAGAGAGATCTGGGAGCCCATGCCATGTGGAGGGATGCTCTCTCAGCCTGGACATATGGGGAAGAACCTGGGCCTTTCCTGGGCCTTTCCTGGGATGATGTGATGGACTCTGGAAATCCCTCATGGAGGCACTAGCCCTCCCTGGGGTGTGGAGGGGGGATGGAGTGGGGGTGAGGGGTTGAGAGGCTTGGGAGGTATGGAAGGAGGGGAGGGAGAAGGAACTGAAATGATATGCGTAAAAAGTTAAATAAAAAATATGGAAAAACTATTTTAAACTAAACAAATTGTGCTCTGAAAATTAACATTCAGTTCCCATGATGACCTGCATAGACAAAAATCCTTGTCATGTCTGATACTGATTTAATTCAGCATAAAGATTTTTAACTTTTCTTAACAAATATTCAAACCCTAAACTTGACCTTATACCTACCCTGCTTCCTCATTTAACTTCAAAGACATGAGACTTCGTGGCAAGTTCAGCACTAACTTAGAACTAACCCATGGGATAAAATGCTCTACACCCATTTGAAGAAAAGTTTTCACAGAATAATCGTTGGTGAGGCGTATGAATCGGGCCATATCACGTGATGTACACAGACTCAGACTCGGAGCCTTAGCGTTCGGTAAAGAAGGAAAACAGTGAAGCGATAAACCAAAACCATCTCTGTCTGACCGAGAAAGCTTCATTTCACTTTCTATCTTGTACTTGTTCCCAAACTGGTTTGTGTATACGTGGGAAATTTTGTTCTATTCTTTTTTCCTAGAACTGTTTTTATTGGGCATATTTAAGATCTATAACATGATACTTTGGTGTTCTGTGATACATATGCACATAGTCTTGCAAGGTTCAGCAAGTTAACACTATCACAAAACTATCTTCTGTTTTCATGTGCATTAGAGTGCTTAAGAATCTAGTCTCATGCAAACAATTATATAACACATTTATATTATATATCTTTTAGTTACAGTCAGCATATATTTCTTAAGTGATAAACTTCAGATATATGATAACGAATATGTTTCATGCTTGTATTTCTGCTTACACATAGTATATATGAATTTTCATTAATTTTGAGTTATACAGAAATTAACTGAAATAAGAAATTAATTTCTAAACTTTAGAAAAATATTTTTCTTGGTAATGGAAACCCTTTCCTAAAACATTCTCCTAAATTAAAACAATTGTGAAAATATTTAGTGGCTGTGGCCACTTGTCTGATTTCTGAAAGTATGAGTTTTATAAACTAGTATAGCTTACTTTTCCTGCAAAAAATGACATAGGAATGAATCTTTTAAAATGAGAAGGCATTGCAAATGTGTATAACAGTAAAAATAAGCTACTTATTAATTCATACAAGTTATAGAGAAGTAGAAAGATAAATACCTGGTAACTTAAACACACTCCAGAAGTAAAAAACCTTGTAAGAAAAAATTCACAGTTAGCACTAGGGAAATTACCCATTATATTTTGTGTATGTTTAAATATTAAATGAGATATCTAAATGAAAATGTATATTTAGTACACTGTGATACAAAGGAAATACATAGAAAACTAAATCATAGCATTCTTATTCATATTATTTCAAGATATTTTACTCATTTTGCTTATTGATGTTTTTATTTCTCACCTACTTAGTTTGCAAACATTTTGGAAAAGTTTATTCAGTTATTTACTGAGTGTGTATATTTAGAGCCTTCATATATTTACATGATAATTACACTGTTGCTGTTTTTCTATTTTGTTGTTGTTGTTGTTATTGTTTTGTTTGCTGTTGCATTGTTTTGTTTTTTCCTTTTGCTTTGCTGTGTTGGGTTTTGTTGGAGACAGGTCTTTCTATGTAGTCCTAACTGTTCCGAAACTTGCTGTGTAGACCTGACTGACCTCAAATTCAGAGAGATCCACCTGCCTTTGAACACATGTGCTGTGCTTAAAAGTATGTGCTATCATGCTCAACTACTCTTTTTCTTAAAACCGGTCCCTTAATAGCTGCTTCACTTTTAAATATTTTTATAACTTTATATTCTAAGAATTTCAAGTTAATTTTCTTTTCTGTTCTTGGCATAAGCTCATGCTATAACTCATGAAGAATTTCTATGTCTTCTTCATATAATCAAGTGGTGTTTTCTAACTCTACTCTGAAAGTCCAATTATTATCTACTATCCAAAGTGAGATCAGTTCTAGCCTTTGTCCAACAGGTGCAGAGATAGATGGGGTTAAGTTGGATAGCTTCATTGTTGTTATTGTCTGCTTCATGGATTGCTTATAATTAAATTCATGATTTTATAAGTCTATTCTATGTTTAAAAGTTTAACAACATTAACTTTTGTTGGCCAAAGTTTGCATTTTGAAAGGAACCTACATCAGATAGCAGTCACAGAGAGATCTACAAGTCTGCATTGAATGAGGGGAAAAAGAAAAGTTAGGTGATTAACTACAACATAAATCCTTAGCAATTTTTGCTATTAAAATTTGCAAGAAAATATATGCACACCTTCTGAAGAATTTATTCCTAGGATAGTTTCTGCTAGAAATTGTCCTTATGAATAAGCTCACAACACAGCGAAGAGCAGTTCCAGATGGCTTCTGGGAGTTGTGTCTTGTTAGTGGCGTATGATTTCTTGATAATAGGAGACAAGAGCTGTCTTTCTGAAAAATACAAATCATTTTTATTGGAAATATGAAATGAAGTCATGCAAACCGAAGGGAATTTTTACAGCAGGTCCACCATTGCTGCAAGTGGAAGGCAAAACTGCGCTGTAAGTTTATATCACTTGACATAATGAGATCCTAAATGCACAAGCATCCCCTACTTGAAAATGAAACACAAGGGCACACTAAATGACTGTAATCACAAAAGATATTTTCCTCAGTGATAAAAACATGAGTTATGGAAAAGTACAGTTTGCATAGTTTGATACAAAGGCTATGGTGCAAATCTAGGGGATCTAATGATATGAACTGAAGTAAAATGAGTTACAAGACTGTCTTTTTGAAACCTGAGAAAATGGAAGAAGCGCAATAAAGGCCCTAAATCTGTCTTGTACAAATGTGTACCATGTGTGTTCTCTATAAACATCTGTCTCAGTGGTTAAATTTGGGATTTAATTTATTTAATTTAAAATACATTAACCTATATGAGATATTTTGAATATTTTTCTCCTTTATCCAATTGCAGCTATGTAAGTTAGATCTAATGTAAATTAACGAAACATAACTGAAACTGGGCATCCATACTGTATTGTTTCTTATTTCTTTCTCTGTCACAATATAAGAAATATAATTCTCAAAATTATAGTGGTTAATCTGGGCCCTAATCACAATTTAAATATTGATCTGGATTCTCCAGATTTCCTTCCCTCTCTTTCCTTCCCTCTCTTTCCTCCTCTCCTCTCTCTCTCTCTATAGATAGATAGATAGATAGATAGATAGATAGATAGATAGATATAGATATAGATATAAATATAGATATGGATATCTTCCTTATAACTGAGTCTATAACTAAGTGTTTTTATGCTATGGAGTTAAATTAAAATATAGCTTAATTCTGCAATCAGAAAACATGTAAGATGTTTAAAAACCTCATTGCAAAAGGCTCTCAGGAAATTCTTGGTGCTTAAGTGCAAGGGTAACATTTGTTACATGAAAATTATATCTCATTAGTCATATTTTCCATTAGCTTTATTTAAGCTAATTGAGAAGACAGGATCATTGGAAATACCTAATATGGAATAAACTTAAACATCAGTCACTGGCAAGAAAAATTTGTCATTAAGTCGTTATTGACTAGTGATAGTCAGATGCAAGAAAAGTGGCAGTCTGTTACAGTAAGCTTTTAGCATCTAACAACTGTGATTTGGGAAATGGGTAAGGCCACACAATTAGACGCAGAAAGACATGCCTTCATGACAATGGTAATATCTTATTCAGGCGCTTCGCCTACCAAAGATAGATAGATAGATGGATAGATAGATAAATAGATTGCTCTAGAACAGACAGGTTATTTTAATTCCTCCTTAAATTTTGGTACCATTTAGGAGATATTGAAAAACACAAATATCTAATTTTCTCTCTGGTTAAAAACTAAAAAAAGAGAATTTTAGACCAATTTCCCTCATGAACATTGATGTAAAAATAATCAATAAAATACTGGCATATCGGATTCAAGAGCACATCAGAAAACACATCCACCATGATCAAGTAGGCTTTATTCCAGGGATGCAGGGATGGTTCAACATATGAAAACCAATCAATGTAATCCACCATATAAACAAGCTGAGAAACAAAAATCACATGATCATCTCACTAGATGCTGAAAAAGCCTGTGACAAAATCCAATACCCATTCATGATAAAGGTTTTGGAGAGATCTGGGGTAAGAGGAACTTACCGAATCATAATAAAAGCAATATACAACAAACCAACAGCCAACATCAAACTAAATGGAATGAAACTTCAAGGCAATTCCTCTAAAATCAGGAACAAGACAAGGTTGTCCCCTCTCTCCATACCACTTCAATATTGCACTTGAAGTTCTAGCTAGAGCAATAAGACAACAAAAGGAGATCAAGGGGATACAAATTGGAAAGGAAGAGGTAAAACTCTCACTATTTGCAGATTATATGATAGCTTACATAAGTAACCCAAAGAACTCTACCAGGGAACTCTTACAGATAATTAACACCTTCAGCTAAGTGGCAGGATACAAGATCAACTCAAGAAAATTACTAGCCCTACTATATACAGATGATAAGAGGGCTGAGAAAGTAATCAGAAAAACATCACCTCACCATTTACAGTTGCCACACACACATAAAATACCTTGTGGTGATGCTAACTAAATAAGTGAAAGACCTGTATCCCAAGAACACTGAGTCTTTAAAGAAAGAATTTAAAGAAGACACCAGAAAATGGAAAGATCTCCCATGCTCTTGGATAGGTAGGATCAATGTAGTAAAAATGTCAAACCTGCCAAAAGCAAACTACAGATTCAATGCAATCCCCATCAAAATTCCAGCATAATTCTTCACATACCTTAAAAGAACAGTTCTCAACTTTATATGGAAAAACAGGATAGCCAAGACAACCCTGCTCAACAAAGCAACATCTGGAGGCATCACCTTTCCTGACTTCAAGCTCTATTATAGAGCTATAGTCCTGAAAACAGCTTGGTATTGGCACAAAAATAGACACGTGGACCAATGGAATCAAAATGAACACTCTAACATTAATCCACAAACCTATGTACAGCTGATTTTTGACAAAGAAGCTAAAATTATACAATGGAAAAAGATAGCACCTTCAACAAATGGTGATGGAATAACTGGATATTGGCATGTAGAAGACTACAGATAGATCCATTTCTATCACCATGCACAAAACTTAAGTCCAAATGGATCAAAGACCATCCAGCCATACTGAACCTGTTAGAAGACAGAGTGGGAGGTACCATTGAATGAATTGGTACAGGAGACCCGTTCCTGAACATAACACCAGTAGCACAAACCCTGAGATAGAAAATTAATAAATGGGACCTCCTGAAACTGAGTAGCTTCTGTAAGGCAAAGGACACTATCAGCCAGACAAAAAGGCAACCCACAGATTGGAAAAAGATATTCACTAATCTGACAGAGGGCTGATCTCCAAAATTTGAAAAGAGCTCAAGAAGCTACTCTCCAAAACACCAAAGGACCCAATTAAAAAGTAGGGGACTGAACTAAATAGAGAATTATCAATAGAGGAGTCTAAAATGACTGAGAGACACTTAAGAAGTGTTCAACATCCTTAGCCATTAGGGAAGTACAAATCAAAACAACCCTGAGACATCATCTTACTCCTGTCAGAATGGCTAAAATCAAAAACACCAATGACAGTTGATGTTGGAGAGGATGTGGAGAAAGGGGAACACTCATCCATTGCTGATGGGAGTGCAAACTTGCACAGACACTTTGTAAATCAGTATGAAGATTACTCAGGAAAATGAGAATCAGTCTACCACAAGACCCAGCAATTTTACTCTTAGGCATATACCCAAAAGATGCCCATTCATACAAGGATGTCTGTTCCGCTATGTTCATAGCAGCATTATATGTAATAGCTAGATTTTGGAAGCAACCTAGATGCCCTACAACTGAAGAGTAGATAGATAAAATGTGGTACATTTACACAATGGAGTACTACTCAGCAGAAAAAAAAAACAATGGAATCTTGAAATTTGCAGGCAAATAGATGGCACTATAAAAAAACCATTCTGAGTGAGGTAACCCAGTCACAAAAAGATAAACATTGTATGTACTCACTCATATATGGATTTTAGACATGGATCAGGGGAGTGTCAGCCTACAATCCCAGGGCAAGTGAGTCTGGGAAACAGGGAGGTTCCCAAGAGATATGCATAATACTCCAGAGAAGTGGAAAAAGGCAAGATCTCCTGAGCAGACAGGGAAGGGGAGAGGGAACCAAGAAAAAGAGGGGGGATAAGAGGAGGGTCGAAGACATGGGGGAGCAGGAAGGTTAAATCGGGGTAAGAATAGAGGAGACCAGGATGAGAGATACCATAATATTTGGGGTCATTATAGCTTTGAAGAGAGAGCTGACACTCGTGAGATTTCCAGAGATCTACAAGGATAACATGTAGAGGTGAAGCCTTCTCGCCAGCCTGGTTCCAGAGCTGCATCAGTCCCAATTGAACATACAGGAGACTATATTAATGATGAAGCTGTCGGCCGTTTGTTTGGTTTCTTACTGGCTATCTCTGACTTAAGTATTTACTCCATAATTATTAATCTAAGTATTTCTCTTACCGGAGAAAGGGTCTAGACTTCTTACCCTATGGTGGCTACATCATGGCCCCCTGTGTTTCTCCTTCCAGGAATTTGCCTCAACTCCTAGTCCCACCTATCTTGCTTCCCGTTTGGTCAACAGTGCTTTATTCAACAACCAATAAGAGACAGATTTACAGAATGGCATCTCCCATCATCTCCTCTTTTCTGTCTAATTAAAAAAAAAGGTTTTAACTTTAACATAGTCAAATTATATATAACAGAACAGTTATCCTGTAAGAACATAGTTAGAATATTTTGTTCATTAACATTTAGCAAGATTTAAAGAGAATATCACCTATCCTATCTTTGTGAGTCTAAAGTTCTATATGTAGCTTATCTTTTATAATAACTAAGGAAAACTATAATTATAACTATCTGTCTTCAACTCCATCAAAGATCACAGAAGGATAATATATAAACACTAGAATTGACAACGACATCTTGCTACATGGGCAGTCACCTGAAGTTCCTTTATAAAGTTGGGGCATCTATCTTCAGCCCATAGGCCACAGAAGTCTGGAAGACTTCTCAGCAAAGCAGGATATTTCAAAGTGTCCATCTGCATTGGCAGTCTGTCATTCATTTTTCTGTGTCCTGCAGAAAGTCTCGTAGACTCTTCCATGAAGCAGGAATCCTGAAGGACTATTTGAATTCAGCAGCCACTTTCCTGTGGTTCCTGCATGTCCAGTTTATACAGCAACAGTCAAGCAATCCAGTTAAGAGCAGTTTCTTGCCCAAATGGCTAATCTTGCCTGTTGAAAGCAAACTCCGTAACGAGTTTTTTCAATGCCCATCTTCCTCTCAGATGTAATTGATGTGCCAGGAGTAGACATTTCTCATTGTCAAGAAAAACCCTAAACCATTTTAAATGCCATTTTCTGAAGGTTTTTGAAAGGTTTGAAGACTGTCTATCTATCTCAAATATATCTCTGTATACCTAGAAAACCTAACTATAAGTTCTGACTATCATAAGTAACTATATATAATCTGTACTTAATTATGCATTACATTTTAAAAGATCAGTATAAGCAGAATACTTAATCAAGAGGAAAAATATACGCATCACAAAATTGACCTTGAATTTGTATCAATAAATGAAAAACATACCAATACAAAGTATTCATTTCCATACCATATTCCCCTATTACCTTTAAAAAGAGATTGATTGTGATCATTAACCAATTCTAAGCAACCCCATTTATATGTAAACTAAGATTTATAAACAATACAAATTTGGACTTCGATCACTCCAAACTGCTTCCTGCTGGATGGGGGTGCTGTTTATACCATGGGGATCATGACAAAACTCAGAAACCTTGGCCAAGTCCTTTTTTTGTAGTCTGTGTGGCTGCATCATCTTAGCTGTATTAATTGTTGGAACACCTGGCCCATTGCTTCCGGGAGTCTTTGTTTATCAAACCACAAAAGCCTGGAAGGAATCCACAGCTTTCCATTTTCTGTGGAAACGTAAACAAAAACTCTTTTTCCCAAGTAACCAGTCCTTATATTTAAAGTTAGAAGTCAAAGCATTTTTGAAATATTTAAGTTGGATTAATTCAGCAGCATTTATAATCAAGTATATTTTAGCAATTATTCCTTCCTTAGCCACTGAACAATTGAAAAACACAATAGTATAGAGTATCCAGACTGTGTATTTTCCATCATTACGTGGCTTATATTTTTCTATTTCTTTTACTTTTATTTATTTATTTATTTATTTATTTCTCTGAGAGAGAGTATCTCTGGAAATCCGCATGCCTCTGCCTCTGGAGCAAATCCTACTGGCATGTGCCACCACAGCCGACTTCTCTATTTATTTGCCACTATGCCGTTTCTTTTTCTCTCTCAATCCTATGCATATTTTTAAACACACTGTAAACCTTTAGAGGTTTTTCTTCATCCAAGCCAGACTTTACTGTAAATCTTTATGTTTTTCTGGCCAAGTGTCTTATCTGCTAAAAACCATGGCTGTTTAAACTGCAGTTTTTCCAAGATGGCAGGCGTAAGTTTGACTCCAGCTCACCACCTCATCTATGCTGACATCCAGCAAAAGCTGCCAGCTTGGAGATGTGGTCACTGCCACTTCACGCTGTACATACACACCTTCAGTTGTTAGGAGAGCCACTTAAAAGAAACTTGCTGGTTTTTGTTGGTTTTTTTTCCCCCCCTTATGCTGAGTCAGGAAGACTCCCTTAAATGAGCCATGTAATTCTCTGCTTGTCTCTAGCAAAACAGAACCTACCTGAGAAAATGCTGCTACCAAGAAGCTGTGCTTCTCTCTGTTCTTTTGTTTCTAAAATCTCTTTTAAGCTTTTGTCATTCTACGTAGAAATTCATATCCCATTTCTGACAACCATAGGTAGAGGTGAAACCTTCCCACCAGCCTGATTCCAGAGCTACATCAGTCCCAATTGAACATACAGGAGGCTATATTAATTATGAAGCTGTTGGCCGATTGTTTGGTTTCTTACTGGCTAGCTCTGACTTAAGTATTTACTCCATAATTAATCTAAGTATTCTCTTACCGGAGAAAGGGTCCGGACTTCTTACCTCTATGGTGGCTCCCTATGTTTCTCCTTCCCAGAATTTGCCTCGACTCCTAGTCCCACCTATTTTGCTTCCCTGTTGGCCAACAGTGCTTTATTCAACAACCAATAAGAGACAGATTTACAGAATGGCATCTCCCATCAATAACACCAACTGGAAAACTAAGTAATAGCCCCTACCTGATGACAAGGATGATGACTACCTTATATGAAATCCTAGAACCTTCATCCAATGACTGATGGAAGCAGAGACAGATACTCACAGCTAAACACTGAACTGACCCCCTGGAACCCAGTGACAGAGATGGAGGAGTGATGAGCAACGGGGTCAAGACCATGCTGGTGAAACCCACAAAGACAGCTGACTGGACAAGGGGGAGCTCTTGAACCCAGACTGATGGCTGAGAGGCCAACAGGGGACTCCATGAATGTAGTGTCAGTGAGGAGGTCTCAGAAATCTCTGGGGTCTTGGGTAGTTGATTAATGTTCACCATGGCATATAAATGAACTTTGGGAGCCCATTCCACATGGAAGGATGCTCTCTCAGCCTGGACACATGGGGAAGGGCCTACGTCCTGCCCTGGATGAAATGACAGACTCTGGAAATCCCCCCAAGGAGGGCCTTATCTTCCCTGGGGAGTGATGTGAGGATTGGCCTGGGGGGGTTTGGAAAGGCTGGTTGAGGGACAGGGAGCAAGCTGGGATTGACATTTGAAGCATGCATGTTTCTAATTTAAATTTTAAAAAAGAGGAAAAAAGAAATAATAATTCTTAAATAAATTCCTAATTTATAAAACAAAATGGTGGCATCTAAAAAAAAACTAGAACCTGTGGTATAAGTTTGGGTGTGATCATTTTTTTTAATTTAATATACTCTCTGACGATTTTGACGCAATGGAATTGTGATACATGAGTTTTTAACTTCATGGATGATTCTGCATCACCCCTTTTGAGCTTATCAAAATCAGAATATGCTTCCATTTGCACTAAAAGAAGTATTAACCAACATTTAAAAGACTGACTTGAGCCTTTATGCAAAGGGTGTTTTGTTGCTATTTCTTGCATTGCTGGAATTGATAACAATTTTTATAAAATTCACTAAGTATTATAAGAAGGCAATGATTCTAAATGATTCTAATAATAATACATAATGCTTAGTCTTAAATAGCATTACACTTAGAAGTTTATTTCTTTTCTCAACCTCATCTGTCCTCACTGAATGAATGAAGGTCTACAAATAGTAAAACCTAATTTTATGACACTAAATGCTACTTAAGAATAGAGAAAGTCTCAGTCATGAACAGGCACACACACACACACACACGCACACACACACACACACACACACACACACACATACACACAGAGGAGAGAGAGAGAGAGACCTTCATGTCCCTGTAGACATTTGGAAGGCGTCAGCAGTCAGCAGTAGCAAAATGACAGTTCTAATTATTAAAAGGACTCTTGTGCACAGAGTACTTTAAAATAAGATGCCGACAGGCATGCAATATGTTAACTGTGTAACAATCTTTTCTTTCAAAAATAAATGAAATTCTGAGGAATATTCCACTGGTTTTCATCAAAACACCTCTCAGCACCCCGATGACATTCACTTTCTCACACATTCCCGTGGAATTACCAATAAATTCTTATTTCATGAGGGATCTCTACTACCCAAGATGTATTTTATTATTATGTTTGTTCAAGAAATTCCATTTAAATCTGACTGCAAAATGTTCTGTGCTCTTGGTTTCTTATGTTTTATATAATCACATTTTTAGAAATTCCCAAATAACTTATGGTTTCATAGACATGCTGTGATTATAATATAAATTTTAAAAATGTTTCAAAAATATATTCCATTTAGTCCCAAGTACAGATAAACTTTGCCCACTAAAGGTGATATTGTATTTATGTTTTAACATACATTTCTAAATGCATAATTATTCTACACAATTCTAAGTTAAATATCTCATTATCTCTCCCAGATTAGTGTAAATGGCAGATGTCAAATAGAAGCAACAGTGTCAGAAAGAGAAAGGAGTGGTTTAAATTGATCCAAAAAGAACCAAGAAGTTGCAGGTTACCTGGAAGTGACTTTGAACTCTGTGTTCAATAAAGGGAAGAAGGGGATCTAACAAAATAATTGTTCAGAGGCTGGGGCTTAGGGTGTGGCTCAGTGAATAGACTGCTTGATGAGCATATGAGCAGCTTTGGTTTGATGCCCAGCACTTCATAAACCAGAGTGTGGTGTTACACAACTAAAACCTCAGCAGTTGTGGAGGAGGAAGCAGAAGGATCATGGAACTGAAGATCATCCCTCCATTCATACTGAACTTGAAGCCAGCTGTGTTACATGAGACCCAGTTTCAAAAATCAACTATTTTATATGAGATACTTGCAGTTGTCCTAATTAGGTATACACAATATGAAAACTCACCATCTTTGAAACTATACAGCTATGAACAGGAGGCTGATGGGGGAACTCCTTCTGTGTATATGTTTGTCCTATTGGTTGATAAATAAAGCACTATTGGCCAATATGGAAGCAAGATAGGTGGGTCTAGGAGTCTAGGAGGATTCTAGGAAACAGAGGCACAGTCAGTCACCATGTAGGACACCAGAGGTGTAAGAGGTCCAGACCCTTTCTATGGTAAGAGAAGACCACATAGAAATACTCATAATAGCAGTTATGGGTTAATAATTAAGTCACAGCTAGCCAGTAGGAAACCAGAGCAAATGGTCAACAGCTTCATAATTAATATAGTGTCCTGCGTGTTCAAGTGGGACTGATGCAGCCCTGGGACCAGGCTGGTGGGAAAAATACAAGTTAAAGGAGGCTACTGAAATTCTCAGCCAACTCCATGTGCCAGGGAAGTGGCCAACATTCTCTTAGAAACAGGGCAGCCCCAGCCCAAACATGAGTTTTCATGCCTCCATTAAATGCAGGCTGCCTTCCCAACCCAGTCAGGAAAGGAATTTAAATATGATTTTTTAATGCCAACCCTTCCAGCTCCCAGGCAAGCTTCTTTCTGCTGGGGCCAGATAACTGAGAAGAAAATCTACACTCAAAACGTTATCTCTGGGAGCAGAGGCAGATTTCTGAAGGATAAATAAATAATAAGCAGTAACTACTAACAAATGTGGCTATTTACTGTGTAAATGAACTAAATTGTCTCCGTGTTTTTCTACCATTACATTTTCCTGTGTGTCAATCAATACAGAATATAAATTAAAAGCATCCCATTTAAGGATCTATATGCTGGATCTTATACTCAGATACAATGCCAAGTAGCTCTGATCTTACTTGCAAAAAATGTTTGATATAAAAGATATTGAATAATTTATGCAATATTTTGAAATTCAATGTACTATGAAAAATTCTTCAGACAGTTTGATGTGCTAAATTCTTTGCATGCCTCAGTATTTTATGAGTCCATACTCCAAAATCTGTTAGCATGGGACATTCAAAAGACAAATGCCATTTTAATTTAGAAATTTTGAATGAAAATAAAAGAAGCTTTTTGATCAAATATTTTGACAAAATTAAGAAGGATGGTATGGGATAACTTGTATTTCAACCCTTCAGTGCTCAGAAGCAACTCACAATGAAGGAGGAGCCATACTCAGCCTGACAAGTTTTGAACACTGGGGGATGGAGTACCACAAGCACACCACTGGAAAAACCTAGTGCTTTCTACACTGCCTCAAAGGTAGAAGGATACATGACTTTTCATTTTATTCAGATCTTTTTTATTCCAACAATGACTAAACTTATATCCATGAACACACAATTCACAAAGCAAAGGCTACAAACAAACAAATAAATGATACCGTATTTCTGCATACACTTAACAGCCAAATGTTTGGCTGCTTGAAAACACTATTAGTGTTTAATTGAAGCATACAAAGAACCAAGGGAAGACTTTGACTGCTAGATTTCTTAATTCTAGCAAAAGAAATCACTTGAAGGTGTGTCAGTGAAATTTAAGCTGTAATAAGGGAAATGGTATACTCTCAGGGGGTCACACCTGCCTAAGCCATTGCCCTCCGGGTGCTGGACAGGTGAAACACTACACCCCCACAATCTGGCATTAGGGCTTATAAAGCAGGCTCAATACATTAACACAGCACTGGAAATCAAATGACCTTTGCAAGGAATTATACTCAGAATTCTTCACTGTTCTGTGAGGATTAAATGAGTGTATGTGCACTCAAGTTTGGCACTGATATTTCCTAAAATATCAGTGTTTCTCTCTCCCTTCCCACATTCTCTCCACTTTTATTTACGGATCACAAAACACTTATTTAGACTAATTTGTTATCACTTTACAAATAATAGAAGTGAAAACTGAGAGATTAAATACCATTTCTTACATGGTATTGTGTTGAACATAGAAACCAACACTCAACAAGACCAGCCTGATTGTACCATGAAGATTTCAGTCTTCTACAGTGTGCCCCACCCTTGCTGTCAGCCGCAGAGCACTTATGAAGAACAAAGCAGCAGATCCCACAAAGCCTGAACCCTTCTGCCCCCGGTGCCTTAGATGTGTCTGTGTTGGTTTTCTTTCTGTCATCTGAATTTGGAACTGAAAATCACATTCCACCTTCCACAGAAGAGCATTGACTGCTGTTTCCATTGTTTCTTGCTTTGTCTTTTCTCATCACCAGATTAAATGATGATCACAATTTAGGGAGAAAAATCAGAAAAAAAAACACTGTCCATAATTCTGCCTCTTAAAGAATGACTAATACTGCTTTGTTCTTTGCTTTCTCTACTGTTACAGTACTTTAAAGTATTCTGTATTTCTTTACAAAGTTAATATACTAAGAGTTGTTTTGCAAGCGTTTACACAAATATTGATTACAAAATCTTTGTATGCTTAAATTTTAATGAAAATGGTTTCCTAAGATATTTAAAGCATAATTTATCCACACAGTCCCATGGAGGTCTATGTTAGTCATTTCATTGGAATACTGGTCTAGGGGGCTGGTATTCTCTCATCAATTCATTAGGCAAGATGAATTGGATACTCATTCCATTGAACTGCTGAATAACAGTAAGAGCATCAAGATGCAGCCATTTAAAATCCTGCTCCAAATACAAGGAATGTCAAATGTACAACATTCGTCTTTAAATGATATACTGTTTAAAATTCCCTTGACATTTACCTAGCATCAAATTTCTCTTTAAACCTATAATGGCTCCCTCTATTATGGCATCTCTTTTCTTGCTCTCCTCTATTTCTCCCCTGACTTGAATGTGAGTGTCAGTGAGGAGGCCTTGGCAATCTATGGGGCCTCTGGTAATAGATCAGTATTTATCCCTAGCACGCAAATGGACTTTGGGAGCCCATTCCACATAGAGGGATAATTCTCAGCCTAGACACATGAGGGAGGGCCTAGGCCCTGCTCCAAAAGATATGACAGGCTTTGAAGATCCCGTATGGAAGGTCTCACCCTCCCTGGGGAGTAGAAAGGGAATAGGATAGGGGTTTGGAAGAGTCATGGGAGGAAGGGACCAGGGGAGGAGAAGAGGGAGGGGGAACTGGGATTGACATGTAAAACAAGATTGATTCTAATTTAAATAAAAATTAGAGAAAGAAAAAAATCTCTTGATAACTCCTTGCTGATATTTCAGATTTTCTGAGGATTGCTGATACAAATTTACAATCTACTCCAGATACTACATCTATATCAGCAGTTTAAGAGAGCTTCTGGGGCTGGAGAGATGACTCGGTGGATAAAGAACTTGCTGTGCACATGTGAAGAACTTGTTTAAGTCAGATATGTATGTCTGTAATTCCAGTGCTTCCATGGTGAAATAGAAGACTGAACTTTCCAAAGGCTTGCCTGCCAGCCAGCCTGTAACATGCAAAGGCAGCCAACAAGAAACCCTACTTCAAATAAGGAAGCTCTGACCTCCACATATAAGCCATAGCTCACACAGTCTGTATTTATTTACACACATGCAGGAATATAAACACACACACAAGCACAATAGGAAAGATTATTTCCCTTAAACTAACAAATTATTGATAACTCTGAGTTATTTATAAGAAACAATTTTCTCTGGTTCTTATATCTGACATCTGTAATATCTGCATATATCAAATCAGCACACATATACCAGTGCCTTCTATCAGCCTTTCCAAAGAGCATGAATTTCCTTTAAAAAATATGGCATTTCTATGACATCATACTATCAACTCTACACCAAAGAAAATAAATTCTACTATCATCCAAAGTAGACTCCTTACAAAAAAATGGTTACAGGCTTTGTCTCATTGCTGCCTTTGGTCTATTAGTCATGTTCTCTCCTTGGTCCTTTAGGAAATTGATCTTCAATAGTTCAGGTGAGTCAACAAGTAGATGATCCCATATTCATATATATCTTGAGTATGCTTCTCCTCATCAGATGTATCTCATAAGAATGTAACACTGAGACATACTCCTCCATTCATTACATCGTAAGTCTATGACTGCTAAATTAAAGTCACAGGAAATGGATAAGACTGAGAGTCTATCAGCTTTATTGCCCAAAATGTGAACCACAGGAGTTAGCTTGTCCCAGAAGTCAAAATAAACATGCCTACTTTTACTCCTTAAAAACGTACCAATATAACCAACCCATTCTACCATAGGTAGCTGCAATGATTTTCTGTATCTCTCCACATTAATTACTTGTGTTTGTGATCAAATACTATGATCAAACATGACTTGTGGGAGAATTTATTTTGGCTTATGGTCTAGGGGGAGAATCCACAATGTTAGGGAGGACTGCTAAAGCAGACAGCTGGGAAATCACATCTTCAGTCTCAAATATGAAGGAGAGACCAAACTGGGAGTAGAGTGAGGGTATAAATTCGCCAAGCCTACCACACCTCCACTGACATACTTTTTCCAACAGGACTCCACCTTCTAAATATCCCATAACCTCTCCAAATGGCATGGTTAACTGGAGACCAACTGTTCAGATACCTGAGCCTATCAGGGTCATTTCTCATTCAAAATACACATCTCCACAGCCATATAAACATCGTAAACTCATGATGGAAAAGGTAGATTCAAGTATACAAATTGTTCCAAAGATAATCCAGTAACTGAAATGTGTCACAAAACCGGAATGGAAAAATGTTTCCCAGTGAAGATAAAGACAAGTGATATAGGTTAGAAGAATACGATGATTTAAGACCTTATATGGGTACCAATCAGGATCCAAAGAATGATGAGGAGATCTCTACATCAAAGAAATAAGATTTCCCCTTGGTAGAAGGTAATAAGCAGATACGACTACATTGTGGCCTGATGCATTCTGCACATGATTAACTCATAAAGATGTACATTGTATCCACTACTCATTGTTTTTATAGCCCAGACTAGCAAAAGATTATTTATGAATTCTTCTTTTCTCTTAATACTGCTAAAAGCATATTCTAAACAACACAAACAACTGCTTCTTTAAAATGTACTTTTCTTTTTACATTTATGACGACAAAGAATTGCATTTCATTATGACACTTTTCAAAGGAACTCTGGCTGTATATCGCTCTTAGTTACCCACCATCCCTCCCAGGCAGTTGTGCCCTACCATTTACCACTCTTCCAGTTTCATGTCACACATGTGTGAACTTTAACCCTCACCTGTTTTGTCAGCGTCTCTCGTTATGGTCAGCTGTCTAGTACCATCGTCTGTATCTACTCTCGTAACCCTCATTTAGGAACATACAACTGTTACATGTTAGGATCTACATGTAAGCAAGAACAATTCTTTATCTTTCTGAGATAGTCACCCCACTTAACATAATCTTTTCCAGTTCTGTTCATTTTCCTGTGGATTTCATATTTTCATTTTTCTTCACAACCAAGTAAAAATCTATTGTACATATATGTCACATTTTCACTATCTATTCTTCTGTTTATGGATATCTAATTTGGTTCTTTTTTCTCCTTGCTGTGAGTAAAGAAGCAAGGAATGTGGGTATGTAATTATCTCTGTGATGAGGTATTAGTCCTGTGGGTATATGCCCAAGTGTGCCATAGCTTGGCCATCTGGTACATCTGATATTTTTAGCATTTTGAAGACCCTCCATACTGATTTCCACAGTGGTTGCATTGGTCTGCACTAGCAAGAATGCCCAGTAGATAAAATGCACTTTTAATCTGACTGTACTCTTGGATACTATCATAAAATACTAGTTGAAGATGTGTTACATTCGTTTATGCTGTGGAATATTTGATTAGTGATGGAAAAATATGGTACATTCTTTTTGTTGCATTTGTTTAACTCTGTAAAGCTGTATTACTTAGACTGTCTAAAATACCTGATTGGTCTAAAAAAGAGCTGAATTGTCAATAGCAAGGCAGAAGATGGGGATAAGTGGTGCTGCCAGGCAGAGATAATAAATAGAAGAAGAAATCTAGGCTCTAGAGAGAAGAGGGTGAAGGGAAGAGAAACAGGGAAGAGGATGCCAGGAACCAGCCACCAAGACACACAGCCAGGCATGGAGGAAGAAGGAAAGAAAGAATATAGAATTTTTAAAAAGTAAAAAGCTCAAAAATAAAACATACTTAAAGATTAATGGGATAATTTAAGTTAGAAAACTGACTGGAAACAAGCCAAGCTAAGGCCAGGCATTCACAAGTAAGAATAAGTCTTGGTGTACTTATTTGGGAGCTGGATGGTGGGTCCCCAAAAAGGAAAAAAAAATAGTAACTACAGGATGCTTTCCTCATTACTGTTAGTCAAAGACCCACAGAAGACAAACTGCTTTGAGAGACAATAATACCAGAAAGGCTTCCTGAGTGGGTGTTGGTAGCACATGCCTTTAATCCCAGCACTCGGGAGGCAGAGGCAGGCAGATCTCTGTGAGTTCGAGACCAGCCTGGTCTACAGAGAGAGTTCCAGGACTGCCTCCAAAACAATACAGAGAAACCCTGTCTCAAAAAAAAAATACCCAGCCATCTGCAGTACACGGGCAGATTGTCACAAACTTAAAGAACAGGTGCATTTCTAGCTATAGGAATGACTCACAGTATGAAAGGAAATCCCATATTCCATAGGGACACGCGGCATCTGGATATTCTAATTTGGGGAACTTGTTAAACGTAGTGCCCTGATGTGGATTTCTGTTTACCACCTCAGTGAGCCAACTTGCCTCATAAAGTCAAGTCCTGTATGGAATTGGTCATTTTCTAATAGAATTTTATTTTTTCTATTGAATACTTAAGAGGTTTTATTTTTATTTATTTATCGACTTAGTTTGGATAGGCTTTCTCAGAAATGTGTATGTGAAAGTCCTCTTCTGACACACAGGGTCCTAATTCAGACACCACCAATACCCCTAAGTGAGTGAAAAATGTCACTGTGATGCCTGTGTTACACAAATCAGTGACTATGGCTGCTTTCATAACTCTCTGCAGTAAAGAACAATTTAATATCTTAATGCTTCATTTTACAAGTGACCAATGAAACAAACACAGTAAAGGACTGACTTTACTGGGAAATGTGGCAAAAATAGAAATCTGAGAAATCAACCCTGTGACTAGATATCTTGATTCATAAATAATAGTCAACTTGCTGCAGTATTGTACACAACCGCCGCAAGGTATGCTGAGAATTTCACTTCACACTCTGCTGAATAAAATGGCTTTTCTGCTTACTTCATTTTTGTACAACTAGGTACCGAGAATCCAGCCGGGGTAAATCCTCTTTAGAGAAAATTTCCCAAATCACCTAATCCTAGACTTTTTTCTCCCTGGAAAAGCTCAGAATCACTTTCATCTATGATAAGATCAGCTGATGTAGCAGGGAATGCTATACTGTCTCAACCCATCCAGGGTCTAGGCAACTCATTAGAATAGCAAGCAAATTTCTGCAGGCAGGCACTTCCAGCTTTCCAGAAGAGGAAGGAAAGGAAGTCTGAACGGGAGAAGGAGAGGAAAGGGGAAGGAACTGCTGAGGCATGGCTAATCAGAAAGGACACTTCGTGCATATTATGCAACCTTTGTGATAATAAAATTGGAATCGAATTGCCTACTCAAGCCACTCGAGGCATTCAGCATCTTTAATTTTTAAAGTTATGAAGACACTTGACACAGAAGGGGATCAATTATCACGAGTTTTTGTGCAAATACTTACTTAAGCCATGCAGTGGGTCAGAGGCAGTAGAGAGACTGCAGCTTGCAGCCACATAATGGCAGCTAATTACACCACTCCGTGGACCATCTCCAGTGGGCTCAGTTGGCAGTAATGGTCATGGTTGATTTATTTGGATTCATTTTCAGGGGCCTGAAGTTATAATAAATTTATGTATTTGCTGAAGATAACTGGTTTGGATCATGAAACCACCACAACATAAAAACAAAAGGGATTCCTCCAGCTGACTTGTTAGGAATTCAAATCCCTGGGAAAAATAGCTTGGCACCACATTATATATTTTATATGTGGAAGTTTAATATTTATTTAATGAGGTTTCACTAATCATTGCAGGAGAAAACTCTTTAGTGAGGTTCCAAATACCATATTACTTTTAGAGTAAAAAAGTCCTCACTACCTAACTTCTGTAGTATGTCTCTTTATGGCTGTGTGTGGAAGGACTGTTCCTTGGCATTATTTAGAAGGGGTGGCCTCACACTCTGATGGAGTAGAGGTATCTGGCATTTGATAGAGACAGCTGCCACATTGGATGTATGCAGGCAGATGAGAACAGTATGGGATGGATATTAGAGGCCTTTACTTCATGTAAAGAAATACATTTTTTTACTTTCTGTTAATAATTTAGAAGACCTTCTTAGGCACTGGTTGGTTTCTGGATTATTAAACTCAACCTGGGGGTTCTTTAAGTTTTATTTTGATTTATGTATGTGATTGTATGCCATAAGTGAAAAGTGCCCCAAAGACCAAAAAAAGAAAAAGAAAAGAAAAAAAAGGCATCAGATCCCCAGAGCAGCAGTTACAGGTAGTTGTAAATAAATCAAGTGGTAGCATTGGGAATAGAACTCAGGTCCTCTGGAAGAGTACTAAGTTCTCTAAAGTGCTTGAGCCATCTCCCCAGCATCCAAATTCAAATTTTACAATTATTTCTACTATACTTCCTGAGATTAATCAGCTGATTGAGTAGGAACCTCTCCTCTCCACGTACCTTTTCGTGCCATCCCCATAAAGTCTTGAGACAATAATGTCACTTCCATTGTGTAAAATGAGAGAAAAAATGCATATTGGTCTACTAGACAAGAAAACTGAACTGCAACTTCGAGTTCAGGAAGAAGTGATCAGAAACTAAATTGAGTGCGGCTAGACTTGTGATGGGCAACAAAAAGACGGAAACTTCCCCGGCTGCCTCAGTTTACTTGAGGAAAAAACCTGCAAACTGTTTGCATCACTACCTGTGACAACGGCCTAAAGCAGACAAGGTCTGTGAAGACACACCACTTCTTAACTTCTACTTCTTAGCTCTTAACACTTTGTCTGTCAAAAAGTAATTCATTCATAATGAATGGGTTGCTTTCTCTTCACATTCTGCCTTAATGTGTATTTTAATCTTAGCTCATTCCCTACAAAAATAAACCCATCAAGTAGTGTGTTCCAGAGTCTGTTGCAAAGACAGCAGCTTCAAGGGACATAAAGTCTTGCTGTGAAAGATGTTATCGGCCTCAAGGAAAACAGATTTCAGTGGGACCTCCGGTGTAGCCCCCTGTACAACGGAAGCATGGCACAGATCTCTGTCAGGTGACATGGCACTGGTTCCGAAATGGAGATAACTTTCAATGTGCCATAGGTCCCCAGGAAGCTACTCACATTTCAACGACCATTCCTTTGCTCCCTTGAATCTAATAACAAAACAGTGTTCTGCATTAACCCATAGAAAAACATAAATATCCCTGTTTACACATTCCATGTAGGCAATGGTATAAGAAGGGCCTTGATTCATCTTCTAGGTGAATATTAAAATATTATTAATTAATATACAACAATAACAAGCAAATAACCCTCCCTGCCCCCCCAAAAGTGATTATTCATTTAGAATTTCCTGTCTTCATCTGAAGTTTTTTATTTATTTCTGTTTGAAATTCGGAGTGTGGTTGGATGTGAAAACAAACATTTACACAATTCTCGGTGATTGATAACCGGCTCAATAGTGTACAAATGATTCTTTCTACTTCATACCAAGCAGTGGGAGAATTACGAGGCTGCCATTCCCAATGGATATTTAATCAATATGGTTAGCAAAAGTAGTTTCTCTTTGTTTTATCCACTCTGTGGTCTGCATGGGCATATGAGGCTGTTAGATTTGGGATGGGAACTAACAGCATTACATGCTACCGAAAAGCAACTGCCTGAGCAATTTTCCTAGGGCAGAGCCAAAGCAAAGTGGGGGACCCGCCACCCCCAACCTCTCTGTCAGCCACATGAGGGTAACATTGCCACATCTTCTCCACAGGGCAAATTCTGTGACAGAAACCAGCTCCCACGGCCGATCTTGAGTGGCAGCATCTTAAGTATGGAAATTAAATATTAGATACTACATACATTGGTTTTCTTTTCCAGGATTAGCAAAAGAAGTGATTTTTAGTAACACAGGTATACATGCTTGACCTTATCAAAAGGAAATCCCTTCTGACCAAAGAGAGATGTCCAATGTTTGCAAATCCTATTACAGCATTGTGGATCAGTGTTTTAATATAAAACCAATGAAAACAATAGCCCCCAAATCACCTAGAGATTTCCTTTACCAGAAACATAAACAAAATATAGTCGGATGCCTGACCCTTGAGAAGCAAGTGCCTCATTTTCCCTTCTTAAGATGTTATAAATTTCAAAAACCATACCTTCATTTGCAAAGAGATAATGAAATGGAAGAGCCCACATGCAAGTAAAGCCTTCTATATTTCAGAAAATATTTGAAGCAACTCGATGTACATCAAATAATTACCCAAACTTAACTTGGTTTTTTTTCAATAAAATGTCAACGTTTAAAGTTAAAATTCATCCTCAGTCTCTGGGATATCCAGCCTCTGGTTCCTGGCCATCCAGATGCTGTTTGACCCGTTGCTATCACTGGGAGTGCTGCTCTTTTCTGAAGGGAAACTGAAGAGGAATTAGAGGATCTGGGAGAGGTGGAGGTGGGAGGGAGGGACTTGGAGGAGTGCAGGGTGGGGAAACTACAGTTGGCATGTAATCTATGGAGAAGAATAAATAAATAAGTAAAAATTAAAACTGAAAGATACATAACCTTTATAGTTATTTATTTGACATTTTTATGTATATTGGCATTTTGGTACTTTGGAATCTTTCAGAGCTATTATCTTTCTCATAGGTTTTAAAAATACTTTCCCAAAACATAGGCTAAAATTTAACACTCCAAGACATTAAAAGAGCATATATTCCTTATGGAAAGAAATAATAGAATCCTAAAGTTGGAAGATCCTTTTAGCAATGATCTAATGCAGATCCTCTAATTTCTATAAGGAAAATAATGAGGTTTGGAAGAGATGAATCATTTAAACTGACTAATCTTTCTATCTTGAAATATTTTTATTGCATAAGCTTCCTAATGAAATAAAGATTAAAACACATTATAATCACCTTTGTAAAGAACTGAGTGTCTAAGAAGACCCGAGTACAGAATGTGTAAAAGAGAAATGATTTGAAACAATTGGCTTGCTCAGGTTCCCAAAAGCAAGTAGATGATAAACTCAAGCTGAGATAATTGGAAGAGAGTTTAATATATGAACTGTTTGCCAAACTACGGGCAAAATACAAACATTACAATAACCAAAGCATCAGAGTCCTTCTTGTACCTGTTGAAAGAAGCTCACATTTATTTCTCTTAGAATAAAAACCAACCTCCCTGATTAAGTAGCAAGCAGGGGAGGCAAAAGCATGGAGCTCATTAAAGAAACAGATGATTCATGGTACCGAGATAGGCTTTATTTCAGAATGGATGCATAGTGCGAAGGCCTGTGGGAACCTCTGGAATGGTATTTTGGTGATGCTAATGCAGACTGAACTATGGGCATCACATACACTAAATACTCTCTCACGGAACTAAACTCAGCATTCCAAATGGAATTTTTACGTTCAAGAAAGAGCTTGGGTTGTGCACCAAATATCTAATGGACAAATGGAATTTACCACCGAGGAGCATTGTAAGGGTCAGTGGGTGTAAAATCACTAAAAGAAAACATCAAAAGCAAGATGAATTCTGGGTAAATCAACAAGATCCATGCTGAAGGTAACCCTCCATCCAGTCGCACTCCGCATCCCCTTAAATACCCAGCAGTGTATCATCCTCCAACCCAGCCCTGACATATTCATGTGTGCCATGCTTCGTAAATTTATCTACACAAATCTCTGGTCCACTGTTTTTATTCTGTTATTCTATCTCTTTCTTGTGGTTATTTAGTATTTTATTTCTTCCACAGGAATCCACACGAGAGGCAAGCCAACTGAGTGAAATTTGTCTCCCACAAAAGTAGAATCGGCTAGACTTCTGGGATCCTCATGTGATTTTTGCCTCCCCCGCTCGCCCCCGCCACCCCTTACGACTGCAATTCTCTCTCGTTTTCCACCACCCAGATCATTTTCAAGTTCACACGACATTTTTCTTAAGATTTTTTTGCATTTATATATTTATTTGTGTGAGAGCTGAGAGCATGCTCATGCCACGGAGGACCTTTGGAGACTGACTAAACCAGCAAAAGAAAAAAAGGGGTGTGTAGCAAGAAGTCCAGTGGGTAAAGAGACTTGCCACCAAGTGTTGAAATTTGTTGAGACTACATTGATTCCACAAAACTTTAATTCCTATTTCCAAGGAAGTTAAAGACAACAGCTTTAACTTCAATCAGTTAAAACCCTGTGTGAGACAATCTATAAAGTCATGAACACATGTTACATGTAACAGAAACTCTTTAAATGTTAAATTATCTTAATAACAATAATAATAATAATTTTTAAATAACCATGGCAAGCTGATAATTTATTGCAGAAAAAAGATTAATGAAGCAAGATGGGGGTCCAGGCTATGCTACAAGGAATTAAGAAGAATAATGATGCCACCTTAGAGTTCCCTGTGTCATTAAAGTGTTCATTAGTGACAAGATGGTATTATTCTCATGGTTGAAGAATATTTATTTTCATAAATCAAATTGGGTTTTCCAGAATAAAGATACATGTTTTAATAGAGACCTTACTTTTTAAGAACTTGTACATAATGAATCATATATTTGGGAATCCAATGGGATTTTTTTTTAAATACAATAGAACTAAGATACAGTTTAATGGATATTTGAAAATCTTTTAGAAATTTTCAAAAAGGATCACCAATGAATTATGACCTACACAAATGATAACAAAGTAGAAACATGGACAGACTAACATGTGAAAATACTGTTCTAACTTTGAAAAAGATATGCAGAACCACACAGAATAACCCAGAGTAAACCACATAATGTTTCAGACATTAGTCCCCATGATAAAAAACTAGCTTCATTTTTAAGTTGATTAAATATGTATGAAAGCACAAAAATTAATCTAACAAAAATGGTTCACTTACCTCACAGATTTAATAAGCACATAACATTGTCTTTGGAAAGTTTTACAAAAGCTTAAACCAGTTAACATTTTCTGTGAAATCTATCTGTCTCCCACATGCTGTCCCCCCTTGGAACCAGGATAATGCTAAAGATGAGGTAATATTACTCTTCCTAATGTTTTACTACATATGGGTAGTTAATATATCCCTGTATCTCTGCATGCAATATGTATGATATTCATGATACAGTGTATCAGTTTTTTCAGGGTCATTATTTCCTCTATCCACTGTAATTGCTGTATATAAAATTTTCCATTTATAATAGATATTGAGGTTGTTACTGTTTCCTTACTGTAAACAACAATGTTGCATTGAATTATTTTATGTATATTTTCTTGTGCCCATATGCAAGAGTTTTCCTCAAGTAAATACTACACTTAGAATGCTGGATCCTTGTCAACTCAACTAGCATTACTAAATTGTTCTCAAATCTTACATCAGTTTATACAATCACTTTGTTCCACATTCTTACTGGTACATAATACTGTCAGAATTTTTGAGTGTTTATCGTTCTGATGAATGTGAAATCAAATAACACTGTTTAGATTTTATTTGAAAGCCATTGTTAAGACAAATTTTCAAACAAACGTCTTCTAAGCAATCCATTACTGGAATGTGGAGTTGAGGTAGCCTGCTAAATTTCTATTTAACCCACATTGTACCTATATGGAATGTTATATACAATATATTGAGTTGTCCAAAGGATAACAAGTGAAACATGGCAGACTGCCCGTTTTTCCCCCAAAGAGGGAATTGTTGTCTCATCCACTTTCTCTACTCCTAAAAGTAACCAAACTTCTACCAGGAGCTCATTTAAATGGCTCAGTCCTTTTTTTCATAGATGAGTCCACGATATTTACCTCATTTCTAGCTGCCCCTTTCCTTATTAACGTATCCTGTGTCCCCAGTCCATCTCCTCATCTGTGGCTTCTTCTATAATTATTACTAATACATATACACACACCCACGATCTTGAATTTATTCATGTTGCTTGTTAAGTGTACATGTTCAGGTCTGACCACTAGTAATTGAATAACCAAGCAGTGGAATTGTTCCTGAAGAAAAATAATTTTCCATCCTTCTGCAGCAACTGGCCCATAGCTCTTCTTCTAAAAAATGACTCTTGTGAGATTTCCTACACACACACACACACACACACAGCATGTTGAATGGTGTGTTTATTAGGCAGGTCTTCCTTAAGCAGCTGTTTTGTTGGTATTTCACACATTAGGGTTTCCTTTCATATAGAGAAGACACAATCTCACATCCAGCATCCTAATAGTACAGACCTTTTTTTTTTCAAATGTATTCTTCTCTTGTATAATACATATTGGCCTCAGTTTCCCCTCCCTTCACTCTTCTCAGTTCTATACCCATCCCTATTTTTACCCCTGACCCACTCCTTCTCCGTTTCTCTTCAATAAAGAACAGGCCTCCCCAGGATATGAACTGAGTACACCACAAATTACAAAATTACTGGGCACAAACCCTCATATGAGAGCTGGGCAAGGCAAACCAGTGTGAGGAAAAGGGTCCCAAGAGCAGGCAATGAACAGAGCCCACAGAACCAACTAAGTATGGCTCAAAAGGATGCACAGAGACTAGAGCAGTAGTGATAGAGTCTACATGGGTCTGCATCAGGTCCTTTGCACTATGTTGTGGTGGTTTAGCTTGGTGTTTTGTAGAACTCCAGGCAGTGAAAGCGTGAGTGCGTCTGATTCATTTTTGTACAAACCTTGTAAAGTAAACTTACACTTTTGTAAGTTCTAGTTTCCTTAGACATTCTTGTTTTCTTCTTTGTTTCCTCCTCCATTTCCCTTTCCTTCCTGTCTTGGGGTTCTCTTTCTTCTTAAGAAAAGGCCATTTAGAGTTTTGGGTCATTCCAAGCCTATGACTTAACTAACCACTTTGCAAGACAAGACAAAGATTCAAACTTCCTATCTTGGCAAAAACTGGACAACTTCATTATACTTCCTTCAAAGATTTAATAATGCTAATGCATAGTACTTTGTCCTAACAAACTGAATTTACTTGTAATCCCAGATCCTTTGGAGTTGGAGGCAAGACAATCAAGACTTCAAGGTTTGCCTGAGCTACAGAATGAGTTCAAAGTGAGCCTAGGAAAGCTAACAATGTCTGTCTAAAAATACAAAATAAAACAGGGGCTAAGAAGATAGCACAGTAGTAGTGGATTTGCCTGGTGGGAAGCTCAAGATTCCATCCTCAAGTACCACAAAAATGAAAGAAAAGTAGAGCCTGACTTCTTATATTCTAATTGTGATTCATATTTCCAATATAGTCACTGTGCTGTTTGCTCCAAATCAAATTTTCTACAAAAATATCTTCGCTCTTATGGTTTATTCGTAGGAAATGGTTTTAACAAAATGAACAATTTTTATTAAGATTTCCTTTATCAGCACAGCAATAGCTACATGAATATTATTAGTATATTTCTGTTTCATTGTTAATGTTGATTCCCACATAATTGTGTATGCATAAATTCATTACTTTACAGAAATTTTTAACTTTCCTAGCACTAAGATTATTTGAGAAATTATATATAAGGTTTAAATTCTTATGAAACAGTCAGAATTAATGCATTGACTATGGATACCAAGACTCTTAGTCTTTGTTGTCAACATGAGTGGATTTAGAATCACCATAGAAACACATCTTGGGGTTTCTTGTTTTGTTTTAGTTTTGGTTTTGGTTTTGGTTTTGGTTTTTCAAGACAAGGTTTCTCTATATAACACTGGAACTATCTCTTTAAACCCAACTGACCGCAAACTCACAAAGATCCACCTGCCTCTGCTTCCTTAAAGGCATGTGCCACCACCACCTAGACTGTATAAAAAGTTTCTTTTTTTTTCTTTTATCGTTTTTTATTTTAATTTTAAATAGCTTGTTTTACATGTCAATCCCAGTTCCCTCTCCCTCCCTGCCTCCTGCACTCCCCTTATCCCCCAGCCTCCCACCCTATTGCCCAATCCTTCCACATAGGGGATATCTAGAGTCTGTCATTTTACTCTGGGTAGGGTCCAGGCACTCCCCTAAGAGTCCAGGCTGAGAGAGCATCCCTCTTTGTGCTACGGGCACACGATGACTGTTTGTATTCCAGGGATAGACACTGATCCACAGCTCAGGGCCCCATAGGTTACCCAGGCCTTCTGGCTGACACTCACATTTGGGGGGTCCAGATCAGTCCCATGCTGGCCTCCCCACTGTCAGTCTGGGGTCCAAGAGCTCTCCCCTGTTCAGATCAGCTGTCTCTGCTGGTTTTGCCAGCCCATTCTTTGCCAATTTGCTCATCACTCCTCTCTCTGTCAAGTTTCACTAAGAGAAAACCTGCCCTGAATGTTAATGGCATTATCACATGATCTGGAGTCCCACAGGGACCACAGAATGTCAGCTGGCCACCAGTAATCGCCTCCCTCTACCTCTCTCTTGCAGGGTGACCATTGCCCTCAAGCTCCTGCCTCCATCATATCACACCACCATGATAGTCTGTATCCTCAAGGATGACACTAAATAAATCCTTTCTTAAATTGTACATTTGTCAAATATGTTGTGGTAATAGGAAAAGCCACTGTGAAAGATATATTGGTATTCATCTTAAAAGGCCTACTTTTTGATCTTTATGTTTTAGCAAAATACCAATAGCAAAATTAAATATTTTACCTTACACTTCTCTTTTAATACAACATGAATATTCTTTAGCAATTATTAGCAACTTATTTTTATCATGAAAATAAAACTGTTGCCTGAATTTCAAGTCCCTCAACAACCTCACTCATTGTAGTTGTATCATCCTAAGTTTCAGTGAAATTTCTTGGTGATTTCTTAACCACTACAACTTGTTTTTCCCCATTGGTGCAGTACTACAACCTTTCATGAAAATTTTTCTTTTGCTAACAAACATATGTTTATTTAGTGTCTTAAAACAACATAAATTCATTTCTTATTTTTCTAAAATTCGAAGTTCAACACAGTTTTCAATGAAGTTAAATAAAACTGCTTTCAGAACTGCACTCACGAGATGGTTAATACTGACAATTTGATGTGATCTGGGTATTGAGAAGATAAGCATTTGAGTATGCTTATCAGGAATTATCTTGAGTTTATTGATGTCAGAAGACCCACCACAGCTGTGGGTGACACTATTCCAAAGAAATGAGTAAAAAGTCAATAGCGAGTTAAGAAATTGCATTCATGACTCTCTGCTTCCTAACCACAGATACAATATGCCCAATGACCTCATGCCCCTACCAGCATGACTCTCTCCCATACAGACTCTGAGCCAGAATACATACCTAATCCACCACCTCCCCCATCCTTAACTCCAAGAGTCCACTCACACTGATTGACTTGGGAGTCTTCCTCTTCCATATATGACTTTTTTACATTTTCAGTTTATTTTTCATTTATTTTTATATACTTTATTATAAAATAAAACAGAAAAAAATCACGTAGCAACAATAATCAGGCCTAAAGTCTATACAGCTTAAAGAAGTTAAATGTAGTTAGAAGTGGCATTTGAAACAGAGTCTAGGGAGCTTTGCAAATTTTATTCTTTCAGTATCACGTATATTTGATGTACTTATTCACATCCTCCATTTTCAAAGCTGGCAATGTTCAAATCTCTTTGAGCATTCTAAAACTATGCTTTCCCACACCCTACCATCCTAGAAGGTGTATTCCAGCTTTATGGTCTTACAGAGTTAAATTAGGTCCATAATTCAACAATATTCTCATCTCAAATGCCCCCACTTACCCAACCCTCTCTTCTTCCACAAGCATGAGTGCAGGAGATTAGGTCAAGCACACATCTGGGGAGGGGAGTATCATTTGTCTGCTACAACTTTTTCTTTCGACTAGTCCTGTCACATTTTAACTCGTCATCCTTACAAACATAGCATTCATTGGCTGCCTTACATACTGGGTGGTTCAAATGCAAATGAAATATCTTGCCTTTTAGATTATAATAACTTTTAAGTCTTAATTGCATCAGCTTGAATGGAAGTCACATGAAAAAATCTCTCAAGAATTTACCATCTTGTTACTAGTTTATAATTTTAAAATCAGTTTAATGACAAATACTTCTTTCTCTTGATTGTTATGTATATTCTTTTTAGGCGTTTCTGTGTTAAAATATTTTATGTTTTATTTTAATTCTGTTTTCTATGAATCACTTCTTTGCACTTCTGTATTCTATATTCACTATTTTACAATCCAAGACAGCATTCCACCTAGAGTAAAGGCTGAGATTCCACCGTTTGATTTTCCTTTCAGAGATAAAGCACAATAGGGTATTAGGTAAGGCTACACCATGTGAATTTCCCTTTTCATTCTCTAGGACTGTGATTGTTTCATTCACACCTTAGCCCTTTGCAGCTTTAATGTATGGAGGAAGAAGTAGATATCTTCACTTCAGACCTGGATGATGCGTGTGCTACATAATTTACAGCAGGAATGCTAGTGTGTATTCATCATAACTGCCCCATGCCTGGCATGATACCTGCATATGATATGCACTTAGAAAACATTTATCAAATGAATTAATGAATGGTTGACACATAAGTCAGACTCTTATGAGTATATAGCTGTGTCTGAACTTTGGGTGAGGAATAAGGTACCTGAATACTGGCAATATTGGCAATGTTCCTCAAACTGACAAAATATGTGCTTTCAGTTTAAAGATATGATGTGTTGTTTTTTCAGAGAGGAGAATTGTTTAAGGCAATATCTCACTATGTAAACCAGGCTGGTCTGAAATTCACTATATAATCTATACCGACCTCAAATTTAGGGTAATCCTTCTATCTCAATATAGTATCAGGATTGTAGGCATGTGTCACTATGTAATTTTCTTCCAAATGTTAAAAGTCAAAAGTTATCTTATTCAAACCATGAATAATAAAGCATAAGGCAATTATATTTTCCTAAGAATAAAGTAACAAAACCTTGGTAAGAGAACCTCATAGTTATAATATATGTAAAAAATTCAAAAATAGGTTTTCAATGCTAATTTGGAGAATGCATTCCTCAAATATGACTTCATTCAGAAACACACACATCAACACTGATATCCCAGAAGTTTGGCATTTTATTATTGTACTTTTGTGTGACTTCTTTTTCTTACAAATCTTAAATTCCTCAGCTATACCAGGTATGTCTTTGAATAGTTATAAGTAATATCTTTTAGATCTGTACTGAATGAAGTCACACACAACAGCAGACATAGTATTCCCAGAACTATAGCCAGAGTATTATGGGCTCATGTCAAGCCTGAGTTACACAGAGACTTCTAGACTAGCCTGAGCTACATAGTGTGATCATGTCTCAAAACCAAGCAAAAATGTGGTAGTTACTTTTCGTCAACTTTACCCAGGCTAGAGTCCTCTGGGAAGAGGGAACATCAATTAAAAAGGTACCCCCATCAACTTGGCCTATAGGCAGGTCTGTGAACACTTTCTTGATTAATTAGTGATGGAGGTGGGGCCTAGTCCACTGTGGGTGTTGCCACCTCTGGGCAGGTAGTCCTGGGTTACATAAAAAATCATGTTAAGCAAACCATCAGAACAAGACACTGGTGTTACTCCATGGCCTCTGCTTTAGTACCTGCCCCCAGGCTCTTGCCCTTTTTTGAGTTCTTGCCTTTGCTTCACTAAATAATGTACTGTGAGCAGGACATGTAAGCCAAATAAATCCTTTCCTCTCCAAGTTGCTTTTGGTCATGGTCTTTATCACAGTAATTAAAATTAAACTAGGACAAACCACAGCAAAAACCATAATGAATGCAGTAGATTCAATGTTAATAGCAGATTATATAATAACCAAACAAGGCAAAGGTCCATGTGCCATAAGAAAGAGAGAGAGAGACAGAGAGACAGACAGAGAGAGAGAGAGAGAGAGAGAGAGAGAGAGAGAGAGAGAGAGAGAGAAGGAACTCCAAAGAAATGTCTGTCTCCCTATACAGATTCAGATTCCAAGGGAAGATATTTCAAGAATTCTATTATCTCAAGACTTCATGACCCAATTATATTTTCACTTTTATTAACAAAAATAAATCTCCTGTTGATCTGAAATGTAAAAATGCATAGTCTGTTTTCAAATTCAATGTATTGTTTTTATCTATCCATAAAGATGAGCCAACCAGAGTAGAAAGAGTCTCACTGGTAAAATGAAGCTCATATTTTAATACATAGATAAATAGATAACATTTAATAACAATAAAGTTTACATGCACCAAATTTGTGTTAGAATTAATTTAACTAACTGGTGCCTAGATATAAACAATTTTCAGTTATAATGTTTGAAGTTATATTTCTAGAGTTTGGTAGGATTTTTTAAAACCTGAAGTTGAGGGACAGAGAGAACGTACATTTTTTCTTCTTATTTTACTGATGACAAAACAGGAGCATGGGATTTTTAAAGTATTTTGCTCTAAATCATATAATGATTCCTGATTAAAATCGCTGTTAGAATCAGAGCTTTTTATTCAATGGATTAACAATGGACCATTCATCTTCCTTTGACATTTTGCATAAGTAATAGGAGCTCAAGATGAAGTACAATTCCAGAAGCCATAATGTCCACATTCTTCTGAACATTAGAGCATTTAATTTTCTGTTTATAAATTCAGCATATTTCTCTGAGTTGGATGTAGTTCAGAGCTTTATTATAGGAAATCGTATTTTTTCCTGTAGGTTGTCAGGAAACAGTTACCCAATTTTACTAAGTTATAACAATGGTTCTTACCCAAATAGCTGTTATAAGTAATGAAAATGAGATCAATTTACTGGCTCAGCGCCCAGTAAGGGGTTGCTTTATGAATAAATAAAGTAATACATGGCATCTAAAAAGAGAATGGACAATTTATGTATTATCAAGCCACTTCTTACTTTTCACTTTTAGTAATGAAACACTATTTAGAATTGAAATACCTCAAACCATGATTTAATTTTGCAAAATGGATGCAGAAAATAAATAGCCAAATATCCCATTAATAAATAATTTATAAGTTTAGCTTATACAATAATTTTGTATATGCTGAATAATTTTAATATTTTATAAATACACGATTTTTCTTCCCTTTCATATCACCAGTGTATCAAAGTAAGGTAAATTCTTTCAGGCTTCATGTCTTTCTAGAGATCTCTCAGAAACTAAGGAAATAGAGGAAAATGAAAATATAAAGTATAGTATAGAATTTAAAGAGAAAGGAATAATGTGACCTCAGTACCAGCATTGTTATTTTAAAGGGGAAAATGACGCAGAAATTGGAAAACAGTTTTAGTACTGAGGAAGTTACATGACCCTGACCACTCTACCTTAGTCACCCACTGATTTTGTTTTGTTAAGAAAGATGGCTTTTATCTTCCCTCCATTTCATTTCAACAACATATTTTATGACAATATAACTAAACATTCTCATTAAACTGCTTCAGAAATGTCACTGTATACAATTACTATTCTGCTATGTTGATTATTGTTTTTGTTGTTGTTGTGCTTTCTTTTTGTTTCAGTTTTTTGAGAAAGAATCTTACATAGTCAGGCTGGCTTCCATCTTACTATGTAATCAAAGCTGGGTTTAAACTCTTGATATTGCTTTCTCTTCCAAGAACTGGAATTACAGGCAAGTGCCACCATACCTGGGTAATTACACTTATTTTAAAAATACTTTTATTTTCTACTGAGTCAATCACTGTGTATTTTGTGCACATCCAGTAAATGATAATCTGCAAATTTTTATTATTTTTTAAATATTTGTTTAAATTAAGTGTTGGTCAGTCCCATTGGACTACTTCCTTTCCAGTGTGTTTTAAAGGTCTAGATATAACATGCTGTAGATGATTTCTTTTCTGGGCCCTATTAATCAGTGTTCTATAGGCCTTTTCTACTCCTGTAGGCATCTTTTTCTCTTAGTTGAGGAAATTTCATTCTTTGATTTTACTGAAAATACTTTCTGTGTCTTCATCACAATTTTCTTCTTCTATGTCCATAATTCAGAGTCTATTCCCAAAACTTTCCCATTTTCCTTTCATATTATTTTTAAATTCTCATTGATCTTCGATTGGCAACCCTGTTCCAGTTCCTTGTCTTCCATCACTATTTTTGACATGACTCATTGTGTTCCTGAGGCCTTCTGTTCAGGTTTTAATTAGTTTTTTGAATTTTTTATCTCCAGTATCATTTCAGCTTGCATTTTCATTAAAGAACTCAAACTCTATCCTCATGTCTAGGACAGACTATTCATTTCATACATTTCTTTGTCTTTGTCTTCTTTGAGTTGTTGACCATAGTTATTATAATCATTTCTTTTGTGTTTTTGTAAGTTCTTACACATCGTTTTCACAAAAGGTCACTACCACAGAATGTGGATTTTATTAAAGTGCTATGTTGCTTTGGTTTTTTGCATTGTTTTTATTTCTGAGTCGGGATTTGCACATCTGGGATTAGTTTGTTGGTTGAGTTTTTCTTTGTTTTTCATTCAAGTCACCTTTCTCCTTTTAACAGGGATACTTACAATGTTCTGGATAGGGTTAATCCATAGCAGGGTTAGGATGGTGATTTCTGGTTTGTCTGAGAGGTGGAAATACAGTCTCTTCCAGGTCTTCTCTTTCTCAGGTGACATCAGCAGTGTGCTCAGGCCTCCCCTGACCGTGTCGTCTGAACCTGGTCTCAAAGGGAATTAAGGCAACTGGAGTGTGCCAGTCTAGAAGTTGGCAAGGATTCATCAGCATCAGTCTCGAACCGTCTTCAGAATGCTGTACCGAATACCCAACAGCCTTCACATTCCAAATTTTAGTTTGAAGTAACATGTATTATGCTCTACTGGTTCAATCTCCACCTTCTTCTTTACTGAATGCATTGTTTTTACAAATGATATTCTGATCTTCTCATGTAAAAAATCGGAAGCTTGTTCTTAGTCATTTTGTCTCTGCTAGCCCATAACAGGTACTTTTGCATAGCTGTCAACCAGAATACCCAAGAGGACCAGTTGGAGGGAGAAGGACTTGGACTCAGATTTTCACAAGATTCAGAACATGATCTGTTAACCCTGTGTGCTTTGACAGAACATGATGGAGATGGGAGCATGTGGCCGAGGAAGTCCTGCATCTCAGAGTGATGGGAATCAGAGAAAAATGAGAAGTGTCCATGGTAGGATGCCATTCCAAAAACCCCCTGCCAGGGACCTACTCCTTTCAACAAGCTCTCACCTTCAACAATTTCCACCAGTGGCCTCTGAATAGTCTACTCAAAAACTGGATTCATGGGTGGATGGAATGATGGTACAGGGTTAAGTCACAGTCTGCATGATCTGATTGTCTCCGTTAATGCTCTCTCATGCAGGTGAGGTTTAAAAAACCCCTCTGGTGGCTCTCAATTCAGACATGCTGGCATTAAGTTTGAGCACTAGACATGCCTTCTGTGATCCAGCTGGCTACAAATTCTTTTGATGCTACATCTGAAGCATCTTTTGGGTCTCTCTATCATCAGGTATCATCAAGCCAACATCAGCTTGTGAATAAGGTGCCTTGACAACCTTGTCACTATTCCCACTGCAAACACTGTCAGGAGTCTTCCTCCTCCTTCTCCCTCATTGTCCAGCTTCACACTATTCCTTTTTGAATGCATTGGTGATCACATTACTTTGTTATAAATTACTACGGCTACTTCCTGCTGCTCTTCGTGTAACGTTACAGGTCTCTGGCCTGGCTCTGGATCTTTACACATCTCACCCTTTCCTAGCACTTCAACGCTTCACTTGCAATCTGCTTTCACCACAACTACGTGAATTTATTAATTTCTCAGACAAATAGCTCTTGCTTTTACTTTTTGGCTTCTTCTGACTTCACACACACACACAAACACACACACACACAATGATACAGTGATACTTCAAGCATAATTAAAGACCAAAAGAAAACATATGTTCTAATTTAGGCCTGGCTTGTCACGCTGACCTTTAGAGACCTGCCATTGATTTCCTCAGTTTGAATTTTTTTAAATTTTTGAATATATTATTCTTCATATCTTAATGTCTGTGAGTACAGGTTCATGACCATTTGCCACTGTATAATGTATATTAGTTCTTAATATTTGTTTAATAAATGAATGAGTAAGCAGTACAAACCATAGTTTTAATTTTTCAAGAATGCTAATAGCTAGCAATTTACTTTTATTCATTAGATACTGACATGGGAGTATCTATATATCTGTTTCTGTGTTTATAGACACAGAAATATGTATGCCATGAGTGTGGTGTGGAGGAGGGGTACCTGGTCCTTGCAGATTCCTATTATATGTCATTGTCTTCATTTTACTTGTGTGGAAACTGAATATATAAAAGTGAAGAAACCTGTCCAGTTTCATAGCTAGAAAACAATGACTGGTAAATAACACAAGGAAATTTGATTCCAGGACCAAACGTTGTAATCATCCTGCAAGACTTTTTTGATTCCTGGTTCCTTTTAATTTTTACTTTAGCAGGGAGCTACTGTCTTAGTTAAGGTTTCTATTGATGGGAAGAGACACCATGACCACAGCAACTCTTATAAAGGGAAACATTTAATTGGTGCTAAATTACAGCTCAGAGAATTGTCATTATGGTAAGAAACGTGGCAGTATAAGGTGGATATAGTGCTGGAGAGGTAGTTAAGAGTTCTCTATCTTGGTAAACAGGTAGCAGGAAAAGAGACTCAGCCACTGGGCCTGATTTGAGATTCAAAAACCTCAAAGCCCACCCCCAGTGACACACTTTCTCCACAAGGAAGACCACGCCTACTCCAACAAGGCCACACCTTCTAATAGTGCTACTCCCTGTGGACCTGTGGGGGCCATTTTTATTCAAATGATCATAGCTACCAAATAATGTAATGCTATTAATGTTGTTATTAGTGCATTCATAAATTACATCTACATACTGTCATATCTATGGCTATCAAAATAAGTGATACAGGAATGAAAAAGTTCCTAAAACTTAAAATAATAATGGCAAAAATTAGACATTTTCATGCATTAATTATTTCAAAGTGATACTCATTAGTTAATAAAATGAATAGAATCTGTGAGCTCTAATAGAGTTAATAGTCTGCTAAAGCATACTACCTGCAATCACCCTACAATTTTTAATGAGAGAATAAAATGATACTAAGAACTCTCTTTAATTTCATTATTAGTTATTTTGTTAGATTTTTATTTTGTCAAGTATTTGGAACTAATTTGCCTCCCTCAGAACTCATGCTGGATGTGACTTGGAAACAGTTTAATGAAGTATTATGATGCCTCCCAGGCAGCTCCTGTTTCCTACATACTCCATCAAGATTTTCTTTGGTGTCAGTTTCACCAAGCTAAAGAATGTCCTATATCTTTGGCTTTAACAATGCATTTTTCTTCAAAATATCATGCCTCAGTGTTTAATATTTAACCCAAACAAGCTGCATGTAAGGTAAAATGGCCCTTTGTTCTTCATTGTTATTCATTTAGTTCCAGTGAAATAAATCAGAAAGCCAAGAGCACTCCCCCTATACCTGTAACCCAAGCATTCAGGAGCCTGACACAGGTGGACTGCAGTTTAGAAGCCAACCTTGACTATAGGTAAGACTGGAGTGGGGTTGACACCGAGACTGACAATAATGTAAGTTGGATCCAAAGGACCTAATACAATGAAAGGAAATAACTGACTAACTCAAACTGTCCCTGAATTTGACATATATTCAATGATACACACATAAAGAAAGAAATAGATAAGTAAATAAATAATGTGGGAAAGAAGAACAGAAGGGTAGTAGTATCATAGTCACCTTGAACTTTGTCATATTTCATATCATTAACCTTCTGTATGTCTTATATCTGTGATATAGAGGAAAATATTTAAGTCCCAGTCACCTTCAAAGCTAATGCATTCTCTAATTCTGACAAGGTGTTGTTTTCCCCTGAATACCGTGTAGCGTACTTGATTTCCACAACTATTAGTGGTAATGCTTTTCCTTCCTTCTCTCGTTCTTTCTTTTCTTTTCTTCCTGTCTTTCTTTTTTAGGCAAAGTTTCACTGTAGTTCAAGCTAGCCTCAAACTCACCATGTAGATGATTATGGGATTTTATCCACCATCTGTTTTCATGTGATGCTAGCAATCAAACCTAGGTCCTTGTGTATGCCAGGCAAACACTCTAGAAACTTAGCTATATCCCTTGTCTATTTTGGTGATTTTTCTAACAGGAAAAGAAACTCAGAATCATGATGCCTACCCAGTGAACACAAAACTTCCCTGGTTTGGAGAAAATCTATTTCCCTAGCTTAAAATAAACAAATAGGTATATAAATAAATTTTGGCCTTTCTGTCTTTCTACCACCACATATTCAAGTGTGTTTTTATAATAGATAACCACCTGATTTGCTATGTATTTTGGGGCCAACTCCCTCTTACACAACACAGCCATGTCCTAGGTGGTCACTCCAGTCTACACTGACTTCTGCTTATATCACTTCAACCAGTTCCCTCCATAATGCAACCTCAGTAGAGGTTGTTTTGCATACACGCCAAGTCCTCTTACTCCTCAGTTCACTCATTTTCCACATCAGTCAAAACAAGAGTTAAAGACATCATCTTGCCTTATAATCACATCCACCATCTGACACCTGAAGTCCCTAAACCCATCCCTTTGATGTCCACTCTGAATCATGACTTTCTCTAGACACACTGATTGGCTAGTTGTTCCTCAGCTAGATAGATTCCCATCTTAGGGACTTCTCTGCTGGTTGCTTCTCATTCCTGGCTAGTTTCACCCTCCATAAACATTGCCCTCATGTTTGATCAGTGCTACCTTCTAAGAGAGGCCTTTCCCGAGATCTGGTCTTAAATTGTGTATTACCCTATTTTTCCATTTGGTGTCTTCTCTTTTTCTATGGAAAACTGCTTAGCATCTAATACTACTATCACATTAAAATAAGCAAAGGAAGAATATAGTTGTATGTGGACAATAAATGCATTTTCTTTAGAAAACTTCACTATGGTTAAACCGGCAGTCTTACTTCAGGAGATACTCAAGTAACAAGAGATTCATACAGCTTAATGAAGCAGTGAGTGTTTATGCCTACGGAAGACATAAAGAACCTGGTGCACTGCAAAGAGAAATAAATAAGACATCAATGAGAAGGACATCCAAGTCTGTCTCTGATCACAGATAATAAAATAACTTTCTCCACTTCCTGACATAGATGTATTTGCAGTCTCTATCCTAACACTGAATTACAGACTTGCATTTAATTAGATAATAGATTCTGTACATTTGCACTTCCTGTAAAATAAAAGACCATCATTTTGACCTTTTTAATTGACTTAATCTGCCAAGATTCTGACCAAAGACTGTAACATTTTGACACTACATTTTGCAAAAAGCTTTTATATATTGAAGCTTGATCAAATTGAATAATATATGTGCAGGGACTGGAAATATGTACTTTGCTTAATATACTCAAATTAACATAATTGGCCTAGAACCAAAAAGTGACTAGAAGAGTTACATCTTTTAAAAATTACATATATTAAACAGACAACTCTTTCATATAAAATACAAACAATGTGTGTGTGTGTTTATAATTCCATCAGGAATTTATATGAATGAATTGGAGGGGTAAAAGGAATTGCTAGAACCCAAAATACAAATGGTAAAAAAAGACTAATAATAACATTGTCATTAGGACAAAAACAAGCATATAATGTGCACCACGAGGTAGAAAACATCTAATTAAAAAGCCCCCAACAACAGAAGGCTATATATATATATAAGAAGTCTACATGGAATCAACATATATCAAGGAAACAATACCATCCCACAGATAGACATCTCTCACCACCAAATGAAACGTGCAGTGCCAGGAATGGGTTACATCTAATTGAGACCAAATGGACCTCATGTAAATCTCCAAACAAACCAGGCTATTGCCAAGGTTATCAGTTGCTCTACACAAAATGATGGTAAGGCCCTATGAATAAAAGCAATATCTACATAACTGATTAAACATGGAAAAGTCAAGCTGATGCCTACCAAAAACCTTCACCCCTACTGACTTCTGTTTATGGTACTGGGAGGCACTCTGGACACTTGCAGAAGGAAAGATAATACCAACAAAGCGATAATACCTTCAGTTCACAATGGTAACCTGCCTATATGATACACTAAAGCAATAGTGACCAAACATTGTGAGAGTAATCAACCATTATCTCACTGAATTTAGTCTTCTCTCCAAGAGCTGGAATCCATGCATGGCACTTATCTCATTGCCAAGAACTGGGACTAGATAGGTCATGGACCTAAGGGAAAACAAAACACTACAGTTCTGCTAAAGAAATGTATCATGACTCATACTGCTATACTCATAGATCAGAAGTGTCCTCCTTCAACAGAAGGGAACAAACACAGAGATTCACAATTAAACAATGTTCAGATAGTGAGAGACTTCGGCACAGTCAGTCTTAAATGGGAGAACTTCATCAAACTTCTCCCCTGAAGGCTCAGAGAACTTTGCAGAAGAAGAAGCAAAATATTTATAAGAGCTAGTGGGGATAAACTAGATGTCACCAAGTAAACAATGCCTTCCGGTACCAGCAGGACTCATGCATATGATGTCACTTTCAGAGACAATGGCAACATGCAAAGGATCCACATGTCCAACCTAGATATGGTCACAAAGGGAAAGTGGACTTGATCTCCAATTTCCAACCAAAAAGCTACCTCCAATTGGAACTGCTCACAAATAATAATAATAATAATAATAATAATAATAATAATAATAATTAGCTTTCTCCATGGAGCCTCCCTGGGTATACAAACAATGCTTAGGGGCAGGATCCATGCCCAGGAATGAACAGCTAACTCAAAACAAACTCAAATATTTTGGGAGATATCTTTGGTTCATAATGCTTTGTCTGGGCATTTTTAACCACATTTAACTGTAACCTTTTGCTTACAGTTTCTGATTTTCTGTTTTTATAAGTTGTGTATGTGTTGGGGAAAGGAATGTATTTGTGTGTGTGTGTGTGTGTGATTGTATATGCATTTTTTTCTTTCTTTTTGTTTTTCTTCTCTGTATGTTTGTCTGTTTGCTTTGCTCTATTCTGGTTTGTTTGGGCTTTTTGTTTTTAATTGCCTGATTGTTTTCTAAAGAGAAATAAAGTAGGGTGGGTGGGGAGGTGCAGAGGATCTTGGAGATGAGGGAACAGAAACCATTATCAGAATATATTTTATGCAAAAAATAAACCATTTTCAACTGAAAAGAAAGCAGAACTTGAACTTCAGGTTGAACTCTAGTTACTGCTTAGCTTCTGGTCCAATAGAGTATATTAAGGAGGAATAAAAGGAGGAAGAGAGGGAGGGAGGGAGGGAGGGAGGGAGGGAGGGAGGGAGGGAGGGAGGGATGCAGGGAGGGAGGGAGGGATGCAGGGAGGGAGGGAGGCAGGGAGGGAGGGAGGATTCTAGGTAAATTTTGAAGTACATTTATATTATTTATAAATTATCTTAAGGAAACTCTGAGTATGAAAAATGGAAGGCAAATAAAATTCACACACCAGTGCCCTATAGGGTACTATGTTAAAGTGAGCTCCATATGAAACTCTAGTTCACTTCCTCAAAAGTTTGTTTTGAAAGTAATAATTATCAAGGGGTTAAATCTAGTCTCAAAAGCAGGGCACAAATATACAAGCACGTGCTTGTAAGAGGTATATTTTAGAAAAGCATGAACGCGTAGAAATACAAAATGACCAGGACTGAGAATAAAATCTGCACACTACTTCTAACTTCCTTTTCATCAATTGAAGAGCTTTGCTTCCTTCCCGTTGTGTTTACATTCCAGGTCTCCTTTTTATCTCACAGTCTAGACACTTTATTGGTGACATCATCACATGGGATCACCTGGCAACTGATCTCTCAGGTCTTTGCCTTTGTCAGCTTTGACTACCTCTCTTCTTTCCCACAAGGTTAAACCCTGAACATTGTCTCTTCATTAGCAACAACAGTACATTAAAAATCTCCACTTTAGCCTTTCAGTCACTGACCACCATGTGGTTTTCTTCCATTTCCCTTGCTCCTGCATCCTTGATCACAGCCTTGGCTGCATCCTTCCCCATGACCCTGACACTCTCATATCCCACACTAGGACAACAGCTCATCATTACAATCATGGTTCATGAATGCACTCAATTCTCTCTTTTTCTCTCTGAACCACCTGCCTGGACACTCCCGACTCAAGCATATTGAGTGCTTACTTATGATCTCAAGATAAGTAGCGAATTACAGATGCAAAAATATTTATTGATGGATAGCTGCTCTTCATTTTACACTCAAACTTTAACCCCAAATTTAATTTTCATATTTGGTATTACTTTTTCAGTTGCAAATGGAATCATTTTGCCCACTTTCTATCTTATATTTCACATAGTTCCCAATGTCCTCCAACAAAACCATGCATCCTGTCACTTTAACAATCTTTTTACCTATTACTAATTGAAAGAAGAGAAGCACCAATTTTTTTTTCATTCTCTGACCACCAACATTTGAGAGTGCTTTGCCTAAGATACTTATAGCCTAGAACATAGATCTCTATTTCATCTCTGACAAGTGCATGCATTATTTCTACTGTTATTATCAACAAGCCACAGCCCTACCTTTCACATTTTGTTTAACTCAGCACTTTGGTTGTATGTACTTGTGTTTTATTGCCATTTTTATTTAGTGCAGAATTTGATTAATGGCTGCACACATTCTAAATGGTGTCATTTTGAAATTTATATTTGCTCAAATTCATCTATAATCAGTAAGCCTATGTTTTTGTGTCTGCTTAAGAAAAACAAAAAAGAAGATAATATCTAAAGAAATCTGTAGGATTCCCATTTTTATGGTCAATGGAACCTGCAAAGATTAAGGAGGTTTGAAAAGGGGAAAGGGAAAAGGGGAAAAATCTGATATGGAGTGTTGACCTGGTGGGTAAAATATTACAGTAAGTCAAGCTAGGGTCAGTAATGGGAAATAGAAATCAGCTTTTAGATTTACTCCAGTACTGGCATTCAAACAGCTCACTCTAATACAGATGAGAAGCACATAGCTAAGTAATAATGTACAAATCATATATTACAGTAAGCCAATCAAATCAGCAATGATATCCATTAGTTTAAAAAAGAAGACTGAATATTGTTCTCAAACTCCAGAATCATGTCAATCGCAGTGCAGGTTACTCAGAACATCAACAACGACACAACTTATAACTTTCATTTTTTTCATTTTCAGGTTACCAGCCTCCAGCAGCACAGGGCTCAAATGGAAGCCACACAGTAGGTACATACCATGACTTTTTGTTGTCTGAGAGTGTTAGGGGAAAAGACATTCACCCTCTCTCTTGATGGCTTCCTTCTTCATTCTTCTGTATTCTTCATTGTGTTCTATATTCTCTTTGTTATTTCTATCCATAAATGTTCCTCTTGACATTTTCCTCCTGCTTACCTTTTTCTTCCTTAGTCTCCCATTCTAGATGTTTTCTTTCTAATTCTACCTTTATTCTTGAGGTTTTCCTTCTAATTCCTTCTTACTCTTTCATTCTTGTTTTCCTTCTAACTGTCTCATTATTGATGTTTTCTTCTAACTCATTTTTACTCTATCTTTATTCTTTCCCCTACAGCTTACATACCCCATAAAATCTTTCCAGCAATATAAAAATTACAATGTGGCTACTTACATTCTGTTATTCAACTGAATGATTACAATGGATACAAGTTTTAAAAAACAGTATGTTTTCCATATCGCTTAAATGATTAAATATTTTATGTGTTATAGATGAAATACAAATTATCTCAAGAGATTGAATGCAAAACTGGGTACAAGGAATTAATTATCTTTGACCACCCACCAATCCTAGCAAGGATTGTATCTGCTTTATATTTGTTCCCAGATCTTAAATCCTCATTTAACTATGTACCTTTCTAAAACTTTAGATTGTCTTTATGGATTTTCAATCACAATGCTATTTGACAAAAACATCTAATCTAACCTTAAGTTGTTTTCAAAGCTTTTTTTTAATCTATGGCGCACTCTGAAACCTGTGAAAGCATCTCCCAACATTAAGATTAAAAGAATTAATTAAACTAGTTGTACTACTAGGACTCGGTTGTTTTTCTTAATCATTAACATAAGGCACAGTCTACACAGCTCTTCAATAGAAGTTCATGTGCTCTATTGATACTTATTTGTTTTCTTTTTATCATCAAAACTCTACTTAAACTAACATTTTTATTATCAATTAGATAGTACGGCTTAAGAAGAAATCATCTTCATAACAATCCACAGGTAAAAATGACCAAAAGATGCCAGGCGGTTGTGGCTAACGCCTTTAGTCCCAGCACTCAGGAGGCAGAGTTAGAGACCAGCCTCAGCTATAAGAGTTAGTTCCAGGACAGCCTCCTAAGCCACAGAGAAACCCTGTCTTGAAAAAAAATGACCAGTAGAACAGGATGTTTCCATGAGATAAACACACTACATCAAAGGCAGTAGGGGTCTCCCCACAGCCATTCACATCTTTCCAGATACCAGAGAAAGATGGCAGCAGCAAACTTGGGAAGGCAGAGCAGAAGCAAAAGACATTCTGGAGTCTGTGGCCTCCATCAGGGACTCACCTCCTGGTAGCCTGACACTCTGATGTCAACTCCATCAGCTGCTCCACTGACATGGCCACCAACAAGGTCTTTATAATATAGCACAGTATCCCACTCCAAACCACACACAGGTTCTGAATTGTTGAACATATTTTGCCAGTGAACAATCTACGAAATATATTTTAAAAAGAAAGTACACCAATACAATATTTAAGTATACCCAATAGGGACTTATTTTCATTCTCAAGGTTTCCAGATGTTGAGTACTTCTGCATAGTCTTCGCCAAACTGACAGCTCTGTAGAAATATCACACTTCTGATTCTATCACCCATTCCTGGCAGTAATGGCAGCCTCTTTCCACTCAGTTTCTCAATAATGATAAGCTGACATTAAAGGGTCATACCAACTTCTATGTCATTGCCAGTTCTCAAAGCAACCAGCCTTCATGTACAACGAAAATCCTGCAATGAGTTAGTCCAAGAACCACATCCATCCAATGAAATCCCCATCAAAACCCCAGCACAAGTCTTCACAGACCTTGAAAGAATAATTCTCAACTTTATATGGAAAAACAAAAGACCCAGGGCAGCCAAAACAGCCCTATTCAACAAAGCAATGTCCAGAAGCATCACCATCCCTGCCTTCAAGCTCTATTATAGACCTATAGTCCTGAAAACATCTTTCTATTGGCACAAAAATAGACAGGTAGGCCAATGGAATCTAACTGAACACCCTGATATTAATCCACACACCTACGAACACCTGACTTTTCACAAAGAATCTAAAATTATACAATAGAAAAAAAAGCATCTTCAACAAATGGTGCTGGCCTAATTGGATGCTGACATGTAGAAGACTGTAGATAGATTCATATCTATCGCCATGCACAAAACTTAAGTCCAAATGGATCAAAGACCTCAATATAAATCCAGCCATACTGAACCTCTTAGAAGAGAAGGTAAGTGGTACCCTCGAATGAACTGGTACAGCAGACCGCATCCTGAACAGATCACCAGTAGCATAGACACTGAGATTGACAATTAATAAATGGGATCCCTGAAACTGAGGATCTTCCGTAAGGCAAAGGACACACTCAATAAACAAAATGGCAGCCCACAGAATGGGAAAAGATATTCACCAACCCCACATCTAACAGAGGGCTGATTTCCAAAATATACAAAGAACACAAGAAGCTAATCACCAAAACACCAAATAATCCAACTTAAAAGTCGTGTACAGAACTAAATAGAGAATTCTCAATAGAGGAATCTAAAATGACTGAGAGACACTCAAGAAAGTGCTCAACATACTTGGCCATCATGGAAATACAAATCAAGACAACTCTGAAATATCATCTTACTCCTGTTAGAATGGCTAAAATCAAAAAAAAAATAAGAATGACAGTTTATGCTAGAGAGGATGTGGAGAAAGGGAAACACTCCTCCACTGCTGGTGGGGGTGCCAACTCATGGAATCACTTTGGAAATCAGTATGGCAGTTACTCAGGAAAATGGAAATCAGTTTACCACAAGATCCAGCAATTCTACTCTTGAGCATATACCCAAAAGATGCACATTCATACAACAAGGACATCTGTTCCATAATATCATAGCAGCATTATTTGTAATAGCCAGAACCTGAAAGCAGCCTAGATGCCCCTCAACTGAAGAATGTATACAGAAAATGTGGTATATTTACACAATGGAGTAGTACTCAGAGGGGGGAAAAAAACAATGTAATCTTGAAATTCGCAGGCAAATGGATGAAACTAGAAGAAACCAACCTGAGTGAGGTAACCCAGCTACAAAAAAGACAAATGTTATGTACTCATTCATATATGGATTTTAGACATAGAGCAAAGGATTACAGCTTACAATCCATACCGTCAGAGAAGCTAGGAAACAAGGAGGACCCTAAGACAGACAGACATACATGGTCCCCCAGAGAAGGGGAAAGGGACAAGATCTCCTGAGCTAATTGGGAGCATGGGTCAAGGGAAGAGGGAGTTAGAAGAGAAGGGGAGAAGAGGAGGGGAGAGGAGGACAGGAGAGAGCAGGAAGATCGAGTCAGAAGAAGACAACAAGAGAGCAAGAAAAAAAGGATACCATAATAGAGGGAGTAATTACGGGTTTAAAGAGAATTCTGGCACTAGGGAAATATCCAGAGATCCACAAGGTTGACCCCAACTAATAATCTAAGTAATGGTGGAGAGGCTCCCTTAATGCCCTTCTCTGATAGAGATTGATGACTGCCTTATATGCCATCCTAGAACTTTCATCCAGTACTGATGGAAGCAGAAGCAGATACCCACAGCTAAATACTGAGCTGATCTCTGGAATACAGTTGCAGAGAAGGAGGACAAATGAACAAAAGGGTCAAGAACAGCCTGGAGAAACCCACAGAAACAACTGACCTGAACAAGGGGGAACTCATGGAACCCAGACCGATAGCTAGGAAACCAGCATAGGACTGTTCCAGACCCCCTGAATGAGGACGTCAGTTTGGAAGTCTGGTTAATCTATGGGGCCTCTGGTAGTAGATCAGCATTTTTCATTAGTACACAAATGGACTTTGGGAGCCCAATCCACATAGAAGGATACTCTATCAGCCTAGACACATGGGGGGGGTTTAGGCCCTGCTGCAAATGATATGACAGACTTTGAAGATTCCCCCATGGAAGGCCTCACACTCCCTGGGGAGTAGAAAGGGAATGGGGTAGTGAGTCAGTGAGTGGCAGGGGAGGAGGGGAGAGATAGGAAACTGGGATTGACATGTAAAAGAAGCTTGTTACTAATTTAAATTTTAAAAAATGGAAAATAGAAAAGAACCACATCCAACAGAAATTCTGATTCTGATTACTGATTTAATGAACAAACTGGATCCACACTACAGAGGTGTCTCAGCAAGGGGGATGCTTAGTCACTCCACAGTTAGCTAGTGTATAAGGTGATAACCAGGTGCTAAAAGAAAGAAGCTGACCAAAGAAACTTGTCTGAAATGTGTATCTCCAAACAGATGAAGCTTTTTTGGACTCACACAGATTTTCTTTATAGTTTATTTGTTTGAAGATTTATTGAGTTATGATTAACAGATAAAAACCTGTAAGTAGCTCTTATATACAACTTGATTGGCTTGAGGTCAGTATAAGTGCATGAAGCTATCACCATAATCAATGTGATAAGCTGGCCCAATTCCTTCCAGTCCTTTTCCTATGCTCATCTAAAATCAAGCATACGGGTGTCTCATACCCAATCCTCCTATACTGTCAATGGATCTCACTGTTAAAACTGTGATACTATGGACATTGCCTTGCACAATGTGTTTTGTACATCTATCATGATGGAAGCCTAGTGAATCATGCATATTAGAAACCACTCCCACATCCCAGTAACTTGTTTCCACCTCAGTGCCACAGCCAGATCAGGGTTCATCCTGCCTTGGTCCCATGCTCCATGCTAACTAGCATGACCTCACAGACCACCCACAAGGAGAACAATAATTAGTCTTTTGGATATCAAATTAACTAGTCTATAGATTCTTTAGTAGTGTAAATATTTATTAATTCTTTGAGAATCTCATACAGTATATTTTCATCATCTTCAGCCTCTGTTTTTCAGTTCCTCCCAGATCCACCCACTTTTGTGTCATTTTTTAAACAGGTAAATCCAACTTGTGCTTGTTCTTAGGTGTGGGGTCATCTACTAAAACATGGTCAATCTATCATAGACCATATTCTTAGATAGATAGATAGATAGATAGATAGATAGATAGATAGATAGATAGACAGACAGACAGACAGACAGACAGACAGATAGGGCTCTCTACAAATAGGTATAAATTGCCAATAGTTCCTCAGAAAAATTGAAGAAGATACCGGAAGATGGAAGGACCTTTCATTCTCCTGTGTTGGTAGGAGTGATATGAAAATAACCATTGTAACAGAAACAATCTGCAGATTCAATGCAAGTCCCATCAAAATTCCATCACAGTTCTTCACAAAAATTGAAAAATAAGCTTAAATTTCATCCAGCAACAGACTGTTTTTCTATATTACTTCAGGGTCGCCTTGCCCCTCTCTGCCACTAAATGTGGCCAAGACTGTTTAGTAATTCAGCTCAGATTTTTGTACCAAAGTTTCAGGGAGGAAGAGTGAAAATACTGATTTCTTTCCACTCTTAAGGCCTTGGGTCTTCTTTTATAAGCAGAGAAAGTTTTCTCTTGGGAACATAGCTTGTGGTTGGAGACCCATGAGAGTGGAAACTTTGACTAATACTTTCTAATGCAGCACAGTGATCTGATCATAGCTCTAAACTGGCATAAGCTCAGAGCAATCTGAGGCATCCTTTCCTTGCTTCAGGGTCTTTTACTCTCCACCTGAGACAAGGAAGCGTAGGACGTTTTAAACAATTTCTTCTGTAGGGAACATATGTAAACTTTAGTTTGACGGACATCCTGTTTACACATCTGTAAAAGATGTATTTCAATCTCAAAAGATTATGACATCTAAGTTCCCTTGGCAGGAAGACACTGATTTTTTTCTCAAAGATTTATTCATTTTACTTTGTGTATGTGAGTGTTTCCTTGCATGCCAATACATGCCACTTGTGTGCCTGGTGCCTCGGGAAGTCAAAAGAAGGTTTTGGATCTAGAAGCAGAGTTACAGATGTTTCTGAACTACCATGTGGGTTCTGGGAATTGAACCCAGGTCCTCTTCAAGAACAACAAGTGCTGTCAACCTCTGAGCTACCTCTCCAGTCACCAATATGCTGATTCTTATTAGTTCAGATTGTGAAAGGAATAGAAAAACAAATCCGAGGTTCTTTCTCCTAGAAAATTATCATTAGTCACTGGGTCTAAACTACTCATTTTCTTTTCATAATATAATGTCTCCAGTTACTAATATTCTCCTGTTTATGTAATAGTGTTTCTTTCTTAATTGTGAATATTACTTTAGATGTACTAAATAATGGTATCAAAATGTGGCTTTCCCAGTGAAAGTTCTATAGCATAATGATATCAATAAATAATATTAAAAGTCAACTGTAATGCTTAAAAACTTATTAATATAGGGTTTGGATTCTTCTAACAAAAATTTTTATGAGCCTCTAATATTCATTGGTATAATCTAACATGTCAGGTTTTTTGTTTGTTTATTTGCTTGCTTGTTTTGAAACAAAGTTTCTCTGGGTAGCTCTAGCTGTCCTGGAACTCACTCCGTAGACCACCCCAGTCTTGACCTCACAGAGATCTGCCTACCTCTGCCTCCCAAGTGCTGAGAATAAAAGTATGTGCTACCACTGCCTGGCTTATAACCTAATATTTTTTAACTAGCTCTTTTGGCTCTTAAATTACAAACATTTGTCTGCATAATACATAGTAACCAAGTAATTGCGCTATGCTAAAATATAAAACATTTCCATACGATTTTTTTAAAGAAATAATCATCAGTTGCTGAAGAGGAGGCTGAAAGAATGCAAAAGACAGAGGATGGAGAGAAGGGCTGTGAAAATGCTGTCTTCTAGTCATGACAAGGATGCACACTCATGAACTCAGAGAGCTCCAACTTAACCTGAACAAGACCTACATAAGATCACTAGAGCCAAAAGACCGGTAGAGGTGAAGGGAGGGGCTCCCAGGTCCCCAACCCTTACTGAGGAGCTATTAGCCTGTAAAAGCTATGGGAGAGGGCATTCTCCTTTAATGGTGTGGTCACTAGGCGGTTCTCAAGCACCAGTGAATATCACCACAGGAGTATACATATTTATGGGCAGTGCTAATTAGGCTTAGTGAGCAGCAACAGAGGAGGAGGAGGAAAGATGAGGAAGGAAGAGGGAAGAAGAGGAGGGAGAAGGAGGAAATGAAGTTTGGAAGGGATTATAGAGGGACTACATGGAAAGTTAGTGCGGAAACCCAGGAGTATGTACATGAATATATCTTATTGTATACATGTGTGGAACTCTCAAAGAACAAAAAAGTCACATATACATACATGTGTATGTTCTGTATAATATATGGAGACGGGGACAGAGTGTCCACGTTCCATAGCTCCAGGAGTAAACACCAATAAATGTCAAAGAACTTTTAATACACACACACACACACACACACACATGCTCTCTCGCTCTCACCTTCTCTCTCTCTCTCACACACACACACACTATGGTTAATAATTAAGGTAATCACAGATGTGACCCTTTCACCTATTTTCTTTGAATTAGACTTTCATGGTGTCTTTTGTACTTTCAAATCACTATTAATTTTCAGGACTGGAGGGGAAGACCTAGATGGTAGATTTAAGGGAGATTCAAACAACTCAAAATGTGGAAAAAGGAAAGCTTATCTGTCAGTTTGAAAGACCTGAAAAGACGTTGGGATGCGAAGCAAAATTATCACTACTATTAATTGGATAGGCATATTAAAAAGACCCCAAAATATGACCTCCTCTAAAACAGAGAATGCATGGAGAAAACGTGTCTTAATCTTCTACTCTGCACTTAAAAAAAATGTCAAGTATATCTATCACCTCAATTAACCATAGGAAAAAGCTGTCAAAATCTAATTCCTTTTCTGACAAGGCATTTATTCTGAAACCAGCAGAGGGAGAAATAGGCAGTTGCATTAGAAAGAGACAAGTGTCACAGGGGTCCCAGCCACATGGGGAGCCTTCCATGTGTGTGATGCTGATTAGAACTCTGGTGAGTCCACCCTTCCATGCTCAGGGATTCGTGACTTAGCCAGAATAAAACTAAGAGTTTGTGGCCAGGTTAACTTCGAATTGAAACTGTTACAAAAGGAGGTTTAGGAGCATTTTTCTTCAAGGAATTGTTTGAGCGCCTACAAAGATGAATGGTATTTTATAAGCGTTTTTGCCTGTGTTTATTGTGGTAAAAATGAATTATGGGGAATGTTTTTATCAGACGAATGCTACCATAATTAAAGTTAACAGGCATTCTGCTACATAGAAAATATTTATTGTGTACTTCTAAACAAACAAACAGAAAATGTACTCCATGCATTAGGATGCACAAAAAGTTGTACAATGCAGGTTGAGCCTGGCTAGATGACTCAGCAAGTAAAGGTGCCTACCTTAAAGCCTGAATTCATATTAATTTAATCCTCAGAGCCACTACAGATTGTCTTCTGACCAGAACATATGCGCTGTGCCATGAATGCAAATGTGCACATATACACACACATACACACACGCGCGCGCACACATGCATGCACGCACGCATACACACTGTATAAATAATATATAAAATTTTTATTGAAAATAATTTTTTCATACAATATATTATGATTATGGTTTCCCTTCCCCCAACTCCTCCCAGATCTTCCCTATTTCTACACCCACCCAAATCCACACCCTTTTTTTCTTCCTCTCATTAGATTACAAACAAGCAACAAAAAAGAATAATAATACAGATGAAATAAAAATAAATATAATTATGTTTTCTTAAATATTAAAATGTATGGACTAAGAGTTTGATCAACAGTGAAAGTGATGGCCAGTCAATCGTGAGGACCAGATTATAGATCTCCAGAAGCCAACCAAAATGCACCGTGGGCATGGTAATCCACCTAAAACTCCAGCCCTAGATAGCAAAGACAAAAGATCCCCCAGAGTTAGGTGGCTAGAAAGACAAGCCATATCAGTGACCTCTGTGTGTCAAAGAATATGGTGGAAGAGTGATAGAGGATAATTCCTGTTATCAACTTCAGATCTCTTCTTGCAGACAACATGATTGAATGAGCAACGCATACACATGTATTCACATACCTGCAGAAATATGCACACAAACACTTGCATGCATATACACACACAGACACACATACACACACACACACGCAAGGAAACCTGGGAAATTAATTAATACTAAGATACAAATAGATTCTTCCCACGAGGTATCTATTAACAATTTGGAAAAAAAGCAATTATATAAGTAATAAAAAGACACTTATATTAAACTACAATAAGATAATCTTCAAGCATAATAGTCATTCAAAACTATCAGTGTTTTCTATTCAGTTGGTATGACAGAACTTAGTACCCAATTTAGAAATCATTATTCATCTGCAGGTATATAAAGTGAAATTAGCTAAAATTAAATTAGACTAAAAATTTACTTCCTCAGTCTAGTAGCTATATTTCCAGAACTCTCGAGCCATGTATAGCTACCAGTTACTCTATTAAAAGTTTCTTTTTCTTCACTATGAAATCTCACTAGAAATAACTGCCTTGAACACATAAGTATATCACATTCTAACAAACATATTAAAACAACTAAACTTAATCCTTATGTATAGACCAAATAAGTAGAATTTTGAAATATTCAAAAGTTCAGATAGTAGGATATCAAAGACAAGGAAATAGCATGACTTAAGTTCAATGGAATGAAGTAAATAAAGGGAGAAAAGATTAGGCTTGTTAATTTATAATTTGCTTACTTACTTTTTAATAAAATGCTATTTTTATTTTTGTTTAGATTTATGTACATGTGTGTTTTGCAGGTATGTTCGAGCCTGTGCTACATGTATGCTTGGTGCCCACAAAGGTCAGAAATGGACATCAGATTCCCTGAAACTGCAGCTATGGATGCTCGCACACCACCATATGCATGCTGGGAGCCTCATGCCAGTCTTCTGTGCTCCTAACCGCTCAGCAAGTGCTCCTAACCGCTGAGTCATCTCTCCAGCCCTACTTGTTTGCTTTTAAAAATGAGACAACAAGCAGTAAAAAGGGAAGCTGTGCATTTTACCAATAAATCTCCATGACTGAAAATCTAGGTAACAGCATACCAATTTTCAGTTTGTTATGTTGAGAAGAATTTCCTTAAAAAAAGGCATACTATACTGATGACATTTTTTGGAGTAGTTCTATGTGTATTTTACAGACATGTAAAAATTGGAAAGAATATTCCACCAGCACACAGAAATCTGATAAAGAACTGTTGCCTTGTTTAAGAGTGTGAATGGTCTTCATGTTGTTGTTGTTGATGATGTGGTATGTGGGGGAAAAGGAACATGAAAGAGTTATGCACATGTATACATGTACATGGTGGTGTCTCCACTTCATTTACTGAGAAAAATGTCACTCACTTCAACTTGTTTTGCAAACACTTTGTTCAGGGGATTTCCTGTCTCTGCCTTATGGCGTTACAGGTGGTCCTAAAGTTTAGTAATTTTTATGAGGGTCATAAGGGATCCAAACTCTGGTCTTCGGACTTAGGTGGGAAATGCTTTACTTACTGAATTACCCACTAAAGGATAATTTCCCCAGCCCCTGAGGCTGAATTCTTTACCACTAATAAGTCATATGCTGAATCAGGTTTACAGATAGACACTATATAGAAAGAGAAGAGTTGTCTTTCTTTTTTTTCATGTATGATGGCTATGACAGTCAGAAGCTGTGGGTAAAGTCATCAGACACAGCCAGAACAGGGTGATAGCAATGGAAATGTAGATGAGCAAATGAGTGTTGTAGAAACAAAAGAGTCAGAATAGCTAGACTTAAATAAGTTAAGACAGCAATAGAGGAAAGTTGGAACTCAAATAGTGAAGTTCTCAAGTCTAGGTAGAAGGGTAGTGATATATAGTGAGAAGCAGATGTTTGGGAAGAGAGATGATGGGTTTCATTTCAAAAATATTGACTTTGAGGTTATGGCAAAAACTTCAAATCAAGGCATCCAAAAACTCAGTGGGAAGAAGAGCCTGGAGCTATGCAGGAAAGTCAAGAGCGAAGGTTTATAAATCACCGGCACATTACTAATGATTAAAACCATGATACCACATCAGGTTGCCATTGGAGCCAGGATGGAAGAAAGAATTCCTCAGGAACACCTCTCTGTAGCAGGAGAAGTATCTGAGGCTGAAACTGAAAACAAGAATGCGGAGATGCGGGTGGAAAGTCAGGACACGTCCACAAAAGCCAGAGTACAGAAAGGTTCCCAAAGGCCAGGCTGAATACCAGCATTAACTGCTGCAAAGTGGTTAAAAAGGATGAGAACTGAGAAGAACCACAGAGTTTAATAACTGGGAATTACTAGCAAGCTTGGAATGAAAAGCTTGGGACATGCCAGAACCAGTGTCCAAGCTGGACGTGAGGGTCAAGTATTGAGGCTTTCTCAGTAAGCTTAGTCACAAAAGGAATGAAGGAAAATATGTTCACTGGAGGAGATGCAGGAGAAAAGAAAAGTTCTTGCTTGATTTTGCTTTGAAAATGTTTGTAGACTGAAAAAAATATAGCTAACAATAGCTGAAAATAAACAAGGACAAAATTCAAAGAGCTTGATTTTTTTTAACCCAGGAACTTAAGTGTACAATGCATTTGTTGTCACGTATTGGCTGAAATTAGTTTTTAAGTGTCCTGCAGTAATCATAGATCTTGGCTTTTGAGAAGAGGAAAGTTTTATCATGAAAGACAAAAACCAAATATGCTAAAGCTCTACAGAAAGCTCTACACCAAAGTCGGCAGTTGAAAGTGACTAGTGTTGGAAGGCCTTGAGAGCCACTCGCTTGTTCAAAGCTTATCTATTAAACAATGTATCAGATATACCATGTTGTAAAAGCTGGTAACAAGAAAGGCATGATTCAGGGCTGACAAGACAGCTCACTGAACAGCAGTACCTACCAGTAGTGGCCACCAACACTGAAGAACTGAGTTCTACCTCATGGCTCACATGACTGAAAAAAAGAATTGAGTGCAGCAAGTTGGTCTCTGACCTTTACATATATACCATGACATGTGTACTCCCACATGAGCACATACATGCATGCATACATACATACATACATACATACACACACACGTTGGGAGTGCCTCAGGTACCTTGATCTTTTGGAGCCAAACCTGTACTTTCTAAAGTCTAAAGATTTACATAATTGACCTATAGTCCTTACAAAGGAGCCTTTTGGGGGGTACTCAGAAGAGAAACCACATAGGTAGAACATAGAAACACCATGACCCAGAAAGCTTGTCCAAACTCAGCCAACCCTAATCATCACCTAGGCAATGGCCATTAGCCCTCCCATTCCTCTCCCTCTGGAACTTTTTACTTGTCAAAATCCTGCTCTATGTGCTTAAACAATACCCTGATACGTGCACACCTGGTGCACAAAGCAACCCTCTCACCCTCTTAGCCCCCTCTCGTTTTCCTACTCTACCAAGTATATTAACTGCCCTGAGAAAAATAAAACTTGCCACTTGATTAGATACATGTCTTGTGGCCTTTCTTCCATGTCTCTTGTCCCCGTCCCCAGTTCTTAGGTCTCTTGCTCCAGGTTGACGTCCTGCTTGTCAGGACACATATATATGCACATACATACACGTATACGTGCATACATACATACACACACACGCATACATACATACATATATTAATAAAAAGAAATACAGGAGCCTGAATTTGTTGAGTTTCTTTTAAAGTGAGGATAAAGAAATGCAATAAACAAAAAAGGTGGCAGAGGTAATAAAAAAGGGAGAGAACACAACATGATATAGAAATGGAGAAAATTCAGAAAAATAATAATTAATAATCAAACTCATTTTAAATAATGAAATGGCTTTGGAAAAAATCAAATTGTATAATATAATAGCATTTGGCTCAGCCAGAGAAGGCAAGGAAACTTCATGGAGTTTGTATAACACAGATCAAACCAAAATGTGACTAAGTCCAATACAGGAAAGGAATGCTCCATGAAACAGAAAACAACAATATGTTTATAGATGATAGAGAGATAGATAGATAGATAGATAGATAGAAAGCTAGATAGATAGTCAGACAGACAGACAGACAGACAGGATTCAAAATAAGAATGGCTTCAGCCTGAAGGGAAAGTGACAGAGAAACGGTATCACTTCCAGGAAGGAACAGTGTCTTGGGTGAACAGGGGTGTCTGGAATGAATAGTTGGGTGTATGTAAGAATCATTTTTGGAAGAGTTACAAAGAACTAAAGAACACTGAATAGAGAGACACATTGTGAAAACATGTCTGGACACTGATAACCCTTATCTTCAACCTGGAGTTCTGCAAAATAAACAAAACTATTCCAAGCAATGTTTCATTTGGTCATTGTAGAAGCATTTTTAATCCAGTGCATGCAAATTATCATTGTTCAAAGATCCTTTGCCCCTATCCCTAAATGATTCCTCTCTAGTTTTCTCCATTGTAATAATTTGCCACATTTAGTATGCTTAATACAAAGACTAGTGGGCATCTTGATTGGTCTGTCATGCACCAGAACTATCAACACTCAACATGTATTACAACACTTATTTAATTCATTGTCAATTTGATGTACATAATTAGAACTGACTCTTAACAAATTTCCCTGCCTCAAACTTTGCCGTTCTGTGATCCATTCACTAAGCACCAGGTAAATGAATATTTTCCGGAAGACTCTACATAGAATTGATTTTACTTATTCTTTAAATGTTTGATAAAATCCAATAAAGCAAACCATAAATGTCGTGAGTTCCTCAGGCAAAAATGATTTTATATTTACCTGTTTATTTAGTCCCAATATGGTGACTAAATAAGAGCTTTATGTATGCTAGACAGGTGATCTATCAATGAACAGTATTCTCATGTTGAAAGCACTTTAATCTAGTTTTTATTGATATTAGACCATTTAGGTTTTCTTCCTCATTTAGAATTGAATTTTTTAAATAATTTTGTCTATCTCACTGGGCAGCAGTGGCGCACACCTTTAATCCTAACACTTGGGAGGCAAAGGCAGGTGGATCTTGTGAGTTCAAGGCCTCCCTGGTCTACTAAGTGAGTCTCAGGAAATCCTCCAAAGCTACAGAGAAACCCTGTCTTGAAAACCCAAAATAATATAATACCACCAATAATAATAATAATTTTGTCTATGTCATTAAAATTTTGACATTTACTACCACAAAAATGTTTGGAATTATCTATTGTTCTTTAAATTTGATATTTATATAAAGCCATTCCATTTTTCTCCATTCTTTTTTTTAACATTTTTTATTTTAAATAGCTTGTTTTACATGTCAATCCCAGTTCCCTCTCCCTCCCCTCCTCCTGCACCCCCCACCATCCCCCCATCTTCCCACCCTATTGCCAATTCCTTCCACATAGGGGATATCTAGAGTCTATCATTTCATTCAGGGTAGGTTCCAGGCACTTCCCTAAGAGTCCAGGCAGAGAGAGCAACCCCCTTTGTGTTATGGACACACGATGTCTGTTAGTATTCAAGGGATAAACACTGATCCACTGCTCAGGACCCCATAGGTAGCCCAGGCCTCCTCATTGACTCTCACATTCAGGGGGTCTGGATCGGCCCCATGCTGGCCTCCCAGCTGTCTGGGGTCCAAGAGCTCTCCCCTGTTTGGATCAGCTGTCTCTGCTGGTTTTGCCAGCCCATTCTTTGCCAATTTGCTCTTTGCTCCTCTCTCTCTGTCGCTGGGTTCCTTGGGTTCTGTTCGGTATTTAACTGTGGGTGTTTGCCTTTGCTTCCATCAGTCACAGGATGAAGGCTCCAGGATGGTTATAGACATCAAGTTCACTATCAGGAATAGGCATTCGAGGTGGTCTCTACACTATTGCTTAGCTTGCCAATTGGTGTCATCCGTTTAGATCACTAGAGGTCACCATGGTGCCTGATCTGTCTTCTAACCTATGATTCCCTCTTCCCCCTATCCTATCCCCCCCAGTCGACCTTCCTGTTCCTCCACGACCTACTCTCTCTTCCACTTCTCCCCGTCTCTATTTCCCAGGTCCCCCTCCCCCCCACCCCTTGCCTTGTTCCCCATCTGTTCAGAGGATCTTGCCTCATTTCTCTTCTCTTGGGTACCATGTATATCTTTTAGGTTCTTTCCTGTTTCCCAGACTCTCTGTCAGTGGAAGTGCAGACTGGCACTCTCCTGATCCATGTTTTAAATCCCTCCTCTTCCTCTCCTTCTCTTAAATTAAAAAAAAAACAAAAAAAGCAAGAAATGGAAAAGAAAAATCCAAAATTAAGGAAATAAAAGGTACACAAATAATCACTGAGTTTGTTTTGCATTAGCCAACTATTCCTAAGTATAAGACCTGCCCTGGATTGTGGATAATAATATGAAATGACGCTCCACTGGCAAAAACTCATTTTTCTTTCCAAATGTGGTCCCACCTCTAACCATGAAGCTATCTCCATTATCTTAGTTTAACCTTAAAGTATTTTTACAGGTTGGGGTCATGTTTATAATTGTTATGTCTTCCTGTATTGAAACACCTGCATTTGTCTTTAGTAATAACTGGTAAGTCTACTTAATTCAATGTTAACACATATATTCCAACTTCCTTAATCAAATACATTTTTGTCATTTCATTTTAAGCAAACATTTAAAGTGAACCAATAATCATGGTGTTTCTTCTGTGACAGATCCTATGATGATCATACAGGTTTAACACTTACCTAGTTGGATTTGTCTTAAATGGGGTTTGTTCCCTTTTCTCTTTATGTTGTTTTCTTCTGTGTTAAACAACTATTTTAAGTTAGACTATTTTTTCCTTACTAGCTATAGGCCCTTCTATGCTAATTAAGTTGGTAAAGTATCAATCAAGCATGAGAAACTGAGCTCAAGTCTCAAAACTCAATATGACTACTTCAGGCTTGTTAGCCCATGGTTACAATCCCAGGGCTGGGCAAACAGAAACAGGCAGGTCCCTAGGACTTGTGTCTCAGTCGCTGTGACCTATTTGATGAGTTCAAGGCCAATAATACACCCTACCTTTAAAAAAAAGGAAGAAAGAAAATGAACTAATATGGACAATGCCTAAGGGTCAACAACTGAGGTTAGCCTCTGGTTGCCATATACATGCCAACAAAGTGTATACACACACACACACACACACACACACACACACCCTTACATCTGTGCACACACATTTACATATACACACACACACATCTGTGCACACACATTTACATACACACACACACCCTTACATCTGTGCACACACATTTACATATACACACACACATCTGTGCACACACATTTACATACACACACACACCCTTACATCTGTGCACACACATTTACATATACACACACACACATCTGTGCACACACATTTACATACACACACACACCCTTACATCTGTGCACACACATTTACATATACACACACACAAAAGTAGTTCCATTTGAGTAAATTTTTGTTTTCATTTCTCTATTAAAGTGTCATTTCTGTCCAGGAATTAAAAACATTTTTCTTTCTGAGCCCACTTTCATTTTTTGAATAAACTCAAAAGCACTTTTAATAAATTTAATATCTGAGCTAATTGCAATCAAGTTGCATTAAGAAATTCTTCCTTCACATGAATCCACACTTCCTTTTATTTCTATGGCTAGCATTTCTCCCCTGCAAACTTGTCATAGTAGGTAAGATTCCCGGGTTACCACCTTGAACTACAACAGACTAGGTGGATAAAATGATAGAAATTGATTTTCTCAGTTCTCGTAGTTATAATTTAAAGATGAACATACTGGCTAATTTGATTTCTGGGGAAGACTTTTTGTGGCTTGCAGAGGGCTGGCTTCTCACTACATACGTGGATGTTCTTTTCTCTGTACATATGCAAGATGAAAGAATGTGCTAGTTTCTGTTTCACCTTCTAAGAGAAACAATCCTACAGAATCAACACTACCTTCTTACTGCCTTCAAGTAACTGTTTCTTTAGATTTAATAACAACTTCTACTTCTAAGGTTCAGTGAAATACTGCATTTCAACAGATAGAGAGCAATCGTCAGTGTTAGCACATTGGGGAATTAAATAGAAGGAATGGAGAAAGTAACCCTCTAAGTTCTTGATGACTGTAAGAAATAACCCTGAAACTAGAACTATAGTGGAAATTAGGACTTCAGCATGAGAAAGTGTGGATAGATCAGGACAAGCATCCTGTTGATAACAGGCATTCTGCATTAGAGACACTTAAGTCCTTCTGTTTTGCTTAGTATCATTGGACATAGGACCTAGTAAGAGACTAACTCATGTGAACTAACACTACAATCTAACTTCCCCATGGTATGGAAAGAGGTTCATATCACTGCCAAGCTTTCTTGGCTTCTCATTACTGCTGTTTTAGCCTGGCCCCCTGGTGGTCTCTTCCATGCCTATTTTGTCTAGGCATTTGCCAAGGAATTCAGCTGAGTTTGCACTAAAGATTATGAGGTTCACCCTTTTGGTGGTTTCTTGCCTGTAGCCCCCTCGCCCCAGTAAATTTCCAATTGGTCTTCTATCCCACAATTCTGCCCTCTGACGAATCAATCTACTAGGCTTCTGTTTTCTGCCACCCAGGTTGTGTGCAGACAGCAGGACTCTCTCAACAAGGGAGAAACTCCAACATCTTACCAGAAGCAGTCATATCTTTCACCAACAAATTCACATCTCCTCTCTTTCTGCCTTTTCATGATGCTCTCTGGATTAAATGCACACATCATATACAGTAGTCAGTCAGGGATATAGATAAATATTATTCTCAGATTTTTGGATTTCAGGTTGGTTGGTTTGTTCATTTAATGTCCCTGCTTCTAATATTTTACCATAGATATCCAATGATTCTACACCTCTGAAAATCATAACGTCAACAGCAAAAGTCACAACCCTTACCATTCTACTTTAGAGGGTTGATATTTCAGTAGCAAACTGGACCCAAGTCAGTGCCTGCTCTTAATTGCCAAGCTTTTAGAATTACTGATTTTGATTATTTTCCAGTGTCTGAAATCGTGTTCTGCAGGAAGAATATCTGGTTACACACACACACACACACACACACACACACACACACACACACCTGTTTTTGTACATATAAGCAATTAAGAATACAAAATATAGAATTCAAAATCATTATGCTGTGAGACCTCACTTATTTCTAGTCTTTTACATTATGCTCCAGCATCAGTACTTATAATCAATAATCTTATATTGAACTTGTAGCCAATAACCATTTTCTTTCTTATGTTGATTGTTAGGTTACCTGGACATCAGTTTTACTCCATCTTCCTTCTCCAAAAGCATGAATTTGTTTTTATGCCATTCTTTCTGCTCTGGAGGCCATGAGTCTCTGGGGGACTCAAATACATCAGAGGTGGGGCTGACTTGCCAAGGGAAAATTTTATTCTCCTCTCTGGGGTCTATCTCAGGAGTGGCACCCTCAAGGTTTTGGTAGCCTTTGACAGGTCCACAGGGCTTCTGAGAAAGTTGCTACCACATTATGAGATACTTTGGGCAGTCACTTTCTGGCCTTTGGAATACGATTGACAAAGGTCCCATAGCTCCTGGAACACATTTCCAGTTACGAAGGAAAATGGATGCAGTGGATGTCCGTGGGTGCAGAACAAAGGCAAACATAAACACACTGGCAAAGAAAATTTAACAAGGAGAGAAGAATAAGAGAAGTAAAAGCAAATTCTTAGTTGTTATTCTCATTCTTTACCAGCAAGAATGCCATGTTAAAGGTAGACACAGTATCTTGTTACTACTGTGTCTCCAATACCCCTAAATAGGCCCTACTAGCTAGTAGACCTACAACAGCGGAGTCTTTACTGAAAAGAAAGTTACACAGATATTCCAACTTGTCTAGAAGGGGTTTTAACAATAACACGTTCTGCATTAAAGTAGAACCCCTCCCTAAAAATAGATGATAAAACAGAAATGTTATTAGTAATGCCATGTGAAGTCCATATTATTTAGCTCATCACTTCTTTTCCTCCTCATCATCCCTTGGAGACTCATGCTCTCCAAGATATTTGTATATGCATTTTCACAGCAGAAAGGGTTCTACCACTTGAAAACTAATTTAAAGGTCACTGTTTCCATCACTCAAATTCCTGGAATCCAATCTGTTTACTTGGAAGAAAGACAAAATATTATCATCTTACCATTCATTAGTCAAAAGACTTGCATTTTTAATAAATGCTATCCAAGTGAGCTTTTGGGAACAGGCCTCTGCAAATTAGCACTGGATCATATGCCCATGAAACCAAACAAATCATGTCGATAGCACAGAACTGCTTCATGCCATCAGCATTCAGCAGCATCAAGTGGATAGTTCATGAGTGAGGAAAAGGCTAGCATGTGCTTTGTTGGTATGATGGTTTACATTCGCCTGATTAGACTTAGGAATCTGCTATCCGCAGTCTTGCCTGCAACAAAGTTAAAGGTCAGTTCTTAAAAACGGAGACTTGGGGCTATTACAGGACCATAAGGTAAGTAATGTAAACTTTTCTCAGAATATCTTCTTTTTCCATTAAAACTGCAAATATTACAGAACAATAAAGCATGAAAAATAAAATTCACCTGGCACAGAGCCACTCCCCTCAATGTCATAGTGGCCGTATTCTTCAGGCACATGCTGCCTAGGATATCTTTTAAGCCTGCATTGAGCGAGGCTCGGAGCAGGCTGGCCCTGGGAACACGAGCAAGCTGACCCTCAGAGCATGGCTGACCCGGGGAATGCAGCTGGCCCTGAAAACTCAACTGGCCCTGGGAGCACAGCTGGCCCTGGGAGCACGGCTGGCCCTGGGAGCACGGCTGACCTTGAGAGCATTGCTGGCCCTGAGAGCACGGCTGGCCCTGGGAGCACGGCTGGCATAGGAAGACTCAGCTTCCCCACTTCAGCTGTCTGACTTTCCTCCTCCTCCTCAAGTCCTAAGGCATTCCTGTGAACTAAATGTTTCTCAGGCTAGACTCGTGAAAAAGAACACACACTGTGCAAGGTTAATCATGCCTCTAAGATCCTTCCCCTTGGCATCGGCCCAGACAACCAATTCCACTCTTACCTTACCCTTTGATCCACTTCAGTGGAGCCCCCACCCATCTCATGTTCTTAATCCTAGAAAACGGTGATCACTTTAGTGCTTCAATTGAAATAACAAAAATAAACGTGGGAACACAAAATTATTACTCCAGGAAATATTTTCCTTTCAGTTTCAAGACTCATTCAGTAACCAAGATTTAAGACTTGCTGACACGAATGGGTGGATTTCATACTAGGCCAGCACAATTTGGTTTTCAGTCAGCCCAACTTGGTGACAGAATTTGGTGACAGCATGATTCCCAAATGCGACACCAGCTGGATGTCACATACACTCAGCTGGAATACCAGTGTTGTCCTGTCACTGTTACCCACTGAAGCATCTAAACCAATGTCCCTGGAAACCACAAGAAATCCATGTCCCGGCTCCAGCCAGTGGACCTCTAGCCCCTCCTTAAAGGAAGGATTAAACTAGACCCTTGGGGGTTTACTTTTTTCAATTTCCCAGTGAGGAATACATGGCACAGAGCAGAACACCCACATTAAACAAAGTCAGAGTAAGAAAATATTGCCAAAACACAGGAACCTTTGGACTGAATTCCACACTGTAAACCTGTGGCATACAACATGCAATTGATAAAGGTCACCTTCCCCTCAAATAACAAGCCTCTACAAAAGCATGGTGCTAGTAATAATCGTGGCGATAAGCTTTTCCACTTTAAATTGGCACGTGACAGTCAATGGGATGGCCTGAGTTCTATCCCTGAGACACGCAGGGTGAAAGGAGATAACGCATTCCCACTCTTGGTCCTCTGCCCTCCACAAATGCTCTATAGTGCACATGTGTGCAAGCTGCACATGGACATACACACACATATATACATGCCTGCACACATGCATGAACATGCCCACCCAAGTACAGAACAAACAACCCAGGAACATGATTCCACAAACTTTGGCACATCAATGTATAGCTGTCCCTGGAATATCCTGAAGCTTCCATCAGTGAAATGTCAGATCAAGTAATGCGTAGAGACCAGTTCAAAGACACTAAGTCCCAAATGATGACACTAAAAATATCCCTGAGGAGGACCCTGGATTGCTTCAGGAAAGGCAACAAATAATTCCAGTAGAGAAGCAGGTATACCCATTTACAGTCAGTGGCAGTCAGAGATATGACAACTCCTATTTCCCAATAACATGAGGAGATCAATGTTGTAAATGTGAATTTTCTAAGGACCTAGAAGAAACTATTCACAGAGAGAAGTCCGCGGCTGGAAAAGAAGGCTCACAATTAGGGACTGTCCATGATGAAAGCCTGATCTAGGAAATGTCCCCAATAAGTACATAAAAGAAAGTCACAAATCCTTTCTAGCCAAAACTCCAGTGAAGTTTGACTTAAGAGCAACTTTGGCATAGACTGCCACCCATAGGAGAGTCAAGCATCAACCAATCAGGACAACCCTCATTTGTATAGCAAGAACTGCATAGTGGAAACCCTAACTGAAAAGAAGATGCCTTCCACATAAATTTCTACAGAGTAAGTGTGATTATGTGTCATGAAATTGGAAACTGGACCATGAGAAGAAGAAAAGAGAATTCAAGGAAGGTTGTGGAGAGAGGATCTGGCAGCCAGGTGAATCTTTTATTGCTGATCTTCCCCACTTCTTCCTGGTGGACACTCTATAAACTGATTTTTCTACTATGGTCTACAATGAGTGGATTCATTCACTCCTTTACCAAACTCCACCACATCATCAACAATGGCTGGTTACAAAAATATAATTCTATTAGTCTAGCCTCTACCTCCAATTCAGCCATTACCATGGGTGCCCTTATTGTCTATGAACATGAATCATCAAAAACTGCCCAGAAGTTCTCAGATGGTCATCTCCAATTACATTTGCTTCAATTCTACTTTCATCACCCACTTTAGGTCCAGCGTCACCCCAAACTGTTCAGTCTCTGGCATCCTTAGCATTAATATCCGGCTTTCTGACCACAACCCCCAATCCTTCCAGCTTGCTTGCACATTTTTATCCATTCCCATTTTAAACTCATTGGCAAGATAGTCGGTGGTTACATGTGTGGGCTCTTAAATCAGGCTGCTTGGACCCACATCCTCCATCAGTCACTTCCTAACTGTGTAAACTTGGGCAAAGGTCTCAATTTCCTCATCTAAAGAAAACAGAACTATGCTTAACCCAAAAGATACCCATACTTACCTAATATGTTTGCCATGAGGGAACTAAGATCATCCGGGAGATGAAACACAATGAGAGTGCTGCACACAGTAGGTTCTAAATAAATGTTACCCATCGCTTACTCATTTACTCCTGGATTTAATAATTTTCTTCTTATTTTTCAATAGCTAGCCTAAAATCTGTCTTATTATATTGTCCTTTTCCCATATAATACATGATAAATTCAGCCAAATACCTTCTCTGTCTAATGCCAAGACTTTGAAAAAATGATGGAAAAGTATTTCACTATAACAATTAACTCAACTGTAAATTGAATACTTTCCAAAGTAATTGTACTCTGTCTATTGCTTCAGAGTCTTTTACTTGTCAATTACCAACATTAGCTCTAAATAATAACCAACCATATTGCAATCTTTCACCATGTTATTCAAACATCCTCCATTATTTCCTTTCTATGAAAAATGTAAAATTATACTGCTTTGAGACTTTTTCTACACCAATTACCTTCTCCACTGTTTTTTTTTTCACACTCCTTTCTCAGACTTTAGCAGAGTCTTCAGAACCCTTACTAATCAGGCAGATAGCATAAATAGGAACCCATATACAATATCTTTAGATGTTTAAAAACTATAAGTCAATCTAATAAGAACCTTGTTATTCAAATCAAGATGTGGCAACACTGACCAGATTTACTATCCTAGATAAAGCAACACCCACTCCCTAAAGGACAAAAATAAGAGTTATAAAACGAGGAAGTTTGAGACAATGGATGCCAGTCAATAATTCCAGTGGTCCCAGAAAGATGAGGTGAGTCATACAAACTTTATAGTGTACTGACCTGAGAGAGTTCCCAGAGTGGAATTCAGGAAGGAAGCAGCCCAGTCTCCCTGAGCTGAGGGGCCACAGCCTGAGGGTGCAGGAGAATGTGCCTACTGGAGTCCATGGAACAATGTCAGAAGTGAGGGAAACACCTAGAATCAAAACCCTAAAAGTCGACAGAGGAGCGCCTCAAATGCTACATATAGAAAAATGTGCACATGTAAGGGTAAACTATTCAAAGCCAGAGAGAAAGCCTTAAGAAAATGCTTGGCACTAACACAGAGTCAAGAAGGGGCCTTTTCCTCAACAGATAGACTCATCAGTGATGGAGTGGATGCTTGGGAAAGACTGTCTGGTAATGAGGAAAAACTAACCCTAGACTGGATCATACAGTTCTGGATCAAGCCAAAATGGAAAAGTCAGAAGCAGCAGCTTAATTAATTCACTTAAATAAACTTAATTTGCTTAGGTAAACCCCAGAATAAAGCTCAAGAAAAATTATAGGACCGTAAAACTTCTTCTGAACTAGAAGGGTAAATTCTCAGTGGTGGCATCCAATGGAATCTGGTTGATCAAACCTACCAACACTCAAGAACCATGGCAACCAAGAAGAGGAGTAAATGAAACAGAACTGAGATAGAATGAACAATTTTACATTAGAATTATGAGACCAGTGAAGTGTTTATAATTGCATTGTGAACTAGAGATAATGAAGATATAAAAGTGAGGTCCAAATCTAATTTAATCAAAGGATTAAAAATTCTATAAATAATATTATCAGTTATCAGTATATTAAACATTATTGAAAAAATTAATAAATTAACAACATAATTAAGAAAATGTTAAAATCAAAGAGGAAAACTCATATAAAAAGTACACAGTATAAATTAGCTGCAGAAAACATTAAGAAACCCAAACACAAAAGTGTGAAAGAATATTTGTGAAACACCCCAAGCAACACCAGACTACACATTCTTTTCAAAAGCAGAGTGTTTGCCAAAACAAACTATAGTCTAGTCATAAAACAAGTCTCCAAAACTCATAAAAAGTATATTATTTGACCACAATAGAAATAAATTAGAAATTAATAAAGATATCTGGAAAATCTTCAATTACTTAAAACATTACACTTGTCTAAATAACCCATCAGTTAAAAAAGAAATTAGGAAAATTAGAGAAATATTTTTAAAACCAACATGGCAGAAGGTTGACACCAACCAAGACCTGCACCTTATGTCTTTGTAGTTTGGAAGTGAGTAGAAATGTTTGAACTCAGAGATTCTTAGGCATTCAGTAGATATCAGTCAGATTCCCTGCAACAGGGCATTTTAAAGTCTGACCCTGGGAAAATATTTTTTTCTGGAACTCAGAACAGTGCAGGCACACATATATTCAACTCACTCCCATCATAAAACAAACAAAAACTAAGCCTTTTCACTCTGTGAACCCATTTTTGTTACTGTTACAGTCAGTCAACGTTTTGGAAACTATTATCTATACTTGCTCTATCATTTTAGAATCCGCCTTGATCCTCCACCATCTACCAAAATCATTCAACATATGCCAATAATGATCCCCTCATTCTCAGCTGCCATAAATACTCAAGAAGTATCTTGCTTTGCCCTCTTCTATGTTCATTCTGACCAGGACATTAAAAAAACCCTGTAAAACCATTTCATCCATTGTCACAGTGGTGTTCTAATTTCTACCTTCACTGCTACCTTACTCATCTTCCTAAAATGTCAACTTGACCCTAAAACACATTTCTCCACAATGACCAGCGCAATCACTACCTCCCAGCAGGGTAGGGAGCATCATTTTTCTTCAATTCTTGACTACTTTTCTAGCTTTGCTTCTCGTATCATCTGAATTCTATATTTACAGGTGACACCCACCTAACCGAGTAACCATTCCTCTGCCTGAGTTCTGTGTTTACTGGTGACATCCACCTATCATAGTCACGTGCCTCTACCTAACATGACAGTCCTGAAGTTCACTAGCTCCACAACTCCTTGACTTTCAAGACTCTCTTCATCAATTAAATGAAGCTGTTATGTCAGTATCACCTACTCTGTATCACAAACATAGTCAGAAAATACTAATAGCAACTTTTCCATAAGTGTTCATCATTCCACTAATTTCAATATTATAGCCACCTACATAGTAAATAATTCTCCTACTAGATTAGGACCAGAGAAGTATCATTACTATTACATATTCTATAATGATGTTTAAAGCTTAATACCTCAGTTTCAATAAAAACCTCTCATAATATCAATAGTTCCATAAATCCCTCCTACTTGTCTACCATTGTCCATGAGAAAGGGTCTGTTTATTGGGGTCTCTCATTGGTCCAGGTCTCTCATAGGTCCTGCTTAGCATGTACTTCCATAGCATGGGAACAAATGTCATACAGAATTAGGCACAGGAAAGAAATTGTGACAAGCAATGAATAAAGTTATATCCCATGATGATCTCTAACGATAGACAAATATTAATAATTAAAATTATAACTAGCTTCAGTGACTACTACAAAATTCTCTTTACATTTATTTCCTTTTGTCTAACACTTTTTGCATACAAAGTCAAATTCAAATGAGTGTAGGTTTGTTGGGTGAATAAATAATGAAAGCCTTTCCAAAATAAAAGTATTCACAGGACTAAGAGATTAGAGGATAAAATGTTGAAACTTGGGAGTAAACAACACTGATGGAGAACTTACAAGACTAGTAGAATTTTTTCTAAATTTCTAAAATAAATTTAGGATGTACCCTTTTTTTTTTCAAGCATGTCTAAAAATTTATTTCTTGTATCTTTCTCCTGTGTGGGGCTACATTATTCAACTTTCTCATTAACACTATTAACTTTTTCATTAGTTTTCATGCGTTTATGTGTTTTTCTTTTTTTTTTAATTTTATTTTCCAGTTTAAATTAGATAAGAAACAAGGTTGCTTCTCAAGTCAGTTCCAGGTCCCTCTCCCATTCCCTCCCTTCCTCCTGAGCCCTCCCCCCCGTTATCCCCTCATTTCCCCAGGGAGGGTGAGGCCCTCCATGGGGGTGTGCATAGTCTGTCATTTCATATAGGGCAGGGCCTAGACCCTTCCCCAAGAGTTCGGGGTGAGAGTGCACCTCACATTGTTCTATGGGAGTCCAAAGTCCGTGTGTATACTTGGGATGGAGGATGTACCCTTTTTTAATGTAAGCTTGCACCTCAGTGGGACATTGAATCAAGACTGATAAATTGTTCTGAAGACCACCTGATTGGATCTCTCCAATAAATGGGTGTGGAACTTGACAATGGATCCATTCAATCTGATTTCCCATTTACAAATGAAAGATTAGTTTATGAAATCACCTTCAAATTAGATGTTTTGGTAAACATGTCTACTATGTTATAGAATATAAAAGTCTATGTAACTCTTTAAAATCTCAGGAGTATGTTTCACATGATCCTGTCATCCCTTATGAGTAACATACATGCTCAAAAATACGAAACACCTCATTAACCAAGAAAGGCACTCAAAAGTTAATTGAAGCCAATTCTTCCCAATGGTGCTTTCTCAATTTCTCTGCCTTTAAGGGTAATTCAGATATTGGTTGAAGACATTAGTACATTAATTAGTCCAAAATTATCTTCATACATGTTAGTTTTAAATGTACATAATTCAGACAGAAATGAGAGAATTAATGTGACAGAAATAATTTTAAAATGGAATTATAGAAAACTAGCATATACCCAGAAGCTTTTTCCTGGAACCAAACCCCAGAATTCCAACTGTGGGATCTATGGCAAAGGACAGTGCATTAAAAAGTACTGTTATAAACTATCATAGTGTGGAGAGTAACAAGATACTGAAGATCTTCATATTATATAAATGGGTACTCAGGGCTTGGTATAAAACATCCAATGGACACTTGCAGAAGTAGATGATGGGTTTAGAAAAAAAATAGCACTCTAAAGGAAGTCCCCGCTGATGAAAATTTAATGATGTCTCACTGAATACAAGATTTTAAAATAATCAGTATTTTATATGAACTCAGTAGATATTAAAATAAGTGATCAATAAGCCGGGCGGTGGTGGCGCACGCCTTTAATCCCAGCACTCGGGAGGCAGAGGCAGGCGGATCTTTGTGCGTTCGGGGCCAGGCTGGACCGATAGCCTCCGAAACAATACAGAGAAACCCTGTCTCGTAAAAACCAAATAAATAAATAAATAAATAAGTGATCAATATGTTTTCATAATTAATAAAATAACCCTCTAATGGAAAAAGCTGGGAATCACCTTATATTAAATTCTGCTTAACCTTGGATATAAAATGATTAGTACACTGCATTTGAGTTGGGAAATGACTGTTATTAAATGATTTTTCATTATCTAATACAGCTTATCATATAATTATTTTTAAAATAACTAGTTACCCATCAACATATCGACCATGTCAATTAGCAAGGGAAGGAATGAGATTCAGGTTAACAGTTCAGTTGCTTTTATTAACCTATGTCTGAATTTTCTTCAAGCAATGGAATTATTTTGAGAAAATATGCAAAATAATATTTAAAGATATCAGTCTACATTATTTGATCGAAGAACTGTCAGTTTGTATAAAGTGCAGCTTCCCACATTAGTTCCTTTTGTATTGTGATAAAAATACCCTGAATTCAGATTTGGTTGATTGGTTGGTTGGTTGGCAAGGGTTTTGTGATTTGGGTGAGGCTTGCGACACACTGTTGGTACTAAAGAGACTGCGAGATGAACACAGAGGAGCCTTTTTTTCTTTTTTCTTTTTTAATTTAAATTAGAAACAGTCTTATTTTACATGTCAATCCTAGTTCCCTCTCCCTCCCAGCCTCCCATTCCCCCAGCAACTCCCCACCCATCCCCCTTCTGCTCCCCAGGGAGGGTGAGGCCTTCCATGGGGGATCATCAAAGTCAGGCACATCATTTGGAGCAGGGCCTAGGTCCTCCCCCATGTGTCTAGCCTAAGAAAGTATCCCTCTATGGAGAATGGGCTTCCAAAGTCTAATCATACTCTAGGAATTCACTACCAGAGATGCCATAGACTGCCCAGGCCTCCTAACTGACCCCCACATTGATGGGGCCTAGTTCGGCCCTATGCTGGTTTCCCAGCTGTCAGTATGGGGTTCATGAGCTCCCCCTTGTTCAGCAGAGACCCACAACTAAGCACTGAGATGAACTCCTGAAATCCAGTTGTAGAGAAGGAGGAGTGATGAGCTAAAGGGTCAAGACCAGGTTGAGGAAACCCACAGAAACAGCTGACCTGAACAGAGGAGCCTTTTCCAATCACCTGGTTTTAAGAATATTCTTATACAAATAAAAATAAAAAAATAAAAAATAGACACCTTCAGAAAATCTTTAAAGTGGTTTATTTTTAAAAACCAAGTTGGATAATCTCACTTCTCTTTCCATGTATCTGTGATGTCAAATATTGTCTTATTTAGATAAATTCATAATTCATAGTAATTAATATCCATGGTATGTTTCTAATGCTTGTTTACATGTGACTTGAAATAAAAAAGCAAGTGGAAATATTTTCCACCATTTCTTCTGGTTCCATGCACATGCCCTCTGAGCTTTTACCGTTCTTTTGAACTCTCAGTGAAGTAGGCAGTACTCCGCTCACTGATAGCATTTTGAAGCTGTCTGACCCATTATTACATAAAGATGAGCGTTTCACTTAATAAAGCCTTACAGTAACACAATTTGTTACACCATAATTAAAGATGGACACATCTGTTCCATTTTAATTCAAACCCCTTTGAACATAATTACATAAAGCTGCAGGAAAAGAATTTCTCAGTCTTAGAAATGTGCAATAAAAAAAATTCATTCTGTCCACAGAGTCTACATGGTCAAAGGACAATTTGTAAAATGAAGTCAAATAGATGTCTCTCCCTCTGTATCAAAGCCTGCCATGAACTAAAGCCCCAGATTAAAGTACTCTCCCCCTCTGAAAGCCACAATTAGTGGAGAAGGAGATGAAGGACAGTCATAAAGTATAACCATTCCATCCCTGTGGTAAGGCTCTACCTTTATATCCTCTCTTAACCCATAGATAAATTCTATAAAGCAAAAAAACTATTAAATATAGAAAATAAAATAAATTTAGGAACCAGTCAGCCTTAGCGTGTTACTTGAATTTTCCTAATAAATATTCAACTTTCTGTTGTATTGGTTTTATTGGGAGTTACACAACAGTATATACCTCCTTGTAAGAGCCAGTCCATCATATCCAGAATATTTTGGACCTTAGTAAGATCTCATATGTAATTAAAGAAAACAGAGGTTAAGGAGACAACATTTCAAAATGGATTCTAAAAACCCAAGAGCTACCACCGAATGGAAAGCCGTGAGCACAAACGTCCCAGAAATGCAGACCATTCCTCTGTTTTATTTACATCTCTGTACCCTGAAGACGGCTTAATGAGGAGATGCAATCAGTAGTAGCCAAGCCGTGAGAACTTGGAGGGAACGGGTGGCAGTAAGATTTATATAAATATTTGCAGAGACTGGGAAGAGCAGATGCTCCTCTAATCCAGACAATGTGTGCATACTTGATTTTAAAATAAAATACAACAGTTGAAAGCCAAAATGTAATTAATCAGAGGAAATGCTTTAATCAGCATCTTCCAAATCTTTAAGACTGCTGAAAAGATTAAAGAAACATAAGTGTAATTAAAATATAATATTTGAAAGGAAATCAGAATTAGTCTATTCTGATACTTTTTATTTCAGATAGGGACAGAGCATGGAATGAATATGCATTACAAATTGCTGACAACTAGCAAAATTTTCTGGGTTTAATGTACTAAATAAATCACCTAAGACTTGCTGTATAATTTACAATGTGGTAATGATATCTCTCCCTTCATTATTAATTTATTATGGGAAATATGTATGGTTGCCCTTATTGCCTATAGATTTAAACACCTATCTTCCTAACATAATGTGAGATGATGTTTAAATAAATATTGATTTCATATTGATAGATTACATGTATAGATTTGTGTTTAAAATTTGCATGTTAAGAATCAGTATATTGAATCCATGTAGGTACGCAATATGTTTTATATGAAACAAAACAAATGTGATTGATTAGCTGTAAATTCTGGGCTCATCTGTTCTACACTGCAAGATAATGTTTTCTGCCCCATAGTTGATGAGCTGCTCAATATGATCCCATAATTGTTGTTAAAGCTCAAGGAATAAACAGAGGGTTTTAAAACAATGTCTCAACAAAATAAAAAACACATGCTTTTACTGACAGTTCAAACATATAAACATTTAAATCCCAAAGCACTTATCCTTTCCACCAAGAAAAGCTTGTTGGTGATGAAAATTGCTTCATTTGTCTTACTAGAAAATGATAAACAGATATTAAAAGGATAGTGACCCTGTATGTGTGCAGGGCCAGGGGTGATTCTGTTGATTCCAAGAATACCTTCCAGTATAACTTGAAATTGGTTGTAGCTCCTATAAAAAACAATCCGTACCTATTAAATTTCTACCACAAAGTTTCTAGCTCTTAAAATTGATCAAAAGTCATAAATCTTTAAAGTTTAATCTCACAAAAACATTGGAGAAATTATCCTCATGGAAATATTAAAAGCCAGAATTTCTTAGTGTGTACCATCCTGTAAAGAAATGTTAATAATAGAAAAGAAAACTGATTAATCTAAAAACTAGATTGGGGGGGAAGCTGCCATATTTCAATTTCTTCTGTGTTCTGTCATAAGACAACAGCCTACCAATTGCTAACACATCCAAAAGACAGGATACACACAAACTTCATTTAAATGAAATCTCTTCAAATCCCGAAATAGCATATTGTATTAGCAATCTGATTTAACAATACCAAATTGATTACATGGTTTTATACAAACCTCTATTCAAAAAGAAATAATATATAGAAGTTGAGAAGATAACAATTCTCAAATACATGAAGACCTGAGTTTGGAACTCCAGATAAAGCTACATACATATTCCCCCAACACACACACACAACTAACAGGTGTGGTGATACACAGTTATGGTCCTAGCAACAAGATAGGCAGAGACAGGAGAATCTCTAAAGGTCAGTGGAAGCCAATATCATCAGTAAGGGAGCTTCGGGTCTAGTGAGAGACTGCCTCAAAAGTAATGTGGAGGGTGATGAAGGAAGATGTGAGAGAGAAAGAGAGGACAGACACAGAGACACAGAGAGAATAAAGAAAAATACATCAGTGTATGTGATTATAAACCAAAACATTGTTTTCAAAAATACCAAACTTCATACTTAAATCTGAAATACATGATCTTCTGGAATACATGATTTTCAGAGAATGAGCATCATCTTCAGACTCCATTATTCTCAAGAATAAAGTCAATGTCATTAGGTCTCAAACTTTGATGCTATAACTACTAAGCTTGAAAACAGCTCAAGGTTATCTGATTCCTACTCAGGGTCAAAATTCTGGTGCTGATCAAAAAGAAGCTAAAAAGTTAAGCTACTTCTTGCTTATAGATGATAATAATGAGGTAGACTCAAGTGCCTATGGAACATCAAGAGGTTTGGGGTGTTTGATATAGTTATTCCAGTCTATCATTTCCTATCTGACAATGGGGAAACGTGTTCAAAAATGTCACTTGAGTTGCCTAGAGCCCCAAGAAGCACATTGCAAAATGGAGATCTAGACTCAGAAACCTCTTCTTGTCAGATACAGGATTAGTCTGTACTGAGGGATTCCAAGATAAGCATCTTGTTTTCACAACTTCTTTTATAATGTGTCATGTCAATTATGGCTCAGATCAGCATTTAATATATATTTTAACTACATTATTTTTAAGAAAAAATCTGTTTAAGAAAATTTACCCATATATCTCCCTAAATATACTGTATTTTTAATATAAAATTTTTAATATAAAAGTCTCAAGATAATTGGCTAGTTTAGCTAAACTTCCTATGGATTTCTAAAGTTAACTAAATATTAAATATGCATCCATATAAGCTTGCAACATGAGAAGTGGTAGCCACATAAGTTCTAGGATATTTACAAAAGACTAACAAAACCTGATGCAACACCCTAAATTTTCTGATCTAGCACACATTGGTTCCAATGGGTTAATTATAAAATTGGCAAAATCTTTAAGATGTGGTTTTTAATAGCTATGTGTAGTAATTAGGCAGACGAAGTTTCATATAAATATGTACCAGTGAGCAGTCAATTAAGAACCCTAGCCTAAGATAAAGCTGCTCAGTGGCACCAAGTGTAGTGACACAAAAGTTGTAGTAGCAACCAGCCACTATCTGATTGGATTAAGCCCACTCCATGAGATGGAACCCATGTCTAACACTGCTAAGGAGGCCAAGAATCTGAGACTAGATAGGCCATGGCTCTAGAAGAAAACCAAATACCATCATACCAAGGAAACATATCAATAAAATCACTCCTAGTGACATTTTACTGTAACAGTAGATTGCTGCCCTGCTCACCACCATCAGAGAAGCTTCCTCTTACAGTATTTGGGAATCAATACAGAGATCGAAAATTGGACAATGTGCGGAGAATGAGAGACCTTGGAACAATCAGTCCTAAATGAAATGTCTTTATCAAACCCTTCCCTTCAGAGCTCAGGGAACTCTGCAGAAGAGGAGGCAGAAGGATTGTAAGAGCCTGAGGGGATGGATGACAGCGAGGAAACAGTGCCTTCCTGATACAACAGGACTGATGGACATAGGAACTCAGAGACTGTGGTAGCACGAACAGAGTCTAGACTAATTTAAGTCAGATTGGTCCCAGTGCTGAGAGGGTAAGTGAACACAAGTCTCCACCTCTAACCAAGAAGCTATCTCCAACTGACAACAACTTGTAAAAAAAATTAGTCTGTAATGGAGTCTCTCACTGTACACATAAACCATTCTTAATGGTAGAAATGTCCCATGCCCAGCAGCAGATGGCCACCACAAAATGAACTCAATGGTCTTTTTCTAGATTTTTTTCATATTGCTATGTTTTGCATTTTATATATTATGGCTTTCCAATCTGTGTTTTTATAAGTTTCGTTGTTTGGTGTGTGTGTGTGTGTGTGTGTGTGTGTGTGTATGTGTGTGTGTGTGTGTGTGTTTCTCATGTTTTTTTTCTTGTTTTTCTCTTGTTCGTTTTTAATTGTCTGTTTCCTAAAGAAAGACGATGTGTAGTTGAAGAGGTACAGAGGTGGGAAGGATCTGAGAAGAGATTAAGAAAGGAAAACTATAAGCAGAATATACTATATGGGAAAAATTATGTTCAGTTAAAATAAAAAGAAAGTTGATGCAGTTACTTAAACTATTGAGGCTATCCATTAGGCTTTAAAGTTCATGGAAACCACCAAATTCTAACAACTTATTGACTGGCTCTTGAATTTACAAAAGATTAAGAACACTTCACAAATCCCAAGTGCACCAATGGCTTTTCTTACAATAACACTGAGATCATAGAGCAACACAGTTCCAGAAAAGACATGGTGCTCACATGTGTGTTCTTGTGAAGAGTAAAGGAGTTTTCAAATAGCAACTATTCTTTGAGAATGACAGTCAATCACAATCAATCACAAGTCAGTTGATTTCTAGGAGTCTCTACATAGAAAACACACAATTTTAACAAAATTGAACAAAACCACACACCTCCAAAGCAATATTAACTAATGTTTTCCCTTGTAGACATTTCCTTTCTCCACATCTTAGCCCATTTAATCACATTCCTAAATACTACTTCACACTTCACAGCAGGCAATTAAGATTCTGTAAGTATTCAGAACATACATCTGTGTACCCATTTCTTAAGAAACAAGAAAAGAAAATTACTTAGCTGTAATTCATAGTCTCAATGAGTCGTAATTACAGCTCTGAACCTCTTGAACCCAAGTGCTTCCGTGGCGCATTTGAGATAAAATATTCCATCCAGCAAGTTGAAAGCCATTCAGTGTCCTCACAAATAGCAGAATGTATACTCAATTCTTCAGGTTCAATGTATGTCTAAATATATCTGCTTTCTATTTCAAGATGGAAAATGGTGAGTGAAGACAGTTGCAACAATGGCTCAAAGGATCAAGGAGAAAGGAACAGAAAAATTACTTCAATAGATCTAAGTAAAGTGTTTCTCCATTTAGGAAAATAACCGTAAGTTCTCACCCCCATAATTGGGAGCTGTTCTGGTTGACATTCCTTTTAGCCAAGAATTATATGGTTTGTCAATGTTCACAGATTTACAAAGAGTACCAAATCAATGCTGAAAATAGTTTAAGTATGAATGATTCAGAATTTCATTCAGAACGTTTTTCTGCCCTGGGCTTTAACATTACACATATATCAATTCTCATTGCACACGCTATATAAGGTGTATCAGAAATAGGCACAATTTTGTACATATTTTAAACTCTACCTTTGGTATCCATGGGGAATTTGTTCAAAGATTGTAGTAGGTATGAAATTTACAAATTCCAGCCTCTTACATAAAACAGTGCAGCACTTGAATATAACCCATGCACACCCAGTTTCATTAACACAGTTGTAATTTATGCATAATAACTCAGAGAGCAAACATGCTATGTTAATAGCAATTTCACAATATTGCTCAGGGAATAAAAATAAGAAAACTTTGCCTGTTTCTATTCAGGACCTGTGCAGTTTTTACAGATATCTTGATATATATTTACCTAAAATACAGATGCCATGGAAATGTGACTGGATGTTAATAAATCCACTTTATTGTATTTAATGAGAACTATCTGTTAATTGAAAAAGCAGATATCTGAACCAAGAATTAGTCACTGACCTGTCTTCAGTATATTCAGAACCAAAAGACAGACAACAAATACAAGCCCTCAAATATGAACATACACATATATTTCAATGCTTCACAACAGAGATCTAGTTACTGGGACAAATTCTGGATAAAAGTGAAAATGTTGGAAACTTACCACCACACTGTAGCTGCTGAATGGTTCTTTTCATCCCTATAGCTGTGAGTGACCCCCAGGATATTCACTTAATCACTGGTGATGATGCTTGTGTGTAGGGTCTCCATTACCCCATTGCTTTTGGACTTGATGCCAAGGGAGCCTTCCTGTCTTACCCTCCCTGATGGTGGATGAGGGTACGGAGTGTGAGCAAGAGGCTGCCTCCACTCCTACCTCTAGGTATACTTCACAATGGGAGATGAATTCCAGAACCTTGTGTGAGACATTGGAATGTGTGTTCTCATGGAAAGAAAAACCTAGGTAACTGAATCTTCTCAGGCAATGAGTGACATAATCCAGTCAGGTTATTTGGTGCATAAAGTCAGAATAAACAACTCCTGATCACGTCATTCTTATTATAAAAATGTATACCTAGCTTTAAAACAACCACAGAAGTGGTGTTGGAAATACATCTTAAGCATTATTTGAGAAATAGGTATACATTGAAAAGAACAAATGAATAAATTGAATCACTATGTAACAAAATCACTTTAGTGAGCATACTTTTCAATTATTACATTGAAAAATGATCATGTCAAGAACATTAAAGTCAACATGATATAAATGTTACATGAAATAGTATGTTCCTAATCTCTATGAATAATTATTTTAATTTTGGTTCAAATGGCTGCTTCAGTTTTTGTTTATATTTTTGTTCACAGATCTGATGGCATTGGACAGTACTCTCCACGTTATGTCTCACTTTTATTTAATTCTCCATTATAATGATATAATAACACATTAACAAAAATCTTCCTCATTATTCACATTGTTCTCATAATTCACTACTTTATCTCTTTCCTACCTAAACAAAGTAGAATTCTTTGAGAAATGTGTCTTTGTTATTTCCAATTCTCATCTCTTTATCCCTCTCACCCCTAAATTCAACTCATCATTCCAACACATCTGTCCCTGTCAAGACTTTTTATTCCAGATTACTCAGTTCAATAGCCAGCCCTCTGACTATGACTTTCTAGCAACATTTAGTACAGCTTGCATTACTTTTCCTTTCCAGGACATCTTTCCACTCTTTGCTTTACTTCTATAATTCTATCATTTCTACCTAATTCCTCACATCCATTATCTATAATTTTCTCTGACCCTGTTAGGACTTTCACACATAAAAGTTGTTATTCCTTTATCCTGTGATATCTATTGTTTCTGACAGTAAGTAACAGTTACTTTTCTTTTGATATATTAAGTTTTCTACATTGCTGTTTGTTTTTTGTAAGTTTAACTATGATTAGTTTATTTCTATATAACTTGGTCTGTGTGTGCTTAGCCTTTTGAATCCATAATATTGAGTACTACAACAAATTGAAGATGTGTTCATCCATTTTTCATCCATTTTTCCTACCTCAGTCTCATTCCTCTTTTCTGAACTCCTATGAAGTTTTATCAAATCTTTTGATTTTTGAATAGAATATTAAATTGTTCAATATTCTGGATCCTTATTTTCTTGCTTTTTCAAACTCCAACATACTTATTGTAATTTTTCAAGGTCCCTAATTTCTTCATTCCCATTCTGCTACTAATGTATTGATTGTTTTCTTCAATTCATATGAAGCTATTTAGGTATAAATTTTCCATCTGATTCTGTTCCATATTTTCTTGTTTTCTATGGAAATCATCCATGTTAACAGTTACAAACATATTTCTTTCTCGATAATTACAATTAAAATAATGGCTTTTCGTCCTTTTGAACTGATTCTGAAATGTGTACTATCTTGAAATAGTTTTATTTTCCTAATTCTTCATTAAGATCTTCATTAAAGGATCTCTGATTATATCCTGACTCTCATAAACATGCAGTGGAGATTTCAAACTTGATTCTTCAAGCATCAGTTATTGGTTTATCAGATATTTCATTTAACTAAACTCAGCCCTGTTCCTCCAAAATGTTCCTGCAAAACTCAAATTAATGAACCCCTGCCTTAGTTCAAGATGATCACTAATATAAATGGACCAAGTGCTAGTCTCAAATTTAGTAGCATCTGTATACAGAGACCAGTCCTCCCTTTCTCTGCTTCTGTGTTTCCCAGTTCATTGTAACATGTGGTCATGCCTAATTCTGTCTTCTAACTCTTCAGACTAGAACTACTAAGTTTTTCTGCTAAGATTTTAGTCACATTTCAAAGAGAGTCTTAAATATAGTATACAAGCAGTTTCAAAAATAGTATATAAATGGCCAGTAGATTAGTTTCTTGAAGTTTTTGAACAACTCCTTTTGGTATTTTGTCTGAAATTTATAGTTGTCACTTGTTACATGATATGCTATCACATGACTGGTCACACACAGTAAAGAAGAGCCTGCCCATAATTTAGACCATGACTTTGCATATTGGGCCAATGCCGGAACACACTTCAACTGATATGTCCAACATGACAGTTGGGTGTGAAATTTAATGTACCCAACTCAGTGATTGCCTCATCATTCCCCAAAGCCTTCTTCATCTCCATGGGTTACAGCTTCCTTGTCTTAGCCTCCACTTCTCTTAAGAAAATTGCCAGCCTCCCAGGGATAACAACTGAACACAGAATAACAAGATAGGGCTGGGTGGGGCAATCTAGTAGGAGGAAAAGGATCCTAAGAGCCAGCAAAACTGTTAGAGACACCCCCACTCTCACTGTTAAGAGTCCCAAAGAACACCAAACTACATAACCATAACATATATGCAGACGACCTAGCTCAGACCCATGCAGGTTCATTGATTGTGACTTCATTTTTTGAGGCCCTGCTTAGTTGATTCTGTGGCCCATGTTCTCCTGAGGAATTATATGTTTTCATTTTTAAAATTATATTTACTACATGATTTTTAAAAACAAAACATTGTCAGTTGCAAGTTGTTCAAATAATAGATTCAAGTCTTTGACCCCTCTGGTCCCTATAGTTCTTCTCCTTCTTTCATGGGGTTCTGGAGTTTCAAGATGAGGACCCAATAGAGATCTCCAATTTTGGCCTAGTGTTTGTAGGCCCAACTCTTAGCAAGCTAATCAGTCTGGTCTCTCTCCTCCTAGCTCGGCATAATAGTTCAGAGATTACCTGGGTAGAAGCAAGGATAGTTTAAAACCAGAAAACAAATACTCTTCCTGCCTACAACGTAAAGCTTTTCAATTTAAAATCAAGGAATTCACTGTGTTCTGTTTTTTTCTTGCTTTAAGTCCCCTACCTTTTTGTGGTGAATGTGGTTGTTGTTGTTGTTAGTTTTCACTATAGTCAATGACTAATTCTTAGATACCTAAAATGGAGAGAAAAGAGTTTTAAGACTCAAAAAAGAAAATAAACAAAGCTTAAATGTAGAAGAATCCGTGTAGGGGAGAGAGGGGTAACACGAGACTTCACTGAACACTTCCAAATGGTCACAAAATTTAACTTGAATCTATTATTTGAACAACTTGCAACTGACAATGTTTTGTTTTTAAAAATCATGTAGTAAATATAATTTTAAAAATGAAAACATATAATTCCTCAGAAGATGGATCTCAACAGTAACATAGAACTTAACCAGTGTTTTTAAGATTGTAAGAAACTAGCCGTCTGACCTGCTGGCTCTAAAGGTCTGATGAATTTTTACAAAAAAGCAATCAAAATGAAGTAAGAGTGTGAAGGACTTCCTGTCTGCTCCCAAGGATGGTTTAGAGACGCAGGAACACACAGAGTAGGAAAAAAATAGGAATTATCGCTCTTTGACATAAAGTGCTGGGGAGCAACCAGCATCATGTAAAGCCAAAATCTAAATGAAGAAATTCTTAGCCTTAATGAAGGTCGTGTGTAAACATACAGAGAATTCTACACCCATTTTAAAAGGAAACTTGGGAAATTAAGTTCCACACGTGATTAACTGAGCTTTTCACAGGAAGGCAACTGCCTATATCCAAAGTAATATTACTTAAAACTTACTTTCTTTTATAATTAATGAAGCAATTGAAAGTGATTTTCTTTTTATTGCAGGGGATTAAATTTAAAAAAAAATTAAGTCCTCAGGATGTTTGTGTAGACGTTTCCTTTGCCAAGCCCAGTCTCCCAGTCCCAAGACTGTACTCAGTTGGAATTGCACTTCCTCACAAAGCCTTCAGGAGTACTCTGAAGGAGACCATCCAGTCAGCCTTGCCCCTCTCAGTCACCATCTCCACAGTCTACAGAATTTGAAGTCATGCATCTGCTTGTGTCTTGTTATCACTTACTTCCTGTGCCAGATTATAAACTATGAAACCTGCTATGACTCAATTTTAATCCCTCAAAGTTCAGAGCTGGTTTCATCCAGCACCGTCCTGGGATACCACAGCCGTGGCTGCTCAGGTCAAATGGTACGATATTCACACATCTGTGCACATCCTTCAGTGCACATCTCAAGATTAATTGCAGCACCTGGTACAATGCGAGTGCCGTGTTAATAGTTGCTATGCTATACTAGTAAGGTAGTAAACACAAAGGGATATATATGTATCTGATGCAGATGAAATTTCATGTTTTGGTCATCTACAGTTGGTTAAACCTGGAGACATAAAAAGCACCAACACAAAGGGCTGATGTTTTATGCAGCATTTAAAATGATACACACTGCAGAGCAAGCGATCAATTAAATACTTTAAAATAAACAAAAATAAATAATTATTAAAATAAGCAGTTAATTTCCTTGGGGAGTGGATACGGAATGGGATGGGGGTTCGGGGGTAATGGAAGAATGGAAGGGAGAGGAAACTGGGATTGGTATGTAAAATAAGATTGTTTCTAATTTAAATAAAATTTATATATATATATAATTTTTAAAAAGTCTTTTTTTCTTATCTGCACATAAGAAACTCTTGGAGAAAATTAAGGATGCATATGAAACTTAAAAATGGTGTCGTGTGTACATGTGTTACATACGAAGACTGTAAAAGACTGAAAAACTATTCTTTCAGCAGTTGAAAATTAAAGCGTCTGACTCAGCAAAAAAGCTGTTCACACCGTTGACAAAGTGGTGTCACTTGCAGGCTTCGTGGAAGGAGAGTGAGCGAGGCATCGCTCTCTAGTCATTATCCATCGTGTAGAATGTGTATAAAGCCTAAGAAGTCTGGACAGCACTAATGGATATCAAAAGACCAGGAAAGTGATTGCCATTTGTGTTTGTGTTAGCTTTGTTCCTAAGAAATAGTATTTGGGAATTTATGTGATTTAAGTGCATCTCAATTTTTCAAGGATTGTGTGTGTGAACTGGCTCATTAAATCCCTGTAAATCTTCACTGCGTTGATGGGAGTGGGTGGCTGTGTACCACTAACCACATCTCCTTCCTTAAAACCCACTAAGTCCTGCATCTCAGACCACAGCCTGCTCCTTCCGCAGCATGCTTTTCCTTCTTCCTCTGCCTCCTCTGAGTTCACACACGAAGTTTCTAGCTCTCGTATTTTACATTGTTGGAGTCAATGTAACTCTGTTCTTCTGTCTTAACATGTAAAAAGCATTTTCTCCCAAATGCCTCTGCATGGCTGAGCATGCTCCCTAACTTGTATGAGTTGATAGCTCTGTAACATCATCTGGATACCCAAACAGGCTGCTTTTTATAAACTTCAAGGTGTACATTAGAGTTAACAACAATGTTTCATGTGTGCTGAGCTTCAGAGTTTCAATATTACAGGCCAGGTTCTTATGTCTTGTCAAGATATTGCCACCATGTTGTCATCCACATCAACATGAAATTTCAGGTTCAATGTCTCTTTACCCTGTGTACTTCCTCATCGATATTTCCTATTAAACATATTGCATTTAGATCTCTCTGTATCACCTTTCACTGTATAGTTCATATCTACTTATAACAACACTCCTTTAACTGGTATCTTTTTCCAGCCTTGTCATTCTTTTTTATTTTATTTTATATTTAAATTAGAAACAAGCTTGTTTCACATGTCAGTCCCAGCTCCCTCTCCCTCCCCTCCTCGCCCATCTCTCCCACCATACCCCCCTCAGGCTCCTACCTAATCCCCACTCTGTTCCCTATAGAGGATAAGGCCCTCCATGGGGGAATCTCCAGAGTCTGTTATTTTGTTCAGGCCTGGGCCTAGGGCCTCCCCCAAGTGTCCAGGTTGAGATAACATCCCTCCCTGTGGGATGGGCATGCAAAATCCATTTGTGTGCTAGGGATATATACTGATCAACTACCCAAGGCCCTATAGATTGCCTAGGCCTCCTCACTGACACCCACATTCAAGTGGTCTGGATCAGTCCCATGCTGGCCTCCCAGCCATCAGTCTGGGGTCCAAGATCTCCCCCTTGTTCAGTTCAGCAATTCCTCTGGTTTCACCAGCCCAGTCTTGACCTCTTTGCTCATCACTCCTCCCTCTCTGTAACTAGGTTCCAGGAGTTCATTTCAGTGTTTAGCTGTGGGTGTCTGCCTCTGCTTCTGTCTGTCACTAGATGGGGGTTATTATCACATTCAGAAACTCAGTTAGTCTAAATCCTAAAGTCCTGGTTAAGAACCATAATTGACTCTGTTGCCTATTTCACTAAATCTACATGTCATACTTTAGTTTAAAGAGCTCCATAATCTAGATAAATTTGTCTTTACTAAGCAATACTGTTATTTAATAATTCGCCAAGTCCATAAACTTCTTAGATACTATAAACTTGAATGTCATTTTTTAAATTTGGTTATCTAATAAGTAACATTTATATATAATTTAGTTGATACTTTATTCTTAAGCTAACTGAATTAAAACTCTATTCGCAAACAGGAAAATATGTTTCTACAAGAAAATAAAATGCAATAACTTGGAAAATATGTAGATGTGATAAAGATTATTAATATAAAATGCATCATTCATCTACTTATGCATTAGACTGAATAGATAAGCTAAGTTTTGAGGACTATGCTACATGTGGCAAGTAGCAATATAAATAAGTAATGTTTTCCATCTTCAGAAGGCTTCAATCAACTTAAAAATAACACAATGAACACAATTTGAAGTAGTCTTATCCAAGAAAGTCTGCAAATGTTGCTTGGAAAGGCATTAAAACCTAAAAATCCATATACTATTGAAAGAATTATCTAAAGAAGAGTTGAGTCTTTATTGTAAAAATCTTTTCTTCCTTAAGAGGTATACATACTCAGTGGTAGAATACTTGCCTACTGTCTGCAAGATACTGAGTTCAATAACCAGTTCTATGAAAACAAATCAACTAAAAATGTTCCCTTCATTAATCAGATTAGATAAGCATAGACAAATATCTCTTGTATGTGGATTCTAGCTTCTAACAAATAATATCCATATCCAGGTAGGAGGAGATAAAGGCAGAAGACAGAAACAAGAAAGGGACACCAGTGACATGGGAGGAAATGAGGCGACTCTAAGGGAAGAGATGGAGGAAGACTATAGACCAAAGAGAAAGGGGAAAGAGAGATGCGGGAGCATGAGACAATTGATCAAAATGAATAACGTCCTCAGTATGCACCATGCACACATGTGGTATACAACCATATACATGAAATAATTATTTTCTTAAAATAAGAAAAGTTGGTTGGGGACCTTCTCACAGCCTGGTGAGGCCTGGGGACTGTGCACCAAGGATCCCATGACAGCAGTCCAGTCCACCAAGAGATTGCCAGTCGCCTCGTCCCTTTCTCTGCCCACAGAACGAGGTAGACAGGGGCCTATATCCGGGCCTCATTCCAGTGCCCTGCTCTGAGCCATTTGAGGCCTGGGGACTGTGCACTGAGGATCCCATCCCAGCAGTCCAGCCCACCAAGAGACTGCCAAGACCTTGGTACTAGTCCCACCTCCACCTACAAGAAAGCCATCTGAGTATTGAAACCATTTGCACCCACTGAACCTTGGACCCGTACCCACCAGGAGAGTAAGAGACTACTCCTGCACCCACTATAAGAAGGGATGGGAACAAGACAACATAAAAACACATTCAACAACGTAAAAACCAATATGTCACCAGCAGAGTCTATGGACTCTATACCAGCAAGACCTGAGCATTCCAACACAGATGAAGCAGAAGACAATGACCTTAAAAACAACCTCATGAAAATCATAGAGGCCCTCAAAAAGGATATGATAAAATCCCTTAAAGATATGGAAGAATAAAAAACAACAACAACAACAAAAAAGAAATAAACAAATATCTTAAAGAAAGCCAGGAAAAAAACAATCAAACAGATGAAGGAAACAACTCAAACAGTTCAAGAACTAAAAACTGAAATAGATACAATAAAAAAACACACAAACTGAGGGAATTCTGGAAATAGAAAATCTGGGTAAATGATCAAGAACTACAAATTCAAGCATAACCAACACAATACAACAGAAGGAAGAGAGAACCTCAGATATTGAAGATACACTAGGAGAAATAGATTCATTGACCAAAAAAAATCATAAGTCCTAACACAAAATATCCAGGAAATATGGGACACCATGAAAAGACTAAACCGAAGAATAATAGGTATAGAAGGTGAAAAACCCACCTCAAAGGTGGGGAAAACATTTTCAACAAAATCATAGAAGAAAACTTCCCCAACCTAAAGAAAGACATGCCAATGAAACTACAAGAAGCCTACAGAACACCAAATGGAGTAGGCCCCAAAAGGGCCCCTCATCACATAATAATCAAAACCCCAAACATACAGAATAAAGAAAGAATGTTAAGAGAAAAGCAGCTAAGGAAAAAGACCAAGTAACATATAAAAGTAAACCTAACAGAATTACACCTGACTTCTCCATGTAAACTTTGAAAGCCAGAAGGCCCTGGATAGACAGATATTCTACCAGCACTAAGAGACCACGGAAAGTCCAGACTACTATACCCAGCAAAGCTTTCAATCACTATATATGAAAAAAACAATATATCCCATGACAAAACCAGATTAAACAATATATGTTCACTAATTCAGCCCTACAAAAGTTCTGAAAAGGAAACTCCAACTCGAGGAAGTTGACTACAACCACAAAAACTTAGTCAATAAATAATCCCATTTTACCAACAGACAAAAGAAAAAAAAGGTGGAAATCCACACACAATTCCACAACCACCAACAAATCCAAAACAAATAAGAATGAGCAATCAATGGTCAATAATTTCCCTCAATAGTAATGGTTTTAACTCACCCATAAAAAGAAATAGGCCAACAGAATGGAGACAAAGACAGAATCCATCCTTCTGCTACATACAAGAAACACACCTCAACTTCAATGACAGATATAACCTCAAGTTAAGGGTTGGGAAAAGATTTTCAGTCAAATAGACCATAGAAACAAGTGGGGGCAGCAATCCTAATATCTAACAAATTAGACTTTAAACTAAAATCAATCAAAAGAGATGAAGGAGGTCATTTAATATTCATCACAGGAGAAATCCATCAAGATGAAGTCTTAGTTCAGAACATCTATGCCCCAAATACAAAGCCATCCACATTCATAATAGAAACATTACTGAAACTCAAATCACACATAAAACCTCAAACACTTAGAGTGGGAGATTCAACACACCACTCTCAACACTAGACAGGACCACCATACAGAAACTTAACAAAGAAACTAATAGAAGTTATGATCAATTGGGTTTAACAGACATCTATAGAATATTTCATCCAAACACAAAAGAATATACCTTTTATTCAGGACCACATGGAACCTTCTCTAAAATCGACCACATATTTGGTAACATAGCAAACCTCAACAGATACAAAAAAAATTGGAATAAACTCCTGTATCTTATCAGACCACCATGCTTTAAAGTTAGAATTCAACAACAACACAAAATGCAGAAAACATGAAAACTCTTGGAAATTAAACAATGTGCAATTGCACCATTCCTGCCTCAAGGAAGAAATAAAAAAAAGAAATCCAAGAAGTCATAGAACTCAATGAGAATGAAGACACAACATACCCAAACTTGAAAGCAGTGCTAAGAGAAAAGTTCATAGCACTAAGTACCCATATGAAGTTCATAGCACTAAGTACCCACATGAAGAAACTGGAGAATAGCCACACTAGAGAATTAACAGATTCAATGCAATCCCCATCAAAATAACAGCACAATTCTTCACAGACCTTGAAATAACAATAATCAACTCCATATGGAAAAAGAAAAGATGACCCAGGATAGCCAAAATAACCCTGTACAATAAAGGAACATATGGAGTCATCGCAATCCCTGATTTCAAGCTCTATTATAGAGCTATACTCCTGAAAACAGCTTGGTATTGGCACAAAAATAGACAGGTAGAACAATGGAATCCAACTGAAAATCCTGGTATGAACCTACATACCTACGAACACCTGATTTTTGAAAACGAAGCTAAAATTATACAATGCAAAAAAGAAAGCATCTTCAACAAATGTTGCTGGAATAACTGGCTGCTAGCATATAGAAGACGACAGATAAATTCATATCTATCACCATGCAGTAAACTTAAGTCCAAATGGATCAAAGACCTCAACATAAATCCAGCCACACTGAAACTCTTAGAAGGGAAACTGGGAGGTACCCTTCAACAAATTGGTAGAAGAGACTGCTTCCTGAAAATAACACCAGTAGCACAGACAGTGAGATCGACAATTAATAAATGGGACTTTCTGAAACTGAGAATCTTCTGTAAGGCAAAGGACATAGTCAACAAGACAATAGCAGCCCACAGAATGGGAAAAGATTATCACCAATCCCACATCTGACAGAGAGCTGATTTCCAAAATTTACAAAGGACTGAAGAAGCTAGCCACCAAAACACTAAATAATCTAATTAAAAAGTGGGGTACAGAACTAAATAAAGAATTCTCAATAGAGGAATCTAAAATGGCTGAAAGACACTCAAGAAAGTGCTCAACATACTTGGCCATAATGGAAATACAAATCAAAACAACTCTGAGATACCATCTAACTCCTGTCAGAATAACTAAAATCAAAAACACCAATGACAATTTATTCTGAAGAGGATGTGGAAAAAGGGAAATACTCCTCCACTGCTGGTGGGAGTGCAAATTCATACAGCTACTTTGGAAATCAGTATGGCAGTTCCTCAGGAAAATGGAAATCAGTCTACCACAAGATCCAGCAATTCCACTCTTGGACATATACCCAAAAGAAGCACATTCATACAATAAGAGCATCTGTTCAATCATGTTCATAGCAGCATTATTTGCAATAACCAGAACCTGGAAGCAGCCTAGATGCCCCTCATCTGAGAAGTGGATAGAGAAAATGTGGCATATTTACACAATGGAGTACTACTCTGTGGAAAAACAATGGAATCTTGAAATTCTCAGGCAAATGGATGGAACTAGAAGAACCCATCCTGAGTGAGGTAACCCAGTCACAAAAAGACAAACATGTTATGTACTCACTCATACATGAATTTTAGACATAGAGTAAAGAATTGCCTGCCTACAATTCCCACCCCACCAGAGAAGCTAGGAAACAAGGAGAACCCTAAGAGAGACATATACGGTCCCCCAGAGAAGAGGAAAGGGACAAGGTCTCCTGAGCTAATTGGGAGCATGGGCGAGATGAGAGTAAGTTACAAGACAGAGAAGGGGAGAAGAGGAGAGGAGAAGGGGACATGAGAGAGCAAGAAGATTGAGTCAGGGGAAGAATAGAGGAGAGCAAGAAAGAGATACATAATAGAGGGATCCATTAAAGGTTCAAGGAGAAATCTGGCACTTGGGAAATGTCCAGAGATCTACAACGTTGACCCCACAACTAACAATCTAAGCAGTAGTGGAGAGGCTACTTAAATGCCTTGCTCTGATAATGAGATTGATGACTACCTTATATGCTATCCTAGAGCCTTCATCCAATAGCTTATGGAAGCAGAAGCAGACACCCACAGCTAAATACTGAGCTGAACTCTGCAATCCAGTCGCAGAGAGGGAGGAGTGATGAGCAAAGGGGTCAAGACCAGGCTGGAGAAACCCACAGAAACAGCTGACCTGAACAAGGGGGTGCTCATGGACACCAGACTAATAGCTGGGAAACCAGCATGGGACTGTCCCAGACCCCCTGAACGTGGATGCCGGTTTGGAGGTCTGTTAATCTATGGGGCCTCTAGTAGTGTAGTGAATCAGTTTTTATATCTAATACACGAATGGACTTTGGGAGCCCACTCCACATAGAGGAATACTCTCTCAGCCTAGACACACAGAGGGTCTAGGCCCTTTTCCAGATGATGTGGCAGATTTTGAAGATCACCCATGGAAGGCCTCACCCTCTCTGGGGAGGAGAAAGGAGATGGGATGGTGGGAGGCAGGGGTGGAGGGGAGGGAGAAGGAACTGGTATTGATGTGTAAAACAAGCTTGTTTCTAATTTAAATTTAAAAAAGAAAAGAAAATTTGATTTACTAGGCTATTGTTCTTGGTGACTCACCAGAAGTTGATGGCTAGAGCCAGTTGTTAAAAGCACCATACACTTGTATCATGGGACATTGACAAATCAATCTGCTACCTATCGGCTTCTTTTCAGTGTTGGAAGGTGCTATGTAGACAGATGGGGAAGAAAAATAATCAGCAGTTTTACCCAGCAATGAACCTTATAAACTATAATTTCTGATCTGGCAAGATATGCACATTGCTTCAGTAAAGCCACAAAATTTATAAGAATAACAAGCCAATTTCTAATTTGACTTAAAGTCTCCTCGACCTGGTGGCACTTATATATGGCATTATAAACCTGTCCAAGAATGTGTACCTGGGAGGTCATAGGCCCTACAGGAAAACCTGTAACTACTATTTTGCTAAATGAGCATGGTTTCTAATTATCCTCCACATATGTTATCTTCATACTTATAGACTGATGAAGCTATCAATCCTCATCAGAAATGCTTCTTTTACAGTGGACGGTGATTATTTTATTATAGAGGCTCACACCTGCTCAAAGTTCAAGAAGCCCTAAATGTGAAAACTCTCAAATCTCAGGAAATATCCTAGAGAAGGAAATGGGAAGACTATAGTAGCCAGATGCCAGGAGCCAGGAACTTGTGCTGGGAGTGGCATCTTCTGGACTTGAAGGTGCCATTGCACTCATGACCTCACAGAAATCAGGGTTGTTTGCACAAGACCAAAGCAACCCACATTCCTGCCTAGAGAGGGAAGGGGCTCCCCTGCTGAGGAGTTACTGGCAGTTAGTGGCTTTTGGGGTGGGGGAAACCATTTTATTCAGGGAGCAGCTCCTGATGCTTCAGGGAATCATTCTGCAACCATGTGTGGACAACATGAAAAGAACTCAGTAGGTTATTTAAAAAAACAAAAGGTAAAATGGGTCATAAAGCTAGGCACTGTGGTAGGTAAGTGGGAAGCGTTGGGGACAGTAATATGAGAAGAATGTGAGTGGATATGATCAAAATACATTATAAGCATGTATGAAATTCTCAAAGAGTAAAAATATTTTTGAAGAGAAATAGATTTTTGTAAAGCAATTTTAGCTACATATTCTGTGTAGCAAATCAACAGTACTGCTTGCAAGATAATATGCATCTTTATATGTGATTTAAAAAATCTTTCATCTGAATGATTAACATAGCACAGAAATGGAAATTAATCACTTGTAATACTTTTCTTATTACCTCAATAGACTGATTTTGATCACATGCGATCTCTTGAAAAATTGTTGTTAGGTAGAATATTAGCAGATATTAAAAACTTAATAAACATTAAGAATTATTACTTAGGGGATGAAGAGATGGCAGCACTTAAGAGCACTTATTACTCTTGCAGAGGACCTGGGCTGCATTCCCAACATAAACATGGTAGTTTACAACCATCTGTTACTCCAGTTCCAGAGACTTTGTGTCCTCTTCTGACATAAACAGGCACCAAGCATACATGTGATATACAGACAAACCTGCAGACAAAATACTCACACGTAAAATAAAATGAATAAATCTTTTTTAAAAGTTAAAAATACTATTTAGTTGGCATCTCTAAATAAAAGTCCAAGCTGTCAGTCATCCCATTAGTAAAATAGTTGGACAACACTATAGTGTTGGGGTTTTTCCCCCTCAGGGAAAAAGCCCTACTAAACAAATTTAAATTTCATTTTGAACAACTCTCAGAAAAGTGGTGATCAGGACTGAGGTTTGGAACTGCACATTTTTAACTTCATTAGAGGGTAATATAAGGCAGACAAAATTCCTCTATCAGGGAGTAATGGTAAAGAGTAAATTATTAAAATACAGTGTATTTAATTCTTGACTTATATTTTAAAACTAAATTAAATCATTTTAAAAAATGAATGCATTTTAATGATATGATATAGATAGTGTTTATCCACCTGGATTTCATAAAATTCTTAATCTTCACTGTTATATTAAGCTTTAAATTACCTTCATTGCTTCAAGGGGATTAAGAAGAAATCTGTCTTCACTCTTCCATTAGCTCTAGATAGACATTAAATCTCCCTCTTGGAATTAAACGTCTTATGAATGTGTAAAGACAGAAAATGAATTTTTCAGTGAACATTGTCTTGAGTAATTTTGTGTTTCTAATGTGATAATCTTTATGTTATCTTTAAACCACTTAACATTACCTTCAAGCTGAAAGAGAAGTTGAGCAGAGCTCTCTTTCAGTCCCAAAATACCATGATCTCAACCCACAAGCTTTTCTTAATTATGAAGGAGTACATAAGATTTTTTTCCTGAAAACAACATAGATCTCAGTTCTTTTCTTATAATTTATCCACTAAGCACTATGTAGAGTTATCTACCAGGTACCCAGTACCAAAGCTCATGAAAATTTTCAGTGACTGATGCATTGTTAACTCTTGACATGTGATGTGACAAGTCTTACAATAAAACCCTTCATGTGGCTCACAACTAGTTTTGATGACAAATGTTGAAAGTTGCTCTGAAGTTATTTTTAAAAATTTAAAATTAATTTGATTCTTCACTTTTTGAAATATATATACATACATACATGCTTACATATATATACATATATATAGCTGCTATGTACACAAAGTTAAGGCAAAAAATAGAAACAGAAAAAGAGAATGTCTGTCAACTCAGACTTTCTGTGACATGCAACAGCTGAGTGTTGAGTCATTTTCAATTCTTAAATTCTTTATGTAGAAGCCTGATGATCCAGATGTTCTTTTAGCAGCAAGAATTTAAAAAAAATGTGGTCATGTTCCTAGAGCTTGAGTTCCTTTCTGTGCTGGTAACTCAAGCCTGTATATTCCTAAGTGAGAGACTTCAGTATAAATGTCATTTGAGATGCATAACTTTGAATAAAATAGCTTCCACATGAATGATTTTTCTATCCCCCTTAGGCCTTATCTCTTTAGTCTTTCAAAACTTACCAGACTAAGAAGTATTCCCTTTTATCATCTCGAGGGCCCTGTATGTGCTGGGCAGTACTCTACCACTGAACTACCACATCAGTCTTTGGCATAGCCTTTCTGGAACTTCAGGACCACAATCATGGTAAGACTTGTGGGAGTACTGAAGCAGTTAAGTGTCAACAAAATAAAATAGAGGTCTTCAGACTAGAGTCATCACAAACCTCTGTGGGGACAACAGACCTTGGCCAGAGACCCACTTCCCCATCAGCCTGGGACCAGGCAGCTGTAAGACAATGTTTACTAAAAACATGTTTACTAAAAAGAATACAGTTCCCAGGGCAATAAGCTCCTGAAAAGGGCTCGCCCACAGAAACGCCCTGACCTCGACCTTTTCCAAAGACTAACTGCCTCTTTCTGACCCACCCACTGCCACCTCTGGTGTCAGGGTATATAATAACCATCCAGGGTAGGAATAAAGGAGAGCCTTCCTGAGGAGCCTTCTGGAAGCCACCAACAAATCTCTGTGTCATCAATCCCGACACCCTCTGCACATTCTCAGATACAGGCTGCACAGCGGGCACAGCAAACCTCTGCTAGAGTTCTTATCTCTTCTACTGTACAGCATGACCAGAACTAAGAGATCATCCATGGCTAGAGGCCATAGATGCCTCTATTGAAGCAGCTGGTGACCCTTCCAGCCCAAGGCTTCATTGCATTTTCACTGCTGTAATAAACACTCTGACAGAAACCACTTGAAAGAGGCCACTTACGGGGCCACAGAGATAGGGTACAGCATGGTGGGAAAGACATGGCAGCAAGCAAGACATAACCAGATAACAAGAGACTGGTTGATCATATTGCATCTACACTAGGAAATCAGAAAGAAAGTAGGAAGTCAGACAGAGTTACAAAGCCTTAAGACCACCCTCAGTGACTAAATTAGTTAGGGTCTTTATTGCTGTGAAGAGACACCATGACCATGGAAGCTCTTATAAAAAAAAATCATTAAATTGGGATTGCTTATATTTTCAGAGCTTTAATCCAATATCCTCATGGTGTGACATGGTGGCATGTAGGCAGACATAATACTGGACAAGAAGCCAAGTGTCCTACATCTTGACTTGCAGGAAATAAGAAGTAGTCTGTGACACTGGGCATGGCTTCCATGCATATGAAACCACAAAGCCCACTCTCACAGTGACATACTTCATCCAACAAGGCCACACCTTCTCCTTTGTCAGCATTTCCTTTCCATCCACCGCAGTGACCTACTTCCTCTTTTGAGGTTCTACTTCCTAAGGATTCCATGACCTTCCCAGACAGTGCTACAAGCTTCAAACCAAGTAGCCCAACCATATGGTTAAAGGGGACATGACACATTCAAACCACAACAGCTCTTTACAAACCTTTCTACCCTCTAATCTTTCAGCCTCCTCAGCATTAAAATGATTGTGCACATTAAGGGTTACTCATCCTAATTCCACAGATTTCCTTCTCAGCAATATTCCCTAATTCCTAAAGCAAGGAGAACTCTTTGCAGTCTGAAATCAAGTTGCTACCCTCCAGCACAATGGGAACTGTGTGATTCTGTATCTACAATATGCATTGATTTCCTCTTAACATTTCCTCCTGAGACTTCTAAACACAGGCTTTCATAAAATATCCAGACCTTCTGTCTCCCTTCTGTTCTACTGGGTCTGATTTGATGACCACACTAGAGAACAGCCTCCTTGGGTAGACAAAAGGTAAACAAAAACATAAGACAAGAAAAATACAGAATATCAACTTAAACATTGTCAGGTTCATAACTTCACATTTAACTTCACATAACTGGAAGTATATGAAATCCCGTAAGAATACCCACTGCTCTGTTCTAGATATGCTGCTTTGTAAGTAATCATTTTGGAACTAGTTATTACATCCATTGTAGAAGTGGGCAACAGATAGGGTAGAAGATCTTAGCATGAAAGTGTCCTTTGTTTTACATCTCTACCTTTTTTTATTTAAATTAGAAACAAGCTTGCTTCACATGTCAATCCCAGATGCCTCTCCCTCTCCTCCTCCCCCGCACCCCTACCAGGTTCCTCAGCCCCCCACCCAATCTCCACTCCATTCCCCAGGGTGGGTGAAGCCCTTCATGTGGGATCTCCCGAGTCTGTCATTTCATCCAGGTCAGGGTCTAGGTCCTCCTGCAAGAGTCCAGGCTAAGAGAGCATCCCTCATTGTGGGATGGGCACCCAAAGTCCATTTGTATGCCCAGGATAAATACTGATCTACTACCCAAGGCCCCATAGATTGCCTAGGCCTCCTCACTGACACCCACATTCAGGGGGTCTGGATAAGTCCTATGCTGGCTTCCCAGCTATCAGTCTGGTGTTCAAGAGCCTCCCCTTGTTAAGGTCAGCTGTTTCTGGGGGATAAACCAGCTCAGTCTTGATCCCTTTGCTCATCAGTCCTCCCTCATTGTCGCTGGGCTTTGTGTTATAAAATACTGATTAAAGAAGGAAGCATGGTATTGAGAAAAACATGTTCAACTATTCTTTTCTTCAATTAAAATCCTAAGGATGCTCAAACTATTCTTAATTTAATTCCAGTTTTATATCATCCTCACCATTATCAGCCTGTGAATTTTGTTTCCACACAAAGTACGTCATTTAATGTGGTGATTGTCTTTTCAATATTTTTGTCTTCTCTTGCTTAGATTTCCTCTGATTTTCATTTCATAAGCTTTACTCTCCTTAATATTGAAATACATGTCTTACTTCCATCTTTAAACATTTAGTTAGCTACTGTCTCATGTATCTTCAACCTTCACTGCATAACTTGATTCTTAATAAAAATATTTATAGGCTAGCTCCAAGACTGAATATGGTAGGTAGGTTGTTGCTGCAGCTCCAGACTTTGTAGCGCTGAGACATGAGAATCATTTGTTCAAGGCCAGACTAAGCTACATAGTAAAACTCTGTCAAAAAAAGGCAGTAAACAAACTACAAAAATAATACATTTTTTAAAATCACACCATAGACTATCTCTAATGATTCCTTCATCCGCATCATGTGGGAACACCAGACCTTGAGCAGAGACCCACTTCCCCTTCTGCCTGGGAGTAGGCAGCTGTAAGACAATGTTTACTAAAAACATGTTTACTAAAAACAATACAATGCCTGGGGGCATTAAGTTCCTGGAAAAGGCCTGCCCGCAGAAACCACCCTGAGCTCGACCTTGTCCAAAGACTAACCGCCTCTTCTGCCACGCCCAGATCAGTTTCTGGGGTAAAAGCAGAACCAGCCAGGGTAGAGGAGAGAGCAGAAGCTTCTCTGGTGGGAGCTTTTCTTAGGAAGTTTTCTTGAACCTTTTTGGGGCCTGCTAAAAGTTTTCTTTACATCGTTGAACAAGTCTCTGTGTTGTCAATCCCCGACACCCTCCGCACGTTCTCGGACACAGGCCGCGCAGCAGACGCGACAGCATCACTTCTAACCATCTTCCTTAGAAGGAACTCTTGAAAAATCAGCCTCTTCATTGCTAAGACTGGTGGAAAATTCTCAGGTCTTATTTATTTTTAATTTATCCATCTTCATCTTCCATTCATCTATTAACTCTACAAGTCATTTGTTGGTAGTAACAAGTATATAGGACCCACTGTCTCTGTGTTTTAATAAGTAGATAATACAAAGGTGGAGGGAAAAAGCAGTAATCCTAACAGAATTCCCAGGAAGGAAAATACTCTCTTTTAAAGGATAAAGGTCTTGATTCTGACCTGTGACTAATTTGATACGCCTAGAATTATACTTTTATTTTCCTTGTCTCCTATTGCTTTGCTATTACTGTTGCTGCTTGTTGATATTGTGAAATATTCCTTCACTGGACCTTAGGGGAGACTTTTTGAATATTTGCTTGAAACTGATTTTCCACCCCTATTATTCTTGGAAATCAACTCCAAAATAAGAACAGAATACTTTATTAAATCATTCAAAATGTTTAGCTGTAACTAATCTTTGTCAGGTTTATCATGACACAAATCATCATATTATAAGATTTCAAGCTATTTTTACCTTGGTGATAATAACACTTTTGTGAGACTTCATGGTATGGCAACTGTTGCATCTTATGTTCCATTTTATAATATATGCATATTTCATTGGCAATAATTTAAAAAATAGTATCAAACGAGTTTCTCTACATATACACTTCAGAAAATAGTCCAAGGAGGCAAAGATTTATTTATGAAGTAGTATTTTCATGTTTCTCATCTGATAATCCTTCATATGAATTTATTATATTATCTTGAATTTAGTAACATTTTGAAACATTGAAAATAAAAACAGTAATGTACCTGATGTTTAGGAGAAACAAAATACATGACAGAACAGAAGATTTAGAATTTTTAACATCTTTATTATTATTAGTGTGTTACTTTTAATTTGGGACTAATTTTCTATTTATGAATTTTCTACAATTCACTTATCTACTCATCGAATGAAGGATATGTGGATTCTATCTAGTATTTGACCCATGAACAAATTCTGTAAGCAAATTTTCTTCTGCATCATATAGTAAGTGCATATCTGATTTATAAAGAAATGGCTGAAGTGTTTTCCAAAGGGGTCCTACCATGTTCTGCTCCCATCGGCATGCTAGACAAGCACACTCTACCACTGAGAAGTATCCCAGCCTCTATGACTATTCTTTGTCTTAATATAAGACATGTCAGCTCTGTATATCATAGCTTGAAACTGATGTGTGTGGGCTGAACTCAAGGTGCTAGCAGGGTTGTTTTCCTTCTAGGGGTTATACATGATTTTAAATTCTGGCTAAAGATAGATTGTGTTTGTTCCTCTCCTCTGGTTCAGAAATATGGAAACCTTGAAATCTCAATATAAATTTGTTATCCAAATCAAAAGATCACCAAACATTTTTTTAAATAGAAGTCTCATGGTTATTTATCTCAATTGTGTCTTTAACAAATAAACCATGGAGTAGAGTTGAGTGATGACTCATCAGTTAAGAACACTAACTGTTCTTCCAGATAACCCAGACTGGAGTCCCATCAACCACATAGTGGCTCACACCCATCCATTGTTCCAGTTCAAGGAATCCAGTGCCCTCTTCTGGATTGGCTCCAGGAACACAGGTGGTGCACAGATATACATGTGAGGAAGACAGTTATGCACACAAAACCAACTAGGTAAATCAAAAGCTTAAATGGCCATTTTGTTTGTTTTTTTTTTTTCATTTTCTGCCTGTAATTCTCCAAGATGTGCATAACCACAGTTGACCTATGGTAACATGTAAGGAAACCCAGAGAGACTGGAGGAAGGTAGTGGCATATGTTGTTGATTTGATGCCATTTAGAGTTGTCCTGGAAATTTTCTTTCAATGGTTTTCATACCACAGTGCAAGGAAGAGTTGTTTTGCTTTATTTTGTTTTTCCTTCCACTTCAGGATGTTGAAACAGCATTCTCCCTGTTGCCTGTGTATCTTAGTGATCAACTGTAGTGTCCTGTGTGACCTGATAGTGGTAAAAGGATGAAGATGGTGAGATTGTGATCCACTTGCTCCTGCAATTAAGTTGACAGAGTCTAAACCAAACATTTATTAATAATTGAGATGCCAGTGTTCAGCGATAACACAGAAATGTGAGGCACCCATAATAAAGGGGCAAGCTATGGGCAGACCACAGCACAGCACTGCCATTTAGTCATATGCCTACTGTGCTTTCCATTTACTGTTGTTCTTTGGTAGCCCTCAAGATGCTTAGCATTGCCCATGAGCCTCACTGGGTTGCCCGTGACTGCTTTGCTGGTTGGCTCCCCTTATAATCTGCCATCACAGTGCTGTGCATTTCCCACCGAGGAGGACAACCCCAACAGTGCAGTACTGAGAAATCAACATGATATAATCCTATTTAGTTCTCTTCACGCTTTATGCTGATGTAACAGGAACCTGAAAATGTAGATGCTGACAAAGTAGCACTAGGTTTAGAAACTTTTGTCCCTGGTTCAGTAGGTTCTCTGTGCCATCCCTGAGGCTGTGATCCAACACAGCCAATTCATACTCTAGTTCTCCATGCCGAACTGCCCAGCTATGAATCAATGTCTGTGTGTGAGCCGAGTGCCCTTTTGTTTAATTTTGACCTCTTAATTCTACCTATAGGTGTAAAAACAAAGCGCTTACCCTTGTGCTCAGACTGGGCACAGTAAACGGCTGAGTGTACTCTTAGTCTGACCTCCTGTTTGCCCTGTCCTTAGGTAAAATGGTGAAACATCTGCATAATCTCCCCCTGATAATGAGATCCAGGGGTTTATCATAATTATTATGTTTACCGATTGGTTGAGGGGAAGGACTACATGCCATGGTGGGGCAGAGAAGTCAAAAGACAGCTTTGGAGTCAGCTCTCTCTCTCCACCTTGCAAACTCAGGTCCTCAGGTTTGGCAGCAAGTACTTTTAACTACTGAGTCATCTCAAGGCTGGGTGTTTGTTTATCTTGGCTCCCACATCCTCACCACATCCATAAACCAACAAAAAGCTAATGCTCTCCAGGGCACACGCTCTGTGAGTATGTATCACAAGCTCCCTGGCTCCTTCTGTATCATACTGGTCTCCCTGGCTTGGGAGCTTCCCAGGTCCTTTTGTACTGGTCATGATTGTATCATTGCTTTCTGCATCAGAGCCACACTTATAGTTCTGGGTGCTCTGCGGGATGGTAGGTATGCTCGGTGTCTCCCCACTGCCGACTACTACACTGACTGCTGCTCTTCTGCAGCCTAAATTTGAAATCTACTGCTACCCTTGACTGTCTAAGCTCAGGGAAACTAGTGAAGATTTCCTTTTCTTTTCTTTCCTTTTTAATTTTTAGATAGGTTCTAGAATCCAAATTATTTTGACTTTATTGAAAATAGATTTGTCTGTTTCCTCTCCATCCCCTCCTCCCAGTGCTCCTCCACCTTCCTTCTCCCCAAAAACCACTCCACCTCCTCCCACACATCCCCTCTTCAGAAAAGAGTAGGCCTCCTAGACACAATGGCCAAACTGGACAAAGCAACACACAATAAGACAAGACAAAAGCCCTCGTATCGATGGAGGTTGAAAAAGGCAACTGGAGAGGAGGAAAAGAGTCCCAAGGGCAGGCAAAAGAGTCACAGATATACCCACTCCCACTGTTCAGAGCCCCACAAAAACACCAACCTAACAACCATAACAAGTATGCAGAGGACCAACTTTAGACCCCTGCAGGCCAGGAGCTTGCTATTTCAGTCTCTATGAGCCCATTGACTACTGGATAGTTGATTCTGTGGACTCTGTTCTCCTAGTGTCTGTTCCTATAGTCTTTATTCCCCCTCTTCCTTGGGCGTTCCCCAAATCTTTAAGGGGAGGGACCCAATGAAGACTACCAGTTTAGATTCTCTCTCAACATATTATCTGGCTGTGAGTCTCTGTATTTGCTTCCATCTGTTGCTAGAGGAAGCCTCTGTGATGAAGACTGGACAAGGCACCAATCCATGAGTACAGCAGAATAACATTTGGTTCTACCCTAGGCTTCTGAGTTACCCAATCTCCAGTTCCTGGCCATGCAGGTAGTATATGGCATGGACTCTCTCTCATGGAGTGGACCTCAGGTTAAACAAAACATTGGTTGGTCACCACCACAAGTTCTATGCCACTAATGCCCTAGCACATCTTGAAGGCAGGAAAGATTATAGGTTGAAGGTTTTATAGCTTGGTTTAGTTCTTAGTTCTTTCTTATATGTGGAGGCATGTTTATAATTGGCAAAAAATAGCAAGATTAAAAGAGATAAATATACTAACCATGAATATGCTGTGATCTTTTGTACTGTTTTATTTACAGATGTTTTTAAAATGAAGATTCATATACTCATAAGATAATAAAGTATTTCTCTTTGTTCTTAGAGAATCTCACTTTGACTGTCTTATAATTCCAATGGAAATTTTTATCTATTCAATAAAATCTTCAGTTCTCAGTTTTAAATTTCACAATGTGAAATTAACTATTTTCCTCATTTTATGTGACCAATTGATTAAGAGTAAAGACATATACCCTCACCATTCATCTTTAGAACTTCTTCTCCTCTCAAACTGAAACTATACAGCTATTTGAAAAGAATTCTTGCTTCTTTCTTCCCTCCATTTGTGATGAATCTCCTTATGTCTCTATAATTAAGGTACTTCTCATATAAATTGAATCATACTATATTGTATACTTATTTAATATAGCATATTGCTATTAAGTTTCATCCATTTTGTAGTGTACTTCATATTTTCTTCCTTTTAAGGTTATATAATAGTCCATGGTTCAGCCCACAGAATGGGAAAAGCTATTCACCAACCCCACATCTAACAGAGGGCTGATTTCCAAATTATACAAAGAACTCAAGAAGCTAGTCACCAAAAACACTAAATCATCCAATTAAAAAGTGGGGTACAGAAGTAAATAGAGAATTCTCAACAGAGGAATCTAAAATGGCTGAAACACACTTGAGAAAATGCTCAACATCCTTAGCCATCAGGGAAATATAAATCAAAACAACTCTAAAATACCATCTCCTGTCAGAATGACTAAAATCAAAAACACCAATGACAGTTTATGGTGGAGAGGATGTAACGAAAGGGGAACACTCCTCCACTGCTTGTGGGAGTGCAAACTCATACAGCCACTTTGGAAATCAGTTCTATCACAAGATCCAGCAATTCCACTCTTGGGAATAAACACAAAAGATGCACATTCATACAACAAGGATATATGTTCAACTATGTTCATAGCAACATTATTTTTAATATCCAGAACCTGGAAGCAACCTAGATGTCCCTCAACTGAAGAATGGATAAAGAAAATGTTGTACATCTACACAATGGAGTACTACTCAGTGGGGAAAAAAAACAACGGAATCTTGAAATTCTCAGGCAAATGGATGGAACTAGAAGAAACCATCTTAGTGAGCTGACCCAGTCACAAAATCACAAACATGGTATGTGATCACTCATACATGGATTTTACATATAGAACAAACGAGTATCAGCCTAAAATTCACACCTCCAAAGAAGCTAGGAAACAAGCAGGACCCTAAGAGATACATATATGATCCCCCAGAGAAGGGGAAAGGGAAAAGATCTCCTGAGCTAATTGAGGGCATGGGGAGAGGGGAGAGGAAGTTAGGAGGAAAAGAAAGGGAGAAGAGGAGGGGAGAGGACAACATGAGGGAGCAGGTAAGAATAAAAGAGAGCATGAAAAGAGACACCATAATAGAGGGAGCCATTATATGTTAAAGAGAAATCTGGCACTAGGGAAATGTTCAGAGATCTACAAGGATGACCCCAACTAACAATCCAAGCAATAGTGGAGAGGCTACCTTAAAAGCCCTTGCCTGATAATGAGATTGATGACTACTTTCTATGGCATCCTAGAGCCTTCATCCAATAGCTGATGGAAGCAGAAACAGACACCTACAGCTAAACACTGAGCTGAACTCTGGAATCCAGTTGCAGAGGAGGGAGACGTAATGAGCAAAGGGGTCAAGACCAGGCTTGAGAAATCCACAGAAACATCTGACCTGAACAAGAGGGAGCTCATGGCCCCAAAATGGATATCTGCAAAACCAGCTTAGGACTGATCCAGACCCCCTGGACATGGGTGTCAGCAAGAAGGTCTGGGCAATCTATGAGGCCTCTCATAGTGGATCAGTATTTATCCTTAATACATGAATGGACTTTGGGAGCTCATTCCACATAGAGAGATTTTCTGTCAGCCTAGACACATGGGGGAGGGTCTAGGCCCTGCTCCAAATGATATGACAGACTTTGATGATCCCCCATGAAAGACCTCACCCTCCCTGATGAGCAGAAAGGGGATGGGATAAGGGATGGATGGGGGGTATGGGAGGGGGTGAGAGGGAACTGGGACTGACATGTAAAATACGATGGTTTCTAATTTAGATAAAATAATTCATGGTTAATGAATACCGCATTTTTATTTAGTTTTTGGGTGTTTTATTTACATTTCTCCTTTCCCTTTTCTTCTTCCAAACTGTCCAAATACAACCCTCTGTGTCCATACAATGTTACTTGCATGTATATTTCCAGGGATGACCATCTGGCAGTGACCCATCAGCTGGTGGTCTCATCTCTGGGAAGGACTCCCTCTTCCACTCCCAGCTTTACTTATTTGCCTGTTGTTCTTATATACCACATTTTTTAGTCATTCTTCCATCTATTTAAACCTGAGTTAGTTTCTAGCTGTTGTGAAGAAAGCTGCTATGAAGATGAGCATACAGATCATGTTTGAGTCTGAGCTTTAATTATTTAGATATAGCCACAGAATTGGAATTGTTGGATCACATGGAAATACTGCTTATTCTTTTGAAGAATGATAATATTCAAATTCATTATTTGATCTACCATACCCCAAAACATCTTCACATTAAGTGTATTCACTTTAATATAAATAATGAGAGCAAATATGTTATCTGTGGAAATTACTTCCCAAATGAACCATTAAAACCAATAAAAAATATGCCATACAGTTTCTGCTGAGCATAGGCTGTCCTGTGATCTGGGTGTGGGGGGTGGGACGGTTGTCAGCCAAAGTCATCTTATGTCTGCTCAGGAAGGTAGAGATGTATTGCCAAGTTCTCATTCTCATACTTGGCCATGGCTCTCACTAATGTTGTGGTCCTCACTAGGTGCAGCCATGGGCAGAATGTCAGATCCTTGCTGCCTGGACCTCACACAGGACTATTTTCAGTCATATTTTCTGCTCAACCTGTTTGTAATCTAACATCAGAAATGACACCTCATTGCTCTTGCTGTATTCCAATTGCTGAATGCAGCACACACAGTATAAAAAAGGGTGTGAATACCAAGAGGCCATTGTGTAATGGTTAGTATCTGCCTACCAGATAAGAGATTTACTCTGCTTATGTTTTCATTGCTATAACCTGAAACAAATAAGAACAAGGCATGACTTAAAATCTAGTTAGTGAGTGATGGAGTGCCCTTTCACATATTAATATGATGCTAAAAAGCAAAGAACACATAACCTGCTACATTCTAGTCTGGGATAATTTTAACAACTATATATTTTAATTCATTTTTATGCTACGTTTAAAAATCAAAATCAAGTTTAAAAATCAAAAAATTGAATCAAATCAAATATCTCTCCAAGAAAGTATCAGGAAAATAATAGCACTTACTGAAGATCCTTTTGTGGATTTCCTGGTATTCTCCTGGAAACTATCATTTTATGGCAGATGGCACTAGATAATATAGTTGAAGATAATGCAGTCTATTTTAAGAACTTGACATCGGTTATGGAGAGACTTTTATTCACTGAATTTATAAAAGTAAAATACATAAGATATATGCACGTTATTTATTCTTAGGGTTTTTGACATTATGTATATTTTTAAATAGTGTTCAAGAATAATAAGGAAAAATCACAGCTTTATTAAGCTTTATTAAGCATGGGCAGGTTGCTTAGTAAGGATATTTAAATGTGGACTTATTTATTTAATTCTTGTGTGTGTGTGTGTTTGTGTGTGTGTGTGTACATTTTTGAAGAGGATGATGTTGTAAGACACTATTCCTGGAAAGACATGAAGAAATATCTACCACCCTACACAAGAAATTGATAACAGAATGAAATACAGATATTACCAAAATCCAATGTGGTGAGCAAGTGAATTTATTAAAGTTACTTATAGAAGTGAGGGTATGGGGTAAGACCAGAAATGACTCAAAGACAGCTGCATCACCAAAATCCACTCCGGCATAGGTGACAACTGACTAAAGCTGGAAATTTGGAAATTTCACTGTATCTCAAGAAGATAAAAAAAAAAAAACCTCCTTTCCAAGTATCTCAGTTTATCTGATCTTCTTCCTGAAAACTCAGCTTGCCTGAGAGTTTTCCTGTGTAGGATAGGGGGAGTCTAGTGTATCTAGTAGTGTATCTAGTTAGTTTCAGGGTCTTCCTGAAGTTTTCAGCTTGCTCAGTTCCTGATCTGAGTCTTATAAGCTTTCCTTCAGGGGACATTGCTATACACAGTTACACATGTGTGTGTTGATATACATGATTGTATGTACATGTGGAGGTCAGAGTCCAAACTTAGATGTTCGTCTCATTCACTTTTTTTTTTTTTTTTGGTTTTTCAAGACAGGGTTTCCCTGTATTGTTTTGGAGGCTGTCCTGGAATTCGCTCTGTGGACCAGGCTGGCCTCGAACTCACAGAGATCCACCTGCTTCTGCCTCCCGAGTGCTGGGATTAAAGTCATGCACCACCAATGTCTGGCTCTCATTCACTTTTTTGCATCAGGCCCAAAACTCAGCAAGTAGGCTACACAATCTAGCCACCTCCTGCATGATGGAATTAGATGCATGGATATGGTTTCTGATTTCCTCTTTGCTTGTTTGTTTCTTTGTTTTGTTTCCATATAAACTCTGGGAATTGACTAGGGTCTTACAAAGCAAGCACTTTACTAAGCTTTTTAGCCAGCCTTTATTGACTATTAAACAATAGATACTATTTCTAGGGTTTTTTATAGTCAGAGTTTTTGAACAGATACTTTAGTAAAATCCCTAAAAATAGTTAGCTAGATTACTACTACTTTCTACAAATGTAAAAGACACGACATGAACAAATTGAATTAATTGATTAATTGGATTAACTGAAAAGCTGCACCAGGTGAGTCCAGCCTGTGGCTTGTGAGCCAGCTGCATCCCAGGATACCGTGGATACGGCCCCACACATTTACAGATGACAACACCATGTCTCGGTGTCGAAAGGTGGAACAGTCTTGTGTGAAGAAGAAATGGAGGACAGGGTTTAAATATCCAGAAGCAAAGAAGATGTTATGATACACTGTTCAAATATTTCCTTAAAAACTAGGAATACATTCTCTAGCCAAACCGCACTGTAAACTATTTGGAAATTGCTGAACTTTGGGGAAGAGAATGGTTTTAACAAAATACTTTCACCTATTATTTTGCTGTGCTCATGATGAACTCTAGGATCCCATACATCTCCAAACGTTTATGATTATGCAATAGCCAGTTATTCTAATGCTATTTAACTAAATATAAGTTACAAAATAAAATATTTTTAAATAAGATTATTATGCTTATTTTATGAATCCTCAAAAAGCTGTCATTTCTTACTATAAGGTAATATTCAGTGGAAAGATTGTAAGAGTTGGAGGACTACAATGTCTTATATAAGATAGTATCTTCTAGACACTACAAGAGCCTCCACCATGAAATCTCAACAAAACAATACCTGCATATACACACCAAAGCCAATCAACATGCCAATGTGACTAGTATTTCACAAGGCCCTACCCTAGAAGAAGAGTTACTGGCAACCAATAACTATTTGGAAAGAAATAATCTGCTTTGTCCACAGTTAAGCCCCTGATGGACTTTCCAACCACAGGGTCAGCAATAAACATATGTTCATTAGAGTAACAATGATGAACTCAGAATGGTGTGCCTGTTTGTGTGTGTGTGTGAGAGAGAGAGAGAGAGAGAGAGAGAGAGAGAGAGAGAGTGTGTGTGTGTGTAAAATCCTAATAATTAAGAAAGAAAGGTCATGTATTTGAGAGGGAGTGAGGAAACAAAAGAGGAACCGGAGGGGTCTTTAAAGGGGTAGAAATGATATGAATACTGTACTCATGTATTAAATTATCAAAAAATTAAATTTAAAAACAACAAAAAAGGAAGAATAGTAATATGAAGGATCCAAAAACAGATGAAGTAAATGAGGGCCTCATAAGCAGAGCTTTAGAGCAGTAAATGAGACTGTCAATTCTAAGGTTAAACCCTTTTAAAGCCAGGCACTAGTGGCACATACTTTTAATCCCAGCACTCAGAAGGCAGAGGCAGCTGGAGCCCTATGAGTTTGAGTCTTGCCTGACTCTAAAGCTACAAAGAGAAACCCTGTCTAGAAACACAATCCTGTTCACAAAAGACCTTTTTATTTATTTATTTATTTATTTTTACATTTCTGTTTTTACAATAATTTTATTTAACTTTTTATACATGTTACACTCAGTTCCCTCTCCCTCCCTTTCTCCCCCAGTTCCCCAATCCTCCCAGCTCCCCATCCCACTCCACCCCCCCTCCTCTCCCCAGAGAGGGTAAGGACTTCCATGAGGGATTTTCAGAGTCTGTCACATCATCCCAGGCAGGGCCTAGGTCCTCCCCCATGTGTCCAGGCTGAAAGAACATCCTTCCATGTGGAATGGGCTCCCAGAGTCTATTTGTATGCCAGGAATAAATAATTCTCTACTCTCCAAGGTCCCCTAGATTGCTGAGGCCTCTTCTCTGACACCCAGGTTTGGGGGGCCAGTATCTGGATCAGTCCCATGCTAGCCTCTCAGTCATCAGTCTGGGGTCCATGTGTTCCCCTTGTTTAGGTCAGCTGCCTCAGGCTAGTCTTAATTCCTTTGCTCATCACTCCTCTTTGCAACTGAGTCAAAAGACCCCTTTTAAAAATCTCATGTAATGGTTCGTTATTCAGAAGTGACAAAGTTTGTAACTTCTAATAATAAAAATAATGTGATCATTGTTGGTTAATTTACAAAAACTAAGCTTCTCCTGTCTTTGGCTTGCAAGAATGATGGGTAGCACTCTTTTCCTATTGCAGGTTGGTTTTTAGGCCTAATGAGTTCTAGAAATGCTTTGGTGAATGCAAAATGTTCTCTAGGCTCCTCTAAGGCAGACATGGAATCCCATACCCAACTCATCAAGGTTTGTCACGGAGATTTTCCACGTAAGACTTTCTTACTACCGTAACTTCAACAGAAAGCAGTTACAGAATGAGATGTTACTTCTATCTACTAAAAGGACCAATTATCTATCACAGGATCTTTTTGACTTTAGGAAAGTTAAATACCGTTTTACTCTGTATTGCTGTACAAAAATGTAAAAATATCATACAGTTATAAACATGGGAGGGAGGGTTTTGATATGAAGTTTTCAGACTTCCAAGCACCTTCAGGCCTTCGGACAAGTATCTCATGTTGTTGAACATCTTCCAGTGAGAGGACCTAGGAGACAACAGTGGACAACTCCAAGCAGAGGACTTAGGAAAGTGTGGGTCAGGTGACCAGAACTGTGACAGCCTAAGCGGAGACAAATGAGTGAACACGATTTGGACGTAGGGTGATAAGAAAAAGCAAACCTCCCAAAATGAGTGAAGTGTTCATATGGGCAACATTGCTTATGAGACAGGATACAGAAATCCTAGGATGCATGGCCCCTGTGTTTGGTGGAAATGACAATATAATTTCCTTCCCAGAGCAGTTAGAAGGAAAGAAATCCTGTTTTGCAATTGAGAAAGCAGCTATTTTCTCCATATGCATTATTTGTTGTCCCAGTGATATATAGCTAATAAATGTGGTTATAAATATTTAAGCTATTAATGGCTGCATTACACATTATAGATAGCTCTCTATGAGCTCACCAGGCATTGTAAGTGATACACTCTGCTTCCCCAAGGAACCATGGATAAAGTCACAGCCACATGAGGTGCATTCACCAGTGACAGATGAGAACGATGTCAGTAAACAGATACTACACTGGTTTTATTTCACTCAGTAAAATTGGTGGCAAGGAGGATATTATATAAACTGACCTCATCTAACTGATACCACACTATGACTAAGAAAAAGTTTAACTCTTGTGGAATTAATTTTACACCATAGTAACAAGTTTGACTTTTTAAAAGCCCCAGATGAATGTGAAAGAACGCATTGGTGGCGTTAGTTATTTAAGAACCCTGTGTGGAGTATTGAGTTTGGCATTAGTTATTTAAGAACCCTGTTTGGAGCATTGAGCTTTCCTACTACCCATTTCTGTCTTTTTCTGACCTTATTTTTCCCTGCTTATACATACAATTAAGCTATAGGGTAAAGTTAATAAATCATCTCAACAGGACACCAAAGTTACAAACGTTAAGGCAGAGCAGTTTCTGAGATGGCCATGTTGGATTGCTTAATTAATTTACATGACTTGTGTTATACACCACTATTAATCTATCTGTGGATCACTTTTCTGCTATAAAAGACAGTAAGAAAATGAGGTCTAGAGAGATAGCTCAGCAGTTAAGAGCTCTGGCTGCTCCTCTAGAGGACACAAGTTCAATTCTCAGAACCCCCATGGCGGCTTATAACCATCTCTAACTCCAGTACTAGGAGATCTGATGCCCTCTTACAGCTTCAGTGGGCACCAGTCATGCGCATGGTACACAGACATAAATGCAGCAGATGACTCACACCCATAAAATACAATAAAAATAATCTTTAAGAACCGAGATATAAAAAGCTAAAAGTTGCTGCAAAATTAAATGACTATATGTAGAGAACTGTGCAGTGAAAGCTACCAAGGAACTGCGCAATGGTGATGGTTTCCATCTTCTGACTGAGGTACACACATGTGAGAAGCATGGGATAATTTCACGCTGAGCTCTAATCTCTCTGGCAGCCTTGAAATGTAGGCATTATCTCTCCGTTTTATAAGGGACTGAAACTAAAGTTCGGAAGTGATGATCTCAAATTCACAGGAATGTTATTAAATGACAAAGCCAGAAGCTGGCTCCAGCCTAGTTCTGCTGAATTCCAGAACCTGCAAGAATTTCAAACCTACAAAGACAACAGAGAGATGAGGAGGACTAAAAACCTGATACAGCCCCCCTCATCACCCCCCACCACACACACACACACACACACACACACACACACACCCTAACTCACTCACTCTCCCAAGGCAAGTTACCGGAATATGTTGAAACTCGGTGTTCTGTATTGAAGATTACCCTAGATGATCTTCAGAAACCCAGAAGAAGAATTTCCCAGAATGAATGAGGATTCTGGGATCTGTGTATTTTCTAAAATGCGGTTTGTTTTCACAAAGTCAGCTACCTAATTGAATCCTTTGCTGTTCTCTGTTCCTTGGGCAAGGGCTGATGTTAACACAGAGAAAGGATGTCTTTAGGTCTACAGAGGAAAGAGAAAGTGTCTAGGCTAGCAGTGCTCTAGGTTTTCTCTCACATTTGTTCATTATGCATCTCAAATATTCCAGAAAAATAAAGAAATCACATGCATGACAAAGAAGTGTATTTTCATGTAGGTAGAGGATAGGTTTCGAGCATTCTCAAGAATACTTTAAGGATCTTTAATAACAATAAATCACTTTCCAGTTAGCATTGGTTGGTTCCTATATTAATATGAACAAATAAAATTGATTTAATTCCCCAATCATACATAGTGTCAACTGGGATTTTAAATAAATAAGGAAGAGTTTATATTTCTCATTTTTCTGTGCATCTGGGTTCAGAGTTGATATTATCTGGACTTTGTCAAACGTTTTCCATAATCACTTGGAGTCTACTTCTATCTGATATTAATTCCTTTATATAATACCCAAGTCACATATAAGAAAAAGCTCTCCACATATTGCTACTAATGCAAAGTCACTTATTGTTGTTTATGAATTATAGTTCTTGCCTTCAGATATACTTTGAAACAGAACAACATTTATATGGGGAATTAAATATGTTTAGAATTGAGGACAATCAAGGACACCCCGCCATATACAATTATGTGAACGGGCTTCATGCAAAAATCTGAGGTAGAAAGTTGAAATTGGATCTTTTTTCTTGTTTTTAATTAAGGATAAAACTTATAATAGATGAAATTTAAAATATTTAGTGAATCAGTTATACCTTCCTGACCCTTGCTACATCTTATAACATAAAATTTTAGCTTGTGTGTATTTTCTAACTTTCACATTAAGTAAATTAGTTGACTCGATCTGAACTGGAAGATGCTACATAATAAAGCTTGTGTTGATTGATTGCAATGTTTAACTGTGCCTAACACTTATTTTGCACTTTATATCCTCAAAGCACTTCGCAAACATTAGCTAATTAATCATCGTGTCACTGCAATGTCAGAAAGGTGGTTGAATTCCCATTTCTGAGATGAAGGAATTAAATAAAGTGGCTTATGACAATGAAAAGCCTTTGGAAGTTTGCGTATGAATACCTTCAACAAGTTCTCCCTAAGTGGCTGTAGCACTGAGTTTGCTGTGTGTTCCTCACAGAAGGAACACACCGGGCTCAACTGCTCTTCGCCGGATGATCATTCACTCTTCCAGTGTCCAGTAGGACACACTGTCACCGCCAGTCATCTAGTAAGCTTTGGGATTCTCAGATAGTTCTCATGTGAACTAATTTCACCTAATACTTTACATTTTAAAAACGTAGCACTTAAGTGCCTTCAAATTCCCTGAAGTTTTAAAATCGATTTTTTTTTTGTCGGGAGTTGGTGGTGCACACCAACTGCACTCAGGAGGCAGAAGCATACAGATCTCTGTGAGTTCAATAAAGAGTTGTTCTGGGCCCTGGAATGTCTACTTGTCTATCTTTTCAATTAATATTTTATTATTAATATTATTAATAAAAATAAGTATAGGAGTTATCAATATTAATGAGAAAAACAATAACTTGCTCATTAACATTCATATCTTCTGAAATACCACAACTATGCAATATATAACACATATCATACACATTATGATGCATAATATAATCGTAGCAATATTTTTCTTTTTAAAATCACATTAACTTATTTATTGGGGAGCTGAGAAATATACGTCGTGGCTGAACTAGGTCTCAAGAACCTATGTAATAAAATAAAAGGAATTGATATAAATCTTCTGACTTCAACATGTGCCCCTGCCATGCCTGCTCACACACATACACACTCAAATAAATAAATGTAATCTCAAAGTTAAACTTTTAATGAATGTACACATTGTCCTAGAAATCGAAGCTTCTATAATACAAAATTTTTCATGAATAAATATGGCATAACCATCAGAATTATATATGTATACTTAAATGTCACCAACAACAACATTTCTATGTAAAGATATGACATATTTTGTAAGATTTACTCTCCAAATATTTTGCTTTGATACTTTGAAAGTAGAATTGGTTAATTTATTTACTAATTATTTCAGTAGACAAAATTAAACTTTGCTTTTATGGATTCATTTTATGATCTGTCATCTCTATTAGAAGAAATACTCTGCTGGACCCATAGACATGGAATTTACAGAAAAGACAATTACCAATATAAATATTGGTGTTCATGCATATGCATATATATACATGTATGTTGAGTGTATCCCTCATCCTAAATATTTGGGACCAAATTTCAGGCTTTTCCTTTGCATTATGAAGCCTTTTCAAATACACACTGTGATACCTTACAAGCCTTTTCAAATACATATTGTGATACCTTATAAATGGGATCCACTACTGAAAATGAAGTGTTTGTATGCTTTATATGTTTCTTATACTTAAATTCTAAATGGGAATTCAGAGAATATTTTAAATTTTTTTCATTTAGAAATTTTGTTTTATAATATGACATCTTCCAGTTGCGACAACACACCAGAACCATCATTCACATGCATTTTGGAGTGCTTCATACTTTACCAATTTTAATATATCTATGTGTGTTTATGTAGGGGAAAGAGGAAATAAATAGCTCCCTTAGAGATAGAAAAAATGTTGAGAACTAAAAATCACATAATTGCCTTCTAGCCATTGAGTAGTCTAGCTCTGGGATTTGAGTGAACTGTTGATATCTAGATAGTGACTGCTTAAAGCCGAGGAGAGATGTTGAATCTTTCGGAGCATCACAAGACATGCTCCTTCCGTCAGACACTGGGTGCCTCATTCCTTTGACTTTGTAGATTCATGGATCATACTACCAGTCAATTGTTTCCATATCCTAACCAAGTGAAGATCTTGCTTAAATGTTCCATCCAAAGAGGATGGCAAAAGACATAGCAAAACCAAGTTATTATATGACTAAGAAATCCTTCTAGATTTAAACATTATTCTGAATTTGGAGGCTTCATACTAAGCACAAATTCATTGATGTTACAGTTTTGTGTATGTTCAAAATACTGTTAGAAATAGGGGGAAATGGGCAAATATTTGCAGATGTTCTCCTTGAATATTTAAAGAAATACAGATTCCCACCCCCATCAAGGACTTTTCTCTTTACAGAAGAAGGAGACCATTAAAGAAAACCACAACCAATCAAAATGCATAGTTATGAAACGCAGTCCCTATTGGTGCATCCACAACACAACTCCTGCACCTAAGTCTTAAGATCACTGTGGAAGAGGGAGCAGAAGGATTGTGAGAGAGAGAAAACCAGAAGTTTGCTATGAGACTGTGTCACAGGAATGGCAGAAGCTACACCCATGAAGTCTCACCAACGAGACGGCCCCACCATGAGTTTAGAAAGGACAACAGCAGTATTCATGATAACATCGACAAAAGAATAAAAAGTTGAACTTTTTTCACAAAAATGTCAGCAGATTGTGTCTGCGTCAATGAGAAACATTATCTTACCAAAGACTCCTACTCTCCTCATTTCCATTTATATAGGAAATTGATTAATACTTAACTAATTGGTACTTGCAGTTGGGAATTAACAGAATTCACTTTTCTTCACTGCTTACCCACTGTAATTTAGATCCTTACTTCGATTTAAAGCTTTTATCATTTTCAAAGGTAATCATCTTCCTGTTGTTAGAAATAAAATATCCAAGTGCCATGCTAATTATAGCTTATTTGTGCCTCACAAATTAGCTAATTAACATCACTAGAAAGTAAATGTTCAGCAAGTGAAATTTGAACTTCGGAATTGGAGTCAATCCTCTTGTTCTGTACAAGGCTGAGAGATGTGTCATCCCCTGTCATTAGGTCAGATACAGTTTGAAGCTAATAACTAGGCAGAGACTCACTGTCGTGCAGTAGGACAGTTTTCTCTGATGCTTCAGGACAATTTTACCTGGGAGTTTGTTCCATCAGTGCCCCCTCTAAGAGTTGTGGGGAGATAGGAAAGCAGAAAGATGTGCACGGTAGGACAGCAATCATTTAAGCAAACTCACCTAGGGCTCTGGCATTCACAACTTGCTTGAGGAAACTATAAAATCATTCAAACTTGTGAGTTTATATTTGATGCATAATATATTTCAAAATGTAAGATGTTGACATTAATTCCTCAAGCTCAGAATACTTTCTTTAGGACAAAACAACTAGAAATCCAACAGCTTCTGAGACAGTGAAACTCAATTCTAGTACAAAGGTAATCTTTGTGTAGTCAGAGAAAAGCAGATTCATGGTCTCAGGCACTTCTCCAGTCAAGCATCAATGTGCTTCATAGCACAAGCTTCCAGAACAAAGTTCACTCAGGGCCACTTGGACTTACTGAAAAGCTACTATTGTGTCTTGAATAACTCTACAATCTTAATGTTCAAAATCAAGAAAGTCCAATAAGAAATAACCTAAAAAGAAATAGAACACAGAATATGTAATGAATTTATAAATAGGAAACTTAGTAAGTTAACTCAATGTTGAGATAAACAGCATAAATTTTAAAAGCAGAGGACTAAGAAAAATCAAATTTAGCTAATGCCATCCCTTTATCCTTAGAAACTCACTGTCCATGCTGGGCAGGAAATCTGGTAAGGAATTTGTGCTCTCCTTTCCACCCTTCAATTCTAATTCTTCAGTCTTATCTCCACTTGGTGTCAGACTACCAGCTACCAATTCTCCGTCCTCTCTGCCCCTATTCCCAGGGAGCTAAGCAAATTCTCTCTTACAGCTTTCCTTTCTAAGCATCTTTTTCTCTCGCCCCCAACACCCTAGATAATGTCTCTCTGTAGAGGCCACACCTGCTAAGGAGTCAGATCCTCCTGGCAGACCCAGCTTTATCCCTCTTGTGGATGCTCTCAGCTCTGCCCCAACTTCCAGTCCATCCCCATTCCTGCGTGTCAGTTCCTAATACCTAGAAACCAGTTCTACCCAGGATCCTCAGTGGTCACACATGGCAGGACCTCAGAAGCACTCCATACCAGGCAACCCATAGCCACCACATGATCGTAAGGTCCAGAGATAGGAACAGAAACCAAGGAATGGAAAAATCACCCAACAATGGCAAACCAGGTATCAGTACTATAATTACAATCATAGCAAACCCAGATATTTAGATGCCAATATAAAAGCACAATCAACAACAGTCACGGCAATATGTCTCCACTATCGCCCAGCAACTTTACTACAGTAGCCCTTGATAAATGAAATATAGATGAAGTACAAGGCACAAAATACAAAATAACTAGTATGAATATGATCAGGGACCTTTAAGAGGATATGAATAAAACCATTAGTGAAGTCTATGAAAACACAAACAGTGAAATAAAATAGAGAAAATGATTCAGGATATGAACATAGAATAAAATCAACAAAGAAAATGAAACTGAAGGAAAATTGAAAGTGAAAGTTTTAGGAATTTGAACCAGAACCATGGAGGGAAGTCTCACCAATAGAATACAAGTAATGGAAGAAAGAATTTCAGACACTGAAGACATGATAGAATAAATGGAAAATTTGATTTAAAAATGCTAAATCTGCAGGGCCTTGGTGGTGCATGCCTTTAATCCCAGCACTCGGGAGGCAGATGCAAGAGGATCTCTGTGAGTTCAAGGCCAGCCTATTTTACAGAGCAAGTGCCAGGACAGCCTCCAAAACAATACATAGAAACCCTGTATCGAAAAACCAAAAAAAAAAAAAAGCTAAATCTAACAAAATCTAAGCATAAAACAGGCAGGAAACTTTGGGCACTATGAAAATACCAGATCTAAGAAAAATAAGAATAGAGGAATAAGAAGAAACCCAGGTCAAGGAACAGAAAATAGTTTGAGCAAATCACAGAAGAATATGACCCTAACCTACAGAAGGAGATGCCTATGAAAACACAAGAAGCATGCAGGACATGAAATAAACTAAAACAAAGATGAAATTCCCCATGACTCATAATAATCAAAATGCTAAATATAAAGAACAAAGAAATACTATTAAGAGCTACAAGGGGGAAAGACCATGTAACATAAAAAGGCAAACTTATTAAAATAACACCTGATTATTCAATGGATACTCTAAGTCAGAAGGACCTGAGCAGATGTCTGGCAGACTCTAAGAGAACACAGATGCCAGCCCAGACTTGTGTATTCAACAAAATTTTCAGTCACAACAGGTGGGAAAAATAAGATATTCCATGATAAAAACTAAATTTAAGTAGTATCTAGCTATAAATCCACCTCTACAGAAGGCACTGGAAGGAAAATTTCAACCTGAAGAACTTAATAACACAAAAGAAAACAAACAGAATGAAGAATCTTGAACCAGCAAATGAAAATGAGTAAAAATCCCACACTACAACAACAAAATGATAAGAATCAACAAACACTGGTCATTGATATCTCTCAACATCAGGTCTCAATACCTCAATATAAAGACATATACTAGCAGATTAGATACAAAACCAGGATCCATTCTTCCACTGAATCCAAAGATAGGCAGCATCTTTGGGAAAAGGGATGAAAAATGTTATACCAAGCAAATGTACCCAATAAGTTGTAGCCATTTTAATATCTGACAAAATAGGCCTCAATCGAAAATTAATCAGAAGAGATAGGGAAGGGCACTACATACACATCAAAGCAAACTGCACTAAGAGTCTATTGCAATTCTTAATATTTATGCACCGGTCCCAAAGGCACCCAAGTTCCTAATAGAACCACCATTACAGCTGTAATTACATAGTGACACTCACACAATAATAGTGGATTATTTCAACACCCCACTCTCACTAATAGACAGGTCATTCAGACCAGAAAAACAAAAGAAAAAACAAACAAACAAAAAAACCTAACAGATAAATGCTGGAGATCATAGGCCTAAGAGATATTTACAGAGCATTTCACCCAAACACAAAGAATATACCATTGTCTCAGTGCCTCATGGAACTTCCCTTAAATTGGTCACATACTTGGACACAATGCAAGTCTCAGATACAAAAAACATTTTTTTAATGAAATGACAGATACCCACTGCTAAACACTGAACTGCACTACTGGAACCTAGTGACAGAGATGGAGGAATGATGAGCAAAGGGGTCAAGACCATGATGGTGAAACCCACAGATACAGCTGACAGGATAAGGGGGAGCTGTTGAATCCCAGACTGATGGATGAGAGGCCAACAGGGGACTGATCCAGACTCTATGAATGTAGTCTCAGTGAGGAGGCCACAGAAATCACTACTTGGGTAGCAGATCAGTGTTTATCATGGTTCATGAATGATCTTTGGGAGCCCATTCCAAAAAGAGAGATGCTCTCTCAGCCTGGACACATGGAGAAGGGCCTAGGTCCTTCCCTGGATGAAATGACAGACTTTGGAGATCCCCCCAAGGAGGGCCTCACCCTCCCTGGGGAATGATGTGGGGATTGGGTGGGGGGTTATGGGGGTGCTGGTGGAGGGACAAGGAAGGAGAGGTGGGAGAGGGAGCAGGAATTGACATGTGAAGCATTCATGTTTCTAGTTTGAATTAAAAAAATTTTAATGAAATGACACCCTGCATCATATCTGACCACCATAGATTAAAGCTGAATATCAACAGAAGCAACAGAAAGCTTGCAACAAATTCATGGAAACTGAATAGTTCAGCAATAGATAGCCAACACAAAACGAACTTACTGGTACTTTTTTCTTTTTTTTTTTCTGTACCTCTTCTTTTCTTACCCTATAGGACTTTTGCTTATACAGAATGGCTTCACATTTTGTTTTTAGGAGATTTCTGTTCATGTCAATGTGTGTGTCTCTACATTTATCTGTGTTTCTTGTGTTTTTTGTTTGCTCTTTTTCTGTGATTTCAGTTGCTTTGTCCTATTATAGCTCATTTGTTTTGATTTTTTTCCTTCCATTTTTTATTAATATAACTTTTTGTTTAAATTAGAAACAAGCTTGCTTCACATGTCAATCCCAGCCCCCTCTCCCTCCCCTCCTCCCTTGTCCCTCCACCAGCCCCTCAGGCCACCACCCAGTCCCCACACAGTTCCCCAGAGAGGGTGAGGCCCTCCATGGGGGATCTCCAGTGTCTGTCATTTCATCCAGGACAGGGCCTAAGCCCTCCCCCTGTGCCCAGGCTGAGAAAGCATACCTCCATGTGGATTGGGCTACCAAAGTTCATTTGTATGCCATGGTAAGGATTTTATATTTTATTTTTTCTTTCTTTTTTTTCTAGATGCCTGTTTGTTTTCTAATGCGGAAAAGTGGGAACAGATGTGGATTTGGTTGGATGGAAAGGTAGAGAAGAGTTGGAAAGAGTTGGGGAGGGGCAATTATATTCATAATATATTGTATGGAAAAATCTATTTTCAATTAAAAATAGAAAAAATATAAACAAAAAGAGCATTATTGAGAAAACATAAAAGTAGCCATTTCAGTCACATATGTAAATATTATGAGCAACAAATGAGCATGATAAGGGTCATTGTGTCTGAAGCTTAATGTTAATCAGGTTTCCATTCTTTCCTGGAGAGTGGTGCTGTTAGCCTCAGCAGGTAGGTATATCAGAATACTCCACAGGAAGAAAAAAGTCATAATTTTAGTCAGTGGCACCAGAGAACCCTCGAAGTGCATGGTTAAGACAGTCTGAGCCAAGCCGGTGACAAGGCTTAGCTCTAATTCCCACAGAGCAGAAGCCAAAGGTGTTGTAACTGTGCTTGATCATAAATTACAGGCATATGGCTCAACTACAGGAGTCCATCATAGTACATCCACCAGAATCAAATGACAGACATGGTGTCTATATATGTCTAAGCACTCATACGTCAAAGAAAAAGCCAGCTTTTACGAAGTTCTAAAAGGGCATTAGGTCTTCTTTTTTGTTGTTTCTTTGTAGGAAGAAAACAGGTATATGGATAGCCTACAAGGGACAATGGTCTGGACTATTGTGAGTGAAGCCAGCACCCAGGATTTTCACTTTTGCAAGTATAAAGGCATTGAGCGAGATATCCTGCTCAAGTTTTTCAATGCTTTCTCCACATTAACTTTCAGCATCTCTGGAGCAGCTTGCTCAGAACAAGGGTCTCAGTGAGTCAGAGGTGACCTCCCTTTAATTATAGAAACTCCAGAGAGCATATCACTCTAATTAGAGAAACCTGTGGATGTATTTGCTGTGTTGGCCAATTTGTTCTGAGGGTCCTCTTTTCTTATCATCTCCTTTTTCTTATTTTTGATCTTGTGCCTTTTTGAAGATTTATTGAATGATTTTGTGTGTATGCTTGGGTGCCTGCGTGTATGTATGTGCACCATGTGTGTACAGGTGCCATTGGAAGCCTGAAGAGAATGTTGGATGTCCTGGAATAGGTTGTGGGCCACTAGACATGGGTACTGGAAACTAAATCAGGATCATTTGCAAGAGCATCAATTTTCAGTCTTCTAGTCCATCTGCCTCTTTGTAAACACCTACTTAGTTGCTCCCCAAACTCTCCATCATTCAAGTGCACAATACACCACACACACTTGGCCTGTCTTTCCTCTTTCCTCTTGCACATATCCAGTCATGCCCTCAGCACCTTTCTGAATAGCCCAAGAAACTAGGCTTGTCCCAAACTGACAATGGCTTAAAACTAACAGAATACTAGTAGTAGCCTTCTAGACAGCAAAGCTTACGTAACTTGTTAAGGACCTAGACTGGGAGTGGTACTCACTTGTGTGCTGAAAACAGCCCTATGTACTCTTAAAATGGTGACAAGATGATGACTGCTCATCAGTCTTTGCAGTGGACTTTAGTTCTTGAAAATTAGCCTTCCAGATTATGAACAGCTTGGTCAAAGGATGTGTCTCAAACAGAGGGAAACTGTCTGATCATCCTGTGAAAGAATTGTTACTGGAAAGGGAACAAAACCTCTGTCTTTGGCCCAGCATCCCACAAAGTAGAAAACGTTTGCTTTGATTCCATACCCAGGTCAATGGACCACAGAAGCCAAAATCAGTTCATTAAACCACCACCACTGGCCACAAGCCACCCAAGAGTCAGACACATTTGTACAGACCAATTCCTTCCCCCACATACTCATTTTCAAGGCCATATGGGCTGGGGGAAATTGTGTGTCTCTGGTAAAGTGGTTTTCAATGTGTATGTGAGTTGGTTTTCATTCTGACATGATTTTTGATTGGTAAATGTAAAAACTAAATGCCAAGGAAAAGAAAGGCTTAGCTGCTGCAAATTTAAATGTACACAGAAAAATTGCCACCATGTTCAGAACTTAAAAGAGAGCAAACTATGTTTTAGTTATTTGCAAGCTATTCATTACCTACACGAAGGGAGCATTGTTCAAAAAAAGAATGAAATAGCCTCCCATGACAGCCATTGTGTGCATAGGCGTCACAGCGGGGTGGAATCATTGATGTATTTTTCTCCCTTGGCAGGTTGTACAGCTCTTTCCAGGACTAAGAAAGCTAGTGTTCAGTGAGGAGGGTTTTAGGTTAAAAACAACTCAATCTGTCCAAGTTCTGTGTCCAAAGTGCATGTCTAGCATACACAAATCATGGGTTTAATGCTCAGCACCAATTTATCAGCCATGGTGGCCCATGCCTATAATCTCAGCACTAAGAATTCCTGGTGGGAACATTAGAGATTAAGTGTGGCCTTCAACTACACAGCAAGTTTGAGGTAAAAATGGGTCCAGGTGTGAGAGCGTGTGTGTGTGTATGTGTGTGTATGTGTGTGTGTTATGATATATGTATGCATATAAACATATTTATTTATATAATTCACCTGTGTATCACAACTGCTCCAATCAATATCCATCACACTTAGTAGGAATCATAAATATTTGTTGAATAAAATAATGACAGATAATGAGTATTTTCTTGGATTAACACTCTCAGTTCAGCTCTTCAATCAACAAATTTAAAAGATACTAAGTTGAAGCACAGGAAGATAAGATGTAGAAAGTTAGGTGAAATAGAATTTCTCCTGGCAATCCTATTTTGGCCCATGTCTATTATCTACATAGCATGAAACTTCATAGAACAAAGTGGCAGTTTGGATAATCTATGATAGCTGTCTAGCACTTACGATAAATGTCAGAAGATAAAAATTCTTTTTATTCTGCTGAATGAACATTAATTCTTAGAACAGACTTATACACACTAAGTGTTAATGATTTATTGAGCATCAGTGTGTACTCGTGCAGCTATTAAATATCAGAATTTAATAGACCTAACCAGAAGACTCAGAAACTGGTTATTTGAGTCAATGTAATCTGCTTGCTGACAGTTCTCAAAATAGTTTTGATAAAATGTTTCACATTATTCATCTTATCTTCTTGTATTTTACTCTTCCATACAGCAAAAATACATACAAAAGAAAGCATTTTGGAAAATAGAGCCATTAGGTACAAGTAACCTAAATGAGTGTTTATGCTACAGATGAGTGCTGAAAAGATGGCTCAACCATTAAAGACCAGGGTCCACAATCATTCTAAGGTCGACAGTTGATTAACCTGTTGCTGTTTGCAGAAACATGCTTTTTTCTTTGTGTTGTTTTTCTTTTAATGTTCTTCTGCTTAGAACACACTCTCCCTTCCTTGGGTACACAACTGAACTTCAAGGCTCTGCTCACTCACATAGCAAATCCCAAACGAATTTTTTTGGGAGAACTAGAAAATGAAATAACCCAACCTGAATTTATGTATAAAGATACTCCAATCTGAATCTATATATAAATTTCCCCTGATACTCCTAGCTATTTGTTATTCGTGAATAGTGGCATGCAAAGTTTGAAACAAAGAAACAGTATAAAATATTTA